>NC_089570.1:0-1455615 GCF_040115645.1 Euwallacea fornicatus
TGTGTCGTCACAAAGATCTCATCGAACTGAATAATTTGATTCGTTGTTGACGAAATTTGGAGTTCAATTTCCGAAGTTATCGAGCTTCAAAGTGTGAAAAGTGGCAAAAGTTGTGTGTTTGAGCACATAAAGTACGATTTATCTTGGAAACTTATCGAGATGCTCTTGGATAAGGAAGGGAAAAATGAGTTTCGTTGATAATGAAATGACACGAGTTGTCAATACAAGCCAGAGCACTATATTTTATTTTATAGTATTCAAAAGACGAGATCTATACCTGGACTAACTAATAATTTCTTGTCTATGTCGTACTGTATCCCCTATTTCCCTCTTTTGTTTATATTATCTAGTCGTATATATACTTAATGGGTCCAGACGTTTACATCGTAAAGTATGAAAACTGATATTATTATTTATGCCTTTTTGGATATGAACCGGCAATATACATATCTCTAATAGAGTCACCTGGTATCTCTTACCGCTTCCATAATCCCCACGGAACTCACTTTATTTGGGACACCCTGTATTGTAGGTTTTTATTGACAGAATGTTTTATAAATATGTTTACATTTTTGGGAGGCCGATATCCCTTTTTTTGTTATATATATTGTTTACACCTCGGACAAAAGTATGGAAAGATGAACATTATTAGTTGTTTTGAGCCAATAGTTGCTACACTTTTCTCATTTTGTGTTCTAAACATCTGCAAAGATGGGTAAGAATAAGTATTTCTCAGAGGATTTACGCAAAAAGATTGTGGAATTGGATCAACAAGGTTTAAAACAAAATGTTATTGCAAGAAATTTACAAATTAGCGAAGGTGCTGTGTCCAAAATATTAAGAAAATTTAAATTGGTGGCAACGTAAGAACCCGAGAAAAAGTTGGACGTCCCAAAAAAACCTCTCCGAACATTGACAAATGCATTAAACGTTTATCACTTGCGGACACCCAGTAAGTCGGCTCGGCAAATTAGACAAGAAATATGGGAAAAATATAATGTAAATATCATAATTCTTACGGTACGACGTCGATTATGTGCTGCTGGTCTTATGGGAAGAACTGCCGTCAAGAAACGTCTTATATAAAAAAAAATCAAAATGCGCGAATTGAATTTGCAAATGGACATTTGACTTGGTCTGCACAAAAATGGAATACTGTTCTCTGAAGCGATGAATGCAAATTTAACATCTTTAACTCAGATGGAAAAACGTATATTAGAAGACCAATAGCCAAAGATTCGATATTAAATACCACAAACCAACTGTAAAACATGGTGGCGGTAGTGTAATGGTATGGGGATGTTTTTCTAGGTCTGGAGTCGGCCCCCTTGTGAAAATTGACGGTATTATGGACCGGTTTGTTTATCGGTATATCTTAGAAAGCAGAATGTTGCCATTTGCCGAAAAAGAAATGCCCCTTGTCTGGCGATATCAACAGGATAAAGATCCGAAACATTCGTCACGACTGGTGAAGAATTGGTTTCTGGAAAATGCCATTAATATTTTAAAGTGGCCGTCTCAATCACCAGACCTAAACCCGATTGAACACTTATGGGACCATGTAAAACGACAAATAAAGCAAACTAATGTCTGTAACAAAATGAGCTTTGGGAATCCATACAAGACCAATAGTTCAAGATTCCTGTAAAAAAATGTGAAGATTTGGTAGATTCGATGCATAGGAGATGTCAGGCAGTAATCGGGGCAAAAGGTTATGCAACTTCATATTGATGAAATAGCTTTATGTTTATTTATTTTTGAATAAATATTTTCTTTCCACACTTTTTTCCGCATTAATTTAGTTCTACCTCAAATTAATTAAAAATGATAAGTACGAACGTGAATGGAATTTGATATATCCATTTACTTCAAACAAGTGTTTAATCTTTTATGGAGCTTCTTAAATCTATTAAAACAATAAATACTGATAATTCTAAAATATTTCCATACTTTTGTCCGCAAGTGTATAATGCTCCTTTATACCTGAGAGCCTTAACTTTCTTCCTGATATACAAATAAATTAAAAGCGCTCTTAGAGAATGTATTAAATTAAAATATTAAAGATCAAGTCTAATTTTAAGAGGACAAAAGTATTGGTACTCTTGATATACAGTATCGGACAAAATTAGAGCGACTCGCTAAAATATGTTTTTATTTTTTCTATGTTCACCCCATAAAGCAAATAAAATAGGAAATTTATTAACATCTAACATTTCTGTTTGTACATTTATTTTCAGTTTATCTAGAATTGCTGTCCCTTATCAACATTTTTTAAATACCAGACTAGATTTTTTGCGACAAAATTAAAGCGACTTCTTAATTTTCTGTTTGTTTGTTGTGAATAGTAGATCGCATGTACCGTTGTTTGATACAGTCTAATAGTGCAAGATGCCTCGTGGAAAATATTATTCAGTTGATTTGAAAGAAAAAGTTATAGAGGCCTATAAAGCTGGAGTACCACAGAAAACAATAACAGAGCAATTTAGGATAACAAAACAAGTCGTTTCGAAAATTATCAAAAATTTCCGGCTTCGTGGAAAGGTTATAAATTTAAAACGAGGAGGAAGAAAAAGAAAAACAAGCAAGCAAGAAAATCGGAGAATAAAAATAATTATTCAGAGATATCCAAATTTGTCTGCAAATCAAATTTCATCAGAATTAGGTAACCCTAGTGCATCTTCAAGAACCATCCAGCGACGTTTGGTAGAAATGGGACTTTTTGGACGAAGACCAGCGAAGAAACCACCGCTGACCAAAAAAAATCGAGACAGTCGACTGTTGTTTGCAAACCGCTACTTACACTGGACTGCCAAAGATTGGAAGAAAGTGTTATTCAGCGACAAATCCAAATTCGACGTCTTTGGTAGTGACGGTGCTCAGTTCGTACATCGCCCTATTATGAAAAGGCTCGATCCTAAGTACGTCTCTGGCACTGTAAAGCATGGTGGTGGCAACCTCATGGTTTGGGGTTGCTTTTCTGCTTATGGCATGGGCCCTATTCATAAAATTGAACATAAAATGAATAGGTTTTCATATCGAGCCATATTAGAAGATGTTATGCTTCCATATGTGGAATGGGAAATGCCTTTAAAATTTGTGTTTCAACACGACAACGACCCGAAACACACTGCTAAAATGGTAAAGCAATGGTTTGTTGAAAAAAATATTAGACAATTACAATGGCCACCTCAGTCACCGGATTTAAATCCGATAGAAAACCTTTGGGAGATAGTTGATAAGAAAATTCGGACCAAAAATATCTCAAATAAGGATCAACTGTGACAAGAAATACAAAATGCTTGGAAATCTGTAGACAATGAGACAATATCTAATCTAATAAAATCAATGCCAAACAGACGTCATCAAGTTTTTGCCAATAAAGGATATTGGACAAAATACTAAATTTTAATTATCAATTTGTTTAGAAATCGCTCAAGTCGCTCTAATTTTGTCGCGTTGATCTCGGAATATTTTTTATATTATTTTTATCTTAGAAAAATATGTTTTTTTTTCAACTACATTTTTGCATAAATATTGTACTTTTCTTGAAATAATTGTTCAATTTAGTGTAGGATATTACACATATATCATAAAAAATAATAAAAATAAAAAGTCGTTCTAATTTTGTCCGATACTGTATTTCCCATGTACTATTTAACAGAAATGAAATAAACAACAATTGAATGAAGCAAAAAAATTGTTTATATTTATCGACAATTACTTTTGAACATCGGTGTGCATATCCCTAAATTCTTCTGTTAGCAGTAGTAAAAATGGGGCGTAAAGGGCAAGAAACTTCAGAGTGCGAACGAAAAATAATTGTAAATTTGCACAGAGATGGAACATCATATTCCGAAATAGCAAATGTGATGAAGAAAAGTCGCTTCACAGTCTGTAGTGTTATAAAAAGGTTTAAAAACTGCAGCGATTTTAAAAATATGCCCCGATGTGGTCGCCCACCGAAGCTATCCGCTAGAGAGAAGCGGAAAATTGTTCATCAGATTAAAGTAAATCCTCATACACCAACTTCGGAAATTGCACCTATGTTGAAAGACCAGGACAATAAAGAAGTTTCCGCCAAAACTGTCCGAAGGGTGTTGCATAGGGCCAGGTACAGAGCTAGAGTTGCGAGAAGAAAACCACACCTCAACGAAATCTACCAAAAGAAGCGACTAAACTTTGCAAATCAATATGTAAATCAACCAAATTAGTTCTGGGAAAAAGTAATCTTCTCAGATAAAAGCAAATATAATATTTTTCATTCGGATGGAAAATTATTAGTGTGGAGAAAACAAAACACTGAGCTCGACGTTAAAAATCTCAAGCAAACCGTTAACCAAGGGGGGGGGGCGGGGGGCAGTGTGTTGGTTTGGGGTTGTATGGCTGGAGGAGGTGTTGGAAATTTGGTCTTTATCGACGGAATAATGAATAAAATGGGGTACTTAAACATTTTACAGAACAATCTACAACAGAGCGCTGAAAAGCTTTTTTTTGCGAGGAGATGAGAATCTTCTTCAGACACCCGGCTTGGTTATCAGCCGGGTGGTGTGGGATTTAACCGACAATTACGTCGGCCGCCTGCCCACTAAAATCACCTCCCCTCTTCTGCTCCGGAACTACCTTTCGGTATTGCTTCGGGGCATGGACATTAACGTACATGACGTCACAAAAAAGAGAAAAAAAAACATTTACCTACGAGGACGACCACGAGTCCTCACTCCGTTCTTCTTCCTTTCCCTTTCATGCTCTATCTTCATATTCACTATCGCTTCCATCAGTCTTTCAACCGCATCCCACTTCTTCTTGCTCTCCAACAATTCACGCCCTATCGTGCCTCGGTCCAAAACCAGTCTTTTCGCCCTGGCCTCAACCCGATAATTCTCCCACTCTGGACATTCCCATACTGAATGTTCTGATGTGTCCACCGGACTTACTCCATCATCCCCGCAGAACCAGCAGCAGTCGCTTCCTTCCACTCCAATCCTGCACAAGTACTTACCAAACACTCCGTGCCCGGTGAATATCTGCGCCAACATATATCCACTCTTTGTCCATTCACTCATGTATCATTGCTTTACGTTGGGGATGAACACTTTCGCCCACCCATCATACCTTTCCCATTCCTTCTGCCACTCGTCTAAAACCCACTCACTGATCACTCCCTTAAACTCTACTCCTTCCTCCCACATTCTACACCTCTCCAGCACTCGCAGTCTCACTTGCGGTATCTTGGCTAGGACCAACACCGCCGCAGCTGGCGCCGTTCTGTAAGCACTTGACACCCTTAGACCCTAATGACCGATTAGCCTGCTCCAGAATGCCGTTGTACTTTCTGTACGTCAGTTCAGCCTGCCAGACGGGAACCGCGTACAGCAGGGCCGACGATGCCGCTGTCACCATCAACCTCCTCCTTTGATACGATAGGCCATTCGTTCTTGACAGGATTCCTTCCAGCTTTTGGACGATCCTACGCACTTTTTCCGCTATTCTTCTGGTGTGCTCGCCGAAGCGAGCATCCCTTCGAAACCATACACACAGATACCTTACGCATTCTTTTCTTTCGTACATCACTTCATTCACTCTCACGCTCATGTTCCTCACTTTCCTCCTTCCGGCCAGGAGCACCATCGCCGTCTTGGCCGTCGCCATGCGCAATCTCATAGCGCGAAAAGTGTCGGAGACCATTTCCATGGCCCGTCTGGTCCTTCTCTCTAGGATTTCCTCATCCCGACCCTCAACCACCAGCGCCAGGGCATCCGCGTACTCCACCAGAGTGACGCCCTTTGGGTAATCCGCCGTTAGGATCTCGTCATAGTATAGGTTCCACAAGACAGGGCCCAGAGCGCTGGAAAGCTAAATCTCATTACTACTACTATTTTCGACTACTATTTTCAACAGGACTACGATCCGAAACACACAGCTTATACCGTCAAACAATGGATAGTTAACAGGGTTCCCCATCAATTAGCAACACCTCCCCAATCACCTGGTATGAATCCAATTGAAAATTTATGGAAAGACTTAGAAATTCGCATCAGAAAGCACCAATTTACGACTAAAATCCGACTTAAGGATATCCTTCTTCAAGAATGGAATGCTACAAGTGTAGAATATACACGTAAATTAGTCTACTCCATGCAAAACCGACTAAAAAAAGTTATAAAAAGAAAAGGTTTGCCAACAACATACTAGATATAGTCTAATGCCATTTTTTCGTAGCAGTGTGCCAATACTTTTGTCCTCTTAAAATTAGACTTATTTCTTAATATTGTAATATAATATTTTCTATTCAGAGTACAAATTAATTCGGTCCGTTTTTTGGTGTTAAAAAATGCATTTATTTGTAAACAATGTTGTGGCGGAACAGTTCCCCCTTAAAAAAAAACTGCCATTCAAACACTAAAAGGAGTAACACTCAGAGTTTTCCCTAATTTCTTGTAAGGCTAAGTTAAGACTTTGTATATATAATTAGGTATTATTTTAATAATATAAGAAACAGAAAACGGTCGGGCAAAATACCCTCGTGGTACGCGCATGGGCTTCACAATCTGCACCATGATTTCCGACAAACCCTGGGTTTATCCAACAGTTATCCCCAGATGAGGGATGAACAAAATGTTGAAATTCCCAACAGTAGCTTTTGTCGGAACCAAAATCATGGTGCAATTACACGCACCAACAATACGCACAAGGCCCAATCTAGCCATTAAAGCGCTACGCCTTAATACAGTAAAAAGAGCGGAATAAAGCGTAGAGTCGGGATACGCCTATGGGTGTTCCTTGAAGAGGCAGGATTTAAGAACAGGCAAGCTTTGGTAAGGGGGTTGTTGTTCTTTTGCTGAATCTGAAAAAGCTTGCTTGTTTTTGGTTCTCGAAAAAGCTCTCTTGTTTCGGTTTCTTTTACAAGTTTTGCCACCCCGCGAATTAGGAACGGGGCAAAAGAGAGTACGACATCGCCGGCCGTGTAAAAACCGAAAGAGAAAAGTGAGTTTAGGTGAGTGTCCGCGAGTTAACACCGATCGTGAAAAGTGTCTTACCACGTAACTCACGCCATTAGTACATCATCGGAAGGAGTCATTAGATCTCTTATTCCCACTGCTGCGCCCACGGAAGAAAAAGCGGGAAAGGAGCCTCATCCCGAGAACTACGCAAGAACTGTTAAATAGGATAGAGTAAGGAATGTAAAATTAAGGACGCTGTAGAAATAGTTTTAAGGTTCAGGAGCTTATCCAATTCTCCCACTCTTGTAAATGATTAAAAGTTTCCTAAGTTAAACTTTAGAAGTAGTATTAAGAACTCTTTTAGAAAAACTTAGGTGGTACCCCTTAACAATTAAACGTATGTAGTGATAATTCTTGCGTTTGAAATGGCATACGGGAATGCGATTGGAAACAGGCTGGGACTCTTCCAGTTATCGTTAGAGGGGATTGATTCCCCTAGTACCACCCAGGAAGCAGAGGCAGAAAGTCCCCGGGAAGCACCGACGCGGCGCCCATGACGGTCAAATATCCTTGCCGATCACGTTAACAAAATGAATGAACAAATTAATTAAAGTATTAGCCATCGCTGGTTATTACTTTTTCCCATCTCTCCGGCAATTTTGGAATTCCATCTCGAAAAAAAGATTCATCTTTTGAGGCAATCCAAGTTTGAAGCCAAGTTTCGATTTCTGCGAGAGAAGTGGACCTGTTGCCTGCCAAATCATGCTGCATTCTTCGAAACAACCAATAATCCGAAGGAGCGATATCCGGAGGATATGGCGGGTGCGGTAAAACCATCCCATTTTAGCGTTTCCAAATAGTTTTTGACAACTTTAGCGACATGAGGTCGAGCGTTGTCATGAAGAAAAATAACTTTATCATGTCTTTCTTCATATTCCGGCCTTTTTTCTCGCAATACATGGCTCAAATGAATTAATTGGAGTCGATACCGATCGCCCGTAATGGAATCGCCAGGTTGCAGTAGCTCATAATAAACAACTCCCTTTTGATCCCACCAGATACACAGCATGATCTTCGAACCATGGATGTTTGGTTTTGGTGTTGATGTTGAGGTGGATGGCAACAATTGTCCGGGCTTAGTATAGTATTTTTTCTTTTCGGGGTTGTCGTAGAATATCCACTTTTCGTCCCCCGTTACTATTCTACGCAAGAGACTTTTTCTTCGTTGCCTTTGAAGAAGTTGTTCACAATGTGAATGATCGCCTTTCAATGTCTCTCGGTTTGAGTTCATTAGGCACCCAATTCCCTTGTTTGTGAATCATGGCCATGGCCTTTAATCGTACAGAAACTGCATGTTGGGTTACTCCCAATGATTCTGCAAGCTCCTCTTGCGTTTGACTTTGATATTCATCAAGTAATGTCTCTAAATCTGTGTCTTTAAATTTCTTTGGCTGTCCCTAAAGGGGCCTGTCTTCAACACTAAAATCTCTCCTAAAATCCTTGAAACGTCGAAACCATTCCCTACATGATTTATCGGTTGGAGCAGTGTCACCATAAACTTTCACAAGCATTCGATGGGCTTCAGCTGCGCTTTTCTTCCAATTATAGCAGAAAAGTAATACTTTCCGCAACTGCTGCTTCGTTACCACAAAATTCGATATTTTTAACACAGTAAAAAACACGGTTTTTGTATACGCTCCTAGACGAGATAACCTGATATTATTAACACATGTCTAACCTTTCTAAAACCACCAAAATCAGTTGTCACTGTGAACCATTCATAACAGCCGAAACCATCTTTTAAAAATGGACCGAATTAATTTGTACTATCAATATACGCTGACTTTCAAAAAAACCGCAACACCAAGAAGAACACATTGTACACGTTTGAAATTCTGGCATTACGTTGCGTCGGGTAATAGATAAAAACGATCAGAATATCAAAAGAAAATTATTGTGAATAAGTGAAAAAATTTAATAATGATTTAATAATGGGTGGTATCTCCTCTTAAATTAATGCATTCCTGTAAGCGACGTGGCATGCTTAAAATTAAATTGTCAATATCTTCCTGTGGTATTGTATCCCAGGCAATCTGCACCTGCTCGCGGAGTTCATCTATGGTCTCTGGAGGGCGAGCTAAACGTTGAAGTCTCCGACCCATTATATCCCATACGTGCTCTATTGGGGACAAATCTGGAGACCGAGCTGGCCAAGGGAAAGTATCCAAATTTTCAGCTTCCAAATACCTCAAAGTATCGTTGGCTACATGTGGTCGCGCATTATCCTGTTGAAATGTGCTTCCACAATAGTCGTGCATGTATGGTACAAGAACCGGTTCTAAGACACTATTAATGTACCTCTGAGTATTTAATCCATCATAAATGAAAAGAAGAGGAGACCGACTACCATACTGGATGGCACCCCAAACCATGACACCTGGTGTTAAACCAGAATGACGCCTTTCCAAAAAATCCAAATTTAATCGCTCTCCTCTGCGCCTTCTAACACGTAACCGTCCATCAGATCGCCATAAACAAAATCAGCTCTCATCACTGAACACGATTCGTCTCCACTCATCCACCCATTGCACTCTCAGGCGACACCACTCCAGTCGGGCCACCCAGTGGTTTCGTGATAATGGCAGCCGACGCATAGGACGATATGAATTTAATCCAAAACTTCGAATTCTGCGATACATTGTACCAAGAGAGACCCTTCGATTTAGGGTGGCTACCCAGTTAGCACCAAGAGACGGAATTGTTTCAAACGGAGCGCCTGTGGCTGAACGACGAAGTCGCTGGTCTTCGCGTTGGATCGTCATTCTTGGACGGCCACTAGCACGATGACGATTTACTGACCCTTCGTTAGACCAATCTCTCCAAGCTGTTAGCACTGTTGATGCGTTTCGATCCAATCTACGTGCAATTTCGCGGAAAGGTAAACCTGCCTCATGCATACCAATAATTCTTCCCCTTTCAAAGTGAGTTGACTGCCGATAAACTGCATTTTGGCGTACACGAGGCATTTTGAACTACCACACATTTAATATGGTACTAACAATGACACCTTTATCGCTATCCGCCTGTAAAAAAATTGCAAAAAGAACGATCGTCACAGATAAAAAAGTAAAGAAAAACTTCATATCGCATTAAAATACGAACTTGAAATTTTTATCATTTTTTTCTCTTTACAAGTCTAAAATCATACCAAAATTTCAAATACATACAATGCGTTCTTCTTGGTGTTGCGGTTTTTTTGAAAGTCAGTGTATTAGCGCTTTTAATTTAATTTTGTAACAGGAACAACGTTAAGGTATGAGGTATAATACATCATTATTCCTAATTAAAAAAAAACTTATTATTTATTAGATTTGAGGCGCTATTTCAAAAAATGCTTGCTGTGCCAATACTTTTGTCCACCACTGTAAATCATTGTCCCCTTAAGTCCCAAAGTGATTTTATCGGTTTGAAGACTTAAGTTGTTTCTGTTTTGAGTAGTTACACTCATAGTCCTCTGTCTGCTTACAAAGGTAAGTTCTCCAAAATAATTTGTCCTAAATCTTTTGCCCCGAGATTTACACACAGACAATACATGAATACACAACAATTTACACTTAAGTATTTGATTGCTTTGCATTATTAGAGCTGGCTCTGTAGATTTCTTCGTCGAATTTGCTCATTGCAATATTAAAGTTTACAATACGCAAATTCGATTGCGTATTGCGTTTTTTCGCATGCTTCAGCGTAATTTCAGTTCGGCTATTGTCTATTATACAGAGTGATTCTAGATAAACGGGACAAGCAAATGTCTTGAAATCGGGAAGATCTGACAAAAAAATTGTTCAAACAAAATCTTCTTTATTTTCGGGGCTTCAATTTTTTATAATGTAAATTTTGTTTTTTCAAGGTCACCTTCACCTGTCTTTCGGGGTCGACTTCATTTTTTCAAATGTAACACCCAGTTTTATTTTTAGAAATTCGAATTCTTTATTGGCAATAAAAATGTTTTTACTTGAAACATTTTTTTGCTAAAAGTAATGAAATTTATAATAATAACAGACACAAAATAAAAAACATTTCATTAAACTGTATTTATTTATTTTAACACTTTTATTAATTTTGTAGTAAATTTCAATTTATAATAAAAAAAAATTCAGTTCAACAAATGTTCGAAATCGTTCTCCTGCTGTTCAAGGCACTTAACAATTCCGTTTTGAAATAATTGTTTGGTATTTTCCAGCATTTCAGTTGTATTGTTTCGACAAGCGTTTTTAATCCGAATTTTCATGTCTTCGGAAGTATTTGGTACTCGATTATAAACTGTTTGTTTTAAATGACCCCATAAAAAAAATCTGGTGAAGTCAAATCTGGTGATCAGGCTGGCCTGTTAACTTCACTACCACGCCTAATCCATCTTTGTGAGAAATGTTCATTTAAAACTTCTCATTTCTAGCATAATGAGCGGAGCAACCGTCATATTGAAACCACATTATCAACCTTTGCTCTAAATCAACTTCTTCGAGAAGGAGCGGCAAATTTTCTAACAAAAAATGACGATATATCTCGGCATTGAGGTTTCCATCAAAGAAATATGGACCAATCAGATATGTATCTAAAACATCACACCAAACATTCAAAGTCCATGGTCGCTGTCTTTCCACTTCACGCAACCAACGCAGATTCTCAACCGATCAATAATGCATGTTGTGGCGATTCACTTCACCAAGGTTTGTGAAGCTGGGTTCATCAGAAAATAGTACATTTGAAAAAAAAATTGCATTTTCATGGAGTCTTCTTTGTACCTGTTGGGAATAGGTGATAGAAAATAATTGCATATGGTTTTAAATTGTATATTCTATCTATAGGCCAGTCGGAAAGCAAGCCTAGGCAAGACTAACTAATATCATATTCACTTTATCTAAAAGTAATCCTTATCACCTAATGGAAGGACACCCTAAAGCCATCAATACCATACTCAAGTTTCACACATGGTATACGTGATCCCTGTATAATAACTTAGAAGATTTATCTAAATTGTGCCATTAATTAGGTTAGTGTCACCTTTTAGGATTTAGGTGTCCATAATTCAACACTCAAAAGAAAAATTGGCTGTTACATTTGAAAAAATTAAGTTGCCCCCAAAAGACAGGTGAAGGTGACCTTGAAAAAAAATTGACATTATAAAAAGTTGAGGCCCCGAAAATAAAAAAGACTGAGCATTTTTTTGTAGATCTTCTCGATTTCAAGATATTTACATGTCCCACTTGTCTAGAATCACCCTTTATATCAGAACACAAGTGTAGTTACGATTCGTTTATCCTGCATTTCCTGCAAATGTAAATTAGTCACCACAAAATTTTCAAGCGAAAATCACTGTTGGTAAAATATATACAAACAGAACAGGATTCCTTGAATTTCATTTTAGTCCGTGTGGTAATGACAAACATACGCAGATTAGCATTAACGTGATTATGCATCATTTTTACCTGCAAGTGCGAGATTCTCGTTCGTTCGCATTAAAAATCTTCATAGTTATGTAAATTATGTTTAAAATTAAGTAGCACGAAAGTGGCGAATATACATATACAGGGTGTCAGTTTTACGAGCTCAACCATGGGAATCTCGTTTATTTCACGAGATACGAGGTCGGTGAAATTAAAGCAAAATTGCGTATTTTCAAACTTTGTCAGATGCCGTTTGAAGAATTATAAAATTTCCATTACTTCCGGAAATGACCGGGAAAATACGAAATATCGAAAAAAGTTTTTATTTTATTCTCGAGCCATTTGAAGAGATAATTGAAAATGGCTGGCACATATTCGAGGTCACTTTTTCTTCTCGACAACATGACAGTGTGAAATTGGGAATCCGACGTTTCGATTTTCCGGAACCATCATCAACTTTATTTTTTCTTATATGCACCACCTCGAATTTTTGACATTTCTGGATTCAGTTTTTTTCATTCGATTACTATGATGTATCACATGTTGAGATTCGGTCTTGCCATTTAATAGAGATATCACAAATCCTGTTTTTGCAAAGAGTACTTTGCAAATGACATACATATTTTGGTTCTGATAATTTTTAATATAATCTCATTTTAATAAGAGATGCTCAAAGGTTTCGTCATCCACTTCCAAGCACAGCCGCATACGTCTTTTTAGGTTGTGAATTGATCTTAAAACATCTTGTATTCTTATTTTGGTTCTCAAAGTGGTTATGATATTCCTTCGCAACTCATTAATATCAGTGGGTAAAGATTTATAAACAGGGTCTTTCATAACTCCACAATAAATAAAAATCTAATGGAGAAAGATCCGGTGAGCGTGCCGACCAATGTATGTCTCCATTATTTGAGATGAGTCTCCCTGGAAATAGTTCTTGCAAATAATCCGTTACTCTCCTAGCACCACCTTGCTGGAACCAAACGTTATTCAAGCGGTTGAAGCAAATGTTCATCATCAACGTAGTCAGTAAGAAAGGTTTTCAAAATATGTAGATATTCATCTGCGGTTAAATTTTTTTCGTAAATGTAAGGACCAATAATCCTATCATCAAATAGGCCAACCCAGACATTTGACCCGAAGCGTATTTGTGGTAGACGACCCTGATGTTCTCGTGGATTTTCAATAGACCAGACATGTTCATTATGTCGATTGAACATGCTCGAGTTGGTAAACTTGCACTCGTCAGAGAAGATCACGTTGGAGAGAAAATGGAGATTTTGCAAAATGCCACCCGCCGTTCAGTATCTCCTGGATGCAACATTTGAGATATGTGACTTTGAAAAGGGCGATATTTTGGTTTTGTTAAGACTCTCCACACTGCCTGATGAGATATGTTAATCCCTTCTGCTATCATTCTTGTTGATATAGACGGATTATCCTGGATCTAATGGAAAATTAATTTCCTTGGCATTTAATATGTTTTGAAGGTGTTAAAATTTTACTTACCGCCTGTAAAATGTTCGCCTCATTCTCATTTGAAGATTTAACTCGTCGTTTCTGCTTCGAAAATGCTTCAAACTCGGCTAAGTTTCGATGAAGTAACAGAAAGTAATTGTTTACTGGTTGCTGCTTTTCTGGATATCGCTCTAGACATGTTTCCGAAGTAATTTGCACATTTCGATGCGAGGCGTAATCAATTTCTAGCACATCTCGTTTTTCGTCACTTGGAAAAGGCATTTTAAGAAGAAAATTTTATGAAATTTGTTTATCGAAACAAATGCCTTTACGTTATTTCCAAAGCACTCTTTGCAAAAACATGATTTTTGATATTTCTACTAAACGGCAAGACCGAATCTCAACATGTGATACATCATAGTAATCGAATGAAAAAAACTGAATCCAGAAATGTCAAAAATTCGAGGTGGTGCATATAAGAAAAAATAAAGTTGATGATGGTTCCGGAAAATCGAAACGTCGGATTCCCAATTTCATACTGTCATGTTGTCGAGGAGAAAAAGTGACTACGAAAATGTGCCAGCCATTTTCAATTATCTCTCCAAATGGGTCGGGAACAAAATAAAAACCTTTTTTCAATATTTCATATTTTCCCGGATACTTCCGGAAGTAATCGAAATTTTATAATTTTTCAAACGGCATCCTACAAAGGTCAAAAATGCGCAACTTTGCCCTAATTTCACCGACCGCGTATCTCTTCAAATAACCGAGATTCCCATGGTTGAGGTCGTAAAACGGACAGCCTGTATAAAAGCGTCCTCGTGTAGAGCAACTAAGTTTCCCAATATCATTTTTTCCAGGTGTACACTTACTCTTTTTCGCTTTCAGAATCGTCCAGAATGCAGCTGATGCAAATATGCCTAGTTTTGACCACTTTATTCGTGTTGACTCACTGCAACGCAATGGAGCCATTGAGTGCATTTGCCACTGGAAATTGGCAATTTACGGCACGATTGTATAATGTAAGTCATTATTTCTCATAATATCTTTTATTCCGAGTGACGCAATTAAGAGAGACAGCGTTGCTCAAAAGTTCACGATGACGTCAACATTAATTGTCATAGATTGGGGGAGGGGTGGGGGCGCACTTCATTGGGACTAGCGCGCATTAGTTGCTAACAACCAACTTTGAAAAATGTTTCGTTTATTAAGAGGTTTAAGAGAAAACGTTCTAGAATGGCATATTATCATGAGAAAACCACGATTTAAGCCTTAATAAACTCGGTATTCTCAAGCAAATTGTCACTTCCTAGCTTCCTAGCAGGATAATAGATTTCTTTCGTAAGAGAGCTGTTGTCCCAATTTAAGCTCCCATAGGAATCTTCAGAGTCGTCCTCAAATTGTGCAGAAGACTCGCATACGGCGCCCCTGACTAAATCCTCCACATGGGCGAAAAAAATCCGAAAGTTCGGCTCTGAATAGTCCGTCCAATAACGACAAGAGGAACCTGGGCATGCGGTCCGAAATGACCCATAAATACTTGTGTCTGTTCACCTGTAATTTTACAAATTTTGTAATGTACCGATCAACCCTATTTGTATTTCTCATATAGATTTGTTCATACCCTATACTAACTTAACCTTTAGCCCAATAACCAAGCAATTAGCTAAGCCTACTAAGATACAGGGTGTTCGATTTATCATGCACATGCGATTTTCTCGAAAACTAAGAATTTAATAAAAAAATGTTTCAAATAATGTTTGTTTGGGATAAAGGAGCGCTTCTTTTGACATTTTTTTTCAAAAAAACTGTCATTTAGAAGGCCTTTTCAAGGTCATTCGCATTTTTTCTAATGGAAACCCTAGATTTTTTTGACAAAAATGGATACATCACTAAAAACTGAAAAACATTTGTTTGAAAAAAATTTCGATTCAACGCTTTTTTAGATAGTTTATTCAAAGAAATAATCGAAAATTAAATAAAGCGTGGAACAACAACATACAAGTTTTCTAATCCAATAAATATTCAAAATTCTATTTATTAACGTTCGCCGGTTTACAAATTGCCTTACAAGTTTTTTTAAACAAATTGTTTCAATAAAATACAACCGATAATATAAAATTTCATTGATAAGTTTAGTAAATAAATAAAATGTTCAAATCATAGTAGCAATTGAGTGGTGTTGTTCGAATTGTTTCTTTGTGATTAAGAAATACTTGAAGAATAATGGCGTGTTTTTCATTAAAAGAAAAAATTGAAATGATCCTTATTTATGGAGAAAGTGGTCGCGATATTTCAAGGACAATAACAATGTATGCTGAACGATTTCCAGAAAAGGTTGTGCCGTCAAGGTTTACATTCAAAAGACTTGTGAGGCAGTTTGAAGAGACTGGGAATGTTGATAAACAAAAAAAGAAACGTAAAAATACCGTAACTAATGAAGACAATGAAATCAATGTCCTGGCTGCTATTGCTTACAATCCAGAAATTAGTATTCGACAAATTGCATCAAATTCGGGAGTAGCGCAGAACAGTGTTTTTCGTATTTTGCGTCGTCATAAATTAAGACCTTATTGTATTTCCCTATATCAGGAACTTCACAGCGAATATTTTCGGAATCGTATGTTATTTTGTCAATGGACTCAAAGACAAATAATTGATAACCCAAACTTTTTTATGTTAGTTTTGTTCTCTGACGAATCAACTTTTACAAATCATGGTCAATTTAACCGCCACAATATGTATTACTGGTCTGTAGACAATCCTAAATGGGTAAGGCAGGTTGAGCATCAGCATCCATGGTCTGTAAACGTGTGGTGTGGAATCATAGGAACAAATTTAATTGGACCATATTTTATTGATGAGATCTTAAACGGGGAAAAATACCAACAATTTTTAAGGCGAAAATTGCCCGTTTTACTTGAAGAGCTGAATTTAGAATTGCGACGTTCCATGACGTTTCAACACGACGGTTGCCCAGCGCATTTTTTTAGGGGTGCTCGACAAATCCTTGATAGTGATTATTTAGAACGCTGGATTGGACGGAATAGTCCTATTAACTGGCCGGCAAGATCGCCAGACTTGATGTCTCCGGATTTTTTTTTATGGGGATATTTGAAGGATAAAGTTTACAAGCATATACCGACAACCCCAGAAAATATGAAACAACGGATTAGGCAAGCTTCTTGGGAAATTAGTACTCAAACATTATTATGTGTTCATGAATCGTTTAAAAAACGTGTTGTAAAGTGTATTGAAGTTGGTAGAAGAAATTTTGAATATTTATTAGATTAGAAAACTTGTATGTTGTTGTTCCACGCTTTACTTAATTTTCGATTATTTCTTTGAATAAAATATCTAAAAAAGCGTTGAATCGAAAAATTTTTCAAACACATGTGTTAAAATAGAATTAGATTAGGAAAATATTTGAGCCTTTATTTTCATATCTAAGCGCTATTTAGCGTGATTTATTCTTGTTATTCCACGCTGATTCTGCTTAGAGTCAATTCTCTTAGACGACGAATAATAATCAGAGTCAGCATCGCCGATTACCTTTTTAATTATAAGACATTAGTGTTAGTCAGTTCATTTTTACCGCTTCATGTAACCAGAACTTAAAATATAATAAACTCTTTTCGGATCGACTGGTGTTTAAATTAACAACACGTTTTTCAGTTTTTAGTGATGTATCCATTTCCGTCAAAAAAATCTAGGATTCCCATTAGAAAAAATGCGAATTAGCTTGAAAAGGCCTTCTAAATGACAGTTTTTTTGAAAAAAAAAATGTCAAAAGAAGCGCTCCTTTATCCCAAACAAACTTTATTTGAAACATTTTTTTATTAAATTCTTAGTTTTCGAGAAAATCGCATGTGCATGATAAATCGAACACCCTGTATATATATACAGGGTGAGTTTTAAGTAATGGGACACAGAGCAACGATGGATTTATAACATAAAAATAATGCAATATAGCTAAATTTATGTTATACCAAAAGTTGAAACTAACTGAGATACAGGGTGCCCAAGTTGAAAAATTAAATCAAATTTTCTTTAATATCTCTGGAACAGTTCGGACTAATTTCACGAAATTTCTTATATGGGGGTTTTTGGAGATGATCAATTCAAATTTATCGACGATTTCGGTGCATCTTCTAGAGGGTCGACAATCGACAATTAGGAGTCATTTAAGCCATTTAAACTTTTTTGTACCACGGCGTATGTCATTTTGTCCTCATAAAATTTGTTCCTCTACCTTTTCTAGTTAAAAAAGTTATTCTTTATTGATGTCGCTAGGAGCAACGGTTTTTGAGAAATTCAATTAAATAACTTAAATTCCCATTTTTTCTACTTATCGACATGTAACAACATAATTTTCCGCATTGCGCCCAGAGCGTCTGATACCCGCGATGAATGTCCTGGACAAGAGGATGCTGTGTGTATAAGTTGTCAATTGAGTAAATCGATGCTAGTGAGTGTGTGCAAATGATTGTTGATTTAACTGAATTGGTAATCAGTTCGAGGGCTGTGAGGATTCCATAGAGTTCCCCTGTGTGAAAGCTGCAGAAATCTGGGAGTCGCAGAGCAGATAGCGTTGAAGTACTGGTGGTGACTGAGCAACTCACTCCCTCAGCGCATTTTGATGCGTCAGTATAAAGAACACGACTGGGAGGCAGCTCGCTCAGGAGTTTTCTAAACGCTTGGACGATGATTGTAGAAGGAGTGTTGTTTTTGTCATATGTCAGAAGGGATGTATCAAACAGTGGCAAGAATTAATTGTTATTTAATGTTTAAGCCATTTGCTCAAAGTGTGTTCATCCGTTATTCCAACACAATGATATTCTTCATAATGGACGATCCCACTTCACGCATGCGTCTCGCTTGTGTAATGTAACTCGATGCAGGACATATATTATTATTAAAAAAACACGTTGGTTTTACCATGTAACTATTGTAATCGACTGTTATTGAAAATGGTTCCTAACCGAATCCTCTTTGCTACCCTGAGTCTGTATTTACATGCATCTTACCAAATAGAGGGGTGATTATAACATTAATTACTACATAATGTCCTTTGTTTGAACTCCGAACTCAGCTAATTGCTTGGTTAAGTCAGCACAGGGTACTAAGCAATTCTTCATGAGAAATACGAATAGAGTTAATTAGAAAGATGATCTATCTTAATGGCGGTTAATAGGTACGTTACACCTGATTGATTGCATTATACCGATGATAAGAGTCCCCAAGTTAACTATGTTATTTGGCCGTTTGGCCGATCTTTATAAACATGACATTTTAAATGGCCCCAAAGGAAAAAGTTACAGAGATTTAAATCAGGTAACCGAGCTGTCCGCTCTATTTCACCTCGCAAAAGATTGACACTGCCTCTTTTTTAATTAAAAATTGCAATGTCTGGAATTCCATTTACTTAATTAAAAAAAAAACAAAAGACCTCTATATTATTTTTGTGTTTTTATCAATTTTAATTTCTTTAGATACGATAAAGAAAAGAATTTTTTTCTCGGAAATATTTCGAATCTATCTCCAATAAAATTCGATATACAGGGTGGCCCACTTAAAACAGTACACCTGAAATATCTTGAATGAAATTTTTTTCGGGGGCGCAACCCCTTCAAGAATCTCAAATGGAACATCAAATCGAAAAGATTTCAATCTTCATGTTTTTGAAAGTTGATGAGTTTTAAATGGGCCTCCCTGTATATGTATACGCCAGTAAGAGTAAGTTTCGTAAAACAATTTGAAAATAGCTGGTGACATTTTAAAAATTAAAGTTGCAGTTCCTACCAGTGTTATGGGGTAAGAAAAAAAAAGTTCAACAAATCAAAAAGTTGAGCCTTATTAAATAAACCAGGAAATTTTTTCCATTGCAGGAAATTCTCAAGGATAAGCCCAACCAAAACTTCATATTCAGTCCCTTTTCAATCGAAGCAATCTTGGCTTTGATCGCGGCTGGTGCCAAGAATGACACTCTTCTAGAGTTCGCTTCCGCCCTTAATTTACCCCCGCAAGAAACGACAGAAGAAGCCCTTAGGTATGTTTTTTTTTATCATTGCGCCCTTGCTAATCTCCTTTTATTGCAGAAATGTCTTTATTTTATTAAAACAAAAATCCATGCACTTCCAGTTATCCTCAGCCAATAAATTGTTCGTGAATAATGATTTCCATATTCTGGACAGTTTCAAAAAGCGAGCTATCGAAAATTATGACGCCGATATCGAAAATATTGATTTCGCTAAGGTATATTGTTGACTTTTCCTATAATTAACATTGTTAATTTGAGTATTAAGAGGGTTGAAGCAGCTCAAAAAATTAACCGATGGGTGGAAGAGCGCACCAACCACAAAATCAGGGACATAGTCAATCCTTATGATATCGACAATTCTATCAGTTTGTTCCTGATTAACGCTTTACATTTCAAGGGTAAGAAATCATCGTTTTCTGTCCATTTGAAGTACCAAAAGTATTTAGGCACTTGGAAGAACGTGTTTTCGTATATCAACAAGGAGACTTTCTATATAACCAAAACAAACACTAAAGAAGTTGATATGATGTATAAAAAAAAGGAATTTAGGTACTACGAATCTCCAACGCTTAAGGCCAAATTCTTGGAGCTGCCATACTCTAAAACCGATATTACAATGACCATCGTCCTCCCCGACGAAATCGAGGGGCTTGCAGCCCTAGAAAAAGACATATATCCTCTTCTTAAACCCCAAAACTTGGAGTATGAACATGTGTCTGTAACTCTGCCTTCTTTTCTTGTTGAGAGCGAGTACGACTTGAAGTCCATCTTGAAAAGAGTAAAAATAAATCTCATCTTTGAAATTAGTTTTTGGAAATAGTTTTTCTTTAGTTGGGATTGAAAAAGGCGTTCAGCTATAGTGCGGATCTTAGCGGGATTTCTAGTGAACCTTTGAAGGTGTCTGCGGTGATCCAGAAGGCTTTTATCAATGTAACCAAGTTTGGAACTGAAGCTGCAGCTGTAACTTCCGGTAAGTGATTTTTTTTTAGATTCTTCATGTTTTTGCTGCTTTCAATTATTAACTTTTGCACTCTAAATTTAGAGCTTGAAATGTCGCGAAAATGTTAGGTACTTTATGATCAGTGTTTCTTCGATTAATGTAGTAAAAGTTACTGCACTAGGCACGTTTATTTCCGGTAAGTAGCACAGTTCACACCGTATCGTTGGGAATAGAAAAGAATTATTCTCTTTTTAGTTTTAGTTGTAGCATTGAGAAAATCGACCATAATCGGAGCCGACCATTCGTTTCTGTTTTTTGTTAATTACGATAATGTAATTTTGTTTACTGGGAAAATTAATTAAAACATTCACAATTATTATTTGTATCTGATTAGTTGTTGTTGAAAGCCTCAGTCTTTTAAATGAAGCATTACTGGCACAAACATAGTCAATTGTATAAGAAACTAACCAGGAATGTAAGCAAAGCTCTAGGCAACCCAACATACACAGCTAATTCTATGAATGTATTCAGTGTTATGTCGGCTGTTGGTTAGGTTTCTCTCGGAGAGGTCAATCATACACATATGTCCAAAATTATTGCATATGAATGTTTGGTAAAATCAAAAGACTTTCCAAGTAATATTTATTTCTAAAGTTAATCAGGACTTACTTCCGACCCCATGGAAAAGATATTTCTGTACTATTTACTTTTATTACAACTAAATTTAACAAATAATAAAAAATTGATTTATAAGATTTGAAAATTAAATATTACATTCTAAGTATAACAATTAGGAACAGGGAAAAATATTGGTCCTAATAGTCTGTATTTCCTCCTCGGACATTGATGGACTCTCTAAGACGGTTTGGCACGCTACCAGTTAGTTTATCTAGGTAGACCTGTGGAATTTGTTCCCATTCTTCGATTGCTGCAATTCTCAATTCCCTTAACGTTAAGGGAGGGTTATTTCTTTTCTTTATCCGTCTTTTTAGGAAGTCCCAAGCATGCTCTATCACATTCATATCCGGAGATGCGGGAAGCCATCGTAATCGAGTTATTCCTTCTTCGTCACAAAAGTGTTGCACTTCCATTGTTCGATGTGGAGGTGCGTTATCATCAACGAAGACGAAATCTGCACCAACTGCCCCTCGGAATAAACAGACAATTGGGTTTAACACCTCCTGAATGTAAAATTGTCCTGTCATTGTTCTGTCGATAACAACTAATGGTGTTCGAGCACCTCTCATTATGCTAGCCCAAAACATTACACTACCCCCTTGAAATGGGACACGGGGCTGAGCTGTAGCTAATCTGGCTTGTCGTCCTGGAGCCCTCCAGACTCGGGTACATCGAGAATCCGATATTAGGCCTATTCGTGTTTCATCTGAAAACATGACATTTTCCCAGTTTTGATTTTGGTCCACCATTTCTCGTACCCATTGTAACCGTGTACGTTTTTGCTGTTCTGTTAATTTTGGAACTCGCAAAGGTCTCCGGCAATGTAAATTAATAGACCTCCATGGACGTGACACAGTTTGCCTCGACACAGTAACTCCCTCAAGCCATGCAAGCTCTCTAGAAAAAGCACTCGCTGTGCTTGTTGGGTTTCTTCTAGCAATTATTGACAACTGACGATCTTGTATTGCAGTGGTAAGCTTTTTCCGACCTCTTCCTGGTCGATCCTTGACATAATTGGTTTCGCGAAACTTTTTATTAATTCTTGAAACATCACTTTGATTAACGTCTACACTTTCTGCCACTTCATTTTGTGATAGACCCTGTCGTAACAAAGTTACTATTCGACATCTGTTAAAGTACGAAATGACACTTCTTGGCATTTCTATACGATATTAGCGTGGTCAGAATGGTAGAACACCTCAGATAACACTAATCCGGAGGGCAAGAATTTATAAATTCTGATAAAATATAAATAAACATTTCTTATCTTGCTTAATTTTTTGTTAAAGTTGGTGCAAAAGATGTAAACAATACATACCTACCACATATTTAATTCGAAAAAACCAGAAATAGTCTTTTCATCGATATGCAATAATTTTGGACATATGTGTAATTTCTTGTATTGCATTCATTAAAGAGTCTTTGTTAACAATTAACTAACAATACACTAGATATCCTCAAACAAACAATGCTTATTATGCAATACACTCAGATTTTTCCAGCGTGCTGAAGCAAAACCATTCCAGAAAGTTCAGATTTCTGAATAAATATAGATTTTTATGCATTATACACAGATAGACGAAGTCATACTTCTTTTATCTCTATTAAGAACTGAGTAAAATATACAGTTAGGTGCAGAACTGAGTCAATACTTAGAAAATTCGTATTAATGGTGGCATAAACAAAATATCTAACAAGTATTCAAAGGAAGGCTTTTATTTTCAAAAAGTACATTAACATTAACATTAAAACCATACAAAACATTTGCTGAAAATAAATGGGGTACATCAAATAATCCTAAATAACATTGGTTCACTTTTGCTCCACTAATATTATCATTGAACACTTTGGTCGACATTGACACTAAGATTTGGTCCAGAGACCTTTAGCTTTTTTAACAGCTAGTAGACGTCTTGGCATGCTTTTTGTTAGTGTTTCACAGAAATCAGGTAGAATTTGATCCCATACTTCTTCTATTCTCTCCCATAAAACTTTAAGTGAAGATGGTGGCGAATCGTAGTCGTTAACCAGATGATATTTCACGGAAGCCCATAGATTCTCAATGGGATTTAGGTCGGGACTTTGTACCGGCCACTGCAAAACCTGAAATTTTTGGGTACCCAACCATTCCTTCACAGATTTTGCGGTATGCTTGGGGTCGTTGTCTTGTTGGAAAATTACTTTGCTAGTGGGATAAGGCATATTATTAACAGTATCTATTAGGTGATCATTTAAAATGGCTTTATAGATGTGCTGGTTCATTATCCCATCTATTTTCTTCAATGGTCCAACCCCATATCCCGACATAAAGCCCCAAGCATTAATATTTCCTCCCCCATGCTTCACCGTCAGAATGAAATCTTTTAGTTTCATGGATTCTCCCTCTCGTTTCCAGCTGCAATGTCGACCATCTGTTGCATATCTGTTAACTTTAGTTTCATCAGACCAAATAACCTTCATCCAATCCTTCTCGGTCCATGCCTCATACTATCTTTTTACAAAATCTAGTCGTGCCCTAATATTCTTCTTAGAAAGTAGGGGTTTCTTCTTCTTCTCCACAGCAACAAATTTGGACTGATGTAAAGCTCGTTGGACTGTCCATTTGCTCACCGATTTCCCAGTATCCCCTCGCAGCAACACGGCTGCTTTGGAGGCCGAAGAGGCTTCACCACTGCCCAAATATCTAATTACTCTTCTAGTATCTTGCGCAGACATCTTTTTTGGTTGGCCACCTTTATTTATTTTTAAGGAAATTTTGCACTTATTTTTTACCCTTTGTACTGTGGATTGACTTATATTTAATTGAAATGCGATTTCCCGTGTGGATCTTCCATCAATCAGTGTGATTTTTCAATTAATTTTCTTTGAAACTTTGAAATCGGCTTCATTGTTTAAAGATTTTGAATTATGATGTTTATTAACGGAGGATATGCGATTAAATGGTTCGTACTCGTCTATATTAGCTGTTAAAAGAGCTAAAAGTCTCTGGACCAAATCTTAGTGTCAATGTCGACCAAAGTGTTCAATGATAATATTAGTGGAGCAAAAGTGAACCAATGTTATTTAGGATTATTTGATGTACCCCATTTATTTTCAGCAAATGTTTTGTATGGTTTTAATGTTAATGTTAATGTACTTTTTGAAAATAAAAGCCTTCCTTTGAATACTTGTTAGATATTTTGTTTATGCCACCATTAATACGAATTTTCTAAGTATTGACTCAGTTCTGCACCTAACTGTATCTTTAATACGTCGCTCAAACCCGAGACATATTATTTCTTTGCTTAAATATCTTAATATCTGGTCTCAAATATTGAAGATCCTCTGAGATACCACACTTAAGATTTTATGCTGCACAAGCGGCAATACGATCAAAACAATTTAGTGCGGATGGTAGGAGGTAAAAATATGGACGTTAGCCGTAGTAACTAAGCAAAGCACACACAGGTGGCGCAACCGATAAGTCTATCTGGTGAAGCCGCAAAAGTTAGGCCGAAAACCACATGTATGCTTGTTTCAGTGCAGACCTCAAAGCCCTATTAAAAGACTAAAACTACAGTATAGGGGAGGGAAACCGCCACAACAAGCAAAGACATGGTTTCATAGAGCATTTTAAAATTAGAAGATCGAAACTTTGTTTGTCACGTACCAACTTTCCAACAATATCGATACCAACACCAACCAGTACTCACTGCTGAAAACTATTCATATTAGTTTGTAAAGCAAATAATTTTCAGCTACTGGTGTTAACTTGTGCCTTGCACTGTGAATTTTTTAATATTGCAAGTTGCTAGTTTTTGTTTGTACTTTTTCAAGCATTGGTTCCTCCTCAAAATTTAGATACAAAGTCTGCACGTACATATGCATATGACTTTCTCTTAGTTTCTTTACTAGCCCAATCCGAATCTGCATATCCTACTAAAGGATTTTTGTTTTTATAATATCACAATGTGATTACATTGGTTCCTTCAAGTCATTTGCATTAAAATTGAACGTCGAATACAAATTTAAATAAATATTTAAAATAAACAACGAGTGTCGACTTCCGGTACAACCGGAAGTATGATGTCATTGAAAATGTTTTAGACGAGGTCGTCACGAGGCTCTTAATCTGAACCAAATCACTAAATTTTCGTTATTTTGCTGTTCGTAGTTTTCCTAAAACGTCTAATGACGGTTCCCGGGGAAACACCCTGTATATTGCTTGCGATAAAGACCATATTTTGGTAAAATTTTACGGTGGTGGTCCTCCGGTCACCTGAATGTACCTGGAAGTTCTAATTAACTGCGCATTTTACTTACAAATTATTTGTTCAACTCACACAGTTCCATTTTCTTCGTCCTCATTACCTACAAGACGTTTCGTTGCAGACCACGGATTTCTCTACTATGTTAGTTTTTTTTGTTGGGGGGGGGCGACCCCGGGGATAAAAAATCTTGGCGAAAGACGATACTGGTGCCCGTGCAACCAGCCTGTGTGGGGTTTCACCCACTAAAAAACCCCGTATTACAAAAGAATTTCGAGTTTTGGCGCTTGATTTCTTTGATCGCCCTTTGTTTTTCTTCTGTGAGCTAGCAGAGTTGAGCGGAACTATCGCCTTTTGTTCTGCTATCGCTCTAGGCTCTTCTTGCCTGTCCGAGGAGGTGTTTGTTACCTCTCGTTCCTTTTGTCTAAGTTACCCCGAAGACATGGGGTTCTTCTGCCCTCTTCTGTTCTTCGGATGCTTATTTCTTCGTCGGCTTTGATCTTTGAGTTTCTTCTTTTAGCAACGATGGGTCAGAAAATCCAGAAAGGCTGCCCTGGTTTTCGTTTCCCCACCATTGCCCTGGAAGCCTTGCGGCTGTTGTCTTTTCTTCTAGTCTGCATTTGCTGGCTTGGTCACGTGCAGGTCTGTTCCTTTTTGTCATCCATTATCTAGTAACTGGTTTCTTGGTCTTTTATGCGGAATGGCTTGCTCCAGAGTGTAAGCTGTTGCTTTCCGGATTAGCTCGTTTTGGTTTTGCTCCGCTGCTTGGAATGTCTTGGTGGCACGTTTTTTTATGACGTCCGTCATTGTCTTGTACTTTAGATCTCTTTTTATCGCCTGATTGCTAACGTACCAAGGCGCGTTTAACGCCGTTCTCAGAGCAATGTTTTCCACTGCCTTTTTTTTTGCGAGAAGGTGGGAATCTTCTTATGACACCTGGCTTCGTCGTGCAGCCAGGTAGTGTGGGATTCGACTGACCATTATGTCGCCCGCCTACCCACTAAAACCACCTCCCCTCTTCGCCCCGGTATCGCCTTTCAACAATCCTTCAGGGCCCTTTCTTCTCTCCTCGCGGACTCGCTACTCCTGCACTCTTCCCGATTTCCGTTTTCTCTCTCTGACACTCTTATCCCACATGATCTTTCCCACCATTCTTTCAAATGTCATCCACTTCTCCTCTATCTCCACCAATTCACGCCCGATCGTGTTGGGGTCCAAGTTGAGTCCCCTCTCCCTGGCCTCCACACGATACCCCTCCCACTGCAGACACTCCCACAGCGTGTGCTCCGGGGTGTCCGTCACGCTCTCGGTTTCGTCCCCACAGAACCAACAGTAGTTACTTCGTTCTACTCCGATTCTTCGCAGGTATTTACGAGAACACACCGTGCCCAGTAAACACCTGTGACAGCGCGTAACCCAATCTCGTCCATTTACATTAAAACCACCGCCTTACGCTGGCGTAAGGCGGTGGATGAAGGTGTTCGTACCCAGGTACGAACATTTACATCCTGCTATCGTACTTGGCCCACTCTTTCTCCCATTCGCTAATCACCCAACCGCTCCCTTCACTCCTTGATTTCTTACCTCGCTCCCATACCATTCTTCTCTCTTCCACTCGAAGTCTCACCGGCGGTATTTTAGCCAACACCAACACCGCCACGCCCGGAGCCGTCCTGTATGCACACGCCACCCTGATTGCGAGCGATCTGTTTGCTCGTTCAAAGATGGCGTTGTACTTTTGGTACGTCAGCTCGGTGTGCTACACCGGAACCGCATACAGCAGGGCCGACGCCGTCGCCATCACAAGCACTCGCCTCCTTTCAAACGCCAATCCGTTTACTCTGGGCAGGATTCCCTCGAGTTTCCATAGAATCCTGCCCACCTTGTCGGCAGTTCGGTGGGTGTGCTCGCCGAAACGAGTATCCCTACCAAACCACACTCCCAGGTACTTTACATATTCCTGACTTTCGTACCTGACACCGTCCACTCAGAGACTCATGCTCCTCAGCAACATTCTTCCCACCAGAAGCACCATTTCTATCTTGTCCGTAGCCATGCTGAGACCTTTGGTTCGGAACGTGTCGGAGACCAGTTCCATGGCCCCCCCTAATTCTCCTCTCCAGGGGTTTCCTGTTTCTTGCCGTGACCACCAACGACAAGTCGTCTGTGTATGCCACCGGAGTGACACCCTCTGGATAACCCACCGTCAGCAGCTCGTCGTAGAACAGGTTCCACAGGACGGGACCCAGAACGGATCCTTGAGGAACACCACACGACAACTCATGGACCTCCCCGTTCGGCAACTCAAAAAATCGGTCTTGCAGGTATGACTGGACGACGTCCGTCAAGTACCTGCTTATCGGGGACCTCTTCATCACTCGCACGATGAGGTCCCACGGCACCGTGTTAAAAGCGTTCTTTACATCGATATTTACCATAATGCAGAAGCCTGCTTGTGGGCAATGTTTACACTTGATGTCCTCCACAATGGTGCTCCTGCCTTTGACAAACCCAAACTGTCTCTCGCTTATCATTCCGTGCGTCATCACTTCTTCCAGAAGTCTGGTCTTGATCACCTTTTCTGCAATCTTTCCGAGTCCATCGATTAGGCAAATGGGCCGGTACGAGGGTTCCGCGCTCGGTTCCCGTTTCGGTTTCTCCACCAGTACCAGACGGACTCTCTTCCAGATTTTGAGGAACACGCCCGAGGTCAAGATGCGCGTTACGCAACCTGCCATACTCTGGGGAATGCCCCAAGGTACAGCTTCAAGACCTCCTTCGGTATCCCGTCCAACCCCGGAGCCTTGCGGCTCTTGAGACTCCCGATGTTTTCCACTGCCTGGAGAGTCTGTAAGCGCGACTTTGCTGCATAACCCCATGCGGTTGATGATACGTTAGCTGAGGTTGAATCATAGTTTTAACTAGTGTGATTTTGTTCTTCAGTGGCAATTTAGATCTTCTGTTTATCATCGGATACAGTATGGCCCTTGTCGCCTTTGCTTTAGCTCTTGTTTTCGTTACATGTGTCCGCCACATGAGGATTTCCTCCATGTCTACACCTAGATACGTAACTTTCTTAGCCCATGGTACATCTTCGTTCTTGATTTTCATTCTGTCCTCGGTCTTGATCCTTTTTCTTCGTTTGAAGACGATTGCCTAGGTTTTTTCGACGTTGAGATCTATTTACCATTTAGAAAACCACGTTTCAAGAGCTATGATTTCTTCTTGTAAGTTTCTAACTAGCAATTTCCCGTTCCAAGATCTTACCAGTATTGCGGTGTCATCTGCGTATAAAGCCAGTTCGGTTTTTTCCGTCCTTGGGAGGTCTGACACGTAGACATTGTACAGGAATGGCGACAGCACCGCTCCTTGAGGTACTCCTGCTTTCATGGTCCTGTAACTCGAGTAACTGTCGTTCAATTTGACGCGGAACTTCCTGTCAGCTAGGAAGGATCTAACGTGTTAGATCTAACGATGTCATGCTACTTATAAGGCAAATCGTTTATAGGGTAGGTGTGTGCTTTACCTACGCATGCGTCTCTATTCCCACGTTTCTTTCGGATGCTTTTGTAGTACTGGTTAGAGGGCACTGGTACCGATCCACGTTCACTCACAATTTGCGTTTCTTTCAATATTTACAGAGTATAGAATATCAAACGCGGGAATTCCAAAGCGTTTCGTAGCCGATCGCCCGTTTAAGTTTTACGTGAGTGTCCATGGAATTGTCCTTTTCGCAGGACGAATTCTCAGAATTTGACCGCAGGAACATGCAAAATAAAGGTTATTTTAACTTATCTTTGATCAAAGTTAAAATAATCGCGAAATAAGAGGTTTGCTTTGGGTGTTTGGTGATGCCTCTGCATATACGGGCTTTAGTAGAAGTTCAAGTAGTTCTTAGAGGTTTAAGGAGAGTTGAAATTATGTTAATTTATTTAGCCCATTTCAAACCAGAATATCTGCCATCTCCAGCTGAGTTTAGCTTCATCGCTAATCGTTCGATCATCTGTGCCATTAAGACAGATAATGTCGTTTTATTAGCTGGACGAATTGATATCTTTTAAGCGCGATTTATATTATGTATAGAGACCCGTTTGGTTTTTAACTTTTATCCTATTTGCGCACGTATATGAGTATATTACATAGAATAACATCACATAAAGGAACATAGAACAAATGATTGTTTTTTTTTAATACATCAAGTCCTCATTTTATCTTTAATCATGTATGATATGTTTATTTTAGTCCGGGTACCAGTAAAGGGCAGGATATGGTCTACACCTGCTAAACGATTCTTAGCGGATCATCCCTTCATTTACTACCTCAAATTTCAGGATGTTTTGCTGTTTTCTGGAAGGATTTCGAAATTTTAACTGTGCCATAACGTGTTGTTAATCAAATATATATAATGAATATGTGTTTTTTTTTCAATCATTTTGTACCCAAATTTATGCTTAACGCTGATGGTAAATTACATGTTACCAGATCTAACCTGAACTAACCCTGCTCGAACGTTTATTGCAGTGTTAATGAATTTTTTGTTTTTAGTAACTGCGGTATTTCGGCAAAGATTCCTTCTTGAAGAGACCACATATTTTGTCATCAATCATCCATATATTTTATACGGATGAATGAAGTAATATTGTTTTTGAGGAGATTGATGATGTAAACTAACTATATTATTTAATTAAATATCCTCTGATGCTAATGTGTTGCTCACCATATTATGACTGGTAGCATTCCCCCATAGTTCTTTTAATAGGCAGTGAGTTGTTCTAGATATTGTTATGTGGTGGTCAAATTAGCCTTGGTTCCCATAATTTCAATCTCCAGAAAACTAGGTTCAGATGGATTGTTTCCGGGTCAATGGTGCATTCTGATGTCAGCAACTCCATTTGCAACCTGAGTACAAATTCGTGGCAAATCGGCCGCGACTTCGGTTTTGATTTGAGGAAATTTTGGGAAGTTGAAGACAATTTCGCTGAGACTAAGGCCTGGTCGGCTGAGGAGCTCAAATGTGAGGAGTACTTCCCAAGAGCGCATAGAGGTTCGGTCAACAGTCGTTTCGTGGTTGCTATCCCCTTCAAGGGTCCTGTCGCTGACTTATGGGATTCGAAGACGAAAGCTCTCCAAAGGTTTCTTTCGCTGAAAGGTAAGTTCCGCCGGGATCCAGCTTTGAGGGAAGAAGGGAATTGCTGTTTGGTTATGAGGATAAAAGAAAACACACTAATTACTAATGATGATCTATTTTCTGATATGCGCGGTCCGATAGACTTTAAAAAGTGTCTTATTATATCAAGACGTAGAAAAGGAATGAATTGAATAATCAAGCATCGCTCTAAAACACTTACGTCGAACCTGTGTGTTTACATATCATCCTGAAAGGACTAGACCAAACATATCTATCGAAAAGTTTATGTGTTTGATGGAAGTCATACCTTCATAAATTTTGCCTTATGAAAGAAAGCATTATCCAACACTCCCCCTCAAAATGTATGTCCCGGTAAACTTAAGACACACTAACTTACGGACTCGCATAAACCTGGGGAGAATACAAAAATGATCCAACATTTGTTGCTAAGGATTAGAGAAATCCAGAAAAACCTAATCAGATCATTTAATCGACTTTAAATAGCCAATATCAACTATATAACTATATTACTATAAAAACGTCAACAAAACAAAAAACTTCAAATAATCGACACTTAGACTGTTTATTCAACACTCATGGAGTCCCTTAGTTCCATGAATTTAGGTGATGGCAACGGTTTTGTCAACAAATCTGCTACTTGATCATCTGTGGAAATATACAGGGTGTCCGGCAAGTCGATACAATAATTTTAGGGGGTGATAGATTACGTGATTCAGAATCGATTTAACTAAACATACCTATATACCAAGTGTTACAGTTTTCCTGAAAATTCAGTTTTTAATATTTTTTAATTTAACCGAGCTCTTTCACAATTGTTGGAGGGTAGAAGAACACGAAGCCTTTTAATCACAAAAATGTACTAAACTTTTTTATTGCCTATAGGTAATTGTTTAAATTATTTAAAGAGTAAAATCTAAAATGGCTTCGTTACCTACTTAGGACTACATAAACATGATCTTCCGAGCTTGTAATAAAGCGAAGAGTCAAATTCAAACATGGATTTAGTTTAAACGCTTAGGTGTAGGTTTATTCGAATTTCTTAAAAACTTCCTTAGGCAATAGTCTTTCAGTCATGCTGAAAAGATTCTTAAGAAACGTTTTAAAAATGAGAAAAATTTACTTTTTATGTACCCGAGCAGCGCGTTCACCAAAACGTTATCTACTAAAAATGATCATTTTGGAAGAATTTGTATTTGATGACATTATCAAGTATTCAGGTAAACCAATTGTTTTTATCACCCCCTAAAGTTATTGTATCGACTTGCCGGACACCCTGTATATTATTGTGGTCGCTCAGATTTTCATCCTCCCCCACCGTCCAGTTTTTCACTTTACATTTACCACTATTTGGTTGCATAGTTATATCTATTATTGATCTTGCTCTAGCTGTTTCAAACGTCGGTTTGTTTCCTTCGTTGCATACTACCATATCCGTCTCCTCCATAAATTCTTCCATCATTCTCCCTCTTTCCCCTGTTTTAACTGAGTTCCACATTAAATTTTTAGCATTGAAGTCTCCCGCAACTACCACTTTCTTTTTGTTTTCTTTCGCCTTCCTCTTGAGTTTTTCTAGATATATTTCGAATTCTGATGTTTTTTTATTCAGTGAGAATTGTTTCACCTGAATACTTGATGATGTCATCAAATACAAATTCTTCCAAAATGATCATTTTTAGTAGATAACGTTTTGGTGAATGCGCTGCTCGGGTACATAAAAAGTAAATTTTTCTCATTTTTAAAACGTTTCTTAAGAATCTTTTCAGCATGACTGAAAGACTATTGCCTAAGGAAGTTTTTAAGAAATTCGAATAAACCTACACCTAAGCGTTTAAATTAAATCCATGTTTGAATTTGGCTCTTCGCTTTATTACAAGCTCGGAAGATCATGTTTACGTAGTTCTAAGTAGGTAACAAAGCCATTTTAGACTTTACCCTTTAAATAATTTAAACAATTATCTATAGGACTATTGGAAGATGTCGAATACCAATCAACAAATACTAGCTATCTCCCAATGACTCCTCCCTGGACGAAAATCATCCCATATACCCACCAATCCCTTTTACACCATGGCAAAAAAGAAGCATCACCTTCTGACGTCAATCAATCATTTATGCAAAGCATGCATGCAATCAAGCCCAATATCACCATCTTCACTGACGCCTCGAAAAATGAACAAGGAGTAGGCTGTGCGGCCATAAAATCAAATAACATATTGTGGTCTTCCACCCTGCCCAAATACTGTAGCATCCACACCGGAGAACTTTATGTAATCCTTCAGGCCTTAAAAACTGTAAACGAAGTAGGTCAAGTAATAGGTATTTGTACAGACTCCTTGTTGGCCCTGCATTCCATTAAGAACCCATTCTCTACAAACGGACTGGTGCAAGAAATCCATGACATATGTCAAGTCCTCAACACATATCACAGCGAAATCCATATAATTTGGATCCCATCTCACAGAAGTATCCCAGGAAATGAACAAGCTGACCTAGCTGCGAAAGATGCTATCGCCAGAAAATCTCCAACAGCTGAAATATCATCCCCTGGTGACCTAATAAGTCACTTCAAACAATCAGTCAGAACCAAATGGCTGGACACCTGGAATCAACCAAACCCGGAACTGGCACAGACAGGAAGCACAAGATCACCACCCAACAACTCATCGCTAAATAGGAAAGATACCATAATCATCAGAAGGCTCAGAATAGGTCACACCAGAGTAACACATGGCTTCCTTATGACAAGAGAGACGCCCCCTAACTGCATAACCTGTAATACACCACTTTCATGCGAGCACATCTTGATAATTTGCCCCCAATATAGCCAATGCCGAACCCTACATAGAATAAAACCGGATCTAAGAGAGAATCTCAGCACGATAGAAAATCAAAGAAACGTCATTGACTTTCTAAAAGACATTGATATATAGAATTGTATACAGGGTGTCCAAGCGAACATTGAATATAGGAGATTAACATGGGAAATTGGTTTTTATTTTTTTGCGCCTGTACGGATTATCCAATTGAAAAATTTTTATATGGAGGTCATAGTATGCAAGACCGGCTATCTTTCAGTATTTTTTTCAGTCTTCTAGTTACAGCCGTTTTGGCTCAAAACGCCTCCAAAATTCAAAAATTTGAATGTCCCGCGTAACCGTTCGGCGCCATGATTGGTCAGAATTAATGTCAAAACACAATGTCGCCAACAACGTAAGCGTAAACACCCCATTTCAAATTAATTTTCCCTTTTTGCTGATTTCTAACTTATTTAAGAATTAATTCAGGGAAAAATCAATGGAAAACCTGAGGATAATTATTATGTGGTCTGCTTTGATGTCCCTACGGTAAATACGCAAGTTTTGTTTTGAATTAAATTTAAAATTGCCCGCGAAGATTCTGTCTAGTAAGTGAGATAAAAGGTTAGGTTATGTCTTTGTGTTATCATTATGGGGTAATAAGAAACTTGCGTATTTACCGTAGGGACATCAAAGCAGACCACATAATAATTATCCTCAGGTTTTCCATTGATTTTTCCCTGAATTAATTCTTAAATAAGTTAGAAATCAGCAAAAAGGGAAAATTAATTTGAAATGGGGTGTTTACGCTTACGTTGTTGGCGACATTGTGTTTTGACATTAATTCTGACCAATCATGGCGCCGAACGGTTACGCGGGACATTCAAATTTTTGAATTTTGGAGGCGTTTTGAGCCAAAACGGCTGTAACTAGAAGACTGAAAAAAATACTGAAAGATAGCCGGTCTTGCATACTATGACCTCCATATAAAAATTTTTCAATTGGATAATCCGTACAGGCGCAAAAAAATAAAAACCAATTTCCCATGTTAATCTCCTATATTCAATGTTCGCTTGGACACCCTGTATAGTGTAAGTTACAGATTATGTAAAACACCGTACCGAGTGCCAATGACCAACGCAGTCGAGGCACTATAATATCAAATAAAAAAAATAAAAAAATTATCTATAGGCAATAAAAAAGTTTAGTACATTTTTGTGATTAAAAGGCTTCGTGTTCTTCTACCCTCCAACAATTGTGAAAGAACACGGTTAAATTAAAAAATATTAAAAACTGAATTATCAGGAAAACTGGGTATATAGGTATGTTTGGTTCAATCGATTCAGAATCACGTATTATAATCTGTGGTATACCTTGTTTAGGTCAAGGTTTGAAATCATTTACCTAATACCGGTACCAGTAAATGGTTCCCTTATAATAATGTCGACGGGTAGTTGTTTATAGGTATATATATATATAATCTTTATTTCATACGAAATAGGCTATCGACCATACTGGTCTTTCTGCCCTTGTTACATAACCAAGTGCCTAAGTTTATATAAAGAGTGGTCAAAACGGTATACATTTGGAGATTAAAAAAAAAAAAAAATTCTATTGTATATCTTCACTCAGTTCTTCGTATAACGTATTGGGAGGGGAGAGAAAGTGGGAATGTCGTGTTTGTCGTCTGAGGCAGAGTGGGTTAAGTATTGTCCAGTTGTGTCGGTTGTTTTTCCATTTTGTCTGTATTTGTGATAGTCTGTTCGTTATTTTTGTCATGTTCGTACGCTCGTATAGTAATTGTGTGGAGGGGTTGTGCAAAGGATTATTAGGATGTCTTGTTTTAGTGATGAGTCTCAGAGCGATTTGTTCTGTTGTCTGTATATGTCTTTTGGTTTTTTCGGTAGCGTTTGCTCTCACTATATGTCCGTAGTCTAAAAGGGGTCTGCAGATCGATTTGTAAATTCTTGTCGCTGTCTTCGTGCTGATTCCCTTGTTTTTGTATGTCAGTGATCGAAAGTGTTTTGTTCGTCTAGTAATTTCTGTCCTTATGTTTTGTACATGTTTGTTAAATTTCAATTTGTGGTCTATAGTTACGCCCAGGTATTTTACGTCGTTAGTGGAGTGTATTGTATGTCCGTCTGCTGTAAGTGTCGGGGAGTTTTCCTTAGTTCTGTGATTTGTCAGTAAAAGTTGGTTCTTAGCGGGATTCGGTGTTAGCCTCCACTTATAAAACCAGGTCCTAGTGTCGTCCATTAGCGTCTGCAATCGGTCTACGGCTTTCTTTGTCGTTTTGTCATGTACTACAAGCGCCGTGTCGTCAGCATATTGTAATATGTAAGCCGTTAAGTCTATGTCGTTTTTGTTCAGTAAGTTGTGGTTAAAAATGTCGTGGCAATATATGTTGTAAAGTAAAGGGGAGAGGGGCGAGCCCTGGGGCAGGCCTTGCTGTGGGGAGAACGGGAATGAGAGCGTGTTATCAATTCGAACTTCAAGTAGTCTATCGTCAAGTAAATTTTTTACTATGTGAACTAAGTATTTCGGTGTGTTAAGTCGGTGTAGTTTGAATAGAAGTCCTTTATGCCAAACACTATCAAAAGCCTTATTGATGTCCATAAATAGGCAAGCTGATTTGTTGTTGTTTAGTTGTGTGGTCTGTATATTGTTCGTCAAGGTAAAAAGAGGGTGAATTGTTGATTGCTTCTTCTTAAATCCAAATTGGTAAATCGGTATGTGTCGTGCTAAATGTTCGTCAAGTGTGTTTTTTATGATGTTTTCAAATAGTTTACTTAAAACTAGAAGCAGCGTAATAGGTCGGTAGTTCTGTACTTGTGAGTTGTCTTGTCCGTTTTTCGGGATCGGTATAATTATGCCTCTTTTCCAACAGTCTGGTATTGTGTTATTGGTCATATGGTGGTTTAGAGCTCTCAACATTACATCGTGGGATTCTGGTGTTAGGTTTTTTAGTATTTGGCTCTTTATCATGTCTTTTCCTGGTGCTGTATTTTTGAGGTGGGTCAGTCCTTCGTTGTATTCCGTGTCCGTAATTAGATTGTTTAGGCTGTTTGGGAGTTTATAGGTTTTTTTGTTGCTTAGATGGTTTTGTCAAAGGTTTAGTAAACCACCATTTATAATTATATTTTTAACGTTTTTTTGAATAGATAGTGTATGTCAAATTTAGATATATAAGTTTTAGTACAAAAAAAGAAACACCAGTACTTTCAATAAAATCTTCTCATCATTAACATCTCGGTGTATTGTATCATTTGTGTTCGTACGTACTACGACAAATCTATCACCCCCTAAAATTATTGTATCGACTTGTGTTATATACCTTCTTATCCTCAAATCTGTCATATAACTTATTATCCCACACGACACAAACCTTTCCCAATAATATGGGGTTATCATAAGAATAATTTAGAGCAATTGGACTATCACCAGACTGCCCTTTCGACTATAGGAACAATTAACTGCGACCAAAGTCTCAAGTCCCCGGGTGTCTACCCTTAGCAGTGTAATTTAGATAAGTTGTTCTACGCACATATAAGTAAGTTTCAGCCCCAAAAAGGAACATTATAATTTTTCTTCAGACAGAGTGCATAAGTGTTAGACGCTCTTCAAATTCCTTAAAAATAGTTCAGAGCAAAAGCATAGAACCTTAGTATTAAAAATGAAGAGTTGTTAGTGAGTTAACAAAGTCGTCTTAATCCTGACAAATCAACGTCGTGGTGTCGATCACGTATAAAATATCGGCTGGTGTCACAACAATTATATTGCTTAAAAAAAACGAAAATTACTCACTATCTTCTGTTTGTATTATGATTTCTTCTTCTAAACAATTTTGACAAATTGTTCTTACGTGTCGACTCAAACACAAATAGACATTACATTTTTCGCACACATACTTTGTCTTTGCATCTTTTTGTGTTTCTTTATAGCACGGTTCACATCGTTTTCTTTTTCTTGTTAGTGTGGCAGCTTGAAGTTGTTCCTCTCTAGCTGACGTTTCGGGCCTATATTTTGCTAATGACATTTTTAATTCGGGTGGCAAATTTGGAATTTGTGACCTTCTTTCTAGTTGTTCTTTCAACAAACTAAAAACTAATTTTTTTATATATTCCCGCCGAAAAATATACTCATTTCCATTCCCCCAAAAAATTAGTCGTGAGTTAATCGCTGCCACATTCAACATGTGATAGAAAATTACCATTGGCCACCTTTTGGTAGATCTGGCCACATTATATGTGGCGCAGAGTTTATCTGCAATATCCACACCCGATTTAGTACTATTGTAAAAATCTATTATTTCGGGTTTTTTCGTAGTATCATCGGCCACTTCTTCACAGGAAACATGTAGACTTGATAGCAACACAACTATTCTACCTCTCTTTGGACAATAAGAAACAAGAGTTTCGTTTTTGGAAAAACCAAACACACTGCTATATTGTAGGCGACTTTGTGGTGTAATAAAATTCGACGTTAATTCTCTTCTGTTTTTTCGTGCTGTTCCCACGTACGATAGCTTTTTTTCTTCAAGTGCTTTCACTAGCTTCAGACTCGTGAACCAATTGTCTGCCGTAATGTTTCTTCCACTACCATAAATTGATTCAGCAAGTCTTAAGACAACTTTTTCGGAAGAATTATCTGTTCTGAACGGTCCTTCTGGTTGTAGACCGCAATATATCTCCATAAATGCGATATAAAATAGTTTTGCATCGCATAAACTAAAAATTTTTATACCATATTTTGAAGGTTTTGACGGTATATACTGTCGAAAGCCGCAACGTCTACGAAAAGCAGGAAGCATTTCATCTACAGTTACATTTTGACCGAGAACAAAATGCGATTTGCAATTTTCGTCGAATAGGGTGAATATTTGTCGTATGGCTGCCAGTTTGTCAGTTTCTTTCCTTTGTCTTCGTGTAGATCTATCATCGAATCGAATGCTCTTTATAAGAAAACGAAATCGTCTTTCTGACATAGTCATTCTAAAAAGGTCAATTCCTAGCCCATCACTTGCCCAAAAATCCAAAATGTTTTGATGATTTCCACGGAATACTCCTGCTAGATATAATAGTGCAAAAAAAGCTTGCATTTCTATTACATCGGTTGGTTTACAATTTCGTTCCCTTACAATTTTTTTCCGTATACTATCGATATATATATTGGTGTTTTCGACAATAATAGCAAGTATATTATTGTCAAAACATAGCTTCCAACAATCCAGTTCAGTGTTGGTACATTTTGCTTGTGTTCCGACGACGCCAGGCAATTTTACCAAAACGTTATGGAGTCGTGTTTGAGTCTGTTTCAAGCTCTTTTTCTCCACTTTGTACCGTCTCTAGCTAAATGTCTTTTGATGAGTTACCGAACTTGTTACAATAAAATATTGACTTACCAGAATAATAATCAGCGTCGCAGTCAGAATCCTCTTCATCACATTCTTCTTGACTGTCAATTTCGTGATCAGTATCAGAATCTACAAGCCTCTCTTCAACATAATCTTCCATTTCTGAATCATCTGATTCGTCAAAATTTTCGTCGGCAATGGTTACGCTTTTCTCCATTTCTTCAAACACCAGACGATTTAGTTCTTCAATATCATCAGTGCTATTCAAATTGAAACGTTTTTTGTCCATCTTTATAAACACTAACACAAATTTAACTAAAATAAGCGAACAAAACAAAGAACTCTCGACCAAAGGACTTCGTACAACTGTAACGCGGCTAGTAGAAATGGGTAAGGCACCCCCAAGACGGCGCCGATCAACACATCTCAAGAATTTATAGCGCAATAAAACACTTACCAGGGTATAAAACTAATGTAAACTATTCTTAAAATGTCCCTTTGAGATGTCACGAAGCGACAATAATGTGGCTCCAATAGTTTTCCAACAATTAGCAAATAAAAACACTATGGGTCTGTCAGACCCATAGCGACTAATGGAGGGTTAACAAACTCGAAGGTACAAGATTACGAACACAGGTTGTAGATTTCTGTTAGGCACGAACAAAGTTGATTTTCGTTTCTTAGTCGCTTCTTTCTTAACTGCTTTTCTCGAACTCTAACTCGAACTCTAACTCGAACTCTACTTCGAACTCTACGTTTGTGTCTTCCAATTTTTTCTTATATACTACTTTGTATCTCTAGATATCGTTAAGGGTAGATTTAGACCTTTAACCTATTTAATTACAGTGAAATGGATTTAGACCTTTGACCTAGTTAATTATGAATTTGTTGTACTAACATAGTGATGTTCTAATTGTTCTGTAATTATGTCTGGTTGTTTCTATTCGATATGAGTGGGTACATTACAGCTTTCTTCCTCAAGCTTATCTTCCTGTGGAGGGACTTCCTTATTTCCTTGTACCTTTGCAATAACGCCCCCGTTTCGGCAACTGTAACGTTTAGATTTCCGTGAGCTCGTTGCGTTTTTTGAGCCCCGGAATACAACTACCCGTTTATACCCTGAAGCAAAGGTTCGCAAAGCAAAGGCCTTCTCATTCAGTTAACATGTACACTTCATTTTGATAACTGGATATTGCTCAGAACCGCGCTAGCTTACAAAACTGGTGAATATAACGAAAAAATGAAGTATGGCCATTTGCGTGTGGTTGAGGAGAGGACCCAGAAAAGAACTGAGGGAAAAACTCTAAAACTTTTTTGGGTTTCGACGGTGGTGGCGGCCAAATTCGTTATTTTCAGCCTCCCTCCGACTTCGTATGCATCAATCAGAACTGCCGTAGACCGATTCCCACGGCCCGATGTCTCTGTTTTATGTAAAATGATTGAAATATGTATAAAACCTTATAAGGTTGTGCAATTATCGTCTAAAATGAATGATTTTTTTGTGAGGCCTGGTCAATGTAACAAATATTTCTCACGCCTTAGGGCCATGTGCGAGATCTGCCCACAGTTCTTCGCGGTGGCGTCCATATAGCCCTCAAGTCTCATAAATTAGATAAAAGTTGACAACCCACTGTTGTGACACCAGCCGATATTTTATACGTGATCGACACCATGACGTTGATTTGTCAGGATTAAGACGACTCATTAACTCACTAACAATTCTTTATATTATTACTAAGGTTCTATACTTTTACTCTGGACTATTTGAAGGAATTTAAGAGTTTCTAACACTATGCACTCTGTCTGAGGAAAAAATCATAATCTCTCATTTTGGGGCTGAAACTTACTTATATGTGCGTAGAACAACTTATCTAAATTACACTGCTAAGGGCAAACTCCCGGGGACTTGAGACTTTGGTCGCAGTTAATTGTTCATGTATAGATGAAAGGGCAGTCTGGTGATAGTCCAATTGCTCTAAATTATTCCTATGATAACCCCATATTATTGGGAAAGGTTCATGTCGTCTGAGATTATAAGTTATATGACAGATACTGGATTTGAGAATAGAAAGGTATATAACACCACGCATACAACATAGAACAGGTGGGAATTGGTCAAGTTCAACATGTACGCTAATGAGCATTTACTTATGGTCCTGGCAGCGTGTGTCTTCTAGTTTTCATGCAGTTTTTCCTTATCGTTTCAACTTGCTCCGACCACCAGTAAGGGTTTTGACTGCCAGTGGCGTCGTTGAGATTGCTATTACAAGTCATCCGGAAAGCGCCCTTCATGATTTTCGAAATTTCCTCCCCGCTACTCATCTTGCAGTGGCGGCGTTCGAGAAGTTTCCCGGAAGCATCGATGATTTTTTTCTTCTCCGGTTTTACATCACTGCAGTTTCGACTTCTGTACCGGTGTGCTACCAATTTCGAAATAAATATGGTTGTGCGGCGACCACGGTTCATTATCTATTACCTGTCAGTTTTTCGCGTGAGTGGTTAGGCCCTGGCTCGCAAACGTGACGACAATTCACATTTTTTGGTCGCACGTTACGAACGTGGGTTCTCCAATTTTGAGAGCCATCATATTTGGTACCCCCGACGGTTGGGACAAGGCTACACCCTTTAAGTTGTTTGCCATCGTTTTCCAGTCAAGAGATTTGGCATTAAAATTGCCCATTAGAGCTAATTTACTGTATCAACCGGCAGTCGCTTGCTGCAAGTCGATCAGGTATTGGTCGAACTGCTCCCATGGGCAATAAGGCGAATTATAACTGGTAATAATCGTCTATTCATCTGCAAACAGCACAACGAAACTGTTTCCGCAAACTATTTTTGAGAACCTCGCATTTTTGGTTCTCGTAAAAATGGCTACGTTATTTAAATTATCTGTTTTCTACATATTTTAAATTTTTTATTTGACTCACTTTTTTTTTAATTTAATTTAATTTAATTTTTTTATACAGGAGGAAAACCTTCGAAAGGTACCCGGTCTGATGTAACGACCGGGTTATGTGGGATTCATCCCTGAGTGGGACGCCTATCCACTAAAACCCTCCCCTCTTCATCCTGGATCCCCCCGGAATCGCCACGAGCCATTACTTCAGAGATGGGGTGGAAACTTCTCTCCTAACGTCTTATTGTTTCTTTTGTTCCTGTTAACGTGATTAGCAAGGATATTTGACCGTCGTGGGCGCGGCGTCGGTGCTTCTCGGGGCCTTTTTGCCTCTGCTTCCTGGGTGGTACTAGGGGAATCAATCCCCTCTAACGATAACTGGAAGAGTCCCAGCCTGTTTCCAATCGCAGTCCCGTATGCCATTTCAAACGTAAGAATTATCACTACATACGTTTAATTGTTAAGGGGTACCACCTAAGTTTTTCTAAAAGAGTTCTTAATACTACTTCTAAAGTTTAACTTAGGAAACTTTTAATCATTTACAAGAGTGGGAGAATTGGATAAGCTCCTGAACCTTAAAACTATTTCTACAGCGTCCTTAATTTTACATTCCTTACTCTATCCTATTTAACAGTTCTTGCGTAGTTCTCGGGATGAGGCTCCTTTTCCGCTTTTTCTTCCGTGGGCGCAGCAGTGGGAATAAGAGATCTAATGACTCCTTCCGATGATATACTAATGGCGTGAGTTACGTGGTAAGACACTTTTCACGATCGGTGTTAACTCGCGGACACTCACCTAAACTCACTTTTCTCTTTCGGTTTTTACACGGCCGGCGATGTCGTACTCTCTTTTGCCCCGTTCCTAATTCGCGGGGTGGCAAAACTTGTAAAAGAAACCGAAACGAGAGCTTTTTCGAGAACCAAAAACAAGCAAGCTTTTTCAGATTCAGCAAAAGAACAACAACCCCCTTACCAAAGCTTGCCTGTTCTTAAATCCTGCCTCTTCAAGGAACACCCATAGGCGTATCCCGACTCTATGCTTTATTCCGCTCTTTTTACTGTATTAAGGCGTAGCGCTTTAATGGCTAGATTGGGCCTTGTGCGTATTGTCGGTACGTGTAATTGCACCATGATTTTGGTTCTGACAAAGGCTGTTGCTGGGAATTCCAACATTTGGTTCGTCCCTCATCTGGGGATAACTGTTGGATAAACCCAGGGTTTGTCGGAAATCATGGTGCAGATTGTGAAGCCCATGCGCGTACCACGAGGGTATTTTGCCCGACCGTTTTCTGTTTCTTATATTATTAAAATAATACCTAACTATACAGTATCGGACAAAATTAGAGCAACTTTATAAATTTAATTTTAAATTGACATTGTTTCTTTAAAAATAAGATTTGTTATTATCAGTAATATGTTTACAGCCTATTATAATTTACATCTGAGACTCAATGTTTAAAAAGCACATTTTAGAGGAGAAGGAAAAAGAAAACCTTTTACTACCACAATTGGAGCGACAAAATTAAAGCAACTTAAAAATTATTTGAATTAATATTATATTTAGAATATTTTTTTGTGTATTACCATTAATATTTAGTCCAATACTCCTTGTTTTGAAGAACTAGCTCACACTTTTTTGGCATTGAAGAAATTAAATTTGAAATGATGTCAGGATCAATAGACTTCCAGGCGTTCTCTATTTCTTCAAATAAATTATCCTGATTGGTAATATTTTTTCCTCGGATTTTGTTATCTATGATCTCCCAAAGGTTCTCAATGGGATTTAAGTCCGGAGATTGGGCTGGCCATTTCATTGCCTCGACTTTCTTCTCCACGAACTAAGCTTTTACTATTTTTGCAGTATGCTTAGGATCGTTGTCGTGCTGGTAGACAAACTTAAGAGGCATTTCCCATTCGGCATATGGATACATAACATTCTCTAGTATATAATGATACTTAAATCTATTCATTTTGTTCTTAATCCTATAAAGTGGACCAGTTCCGTAAGCAGAGAAACAACCCCAAACCATAGTATTTCCTCCTCCGTGTTTAATGGGAGTTTTTACGTTCTTTGGATTAAGTCTTTGGCCATTTGAGCGGAGTGTCCATTGAGCTCCATGACTTCCATAGATGCAAAACTTGGATTCATCGGAAAATAATACTTTCTTCCACTGTTGAGGAGTTCAATCTCGGCGGTAGGTGGTGAACAACATCCTGGCCTCTCTATTTTTTAGTGAAAGATGTGGTTTTTTGGCAGGTTTCCTTCCTTTTAAACCACGTTGTGTCAATCGACGTTGAACTGTTCTGGAAGGAACACTAACTTCTCCTGCTTGTGCACTAATCTGGCGAGCTGACATTTCAGGATTTTTTTTACTTAGCCTTGTAAGACGCCTGTCTAACTTCTCTGTCGTTTTTCTTTTCCGACCACCTCGTTTTAAATTCGTTACGTCACCACGGTCAGTGAATCTCCTGATAGTTTTTGATACAACATCTTTTTTTATGCCAAAAACTTCCTATATAAGTTTTTGCGATTTCCCACTCTCATATGCACTAATAATTTTTTGTTTTAGATCAACTGAATAGTGAACACCACGAGGCATAATCGTAGATATTAGTTGTTTACAAGACCACAGGAGAGTCAGAAATACAAAATATTTAAACGTTGGTTGCTCTTATTTTGTCGCAAACAATTTTAAATCAAAACATTTTTTTAATTTTTTTATTCCCAATAACAACTTAAACTATTTATAGCAAATGTATTTTACACTAACTACCTTAAGCTGAATGTTTATGATAAAATATTTCATGATTTTTTAGAGAACTTAAATTTAGAAGAATATTTCAAAAGTTGCTCTAATTTTGTCCGATACTGTATATACAAAGTCTTAACTTAGCCCTACAAGAAATTAGGGAAAACCCTGGGTGTTACCCCTTTTAGTGTTTGAATGGCAGTTTTTTTTTAAGGGGGAACGGTTCCTCCAAAACACTGTATCATGTTATTTATCTATTTATTTATTTATTTATTATTGTTTTTTTTTTCTCTTTCTCTCGTCATGCTCCTTCTCTATCACTATCCTCTTTGCCAAATCACTTATCAGTCTCCAGTTTTCCATCTTCTCAATCATTATTGTCATCATGTTTTCCGGTTTTAATTTTTCCCCTACTCTCTCCTCTACTATACACCGTTCCGTTCTCCATCTAGGACATTCAAAAAATGTGTGCCGTGCTGTGTCTTCGTCTGGGCAGTATTCACATTGTGTACTCTCTATCTTACCTATTCGTTTTAAATAATGTTTAAAGCATCCATGTCCCGATAATATTTGTGTTAAATAATAGTTCACTTCACCATGTTTTCTGGTTATCCACATCTTTATGTCTGGTATCAATACTTTAGTCCACGTTCCTTTATCTTTTAACGCATCCTATTCCTATTGCCATGTCTTTACTGTAGTGTTTTTTTTCCTTTTTAATATCTAGTCCCGATTTCTTATAAGTATTTTTTCTTTCCTTCGCTAAAAGTACTATTGGTGTCATCCCCGCTATCACCGCTGCTGCCTCGTACGATATGGTATGGTATCCTGAAATCACCCTCAAAATTGCCCTTCTGTGAACCCCTCTAAACTGTTTTCTGTTATTCTCAAACTTCAAAGCTTCCTCCCATATTGGAGTCCCGTATAAAATTATTGAATTTATTGTAGCTGCTATTGTTCTTCTTTTACTACTTGATGGTCCTTCTAGATTAGGCATGATTCGACTCAGACTCATAGGTGTTGGTTATGCTTTTCTTGCACTTTGTGTTATCTGTTCTTTACATCTTAGGTTTTTGTCTAAATGTATTCCCAAGTATTTTATTGACTTTTTTGTTGTTATGCTAGCGTCCTGTATTTTGAATGTGATTTCTTTAAGTTTCCTTTTCGCGACCAAGAGTACTGCTTCTGTTTTTTCTGCTGCTAACTTTAAATTATGTATCTCCATACATTCTTTTATTTTGTTTACTGTTGTTATTATTTTTAATTTTATATCCAACTCGTCATTGCCCGTAATACTGACGGCCAAATCTTCAGCATAGCTTACATTTTAACGTCTGGATTATCTTCGATTCTTGGGATGTCATCATAATTTGATTCGACTCACTCGTCACTATTAAATCGACATTTCGCTTAGCTGCTTCCAGAAATGTCACGTCACGAGCTTTTATCGATAGATCAGCATTGATCTGTAGGATTTTTAAGTTATTGTTTAGTTTCATTTTTTTATCTAGCGTTTTCTTGTGAAGAGTGAGGAAAACGGTTTTGTAGTTCGCAGTTTTATTGACGATCTTCCGTGATCGTCTCGTTTTGTTCGGGGGGCGCCTCCTGCCGTCACAGGAGATCCAGCCACTGCCGTTCCGCTCTCCTGGCCGATCGCACACTGTTGAATGCATCCCGGAATTTCACGTAGTTGCTGCTTCCCGGTGAATGACCCTTTTCCTCGCAGAGGGCGCAAACGCAGTCTTCCTCTTTAATTGGACACTGTTTTCCGCCGTGATCCGGTTTTCCTCCCCGGAAGCAACATTTCCTGCGAACGAGACTGTTGCATCTTTGCGTTAAGTGATCGTGCGCTCAGCATTTCGCGCATCTTTAGGTGTCGCTCGAGTTCGGACCTGACGAGTCCCATGCGCAAAGTACCTTGTAGGATACGGGCCGCGTGCTTTTCCTGTAAACGCACGGTGACCGCTTCTTTCGATCATGCGTACTGATGCATTTCTCTGATCGTAACTTCTGCTTCCTTAAGGTTGGAAACTACCGCCTTTAGGGTGTGGAATATTTCCTGTTTAGAGGCAGAAGCACCCATGCCTCTGTTAAAAATAAAGACCTTCTCTTGTCGTTCCTTCAGGAGGCACACGCTATATTTCCCGAGAAACTTCGCCATGTCTCTGCCGATTTCTTCGAGTGTCGCTTCGTCTTTATCTAGGGTAGCCATAAGGTTTCCCTCTTTGTTAAGCTTGATAATCTTTATTTTATTCTTGTTCGCGTTCCTGCCCAAAGGATGAACTGATCTTTTTGATCGTTTCAGCCGCGTTTTCTTTTTATTTGTTTACGACGATTGCGTACGTCGCGAAGTTTTTCTTTCCTGCCAAGGTGGAATGTTTATCCTCGGCTGTATTTAATTTGGTAATGAAAATCCGTATTTTCGGACTGTCGCAGAAGATGAATTGAATCATCTTTTTTAAACTTGTCAGAGATATCTCCGCTTTTTCGCGACCGAACGCGGCTCAGTGTCTGCACATTTGTGCAACAATTTCTTTTTCTTCCGCCGGGACATTTATTTTCTTTGTTTCCGAGGCCTCGTCAAGTTTTTTGAACTTTATTTTTACGACCTGCTAGGACGTCGAAGTCCTCCAATTTTGCGAATTCCAATTATCGGCTCCTAAACTGAGAGTGGATGCTCTCAGTCAGCTCCTTGTCGTGATCGCCAAGCACGACTTTGGTTTCCTCCGAGGTGTTGTCCTCCAGAAGATTTTCGATTACTACTTCGGTGGTCGCGAAAACCGTGTTTGATCACGTTCTCGATTCGAGTTGCTTCCAAGTCTAAAACGTAGTTTCAGTCGGAAGCACATCTATTGCCAATTTCCCGCTCGATTGGACATTAATTTCTCTCGTTTGGATATTAACTGCCCTGCTTTTTTGGGTTCCGATCGGCGTAACCGATTCTTTGGACAGCCCGATCCTTTGTGTTTGACTCAAAAAAATTTCTTTCTGGTGTAGAGCTTATCGGTGTTTCTTTTCATTTCTCACACACCTTGTTTAATGCCGCGTTTCATGTTTTTCTTGTCTTTTACGAAAGCCAACAAATTCCTTCCTTCGACGAACATAGTGCTTATGAAGAGCTCAACCTCCTCGACCGTCCGATTTTCTGTCATCCGCTTGATGACGGCCGCCCTTATTACGACTTTTCCCAGGTCCGATTTCCGCAAAGAAAATTCCTCCGAGCCGGAAGAGAACTCACTACTTTTTGACGGAGATTTTTATTTTCGCAACCTTTTTTGAGACCATGTCCCTTAATTTTTTTTCGTCGCTGCTGTTTTGCTGGTAATTTACAAAGCGTTTACTTTCACAATGGAATCCATTGTGGGACTGCTCGCTAATTAATTTTAACAGCCAGAAGCACATATGCCCGCAAAATAACAATACAAAAAATACACTAGTAATCAGATGTTGTTGCCTAGAAAGGCCTTCGCTTCGAAGTCCCCGAGAGGAACGATATATGAGTTACCTATGGTCCCGGACTATACACCAACGGGAAGAAAAGCTGACGCAAGACCTTTTTTCATATAAATTGGATTCCTGTATACTGGACAGTTAATCTTTAGTTTTATCACATTATTGTGATTCTCGCAGTTAAGATAATAAACGGTTCGTTCAAGTTCTTCATTCCATTGTCTTTTTCTTTAAATAAAGTTTTTTTTAAACATAAATTCGTGATAAGAAAACATAACTCGTCCTGGATAGGTGACAGCCAGTAAACACCACATGAAGTTGTTTTTTTTTTAACGTTTTAAGTTAGTGCTTTTTTTTTCGACCCATGATACATATATAAGCAAGCAACTGCCATACCACGTTGGTCTACCGGTTCCCGTCCAGTATTTGCCTAGCATTCGTTGGGTATAGTCAAAATTTTTGAAATTCCACGTGCTAGTAATGAACTCCCAAATACAATACGAGAGTTTCGTACAGTTTTTCTCTTCTCTCTGTTTTGTGTGTCTAGATAGGCGTCTGTGTGAGTGCATTTACACCATCGCTTTATAGAGGTACCCCGGGAAGGGGACCCCTTCTCCCTCAATTGAACCTATCAAATGGACAGCGAACTATCGGACAATGAAAACTGTGTGGAGAACGCAGAAGTCACCGATATAAATGGTTCCTACGAATCTATACTATCCATAACAAGTAGTGATCCAACCACTGAAGTGTTCGTTGGTTTGACTGGCGCAGCCAAACAAAGTCGCCTCACAAAACTTTGCACTCTGTTAAGGGCTAACATAGCCTGTCTGAGGTGTAAGGACCTCCTAGCCAAGGTAAGAAAAGCCCTTGACGAAAACACCTCTCTGAAGCTCCTCACGGTAGTAAACCACCTCCGTGCGGAGCATTCCAAAAAGAGGAAACCCACCACCGTCCTTACAAACAGGAACAAACGGACCCAAGTGGCAACGAACGATCCCAAAAACACTTCTCGGGACCCAAAATCCTCGAGTGACATGGCCACCTCAAAGGCTCCGACCTTCGAGAGCATCAGCTCCTCTCTCCATTCGACAAATGAACAGACCGATGCTCACCCCCAAAGCCAGAAATAGGACGGTTTCAGAACCCCACTGAAAACCATCAAGTGGGAAAACTTGATTCGCAACCCCGTACAAGTGACAACGGCGAACCGCTACAGACCTTTGACGGACAATGCAGAAAAGGACGAACAGACTGGGCAGATTGAGGACGAAATAACAACCCCAACGAGTCAACAAATCCATCGCAAGGCAATTGCCACCCTACAAAGAAAAAAAGGCACTAACAAACCTCCCCCACTAGTTGTCCCGGGCAGGCTCACCCGTCACAAAGAACTAACTAGTAACATCAAGCTGATAGTAAAAAATAAATTCACATTAAAATACGCTAAAAACTCTATTATAGTGTATGTAGAGGACCTAACTGACTAGGCTAACCTAAAAAGGAATTTCGAGATGGGAAATGTGGAATTCCACACATATGCCACGTCGGAGGAAAGAACCCATGCGTTCGTCCTCAGGGGGTTGCAGGGTGAAATTTCGCCGGAGGAAATAAAGAACGAACTCATGGAAGAGAACGGAGTTCCAGTTAAAGAAGTTCACCTCATGAGGACCATGTTTCACCCATTGTACCTAGTGGTGATGGACAGCTTCGTCACGCTAAACAAGCTACAAAACCAAGTCAAGATCGTCTCCAACGTCCGCATCACCGGGGAAAATAGACGGAACCAACGCGATATCACTCAATGCCGCAGGTGTCAAGTGTGGGAACATGTTGCCAGAAACTGCCACCGGAAACCCCGTTGTTCCAAGTGTTCCCAGGAACACGAAATAACACAATGCAATGAGGGAGCCGCCATCAAATGCACCAACTGCGGAGACCCACACAGGTCCTTTGACAAGAGCTGTCCTGTGTATCAGTTTAGGGTCAAAGCTCTGTCGAAGGACAAACCCGTGTATAAAGAAGCCCCCTTGCCCATAAATCCAGCCTAAACGGGATGTCAGACATCCACGCAACGCCCGACCAGTTTATCCCAACCTACGAGAGCCGAGCTTTCCCAAAAGCGACCAGCATCCCCAGGACCATCTAGTACTCGAACAGAAGACTACGATGTAAACTTCTCCGATATCCTTAGGCGTAAAGGCAAATCGGTACCAGCAATATCAGAGGTAAAAAGCGTAGGTATGCAGGATAAGTTCACCGCCTTGAAAGATAAATTTGCGGAATTAAATACTCTAATAAACATGGACGAGATGATGTTGGCTTTAGACCACTATATCTCCATGCTGAAAAGTTGTAGAACACCCGAACAAAAATTTATTGCCAGTCGGCAATTTTTCACATGCGACATTCAAAATTTTGGAATATAGACTCTCTTACATTCAACATTATCGAGTGGAATTGCAACGGACTGAAGGCCAAATTGGGCGAATTCATCCACTATTTAAGTATTAAAAAAATCGACGTCACTGTAATCTTGGAAACGAGATTACGCGACGTGGATAGAATTCACATTAAACACTTTTCCATAGAGCGAAGCGACAGACGGGGCGCAAGGGGGGGCGGTGTGGCAATTGCCATAAGCACCCGCATCAACTAAAAGCGACTTCTCCAATTCCTCACCAACATTGAGCACGTGTGCATCCGGCTGGAAACCGGCACAATACTGGTCGGAGCATACGCACCCCCCACCAGTAACTTCACACCTGCTGACCTCAACGCCTTCTTCCCACCTAACCGAGAGGTGTTGGTGCTGGGGGACTTTAATGCATGTCACCGCTTATGGAATAACAGTCGTTTGAATACTCGCGGCACGGTGCTGGCCGACTTTATTTCAGACAGCGTGGACTTGCATCTGTTGTGCCCCAGCACACCCACCCACTTCCCGCCTAATGGAATGTCACCCACCACCATCGATCTGGGAATCAGCAGAGGCCTGAACGGTCTCTCAGATCTCACCACCGACAACGCTCTCAACTCGGATCATCTTCCGGTGCACGTTTCCTGGAACGAGTTCAGGGCACCACCAGATGGCACAAAGTACTCCTATAAGGATTTCGACTGGAATCTTTATAGGTTAAACATTTCCAGGGCTTGTGCGGTCTCAAGCCAAATTGAGACCCCCGAAGACTTGAACCGAGAAATTCGGAATTTGACGTGTACGATACAGAGTCAACAGAGAGCGTTGGCGAAGAGAGTACCGGATAGGCCTCCGCCCGACAATCTACCCTCCCAGATCGTTGAACTGATAAAGTTCAAAAACAAGATCCGGAAAAGGTGGCAGACTTATAGGCGGGACGTGGACTGCCTACGTTTCAACGCCCTCACGGTTACAATTAAATTTCAAATAACCATTCACAGGAACGAATGCTGGTCCAGGACGCTTCACGACGTAAATCCTCGAGATAATTCCCTTTGGAGGATTGCCCGTAACCTCCGAAGAGAATATCAGAAACTACCCGCCATCCACCACAACGGGGAGGAATTCGTGTCGGACTCGGAGAAGGCCGGGGTGTTTGCCCGTTTTCTGAGTGAGATTCATGCCGGAACCCCAAACACCGACCCGGAACAGGTGGTGATCAACGAGGTCGCCCGTAAATTCTCCGAAAGACCCTACCCCATCCCCCCCCATATTTTCCACTCCATCTTATGCTCCCCCTCCGAAGTCCGCAAATGTCTGCGTCGGTTCCCGAACAATAAGGCCCCGGGACCGGACGGCATAACTTACCCCCTCCTTAAAAACTTACCCAGGAAAACCATCGTCCAAATCACCCACATAACCAACGCCATCCTCAAACTACAGCACTTTCCGGCGGACTGGAAACGGGCTGTAGTAATTCTAATCCCCAAACCCGGAAAAGACCTCTCCCTACCCTCGTCATACCGCCCGATTTCCCTCTTGAACACCTTGGCAAAGTTAACTGAAAAGTTGATTTTGACAAGACTGAACAAGATCGTGTCAAGAAAGGACCTTCTCCCCTCCGAACGGTTCGGCTTTAGGGCCGGACACAACACAACTCTCCTTGCGGCGAAGGTGGTCAACGACATCTACACGGCCTACAACCACCAGTTGAACACCGCGATGCTCTTTCTTGACATGGAAAGAGCATTTGACACGGTCTGGCACGAGGACCTCATATACAAACTCGCCGTAGTCCTCAATCTCCCCCTCCACTTTGTCTCTCTTATTTCCTCGTATCTAAGAGGGCGTTCCTTTAAGACAAAAGTCGAACAGTCCCTGTCCCAGTGCTGCCCGTTAACGTCGGGGGTTCCGCAGGGCACGGTAATGTCCCCATTACTGTACTCCCTGTATATCTCCGATTTTCCCATACTCCCCACCACCAAACTGGCCCTTTATGCGGACGACACAGTCGTTTACAACCACTGTTTCTACGCTCAGGGCGCGAAACAGAGACTGGCACATCACCTCGGTCTCATATTACCTTTTTTCCAGAAATGGAAGCTGAAAGTCAATCCGACCAAAACTGAATTGGTGGTTTTCACGAAAAAAATCACCATTCATCGTATCATAAATCCTCTGCTGATGAACGGGGTTCCAGTTCGACAACGGAGAACCGCAAGGTACCTGGGGATCGTGCTCGATGAACGGCTGACCTTCGTGGACCACGTCACGTATGCTATCTAGAAAATCTTTGCGGGTCAACAAAAGCTGTATCCACTCATCAGCCCGAAGTCGACCATGAGTCCAGCTAACAAACTGCTAATCTTCAAGGTACTCATAAGATCAGCAATGTTTTATGGCGCTCCCGTGTGGTGCTCAATTTCTGACACACAAAGGGGGAGATTCCAAATATTCCAAAATCGTATATTGAGAGGAGCTCTTGCTGCCAGCACATACACTCGCATACGTGACCTCCATGAGGCGGCCGAGGTCGAGTATGTCTCCGAGTACATCGACAGGACCTCCGACAATTTTTACCGGCACCAAATTTCTGGATCCACCCTGACTAAAGATCTAACCCGCCTACGGTTCGATCCGGAAAATATCCTCAAACACGGTCCAGCGTACAAGCGGCTCCCACTATTTCTGGAACCGTGGAGACCTCCTTGACCAACATTTGTAACTCCCCATCACATTCCACCCAACCCATAAATACCCTTGAAAAGGCCGCGTAGTGACTGCGGAGCGGGGTGGCTTCTCCGTTCCTCCCCCTGACAATGTTGACGCTGCGTTGGACGCTCTATGGTACAAGTATGAGAGATAACAAATAACCTCACTATCCATTCAATAGGTTCAATTGAGTGGGAAGGGGTCCCCTTCCCGGGGTACCTCTATAAAGCGATGATGTAAACGCACTCACACAGACGCCTATCTAGACACACGGAACACAGAGAAGAGAAAAACTATACGAAATTCTTGTATTGTATTTGGGAGTTCACTACTAGCACGTGGAATTTCAAAAAATTTTTGACTATACCCAACGAATGCTAGGCAAATACTGGACGGGAACCGGTAGACCAACGTGGTATGGCAGTTGCTTGATAATAAATGTATCATGGGTTGATAAAAAAAAGCACTATCTTGAAACGTTAAAAAAAAGCAACTGCACGTGGTGTTCCCAGGCGGTCACCCATCCAGGTACTAACCACGCCCGACGTCGCTTGACTTCGGTGATCGGACGGGAACCGGTAGACCAACGTGGTATGGCAGTTGCTTGCTTATAAATGTATCATGGGTCGAAAAAAAAAGCACTAACTTGAAGAGTTAAAAAAAAGCAACTGGACGTGGTGTTCCCAGGTGGTCACCCATCTAAGTACTAACCATGTCCGATGTAAGGGTTAGCAAGAACAAATCGGGAAATAATGACGAATGGGCATAGTCCCAGTTATTTTGTCAACAAGTGAAATCATTTTGAAAAACCTTTTAAATAATCTAAAAAAGCTGGGAGTCAACGAAAAATTTGTTGGAGCCTATACAGAAAGCACATGTCTGTACCCTGCTTAAATTTCTAGGAAAGGAGGCAGTACACCGTTCCACCTGGTACCTACTACTACCATGCGAGTCCTATCGGATCTCATCCTTTTATTATCTGTGGCATCAGGAATGAGACAATTATTCCGCTTCCCCTCCTTTGTCTACAGGAAAGGGAAAAGGCATTTTCCTGTGAATGATAATTATTAAAGGGGTTCCTTCGACAAACGAAACCACTAAAACGACAATTTGGTTTACGAAAATGGACTTGGTTTCACTTATTTTAATAATGACAGAATTTGTTGGTCTAAATATATGAAGAAGGAGATTGCTTAGTTGAGCGGGTAACGAACTGTAATTTTGATCACATATCCGACACCGACAGTGCTCTAAGATGAAGAGAAGAAAAAAGAGCAAAATTACTTCGATTATCCCTTAAGTATTAATACCTAGAAATTCCAACTAGGGGTGCACTACCACCAAGGGCCCTTACGGGCTATATGTGTCATATGGTACATAAGAAGTCCAGTAAAATGTTTAAAATTCCATTTCTCGGCGACGCGCAGCTCAAATGAAAAAAACGAAACGCCATTTGAAAGACAATTTTATTTATTTTATTTATTTAAAATTAACGTGCGTCGGCAACAACAGGCCATTGGCACAGGGACGCAAGACACAGAGTACATGTGAAGTGTTCAGCTTATAGACTGTTATATAAATTAGTGTGTTTCAGAAATGCAATAACATTTGACAGCATATGAAAACTAGTAAGGTTTTCTCTGATGTCGTCGCTTAGGTTCTGTCGCGACCTCTCCATGGAGTAGTAAGGGCATTCGGATAGGATGTGTTTAACTGTAAGCATTACACTGCAATGTTCACATACAGGTGGTTGATTGGGCTCCATGAGATATGCGTGTGTGAGTCTAGTGTGTCCAATTCTTAATCGTCGGATCAGGAGGGCATCTTTCCTGCTCATCGAGTGTAGGGATATGGTGCGAAGGTCGGGCTCGATCCTGGCGAGTTTGGAATTTGTACTTTTCCATTCGTTTAGCCATTTTTCGTGAACTAGTTGTTTGAAATGATTTTTGAGGTCTTTCTGAAGTTGAATATCTTCGGTGTGTAGGGCAGATTTTAAAGCTTCTTTTGCGATCGTGTCAGCCTTTCATTTCCCCAATTCCCACATGCGATGGCACCCAAATGATAAACAATTTTGTGCCAAGGTTAGAAGTTACATGAATCCTGTGTTGAATCTCTTGAGCAATGGGGTGTTGTGTGTAGATGTTGTTGATGGATTGAATTGAGGCAAGAGAGTCCGTGCATATGGCGACTGATTGGTCTCTAGCGGAGACCGATTTGAGGGCTGCAAGTATTCCAGAGAGTTCCCCAGTATGGATACTACAGAGGTCAGGTAGCCGTGAAAGAGATATAGTCCGATTTGATGTGGTGACCGAGCAGCTAACCCCCCTGCACCCTTCGATGCATCGGTATACAAAACTGTGCTCGGAGAGACGTTATTAATAAGTTCAAGGAAAGATTGAACAATGAGTGGTGAAGGGGTATTGTTCTTGTCGTATCTCAATAAAGAGGTATCTGTAGTTGGAGCTCTTATGGTCCAAGAGAGGATCTTCGAGGTTACTGAGATGGAGGTTTTGGAAAGAGTGTGATTTTCTCCCAGCAGATTCAGGATATTTTGCATTGGATATGAGTTAGTGTTGTCGGGCGCAGTAATTGGAAAATGGGATTTCACGGGTTAGCGGATATCTGAGCAGCATAAGATAGTAGTAGATGGTCTCGGCGAAAAGAAAGAGGAAATTCTCCGGATTCACAATATAGGGACGCTGCTGGACTTGATTTGAAGGCGCCCAAGCAAATGCGTAGGGAAGAATTGTGGACCACATTTAGCAAATTTAATGTAGATTTGCTGGCGGATGAATATATTATGCTTCCATAATCTAGTTTAGACCGAATTAGTGCTCGATAGATTTTAAGTAGCACCGTCTCCTCCGATCCCCATCCGTGATGCGCAAGAATTTTCAGTATATTCATGCGTTGCAGACAGACAGATCTAAGGTGTTTTATGTGCTTCTTCCAAGAGAGTTTGGTATCGAAAATGAGGCCCAGGATGGATAGATCTTCCACAACTTGCAGAGGTAAGTTGTTCAAGTATAAACGAGGGATGTAATTGGAGTGTTGCCTTCTGCTGAAGTTGATGACTTTAGTTTTCTGAGGTGAGAAGGTTAGTCCAGCATTTCTTGACCAGTCGAGGAGTTTGTTGATGGCATTTTGCAGCAGCTTGCATGTAGTTGTGGTGACCTTTCCCGAACAGTAGAGAATTAGATCGTCGGCATATAGGAGGTGTTTGACGGGCGAATATATCGAACTGCAGATATCATTGATAGCTAGGTTGAAGAGAGTGGGACTGAGTACGGCACCTTGCGGGACACCGTTATGAAGACTGAACGATTTAGAGATTTTCCCATTTGCTGCTACTCTTGCAAGTCTGTCAGATAAGAAGTTTTGTATAAAGGCTAATGTGTTTCCGGTTATATCTATTTCTTGAAGCTTCTTGTAGATGGCCGGTCTCCACACGGTGTCGAAGGCGCTCTCTATATCGAAGGTTACAGTGACGACATCCTGTTTCGAGGAGAAAGCCGTAGAGATATCAGACTGGAGTAGCATGAGGTTGTCAGTGGTGCTCCGTTGCTGTCTGAAGCCCGACTGGTTCGGATCTAGGATATTATTGTGTTCCAGGTACCACAAAAGCCGTTTGTTCACTATTTTTTCCAGGAGTTTGCACATAGTGCATGTAAGAGAGATAGGGCGAAAAGAAGTAACTTCCGACGGCGTGGTTTTATTCTTTTTGAACGGTAAAATAATGGATTGGCGCCATACGTCTGGAAATTCTTGGCTAGTCCAGATTTTGTTATATAGTTCCAGAAGTTTGTCAAGACTTTGGATGGACAGCTTCTTGAGGAACAGGGATGGTATATCGTCTGGTCCTGCAGCTGAATCTTTGCAAGTAGAAATTGCATGTAGTAATTCCCGCTGTGTTAGAGGTAGATTGAGTGAGGCCGAGTGTGTAAGGCCCAGTGTAGATTTCATGGTCTGAATTTGAGGAGCGGGGAGATTCTTGGTTTTGTTTTCAAAATGCTTGGCGAGAATGTTGACTATCGCCTGTTCATCAGTAATTATGTCTTGGTTATGAGAAATTGCATTTATTCTTGTATTAGAGTGAAGGCCTCGGATTCTTCTGATTTTGGACCAGACTTGAGTTATTGGGGTATTTTCGGTTATGGAGCTAACATAATTGTTCCAAGATAGTTTTTTGCTTTGATTTAAGGTAAGTTTGGATTTAGCCTTCAATCTCTTAAATGATATCCAGTCAGCCTCTGAACGGGTTTTTCGAAATTTGTTGAGAGCTTTTTTGCAATTTTGTACGGCAATTGCACAGTCATCGTTCCACCAGGGCACGGTTTTATTAGTGGTTCTGCTCCCGTGTTTACCAATATGCTTGTGGGCAGCTTTGATGATACAATCGGTCACTTGCAGTGTTGCTTGGTTAATATTTTCGGACAATGTTAGATTTTTGGTAAGCAGTGAAACTTCCGCGCTGAAGTTGTCCCAATTTGAACTGTTAATTCTCCATCTTTCCGTGGTAACAGCTTGCTCAGATGAATCATTAGAAATGCTAATGGGGAAGTGGTTGCTATCATATAGACTGTCCAATGTTTTCCAGGTGAGTGTTAGACTCAACCTAGGATCAGCAAAACTGAGATCTATTGAAGAGAACGTGCCAGACGGGAAGTTAAGGTGTGGAGGGCTGCCGTCATTTAGGAGACATAATCTAGAACTGTTAGTGATATTTTCAAGTAATTTTCCTCTGCCTGAGGTTTTATTTGATCCCCATATTACATTGTGAGCGTTGAAATCACCGACAAGGACAAAAGGTGAAGGTAGTTGTCTCAAGAGGTCCAGTATTTGGTTTTCGGTTATATGGGTGTTAGGCGGAAGGTATGCGCTACAGATTGTCACTTTCTTTGGGCAATAGACATTCACTGCTACAGCCTCGAGGTTTGTAGTTAACGGGTGAGCTTGCGAGAATAGGTTAGTCGATACAAAGATTGAGGTGCCGCCACTGGCTCTAGCAAATTCTTGTCTAATGTGATGATACCCTTCAAAGTGCTTGAGAAGCTTTTTATGATCGTTTTTGAAATTCGTCTCCTGGAGACAAAGTATATCAGGCGAGGTGTCACAGATAAGCTGCTGTAATCTGTTAAGGCGAGGGTAGAAACCGTCGCAGTTCCACTGTATAAGCTTGAAAATTAATTAGTTTGAGGACATCTCATCCGTCTGTACGGGATCGTCTGGATGGGTGTTATCGTAAAGGGATGACTGAGATTGTGCACTCGACAAGCTATTAAGATCAAATGCTTCAGAATTTATGTATTTGTTTTTAATTTTCTTATGTATACGAGTGAATCTGTTCTTAATAGAGCGTTCCACTAGAAAAGGGTAGATCTCATACATGTTTTCTAGCAGAGATTTGATATCTTGCGTGAAACTGAGGGCGATTTCATAGGGTTTGTCAGAACCAATAGAGTTTTCCAGAAAAGCGAAAAAGTTGTCAAGCGGGATGATGAAGTTGTTTGGAGAAGCTTGGTACCTGTCCTTTATTATTTGTTTGGTTCCTTCAGAGAGTGGTGGTGCTGACGTGGACATAATTTTGCGTTTCTTTGTAGCTTGCTTAGGACGCTTACTTGGTTTTGAGATGATGAGTGGAGGAGGCAACTGAGCGCTGTCGGTTGGGAGGTCATCCTGAATATCACTGGCCGGGCCCGATTGAACACTAGTAGGGGTATCTGAGAGACATCTTTTCTGAGAAAGGTCATTGAGTGGTTGACTAGTGGGTTTGTTCATTATTTCTTTAGCTGTCCTAGAGTTGACAGCTGGATGAGTGGAGGCATTGTCTAATGAGGTAGTAGTGGGTGAGCTAGTGCAGTGCGCTGCAATATGTCCTGCCTCCTTACAAATAAAGCACTCCATTCTATCTGTAGAAAGGAATATACGGTGGGCAGTTCCCTCATGTTGTATTAATAGCGATGTTTGCAGCTGAAAGTCGTTTGTAGACGGAATGACATACACCTGTCTCCGAAAACTGAGAATGTGGCTAAATGCATCCCCGGGAATGCTGGCTTTCAGGAACGAAACAGGAGACGTTAGTGTGAGGCCTAGGTCTTTTAAGGCTAATTCAACTGCAGCGTGTGAGATGCATGGGCTGATGTTCGAGATTATAATCTTTTTTGACGGAGATATTAATCTACGGACGGAGAAATTTCTGTCTCCTATTGAGATCGACGGGGATGTCCTGAGAAGATCGTCCACTGCTTCCCTTTTTGACAGATATAAACAAATCCTGTTATTGGAGATACGTGAGGCAAATATTATATTTTTAGGATCTATAGCGTCCCCGATTGTTTTTACATAGTCCACTAATTTTATGTCATCTTCGGCGTGTATAACGATAACTTGGTCTTTTTTTGGGAAAGTTGGTTTAGGAACCGACTTTGTTACAGAAGAATATGACAGTTGAGTATTAGGGGGTGAATTTTGGCTGCCCCTGTAGTCAGAAACAGCCCCATCTGTTGCGCTCATGTTACTAGGTCTGAGTGTTTTAATAGACCAACACACATCGGGTCACTGTGCAACTGCAGAAGTTTGTTGATAAACTCGTAGGAGAATGCCGTTTTTATTGGTATTCACGTGGAAGAAAAAAAAAAGAAGTATATGCTAACCGCACACGATACGCACCGTATCACTGTCGGACTCGAACTCCCGAAAGACAATTCAATGCCCATTCAAAAGATGTATCACGACATAGTCCTTTCCATTTGGAAAAATAAGGGTGAATGCCGACCCCGCTAAGGGGTTGAAGTTACAGTGATAGAATTAATGTGGAAATTTGTCCCCCTGAAAACAAAAGTATACGGGTCCGAAGCTTCTTCCAAATTTTCACATTCACAGCAGTAAACTTTGCTGGACTGTTTTCAATGGGCTACCCTGTATATCGTTATTTGTTCAAGGACTTGATTTGTACTAAATATGTTTGTCAGTTTGCATACTAACCAAGCAAACAAAAAAAAAGGTTTGTTTACAACAAATGCCCTATATCGAGACATTTATATCCTGACGCTCACTTCATACCGATATACCTGGTAAACATGTTATTTCTACCACTTCTTAGCTTGTCTCAACTAAATTTGAAAAAGTAATATTTTTATCTGGTCGGAGAATTATATGACACTTATTGCTGTGTATTTTCAGCACCACATATTCTAAATGTCATTATTACTGAAAAATAAAAACATAATGGTCACACAAAATACACTGCCGAGCATAAAATTCGGGTCACTTCGAAATTTTCAAATATAAAATGTATTGAAAGAGAAGTGATATTTTTCGCTGACATACCTGGCATTGCTTCATGAAATTTCGGATCATTGGGAAAATGTTTACGGTTCTGCATGGTTCTACCACGAAAAAAAAAAGATTGATAAAATACCTTCAATATCTATGCATCCTCTTTATCAGTTCCATTCAATTGTTGTTCATTTTAGGCGAATTGGTTAAAGGTGATCTCTTTAACTTCAAGTTGCGCTAACAGTAGAAAGGCAAAAAATACCAATTAATAGTGTGATTGCAGCAAGAATTGTAGCCACTTTACAAGATGGCAGAGGGCAACGAGAAACTGCCAGAAATGTCGGAGTTAGCCTTTCCAGTGTTCAACGCATCTCTCAACGTTACGCAGAAACGGGATTACTCACAAGGGGACAAGGATCAGGCCGCAGAAGAGCAACCACAGCTAGGGATGACCGATTTTTGGTATCTGCAGTTTTGCGGAATCGCACCGAGACCACAGTTTCACTGCGAAGTCATCTTGAAGAAGTAAGAAACGTTAACGTCAGTGAATGGACGGTACGTAGGCGATTACACGCTGCCGGATTATCCTCTCCGAACAGGGCTACAGGACCTCCACTTTCTCGCGTTCATCGAATTGCTCGATTACATTTTGCCCACGAACACTTACTTTGGACTTTGGAAGACTGGTGTTGGGAAAAAACCCAACATAAATCAGCATTATCGCTGGGCACCAATTAGGCCCTAAAGATGTTGGAACAATCCCTAATACATCTGCTGCATTGCACCCCGCGATGCAGCACTTACCCTCACGTGTTTAAACCCGGCCACCGTGATGGCACTGGTTCCTTGCATTATCGCTGCCCCGATTTATGGGGGGCACCAGATAAATCTGTCAAGGGAACCAGAGAGCCACATATGGGCTTTGACCGTTGAGATTCTTAGGAAAAAACTTTCCACAGAACTAGGGGGCGGTGTCAGTTGGGATTGGTCAAGATCTTTTCATGGTAATCTCCCTCCAGCCCCACCATCCCTGGGACGCAAATAATCTAGGACTCCCAAAAAAGATTCTCTCAAAGACAGTACTCGCGAATAGCTCTTCTTCCCGTTTTGTGGACACTCTCGATCCCTGAACGCGGACTCTATCAAAAACCTCCCTCACATAACTTAACTCTAAAACAGTGTTCGCGAACTCTCTTTCTCTCTCTCTCTCTCTCTCTCTCTCTCTCTCTCTCTCTCCCGTTTCTCGGACACTTCTCGATCCCTGAAGCGGAACACTATCAAACCTCTCTCATAACACTACCTCAATCTCTACTCTGTAACTCTTTTACAAGTCACCCTTCAACCTTTATATGTATCATTCTCAGATCTCGGGCGACCCAATACCGACTCTGCAAAATATATGTATAAAAAGTGTATATAAAGTTGTAAATCGTAGTGTAACTTAGAGTGATATCTGTAGTGTAAAGTAAATTACTTAATTTGTGCTACGGATTTTGTCTTCCCCGAACCCTTGAACCCCGTTTACAATCAATTGACGCATCAGCGTCTGGTCCTTCGAATCAATAACTCACACCAGCAAAATAGGAGATACCTCTTCGGGTGCCTTGTGAGGCAGCCGATTCTGTTAGGCAGTGACTACAAGCCCCTGGCCTAAACAACTGGTGTGCCGTATTTTTCTCAGATGAATCTCGATTTTGTCTTACTGGTTCTGATAGACGTGTGAGAGTGTGGCGACGGCCAGGCGAGAGGTATGCCCAAGCATGTATAGCCGAACGTCTTCCATTTGGTGGAGGATCAGTTATGGTCTGGGGAGGAATCTCTTCTAATGCCCGTACGGAGTTAGTTTTCATTCAAAATGGATCCCTAACTGAGCACAGGTACTTGCTGGAGGTCGTGCAAGATCATGTCATGCCGTTCATGGGGTTTCTGGGGGATAACTCGACTTTTATGCAAGACAATGCTAGGCCTCACGTTGCAAGAATCGTGACCGCTTACATGGATGAGGTTCAAATACGGAGATTTGACTGGCCTGCGCGAAGTCCCGACCTAAGTCCCATAGAACATGTTTGGGACGAGATGGGAAGACGTCTTCGCAGTCGTGTACCCGCTCCAAGAACGGCTAGGGAATTGCGAGAATTTCTTCAGGAAATATGGGAAAACCTACCCCAGGATGTTATTCGCAACCTCATTGAAAGCATGCCCCGACGCTTGCAGGCTGTCATAAACGCTAGAGGGGGAAATACGCGATATTAATGTCATTATGAGTTTTTTTTCGGTAGCACAAAATGTTACAGTGCTTGGGCAATGGACACCTGTACAATACATCGGTTATTTGGGTACAGGATCGTGTTTTTTTACCATTTACCCTTAACAAGGTTAAAGAACCTCAGAATCGATAAAGGCTATCTTTTTTTATTTTTTTGGAAGTTAGGAAGGCAAAAATTTCGAAAATACTAAAGTGACCCGAATTTTATGTTCGCCAGTGTATATTATTTGAAAGAGTACATACAGTCAGTGACAAAAGTATTCGTACACCATCCAAAAAGAGAGAATAATGGCTATTTAGTACTTAAACTTAATAATGACATAAGGAACATACAAAACGAGATCTAATCATATCTTTTATACAGTCGAACTCGGTTATAATGAACACGAGGGGACAAAAGATTTTGTTCGTTATAGCCCGGCGTTCGTTAAATCGAATTTTACTTAATACGTATTGGGTTAACCTTAAAACTTTTTACGGGCTAAAAATTAATTTTTTTTATGTATATAGTTAAAATTAATGCACTAATTAAAAGGAAAAGATGGGTAAAAACAACATTTTTATTTCATTTGCTCTTATGCACTGTTGTGACACCAGCCGATTTTTATACGTGATCGACACCACGACGTTGATTTGTCAGGATTAAGACGACTTTGTTAACTCACTAACAATTCTTTATTTTTAATACTAAGGTTCTATGCTTTTTCTCTGAACTATTTTTAAGGAATTTGAAGAGAGTCTAACACTTATACACTCTGTCTGAAGAAAAATTATAATTGTCTCTTTTTGGGGCTGAAACTTACTTATATGTGTGTAGAACAACTTATCTAAATTACATTACTAAGGGCAAACACCCGGGGACTTGAGACTTTGGTCGCAGTTAATTGTTCGTATAGTCGAAAGGGCAGTCTGGTGAAAGTCCAATTGTTCTAAATTATTCTCATGATAACGCCATATTATTGGGAAAGGTTTGTGTCGTGTGGGATAATAAGTTATATGACAGATTTGAGGATAAGAAGGTATATAACAGCACCTATACAAGAGATCTTGAAAATCCCCTGGACAATGGTGCTAATCGTGGGTCCTGCTTCCGCGGCTGGTTCTGGGGTATTTTTGTTGTGTTCCGAAGGACCACTCTCGGTTTTTGTCAGGCCGAGAGAAAACTGTGTTGCGACTCGTGTCTGCCAGTTCAGTACTTGTTCAATCTACCATTGTTTTATTTATTAATTTTTAGATTAGTTAGTTTAAGTTTAGACCTTATGTTACGCCCATGGGCAGCTCCGTCTATTTGACCATATGGTTGGATTTCCCCGCGTAACAGCGACCATTATCCGCATCTGTGGACGGTATAGCGATAGAATTCCCAACCATTTTGTTTTATAGGCCCTAAAAAGCTAGGTCCAATTCACGTCCCGCCTAGCCCGCACAATACCGATACTCCAATAAAGAGACCCATTCGTCCTTTATCTGGTTGTTACGCTTTGATGCGGTAGGTAGGCAATAAGTCACTAATTGCCCTCTTCTCGGGGTACGTCCATGGGTGTTGAACCCAAGCCGTAGTACTTAAGGAAAATGTGAAGCTAACAGCTCTCTCTCTTTTTCTTGTTACCTTTACCATCCTCGCTTCGTGATACGTTACGTTCACGGGACTGCACGGGACCATTAATACCGTATAGTGGCTCGATCCCGGCAAAGTCGTAATCTTCCGTGTCTCGCGATATTTGTAGTTAGCAAGCCGTTGTTAACATTTTCTATTGTCAATAAATCGTTGTTATTGTTAAAGAGGTTTTGGTGCCTTTATTTAAAGCAACACAGTGTCTCTGAGACTGCGAACTCAGGGTGGTCCTTCAACATTATCCAGTCCATTGCCAAACCTCAGTATAGTGGGTCCTCCTTGTATTGGACACAAACGTATGCACGTTAATTACTTCACGAAAACAAACTGAATTGTACTCAATTGAAAATTTAATTACTTTATCTTTATTTACGACTAAGTTCTTAAATTAACTAATCCTTGTAATCAACGTTAATACGATCACACGGTTGATGGTGCCTCACTTCTTTGGGGTGCAACACTAGAGTTCTTTTTCTTCCCTTTTTTCGTCACAAATGCGGTCACCTGCTGGTGTATAAGTCGTTCTGCGTCTCTTCTTCCCTTCAACCTGTTTTTTCCCCCGTTCCACCCTTAGTTCGGGTGTTACTCAAGGATAACTTAAGATTTATTCCTTGTTGACATCTGGTGAGTTTTGTTTCTCTCGATTGCAACCACCAGATGTTGGCTATCACCTATCGCCCGTTGGAGTGGAGTATTTTGGAAGATTTCTTTATTGTGGGCAATAAATCAAATAGTCCGAGTACTTGAGTCACGTTAAGCGCTTTACCCGACTTTATGATTTGCCTTTCTATACCCTTGTTACAAAATTTAGGAATTTTCCCAAACGTCTGAATTGAATTCAGACAGCACCTAATGCAGATACACGTCTTATAACTATTTATTTTTTACTGTAAAGTAGTCAGTCATTTTATTTTTCACTTGATTTTTAATAACCGAATGTCTTTCAGTATAGCCCTATAATTTATCGAAGGCTTGACATACCGAAGAGCCGGCACTTGTTCAGTGAATCAATTTCGAAACCACGTTCAGAGAAGAAAGGGTCTGTGACACAGTGGACATAGCGTCGTCGTCTGGTTCCTCTTCTTCCTCGTTTTCACTCTCCTCGATTTCGTCTGTAAGGAGTACTTTAACATTATTCATTAGCTCAGCATCACTAGGAAAATCGGTTGTTATCAAATCGTTATATATTTTGGTATACTCTTCTAGATCAATGTTGTTATTATGTTTTTCAATCCATTCTGTCGATGAAATGTCTTCTTCTTCATCTCGATCTACAAGTTCTTCTTGTTGAAATTCTACCAAATACGCCAACGGTATGTCGTCTTCATCATCGTACTCTTGTATCATGAGCGGTTTAAATCCCGCACGACGAAAACGGTTCTCGATGGTGTTTAGCGAGTCTTTTCCCCATGCGGCGCTAATCATTATTATCGCATCGAACAATGTAAAGTTATGGTCTTCATTGCTTTCAAAGGCGCTTATTAGTCGCATCAAAAACATTTTTCGATAAAAAGATTTTAAAGAGGGTATAACGCCTTGATCCACGGGTTCTAACACAGCTGTCACGTTTGGTGGTAGGAACACAAGATTGATGTATTCAAGATTGTCTAATCTCGGATGCGCTGGACAGTTATCTACAAGAAGTAAAATTTTCCTTCGTTTCTTGCGTAGTTCGTCATTCCATTTTTGAAGTTATCCTTCAAAAATTTCGCTAGTCATCCATGCTCGTCGATTCGATTCATAGATAACTGGTAACTTGCCTTTATTTTTTAAGCATCTAGGCGATTTGGGTTTACCGATAACCATCAAGGGGCGTTTTCCAGTTCCAGTCATATTAGCACAAACCAAGACAGTTATTCTTTCCTTGCTTTGCTTTTCACCAGCACATTTCTCGCCCTTAAATTTTAGGGTCTTATTCGGAATCATTTTGTAAAACAAACTTGTTTCGTCTCCATTAAAAATGTCATTCATATCGTAATCTGTGCTAATGACTGACCATTGACTTTTTAGCCATTCTGATGTTATTTCTGTTGATACTCCTGCATCCTCTCCATGAATTTTTCCCGCTGATATATCATGTCTTGACTTAAATCTATCAATCCAACCTTTTGTACACATAAACTGCTCACTACCAGTTTCACCTACTCCGTACGTTAGTCTTCCAAGTTCTTCTGCTTTTGTTTGTAGAATCACGCCAGTAATGGTATTATTTTGACTCCTTTTAGTCGTGAACCATTTGAAAAGTGCTTTGATCTATGCCATCCCTTATAGGTTTTCGAATTTCCTTTTGCCTTGTTACATTACCTTTCAAAATTTTAAATTTATTTTCATTTTTGAAAACCGTGGAAAATTATAGATTTTCGCAATTTATACTTTTTACACACTTGTGAATTGGAAAGACCGATTTCTAAATCGTTAATTATGGTCAATTTTTGTTGAACGGTTAGCACATTACGCTTTTTATTAGGAGTTGGAATTGAGCGATTTTTTTAAGAAAAAAATTTATTGATTTTAAATGAAAATAAAAAATACATTAATTCAAGTATTGCCCATCGCTTTCTACTACTTTTGACCATCTTTCGGGCAGGGCACGAATACCGCGTCGGAAGAACGCGTTGTCTTTAGATGCAATCTATGAATCGACCCATTTTTGACAATCTTCATAAGAAGTGAACTTCTACTCAGACAGACTATGAGCCATCGAACGAAACAAATAATAATCAGATGGAGCAACATCTGGGGAATACGGTGGGTGGGGCAGGATTCCCCATTTAAGTCTTTCCAGGTATGTTTGTACCGGTTTTGCGACGTGCGGACGAGTATTGTCGTGCAGCAAAATGACTTTGTCGTGTCTTTTGGAGTATTCCGGCCGGTTTTCTTTCAATGCATGGCTCAATCGCATCAGTTTTAGTCGGTAGCGGTCTCCAGTCATGGTTTCATTCGGTTTCAACAATTCATAATAAATCACACCCCTCTGATCCCACCAAATACAGAGCAGAAGCTTAGACCCATGGATACTCGGCTTTGCCACTGATGTTGACGGTTGACCGGGCTTAACCCATGACTTTCTGCGCTTCGGATTGTCGTAATGGATCCATTTTTCATCACCAGTGACAATCCGATGCAAAAAACCTTTTCTTTTTTCCCGTTGAAGCAGCAGTTCACACGTCAAAAATGCCTCTCAATGTCCCTTGGTTTCAATTCATATGGAACCCAATGTCCTTCCTTTTGGATCATACCTAAAGTTTTAAGACGTTTTCCTACCGTTGATAAGTTAACTCCCAATGATGTAGACAATTCTTGAAGTGTTTGACATGGGTCTTCGTTGAGCAATGCCTTCAACGCATTGTCTTCAAATTTTTTTGGCTGACCAGGTCGCTCCTTGTCAACCAAGTCGAAATCACCAGCTTTAAAACGTGCAAACCACTTCCGACACGTTTGTTCAGCTAGAGCATGTTTATCATATACTTCCACTAAAATACGATGAGCTTCAGCAGCACTTTTGTTCATATTAAAGTAATGAAGTAAAATTCCCCGCAAAAACCCTTTATTCGGCACAAATTGTGCCATATTCAATAAATTATAAAATGTCGTTATTTATTATTCAAAAAGTGGATATGCAAAGCAAATGACCTCTAATGACCGCTGTTTCATGATAAGTATATTATTGTAGATAACAACGAAATACTGTACTATCTATGCTATCTCTTGTAAAACGCTATGAATTAATTCCAACTCCTAATAGCTTCCATGTGCAACCTTTTTTTTTTTTTTTATAGAGGAGGGAAACCTTCAAAAGGTACCCGGTCCGATGTTCGAGCAATCGGGTTATGTGGGATTCGTCCCTGAATGGGACGCCTACCCACTAAAACCCTCCTCTCTTCACCCTGAATCTCCCCGGAACCGCCGCTAGGCATTACTTCGGGGATTCCATTTGCAACCTGAAAGCGATTTTGCTTCTCCCTATACAAATGAAGCGCTACTGATGCGGCCCATACTTATTTCGCGTAAAATTTACTACGATTCAATACACGGGGATTTCCCGGATCGAGATTATGTGGGCAAAAAATACCCTAAAACTAACCTAATAAATTCTACAGAATTGTCTTTTTTTATAGATTAGTTCGTTATAACCGATCGGACCTGCAAATTTTTACCGGAAAGCGTTCGCTAAGGCCAATCTTTCGTTATAAATGTGTTTGTTATATCCGAACAAGAATAACATGTAGTTAAATAGACACTTTTTACGTTTCAAACGTTTTGTTCCTTACAAGCGAGCGTTCGTTATAAGCAAGTTCGACTGTATCTGTTAAGGGTATTCCTTCGATAAATGAAACACGACAAAGACAATTTGTTTTATGTAAAAAATGGACTGTATTAACTTTGCACTTATCTCAACAGAATGTAAGAATCTTGGTCTAAGTAAAGAAGAGGGAGGAAGCTTATTGGGCGGGTTACACAATATGATTCGGATCACATCCCGACACCGACGCAGCTTTCACCCGACAGGACAAAAGAAAGAGCAAAAAAGAGAAGAGAAGAGAAGAGAGCGAAAATTGCTCCGATTATCTCTTAAGTACTAACCCCGAAGAATTCCAACCAGGGGCGCACCACCACCAAGAACCATTATAAGCTATGACTACACTGAATCCCATAACTCGTGGCCATCTGGGGAATATCTATACTAGTCGCTTTTCTGGGAATATCGCGGGTCCAACAAATTGACCATCAAAGCAATAGTCCCTATAGAGAAAGCTTCTTTTGACTAGTAGCAAATTCCCCAACCAAAGCGTACCTTTAGGTTTGGCCTGATGGGCCATGTGGTCTGGCACCCAGATGGTATTCTCCGAATAAGTATCGCAGTACATGGGCGTAGCTTAAGGGAATAAATGATAATATACAATACCTAACAGTAACAACAATAAAAAAATAAATAGAAACAAAAGCCAATAACTTAGAGTCCCTAACAGTATCATTAAAACAATAATTTTAAATCCAGATTTCATGTAAAAATTAAAAATATCATTTTAGGCAAGTCACAAAAATATTCGTACAACCTATTGTTGTTTTAATTATTTTTTTATAAAGAATAAAATATAGAAAAATATTCATATTTTCGTTCACCGGTATTTCTAAAATAATAAACAACATGTTTTTACCAAATTGTGCATTAATATTAAACATGGGTCGTAAGGGCAAAGAGTGTTCTGAAGACATTCGAAATTTAATTATAAAATTATTCAATGAGAAAAAATCTTACAGTCAAATCAGTAAAATTTTTAATAGAAGTCGATCCACTATTCAGTACATTATAAAAAACTACAAAAATACCGGAAGTGTTTTGAAAAAACCACGAAAGGGGCGAAAGAAAAACTTAACTCTACGAGAAGAACGTGCACTTGTTCGGAAAATTAGAGAAAACCCGAGACAGGGTGCCCCTATGTTAGCAGCGCAAATGTCAGAAGCCACTGGGAAGAATGTACGTCCTCACTGTCACCACACATCCACAACTGTAAGAAGGGTTTTACGATCAGCAGGGTACCATGGCAGGGTTCCTAGAAAGAAACCCTTTATATCAAAAGTCAACCAGCAGAAACGTTTAGCTTTTGCACAGAAGTATCTGGAAAAAACGAGAGCTTTTGGGCAAAGGTGTTATTTACTCATGAAAGCAAGTTTAACTTGTTTGGGTCAGATGGTAAAGGAAAAGTGTGGCGTAAAAAAAATACAGCTTTGAATCCTGAAAATCTGTGTCCAACAATTAAACATAGTGGTGGCCATGTTAAGGTTTAGGCAGCCATGGCAGCATCTGGAGTGGGTACTTTGGCTTTTATTGAGGGTAACATGGACCAGTATAAATATTTGCGGGCTAATCTACCTGTGAGTGTTGAAAAATTAGGATTGGAAAACTGGATTTTGCAGCAAGACAACGACCCAAAACATAATGCGCGTAACGTTAAGATGTGGATCGCCTACAATGTACCACGACTTGTAGACCATCCACCCCAGTCACCAGACCTCAACCCAATTAAATATCTCTGGGATCAATTAGACAGACAAATCCGCGTTCCTGAGGTTCAAAAACGAAGTAAAAATAGAGAATCTTTTAAGGTCGTTTTAGAAGAACAATGGCAAAAAATATCTGCAGAAACAACGGCAAATTTAGTTTATTCAATGCCAAGAAGGCTTAAAGACGTTATTTTAGCCAAAGGAGACCCAACGAAATATTGAATGTACTAAAAGTGGGAAAAGTTAATTAGTTTTTATTAGTGTACGAATACTTACAGTCACTAAAAAAAGTATCCGTACAGCCGAAAAAAAAATTCTGTAAACCGTAACTTTTGACTGATTTTGTTCAAATTTTGTATAATGAAAAATCAAACCAAAATCAATTTGCGTAATTGAGCAACTTTTGAAAATTTAACTTTTAGAGTGCTTTCCAGCGTTTAAAAAAAACTCCATTTTGAAAACTTCTTGTACGGTGGAAATTTTTCAATGTGGTTTTAATATTCCTGTAGAGGAGATTTTTCTTCATATATCCTGAAAATTTGATCAAAATCGAACAACAAATAAGGGAGTTGCAGCCTTTCAAAAACGCCAAAGAGTGACGATTTTCGCGCAAAATGACGAAATTTTGGCATTTTTGACCACTTTAAAAAGCTGCAACTCCCTTATTTGTTGTTCGATTTCGATCAAATTTTCAGGATATATGAAGAAAAATCCCCTCTACAGAAATGTTAAAACCACATTGAAAAATTTCCACCGCACAAGAAGTTTTCAAAACGGAGTTTTTTTTAAACGCTGGAAAGCACTCTAAAAATTAAATTTTCAAAAGTTGCTCAATTACGCAAATTGAGTTTCGATTTGAATTTTCATTATACAAAATTTGAACAAAATCAGTCAAAAGTTACGATTTACAGAATTTTTTTTTCGGCTGTACGGATACTTTTTTGAGTGACTGTATGTGACCTGCCGAAAATGATAATTTATTTATATTGTTAGAATCTAAGTTAAAATTTAATGTTTAAGTTGCAATAAACGAAATAAATAGGCTGTTTTTACCTGTTCCATATGCCAATTTTTATTTGTAATTACAAGTAATTGTAATATTAACAATTTAGGTGGTGTACGAATAATTTTGTTACTGACTGTACAGTGGCGGGAAAAAGCATTTACACACCGCGATTTTCGCGATTTCTAAGTTTATTGTTGTAAATAAAAAAAAACACTTTACCTATAAAGAGTATATTAAATAATTAGATGGTCTCTGTCAACCATAAGTTTATACAAATTGAATATTAGTGAGAAAAAAAAGAAATGATTAAAACCGCTTTGAATAAAGTATTTGCACACTGCAACTGCTCGGATTTCTTTATCTGTTTATTTGTGTATTAAAAATTTCTTTTTTTCCATCGATGTCACTAAAATATTTCTCGATCTTTCAAATAACTTATAGGTAGTTTTAAAAATAATTCAGTTCACAAACATGGTGAAAACAAGAGAACTAAGTGCTGGAACAAGAGTAAACGTGATTTTATTTAGAAATCAGGGAAATTCTTATCGGAAAATTGCTGACTACCTTCAGTTAAACTTTTCCACTGTCCGATACATTATCAAAAGATATGAGGAGCGAGGTACAACCGAAAATAAGATTCGCAAAGGACGTCCACGGAAGCTTAATTTGAGAACACAGAGGAAAATAAAAAATGAAGCTCTCAAAAATCCTACCATAAGCGCATCAACCTTAGCATATACAGGGTGGTCCATTGAAAACGAAACAGAGGCATTTGCGGGTACTTAGAAATGTATATTTGAAAAATGCTCGGACACGTAAACTTTATATTCGAGGGGGACACATTATAAACGTATACTCGCTCCTTTCGCTTCAACACCCTAGCCGGGGTGAGTTAAACCCTTAAAATCTTAAATGGAAAGTATGGTCGAGTAGCACCTTGTTTGAAAGGTCTTTCGATTCTCGTTATAATGATACCCAAATTAACTAACTATTATTCAGTAGTTTTCGAGAAATTTGGAAAAATGTGATTAAATTGCCAACAAGTGAAATGCTCTGTTAAAATCGTAAATTAGGAAAATAATCAGTAGTGACTATTAATTGTAAACTGACCAGATTAAGTTTAGTTGTACTCTTTCACCAATTGTTATTGCTTTCGAGTAATAAAAAAAAATCTACTACATCTTATCAGGTAGGTAGAGGAGGCAGAGGAAGTAGAAAAAGGCGAATGGAATTTAAACTTTGAATACATTTACTCCCCAAAAATTAAATGTTTGGGCAGATATTTTTGGGGACCGTTTGGTTGGACCAATCTTTCTTGATGGCAATCTGACAGGGGAGACGTATGTGGAATTACTGGGGAATACTGTTTATCCCTTACTCATTGACATTGTTGAACATGATGACCGCTATTAAGACAACCAATTAGTGTTCCAACAAGACGGAGCTCCTCCACATTATGCGCTAGGTGTTAGGGAGTTTTTGAACAGAGAGTTTCCAGAACAATGGATTGGGCGAAGAGGTCCTATAGAGTGGCCGGCTAGGTCTCCAGACTTGACTCCGTTAGACTACTTCTTATGGGGCCATTTGAAAAGCAAGATCTACGCAACAGAACCGGAGTCTCTGGAAGAATTGCGACGACGAATTGTTAATGAATGCCGTCTGATAACTCCACAGATGCTTCAAAATGTTAGGACTCGTTTTGAACAGAACTTGTATTACTGCATGGAAGCTAATGGTGAACAGTTTGAGTATCTTATCAATTAAAAGAACTTTTGTTAATGTTTTACTATTAATTTTCCTAATTTACGATTTTAACAGAGCATTCCACTTGTTGGCAATTTAATCACATTTTTCAAAATTTCTCGAAAACTACTGAATAATAGTTAGTTAATTTGGGTATCATTATAACGAGAATCGAAAGACCTTTCAAACAAGGTGCTACTCGACCATACTTTCCATTTAAGATTTTAAGGGTTTAACTCACCCCGGCTAGGGTGTCGAAGTGAAAGGAGCGAGTATACGTTTATAATGTGTCCCCCTCGAATATAAAGTTTACGTGTCCGAGCATTTTTCAAATATACATTTCTAAGTACCCGCAAATGCCTCTGTTTCGTTTTCAATGGGCCACCCTGTATAGTCCGAACTAGTACTGGAGTCCAGGTTAATGAAAGAACCATAAGAAATTCTTTGAATTCGGAAGGCCTTTATGGTAGAGTTCCTCGGAGAAAACCATACATCAATGAAGCAAACCGGAAAAAACGACTGGCCTTTGCAAAGGAATATACCAGCAAGTCGATAACTTTTTGGGAAAATATCATCTTTTCAGACGAGAGCAAGTTCAATTTGTTTGGTTCAGATGGTAAGAAAACAATCTGGCGAAAACGCAATGAAGAATTAAAGAAACAAAATGTTCGAGTTTCAGTGAAACATGGTGGTGGACATATTATGGTGTGGGGCTGTGTTTCCTACCATGGGGTGGGTATGCTTGTTCTAATAGAAGGGAATTTAAATGCGACAAGTTACATCAACATACTCCGAAGTAACTTAAGGCAAAGTGCTGTCAAAATGGGCATGGAAAATAAATATACATTCCAACAGGACAATGATCCAAAACATACTGCCAAAAAAGCCAAGGAATGGCTATTATACAGGGTTCGCCATTACTCCGGCCTCGGTTCCTGGTGTCTTTGTATAAATATTAATATGAAATGTTTAGTACAGTACTCATTTATATAGGAAAGTTGCATGATTTAATAATATTATTGTTTATATAGAGTGTTTCGTTTTCGCTGGGCAGCATAAAGTTATAATTTTTTAAATAGCAACTCATAATTTTTCTTATGCCATTTGATGAAACCTTAATTTAGAAGGAAAATACATTAAACATTTTTTAAATTGGTTGCGGCGTTGCCATATTAGAAGGTAGTGACAGGTAATATGACAACTGAATGAAATAAGTAATTTATGTGTTTGTTAAATAGAAACAAAGCCTACTAGAATAAACCTGTTAGATTATAATAATGCCTGTTGCAATTTGATTGAAATTTTGTAAATATTTCCATAACTGTAAATGCAAGATAAAAAGATGTTATTGAAAATTAATAGAGAATTAAAAACTACATTAGAAGGACTTGAAAAAAATCATGGGTACCATTTAAAAAAAACGAGTTTCAGCAATTTGTAAAATTTGCAAATTAGCGCTCTTATACAAAAAAGTATGGTGCATAAAAAAAATGTTTTAAAGTTTTTAAGTACCTCTGACTTTCGTTTACTACTTTACAAAAACAAATTTCAAAATTTAAAAAAACACCAGTTTTGTGATAATTTTTTTCCTGACACTGCATTTTTAAAGAAATTTTTCTAATATGGCAACGCCTCAACCAATTTAAAAAATGTTTAATGCATTTTCCTTCTAAATTAAGGTTTCATCAAATGGCATAAAGAAAATTATGGGTTGCTATTTAAAAAATTATGACTTTATGCTGCCCAGCGAAAACGGAACACTCTGTATAAACAATACTATTATTAAATCATGTAACATTCCAATATAAATGAGTACTGTACTAAACATTTCATATTGACACTTATACAAAGACACCAGGAACCAAGGCCGGAGTAATGGCGAACCCTGTATATCCACGTCCATCCGACCCAAAGAGATTGAATTTACTTTCATCTGTGAACAAAGTTCGTTTCCAAAACTCTTCTTCCTTATCCAAATGCTCCTTGGCAAAGTTCACTCTAATGTCTTGGTTTTTAGGACTAATGAGAGGTTTTCTTCGGGCTTCTCGACCATAAAATTGATTTTTTCTTAAAACTATTCGAATGGTTCCTCGATTTACTGATTTTTGTAAATGCTTTTCAACTTCAACGGCCAGTTTGGGGGCAGTTATACGGGGATTTTTTTCACATATCTTACAATCCACCGTTCATCAGCATCGGTAAAAAATTTTCTTGCGTTTTTTTTGAGTTTATTCTTGACGCTTCTCTCGCGTTTAAATCTTTCTATGATATGTTGAATTGTTGAGGCACTCTTTTGTAAAATTTCAGCAATTGCCCTAATGGACTTGCCTTTGTTATGGTGCAATTGGATTGGATTCTATGTCTACCCATGGTGTTTTTGAACTAAATTCTAACAAATATCTATACAATTCAATAATGTTTGTTTACCCTTTGCAATTTTGATAATTTTTTTGCATACACAAATGTTCTTTAATCAAAATATTGATCTGTATCATTTTAATTTTGAGATTTGTTTTGGACGCAGTGGAATTTATTTTTTTTTCCTATGTAAGGTTTGTTTTTTTTGTATTTACTTGGCCATATTGTAGAACAGATGTAACTTAATATATTAATACTCTTGTACTAGGTCGTGTAGTATGAAATGAGTAGATTCTCGAATGCCACATTCAACTGCGAATAACTTCACTCTAAATCTATATTTGGACTTGACTTTTTTGTGTGGAAAAGGCACATTCTTCCTCTTTCGATCAGAGTTTAAAGTGTTAAAAAATATTGAAAACTTTTATTTTTATAAACATTTTTGTGCAGCCATGCAAAATAGTGAAATTCGTTTGTTAATGAAATATGAATTCCACCGTGGAACCGCAACAGCTCAGACGGCTCGTAATATTAATGATGTGTTTGGTACTGAAGTCACTTCACAGCAAACAGTATCTCGTTGGTTCATGAAATTTCGTTCTGGCAATTTTGACCTAACAAATAAACCACGTGGACGACCTGAAATTCAAGTGGATAACGATCATCCGAAAGCCGTGGTGGAAACGGATCCACGTCAAAGTGCTTTCGAATTTTCGTTAATATTCAGTGTAACCAAAAAAGCAATATTGACTCATTTGGCTGAAATTGGTGAGGTGAAGAAGCTGGACAAGTGGGTACCGTATGAGTTAAGCGACATACAGAAAGAACGACGTCTCGAAGCTTGTGTCTCTTTGCTGTGCCGGTATAATAACGATCCATTTTTGAATCGGATTGTTACTTGTGATGAGAAATGGATCCTACATGACAATACCAGACGTTCATCGCAGTGGTTGGATCAAGATGAACCACCAAAACATTGTTGCGAAAAAAAATCTTCATCAAAAGAAGCTTATGGTGTCCGTTTGATGGTCCAGCGCAGATGTCATCCATCACAGCTTCATGAAACCTGGTGAATCGATTACGGCTGATGTCTACTGCCGACAACTGACCGAAATGATGAGGCAACTGATAGTTAAGCAGCCAAGATTAGTCAATCGAAACACACCGCTATTGTTGCATGACAACGCTTGGCCGCACACCGCACAAGTCACCTTGGCCAAGCTACAGAAGTTGGAATTGGAAACTCTTCGTCATCCACCGTATTCATCCGACTTAGCACCCACTGATTACCACTTCTTTAAAAATTTGGTTAACTTCTTGGTAGGGAAAACATTCAACTCCGACGAGGCTGTCAAAGCTGCCTTCCACGAGTTTATCGACTCCCGGCCTGCAGGCTTTTACAGCAGGGAAATCAATGAACTTCCCGTTAAATGGCAGAAGTGTATTGATAATGGTGGTGCATATTTCGATTGACAATAAAAAAATTTCACATGAAAAAAAACTGACTAAAATTTCAATTCTACTCATTTCATACTACACGACCTAATACTTCAGATCATTGTTCAACGAAAGAACTATACTGATAACCAATCATTTTCTTGCAGCTGTATCATTTTCACTTTGAGCCACTGTACTTCTAGGCAAGTTCTTGCTAGCTGCTCTGTTGGCCACATATTAATAAATTCATGACGTGTAACTCCTTCCCCGTCGATTCTGGGATTCACCGAACATAAACCAGGTATTGTAGGAAACCCCTGGCAACCCCGGTACGATAATTTATCCACAAATTTTGAACATGTTCCTATAAAGAAACTTATCGCTTTGCACGGGTGAGGCCTGTGGGAACGTGCAACGCAATGACTCAAAAATCGATTGGTCTTTTTTTACAAAAACTTCAGTACATCATAAGTTCAACTTATGTCACACAGCAAATGAAAGCTGCATAAAACATGAACAATTTAGTGTAAATAATTTCAGACTTCCAGCTAAATTTAATTTTTGCTTGGACTGATAGGCCTCGCCCGTGAAACAAAGGGTTAATGGTATAATAGCAGCACCAGTCGTACTTGGAACGTACTTCTTCTGCGCCTTTTTTCCTTATTCCTTATCGAGAATAAATGAATTCTCTTGCAATAGGCCGTACCTGGTGATAATTCAATGCATTAAGTTTAGAAAATTGATTCGGGTTATCTCATCGCGATGATCATGGCGGTTTATTAGTGTGGCAATGTAAATAGTGGGTTAAGTGGTCTGCATACATGTAGTCGAAGGAAATTGGAACACGAATTTAGCTGGAAATTTATCATTTTGGCTTTATCGAAACACCGATTTCGGTTTGGTCCCCTATTAATTTCTTCTTAGCGCTGTTTTCCAGTTTTGGAGTCAAATTTTCTGAAATTTTTTTTCACCAGGTGGATGTGCGGTCAAAACTGCAAACATGGCAGGAAAAGGAGCATTCGCGTTTTATTTCTTCATCTCAATTGTTATTTTACGGTTACGTAAACAGTAGGCAAGTTGCGCTGTGCATGTAGGAAATCTCGGGAACTATAGGAGGAAAACCAATGGAGCGCTCTCAATTTTTGTTCCACAAATAAAAACATTTTTCTTTGTTGCTCAAATAGTTTATTAACAAAATTTCTACATAAATGACTAATTATAAAAATCAAATTTTCAAATTTTTCAGTATCGTCTGTTTTAATTTAGGCCTGTTTAGTTTTCCCGTGATGGTAGTCGGAAAATTGTTAACAAAAGTGACTCCTTCTCGCAATCTAAAACATGCAGATGAAACAAAATTTGCTTGAGTTACACTGGAAGGGGATTACACTACTATTATTATTATTATTATTATTATTATTATTATTATTATTATTATTATTATTATTATTATTATTATTATTATTATTATTATTATTATAAGTTATAACATTTTTGAGTTACTCAATTACAAGGCTCTCATGATGAAGATAACTGACTAGGCAGAATTTAACATCATTACTGTAAAAAGGGGTAGTTAATATAAATTATTTCCCTTTTTTTTTAGTATAAACTCGGTGCTTCTTTCTTAAAACTTATACAGGTACGGTACAAAACTGATTTTTAGAAGAATTATTACAGTCTGATGGTTATTTTTTGTAACCATGGAAACGAATCCAAGGCATATCCTGACAGTACTTGTTGTTATTTAAAATGAAATAAAACCTCATTTTATTAGAAACGGTTATAGATGGGTATAGGACATATTGGTATCCCTTGAAGTGGTATTAAATAGTGATACAAATGAATACATATAAAGGTATACATTCCATATCAAATAAGCAAGATATAAATCGTAACTGAGTAAGATGTAATCGATATTTTTGTTCACCCTGTATATAAAACTTCAAGAGGACTATTTTCTACTTGAAGAAGTATCTGTTGTTAACACGTACCGGTCAAAAAACGATAATTCATTCATTCATTTTGTAAAAAAGGGGAGTTACTTTTAATTATTTCCCCCCTTTTTTTTAATATAAACTAGGTGCTTCTTTCTTAAAACTTGTATATATTGCTTATTAACAGAGTCGCACACGTACAACTTGATTGTGATGACACTAAAGAAAGAGAGGGATCAACTCTCTTTCCAGCCTTAAGTATAAAAAAAACCGGGCACTATCCATGGGCGTACCCTGACTAGAGAACAATAAAAACTGTTTAGGATAGCGTAAACTCAGTTATCGTGCAGGATTTCTTTCCTTGTAAAAGGTTCTGACTCCAGACGCAAACACTGCTCTTTTAAAGTAAAAGGGAATACCGCTGGGAAAATTCCTGCCGACAGGGCACCTTATGAATCTATCCTGCACGATAATGCTAGTCATAGGCGTAACACAGGGAATACATCACCCTGGCATACCTTATGACAAATTAATATAATAATGATAATAATAGTAAATATGTATTAAATCCAAAACACATTTCACGTAGAAATTTTTTTTTCTTGACCCTTGCATTTTTGCATTTCTTTAATTTGCTCAAGAAGTATTTGTTTTAGACTTATTGAGTGTTATACAAACTTCTACTATTTTTTCCTTCTAATTCCAAATATTTAAAAAAATATAAGGTGTTAGATTAAAAAAAAACGTAAGTTTGCATTGTATCTTTTTTTGCGCACCCCGTATAAATAACAATATTTTTAAAATGTGCCTTATAAGGTTGTACATATAAATGTAAAAACAATTTTTCATCAAAACCATTAATAAAGCCGTAATCTTATTGGACCACCCTGTATATTTTTATAAGTACAACTAAAATCAAATTCTAATTTATATAAGGAAAAAATGTCTGTTTTTATTCAAAAAATTTTTTTCTCGTTCAGTTCCTATATCTCTCTTCATTTACGAGATTTTTATCGATTAGCTAGTTTGTGTCGTATCGAATCAATTACTTAAATTATTTTTAAAAAATCAATCATTAGACAAATGATCCCCATAATAAATGAAAAATGAGTCTCATCAAAACTTTATTTCAACAAAAAAACAACACAAATCATACCGCTCATCCCATTAAAAAAAAGTCATTATGCTTTGGTATTTTTACTTGTAAATTCTAATTTTTTACTTGAAAAAATTTGCTTGAAAAAAGCAACTAACAAGAAAATAGTTTAATTACTTTAACAAGCCCAAGTAAAAATAACTAAGTAATATGAGTGAACCACAGCGACTATCGTTTTTGAAGATTTCAAATGATACCAGACGAATTAGCTTATGGGTGAAAATCTTGTAGAGGAAAAGAAATATCGCAATTGAACCTTTTTTGAGTAGATACACAGGCGCTGTCATTATACTGAATAGAATTTTATTTTAGTTGTTCTCACAAAAACAATATGACCAAATATACCAAAATGGTGAATTCTAACTAGCGCCATCTCGGAGCTTCGTAAAAATTAAATCAAAATTCTTGTTTGGTATTTTACAAAACATACGTACACCCATTTTGGTGTTGATTCTATGAATATACCAAAAGTTGTTGTTAAAGAATTTTAAAATAAAATTCCAAGCTTTAGCACCCTACATGGTCATATTTTGGTGTTCCCTCTCTCGGGTTTCGTCATTCCAAATGAATTACCCTGTACATTTACGAAACGACGCTCGGAAACAATTATTACTATTTCACCATAATAATTCCGAAATTAAAACTTCTTACCTTTTATGATCTTCAACCCTTTGGTTTACATAATTAACCAACTCTTCTTCTGTCACAACATCTGCATCTTCCTTTAGCTGTACGACTCCCATCATCCTCTCTCCTTCCCTCTTGTTTGGAATCCCTATCACTATGGCATTGTTCACTGCTGGATGGCTTAACAACACTCTTTCAACGTGATACAGGAATATAGTGTGATCGTTCCATCTAAAACTTCTCCACTCTTTCTAGGCCTAGAAAAATTAATTTGTCACCTTAGAACGTTTTTAATCCTGTCCAAAATGTAGAAACAGAAATCTTCGTCAAAGTAAACCAAATCTCCTGACTTGAAGAAGCCTTCTTCGTCAAAGGAAACAGAGGCATCTTTGTTGTAGAAACATCTAAATATTTTCGTTCCTTTTAGATAAAATTCCCCCTGTTGGTTTGGACCACATTTCTTTCCAGTTTCTAAATCTATGACCTTGTAGTATAACCCATTGACTGGGTTTCCACAAGAATGAGGTTTGAGAGTCAGCAGCTCTTTGGATTTTGTAATAAAAGGTTTGAACAATGTCACTACACCACATTCGGTCATACCATACAAATGACTAATAATTGCATCTACAACAACCAGATTTTATTCCAAAAATATTTGATAATACCAAAGGGCTATACTTGGTAACATCTCTCTTAATTTGTATATAATATCATTATGCACCATGTAGGATCCGATAATAATACTAAGTAAACTGGACACGTCCAGGTTTTCAGGTTTTACTGATTCTGAAAGATTTAGACACTGCAGCGGCACCAAGAACACATCTGTAACCTACTTGGATGTCAGTTTTGCAGGGTGAAAATTCTCGTTAACATACGCGATATTTCTCAATACTTCTCCAGAATTCTTGAGGATCGAATTGATCCCTCAGGAGTCGGCACCCCCCTATTGAAATATTTATTATCAGGTCCATAGTTGAGGAGACCCAGTACCAGTTGGTGTACTTCAGGGACATTGAACTTAATGGGTGGTTGTTTAATTGGTGATGGTTTGGTTCCACCTCCTTGGCTCTAAATCGAGAATTAATCTTGGTGATCTTTCAAGAACTACGCCTTAACAAAATTTACTTTCTGTGAACTTGTAACGCAAGAAAGTAATAGTGACTAAGACATATAGCCTTAGGAGTACCGGTGCTTCCACTACTAAAATGTATCATGGAGGTGGTGCTCAAATCTTCTATATCGATTGGCAGGAACTGTTCTTTGTTTTCCAAAAACTCCTTTTTGAATTGCTCTCCAAAAACTATTATCTCAACATCGATCCCTAAACGCTTCAGAGCCTTGGATATCACGTCCTTAGATTGAGCTGTACAAGACATGGTGATACGTGAAGACAGCGTCATTGTACCATCACTTACCAGTGGTAAAAACGATTTTCGGTGGGATTTGCTCGAAAAACTCAGCGCATTCCTCCACCGTATGACCAGGATCCACACTAAAGGAAATGCACCCCAAAAACTGAGCTGCAATCAGAGGGATGCTCGCATTTATGTTCTCATTGTTTGAGCACAATGCAATGATGTTTTGGGGTTGCAACCCTCGTTTCCGGAGGGCCGAGGCGGTCGCCATACATTTGCTCAAGAGACCTGAGTACGTGTCCCATTCGTCAGTCACAGTGTTAATCTTATATCAAAGAAAAATGATAATTATTGAATTTCGATGGTACTGGGACAGGTACTTACCACTGCAGTTCTGTTGTGATATATCTTACAATATTCATACAAAACTTTGCCGATTCCGCCACATTTTTCATCAAACTTGAGATCTGGAGTTCGAATGATTCCATCTTCGAAAATCATTGGAAATAACGAAAAAATAAGGTATTAAAGTAAACACTTGATTGACAAACGTATTGTGCTTGTGACTTTTTCAAGAGGAACTGTTCACAAACACAATTTGTATTGTTAATAATTAAATAAAGGCAATTTCGGTGGGGGTCTAAAGAAGAGATATGATTATACATTGTTAAATCGTAGTTTATATTTGAATGATGAGATTGCATAATTACGGTAAGTAAACATAGATAAATCCAAGACAACCGTGTATTACGTAATCTACCACACGTGTTCAGTTATATTACTGAGTATTCTCTGCTATAATTTGAGCTTGTGCATCTTCTCCGTTGCTGTGAGCGGCGCGGGTTTCTCCCCTTCTCAATTTTTATTCAAATTAATCTATGTCTAACATGTAGATGATTATTCGGTATTGTTAAGGTATTTTCTTAAAAATAATACTACCGTATCTCGACGAACACCGCTTCATTTCCTCAGGGTCGGGAATTGAATGTCCCACCATACCAAAAAATACATGGGGGTCACCCCCGGGTGCATCTGCTTATTCTCCAAGGAATTAACATAAAACATTCCTCGTTCTTCCCACCCTTGCAGCCCTCTATCAGTTCTTTCGCACTTGCGTTAATGCGAACTGATGAGTAAATCTACCATCGCTTTCTCGTCTACGTTTGAAACAGATGTTCAGCGGATCCCCTCATCCTTCACGATCAATGATTTATTCTACTGAGTGCAAGTGTGTGTCAATTCCTAGAGTACAAAAGAACAATAATTTCTATTGGTAGGTAACAGTTATAACACCATCAAAGTCATTGGTGTAGATTGATAGTTTCGATTAATACGATTAAAAAAGAATCTTCGTCTTAAACCATCACCTCAGCGAAGTTTTTTAGTATGAAATGCAGTTCCCTCATCCTTCTGATCCCTGCACAATCGAATTACGAATTTTACTCTCTGTCCAATGCGTCGAGGATTATTCGGTAGAAAATCAATTGCTGTAGAAGATCATTTTCAGTTTTCACCATTTTTCAAACGTTTTCCTTGGCAACTTCCTCTTAAAGGAATTTTAACCTCCTCCTTTGAATCTCACGTAATCAAATTTTACTATGTACAGTATCAGTCAAAAGTAAAGCAACAAATTAAATTATATCGATATCTTTAAAAGAGGTTACACGGTTCTCAAAATTTTATTACTAAGTTGAACGAATATTATTAATCAATAATAATAATCAACAAAATTTTTAAAAAAAGTAAGAGTTCTAGCTTAAATTATAAAATATTTCTTACAAAGGTTTCAAAAGTAGAGCAACATATAACTAAATGCATTTATATTTAGATTATATTTAATATTTTGTAGCATAGCCTTTATTTTTTATCACTTCAGCACATCTACGACTCATAGATTTCAATAATGTCATAAGGGTCGATTCTGATATGGAATTCCAAACTCGAACAATGACGTCAAAGAGCTGGTCACAATTTTGATATTTTTGTGGGTTTTTCTGTCTTACTTTCCGGTAAATGATTTCTCAGAGATTGTCGATGGGGTTTAAATCTGGGCTCTGGGCAGGCCATTTCATTACACGAACGCTACGGTCTGCAAAAAATTGCTTTATTACCTTAGCAGTATGCTTAGGGTCGTTGTCGTGTTGAAATTCCCACGACAATGGCAAATTTTCTTCAGCGAATGGCACCATTGTGTCTCTTATGATACGTAAATATTGAAATCGGTCCATTATCCCATCAATTTTAATCAGTGGACCCACTCCAGTTCCCGAAAAACATCCCCACACCATCACATTTCCTCCTCCATGTTTTACGGTGTCACGAGTGTATTTGAGATCAAACTTCTTGTTAACAGGACGACGTACCCAGCAAATACCATCACCTGAATGCAAGTTAAACTTGTTTTCGTCCGAAAAAAGCACTGTTTTCCATTTTGCCACTGTCCAATTAATATGCTCTTCAGCGAATTTCAGTCGGAGTCGTCTATTTTTCGTAGAAATAAATGGTTTTTTGGCCGGTTTTCTTCCAAATAGTTTGCATTCTGTTAGACGTCTTCGAACTGTACTAATAGAAACATCATCAAGCTCCAACTTTTTTTTTATATCTATTGCAGAACGAAACGGATCTTCACGGGACGCGCTTTCAACGTACTTCAACTCTACTTCAAACGTAGAGTTCGAAGTAGAGTTCGTGTTAGAGTTCGAGTTAGAGTTCAAGTTAGAGTTCGAGAAAAGCAGTTAAGAAAGAAGCGACTAAGAAACGAAAATCAACTTTGTTCGTGCCTAACAGAAATCTACAACCTGTGTTCGTAATCTTGTACCTTCGAGTTTGTTAAATAAAGGTGTTTTACTGAATTCGCGTTTAGTTTCCACCCTGTCACACTACAATAAGCTTGAGGAAGAAAGCGAGCTGGATGGAACTGTGCAAGAAGCTCGACGAGGACATTTTGGAGGACGGTTACAAAATCGTCATGAGGCAACTCAAACCAGAAAATCCTTTCGAGTTGACGGTAAAGAGAAACTAGAAGTTGTGGAACACTATTTCCCGCGAGGCATCAGTTACTTACCAGGTCTGTAAATATGAAACCGGAATTTGCCTCCAAATATCCCTAGTGGTCAATATAGCTACTACCTTATCGTGTTATTAGGGTACTATATCTCTTATTTACATCTGAGAATGATTTTCAAATCATAACAATACAGGTTCAATACTGCAGTACAGTTTGTATTAGCTTTGAGTATGTCGAATTTTGTGCCTACAAATTACGATTTGCGGGCAGCATTGATTTTCTGTTACCACTTGAAAAAAACGACTGCAGATTCACATCGCATGATTGTTGAAGCTTACGGTGAACATACCCTTGGAAAATCACAGTGCTATGAGTGGTTTAAAAAATTCAAAAGTGGCAATTTTGACGTCAATAACGAAGAGAATGGAAAACCACCGAAAAAGTTTGAAGACGGCGAGTTGCGAGCTTTGTTAGATGAGGACGATGCTCAAACGCAACAACAATTAAATGTGACACGAGAAGCCATTTCCATTCGTTTGAAAGCTACGGGAAAAATTCAGAAGATAGGAAAATGGGTTCCACATGAACTCGATGAAAGACAGCAAGAAAATCGAAAAACCACTTGCCAATTGTTGCTTACCATACATAACAAAAAGTCATTTCTTCATCGAATTGTGACTGGTGACGAAAAATGGATCTATTTTGAGAATCCCAAACGTAAAAAATCATGGGTAACTCCAGGAGAACCATCAGCATCGTCAGCAAGACCAAATCGATATGGACGGAGAACAATGCTCTGTGTTTGGTGGGATCAAAAAGGCGTAATTTGTTATGAGCTGCTAAAACCTGGAGAAATAGTTAATACTGAACGTTACCGACAACAAATGATGGACTTGCATCGAGCTTTGCATGAAAGACGACCAGAATATCAAGAACGGCAACACAAGGTGATATTGCTTCATGATAATGCACCATCACACACTGCGAAACTGGTGAAGGAAACGATTGGGACGTTTCATTGGGAAGTACTATCGCACGCGACTTATTCACCCGACTTAGCACCATCCGATTATCACTTATTTGTATCGATGGGACACGCTCTTGCAGAACAGCACTTCACCTCTTACAAAACAGTTGAAAAATGGCTCGATGAATGGTTTGCCTCAAAAGAACAACAGTTCTTTTGGCGTGGCATCCACAAATTGCCAGAGAGATGGGAAAATGTATATATAACGATGGGAAATATTTCAAATAAAATTTTTATTAAATATTTTTTATAATTATTGCGCAGCTAAGTTATACTTTTTATTAAAAAATTCCGGTTTTATATTTACAGACCTGGTAGTGCCTAAAAAACTGCCGATCATTTTTATTGCTTTCTTGGGTAACGATCTTATTGGATATGGGGTTTAGAAATAAACTCACTCAAAATACTTCAATTCTGATTTTATTAATTGCAGTCAGGAGGCACGCACGTGTTGTCGCCAACAAAGTTCCTTAAGAACTGATAATACAAAAGATTAGTAAGTTTTCCACCACCCTACAATTAGGGACCAATACTACAGACACCCGTAGATTTATCACCTCGGCCATGTGGTTTTCATAAAAGAAAAGATCTACTTTCAAGTAGATAAAAGACAGTAAAATATCATATCATACACTTCTTTCTGTACAATGCAGAAAGAATCATAAATCTAATAAACTTGAATCTTCCAGTTAGTAAGTTAGAAGAGGACATAAAGACTGTTGAATTTTGGACATTATTGATTTTTATCAAAAATCCAACAGATCTAAAAGCGGCCCCTTGCAAATAAAAGAACGTAACAGCTCTGGGACCCGACGGATTCAGGGCGGAAACAGTCAAATATAGCGTCGAAGCTTATCCGGACACGTGACTTCGAGCGCTCAATCAAGCGTTGGAAAACCAAGAATTCCCGAATTCCCTGAAAGTAGCAAAGCTAATCCTGCTCCTTAAACCGGGCAAGGAGAGCAATCAGCTGGGATGGTACAGGTCCATTTGTCTAATCACTGCTGCGGCCAAACGGTACGAACACCTCGTGAAGAATCGACTCGACGAGGAAGTAACAGCAAAACTCCCGCTCTCCAAAGTCCAGTTCGGCTTCAGAAAAAGAAAATCCACGATGCACGCCCATGGCGCGGGTCACCGAGGTGGGTGGTGACGTCAAAAATCGGCGATAATGCGGAGAACATTGATGCACATTAATCTCCCTTGACGTAAGAAATGCGTTGAACAGCGCATCATGGACGTGCATAATGAATAAACTAGCGATAAGAAAAATCTTGGAATATATCTTAAAGATAATTAAAGACTACTTCACGAAAAGAGTAGTAAAAATAGACAGACACCAAATTCAATATGGCGATGGGCGTACCGTAAGGGTCGGTACTCGGCCCTCTCCTATGGAACACCATGTACGACTCCATTTTAGAGGCAGATAGATCCGAGAAAGTGACGCTCATTGGCCATACGAATGATATTGTTTTCGTTGTTTGTGCCTTCGATAGGGCGAAACTAATCGGTGAAGCGGATACCACAATCGACCGTTGTACGCAATGGCTGACCAACCATTCGTTGAAAATAGCCCCAAAAAAGACCGAAGTGTTGAATAAAACAACTCTAATGACAATTAGATTTCAAGTCATTATACTTAAAATAAGTCCTTTTGATAACTACGTTAAAACACCTCAGTTCGATCATTTATTTCGGCAGATCTAAAGCGGTTGTTGTTTGATTATTTTTAGTGGAATGATTATTATGCAAAACGGCATCACGAGTCAGTCCGGCTCCAACAATCATCCGAATGAGCACAACTTAACGGGAACAATTTCTTTTTATAATAATCATACCTTTATTAATAAAATAATTAATACTGTGTCAATTATTATTCCTTTATTTTTGGCAACACGAAGTGGTTTCCCTAAGCGGGAAAAGGGACAGAGAAGATATTCTCTTTTTTGTTGGCGACATCTAAATCAAGCCCAAGACATCCATAGGATACTTGAGCGTCGAATTTGGGGAAAACTTGTATCGCACACGCTACGTGAAAGAATCTGCAACAAAAGTTTTTAAAAATTACGCTTTCTTCAGAGAATCATGCCGACGATGGACGGGTCGGCCACTCAAAAAAAGACAACTCCTCTACGGAGTGGTTCAGGCAACGCCTTTCCATGTGACCCCCATATGAGGAAGGATGGTGAGGATAAAAAAGTACGCTCAAATGATACAAAAAAAAAAACACTTTTGATAGTCATTTGTGCGTATCGCACTGTATTCCATGAAGCGTTGTAAGTTCTAGCGGGAGTCCCCCCAATCGATTTCTTGATGGAGGGAAGGACACAGTTTAGTATTCGCCCGCGAATCACGAATGCCAACTAGAAGTTGGTCCCGAACAACACCATTCGGAAGTGGAGACAACGCTGGACGGGGCTCGAGAATGTAGAATAGTGGACTAAGAGATTAATCCCTGACCTGGACGCTTGGGTTTCGTGAAAACACAGGTGCCTGAATGATTACGTAACTGAGGCGCTGAGTGTTCACGTACCGCGTCGGGCAGACGGAGCGGGAATGCGGGAACCGCGAAGTGGACAATTCCCCGGAACATTGCATATTCCAGTGCCCCGTTTTCGACACTCGACGAAACGAGTTAACTACATGCCCATGCACCCTAACGCCGAATAATTTGATAACTAAAATGTTGAAAAGTTCTAGAAAATGGGACCTTCGCAGCAAAGTAATTTCCCCAATAGGAAAAGAAAAAGAGACATGTCGACATTCCTTACAAATAGCATGATTCTCTGAATCGTAGTACTCCAAAAAAAAGCATAAATCCAATGGAAAAAAAGGGGGCATTCTATCAGTTCTCTCTCGAATCCAATTGACGATAGTACTGGCAAAAATGAAAACTAAATTCAGTAGCAACTTGCAAAAAAATCTGTGCCCCGTGTGTAGAGATAGGTAGGCACCATTTGCGATCATTCCCCAATATTAACCCAGACACTGCACGATCAGTACGAATCATTGTGATGTTAAAAAGGAAAAATGCAAAGAAAGGGCTCTGATGCTTAAAAGGTGATCGCAAAAAAAGCAAGCAAGAGAGAAATAGTTATGCACTTCTCCATCGATCCGAAATCGAATAAAACGCGGGTCGCGTACAAATGAAATGGATACAACCAAACCTTCATCATCAACGATGTTTTATTCCAAGGGACAGTTCCGAGCCAGCGCAGGAAATGAATAGAATCCCGAGGTTGTTTAGTGGATAGGCACAGTAGCCAAATCCCACACTATCCAATCGACAGAATAACAGGCTAGGTGTGCTTTAAAGATTTTTCCCGAGGGAAAAAAGAGCACCCAAGGAGCCAATTTGCAGTTTTTGGACGATTTAAGGCTTATTTTGGCAATCTAACTCAATTTGAGTAAATTCGGTGGTAATATTACTTCTACGGAGCCAACCATCGCTTTCAGTCACCTTGCGTCATGTTCCCACGTTATCCCGGACTTGAAGCTATTTGAAGTCCGGGTCGATGGAATTAATCGAATTAGCACAAGTTCGCACTGTGTAAATTACTTGCTCTATCAAATCTGAGGTTTCAGAGCGCATATGGTGCAAATTTGTCGTTTTGGACCATTTAAAGCTTATGTTGCCAACCTGAGTAGATTCGAGTAAATCTGTAGATGATGTTGCTTGTACAAAGCCAAATTATCGTTTTCGATCACTTCACGTCGCATTACTACGTTATTCTGATATTAAAGTTATCTGAAACTCAGATTGAAGGAATTGATGGAATTAGCCTAAGTTCGCACCAGTTATGTCGCCAGTGCCTGCAGCACGAATACCGTTTTTGCTGACCATTGTACTATTAAAACATAAGTAGTTTTAAGTGCCTGGTTGACGGACAGTACTAGCTGATGAATTGAACAAGTAAATTAAAATTTATTGTTTGAAATAAATCCAGTACACTAATTTCGGTTTGTTTGGTGTTTGTTTAAAAAAAAACCATTCTGGCATAAGATATAACAGGCGCAGTCGATATAGGATCACTTTTGGGCTCGTTATCGAATCACCGAATACCAAACTAACTATAAGTGATCGAATCCCACGTTGGTTGAAAGAAGACATCAGTAGTGGTAACAAGTTTGAACCAAACTAGCCAATCTCGCAAGAACCAGCATCTTTGGAAGGACCACAATCGCTAACCAAAACGCCTGCCCTTACAGATATGACTCTAAAGACCATAGTTGTGCTTTGGTAAGTGCAGTTGACGATTAATTTCTTAGTGACCAATTTTGATGAGTTATTGGTTCGATTAGAAATCCTTCACTTAGAAACACCTTCAACAGATTCTGCTTCGTAAAGTTGAAAGTTTTAGAAAATTTCCATTTAAACTTCTTATCCCCTAATGATATTCAAATTAAAATGGCTCAATTTAAAGTCGAATATCTGAGGTGTATCCCAGACTTCGAAAGTAATCTAAAGGATCTTGGCAGATACTTGAGTGTATGTCAATCCATAATCGATCCACTTTACATAACCCAACAGCCGGATCATATTCAAAATGTATATTTATTAAATTTTATTATTGGTAAACTAACGGGAAATGCAAAATTGGTACTGGGAATACAGAACGTTAATACATGGAAAGAATTAAAAACTATCTTAAGTCAACATTTTGCTCATCAGAGATGAAGCTCATGTTAACAGGGATTTGGTCATTCTTCGCCACCAAAATAATCAAAATTTATGATCGCGTTCTGCATATTCTTAATTTGTTATGCTCGTATATTAACGTTTAGAAAGCTACGGATAATACAAAAAACTTGAAAAGCAGCCTTTAGAACAATTTAATCTTAAAAGCATTCTTGTCATGTCTCAAAGAACCCCTGGGTACCACGATACGTCGTATGCGTCCAAGAGACCTCCCCGGAGCTTTGCAATTTACAATGGAAGAGAACAATATTCACTGTTGCCAATCGAACACGAGAATACCAAATTAAATACAACCACCCACCCGGATACAAGAATACCTATTAATCCGCACGGAATTCCAACATTCAAATTTTAACAACTTAAATCCACTGTCCAGTCTCTTGAAACAATTTCAGTCGCCATTTCGATAGGACAATCATCCACAACAAAAACTCAACCATTCGTGAATAGACTAGGAACAAATGATTTTAGACCAAACCAAAATAGACCCTTACCAAAACCTACCCCAATGAGCACGTCTACCAGAGAGGCGATGATAAAATTACTCTTTACGATGCCCCAAACGACTTAACCATATCCTGGAAAATTCCATAGCTACAGCATCATTTATTCTCGCAAATACTCGTTTTGTGTGACTTCAAACTTTAACCGTAATAACTTTAAAAATTAAAGTCTTCAGGAATGACTCATGAATCATCTTAACGAGCTTTCTAAGATGCCCCAAACGACTTGACCATATCTTATAAAGTTCTATAGATACAGCGTCCTTTATATCCTTAAATATCCATCTTGTGGGTCTTTTCAAACTTTTAATCGCAGTAACTTTGGAGAATGACATCCAAATACCCTCACAAAAAATTCCTCTGAATCACCTCAAGAAGCTCCTTAAGATACCCCAGCGGCTCTACAATATCTCATAAAGGTTCCCAGACACAACACTATATTTTTTCTCAAATACTTTTCTTGTAGGACTTTACACATTTTAAAGCTTAATAATTTTGGCAAATGAGGTTCAAACGCCTTCAGGAATGGCTCATATTAATTACCTCAGCGAGCTTTTTAAAATAACACAAATTTAACGTTCCTGCCATTTGTTTAAGCTTTGTCATGTATCTTATGACATACATTTTTTTCAGATTCGAAAGACGTTATCAAGAGAGTTTTTAAAACTATGGAGAGATAGGCAAAAGGTGTCACTTAGAAAAACCCTACTGAACAAGTTTTAGCCACATCGATAGAAATTAGTAATTTTGTTCACAAGGTATCAAGATTCGCCAATCTATCAAGTATATTCATTATTGCCCGCAAAAGATAACGACTCGGTTCACATGGAGCACATATAATTAAAGTATCCCAAGATACTGTCCCGAAAGGCTTTTCTGTCTTATTAAATGTAATTTTATATAAGGGAACCGTCTTTTCAAACAATAACGGCTGAGGTTAAAGAATATGTCCTTGCAATTTGAAGGATAACTTTATCGAGTAAAGACAAGTAGAAGACACGTAATGGATTGCTCAGAGCGACAGTCAATAAAGTAACAAGGGTAGAAAATTTTCATTCCTTAAATAATGTAATAACTGTGAAGAAAATGAAACTTGCTAAATAAACTTTAGGAAATTGTATCGTTACTTTTCCGCTTCCATCATACCCTTCCTATGCAATTGATACTTACTTGATTGTTCGTCGTTCTGTACATCAATGAAAGATTAAGTTCGTAATAAAAGGAGGACATTTCACTACATTTACATGCTATAAGACACACGACGAATACGATGAAGAATACGATATTTCGCAGTTATGTCGGCTCTTACTTTTCAACATATTTAATAACCTACAATACATTTAGCTAAAGAATACACGAAGTCTAATCCTATTACGATAACTATAAGCCATTACTGGATTCGTTTAATACCTAAACAAGTTTTCTAAAAAAAAAAGGGAGAGGCTTGGGCGAACGAAAATTGCACATTTAAGTTACACGCAAACACTGATTACATTGACATTTGACTTAAGGCAATTTCGGTGGGCTGTTTGAGTAGTGCTTATTGCCTGAAGCATGCTTGTAGGATAAGCTTCACAGTCTTGTAGTCTGTCTCAACCAAAAGATGATCGATTATTGTATATAGTTTTAAATGAGGAACCTAACAAGAAAACTTCAAGCTCCGAAACGAACAGAAACCGTCTTGGAAATCCCCACCCTCGATAGCCACCGAATCGATGGTCGAAATACTTGGAAACTAACGAAAAACAATCTTTAAAATCCAAACCCCCTATCTAGAAACATAAAACTAATCGTAAGAAAAATTAAAATAATCGAGATATTGTTCGAGTTTTTCAGTTATTTCTTTTTTTTTCGTTACTTTTTCACTCATGTAATTATTCTGCTAAAAGTGGGCGTGGTTACAGTAGAGAGTAGGTTTGCGACACGTCTAAAGTGTTGGCTGAGAGAAGGGGGATGTTGTTGCTCAGTCGTCCCCTTCTTCCTCTTCAGATTCGGCCTCTTGCAGCCACGTGAGCCACTGGTTGACCTATCGTAACAATTATAAAAAAAAAAAAACAACAACTGCCCCGTTTAACTAACCTGAAACAGTGCTTGCCCCTTTCCGGGATAAGCGTCGGTCACGTCCTCCTTCCAATTGAGAAAAGCTTCTTCGTCTACAATTTCCAGTTCATACATGGCCATAAACCACCTCAGTAACTGTCCGCGCGGGAAACCCAGTGCGTAAAAATGCATCTGAAGCGAGTAAACCGCGACAAGTTGTAGCGATGATTTATCTCGGAGAAACGCGTGCAAGATTGGCTGGTAGCGCTTCAGAAGGGCGTGCTCCTTTTCTGTCTAATAATTTGGTAACAAAACATACGTAAAACTTCTTCATAAAAATAATTGTATTGCTCTAACCATTGCTTTTTCGTCGCCGGCCGATTGAGCCTCCTGAGTGATGTATTTGATTAAAACAGTGACGAGCGCATTGATAAATCCGGGATCGTTGAAGTTCGCAGACTCCAAGTTCTCCTAATTAACAATATATTACAAAAAAAAAACAAAGGAGAAGATGGACGTTAAGCAGATACCTACCTTGATCCATTTGTAAAACGCCTGCGGATTGGGATCAGTGGACAATTGTCTGGCCAAGTCGGCCTGGATACGCAAAAGCGGGTATAAAAAGGTAAGTTCCCGCTCCTCCAAAATTTCCGAAAGTCTCTCCTTGGTACGATCGGCTTCCGGAAGTTGGGCCATTAAATTTATCTAAAGCATGAGTTTATTATGGTCTTTGTCGGGGACATAATAACACCTGTGCAGTCCTTCTCGCACTGGCACAATCCCTATGTTTGCGCTTGAACTTTTGATACCTGTGTATGGTGTTTTATACTAATATAATGTTATTAGAGGAAGTGGAAGAATGACTAAATCATTCCTCATTATCTATTAGCCAGAGGGCATTGCAAGATTTGTTTTTGCGTTATTTATTTTCATTTTCAAATAGGGAAAAAATTTAAGATACTGTTAAAGAAGTAATAGTTACAGCCATCCTATGTCTACAATACTTTCTTTACTTATTGTTACAGCTGTCGCCAAAACGACTACACTGATATAATCGACCATCTTCGTAATCATTTTTAGGTCCCTAACGATCAGCTGCGGTCGTGGAAGTATTCGTTTAAGAAAAAATATTACCTTGCTCTTGTTGAACATCTCACTGAGTTCCGACTTGCCGGTCTTCATTTTTACTCTTTGCAGCACCGATAAAAAGAGCGGGTAATGGGCCCCGTTATCAGTGAGCACTGCAACGTCGGACAGGGGTGCCAAATGTTCGCAAACGGCGGCAGCCAGAAGTCCGGAAGCGGCCGCCACAACTGAATCTTTTTCGTTTTCGGAAGCGTCGCTAGTGCGCTGCTCGAGCACGTGGCAGAGCGACTTAAAGGCCTCCTGAACGGCACCTCCAGATACCGCGCCGTCTTCCTTCAGATTTGCGACGAGCTTGATTAACTTCTCCTGCTCCACATCTGTATTGCAATTTTGAAAAAGAAGTAACATGACAAAATAGTTTAAAATTAAATGGGGCAAGAGCAATTGGAGTACGATTGATGTACCCCGAATGAAGGAAACGAAAGTGCTGACGTGCCCACGCAAGATATTAACCGATTCCTATATATACATTTATAGGTATTTTCTTAGAGACTTAATCTCCAAAGTGAAATCAGTTTTAGAAAATTCATCGCAATCATCGGGACAATCAAATAAGAAATTGTAAAAAACTGACCTGACTTTTCCAAAGCTAAAGACAAACCGGACATGATAAGCTCCTTGACGAACTTATCCGGAACTTTGTGCTCCTTATACGAATTAATGGCTTGTTTAAGATCCACTTCCCCTTTCCAATATTCGTCTAACAAAGTGTTGAACTTCTTCAACACTTCTTCTTTACTTGGACCCTAAAATAAAACAGAAAATTTGGCGATCTCGGACAATTCAGTACTCACTTTATCTTTCTTGGACTTAGGTCTGTCCTGGGCGACTTGTTTCATCGGCAATGGTTCTTTAACGGCGCTGGGCGGTTGTTTGCCGCCCCCGAACGATGGTGGCTCGGTAGGCGGAGGGCGAGTAGCGTGAGTTCCAACGGCGTTCGCAGCGTTGTGGTGACGCACTGACGCCTTATTGAACAACATCGAATTCGGACGTAACTCCACCTCCTGCAGTTCCTCCTTAGCCACGATCAAATTGTTGCGCTTAAATCTGGGCGCTAAATCTTTGTTGGATTCTAGAAAAAGAGTAGATACAGAAACTAATCGAATTTTTGTGGCCCCAATGCGGGGTTCACTTAGTTTTCTTTAGGCAATGTTGTTTGAAACATATCAATTTTTTCTGTTAATTACATAGTTTCAATGCATGACCTTCTGGATGCTTTTGAAAACGATCTAAAAAGGCTCAGGTTAGCCAGTCGTATTTGTTCGTTTATGCATAGATTTCCTGTTTAAAATTAAAAAAATCTGTTGTAAGTGAAATCTAGAATTTATCGTAAAAATAAATTCAAGTTCTGCCTGTAATTGTACGTCAAAATGTGTTTCCAGTACTATTGATTGAAGACATCCCTCAAATTGATCTGATTGAACAGACTGTAGCTACCAAAACCCAACGGTAAGATTTGAATTTAGAACATCCTATATAAAAACAACGAATACCACTTACGATTATTAAAGTTGGACCCTGAATTGTTTTGGTTGTGCTTGTAATGTCCCCGTCTACTTCCTTCGTAATTGCCACTGTTGAAGCCTTGTCCGGGCCTCCTATCGGCTCTGAAGGGCGCGTCTCGGGAGTCCCGTCCACTGAAACCGTTCGGTCCTCCGAAGGGCGGCCCCACAGGAATCAACGGAGCGGGTGACGCAGTCAAATTGAGTTCGGCTAGCATGTCGTCAATGCCACCCCTGGTCTTCAGGGGGTGTCTGAACAGGGAGTCGGTCTGGTTGCGGTCGGAGTCGCGATCGTGCTGATTCCGATCTCTCCTGAATCCGGACCGATCGCTCTCGGCGGGTCGGATCTGCGCGATCGGAACAGGTCCCTCGACCACCGTCGCCTTTCGGGGCGTCCAATTGTCGGCTCTCAAATCGATGACATCCTTTAGCATGAACCTTATCCGGGGCTGCAAATCCACATTTTCGGCCAACGAACGCATCCGATCAAAGTATTGCTCCATGAGATTGCGACCCCTTTCCGTGTCCAAGATTCGGCCGCATGTGCGCATGATCTGACAGAGGCACTCCAGATCTTCGGAGGGATCGTCACCTCGGCGCACGAGCAACTCTCGGATACATCGATGTAATATAGTCTCGGACAATATCTCCAACTTTCCCAGCTCTCCGATGAACTTAATATTGCCGAGCATTTTGCGTTTTGCCGTTTGACGGCGCTCCTCCAGCTCCTCCCGGTCGAAGGGAGTGCCATCCTCGGAGATTCCATTGATGTTGCGCTCGAGGGCCGCCGCTCGATTCTCAAACTCGACTTTGCACTTGTTGAGAAGCAAAATGCGGAACGTGTTTGTTGATCCGTCGCCTTGTTCGAAATTGGGCGCTTCTTCGCTCAGTCTCTTGCAAAGCTGAGCGTACATCGACGAGTACTTCGGCTCATCGAGTGCCTACAACGAATATATCGAAATTGTGAAACACACGAACATTTTTCTTAAGCAATACGTTTTTCTCAACACCCATAAATGCATCAAAAGATTTCGGGTACGTTTATTAGCGCAGGTCAAATTTCTGACGATTTCTAATGATTCAAATGCGCTAACGTTAACGCGGAAGTGGTAGTTTTCAAAAAATAATTTGTGTTATTTTATATTAAACGGGTTAATATCGAATCTGTGACTGAAACGTTGAAAACAAGACAGCGAAACAGATGACATTGTTCTATTACATGTAATTCTTTGAAAAAAATGGTAACTTCTAGTTTTATCTAATAAGAAAACGGTAATTACGACTTGTGTCATGTTAGTCACATGGAAATATTTCCAACAATTTGTCGTGTCATAATTTCTAAATCATACTGCGTTCCGATGGGAAATCACTCGTCGAAAGAAAGCGAGTAATAACGCGGCTATAGGCTATTAAAAGCTGAATAATCACACGCGATGCGCCAGTTTGTAAAGATTAATGTTCTAAATCTTTGTAATTTAAATTACCAATTATATTACCGATATATAGATATACAAGATAAATAATTTTCCGCCGTAGATATTTACTAATGAAAAACCTCACATTAAAGGTATTAACCGGCTTCTCAAAGTTAAATTTAAAGCCAAACCACTGTGATGCGCCTGCAGGAAACAAAATTGCGTTTGTGAGTGTTGACACGAAGATGGGTAATACTGTGGTAATTTCAGACTTCCTTGGCATGCTTCTCACTCGAGAAGCGATAGCCCGAACTAACCTACCTTATCAAAGATAAGCAAAATGACTCCCTTTAAGATGATCGGTGATTGCAACTCGACGCGCAGCAAATCATTGCTCAACTTCTGGAATTTCTCAGGAGTAAGCTTGTTGAGAATGCCCCGGACCTTGATTAGGGGAGAAGATAAAAAAAAATCAACAAAGTAATTGAAATTGTGCTAATTGAAACCTACTTTGCGGAAAACCTGGTCATTGCGTGACTCAGGCGTGGCGGCCGCATCGCGGAGCCGGAGCGTCGATGGTGGGACCCAGCGTCGTTTATTGGCGGAAGGTGCGGCTAAGCCGTCCTGAAAATAGGTTAGTTCAGGTCAGTACTTTACCGTAAGCTGATGACAGCATTCAAGTGCGGTAAAGGCAATTTCACAGGAGACAGGTACAATATTTTTGTAGGAGCGTACGTGTGTTAACTTTGCCATGTATCTATAAGTTCACCTAATTATCAACGTGAAGAAAAAAGTTCTAGCAAGCATGCCGGTGGCGACGGCTTGACATTTTCGACAAAAATCGGTAACACTGGCTAATGCCACTTTGGTCCGCGTTCATATGGTTTAGACATTTTTTTGTTAACTCATTTTATTGTGAAAAAGGATAATATGCAATAATTTTTTATTTAATTCATAAGGTAGAACTTAATTACAACATGTCAAAAGTAACATGCAGTTTATTGTGTACTGATGATGAGGAAGAATTCCTTACCTTCCCCGATGCACGAGCTGCTTGTGGCCCCGATTGCCTGGGGCTCTCCGTGGTGAGGGTGGGGTTCTGCGAACAACCAATTGCGTGGGCGTTGCTGTGCTTGCGTAGACAAAGAAAGGTGTTTCTTCAAGGAAGTGGCCCTATTACCTAGTGAAAAAACCAATACTAAAAGGTCTTAGTCATGGACAGAGGTTTTCAATCCTACCTGGCTCTACACTAGAACAATTTTTAACTGTTTCACTAGAATTGTGTGCTTGAACGTTACTTCAATATGACAATTAAGCAAAGACTTCCTGAACAATGTGAATACATCACCACAAAAGACATCCCTTTTGAGTGAGTAATTCAAAAAAATATTTTGCTAAATATTTACCACATCCCATGGTGCTAAACCTTTTCATATTTGCCTATTAAGATAAATGAAACAATTGAAGTGGTACCAAATCACTGACTGAGGACTCGGCTAAGTTCATTCTTAGAATGTATAAGTTATATTCGATGCGAGCAACGATTTGTTGACTGTCGAATCAAAAATTGTAAAAAATTTTCCATGTAAATGACTCAACGCTGTATTTGCGTCATAATCTAAGACTGGCTAAGAATTCTCAAACCTGAACTGCACAAATTAATTGAAAACCTATTTATCCCCGCTCGAAACAAAAAAATTATACATTGATAAGCTAAAGAGAGAAGTGCACAAGAAGCAGTTGCAGGACATACAAGGGAATGAAAAAATTGAGGGCCAGAGGTCCAAAGTTGACAAAATATTAATAAAGATATGCTGACTCCTATTCAAATACTAAAACTGGAACAGAGTCGCTCATGTAAAGTTGACATTGATAATTGACGTAAAATTCAATATTTTGCACCAAAGTATTTTAAAAAAATTGCACAAACTCCTAAAAAAGCAACACGTCTTATATTTTCAACCAGAATCAGTGGATGTAGCTTAGTCATGGAAAAAACCCAAAACCGTATCTATGAGAACGCAGGGCAAGGAACGGAGCTAGTGAAAAGAAGTAAACTGAAATAATGGTGGGAAAAGATGAGTGTGGGTCTTAGTGGGAATACTTTCGGTGCAATATAGAATGTACGACGAAATCGTTTGGCCAATTTCGCTATTTTAGTTGATTGGAAATAAGCAATATACAGTTCTGTTTAAGCCTTTGTTGAAAGCAACTTTCTAATTGCTAAATAGTTAAATGATTCACAGACCATCAATATAGAAATATATATTGCAAGTACTGATTGTTAATTTTACATAAATTAAAGTCAGCCAATAACACTTTGCCAGAAAAGTTTTATGTATTATACATTGCACTTACCCAATTCTTAAATAAATAAGTTGAGGTAAATATTTTATGAAAAGCCAGAAGTTCAATGATCATATTCCATGCTGCATGGCCAAGAACTGATAAAGAGAGCTTTATACTTGCAATAAGAGAAAAAAATCCGTAAACCTGTCCAACAAAGAGCAGTGGGAGGTCAGCGACCTAAAGCTGCTGACGGTATTCAAGATTCAAGGTCTTTGTAGAGGTACATTCCAAGGATAATTTTCATAAGAAATTGACTACCTGTAGGAATTGTTTTTCCATCTATTTGTTTCTATTACTGTGGAATATTATATTGAAAATATTTCTTCATAGACGTCTCTATTTTAAGTACAAAAATGGCCACTGATAAAGCCTTTAAAATATAGGTACAATTCCTATCAAAACAATAATTTAACCTCTCGTAGGTTATTTCGAATTCTATTATTAATAAATTTCATCGGAAATATGTCGTAAGCGATAATTATTATAACTAGAGCAAGAATTCTAGGTAACTTGTCCTAAAATTTAATAGAGAGAGATATTAATCCAACGCACATCGCAACCGAGAACAAAGGAATTGGGTTGCACAAGGTTAAAACTAAGACAAAAAAAAGTAAAATTGATTACTAAATATTCTATTGCAGGAGGCTAAATGCAGAAAAATGCAAATTTACTCCGAAAATTAGTTGTGAAACGTGTTTCAGGGGCGGCTAAAGCCTCACCCGCCAAGCCATTTAGCCATTAGGGACGTCATTTGGGGTTGTTTTTTCGGTGGAGAATGAGATATAAACAATGAAAACTGCTTACCACTTTAATGATCACAACGAACGGAAGAAAAACAACAAATTTTGCACTGGTTTATGTCTCTTTTTGTTTAAATAAACGAAATCAAAACGTGTTTTACTAGAGTCGCGGCTTGTTGTGCTGCCGAGCCGAGTAGACTCAACTCTGAGTGAGTTTGACAGTGACAGCTCTGACTTATCTGACATTTCAGCGTTGCAAAAATGATATTTACATGAGTAATAATTGGAAATGTGACAACATGTTGCGGTTGGTAGAACCAGGCGCCATTTTCTTACACATTTTAAATAGTTTTCAATAACAGAACTCATGCTTAAATAAATTTATATGCTTACAAATTAAATCACATTATATGCAACTCAAAGAGTGCTTAAGCTAGGTGATATTGCAAAATCATCGACATGCCCACTAATTAGTTATTTAACTAACTTTAAGTGTATTCGAGGTATTGCACAATAATCAAATTTTAAGATCCCTATGGTCCATTTAAATAAGAGGTTTAAGGGCAATAGAATTAAATGCTAATATGAAAAAGAAAAGTTTTTAATTTAATATTCAATAACAATCTAAACAAACCTGGAAGCTATACCCAATAACTTAGTATAATCTGCCCCTTTAGAAAAAGTTTTCTCCTTTAATATCGTCCTTAATATAGTCGGAATAGGAACATAAATTCTAGTTCCAAGGGGAGTTCCATTATCATCTATGAGCACTATATTGTTACTGTCAAACTTAGCAACTTTTGGCTTCTGGTTCTGTTTGAGACCTACAAGAATACCCTTTTTCTTTTCTCCTTTTATGGCGACCAAGACTTTATCTCCTGGAAAACAAAGCAAGTACACAGTAATCCTAGTTCAGTGTTTTAATTTGTTGTTTTGTATCTTGCCTCTCAAAACATCTTGAACATTCCTTTTACTTACCTATCATTCCTATCCCTTTTTTATTGTAAACGTGAATGCACTTTGGCGGTTTGCCCTCTGCCATTGCTTGCTTCCCAATGGGGCTGTTGTCTACTACTCGAAGCTTGGTCATTTTTTGTATTTCATGGAAGGTTGTCGATGTGTGGAAATGAAAATTGAAATGGCAATGCACAACTTTTTGTAAATTTGCCGATTTGTGTTTTAAGAGCGTTCCGAATTTGTTTAAATTCATTTTTTTGGTAAGTCGTATTTTAAATGTTATTTCGCGTCTAAAGTGAGGTTAAAATTGCAACGTTGTCAAGTCGCCGATCTAATTTGACAAATCGCCTCTGCCGTGAAATGAAGAATAGGAACGGTGGATTCACGGTACCGAGATGTACGTTCAAGTAAAATGACTTAACTATATAAAGAACTTTGCAAACTAAAAACGTTTGATAGATTACATCGAGGTATAATAATTACCTGATAAATGTGAAAAAAACAATGTAAATTTTTCTGAAGATTAATATTTTATTTTACATTTTTCTTCAGATTCATAACAATAAAAAAATCATGTTAAAACAATATACAGTAGGTAGATATTCAATTATTGCCTTTTTGACTTAAAATACATTTCGCTTTTTTACGTGAACAAATAAAAAGGTAAAATGCCCGCATCGAACAGGAAAAAGGTTCATGTCTCTATTTATGTTAAGAGCAATATAAGTTACAATCTTTTCCAATGCGCTGAAATAGAATATCATGTTTATATCACAATCGGGAGGCATCCACAAAAAAAAACACACACACACAAAGAAATTTTATACATAGGTACAACAATGGTTTAAAATAGTTCTCTTCACATAGCAAATCTATATCACTTTTAGTTCTTATTAATAAAACTCTGGAAGACAGACCTAAAACTCGGTAAAGAATCAACGAATTTACCGCTTCGAAATGTATATGTACAGACAGGAAAATTTACTATTATAGTAGGTAGTCGTTTATTTCAGAAATAATATACCTAAAATTCTGAAATTAATACGCGATTATTAGACATTTTGGCACTACACTTTAGAGGAGACTAAGAAAAGCAGGGCGATGTTTCTCATAAAGATAAAGCCTGCTCTAATTATATATTGCTATGCATTTATTTTTATTTTTATTTCTACTATAGGTACCTACCTAGTGAACTTGTTTGTGCATGTGGAACCTCAATGTACTCATTTGGCCACACTGATTGAACGAAAGTGGCACTTCTCACGATTTAGTGCCACTTCGCACTTCATCTACATTTCCTAGCCGTATCGCTTATTTTTTACGTTATGTACAAAAACAAGGAAGAGAAAACTACACCTATTTAGAATTGGTTTATTACGACATTGTAATCAAGTATTGAAAAAGTCAATCATCGCACATTGAGTTTCCTCTGTTGGAGTTGCTTGTGAAGTAAGAAGACTTCTAGCAGTGCGATTAAGTAGTTTTTGTATAGATTAAACGATTTTTACACCACAGCCTTTTTCACATATACCATAAACATGTCTGTTTTCATAGAAGATGAAACAAATCGATTGTTCAATTAAATAAATTGATAACAATACAAAGTTAACGTGGGCCTCAAAGTAAAGGTACACTTTCCGATACAGCAAAACCGCAAGGATTCAGTATGAATTGGATTGTGAACATAAAATATGATGATTTTGCTACACCTTTTCTCCTGTCTTCACCTACCCTACAGAGCAATTAAGCGAAAGACGTCTTCTTATAGCTACAATATGTAGCACAGAAATGTTCAACCTTTCACCAGCACAAGTATATTCTGAAATTACATGCCGTGTAGCATAACCATGACTTTTTAAGCATTCTAGTTGCATTGCAACATTTAAGAAATCGAGTTAAATAGTTAATGAGCATAAAATTACACATTTCAATAAATATTCTAACAATAATATGTAATTACATGATTTAATAAAATAAAATATGTAACCTTTACACGTTTTTAAAAGCCTGGTTTGAATGGGCGCTTTTCAATTTTACAATATAGTATATTGTATATTACTCTCTAATTGCACAAGTTTTCTGCGCGAATTTGTTAAGCTCAAATTAAATAACGAACACGAAATAACCATTTGGTGCGAGTTGAATACGATACTGTACTACAACTAGTGCACTAAATACAAACTTATGACTTTGGAAGTGTGGAATAGATTGTCCATAGTGATACAGATCTTGGTGCCTGGGCCGTAATCTGTTGATCTATTATCTCAGACCAAAACGCATTATAATTTGAAAATCACGTGATTTTTAAATCACAAAACATTTTTATATGTAATCATAAATCGAACTTGGGGGACTTCCCAAGTGCGTATTTCGTATAAACGATGATTTCTTTGCCTGTTCGCTATTTCTTCTGTTATGTTTCGGAGCAATTCCGACCAATTAACTATTACTAGCTTCCGACTTCTTTATAATGATCTAAATCAACAATTGGTCACCTCTTTTTCATAAACCTATAAAGTTATAATTATTTTTATACCTGTCGCCAAAATGATCGCAACATCACCAGTCATCACTAACCATTCAATAATAGTCACTTTCCTTCAACTTGTGATTTCGGATTGGAATACATTGTGCTTTAAAAATAGCGTGATTTTTTTATTCATAACGCGTTTTGATCACATATCGAGGTGGATTAATTTTAAATATAAATTCCAAATTTTGATTACGCGTTTCGAACTTTCATCAATTTACTTTGACACTCCTAGAAAAATTGTTTCATGCGAGAGTAAGAAAATGCAGAAAACGTAAGTGTAAACGGGTAAAACAACATTTTAGTTCACTCGTAGATAAAAAGAACTCTCTAATCATATTCAGAGAAGAGACTTAAAGCAATATTCAACGACTTACATAACAGTTATATTACTCACAAAAATGTCGCAGCGACAATGTGAATAACGTTCTTCAGTTATCATCACATTTTCGAGAAGGGAAAAAACAAATATAACAATTCTCTAAAAACAAAAACCGAATCTACTACTGTTTGTAAGGTGTGTATTACCTCGACTGATTAATGTCGAGTTCACGTCTGTGCTTGAGCCATTCGTCCTGATTGTTGTTGAACACCTTTTTGGGAGACGGATTTTCCTTTCGTTTTACTCGAAGCATTCGAGGCTGGAAAGGAACGTGCTTTTGCTCCTCGCAGCTGTTTTCCTCTTGAGCATCGAGAAAACGAGGGATTTTGGTTTGGGGCTCGCAATCGCTATGGTCCATTATTGACCTGTACGAAAAAGTGACTTTTTTGCAAATGCACAGCAATACGTAATGAATCCTACACTTACCTCTTATTGGTGACTAATGTTGCTAAATTAAGCAGAGTCTCCGCACCCTCTTTAATCCTCCGTTCCTCGTCGTCTTCAAAATTTATTTTCCTACGCACCACTTTTAACCGTTTCCTAAAAAGAAACTATGTTTAATTTTCTTTCTTAAAAACCCTATCGGGGTTTAATAAACTTTTGTGTCCTCAACTCTAGCCCATTTCTAAACATCGCAACGGTGTTGTGTCCCCGAAATCAAAAATAAACGGGCTTCTTACCTATTTCGGATGATCCTCAAGTCATCGCTTTATCGAAAAAATAATCATTTTTCAAAACACACGTTTTTGAGAGAGCAAGAGAACGCATTGCGACTTACTTGTCTTCGTCGCTCTCGAAAGCCTCGTCTTCATTGTCGCCGCTATCCGCGGCGCTATACGTATGATCTTGACTTGGAGAAGTGGTAATTACCTAATAACGTAGAGTAGGAGAAGATCTCATACAAAAAGAGTTTGTTGTATTGTCTAAGATCTTATACAATACAACAAGTATCTCTCAGCACAACAAATACCTGCATCTCCTGCTTAACTTTATTGACTCTAGCGGCATGCTTCAGGCTTAGCATCACGGCGGCTGCGTCTGCGGCATCCAGTGATTCCTCCTAAAAAAAAGTCGTTTTGTCCTTCGATAATTCTTTAAAAATATCTAAATTATCAAGGATTATAGAAAAGAGGCAACATAGATAGTGTGGTAAAAGGTGCATGACCCCAGAAAAAGTAGCGAGTGAACTAAAACTTAAACCACGCTATATATTATATGCAATCCTACCCCAATATTAGACCTGTACTGACCTGTTCCGATTTCACATTAGGATGTTGCATAGACCGCCCGGTGGCTGCTAATTTTCTGCTCAAATACGGAAACAGTTCAGGATTTGGGAGATTCGCGCCTTTATTGCCGATCATCTCATCCTTAATGGTAGATTGGGTATTTTTCGTAGACGTGGCATAAGCTATTGAGCCTTCAATGGCGGGGCAAGGATAGAAAGGTGACCGATTCAAAGATTCTATTAGGTTCGGTTTGTATTGTGGGTCCACCGTCCACAGTGAGCCTTTGCCCAAGTTCTACCAAAGTAAACAGACATAGTGAATACGTTTGAACAAAACAAGTCCTTTATTATTAACACTTTAACAACAATAAACAAAAAAAAAACGATGATCTTACTTTATTACTTACTGGAACCTTCTCCACCTTTTGGAAGCACTTATTCAATGAGAGATTGTGTCTAACGCTGTTTTTCCAGCCGGTGGGAGCGTTCTTGAAATAAGGAAAATGATCTAGAATCCAGGCGTAAATTTCCTTAACTGGCAAAGCCTTCTGCTTCGAGTCCTCTATGGCCATAAATATGATACAGGAAAATGAATAGGGAGGTTTACTCTGCACGTGCACTTGGGGATCGTACGGCACGTTCAGGCTGCGCATGCTTTGATTACTACTGCTCTGCTTTGGAAGAAAATCCCACATAGTTTTAGAAGGAATGATTATGTAGCTTTACCTGATAGTTGGAATTGGAGGTAGTTTTCGGAGTCGGCGAATTCACGACGGTACAAGTGGAAGACTCAGGCGTGCCGACAGAGGAATCGTCCACGTAGTCGCTCGTGGGCGATTGGTCGGGTAGGAATGACACGTTATTTTTTACAGGAGTGGAAGTGGTGCTACTTGGAGGCGAAGCGTTGATGTTCATTCCTGCGACCAAAATCTAACTTCAATAATAACTATTTTTAACAGTTTTTAGGGTCTGTACCACTACAATGACAAGTACTATCAAATAAGCATTTTTACACCAATGTTTTTCTGTCATTTCTGCCATTATGTTTAACTTTCAACTTAATTTAAACCTTAATTTCCACTAAAAAAAAAAAAAAAAAAAAAAAACAAGGAATCTGATTTAACTTTTCATGTCATCTTAGAGCTATAAAACAAATCATAAGATTCTGCCAGAAAAAATCGGTAAATAATGTTTGGCCCTTTGGATAGTGACTATCCTGTATATTCATCATACAACTTTTATTGAATACTTGTCCATTATTTCCGCACAATAAAAGATAACTGATTCTGTACATATCTGATTCATACTTCTACTCCTAACTACATGTTTCCATACCTTTGAGAACATCTCCCTCATGTAACCAAGACAAACTAGTTAAATCATCGTCGGGTACTTTCTGGCTCTGTGCCACAGCTAACAAAATCGAAATCGGCGATTGAGCATTATTTAAAGGAGTGTATGCAATGGGACTTCCCGGTTCTGACATACGTGGAGCAGCGAGCGCAGCCTCACTTTGGGCTGAGCCTGGTCGCTCAGGTGACATTAAGTTAGTTGAAAGGGATTAATGCTGCAAAACACAACAGTTAGGCTAAATAAATTGTATGTGCTGACTGTTTATGATCTTGAAATTTAGTACTCATAGGCTGCAGCGTTAGAAGCCCAAGAAACAATCGTGTAAGGAATTTTGTCACCAAACACAGAAAACGTCATACTATATATTGACTGATTTACACTGAATTGACAAGTTATCCTCCTTACAGTTTCATCGGTTACTTTGTATATAGTGGCATCCTTAAAGCGATACGACCTTCAGTGACGTCTGCTTACCTAATTGGGCTGAGTTTACGACTTATTTGATATAAATAGTAATACAAATTAATTTAGCACAGTCGTGTCGCAATAAAACATGTTTTCTTTATCGCTTTCTTTACAGATGCTTCATTGACCGAATCACACTAATCACGAAGCTACACACGAATATTTATGTATCAAATTAAAACTGTAAAGTAAACTTCAAAACACTTTAATTTTTCTTCACCACAATTAGAAATAATTTCACAAAAAAATATATGTTTTTTCCTGTCATCAAATCCAGAATTCTGGACATCTTTATCATGGCAACATTTTAGGGTTTTGGGACAGTGCAGTTGCTATGCCAACCGGTTAACCGAGCATCCATAGTTGGGGCGAGTCGCGACACTCCTACGGCGTATCTGTGCGCTTTACTTATGAGGAAACCCGATTGGTTTTCGACGGCGGGCGTCGCAGCTCATTGCAGATCGGTTGCAGCGTCACCGTCTCTATGACAACCACTGGCTCGGTTGCCGTTTTTAAATGATTTTTCCTAAATAATAAGAGGACTTGCTGGGAGATTAGCATCAAAGAATCAATGCCAATGTCAGACGCAAAAATTATGGCTTATATTGCTATGAGAAGTTCAATTAAACATTGACGTAAGAGGTGCATCACGTACGTTTAAAGGATAAGGATTATGCGTTTCATTCGAAAATAGCAATCCTTGCAGCAAATTCAATGCTAGGGACACATGCATTTCGTTGAATTTATCTATGAATGAGACTGGCAAGGTATGATGGTTAGTTAACAAGTAAAAAAAAAACGACAATTTCTTGTTAGAATAACGCAAAAAAAATATATCTAACCAAGTACCTATTGTAACTGACTGATTAAGACCAAAACAAAAAACAAATAAGTAACATTAAATGCTAAAACAATGATGTGCTGTTTCATCCCTTATTCTTAGCCACAAAACAGATACAAACCCACTCATTCTTCAATGCTTACTGCTGATAACTAACATCACACACAACTAATCAATGACAGTAAATTGTTATGTAATTCTAGGGTAGTGAAATATGATCAAAACAGCTATTTTAGGCTTCATTAGTTAACGTTGATTTCTTTATTTTAAAACTACAGTCTATGTCCTACAATAATGTTTATATGAAAGTTCAGGCAGATAGCTAAAACTATGAAATCTCCAATTGTTTTAGTTACATATGCTTCTAATATACAGACATTCGATAGTGGACTATGGATACTAAATAGGCATGCAATTGTACACATTAGGAATAAGGATATTGAAATAGGTTTGCCTAGTATGATAAATATAATAAAGCATATTTTTGGAAAGTTATATGCCACGCGTTAACACATAACCATATTTTTCCAAAATAACTTTGCCCCATCTTGGTGACCCAAGTATGTCTTTTGGTCTCTCTTTGTCTCAGCTTTAATGAGAACAAAGAGACTTTTGCTATGAATCCTTCGTTGAATATAAACGAAAGATTTGGCTAAACAACATTTTTGATTGGGCAATGTAGGTCAAAAATGCGGCCATTAAAACAAATTGTATTTGGCATGCCATAGAACGTGAACCATGGAATTTGTTGCAAGGGATTTTTTGGACAATGCTATTAACTAAAATCGACGAAAACTTTTGGCACGACAGGAGCAACTCACTTGCACTTAAATCACAATAAATTAATGAAAATCTCCTCACCTTTACACAAAATATTCAGGAAAATGTTTGAAGGAAACACTGAAATCAAGACCACACCATTTTCTGCCACAAACACATGATATGTGATTTGTTTGATGCCAGCCCGTTTGACGTTCTTTCAAATTTTCGCGCCATTTAAATTATTTATTTTGGAATTATAGAAAATTGTCGAAGATCTCTTAGAATCGGAAGCGACATGAACAAAAATTTAAAAAATACACTTGTCGAATTGGTATAATCATTTAAAGAAGCCAGAGACCCGTGCCTTTGCTTTTATTTTTATTAATCTTTTCTTACTACTTTTTGGCTGCAATGAGTCTAAGTGGCAATTTATAGATTGCTAGCTCTTGAAAATTAAATTTCATAAAACATGTGTGCTGACATTTGGAATTTAGAATATATTTAAATTTGAAAATCATCTGTAAAAAATAAATTAGAATTTCAAACTTTTATACTGTATATTTGGTTGCAGATACGCAGAAAAAAAATTAGATTTTTTTTTTGTCGAGCTGAATTAGAATAGTTTTCCGCATTAAACAATGAAGTAATGGTCATTTACGTGTAACAAATTGAAAGAACATTATAAGTTAGGTAATATTCAATGTTTTTTTAGTTAAGTTAAAATTCAAGTGAAATTAAGACGTGATAGATCCAAACAAAGTATAAAACGGTCATTATTTACATTCTTGACAAAGTTAAGCTGTGTTGACTACCCCATCTATTCCAAACTTAAAACAATAAGTTCATCACAGTACTGCTCTAAAGTTGTACACACTGCCATAGAAAAAACATTTAGTTCTTTCAAATTTTACATGAAAAATGCTCTGGTGTAATAAATTCAGCAAATGCAAGATAGTACAAAAAGTTCATCAATGAAGATAGCCTATTGGCAGATTTAATGACAATAACGTTTGTGACGTGTGACATTTCGAGAAATGTCATCAGTCATTTCTTAATTTTTTACATTTTCGTTTTGTTTTTGTGTGTGTTTGGCATTTTAAATCTGAATAGTAATCTGGTTCTTTGTATCATAGTAATCATAGTTTAGTGGTTGTTTGTATATAGTTGTAAATGTCTGTAGATGCTGTGCCAAAAACGAGGTAAATAGTAAACTCCTTCAGTTCCTCTTTTACGGTGAGAATCTTAAAATGATATACTGCCTTTCCTTCTGCAATTGTCCCTCTGTTTATATGTTTCTCTTTGTCTGTGAACGTACATTAAAAAAAGACAGTCTCTGGTTTTGACAAGGCCAAGCTATATTTCTAGTCATAATCAAACAAAAACAAGTCGAAAATCAAATCAAATTTAGTGGGGTCCTAGGTAGCTAGATATCAAGCATCAAACTAAGTTTCTAAATTTATTTATCTGATTTTTTAATTGTATTTAAATATATACCAAAGGCCAATCTATTGCCAGCAATACCTGCATTTAATCCAAAATTCAATGACAGCTAAATATCAAAACTCTTTCAAGCCAAAACGGCCTAGTTCGGTAAGCTATCGACAAAAACTGTCTGTTTTAAAGCGAATGATAGTGGAATATGTGCACGAAAATGCAGCACTAGTTGACGAGCTGGAGGAGGTGCAGATCAATATTATCATTAGGAAAGAAGAGAGAAAATTTCTTTTGCGGAAGCTGTGTGAATATGAACCGCAGCTTTGCCAGGAAATACAAAATGTTGCCAAAGGCACAGCCCTTGCCCAATCCACTACAAGTGATGTTAAGAAATCTAGAAAAAAATCATCAGAGTCTTCAGTAACAGAGAGGAGGTCTTCAACTTCAAAGCCTCGGAAACCTAGTGTTAAAAGCAACAAGAAAAAATTTATTCAACCAGTTTTAGTTGATAGTGTTGGAAGACCTTTATTTCCAATTGATCTTGGAAGGTTAACAATTCATTCGTTAGGAGATGTGGTAATAGATCTTCCAGAGTTCCATTGTGAAGAAGCCATTTTCCCAATTGGTTATGTATCAACCAGGATTTATGGCAGTTTAAGAGACCCAACTGTAAAATGCATCTACACATGCAAAATATCAGAAGAAAATGGTAATCCGCTATTTGCCATTGCTTCAGATGATGGCACCTCTGAAATCACTGGGGATACCCCAGACATTTGCCACTCACTACTTCTCCAGCAAATCAACGATGCTCTTTCGCTGAATGTGGTCAGCACTCGACCAAGGGGCAATGAATTTTTTGGCCTGACACATCCGACGGTCCTGCATTTACTTCAGACTTATCCAGGAAGCCGGAAGTGTATTAACTACAAGTGGACGAGGTTTGAAGTTTCAAAGACTGCTGAAACCAGCAAAGACTACAATGATGCTGGTCTGAGCTATGACTATTTACAAAGAAGTATTAATATGTGTAAATATAAGATGGCACCGGATGTGCTACAAAAGCCCAGTGATTATATTGATTCGCTCTAGTTTTGGTACAATAAAAATAAGTGTCCAGGGTTAAACTTCTCTTATGTAGACGGAAATTGATCAAGTACGCTAGAGTAATAAATAAAATAAAGTACACATATTGGGGCTTGTTTAATGTTTAACAGTAGGTATCTGCACATGTAAATACATATACTTACATCAAGACGTCGTCGTAATGCAAGCACAACATCAGTGCATCTCATTCCTTTGCGTGCCGGCGTTACGCCTTGCAATTTTTCCCAATCCCCTCAGTTTTTTTTTTGTTCTTCAGAGAATTGGCGGCCATTCTTGTCGATTCGCCGCCGAGTAAATATCTATAAAGGCCACGACAAAAGCGAGAATTTTACCGGCGGCGCCAAGACCGGTCTGGCTAAGCCGTTTAAGTCTTGACGATCAGGGGCCTTTATGTTAAGGCTTCTTGATATTGTAATATAAGAATTCCAATAAATGTGTGCTCACTGGAAGACTGTAAGAATGATCAAAAACAATCAATCTGAATAAACAAAGTTTAGTACATTTTTTTTGTTCATTTATTTCTCCATATCAAAGCGATATTTCGCGTTGAAGATGGCAATTTCACTCGCTCAATTTTTTAAAATACGGATCTGGCGTCTTTTTCGGTTTAACCGATTTTTTTATTTCGAAATTTGTGAATACACTTAGAAAGGACAGCTCCCTTTAATATCTATGATTCACATGTGTTTTTAGGGAACTGCGAACACTGAGATCACTATGAAAATGGAGCAGAAAGGAAAAACGCGCGTCTACTAAAAGCACTGTTGACCAAAGAACCTCTTCACTTATAAGGTAGGTGCTAATTTTGGTTTTTATTTAAATTGGACAGACTGTTATTAATACCAATAAATAAATAAACTCGTCTCGAGAACGCTAGAAAACCGTTTGTGAGGAGTTAAATACTTGTAGCTACATATACGTCCATATTTTATAATGGGTCGTTATCTAGTGAAACAAGGACCAGAAGAAGTTATTCGTTGGTCTGGTCACTATTGTACATAATAATAATAAGTTCCAGCAGTCTATCTGAGAACACATTAACGAAACGCGAAGCCGAACGCGTCGACTTTTTATAGTTTCTCAGTGAAACATTCCATTGAATAATGGTGGTATAGATCAGGGACCATATTTAGTCAAATAATTTTTATTAGAGAACATCGTTTATGACGATGCAATAGATAGTCACCAACATAATGTAGATTCATGTCATCGGTTGAAATGGGTAGAGAGAGTTGGAGATATCTAATTCGAACCAGAGGAAGAAGTAGTTATTTGCTAAATATATTTGCTGAGTTTCTTGACGTCCACCTGCAAGTATGCGTGCAACGGGAGTTCGACTGGTCATTCCTAAGAAGTGGTCTTAAGGAATTATTTTTAAGATCTTTGACGAGATACGGATTGTATTGCGATTTGCAGCATGTAAATTGTTTGCATAAATATGGACTTACGCTTTGAAAACGGGGGTTTCCATGAGAGCCACTCATTAAGGCACAAGTATTATCTGTGTATAGTTCAGAAACAACGCTACTTCCAGCAGAATTTTACCAATTAAAAAAAGAAGTTTCTACCTCTCCGATGCAGCAGGTAGGAACGCGATAAAACAGTTTGATAAAACACATGAATAAAGTTATTATCATACATATAATATGGAAAAAATAATGACGAGGGCAATTTTTTAATGACCTAACCAGGACCCTTTTTGTAACCAGACAGTGGTGTGGCGACCCGCGAAGCCTCCGATGGCAGGTTGTATTCAAGCCGCGCATAGGGCGTAGGGGTTTATACATCATATCTCGGACTATGATTGCTTCACTATTGCAGAGGCGTATCACTGAAATTTTGCCAATTCGTTTTGCATTTGTAATACGTATTTTCATAATGTGCACAAAGCACACGCGTCTCGGACTTGGGCAAATTAAGTTGCAATTAATGAAAGTAATTATTGCTACTCAGTCTGGGCCCAAATTTCGTGTGGTCATGAATTGAAATTGGGTCAAGGAAAATCATGTGAGGCGCTCATGAATTCGGTCAAGATAGAGATGTAGGGTCTCGAAACCCCCGCCTAACACGACACTAGGCCGTTTAGATTAAGATCTCATCATCTAATCTTTGTCCTGGGTAGGACCGATAATTTATATTATTTGGACAAATTCTTGAACAAATTGAACGCATTTTCTAGCAGATACAGTGGCACAAAAAAGTCTCCGTACGGTTAGTTATCACACAAACTTATGGAGTTTTAGAGGCAACACAAATAGTTTATCAACAAAATATATAACAATCTATAACAAGGAACATTCCTTAGTCCATTAACAATGATAATCAAGAAGTGAGTCGAAGAAATTCCAATTTTAAACGAACTTTTCTTAATATTGGACACATTATTGACTAAACTAATATTAACTAAATTTAATTGAATTATTGGAACAATAAATGTTTAATATTTTATGGCGTTTCCTTTAGACTTTAACACTGCATGTAATAGTCGATTCATAGAATTAACTAAATTTGATGTTACATTAGGCGGTACTTTGGACCATTCTTTTAATAATGCTTCTTTTAAGTCATTTTTATTAGTAATTGTATATGATCTTATTTTTCGCTCCAAGTGTTCCCACAGATGCTCAATCGGATTTAGATCAGGCGATTGGGGTGGGTGATTTAAAATACTCTTAACGTTAAGCCATTCTTTTGCTAGACGCGTGGTACGTTTTGGATCATTGTCTTGCATAAAAATAAAAGATCTACTAAGGCTCAACTTTTCCGCACTAGCTTTAAGATTTGTTTTTAAAATGTTCACATACGCTTTACTGTCCATTATTTCGTCAACAAAACACAGATTGCCTATTCCTGCTGCCGACATGCAACCCCAAACCATAACGCTTCCGCCTCCATGTTTGACCGTTGCAGATAAATTTTTGATTTCAAACTCAGTATTCGGTTTTCTCCACACTTTTCCTTTGCCATCCAATCCATGAATGTTAAATTTGCTCTCGTCACTAAAAATTATGTTGTTCCAGAAGTCCTGGTCCTTATTTAAATGCTCTTTAGTATATTTCAACCGTTTTAGCCTGTTTGCTTTCGAAAAAAAGGGCTTTTTGCGGATGGATCTGGCTTTATAACCGTTGCATCTTAGAAAGAACATTTCGAACCGTTTCGTCACTACAATTTAGGTTTAAGTCTTTTTTTTATTTTTATTGATTTGCGTGGCGGTTACTTTTGGATTTTTCTTAATGTGACGCACAATATATCGTTCCTCTTGCGCTTTCAGAGTCTTTGGGCGTCCAGTTCTTGGTCTTGTTTTTACCATACCATGTTTTCCATAGCGCTCAATTGTATATTGTACCGTTGACTTAGATCTCTTTACCATGTTTGCTACTTTAGCCATTGAATGGCCATCACAATACAATTTAATGATTAACTGCCTCAAATCGGCATCAATTTCACGATTTTTTGAATTCATGATGTACTCTTTGAGATGTTTTTAGTAACTGATACATATTATTGCGAAGCTAACCACATAGGAATTTTTATTTATCGGCGTTCCTTCGCAGCAAAAAAGATTATTGCGTACATCTTTGAATCGTACGAAGACTTTTTTGTGCAAGAATATGTCCAATATTACGAAAAGTTCGTCTAAAATTGGAATTTCTTTGACTAACTTTTTGATTATCATTGTTAATGGACTAAGGAATGTTCCTTGTTGTAGATTGGTATATACAGTGGTGGCCATAGAAATAGGACCACTACTGGTTCAATTTTAAATATGGAGAAGAGTTTATTGAAAGTTATTCTATCTCGTTCGAAATAGGGTTCTAAATTTCACCAAGGTTGGTAATTATGTGTGTCAATAGAAACCAGGGGAATTACCTTATACTAGAATTGTACTTCCCCTGTTTCGTTCAGACAGTCAAAACTAAGGTGGTCATAATAATAGGACCAGTGTATTAAAAGCTCGTTATTTTTTTAATAACTTTCATAATTCCTCATTCATTAGAATAGCAATTGAAAGGTAAGTCTAATTAATTATTTCGAAGGATTTTGATGCATTTTAATAATTAATATACAAACAGATGGGGCGTAAAAACCACTGTTCTTTAACTGAAAGAATTAGAATATAAACACTTAGAGATGAGGGCAATTCCCTGCGTCGAATTTCTCAAAAACTAGGAAGATCGAAAACGTTAATAATAAATGCTCTCAAACACGAAGAACAACAAGAAAATCGCGGTCGTAAGAGGAAAACAACCATTTTGACCGACCGCCGAATAAAGCGAGAATCCCAAAAAAACCCTTTTTTAAGTTCCAAAGAACTTCAAAAGGTCCTAAAATTGGAAATAAGTTCCAGAACTATCCGAAGACGATTGCAGGAAGTTCATTTACATGGCCGAGTGGCTCGGAAGGTACCGTTGTTATCAAAAACAAACAAATTAAAAAGAATAAAATGTGCGAAAAATCATCTTCGCTTTGAAAACGAAGATGATAATATAAAATTGTGGAAAAATGTTCTTTTTTCGGTTGAAACAAAAATTAATTTGTTTGGTTCGGATGGTCGACGGTACGTGAGGCGGCCACCAAAACAGGAATTGCTTCCAAAACATACTCTAAAAACCCTTAAACATGGAGGTGGTAATATAAAATTGTGGGGTTGCTTCTCTTGGTTCGGTGTTGGTCCTATTTTTTGGATAAAAGGAATCCTGAACCAAGAGGAATACCTTAAAATAATGAAAAATGTTATGCTATCATATGCTTCGGAAGAAATGCCATTAATTTGGAAATATCAACAAGATAATGATCCGAAACATACGGCTAGGCGAGTGAAACAATTTTTTCAAAATGAAGCAATTTCTGTTGTGCCATGGCCTTCACAATCGCCGGATCTGAATCCCATCGAAAATCTTTGGGTACACCTTAAGGCTGCTGTGAGGAGTCATCAGGTCAAAAATAAAGAAGAACTGTGGTCCGTAGTCCAACGGGAATGGGAAGCTATTCCTGTTGAGCTCTGCCAGCGTTTAATAAGATCAATGCCTAAAAGATTAAAGGCAGTGATTGCCCAAAAGGGAGAAGCAACGAAATATTAAACATTAGGCCATATTCAATTGCTAATTTCGTTTTTTTTTTCCTTTTTTTTTTGATAATGTTTTACCGGTCCTATTTTTATGACCACATATTTATTTTGTTTTTATTGTTTTATTGAAGACTTTTATTTATTTTTCGTTAAATTATATTTTTGTATATTGTTTTCTTTATTATTAAATGTATTCTAGTTTTTTTTTGTTCAAATTTTTTATCTCTTTACTGATAAAAATAAAAAATTGAAATTTTTGAAGTGGTCCTATTTTTATGGCCACCACTGTATTTTGTTGATCAACTATTTGTGTTGTCTCTAAAACTCCATAAGTTTGTGTGATAACTAACCGTACGGAGACTTTTTTGTGCCACTGTATATCACATCCTATGTCTTGTGGCCGAGTTGGCTCGAATGTACGGTTTCAACTACAGTCGAACCTCCATAACTCGAATTTTAAGGGACCGCAAAATAACTTCGAATTAAAGAGAAAAAAGTGGATAATAAAATAAATAATATTTATTGCATTACACATACAAATATTTGATTTAAAAAAATATATTACATATCGGACTAAATAAAACATTTAAATCTATACATACAGTTACTCACATAATTGAGTATACACCTCTGAATTTATCAAATATGGTTCTAATTTTCAAATTTTAACCGACTTTTTGAATGCCGATTCTGCATCTAAATAAGTCTTACAATGTCGACAACATTATAATAAAAAAAGAAATTTCAAAAAAGTGCTTTTACAACGGATTTTGAATATTTTAAAAAATCAAAGCGAATTACGATGACACAAAATTGAAGATACGCCTGCAAATAATCTATAAAATATCTACGGAATTTAGAAAAAAATGTTGTTTATGCACTTAGGAATTCTTGGTTTTATATATCAGTTGTTTTCTGTAGTTACTTGCATTAGTAAATCATCTTAAACAAAAATGGCACGTGTTCGAAGCGAAATATCAATTGATATAAGAAAGCAAATTATAAAGTGGTATTGCCAAGGAAAATCGTTTCGTGAAATAGGAAAATTGATTGACAAAAACCATTCCACAATAAAGAAGATTATTAATCGATACAGATATGAAGGAACAATCGAAAATAAACCTGGAAGAGGAAGGAAAAGGATCCCGAGTTCTCAAGATGAGCGTTTTATATTGCAACAAATTAAAGGAAATCCTAAAAGAAGTGTTGCACAACTACGTCAGGAGGTCGAGGAAAGAATACATCGGACGACATCCAATGAAACAATACGAAGAGTATTTCGGAACAACAATTTTCATGGTAGAATTGCACGTAGGAAACCCTTCATCTCCAAACGAAATCGTCTTAAAAGATTGGAATTTGCCAAAAAATATGTTAATTGTGATGTATCGTTTTGGAACAACGTAATATTTTGCGATGAGACCAAAATCAATTTATTTGGCTCTGATGGTCGTCAAATTGTCTGGAGAAAGCCTTCAAAACAGAGCACACCGTTCCTGCTGTAAAACACGGAGGTGGTAGTGTACTATTGTGGAGGAACTGGGACTTTGGAATTCATCGACGGCATTATGAATAAGGAGAGATACCTGGAAATAAAAAAAAATAAAAATAAATAAACAATATAATTCCTTCCTAAATAAGAAGGGGCTATCGGCCTACGTGGCCTTTCTGCCCATGTTGGTATTTACAAGTGTTATAATGATAGTAATCGTAGTCTCAAAAACAGTATCATCCACAACAATCATCCCAAAACCACCAGCACCAATCACACTCAGTAGACCAACCAACATCCAACTTTCACAGCACTGAACAAAAGTGTAAGCATATCAGGCACATCAAACATCCCACATCTAATCTATGTCTTGGTAGTGTTCAATCAGAGTTGTGCCCGGTGTGAGGTAACGTGAGTTTCTAGTCTGTCGGTCAATGCACAGTCCAACAACGATGACCCAGTTTTCTCTTTGTCTTTCCACTTTTTTTGTATTTGTAATAGTCTGTATGAAATTTTTGTCATGTTAGTTTTTTCGTATAGCGCTTCGTTGGAAGAATTCTACAGTGGATTATCCGGGTGACGAATTTTTGTAATTCGTCTTAAAGTTATTTGCTCTGTAGTTTGTATGTATTTTTTTGTTTTGTTAGTTGCGTTTGCCATAATTATGTTACCGTAGTCCAGTAGTGGTCTACAAATGGATTTATACAGGATGGCCCATTGAAAACGAAACAGAGGCATTTGCGGGTACTTAGAAATGTATATTTGAAAAATGCTCGGACACGTAAACTTTATATTCGAGGGGGACACATTATAAACGTATACTCGCTCCTTTCGCTTCAACGCCCTAGCCGGGGTGAGTTAAACCCTTAAAATCTTAAATGGAAAGTATGGTCGAGTAGCACCTTGTTTGAAAGGTCTTTCGATTCTCGTTATAATGATACCCAAATTAACTAACTATTATTCAGTAGTTTTCGAGAAATTTGGAAAAATGTGATTAAATTGCCAACAAGTGGAATGCTCTGTTAAAATCGTAAATTAGGAAAATAATCAGTAGTGACTATTAATTGTAAACTGACCAGATTAAGTTTAGTTGTACTATTTCACCAATTGTTATTGCTTTCGAATAATAAAAAAAAATGGATTGGGCGAAGAGGTCCTATAGAGTGGCCGGCTAGGTCTCCAGACTTGACTCCGTTAGACTACTTCTTATGGGGCCATTTGAAAAGCAAGATCTACGCAACAGAACCGGAGTCTCTGGAAGAATTGCGACGACGAATTGTTAATGAATGCCGTCTGATAACTCCACAGATGCTTCAAAATGTTAGGACTCGTTTTGAACAGAACTTGTATTACTGCATGGAAGCTAATGGTGAACAGTTTGAGTATCTTATCAATTAAAAGAACTTTTGTTAATGTTTTACTATTAATTTGCCTAATTTACGATTTTAACAGAGCATTCCACTTGTTGGCAATTTAATCACATTTTTCCAAATTTCTCGAAAACTACTGAATAATAGTGAGTTAATTTAGGTATCATTATAACGAGAATCGAAAGACCTTTCAAACAAGGTGCTACTCGACCATACTTTCCATTTAAGATTTTAAGGGTTTAACTCACCCCGGCTAGGGTGTTGAAGCGAAAGGAGCGAGTATACGTTTATAATGTGTCCCCCTCGAATATAAAGTGTTATAAAGTTTACGTGTCCGAGCATTTTTCAAATATTCATTTCTAAGTACCCGCAAATGCCTCTGTTTCGTTTTCAATGGGCCACCCTGTATATCTTGGATGCTGTGTTAGTGCTGATTCCTTTGTCCTTGTAAGTCAGCACTCTAAAGTGTTTTGCTCTTTTGGTCATTTCTGCTCTCATGTTTTGTAAGTGTTTTGTAAATTTCATTTTAGGGTCTAAAGTGATACCCAGATACTTAACGAACTTACTTGGTTTGGTGATGTTTCCGTCGGCAGTAATTGTAGGTGAGCTAAGTCCTATTTTATGATTTGAGAGCAGAAGCTGGTTCTTTTTTGAATTAGGTGTTAATCTCCATTTGTAGAACCACTTCATAGTTTCGTCTGTAAGGGATTGAAGTCTTTGTGTCGCTTTCACGGTTGTCTTGTCGTGTACAATAAGTGCGGTATCGTCTGCGTATTGATAGATGTATGCGGCACTATCAATATTACCTTTGTCTAGTCGATTGTGATTGTATATATCGTGGCAATATATGTTATACAGAAGCGGAGACAGTGGAGAGCCCTGAGGGAGACCTTGTTCAAGAGAGACAGGGGATGATAATGCGTCGTTAACACGTATTTCCATCTGTCTATCCAAGAGTAGATTTTTAATGCTGTGTGTTAAATAATGTGGAGTACCTAGTTGGTAGAGTCGGAAAAGCATGCCCTTATGCCACACACTGTCGAAAGCTTTGTTGATGTCCATCAGAAGAGTTGCCATTCGCCCGTTTGTTAAGTGCGTGGCCTGTATGTTGCTGGTCAGGATGAACAAGAGATGGATAGTTCAGTTTCCATTTTTAAAGCCACACTGATAACTTGGAATGTATCTCTTGGTTAAATGCTCCAGTCTCTTCTTAATGATTTGTTCAAATAGTTTCCTCATCACTGGTAGTAGAGTAATTGGTCTATAGTTATGTGTTTGTGAGTTATCTAGTCCGCTTTTAGGAACTGGTATTACTATACCTTTATTCCATATATGTGGGATTGCTCTGTTTTCAAGACATTCATTAAGTTTTCCAAGAATGAGCGTTTGTGTGTTAGGTGTTAGGTTTTGTAAGATTTTGTTTTGTATGTTGTCTTTTCCTGGTGCAGTGTTCTTCAGTTGTTGTAGTGTGTCTTCGTATTCTTTGTCGGTAATTAAAAAAATAATTTGCATCGTTCAGCTGAAAAATTAAAAATGCCTCGATGTTACTACTTTCACCAAGACAACGATCCCAAACACACTGCGGCTATAGTTAAGCAGTGGCTAATATACAACGTTCCTCGATTAGTAAACCCACCCCCACAATCACCAGATATCAATCCCATAGAAAATTTGTGGATGGATATGAAAAGGACCCTTAAAAAAAACAATCTTCAAATATCTTCCAACTCAAGCAAGATATTATTGATGCATGGGAAAACATCCAGTCTTCCGTTACGAAAAATTTGGTAGCATCTATGCCAGATCGTCTAAAGGCCGTAATTGATGCTCAGGGATTTGCAACCCATTATTAAACAAAATTATCCTTAGAAATTCACTATTATTAAGCGGTATATCTTTAATTTTGTGTCATCGTATTTCGCTTTGATTTCATAAAATATTTAAAATACGATGTTAAATTGATTTTTTGCAATTTCTTTTTTTAATATACAGGGTGTCCTCGAATTACGTGGCCAAAATAATACCGCAGATTGTTTGAGTGAAAATAAGTCGACTTAACTAAACTTCCCTCAGTCCAAAAGTTGATAATTATGGAGCTACAGGGTGTTAAAGTTGAAAAAAAAAATCACATTTTCTTTAATATGTTTCGATTTCTTTGAGTTAATTTCACGAAATTTCATATTTGAGGGTGTTTTAGGATACGAAATTCAAATTTATTAACGATTTAGTTGTTTCTTCTAGGGGGCGCCACAAGCGACCATTAGGACACATTTAAATCTCTGTAACTTTTTCGTGCCACGGTGTATATTATTTTGGTATTTAAAAACCTTTTTCCCTACCTTTTATACTTAGAAAAGGTATACTTTATTGACGTCGCTAGAAGCAACGGTTTTGGAGAAAAATGCATCTAAGCCTGATGATGCATGCAAATTACCTTAAAATTATTTTCCGTTAAAAAAAATTAAGTTTTTCAAAAATAATTATTAGTAAAGGTATAACAATAAGTTTTCAAAATCAGATATTATTTTGACTATTACAACGGCAAAGTCCATAAACTAACAGCATATCCACCATTTCAGAATAAGTGAATTTATTAGCCATACTTATGGATATTTACAGGAACAAGAAGCGAAACTGACAAGAAAAACTGAGGGCTAAATAAAAAAACTGAGATTTGAGAAACAAATTCAAGTGTTAAAATGTCAATTAAAAACATAGCCAACTGAGTTATTTACTTAAAAGCGCCAACGCAAATATGCAGCGCATTAGAATTATGCGTTTTTCTCCAAAACCGTTGCTTCTAGCAAAGTCAATAAAGTATACCTTTTCTAAGTATAAAAGGTAGGGAAAAAGGTTTTTAAATACCAAAATAATATACACCGTGGCACGAAAAAGTTACAGAGATTTAAATGTGTCCTAATGGTCGCTTGTGGCGCCCCCTAGAAGAAACAACTAAATCGTTAATAAATTTGAATTTCGTATCCTAAAACACCCTCAAATATGAAATTTCGTGAAATTAACTCAAAGAAATCGAAACATATTAAAGAAAATGTGATTTTTTTTTTCAACTTTAACACCCTGTAGCTCCATAATTATCAACTTTTGGACTGAGGGAAGTTTAGTTAAGTCGACTTATTTTCACTCAAACAATCTGCGGTATTATTTTGGCCACGTAATTCGAGGACACCCTGTATTGTTGTTGAAGTTGTATCAATTATATAGAGAGAGATATGTTATTCCAAAAGCTGTTTAAATTGAAAAAATAGACCTTTATTTGATAAAATCAGAGGTGTATACTCAATTGTGTGAGTAACTGTATGTACAGTGACTCACGAAAATATTCGGACATCTACACTTAACGTTTTCTTTTATGTATTATTATAACGTAAATAACCAATTATGAACTAGGACGTTGGAATATATTTGGTATCAGCTTTTTCTTGCAATCAATGTAAAAATATATTTAATATTAACTAACAATACTAGAAAATCAAACAAAAGTTACAAAACTACACATTTTTGGCATCACAAAAATTTTCGGACAGTAGAGTTTTGAGCACGTTAAGAACAAAATATAAGTTATTTATATTTAAACACGAGTAATATTAATATTTTGTGTGTCCTCCTTTATTGTCTATAACGGCTTGAAGCCGTCTAGGCATAGACAAAACAATTTTTTTAATTAAATTAAGGTCAATTTTGCGCCACTCTTCCAGTAACACTCTTTTTAGCTCATTTTTATTTGATATCGAATGTGATCTTACTTGCAAATCCAACTGATGCCATACATTTTCAATTGGATTAAGATCCGGAGACTGAGCTGGGGTTTTAAGGACCTTTGGACAGTTATAGAGCATCCACTCGTTAACAACCATTGCGTTGTGTTTGGGATCATTGTCTTGATAGTACTTAAAGCTTTCTTGAATATCCATATCAGTAGCACTTTTTAACAAATTATTTTTTTAAATGTTTAAATAAACCACTTTGTCCATTATCCCATCAATGAAAACTAATTCCCCAACCCCTTTGGACGAAATGCAGCCCCACACCATCACTGATCCGCCACCGTGTTTCATAGTAGGACGTAAATTGCTACTTTTAAGTTCTTCATTGGGTCTCCTCCATATCATTTGTCGTCCATCCGACCCGAATATATTGAATTTTGATTCATCCGCAAATATTACATCGTCCCAATAGTTTTCAGGTTTTAAAATCATCTCCGATGCAAATTCTTTTCTAAACTTCTTATTTTTGCAATGAAGCCATGGCTTTTTTCTAGGTACTCGACCATTAAAACCATTTGCTCTTATACAGTACGCGACAATAAAATAGCACACAGTGAAACTTATGTCAAAAGTCATTTGTAATGCATTTTATTTAATAATTTTTTGTTAACTTATGTAATACATAACAAAGGAGAATGATTGCTTTACCATTTTTATGGAAAAGAGGTGTTAATAACTAATACAATCAAAATCGTGAAAAGTTAACGCGACAAAATAATAGCACATTCTTCAAAAATAACTAATATTACAATTATTTAATTAACAAAACTTAATATATTTTTAAGCTAGTACTTTGTACTACCACCTTTATTTTTTATCATCTCTATAAGACGATCTGGTATTGATTTGAATAATTTTTTAATATATTTTCTAGGAATCTTATTCCATTCATAAATAATACAATTTTTTAAATCTTCTGCATTATTAAATTGTCTGCCATTTTTGTACACAGCTCTTGCAAGTTTACCCCAACAATTTTCGATTATATTCAAATCGGGTGATCTTGCTGGCCATTCCAAAATAGTAATATTATTCGTTTCAAAATTCTCTTTAACGCACTTTGCGGTGTGCACAGCTGCGCTGTCTTGTTGGAAAATAAAATTTTCTCCTGATATTTGTGTAGCATACTTTTTAAGTTGTGTATCAATTAATTTTATGTACTCACGACTATTTAACCGTCCTTTAATAAAGTTCAATTCAGTCTTTCCTCTATACCCGATACCAGCCCAAATCATAAGGCTGCCTCCACCCATTTGCCGACGACTTAAATAAACTTTCTCCTTTCTCAAATCATGATAGTGATGATTCCACCCATCTGGTCCATCAAGATTTAATTTTTTTTCATCACTAAATATAACACATTTAAATTTTTTTATAGATTTCAGATGTTTTGTCGCAAACTGCAAACGAGCCTCTTTGTGCCTTGAAGATTTTTTTTTTTTTTTTCTTTCCAGTAACTATCTACAATCTGCTTACATTTGTACTTCAGAAAGCATTCAGAAGATCAGATGAATCATTAAACTTAAATTAATCTGTACTCGTAACACAGCTCAGTAGTCGCATACGATTTTTAACGAATGTGACTTAATCAATTTCAAACATTGCTAGTAGCGAAAGTAAGAACAAAACAACTAATAAAATAAACTAAAACTATAAGCGATTCTAGAACCTCTTCGGTATGGCTCTTTTGAGTCTTCTCTCCCGATTATCATTTAATAAGTTGGTGGCCAGGGGGTTCGGGTGTCCCTCAATTCTACTCTGGTACTTTGCTGCTAACCGACTAATCTCCCCTTGGACTGTGGAGATATTCAGATCTTGATGAATTGTTGCATTACTGACGAACCACGGAGCATTTAGTATTTGCCTTAGTGTTTTTGACTGAAATCTTTGTAAGATTTCTAGGTTGCTTGTACTGGCTGTTCCCCAGAGCTCGATGCCATAGGTCCAGATAGGCTTCAATATTGTTTTATATAGTAGGATCTTGTTTTCCAAGCTTAACTTGGATTTTTTTCCAATCAGCCAGTACATTTTCCTAGATTTTATGCCCAGTTCTTTTCTTTTCTTTTGGATGTGGATTTTGTAAGTCAGTCTCTTGTCAAGGTGCATGCCAAGGTATCTTCCGTGATTTGCAGTTTGGATCGGCGTGTTATTGATGGTTATGGTAGGACAGGTGCCTCTTTTAAGAGTGTAGAGTACCTGAATGCATTTTCCTTCATTAACCTGGATCTTCCACTTTTTTAGCCAAATTTCCAAGATCTTGATATGCTCTTGCAAAATTTGGGTTGCTTCCACTGCAATGTGGTGTGAGGCCAAAAGTGCGGTATCATCTGCAAACGTTGCAGTAAGAATCCTTCCATCTTGGGACAGGTCAGACGTATACAATGTATAAAGCATGGGTCCCAGAACTGACCCTTGAGGTACCCCAGAGTTTATATCGAAAAAATTTAAAATCTCCTCATTGATTTTCACCTGAGCGAGTCGGTTGTTAAGATACGATTTCATTAAAAGATAGAACTGGGGTAGCCATTCCTTAATTTTGTACAGTAGTCCTTGGTGCCATACTCTATCGAAGGCTTGTCTTATATCCAGGTATACAGCTGGACAGTATGTTTTGTTCTCAAAGCTCTCCCCAATTTTATTAACCACCCGGTGAATTTGTTCCATGGTTGAGTGTTTGGCTCGGAATCCGAATTGGTGATTTGGAATTTGATTGAGTTCCTCCTCTTGTTTTTTAAGTCTTGACAGGAGAACTTTCTCAAATACTTTGGAGAGTAATGGAAGGAGGCTGATAGGCCTGTATGATTCTGGATTGCCACTCGGTTTTCCTGGCTTTAGAATCATAATTATTTGGGAGACTTTCCACTGGTTTGGTACGCAGTTTGTTCTTAAGATAGAGTTGATTAGTTGATTGATGTAACATATGGTCTTTTTGCCTAGATTCTTGAGTATTTCTGCCGTAATTAGGTCGTAGCCTGGAGCCTTTTTATTTTTTAGAGACATTATTATTGCTTTAATTTCACTTGGCTTGGAAAATTTCAGTGGTTTGTTCATTGGGAGGGGTGATTGCAAGAACAAGCTTACATGTTCTTCCCAGGGGTAATCCGCCTCTGCTTGGTCGGTTTGGTAAATTTTTGCAAGATGGTCTGCAAATACTTGCGCTTTGTCACTATCGCTTCTTGCCCATCCTTGATCAGTTCTGATAGGTGGAATGGGAACTTGTGGCCTTTAAAATTTTTTTGTTGCCTTCCAGAGCGAGTGGTTAGTGTTTGGTCCCGGAGAGAGGTTGACAAGGAAATCCTGCAATTCCTTATTTTTATGCTCGTTAATTGTGTTTTTTAGTTCGTTTGTAATCGCATTAAGCATGGCCTTGTCTTCAGGTTTCCTGTAGTTTTGCCATTCTTTTCTTTTTCTTCTCTTGTCTTTGACCAGGTCTGTGATTCTCTTCGGGTAAAAGTACTCGTTTTTACTTGTAAGCTCTGGGGTGGCTTTTTGAACTGCTTCCTGGATTATCCTATTTAATAGTTCTGTTGCAGAATCAATATCATCTTGGTTTTTCAGTCTTATGCGCAGGTCAATTTGGTTATCGACGTACCTTCTGAATGAGTCCCAGTCTGTTTTATGATTGTACAGGTGGGGAGGCTTCTTCTTGAACAAAATTTTACTACTAACAAATAACTCAACTCCAGAGTGGTCTGACGAGAGCTCGTAGTTGGGTTGTATGTGACAGTTAGCAGAGTTTAATCCAGATGTAATGAAAAAGTCAAGTAGATCGGGCGTTTTATTAGGATCCGTTGGCCAGTATGTGGGATGGCCAGTAGATACCATTGCGAGGTTTTTATTGGTGATATACCTATTCAGAACTCTCCCTCTAGTTGTATCTAATCTTGAGCCCCATTCTGTATGCTTCGCATTGTAATCACCTCCAACTATAAATTTTTTACCTAGTGTTTTAAAAAAAATTGTCGATCATTTCTTGGCTCAGTGAGTGTTTGGGGGGTGCGTAGACGGCCGAGATTGCAATTGAGCCCATTGTTGTTTCTACTTTAACTGAAGTTGCTTGTAGATAGTCTAACTGAAATTTTTCCATGACATAGTGTTTGATGTTATCTTTAATTATGATAGCAGTGCCACCGTGTGCTTTTCCATCTGGATGTTGTGTGTCATGTAAAGTGTATTCCAAGATTTTAAAATAGGATTTTGAAGTGAAGTGGGTTTCTGATATTAACAAAATGTCCACAGAATAAGTTTTTAGAAAAAGTTCTATTTCTAACCGATGCTGGCATAGGCCGTTGGCATTCCATAGTGCGATGTGTAACGTGTTATGGTCCATTGGTAAATTTGTTTATGAGTGTGGTGAGCAGGTTTAACAGGGTTGATAGTTGTTCGGCTTGTTTGACCAGAAGACTTTCCAATCTGGTGAAAGCTTGTGATATTTCGCTTGTGTGATGTGAATTTGTGCTATGTGAATTTGTGTTATCCGGAGTGATTCCCTGGACTACTTGGGCAAAAGTTTGTGAGTTGCGTTGAGTTATAGGCATCGAAGTGCTTGGTCTCTTGGGGCTTGAACCGGGTTGAGATAGGTGTCTACCATTGTTGTCATTTCTTGTGGTGATGTACTGGTTTTCCGTATGTGCTTGTTGATTTTTCCTTTTTTGTATTTCTTTATACACGGCGCATCCTTTATAGTTAGCCGGGTGGTTTCCCTTATATAGCACACATTCCGGGGGGGTCTCTTTGTTTTTGTTGCAAGCAGTAGTGTCATGAGCTCCTGTACATTTTACACATCTAGGGGGTCTGTTACAGAAGCCTTTAGTGTGGCCATAACGCTGGCATCTAATACATTGGACAACTTGATTTGTTTTTCTAGGGGGTTCGATTGAGACTGTCGCTCCCGCTAAGCCCTTTATTTTGTAGATCTCCTGATTGTTCTCTTTGGGTTCCAGGTCCACAAAGAACAGGGGCATTCCCATTTTAGTGGTTTTATTTCTAGCATTTATTAGATTTCTAACAATATGTCCATAGCTTTCGATTTCGCGTTTGAGTTCCTCTATAGAGGTAGTCGGGTGAGGATTTCTTATTACGACACGAAACGATCGTTCTTGTTTGAGTTGGTACGTGTGATAGGATGCCTGGATTCCGTTGAGATACTTAATGAGTTTTCTATAACTATCTATTGAACTGGCGTTCAATTTTATTTGATTGTTACTGATCGTTTTATAGGTCACATCATTCAGCTTTAGCGAATTTAGCTCATCAAGAAAAACATTTATATTGGATATGTCTGGGATAAATATTGGTGGTGGTTTTGGCTCTTGCGATGTTTGAGTTGCCGTTGTCTCTTCGTTTTCAGCTCGTCCTTCTAATACTTGGAAACGGTTTGATCGTTCCACGGGGAAGACTAGGCTTCCACCAGCACCCGTGGGGCTGTCCAAGGACCTAGGTCGCTTGTTTGGCCTCTGGACTGTTTGCCATTGATTTAAATCTGTTTGGCTCCGACTTAGCGTCAGGGGAGAGACTGTTCTATGGCTATCGTTACCAGTATCTTCATAAGGGCCTTGTGGGGTAGTATTATGCAGCATACTCTCGTTATTCGAGTTGGTGATTTGTTGAGGTGAACTTATTTTATTTATTTATGAACTACGGTATGATATACCGCAGTATTATTTTGAATTGTCACTCTTAAGGATACTTGTAGATTTTTGGAATAGCTCTATCGAGAAAAAAGAAAATAGATAGGTATGTGTTATTGCAAATAAAGAAACTGAATCGAATCACTTTTTCGCACACACATCTGCTCTGTACCACTGCTGACCAGAGACTGTCTTGAAGATAGGGGTGGCTTTTTTAAAAGTTTTTGATGTTGTATGATTGAGGAATGTTGAAGTACACGTTGTACGTTTCTGATATTAGTATTTATGCCCACTGAATCAGCTATTTCTCTGGCCGTAGCAAAAGAGTTTGATGCTGCTCTCAAAATAGCACGTTTCTCACGGTCTGTTAAAGCTGGTGGTCTGCCCTTACCTTTTTTTTGCCATAATTACTGGGATTTTTAATTAAATTATATATTACTTTGCGGCTTCTACCCACAATTTTGGCAATTCTTAATATGGAATATTTTTCTTTCCATAGGCATAGAATCTTAGCGATTTCACTCTCATTTAACTTTGTACCTCGCCCCATGACTTCGAAAATTGAATGGTATTTGTGTTTATTTATATTGCGTATGGGTTTCATCCTTCATAAAAAAAAGATTAAGCATAAATACTTCAAATTACTATTCGCTGAATCACCGCAGAGATAAATCAAACCAAAATGTGCTATTATTTTGACGCGTTAACTTTTCACGATTTTGATTGTATTAGTTATTAACACCTCATTTCCATAAAAATTGTAAAGCAATCATTCTCCTTTGTTATGTATTACATAAGTTAACAAAAAATTATTAAATAAAATGCATTACAAATTACTTTTGACATAAGTTTCACTGTGTGCTATTTTATTGTCGCGCACTGTACATCTTCGTATAGTTTCTGGAGACACCTTTTCACCAGTTTGATTTTCTAGAGATACTGTCAGTTTAGGGGCGCTAATTCTGGGATTTTCCTTAATTGTCTTCATGATGTATCGCTCCTCTCGGTCATTTATTAATTTTGGACGGCCAGTTTGTTTGATAGAAAGAATTCTGTCTTCAACTTTATACCGGTGAATAATGTCTGCAACGGTACTTTTGCTCAAATTAAGCTTTTCTCCAATTTTTCTGTACGACAACTTCTTCTCATTATTAAAAATTACCAATTTCCGTAAATCGAAACTGATATTGGCTTTATTACTATAGTATATTACTCTACACATTTTTACGGCTTAAAAATACAAATAGGCCTTGTGGATAACTTTAATGAGCAAAATTAAACACTATTTAAATATTAGACCCAACACAACATACTCTTTTCTAGATAAAACTGCGAGTTACTATGAATGTCCGAATATTTTTGTTTAGGTTGTTTTTGTTATGTTGATAAGATATTCAACTTTTTTATATCTTGATAAGGAATTACAAATTTTGTTTTTCAATGTTAATAAATAAAAAGCAATACCAGCACATATTCCAAAGAGTCGCTTCATAATTACCTATTTTAAGATGTTTATACACAAATATAGAGTACATGAATAAGTGTCCGAATATTTTCGGGAATCACTGTATGTAATTATACGTTATGTGATCACTTTTTAAAGTAATCTGTTATTAACTTTTGGCGTACTGCGTTCTTCTCACAGTCTAACTCATAAATTTTGTTTAGTTTATCAAGTAAAAGAAATATATCGTCTGTCGTGTTTTCATTCATGTTAAAAGAAAGTTGGAGTGTTTCAAATGCATTTGATATTTCGTGAAGGGGAGGTTTTTCCCTGGAAATATCATCACTGTCGCTTTCATCGGATATTTCTTGATGCTCAGCCTGGTTGCTAATACTACCAACAATTTCTTCATCTGTAGCAATCTCGCTGGTAATAAGATTATCATCAACATTTATAAACTCATCCATGGATGTCGGGTGATCTACGTTGCATAATTCTACACATCTATTAGACATATCTTCAATATTCGAAGTCATTTGTTGTTCCTGGATTATTTTTTCCCTTACTTGTGGTAATGGAATTTCATCCTCTTGGTCATAAAAGTTGTGAATGCCAAAACCAGCTTGTCTAAAATAATTGTGAATTGTTGTCTGGGTGACATCCACATTCCACACGTTGGCCACAATATTAATGCAGTCGAGAAGATCAATCTTAGGAATGGAAGAATGACTTTCGAAACTGTCCAAAAATTTTTTCAAAATCCTCTATCTATAATAAAGCTTGAAACAATTTATGATGCCTCGATCGAGAGGCTGTAATTTGGAAGTCACGTTCGGTGGAAAGAAAGTTAACTTGATGGCTCTTAATTTGTGATTTAGCTGAGGATGCGCCGGACAGTTATCAATAATAAGTAAAACTTTTTGGTTTTGACGTAAAAAATATTTGTCCAATTCCAAAAGCCCCGATTCGAACAGATCGGCAGTCATCCATGCTTTTTTATTACTTTTGTAGGTAAGTGGTCAGCTTGTCACACCTCGAAAACATCGTGGTTTGGCACTTTTTCCTATTAATACAATTTTTAATTTCTCAGTACCAGTCATATTTGCGGCTAGCAAACAGGTAACCCTTTCCTTACTTGGTTTGCCTCCATAACACTTTTCGTTTTTGAAGGACAACGTTTTATCTGGTAAGCATTTAAAACATAATCCAGTTTCGTCTGCGTTAAAGATGTCTTTCTCATCATATGGAGCTAAAAGAGCTGGCAAAGTTTCTTGGATCCAGGTATTACAATGCTCTTCATTAACAGTTGCGCTTTCACCGCAAATCTTTTTTTGCACTATACCATATCTGAAATTAAAAAAAAGTACATAAACATTAAACAAAAATGAACCTATGGAGGTATAACTTACCTTTTTTAAAATTTTTCAAGCCATCCTGAACTTGCTTTAAAACTTTTATCTCCTAATTGTTGTGCAAAATTTAAAGCTTTTTGTTGTAAAACTGGGCCTGATATGGGTAAATTCTGTTTTCTACCGGCTTCAAACCATTTTACTAAAGCAGTATTAACAGTTCTTCTAGGCCTATTTCGCTTGAAACTAGCTTGGTCATTAATTTCGGCGCTAAATTGTAAAATGGACGATTTATTTTTAATAATAGTAGACAACGTACTTTGCGGTATTTCATACTCTTTAGCGATATATTTTTTTTGAATTCCACTTTCCACTTTTTTTTTATTTCTATTTTTTTTTTTTCAATCGTCAGACTTTTAAGTTTCCGCGGCGGCGACATTTTCCCGACACTAAATGGCACGTATACGAGTTAACTGTATGTTGAAAATAGGTTTTTAAATTTAATAAATTAAAAACTAACGACAAAATGAGATGTCCGTTCACAAAGGAAACCGAATCAGTTTTGCCTCTTTTTAGAGAGCCGATTCGTTATCAAGAAAAAATATATATGTAATACCCGGGTACATAATCAATGTCTAATATCCTATTCAGCTTTTTCTATATCTACCGAGATGTGTGGACGTTGGCATAACATACAGTGAATCCCAAAAATATTCGGACACGCTCTTTTTCCAGATTTCACGAGTTCTAATTAAACATATTAGTTATTTTTTCATTTTTTTTACGTTAGAAATGTCTCTATCAACCATCTATTTAGCGGTCTGCATAAAAAAGGAATGCGAAATCACAATTGTTTATATTGAAATTTCAAGAAAAAGTCTAGAGAACCATTAAACGGGTCACAAAAATATCCGGACGACACACACAACAAAATGATTTATAGGAAAAAAAGAATTCTTATGCATTTGCATGCATTTGTTGCTTGCTAAATACAGATATCGCAGAGTAAAATTAAAAATAATATCCATCATGGGTCGGGTACCAAACAAAAGTAATGTTAATTTTGATAAAAGGCAATTAGTAATATTTCATTACGAAAAAGGTAATTCCTATAAAAAGATTGGGGAAATGCTCCAATTAAGTAAGAGCACAGTGGGAGACATTGTAAAACGTTATAAAAATGAAGATAGAAAGCTTCCAAAAAAACAAACAGGTCGTCCAAAATTGTTAAATGACAGGGACAACCGCTTCATAATGAGAACCATTAAGAAAAACCCTAAAGTTAGTACTCCAAAATTGAAGACCCCATTGGAAAATCATTCCAATGAAATAGTTAGTACTGAAACCATTCGTCGGTCCATCAGAAGCCATGGATATCACGGAAGGGTATGCAGAAAAAAACCATGGCTTAGCAGTAAAAATGTAAAAGTACGAATCAATTTTGCTAAAGAATTCATTTCCAAACCAGACAATTATTGGAATTATGTAATTTTTTGTGATAAATCAAAATTTAATATTTTTGGCTCAGACGGACGTCAAATGGTATGGAGGAAAGCAAATGCAGAACTACAGAGACAACATCTTTGTCCTACAGTAAAACATGGAGGAGGTTCAGTTTTGGTTTGGGGGTGTATATCATCACTAGGAGTCGGTGAATTAGTTTTCATTGATGGTATTATGGACAAAAATGCATATTTAAATATTCTAAGACGAAATTTACGGAAAAGTGCGGAAAACATGGACATATTAAATTCGTTCAAGCTATACCAAGACAATGATCCAAAACATACCGCTCATATTGTTCGTGAATGGCTGTTGTACAATTGTCCTAAAGTCCTTAAAACCCCTCCCCAATCTCCAGACTTAAACCCGATAGAAAATCTATGGCATTATTTGGAAAAACAACTTAGAAAACATGAAATTACATCAAAAACAATATTAAAAATCAGGTTGCGAGAAGAATGGAATAAAATTTATTTAAATTATTTAAGAAAAATTGTATCTTCTATGCCTAAACGTTTGAAAAGTGTAGTTGCAGCGAAAGGTGGCCATACAAAATACTAAATTAATTAATTAGGTTAATTACACAGGGTGTCCCACAAGTGTTTCATTATATTTCAGTGGGTAATAGTACATTGAAAAATAATATGACTCCCTATATAAACCATATTCCAATAACGCTTCATTAAGAAGATACAGGGTGTTAAACTTTACTTAAAAAATCTAACTTTTATTGATATATTCAAAACCGTTTGAGATATGTAAGTGAAAATTGGCATGTTTTGAGAGTTAATGTAGACGCATTTATTTATGCAAAAGGGCTATTTTTCGTTTCACCAGTGACGTGCGTACGGACACCTCTCAGCACATTTTTAAAGAAAAACATGGCGCGCCACTGCTTTTTATCAAAATAAAAATTATTTTTAGAAGTTTAATTTCATTTAGAAGAAAAATGCTCACTTGACTCTTTTTCGTCCGACGTATCGTTTGCCAGTAAAAAATTGAATACCGTCTATATGCACTATATTCTCTAAATGGTTTTAATAATATTAAGTTTGTTTTAAATATTATTTATTTGCTATAACATTATAGAAATTGTTCAAATTGGTGGCCATTTTGTTCAATACATAATTGAGCTCGCCTGTTCATTGATACTCTGATACGTTGAAATATTCCAGGTGTGTTTTAAGTTTAACACCCTGTATCTTCTTAATGAAGCATTATTGGAATATGGTTTATATAAGGAGTCATATTATTTTTCAATGTACTATTACCCACTGAAATATAATGAAACACTTGTAGGACACCCTGTATATTTTTAAGTCAATTATACAGGGTTATTCACGCTATACGGCTCGGAATATTGTGGCCAAAATACGAGGTTTTCTAAAAATTTTTCTTTTGGGTTATATGGGGATCTATTATGGCTACTTTTTAAAATTATTTTCATATTATACAGGGTGTCCCAAAAGTGCTAAAAGTATCAAAGTTGTGTTTTTTTAAATGGAACCCCTTGTATATTGTTGCATTTTTGGATTCTCCGATCAAAATAAATGTGTGTTTTAATAAGGTTTACAATACCTAGCACTTACGGTTTTTGAAATAATTTAAATTTTGTAAAAATTTGGCCTAATTTTCATGTTTTAACCACTTAAGCAGTATTTAAGTTATGTAAGCGTAATTTACAGTGTAGTGTAATAATGGATCATACTTTATATCCCAATCATGAAAAACTTGCCAGCTTATACAGGGTGTGCAAAAATTAAAACTATTCAAATGAGGACTTTAAGTGGCTATAACTGGATTAATTTAAATGCAATGCCATATTTTTTAACTTACCAGGATATGTAGTTTTTAAATACCCATCAAATGGTACTAGGGTGTTCATAGCTAAGTCTTCGCGTTTTTGCAGAATGCACTAAATAATGGCTCCTTGCGCCATTTGGCGTCTTTTAGTTCAAAGTTCCAATGTATCTAGTTGCCTATGATATTTCAAAATATCAGATAGTTAATTTAGTTTATTTTTTAGTTTAGTCTGCAAAGGTACTTTTTTTCTAGAGTGTGTAATGTACCCTCAGGCTACGCCTATGCCTATGCAATCCGTCCGATCATGTCCGTGATGACCATATGTTGGAAACCCATTTTCTTCCTGTAAGGGTTGCCCTGCATAAAGGAACTTTCACTCTTTTATCCTTATCAAGACAAAGGTCTAAATTCATCTATATTTGGTCAAAATCTTTACAGCTGCAATTCCCCGTAAATTCTCAATTTTTGCCTTTGTCTCAAGATACGGTTTAAGGATTTAAAAAGTTACCAACTGTGGATTGACCCTGTTAATGGGTACCGATCCCCTGATTGGGTATTTAAGCTACCCCGAATCCCATAAACTCTCTATTACTCTAAAAATCCTCTCTAATGTCAAGATCATTTTAGTTTTTACCGATTAAGGCGTGTGTGTTATAACGAGTGCAAATAGTCAAAATGAAGATTTATCCAAAAGAAGAGCGTATTGACATGATTTTTATTCTTGGAGAATGTGATAAGAATTGTTTATTGGCTTCTCGAGTTTATGCTCAAAGATTTCCCGAAAGAAAACATCCTAAGCCAGCCGTTTTTGAGAGATTATTGCACTAGTTTCACGAGACAAGAAGTGTCGCGTGAAACTGGTGGGTATCATCGCGAGGTTCGGCAATTTTTAAATGCCAACTTTAAAAACAGGTAGATAGGAAGAAACGGATTTCAAAATGGGCCCCCCAGATCCCCGGACTTAACTCCACTAGATTTTTTTTTGTGGGGATACATAAAAGGAATTGTCTACAATACGCCTCCAACAACTCCACAGGATATGAAAACACGTATAAGAGACGCGTTTGAAACTGTTACTCCGCAAATGTTGTCCAGAATTAGCGGTGGTTTTGAAAAAAGAATTTGTAAGTGTTTGGAAATGGACGGTCGACATTTCGAACATCTGTAATAAATATTCTGTTTCCGTTTTATGTTATACTTGATATGTGATTTAGAGCTTTGAACTAAAAGACGCCAAATGGCGCAAGGAGCCATTATTTAGTGCATTCTGCAAAAACGCGAAGACTTAGCTATGAACACCCTAGTACCATTTGATGGGTATTTAAAAACTACATATCCTGGTAAGTTAAAAAATATGGCATTGCATTTAAATTAATCCAGTTATAGCCACTTAAAGTCCTCATTTGAATAGTTTTAATTTTTGCACACCCTGTATAAGCTGGCAAGTTTTTCATGATTGGGATATAAAGTATGATCCATTATTACACTACACTGTAAATTACGCTTACATAACTTAAATACTGCTTAAGTGGTTAAAACATGAAAATTAGGCCAAATTTTTACAAAATTTAAATTATTTCAAAAACCGTAAGTGCTAGGTATTGTAAACCTTATTAAAACACACATTTATTTTGATCGGAGAATCCAAAAATGCAACAATATACAAGGGGTCCCATTTAAAAAAACACAACTTTGATACTTTTAGCACTTTTGGGACACCCTGTATAATATGAAAATAATTTTAAAAAGTAGCCATAATAGATCCCCATATAACCCAAAAGAAAAATTTTTAGAAAACCTCGTATTTTGGCCACAATATTCCGAGCCGTATAGCGTGAATAACCCTGTATAGATATAGTAGTTATATGTTAGTTATTACCGTCCGAATATTTTTGTGACCCGTTTAATGGTTCTCTAGACTTTTTCTTGAAATTTCAATATAAACAATTGTGATTTCGCATTCCTTTTTTATGCAGACCGCTAAATAGATGGTTGATAGAGACATTTCTAACGTAAAAAAAATGAAAAAATAACTAATATGTTTAATTAGAACTCGTGAAATCTGGAAAAAGAGCGCGTCCGAATATTTTTGGGATTCACTGTACGTATTAACTAAAATCACAAATAAATCGGTAGATACCCAAATGTCAGTATTACCTTCTGCTAAAGCAAAATTCACTGAACTATCATTGAACGTTAACGACCACATCACGTTTATTGGTCGATTGCTAGGCTTCGACTTACAGAGAGTTTCTAGTTAGGGAAATTCGAGTTAAAGAAATGAAAATACATGGAAATTAGACAAAACGTACAGGGGACAATAGTAAATTTCGAGTTACAGAAAATTTCGAGTTATTCGCCTTTCGACTGTATTTACCTTTTATATTTTACTATATGGAAATAAGCCTTCAGTAGCACAAATAGAGCTGGCGTTGCACACTATTTTCAGTTAAAACTGAGAATAATATTTCTCCTTTACTGAGTGATCGGACAAACATTGATTAGTAAGTAATAATAGCAACAGCGGCAAAATTCTGGTTTGGTGCTCATTTTCCAAGAATCGAACACTAACAATTCATGTTCAAACTATTAAATCACATACAAGATGCTATCAAGAGAGATTGCGATCGGGATCTTCCTATTAGTGGAATTTTTATTAAATCTCAGGCTTTTTCGAACGTTACGTTTAAAAATTTCTATACTGATCATGAAGGCAAACTGAAAATAGGTACACTTATAAAAAGAAATAGGCACGTAGGTACAGTCGGTGTGAAAAGTATTCGTACAGCGGCTTATTTGAAAATAAAACGCTGTGGATTCATATTAATGATCAATTTTATTATTTAAATATAATTTATAGATAATTTTTAACATCTATAGAACACAAACGATACAGAGAAAATGCCATCCTTCCTCGTATTTACGAAAATATGAACAAAAACAAATATATTCGTAACAATTCAAGAGTAAAAAGTATTCGTACAATTCTTATCATTTGACGTGCCATGTTACTACAGTAGTGGCCATAAGTATGGAAACTTTAAATATTCCTACAGATTTTCTTTTCGTGTTACTTTTATAAGATTGTCTTCATAGTATTGTTAGATAAGAATGTACGCTATCAAAATATACAATAGGGGACGCTCTGAGATATTCTCAAAAAATAATCAACAGGAATGAAAATTTTAAGGTGGACAAAAGTATGGAAACGTATACATTTTATTTAAATAACTAAAGCAAAATAACATTTATTTCGATTTTTATTTAATATTTGGTGGCATAGCCATTTGCTTTAATAACGGCACGACACCTCTCGTTCATAGAACAAACCAGTTTTTTACATGTTTCCACGGAAATTAATTTCCACTCTCGCTCTATAATACTAAACAAATGATTGACATTGTGAATTTTTTCTCTTCTAGTTTGTCTTCCCAGATGTTCCCAAAGATGTTCGATCGGATTCAGGTCCGGACTCTGGGAAGGCCATTCCATTTTCGACACACAGTTTACTTCAAACCAATTTTTAACGAGCTTAGATGTGTGCTTTGTGTCGTTATCTTGTTGGAAACTCCAAGATAACGGCATTTCCCACTCAGCAAACGGAAGCATATGGTTTACCAATATATCTTTATAAGCGAATCGGTCCTAAATGCCGTTTATTTTAATTAATGGACCAACGCCAGACGCCGAAAAACATGCGCCGTGTTTCACAGTCGGCAACTGGTATTTAGGGTTGAATCTTTCGTTCTTGGGACGTCTAACGTATCGAATACCATCACTTCCGAACAGCTGAGCTTTGCTTTCATCGCTCCACAAGATGGTTTTCCATTTTTCTGGCGACCAGTGGATGTGCTCCCAAGCGAATGAAAGTCGCACTTTTTTTTTTTTTTTTTTTTTTTTTTTTTTTTTTTTTAAATAAGCGGTGACTTTACAGGAACCCTACCAAATAAACCTTCATTCACTTCACTAAAATTTTCCGCAGTGTTCTATTTGGAACCACGATGTTTTGTTCTTCGGCAAGGCGCCTTGAAACATCCACCGAAGTCAACTGTGAGTTTTTCTCCGACATCCTTTTTATTAATTTTACGGTACTTTTGGAATATTTTTTGGGCCTACCCGGTCGTAGAGCATTGCTTGTTCTTTGACGTTCATGGAAGCGTTTTAATATTTTGGAGATAGTGCCTTTGGGGATATTTAAAGTACTAGAAATATCGCACTGCCTGTTCCCATTTCCATATAGTTCAACAATACGGTGTTTTACTTCTTCAGACAAACGGCGTTTTGGCATTGTTACTACTATGAACTTTATCAGATACTATGCAAAATTCTATAAATTTATCAATTATTTGCGATTTTTATCAACAAATGAAAAAAGTTTCCATACTTTTGTCTGCAGCAAATTTATTTTTTTATCTGCATTCTAAAGGCAATACCAATATATCGAGGATATCGATAAAGTAAAAATTGTTGAATCTATTGTATATGTTCGATTTCAATTTATACCCGGTAGTTAAGAAAAAATGCAATATTAAAGAAGTTTCCATACTTATGGCCACTACTGTAAATAAACATTGAGCCCGGAATATGGCGTAGATCGCAAATTTCATCCATCAGTATCGAGTATTTGTGAAATAAAGCATTCACACTTGACATGGAGCGTAAAGCTAAAGAAACTACTGAAGAAGAATGAAAAATCATTATTAAACTACATAATCAATGTACAGTCAGTCATAAAAGTATTCGTACACCCACTAAATTTCCCAAAAAAACAAAGAAATACTAATGTAAAAAAAAAGAGCTACATATGAGATACCCTAAATGTATTTATTTTCAATAATTAAAATAAAAATTAAAAAATCAATGCGACAAAAAATAAATTAAAATGTACTTTTAAGTGATCACGAAAGTATTCGTACAACGCGTCCTATTGGTTATTTTTCGGGTTTTGGGTAATGAACTAATATTTTGTAGGTCCTCCTCCCGCTAAAATTACAGCATTTAGCCTTCTAGGCGTTGAATTCACTAAATTTACAGTGACTTCGGGTGTAATTTTGTCCCATTGTTCTTGTAAAACTATTTTTAATGTTTCTCGACTTGTAATTTTTTTTCGAACATCAGGATGTCGAATTTTTCTTTCCAGTTCATCCCAAAGATGTTCAATGGGGTTTAGATCAGGCGACTGAGGTGGATGATCAAGAAGTTTCGGCACATTGTAGGCTAACCACATCTTTACGTTATGAGTGGTGTGTTTTGGATCATTGTCCTGTTGTAAAATCCAATTTTGAAGTCCCAGTTTTACCACACATAATGGTACAGTGAATCCCAAAAATATTCGGACGCGCTCTTTTTCCAGATTTCACGAGTCCTAATTAAACATATTAGTTATTTTTTCATTTTTTTTACGTTAGAAATGTCTCTATCAACCATCTATTTAGCGGTCTGCATAAAAAAGGAATGCGAAATCACAATTGTTTATATTGAAATTTCAAGAAATAATCTAGAGAACCATTAAACGGGTCACAAAAATATTCGGACGGTAATAACTAACATATAACTACTATATCTATATAATTGATTTAAAGATATATAATTAACCTAATTAATTAATTTATTATTTTGTATGGCCACCTTTTGCTACAACTACACTTTTCAAACGTTTAGGCATAGAAGATACAATTTTTCTTAAATAATTTAAATAAATTTTATTCCATTCTTCTCGCAACCTGATTTTTAATATTGTTTTTGATGTAATTTCATGTTTTCTAAGTTGTTTTTCCAAATAATGCCATAGATTTTCTATCGGGTTTAAGTCTGGAGATTGGGGAGGGGTTTTAAGGACTTTAGGACAATTGTACAACAGCCATTCACGAACAATATGAGCGGTATGTTTGGTTGTTGGATCATTGTCTTGGTATAGCTTGAACGAATTTAATATGTCCATGTTTTCCGCACTTTTCCGTAAATTTCGTCTTAGAATATTTAAATATGCATTTTTGTCCATAATACCATCAATGAAAACTAATTCACCGACTCCTAGTGATGATATACACCCCCAAACCAAAACTGAACCTCCTCCATGTTTTACTGTAGGACAAAGATGTTGTCTCTGTAGTTCTGCATTTGCTTTCCTCCATACCATTTGACGTCCGTCTGAGCCAAAAATATTAAATTTTGATTCATCACAAAAAATTACATCATTTCAATAATTGTCTGGTTTGGAAATGAATTCTTTAGCAAAATTGATTCGTACTTTTACATTTTTACTGCTAAGCCATGGTTTTTTTCTGCATACCCTTCCGTGATATCCATGACTTCTGATGGACCGACGAATGGTTTCAGTACTAACTATTTTATTGGAATGATTTTCCAATGGGATCTTCAATTTTGGAGTACTAACTTTAGGGTTTTTCTTAATGGTTCTCATTATGAAGCGGTTGTCCCTGTCATTTAACAATTTTGGACGACCTGTTTGTTTTTTTGGAAGCTTTCTATCTTCATTTTTATAACGTTTTACAATGTCTCCCACTGTGCTCTTACTTAATTGGAGCATTCCCCCAATCTTTTTATAGGAATTACCTTTTTCGTAATGAAATATTACTAATTGCCTTTTATCAAAATTAACATTACTTTTGTTTGGTACCCGACCCATGATGGATATTATTTTTAATTTTACTCTGCGATATCTGTATTTAGCAAGCAACAAATGCATGCAAATGCATAAGAATTCTTTTTTTGCTATAAATCATTTTGTTGTGTGTGTCGTCCGGATATTTTTGTGACCCGTTTAATGGTTCTCTAGACTTTTTCTTGAAATTTCAATATAAACAATTGTGATTTCGCATTCCTTTTTTATGCAGACCGCTAAATAGATGGTTGATAGAGACATTTCTAACGTAAAAAAAATGAAAAAATAACTAATATGTTTAATTAGAACTCGTGAAATCTGGAAAAAGAGCGCGTCCGAATACTTTTGGGATTCACTGTATATTATCACGCAAAATGTTCATATATTGATACTGATCCATTTTGCCTTCAATAAATGCCCAACTTCCAACCCCAGCCGCTGACATTCCTCCCCAAACCATAACGCTGCCACCGCTGTGCTTAATGGTAGAACATACACTCACCCACAAAAGTCATGGTACAGCAGTTTACTGCATTAAAAAGTCCAAATATTTTCCATACATGAAATCAAAACTTCAATTTATTCACATAGAAATAATGTGAAATGTGTCTCTACCAACAGCAATATTATGAATATTTACAAAAACTCAAATTTATTCTGATAAAAATCAAATGTCATTTTCTAACAATAAATGGATTCCACAAAAGTCTTGGTACAGGTAAAACACTCGCTATTATTCGTAAAAAAAGAAAAAAATTAATACCCAGTGGAGTACCCTTTTTGTTTAAGGACTTCCACCAAACGATTTGGCATTGATCGAACCAACTTTCCCGTAACCTCATTGGATATTTGCGACCATTCTTCCAAGATAACCCTTTTTGAAATCTTCTTTATTATGAATTATATGTTTTCTAATTTGTTTTTCCAAATGGTCCCATAAATGTTCAATTGGATTAAGGTCGGGACTTTGTTGAGGTGTTTCTAGTAGATGCGGAGTATTGTATATCAACCACTAGCGTACCGTATAAGACTTATATTTAGAGTCGCTATCTTGCTGGAAATAAAAATGTTCTTCCAACCCCAATATTTCCGCACTTTGTTTCAAATTTGCCTTTAATATGTTCAGGTATACTTGTTGGTTCATGATCTCATCAATTATTACTAAATTGCCCACACCAAAAAATAACATACAACCCCAGACCATTAGTCCACCTCCTCCATGCTTTACGGTTGGAAATGTATTTTTTGGATTAAAAGCTTCCCCTGGTTTTCTCCACACTTTTCTTCGTCCGTCTGGTCCAAAAAGATTAAATTTACTCTCGTCTGACCAAATAACTTTTTTCCAAAATTCGCTTTCGATCGCTCTGTATTTTTCGGCAAATTCAACGCGGTTCTTCCTATTTACGGCACTTACATAAGGTCTTTTTCGCGCACTACAGCCTTTATACCCTCCTTTATGAAGAGTTCGGCGAACTGTTTCTTCGTGAACAACAGTTCCAAAATGTTCCCTTAGTTCAGAAGCCAACATCGACGAGCTTTTCTTCGGGTCCTTCTTGATTTCATTAAGAATGTATCTTGTTTCACGTTCTGTTAATTTTTTTGGGCGCCCAGTTCTTGGTTTGTTATTAATTCTATTGTGATATTTGAAACAATTCACTATTTTTTGAATAATAGAGCGACTCCTTTTTACAATTTTTGAAATTTCACCGTAAGATTTTCCTTCTTTATTTAAACGAATAACAATTTTTCTTTCACTCTGACTGAGCTCCGTTCTACCCATATTTTTAACTTTTAACGACTATAACATAAATGATACTGACTATTTGTCGTATTTCTGCAAATAAATAAACAAATGCATTCTTTTTTTTTTAATAAAAATTCAAATATTTTACCTGTACCAAGACTTTTGTGGAATCCATTTATTGTTAGAAAATGACATTTGTTTTTTATCAGAATAAGTTGAGATTTTGTAAATATTTATAATATTGCTATTGGTATAGACACATTGCACATTACTTCTATGTAAATAAATTGAACTTTTGATTTCACATGTGGAAAATATTAGGAATTTTTGATGCAGTAACGTGCTGTACCATGACTTTTGCGGGTGAGTGTAGATTTTTGGCCTCCAATGGTGTGTTTTTCTGATGCCAAATTTTACCTTTCCCATCTGATCCATACAAGTTAAATTTGCTTTCGTCGGTATATAGAATTCTTTTCCAAAAACTTTCGTCCTCGTCTTTATATTTATTCACGAAAGCGAGTCGTTTCTGCCGATTAGCGTTAGAAATAAACGGTTTCTTTCTGGACATTCTTTCCTGAAATCCTGCTGACCGTAGAACCCTTCGGACATTTTCTGGATGCACATTTTTACCACTTATATTTGGTAGTTCACTAGCCAAAATTGGAGCACTTGTTTTCGTGTTTTTTCCGATTTTTTGAATAAGAAAACGCTCTTCGCGTAAATTTAAAACTCTTTTTCTTCCAGATCTTGGCTTTTTATACATATTTCCCGATTCTTTGTAGTTCTTCGAAATATACTGTATCGTAGATCGACTTCTATTAACGATTTTACTAATTTCGGAATAGGATTTTCTTTCTTTATGGAGTTTAATAATTAAATTTCGAATATCTTAAGAACACTCTTGTCCTTTACGCCCCATTTTTACTAAATGCTTCAAATGTGTATTCAACAATTTTGATATCGTAGAAACTACTATAAACAACAATAGGAAAAAATTGTTATCGCTAATTTTTTTGTAAAACCCGAAAAATAACCAATAGGACGCGTTGTACGAATACTTTCGTGATCACTTAAAAGTACATTTTAATTTATTTTTTGTCGCATTGATTTTTTAATTTTTATTTTAATTATTGAAAATAAATACATTTAGGGTATCTCATATGTACAGTGCCACAGAAAAGTATGCGTACCCCCGTCGAAAACTGCTTTTTTTACATAAGGAATTGGATAATAAAGAAAATCCTTTTGGAAAAATTATATATGTCTAAACATATAGTAAATTTGTTTTAAACTAAGCAACAAAAAAATCCCTAATTTAACAAAATTAAGAAAACATAATTGCAACTCAAAAAAGTATGCGTACGAGAGAACTCATCAACAAATAACAAATAAAAAAACCATTCTTAATATTTTGTTGGTCCTTTGCCCTCAACAACTGCCTTTAGCCTATTCTTCATAGAAAAAACCAAATTTCTAGTCAACACTATTGAAATATCATTCCACTCTTGCGATAGAGCATCTCTTAAATCCTGTTTGTTGTGGATCCTCCTCTTTCTTATGCGTCGCTCCAGTTCATCCCATAAATGTTCGATGGGACTCAAGTCCGGAGATTGAGGTGGTGAATGGAGTTGTTTTGGGATATTATAAATTAACCATTCTTTTACAATGGCAGATGTATGCTTCGGATCGTTTTCCTGTTGGAAGCACCATCCGCTTGAAAGGCCCAGTTTTTCCGCAGACTGTTTCAAATTGTTTTTGAGTACGTTCAAATAAACAAATCGATCCATTGTCGTATCTACAAACACCACATTACCCACCCCACCAGCAGACATACACCCCCAAACCATCACGGACCCCCTTCCGTGTTTTACGGTAGGAATAATATTTTTAGGATTTAGCTCTTCATTTACCTTTCTCCAGACTCTTTGTTTTCCATCACTACCAAATAAATTAAATTTGCTCTCATCACTAAATACGACAGAACTCCAAAAATCATTGGTTTTATCAATGTTTAGATGAGCAAAGTGAAGCCGCTTTTGTTTATTAGTATCTGTTATAAAGGGTTTCTTCCTGGGAACTCTATTATGAAAACCCTTGTTGCGAAGAACTGTCCTTACTGTTTCCGAATGAATATGTATTTCATGATCGTCTTCCAATGTATTTCGAATTTCCACTGCCGTTCTTCTGGGGTTTTTTGTAACTTAACGGTCAATGGAGCACTTAATGCGGGGAGTTATTTTTGGCGGAGGGCCACTTCGAGGTCCACCATGAAGTGAATTGGTGGTTGGAAAATTTTCTAAAACTCTTTGAATACTAGATTTGGCCCGTCCAACAATTTTGGCAATACTGTTTAATGAATTTCCTTCATTCCTCAATCTAATAATTTGTTCACGCAATTCAATGCTAATCTCTTTACTTTTTGGCGCCATATCGATCAATTATTCTGTCTAACTAGTGAGAAACCTGTGCACAAGCTGGTCAGATTACAACTATTGCAGAAACCAGACGTTAACTTGCAGCAACATGTCAGATCTTAGAGGAATATCGCAAAATCTATTGCCCGTACGCATACCTTTTTGTCCTGCAATTATGAGTTTTTTTATTTTGTTAAAAGAGGATTTTTTTAAATGTTTTGTTAATAATAAAATTTAATATATTTTGGACATAAATAATTTTTCGAAAAGATGTTTTTCCTTCTCTGATCCGTTTTGTCCAAACAGCCATTTTTGATTGGGGTACGCATACTTTTCTGTGGCACTGTATATTGACCACTAGGGATATTTGGAAGCAAATTCCGGTTTCATATTTACAGACCTGTTTGTGTTCTATAGATGTTAAAAATTATCTATAAATTATATTTAAATAATAAAATTGATCATTAATATGAATCCACAGCGTTTTATTTTCAAATAAGCCGCTGTACGAATACTTTTTACACCGACTGTATCTAAATTTATTGGCGGTGAGATCAAACGGTATAACACCAGTGTCGTCTGTTGGTTTTAACTTATTATTCCTGTACTTTATTAATTTATTTTAATCTCAGTTCAGGCGAGCCTGTTTTCGTTTCGTTAAAAAACGGCATCGTTTCGTTTTGCTTAAAAATATTAGCGGAGAATAATAAGTGTACATATTTACCTACGCACACATGTACACAGATATGCAGTTTCAACAATCACGAACTAAATCATGGAAGCACCTAATGGTGGCGGCTTTTCTTTGTGGGTTTCCCCCTATTCGCTGCCAAACTTATTTTATGGCTTGTTACTCATTTTATCAACAAACTGGGGTATAAACGCAATAAGGAAGAATAAATCGGTCGCCGTAAGCCGGACTAATTCGCCGAAATTTCAAAAACGAAAGAGTAGCTTTTCTGCCCTTTAAAATTGGATCGGAGCCTGCCCAATTTCATGTTTAAGCGTGTTCGATACGGTCGTCAGTTATCCGTCATACAACCAACGGAGGGGCCGAAAAACGCTCACCTGTTCGTTAAATTTGCATTCGGTGAACCCAGTGAGGCCTTACAGCGCAAATATTCGCGAAATAAATCATGTGAATCGTTGCAAGACTGTTTAACGAATAACATACGCAACATCGGTCTATTATCGATTAATATACAGGGTGTCTGTAAAAGGTTTTTACAACGCTCTACCACAGATTCTTCAGATCAAAACAAGACGATTTAGCCATATTTAGTCTAGTCCAAAAGTTGATAATAACAGCGCTAGAGGGCGTCAAAGTTGAAAATTAAAAATCAATTTTTTAACATATTTTCCATACTGTACAACATAAAAACGTGAAAGTTGGTGTAGGGGAGTTTTTCATGACGCCGAATTCATATCTGCTAATAAATTGCACTTACCTGGTAGAGGGCGCCACTTACGGCCCACCGCATGTATTAAATTGATTGAAACTTTTTTACCTCCTGGTATAAATGATTTTCGAATACAGTAGTGTATTTGGTCATCGTTTATAAATAAAAAAGGTATACCTTGTTGATGTTGCTACGAGGAGCAGTTTACGAGATAAATGCATTTTAGTAATTCAGGTGTAAGATTTTAGATTAAACAACTTATTTACTACAAAAAGGTATTCTTGATAAGACCTTTAATAATTCGCAGTAGTTTTACAAGAAAACTTAATTACCAAATCATGAATACAAAGAAATAAGAATATCACAAAAACTGTTCAAAGAGTCCACCATTTGCACGTATACAAAGGTTTATAAAATTAGCAAAAAAAAGTTTAGCAAATATTCTTTAGATAAAAATACGACTTTCAGAAATGTATTTGTCAGGTATTTAGTGTAAACGACTTGCTTTTACACGAACAATTTTTATTAGTTGTGTCCATTTTTACATCTAAATAAAAGTATTGTCAATAATTTTAATTAATTTGAAAATTAAATTTTCGAGACACATTTTGCACTAAATGTTAGAAATCATTTAAATGAACAGTACCCAAATAAATGGATAGGCAGAGGTAATGACGCCCCTGTAAAATGGCCACCACGTTCTCCGGACTTAAATCCAATGGATTATTTTTTATGGGGACACCTTAAGTCCATGGTTTACATGACAACCGTCGATAACGAAGAACAACTGTGGCAACGTATTCAAGATGCAATAAATAATATTAGAAACGACGAAGAAGTTATGCAAAGAGTACATTTTAATTTTCTTCGGCGTATAAACCTTTGTATACGTGCAAATGGTGGACTCTTTGAACAGTTTTTGTGATATTCTTATTTCTTTGTATTCATGATTTGGTTTGGTTTGGAAGTTGTTCAATCTAAAATCTTACACCTGAATTACTAAAATGCATTTATCTCGTAAACGGCTCCTCGTAGCAACATCAACAAGGTATACCTTTCTTATTTATAAACGATGACCAAATACACTACTGTATTCGAAAATCATTTATACCAGGAGGCAAAAAAGTTTCAATCAATTTAATACATGCGGTGGGCCGTAAGTGGCGCCCTCTACCAGGTAAGTGCAATTTATTAGCAGATATGAATTCGGCGTCATGAAAAACTCCCCTACACCAACTTTCACGTTTTTATGTTGTACAGTATGGAAAATATGTTAAAAAATTGATTTTTAATTTTCAACTTTGACGCCCTCTAGCGCTGTTATTATCAACTTTTGGACTAGACTAAATATGGCTAAATCGTCTTGTTTTGATCTGAAGAAGTTGTGGTAGAGCGTTGTAAAGACCCTTTACAGACACCCTGTATATCGATTCGAGTCGAACGTCGAGAATTGGTATCTCCTTCGAGACATTTTTAGTTTCCCCTGACTTGCGCTTTATCATTTTTTGTCACGCACACTGATGGTCCGATTTGAACACGCAAACGAAAAATCCAGTGACTATAATGCAAATAAATATCTCGATCCATATCTATGTATGTAATCATCGCGAGTTTTCATTACAAGGCAAATTATTGAAGAATGATTGTGCTGCTCCATCGTCCATTTTTCAGTTGTCAACATATATTATGCAGTGAGCTTATGCGGCTATTTGATATTGGCTGCGCGTCTTCGGGTGGCGTATATTTCCTCCACAGTTGCCGAGGGAATAATCGCAGAAAAACCAGATCATCTGACATGATGAAATGTTGCCTCGCTTTGGTTTTTTTTTTCAATAAACTTTGTTAAGATACACGTCTGTATTGCCTTTGGTCTTCTGCAAAACGGCTCATTATGTGACTGTGCACATTGACATTGTCGGACGAGTTTCGTTTTTTTCGCTCGAGTTTCGATTTTCATTCACAAGGTAAGGGCCTGGTGACGGACGCAAAAAACGGGGAGGATAATATACTGGTTCAACGGATTTAATTATACCTAACGGAAAATCGAACTTTCAAATCCGTAGATGCTCGATTAATTGTTGGTCGATGACAGCAGTCGATGCGGGCGCCAGTACCAAAACAGTTCTTTGTCTTTACTCGGTAGTATATATATGTTTGCTTAACCATTGTAGGGAAACATATACATATGTACATCGATACTATAAAAAGATAACATCTGCAAACATCTGGCCGTACACAAAAAGTGCACCGGTGAAACCTAAATCCTTGCCTGACCCATAATAACTCATTACTACCTAGAAACGTGCTATTTGTCGATGAGAACCGAAAACTTCCTCGCCTTTCGGATTTTTACGTAGGTATTTAGATCTTTGAAGGTTTGAGGGCTTTTCAGCCGAAACAACCCCGCTAGGTACGACACAATAAAAATTTAAACCTTCTAATAAGTAGGTAGAAAACAAACTCATCGTAAAATTGAATCTCTTGTGGCGCCACTGGCTATTAATACACGTATTATTATGTGCTGCATTCCTGGTTTTATTCTGAATTATTTTTAACACTCGGAAACGTCTTCACACGCATCTCTAAGCACGAAATTAATGAGGCCCCTTTCGAAAACGACAAAGACTCCGCTGTGGCATTAGCGTCATGTGTACGTGTATGTTATTTCTCGACGCGGTACCTATTTCTTAATGAAATTGTAAACTCACTCCTCGAGTTCTAATTGACAATAGAGATTGTTACGCTGGCGCCACTTTTTGAAGGGACGACCGGATTGAAGCTACAAGACTCGTTTTGGCAACAGTGCCGCAAATGACCGGAGCAAAATGTCATGGGATCGAAACAAATGAATTTATTTTAAAAGCGGGGTATCGTAAGGGGCCAACACAGTGTAAGCGCCGTCTTTGGCAAACGTCGAAATTGAAATTGGCAACAGTGCAATTGTGACAATTCACAGTTACTGCAGCCAATTCGATCTTCCTCATTGCTCTTTTATTGTAAATTTTTATGTTCGTGATGCCGGCGCTCAAAATCGATCGATAATTAGTAGCCAAATGTACGCCCAGTGTTTAAATTCTGTCAGTACGTTAACACTTTGGCGAGTAAACCTCAAAACGTGCTTGACAGTCATTATTTTCTCCAAAACATCTTAAAAACAGGTTCCAATCGTGTTGAAAGTTGTTTAAGTACATCACTGCAATGACTTGGAGTACCTTAAGTATTTATCACGTAGAGAATTTTGTTGTGTTTCGCATTGAGCTTTCGATAAAATCGTGGGTAGATCCTTATTTGCTTAAGAACATTTGCAAATCGTTGCGGACCAAGCCAGGTTGCATGTTTAAACTGGAATTTTTGTGAGTTTCGCGGAGTCGGTCACATGGTAACCGATGACATAGAGATTTCTTCGGTTGTGACTTGCAAAACCGCAACATTTGTTCGCATTATTTGACCCTAAATAAATTCCTAAAACGCGCACCCACTTAAATTCAGGTATGTCCATGGTATTGCGGCTAAATTAAGTCGCAAACTTCATCAAGCGATTCGATCCGATAAACCGAAAACGCAAATAAGAAAAAACTGAACGCGTCTGCGCGCCAGAGTCGCGGCAATACAACAAAAGCCGATCGCGAAACCGTTCTTGGAAAGCCGGCCCCGGTCAATTGAATTGTCAATTGCAAAAAGACCAAACGGAAAGAGGTGAAAAAATGTCATCGGAGGCCTGGGATCGGAAAGTTGAGAAGGCGCATTTATGTACAATATAAGGTCATATATGGTGGACAAGTGCAGATATGTACGTACCAGGTGTGCTTGCATTAGTCAGGGGGATGGTCAAGGGAAAAATGCGCCTCGAATTTCGTACGAACGTACGTCAATGAACACACCCTCAACATATGTACATTTGAATGTACATATCAAAAGTCGAAACTTCTAAAGATGAGGATTTCACGGCCTTCCTCGTGGTCGTCTCATCTTCCCGACGGGCTTTCGCTATCGCCTCGGAGAATTTTACGCCGTAGTAGGGGTAGGAGGAGTGGTGACCTAACTTACATTTTACGTAAATGAGGGTTGTAATTGGTTTTACAATTCCCCGGTATGGATATTTATAGTAAAAACAGACCCATGCTTCGGCCGCAGGTTGTAAAACAAAGGGTCATATTATCGGCAACATGCTCTTCCATGAGCCGAAGATCTCGTTTGCTCTGTTGGCACAACGGTGCAAACCAGTCTCCGACGGTCGGGATTGAGCCCAACATTTGAAAATCCACTCTTACGTATGAAACGCGCAGAATCGTGATAGGTTCTGCCCGTTGTGAGAACAAACCCAGGTAGTACCGCGGCGTCTCAACGATTTCAGCGTGCGTGCTTTCACTTCGATTCGGTACGTTTCAGTTCCCCGGCCGTCGCACTTCGTGGTGCCGGTTTGGTTACGTGTGTCTTTAGCAGTGAGTTCTTCAAGCTTATTTAACTAAGTGAGGGAGTGAAGGATTTTGAATTAAAGTTGTTAGGAGTGTATTAATTAAGTTTGCAGACGATAGCTGTTGATTGGGGTGGGGAGGAAGAGAACTTATTTCCAGATCTCATAGTGTGTAGAACTTAGTAAGTATATGTGTATATTTGTATATATATAATGTATATATGTTCGTATATGTATATATGTATGTATTTGTGTAAGTTGTGTCAACGTGCATAGTATTGAAACCGTGGATAAAGGTTCAATTGCTTCAAAGGGCAATACTGTTTGTATCGAATATTCTACGCTCATTTGAGTCCCTGCTTCCTATCACCCCACCATTGCACCATTCTGCTGTAAAAATGGAACCTTTTCGTGCATATATTTCAACGTGCTTATGTTATTACTTGAGATGTTGAAAACTACTCGAAAAACTGAGTAAAAATTGAATTTCTCGTCGTCAACTTTCCCTGAATGCAAAATTTCGTTCAGAACGTCACGGTACTGTCCAAAAATACACCCAAAACCGAAATTGCAGTTTTAATTTGAATAACCTGTATCTGAAAAACGTAGTCGTTGCAGCCCTAACTTATTATCCTGAAATTCTGCATAAGTTCGCCTCTTAAAATGTGTCCCCAGGCATAATGAACACCCAATATATAAATTTTAAAAAAGCGTTTCGTTGTATATCCGTAACAAGTTCGTGTCCAGCTTGTTTATCGATGTGTGTAGGTATTAGACCGACATACGTATTATGTGTGTGTTCACAAATAATGTTGATTCAAATCCCTCTATCTCCAGACATGCAGTTCAAATTCCAAAAATCGATATCAGTTCTATCGTAATTTAACACTTATTTTAGTATCTAATTCTTACACTATTATGTTAAAACTCCTATGATTAGTGCTCCAGGTAGCCGGGGTTTACGATCCTCATTTAAGCCCCGTCTGCACCTGCTGCGGGCCGGTGCTGGGATACGGGAAAACGGGCAGATTAGTCACGAAATTTAATACCTGCTTACTGTTATTGTTTGTTTATGCATTCGAAAAGGGAGAATAGCAGGCAAATCCCCGATTAGAATAAACTGCAGAAATGTTTAAAGCAAAAAAGGGATTATATTTTTACTGTGCGTTTTCCATGTCTCGTTTCATGTCTCGAGAGCGTTCTTCACTTCTGAAAGGTCTGTGCCTCATTTGGGCGCGTTTCAGCAAGTAGCGCGTTCGGTGCTGCTCAGTACGAAATGGAAAATTTCCATTTGCCGCACGGCAAAAATCCCGCTTTAAAAACCCCCTGTGTATGTCTATCGGACATGTGTTTGGACAAATGTAGTAGCCCCTCCGTTGTCGGTAACACCTATCAAAAGAAGTTATTTAATAAAAGATAATTAATTAGCAACATTTATATACTCGTTTAAAAAACAATTACGTGTGCATCAAGACAAATTGTCGCGAAAAGTAATCGGGCTTGGTTTCGGCATACGAAGAATATTAATCAGTTTTTTCCGTGTACGTACTGCATTTCAATGAGCACATTTATTTATGTGTCGAGTCAAGTGAGATTATCCGTGCCTCAATTCCGAATATGAGTCCTGTTCGGCATATTCCCTCCTTGAGGTGCAGGAATATGTGTCCTTATGTTGCTCAAGATTTGAACTAGAAATTATAGAGACGCGCGGCATTGTTAGAACGTGTACGTAGCTATTAAAAGTACGGAGACTTCCTGTTGGGAAAAATGAGAACGGCGCAAGATGTCATTTGGGCTCGGATGGGACTGGACTGGATGCTCTGGAGCTATTTATATGAGGTTCCACATAAAGAAGCACACGAAATTAGATTAGCGCGGTTTTTAACTCTAGGTGTGCATAGTTGGCATAGCAGTGGAATACTACCGACATTCTGTATTATTTGCTTCGCCACGAAGCGCTACACAAAACGGCGCTTATATGAAGTTTCGATGGTGTCCCGAGCTCCTCCAGCCCAGAAGTCAAGGACGGTAAAAAAACACGGAATTAACATATCGAAGCAGGTAAAAACACGCTCAAATGGTCATTTAGTCGGGTACTTGATAGAGTTTTGAGCACAGCTATGACATAAAGATCAGATTTCTTCATCGGTGCAAAACACTTTATTTTTTTATTTATTTATTTATTTTTTTTTTTTTTGCCGGCAATTGACGACGTCGTGCTATTAATCGACTAATTAACGGACAAGACACACGGGGAAGCAATGCGTTTCCGGCAAAACGTTCTGGAAACTTCAAATGGCCTTTCCATGCCCCCGTGGCTCTCTCCATGCAGCAATTTCAATTCGGCCTTTTTTTCGTGCCGTAAAGGCCGCATTGGCAACGCAATCGAGCTTCATTATCGTTTTAACGTCACTTTTCAATATTTACTTTGAAATAAAACTCAATGCGAAAACGTTCGCTGGGGTGTTTGCGTTAAATCACTTATTTTAGACGATGTATAACATTGAAGATCGACTTGTTTACATCATCACCTCGTATGCGTGTAGGTACCTACCTAACGCTCTTTTAAATCGTTGTTATTCAAATATTAATGACCACTGCAAGAGGACGTGAAATTATGTCTGTAGCTGTTTCAAAACCGGTAGAACTTGTAGTAAAATTTACCATAAAAGGCCGGTGGTTTGATCAAAAATAGCCTGACTGACACTAAACAGATTTTTATGTTAATCCTTCCTCATTAACATATTACTCATATTTAAATCAATGCGTAAAGATAGAATCGCCGAGTTTCCCACTTAAGGAAATACATCAAAGTGTCAAATAAAACACCCCGATTTTTTGTGTTTCGATAAGTGCTCCGTTCCTTAACTCGTTATCGAAATTTATTTATTTCTCAGCGATCAGGCAACAATTAGCGGTGCAAAAGGCATTAACGCTCTGGACTACATATAAGCACCTCTCAATTGCTGATCCCCGTAAGCGCAACAATCTCACATTGGCTCCTTATCGATGCCCTGAAAGCAAACAATATACATTTATGTTTGTTTACCTAATGTTTTCTGAGAATTATCGATTTAGTGCCCTATCTGGCCCCCGTCGACGTGTCCTTTCCGCAAAAGAGATATGTGTAGGTGTGTATAAGGTCTCTATTAAGTGGCCCAATTTAAAAAGCTTTTCAACCCATTTGCGAGCGCCTGCCATGGCGCTGGCACGGGCGCACGCATGCATACCTCTGCCCATGGTAAAGTTTGGTGGCGCACATATTACTGATTAGATGCGGGCAAACAATCGCAAAATGATTTAAAAACTGTTCGATCGAAAGTCGAGAATTTTCAACTTTTCAACTGAAGATCCCCGCCCGCCTTCTCGCCTCGGCGAACTGAAAAGTACCAACCGACTCGGTCCGGTATTCCAGCCGATCTAGTATCTCAAAAGGTACAAACATCCTTGAGATGCTGAGTTGATGACTACCATCAATTACATCGATTCCTTATTGACTTTAAATAAAAATGATTTATTTAGAATGCTTATTGGAATATTTGTAAACGCCGTGAAGATGAAGCGGTACCTGGAAGGCTATGTAAATTTGGAAGTGAAGAATGCACTAAAAACCTTCAAGGTGTATCAATATAGAGGTCCTTGTAAAAAGCCCATAAACGAAGATCGATCTACTCGATCTCAGCCATTTCCCTTTATGGTGATGCAATCCCTAATGGGAATCTAATATTATTAATGGTGTTTTTCTTTAACCTATTAATTAACCTATTTAAAGCTCGACTATGGTGGGTTGGACTCGTGGCGTGGGCCTACACAAATCACAATCATTTACCAAACTAAAATTACTGTACTTTCGTGTAGATAATTTATGCAACTACCTGATTCTGTTATTATGAGAGTTGCACTCTACAGGGTTCCGACTGTTAACGCTTATTACCGAATGTTCTAGCAGTTATGATGGAAAATTTACTTGCGACAGTGCAACAATAATTCGAGTTATTTTTATGGTTACAAGGAGTAAAGGTGGTAATGTCACAGCATTTGTGCGGCTTACCATGCGTACCTCTCGAAGTCCCAATTCATCAAAACCTACTTACCACCAATCTCCTTTCTGCTTATTCTAAATAGGTACGGTGCAATATTCTCATACATTTCAAATAAAGATTAACGACTCTGGTACTGTGAGCGAGTCGAAGCGGTACCATCGCCGTTCCCGTCGTCGTCATGAAACGCCCAGTTATTTCCAAATAAAAGAAAATCGAGACCAAGAGGCCGCATTCCAATTCCAGACATGCGAGTGAGCTGTTTACAATGGGCCCCGAGAAAGAAAAACTATCGAGACAATCGGCGAAAAAACGAGAAGGAAAACGCAAACAAAAAAAAATGCGCTGTGTAAAGGTACTAGTGTAATTAAGGAGTTTTTGCAGTGGTGGTGCCAATATGCGGAAACTGTTTTAGTAGTCATTCAGGAAGAATGGGAAGCCACCCAAGGCGCCCCTTCGAGTCGAAAGGGAAGACCTATCCGTGTTGAGAGGAGCACTTGACGAAGACATGAATAAAAATTACGTATTGAGGGGGATAATTTGTAAAGTTTCAAGTGATTCATGCACGTGTGTGTGTCAGACATTCTGACCCTTTTCTATAAGTTATGGTATCCGGTGCCCCGGCTGGATTTCCGTTGGTTGCCCATAGTTCTAGTGATTGTACACGTAAATCTATACATATACACTCATCACTTAGGTTTTTGTGTATAAACCGATTTAATTTTCATCGCCTTGAAAGGCGTGGGTCTTACCATTTTAGAGCGTCAAGCTCCATTCCACTTCGCCTTCAACCACCCACAGGTCTAAGTGCTTTTTTACCGTCGATTATTCAATGCAATATTATTCTTGTGTCCGATTTTACAATTTATATTTCTTTGATGCAGAACCGATTTTAATTTATTGGGTTTGAGATTATTGAGTGAGGGCATGTTCGGAGGTTCTGGCGTGGGAAATTACGTCATGAACAATCTCACCTGCACTTTGATAATTTCGCCCTTAGGGTTGTTTAACTTATTTCACCGAGTTCTATATTACTACTAGTATAATCGGTATAGTTGAATTAAATATGTTTATTTTTTCTTTTCAGGGATGCTGCATGAATATGTGGGTCCATGGGTTCTGTGCCATTTTGGTTGCTTTGATTAACTTCAGGGTTACCTTCGTGCTAGCAGGTATACGTAATAGTTGTTTATTTCATATTGATTGGGCGGATCTATTCGTCCTGCACCGTATCGCAGACGGTAACTCGGACGTCAGAGTGTCCCATAATGTAGTGACGGTATATATGTAAGAGTGGCAAATAATTGCGTTCGCCTTATTTTCAAGAAACATCTGTTTTAACGTAAAATGCAAAAATTCGTATTATAATAAGCAACCTACTAGACTTGCGACCTAAATAAATATTGCATATCGTATATTACTTTATCTTATGCTGCCGTTTAATTTACAAAAATTTGTACTATAGGTTTTACATCAAAACAACGTTTTTGAAAATACGGCGAACGCAGTGTGGTCTTCTGCATTCGTCGCTCTGGCGCAATTGGGCATTTGTGAAATGCATTTGTCATTTATTTATTATAAAAATGGTTTTTTCCCTTTAAAAATGAAACATGTTTGTTTTCATCTCTAATTCATCAGACTTCGAACACCTGGAAGTAGAGCCGGAACGTATAACTCTACCGGTAGGCTTCGAAACTATGCTCACTTGCGATATGAACATAGAGCCCGACCAATTCCAATGGAAATTTTACCCGTCAACGGAGCTCTACAATAGCAATGCCAACATTCAACTGAGCAACCCTGGTTATCGTTTAATTCCCGAGAATGTTTACAGCATCAAAGGAGATAAATCTGTTTTACCTTTGAAGGTGACAAGATCAGTACCAATTATTAATTGAAGTATTTTAAAGTTAATTTGTGCAGCTGAAAGAAGAAGACGTGGGCGATTACCAATGCTTGGCATACTATGGGGCCTCGGTGGTTGCTTCGGTACCCTGGCGGGTCACTCTGTCTCGCATGGGTCCAATGCCTCACCAAGAAACAATTTCGGTGTCGGTGCAGGCAGGTAACACGGTGAGTTGGAGGTGTTACGTACCAGAATCCAATCCTCCCGCGTATATGTACTACCAAAAAGGGGATCAGTACGTATCGCATCCTAAAGATGCGGATAAGATTGGGAGTATGATACTCTCAAATGTTAGCCTGAGCGACTCTAACACTTACAGGTAAGAGTTGATGTTGATGTTGAGGTATTGCGTTAAACTGGTTGAAACAGTACCAACAAATGTTTTTTCTTATTCTAATTTTTAGATGCACCACAACAAACACTTTCGAAAAGAAAATAATTAATGCAGTACTTAATTTAGAAGTTCTTCATAATGGACCCATGAAAGCTCCTAGTTTCATTTCCAACCCTGTAACGAAGTACACTGCTCTTAAAGGTATTTTTGACATTGTGATAAATTAAGAGATTCCACATTGCATTACCTTAGATGCGTGTCTGTTTCTCGAGTGTTCCGCTGTGGGAAATCCCGTTCCCAAAGTATCATGGATTAAACTTCGCTCCCAAATGCCTTCTAGTCGCATGGAAATCGTGCCAGGTGGTCTTATCATACGAAATGTAACGTCAAATGACGACGGAGTGTATGTTTGTACCCATACAAATTCTCAGGGGAAATTGTCCCAAGAGATCACCGTTAATTACAATGAGGAGCCGAGCATAAATTGCTCTAATAATACCATCAAGATTAAACAGGGAGAAAACCTCGATTTCAGCTGCGAGGTTAAAGGTATGTAGGTTTAAAGTTTAATAGTAGTTTAAGGTTTGTCAGTTTGTTCTTGTGCTTCATTACGCAAATTTAATTATGACGTTGACGATATTTCAGGGGTTCCCGAGCCACAAATCGTGTGGTTTCTCAACGGGTTCTCCGTATTAAACGATAGTGAAATCGAAGCAGTGGGTAATAAAATTTACTTCAGGCCTGTCGAAAAACGGCACGCGGGCAATTTGCAGATATTTGCCCGCAACATTGTCAAGACTGTATATGGTAGTGTAAGCATCAGGGTGTTTCCCATAGCGACCAGTATAGATGAAATTACCACGCCTATGCATGGCGGGCAGCGACATAAAAACAAGTAAGTCAAGAAATTTGATTCTTCTGGGTCCCCGGTGCAATTGGGATAATTAATCCTTTTCGATTATAGAAAATCTCCGAATACAAAAAGGCCTCCTAAACATAAACCGGCCAAAATGATCCCGCCCAGTCGACCAGTGATTTCGAGGGTAAACGATGAAACTGTGGTGGTTCGATGGAACGTCACGACAAACAACGGACTGCCCATTAACTTTTTTAAGATACAGTATAAAGACTTAGGGCTTGGGACCAACAATAAAGATAGTTATAGAAGCAGTTCAGGTTAGTTCAAAGGTTCGATTCAGTACCAATGATGAATATTTTCTAATAATATGTCACCAAAAGAAATACCTATCAGTTAACTACAAGTATTTACGGCGTTGTCAACTTGGAATAGGAAAATTTTCGAATTAAAACAGCAAGAGCAAGTCAAACGTTAACTCTATAAGCTCCTGATTTGAGGTATATTCATCTATTTCTCACGGAAAAAAAGGAACTGACAGTTAACCAAAAGTATTTACAACTTTGTCGCATTTGCACGTTAATTTTTAGAATGGAATACGGCAAACTCGGAAATTCCTTCGGCACAAAGGGCCCATGAAATCACGGAACTCACTCCCGACCACATATATAAATTTCGCGTGGCCGCAGTGTACCTGAACGACGCCTGCAAATTGAGCCCATTGTCGAAAAAGTTTCACTTACAAACTCTCGATTTCGAGCAACGTAACCCGTTGCCTCTTTGTAAAATCACGCGCATTGAGACCGTTAATCATACGGCGGTTCAAATATACTGGCAGGTAAGTGAACGCATTTTTTTGTCTGTAGAATCGCTAAATGACGAAAGTAATGCCTAGGCAGCTACTTTTTACAATCGCAGTTATAAGATTATTCGTCATTAAACAGTTCGGCCATTAAATACATCACTGTCTACAGATCCATTTCTGTATACGAAATCAAACCTCTAATATTATTATAGTGCAATTCGTTCAACGTGCCCATTGATGGATTCTACATTAATTATATCCTGGCTACAAGAGCAGGGGACGATTATATGATGACGCCAGTGGAAGGTCAGGACATCAGAAGTGCCATAATTGATCACCTGCAACCGGACACCAGTTACGATTTTAAAATGCAAAGCTTCACTCAGAAGTTGGCCGGGGAATTTAGTCCATTGATGAAAGGCCGGACGGCCGGTAAAACTAAACGTTATTTTCTGTAGGGATTTTCTGTGATTTTTTTTTTTTAGCTAATCCCGCAGGTTCTGTGACTACAGTTACGGTTCCGCCAACGAGCAAAAATGTAGATACAAGCGTACCAGATAACAACATCTACGTTATTGGTGCGGTGTCCGTAATCGTGTTCGGACTACTTGCGACGGGGGTGATATTGCTGTTTGTTTGTAGGAGATGGCAGAAAAACAAACTCTCAGGTATTGGCCGATATTCCGTTTTAAATGTCGAGTTGGCATCGAAACAAATGTTTTTCGCCTCTTGAAATAATAGACACTGACGGTGGACGACAAACTGATAAAGATATTTGTTCAATTTTTAACATCACTCGTTTTATCAAATTCGGCCAGTGTGATCGCCCGTCAGCCGGAGGATAAACATCTGACTTTCGCGGTAACTGAGTTTTTTTATAAGTTAGAATAATGTCTTGTAGGCGAACAAGATAAACCGGCGGTTGAGCACCACATCCAAGCCGACGGAAGTGACTACGTGGTAGAACCGAAACCTCTACACAGAACCAATGGATGTGCTTTACCCGGGAATAGAATCACCATCACTTCAAACCCCTTAGCAGACGCTGATAAGGTAATAATATGTTCTATACATTTACTTAAACACAGATTATCCATTTTTTTCTTTTGTTTTGTTGAGGAATAACGCGTCACACACAAGTAGAAGTTGAATTGCACCCTATTCCTAGTTAAACTCAGGGCTCAGACGAAAATCTTTCTTGACATTTTGGCAGCCGTCATTATAATCTAGGAAAAACTTTGTATAAAAAAATGAAAATAAAGAGAACTAAATTGGATGGCACATGAGTATGTAAAACGAAACGCGCTAAAAATATTTTCGTCCTAGAAGCTGAGGAACCACGGTTTTTGTGTAAACTTGTATAAACAGAAAACTTCCATTCCAGGGCTATTGAGACTAGGAATTTCCAGAACATTTCACATATTTTACATATTTACATTCCATACATTTTAATTCTGTTAGTTTTCGTCTTTTTATAACAAGTTTTCATAGGTATAAATGCAGCCACTAAAATGCTAACAAAGATTTTCATTCTAGTCTGACTGAACTGAAATCAATGCGCAATTTTACACCTACTTATATGTGAGGCGTTACTTCTAAACAAAATTTATGAAAAAAAAGGTAATCAGTAAAAACCTCCTAAAAATATTGTAAGGAATATATGGCAAAAAGTTAATAATTACTATTGTCTGTTCTGTCGTTTGTCTTTCCTTTTGCGTAGCATTCTTCAATTATGCCTCACTAACAACTACGGATTAAGTGTTTGTAAATGCGAAATAGTTTTAGACATAAACAATCCGAGGGCAATAATTTTGATTTATTTTACTTACAATATATGCATTATTTTTGTCCCAGCAACAGGTTTGTCAACTGTCTACGAAGAATAATTGTATTCTTCAAGAGAGAATAGTTGACGAACCTTCACTGCGCTCCTCCAAAGCGATACTAAAACTAGGTTAATTCGTCTCTATTCCAGACATTTCTAGATCGGATTTTTTCCAGAATCCGACCGTGATCGAAATGCGAAATCTAGCCAATAACAATGTGCGTCACCAGTCCGAGCGGCTGAACGCCCAACTTTCGGAGAGTGCGGACGGCCACGTCAAACACCAACATAAAAAGCAGCTTCGTCGGAGCAGAGAAGACTGTTCCACTGGTAGTAACTACGTGTAAAATTAACTATAGTAGTGTCGACTGAATTTTCAAACGGGGAAGTTCCGAGTCTAGCAAATTAATCGTTTCTGTGATAAAAAGAAGACAAAATATTCTTTCAGAAGTTCTTAGGACTTATATGGGATTTTTGCCATTTGGTTGTTTTTTGTATTCGAAATTTAAAAAAGAACCAAGACGGTTTTGTGCCTAATTGAAATAAGTTTTGTCTCGCAGCTCGCACTAGTGTATATACTTATTTTATATATTGTATAAAGTGTGGAAGTATTTTTAGATTTGAATAGTCGTAGTGTAAACAGTTTTGTTCATCTCCAGTAGGGAATAGTTAAGCTATTTATTGTGTTGGGTAATATTTTCATTTTTATACATTTTATACCAACGTAGACTTCAATGAATCGTACGATTAAGATTACGTTAAGGCCCGGTGAAGTTTAAAATGTGATAGATTTCAGTCTTGCAGATTATACGTTCTGATCAAGATTGAATAATAGTTACATACTACTGATTGTATGTAACAATTCGATAAGCACTGCATATATTGCAAATGCAATGTCCGATTTTTTAGGCTTTTGATACCGAGAATAAAGGCTTTATTTTATAGTTGCGTTTACTAATTATTGCTGGGTAGAAAACTTAATGTTTTTATTTGCTTACTAGTAGTCAAAGGCTTTTCGAAAGAAAAGGAGGAAGCAGGTTAGTTCAAGGGCAAGAAGTAATATCAACGAATGATATAAAGAGAACGAACATAAAAATGAATCATTACTCCAAGTTATAAAACATTACTCATACTAACAAGGAGACCATCATGTTTGTGTACTTAATATATATTGTACAATTAACCCCATCCTATTAATAGGTGTAAGGATTTTATCAGGTCACTTAGACAACGAGAAAAGCGTGTATAAACTTTTTTTAGACATCTTACACATATTTAAGAAGTTTCACAAAATTGCTGTGTTTTAATGAGTTAAGCGACAGCTTAAATGGTTTTGGATTCGTAGTTCAAATCGCCTCACATTCCTATTGTTTTTTCAATTTAATAATTTCATGTTATCTGGTAAAACTCTTGCACCTGTTGATAAGAGGGGGTTAACGGTACGTATGTATAAATATAAATAATATATAAAATAAAGGATTATGTGTAATTATACCAAAATCTTTTTGTTACAAGTTTGATGGTCCCTTTGTAAGAAAAAAAAACTCAAAACTCGACTGATTTTGTGGTTAAAAAGCACATCAGCTATAATACTCCACTATCTTTAACAATAATCAAAAGTACTGGAGTGAGACCAAAACTCCAAATTAGTTTTGGTTTTACCCCGTATACTATTGTACGAGTTTTACTCCAAGTTTTAATCCTAGTTTCTGATATTTATTACGATTCATTTTCCTTCGCCATGACATCAAGAACCCTTACTAAGTTATATTTAAATTTCGCTTAAAAATATAAAAACTTAATTGTTTATTTATTAAACGAGAAACAATCTAACAATACCTGTGCAAGTTTGAAATTAAATTTCTTACGCGATCACTGCAACGATAATCCTCAAGTAAGATCATTGCAACCTAGACACAACGAGAAATGACAACGCTGCGTAACATCTACATTAAAGCAAAAAAATTGTGATTGTTTTGAATCTGTCTTTAAAAATTAGATTAAATCAACACTCTCAAATAGAGATCTGATAATTAGTATATTCCTCACATGAGAAATGTAATTTTTAAATCTTAGCCTGTAGAATAAATATATATAAAAAAATCGTGATGTAAATGTAAAGAAACGGCAATGTGGCGTGTAGTGCGGTTTAACCTAGCCTTTCAATTAAAAAAAAAACTTGGTTAGAGTTAATTTATAGAGCGGCGCACCTGCGCCATTACCTATTTACATTCCATTCATTATTATTTTTTTCAGGTTTTTAATGTTTTTTCCTTCCAATTAAATTGTTTGTGATAATACATTATTGAAGATGCTTTTTGGAATATAAATCAGAAGGGAAGAAAGAGCGAAAATGAAATAGTATTTCTTTTTTCTTCAACAACCATTGATCCCAAGAAATTGCTAATGGACGATATTACCTAGGAATTCGATGTTGTTCAAATTCCGAGCTACGAATTTGTAGTGTTAAAACATGGAAACACGTGTGGAAACTGCTGTACGATTATGTCCGTTACGGGACAATAAAGAACACATAATCTGTGTCGAAAGTGATCCGTTGAATAACACTATAAAAGTATCAAATAGTCATGTGTATTCTGTAAATCATGCATTGCCTTCAAATTGCTCACAAAATTTAGTATACAAAAGTGTGGCAGAGCCTTTGGTAGCTTATTTCTTGGAAGGTTGTGATGTTAGCTTAGTAACATTTGGTCAAAAACACACAGGAAAAACATATATGTTGTATGGATCAGGTCTTCATTGTGCTGCCAGCGAGGCCGATCAAGGTATTGTTCCTCGCTTTATAAGGGAAGTGTTGGACCTACTTAAAAGTGACAAAAGCAAAGACCGGTTGTGGACTTTACATGTAACTTGGTCTCAGATTGTGGGGGAAACCATCCAAGATTTATTGGGAAACTCTTCCATAGAAATTGAAGATTTATTAGATGCATTTCAATTAATTCAATTAGGGCTGTCCAGTCTTTCAAACCAACAAACCCACTCGCTGTTTACAGTTACTTTAGAACAGCAATGGTTTGTCAATTCCTCTGTTCACCATAAGATATCAACAGCCAGTTTTGCTGATCTCGCAGGTTGTGAGAAATTATTTATTCAGGATGTCCGAGGACAAATACAGACCTTGCCTAATGATCCAGGCTTGCAAGCACTGCAGAATTGCATCATGGCTCTGTCGGATCAATATATCAGAAATGCACAGTTAATTTCTGGTCAAATTCCATACAATCAGTCAGTATTAACCACACTTCTCAGGGACTCTTTCGGGGGCCGAGCAAAGACCATCCTCCTATGCTCCATCTCGCCTTTAATGCAAGACTTTGGAGAGACTGCCTATACGTTAGCAGTAGCTTCTAAAGCCCAATTTGTTAACAATTATGTGACAATCAATTCTTACATAACAACTCAGGATGTGGTGGGACAAGAAAATCTAGATGTTTTCGGACTTCAATTTGCTGCTAATCAGCTCTTAAAACTCGTTGTAAATGCAGAGGAATTATTCCAAAATCTGGTTGGTACAGGTTGCTTGAAAAAGTCTGAATTGGATCAGATATCCCAGTGGTTGATGCTCAAACAAGAATGTGAGGAATGTTTGAGAGACACCTCAGAACCTCACAGATCTTTAGAAAGGATTGATGAGGAAGATGTTGAGGATTGTACTGAAGGGGAACATTCCGAGACTGATGACAGCTTGACTGAAGACGAACAGTGTGGGTGAGTTTTGCTAATCAGGGTGTCCCATAATTGGAATATATCTTTGAAATTGGGGATGTTGGAATGTTTTTTCAAAACAGCTAAGCAAATTGCAGATAGCAATATCAAATGTTTAAAAATGTAGCAACAGTGAACATTTAATACATCCTGTATATGCTTCTAATATTTTACTATTAACTTTACTTATTATGTTTTTGTTTTTTAAGTTTGGATGATTTGATTACGGAATTTCAACAGAAAACCGATAATCTAGTCACCAAATGTAACGGAGCTGATATGGCTTCTCGAACACCTCTTATTGACAGCGCCAATAGTTCTACTGGTTACGCTTATCATGACAAAGGTAAGTTTTCCTTCAACATTGCCCGCTCCCTTGATCTTTTTTCACTTATTTTATTGTAACCTTGTCCCAATTTAAGGATTTATTAAATATTATTTTTCATTGGTTGATAACTTCATCGAAAATATTGTATAGGTGCTAGAGGTAGAAGAAATAGCGTTCATTCGTTGGAAGAACTTCAACAGAAGCATGACGCTATAAATTCATTGACCTTTAGTGGAGAAGATGTAATTGAAGGATGTGATAAAAAAGCGTCTTTTCAGCGACCCATTACTTTAGAGAATAGAAAGAGGATTTTAAAACAAGTATGGTATTTCAGAAATTAAGAGTGAATTGGAATTTATTTTTTCTTATTTGTAGATAGCACTGACAATAAAGGGTTACGATAAACAGATTGCCGATTTAAATCAAACAATTGGGGTAAAGCAAATCCTTATAGGGCAACTGTTGAAACATAAAGAAACGAAATCAAGCGCGCACTCGAAAATCGAACAGCGATGCCAAAAACTACGAAAGGAGATAAAGAGCACGCAGGAAAAAGTAACACTCTGGCATAAAAAAAATAACGTCTTCATGGAAACGAAATACAAGGAGGAACTGGGTGAGGTAGAGGCCAAATTGAAGAGCGCGCAAGACTTGAAAAACATCACAGAAGACGACGATAGGCGTTTAGCAGAGCTGGAAGGAAGTTTGTTTTCCTCGAAAAAGCAATTGGAAAAGATCTCTAAAATGAGGAAGAAAGAGGAAAAAAGGCGGCAGATGTACGAGTCTTTGTTGGTAGAGAAAAAAAGCGACAACGCCACAAGCACCGACGAGAACAAGGCCCTGGTACTACTTATGCTCTCCAACTCCGACATGGAAGAGAGCCTCTCAATCTCCACAGAAGAACTCGAACGATATCGACACGAGATCAGGAACTTGCGTAAAACGCGGGAGTACCTGGTAGAACAGCGATGTCAAATTGACGCCAAGTCTCAGAATAAAAAGATTTTGAACGATGTTCAGGAGAAAAAACTGTTGCAATACGAAGAGGCCATCGAAGCTATAGACTTGGCTATTGAGTACAAGAATGAGTTGCTTTGCGGCCATCGAAGCACCGACGATAAAACTGTAGAAAAAGTGGAGGAGCCGGGTGACGTTATGTTAATGGACCGCTTGATGCATTTGAGCGAGAACGAAATGCGGATGTTGCTATATCGATATTTTCAGAAAGTGATAGTAGTTCTAACAGTTAATTTGCTTTTAATCTAGGGAAGGTCTTCTAGGTTATCGAACTGCGATTGAGCGGCAAGCGATTAGAGTTGCAGGTGTTCGATTACGAAAGTCAAAACGAAATTTTAATCAACAGAGTTCAGAACCTGAGCCATAATTTGCAACAGGTTAGATTGGAGGGCGAACGGAAGGTTGTTCATTTACATCAGCAATACGAGGATAAAATCCATCTTGTACTGCGACACTTGGCCAACGATACGGGAAGCGAAGAAGGCCGAGGTATAAGATTATTTGGTAAGTTTTTTTGGTCATTTTCACCGACACATCGTATAGGGAAATATACCCTTACAGGAAGACAAGCGATAACGAGAACTGCGGGCAGCGCTAGCGGTACTAAAGTAGACAAAAGTAGTTTGATCGCAAAATTTACTCGAATAGCACGAACGGAAATTGTGCCCAGACAACTTCAAAACGTAATCCCCACTCCGCAGGCGAAAATAACGAGGACAAAGAACAAACTGTTTATTCAACAAGCCAATAGTGATACTGAATAATAGTAATGATTGTGTGTGTGATAAAATTCAATTTAATGTTTTTGTGTGTGTAATGTTCCATAAGGGATATGATTGTTGTTGCGCAATTAGAAATAAATAATAATCATAATACAGAAAGGAATAAAATTAATATAATCTAAAATTATATGAAGTGTTTTTTCGCTCCCTTACCTTAAATATGTGTTTTTCTTTGGTTTGGCACTACAAATATTTAATATTGAAGATTAACAAATATTTAAGAGCTCCATGAAATATCGACGTTGCCAAAACAATAAAAATGGCTTGTTTTTGTAGGGCAGATTTTGACACTCAAAGAACGTCAATGTCACAAGTCATATAATAATAATTTTTGTCAACATAAATAAACAAAACAATGGTTTCGTTTAAGTATGTATAAGTAAAATTGAATTGTGAAAATATTGCCTCACCTATTAAATAATTAAAAAATACTAGAATTTCGTTTTCGTCTATTTCACTTGTGTATTCTGAATTTACTTGAAAAGATAAGTCCCATTTATGCAATGGATCAAATGCTTCCCAGTCCTGGGTTCAGTATACCCAGTATAGGTAATCATATCAATGCTGTGAATTACGAAGAAGCATTATTCCCAATTTAAAGGTACCCCCTTGCACCAGCCAGAGGAGGACCAACAAATTCTTCCAAATGCCCTACAACAACAACAGCAACCTGTCACTAGTCAAGTGCCTCCACTCGCTCCCATGGGTGGACTCACTCCCAACTTGGGTATGGGCAGTGCTATGACTCTACCACATACAAAATATGTGACTGGATTCTCTATGCCCATGGGGTCTGTACATGGTGGTATGACTCCTCAAACTCCTGTAAGTGTTCTATGAGTCTTAGATAACAATAATTACCAAATGCTTATTTGACCGAATTGAAGATTGAAATTGTTTTCTGTTATATTTCAATTTAAATGAAAACTCTATAAACTCACTGTTTTGTGAAAATATGACCAAAAAACATTAGTGTGAATTTCCAGCAACACAGTATGATGTCATCAATGGTGAATTTGGGCGGAACTGGTGGAAGCACACCAAACATGAGCGTCGGCACTACTGGTCCAGCTACCCCATCGCCTATGACACCTATGACTCCACATTCTGCTGATCCAGGAATCATTCCACAACTCCAGTAATTTCTGTTTTTGTTTAAAAATTTCTATCTTCCCTACTGTTCTATTTGCAGAAATATTGTTTCCACCGTAAATTTAAATTGCAAACTTGAACTCAAAAAAATTGCTTTACATGCACGTAATGCTGAATATAATCCGAAACGTTTTGCTGCTGTGATAATGAGGATAAGGGAACCGAGGACCACGGCGTTGATTTTTAGCTCTGGAAAAATGGTCTGCACAGGGGCCAAGAGTGAAGAGGATTCAAGATTGGCAGCTAGGAAATATGCACGAATAATACAAAAATTGGGTTTTCCTGCGAAATTCTTGGACTTCAAGATACAGGTAAGTTTAGCAACTGATTTGTGTTAGAACTATTATAAAACTTCTTATTTTCAAGAATATGGTGGGTAGCTGCGACGTGAAATTTCCGATCCGTCTCGAAGGTTTAGTGCTCACTCACAGTTCCTTCAGTTCCTATGAACCAGAGTTATTCCCTGGGTTAATCTACCGCATGGTGAAACCCCGAATAGTGTTACTGATATTCGTTTCTGGCAAAGTTGTGTTGACTGGCGCTAAAGTTAGACAAGAAATTTACGAGGCATTCGATAACATATATCCAATTTTAAAGAGTTTTAAGAAGCAGTAAAATTCTTTTTTCTGAATTGTGTTATCTATGCATTTCGAGACACTTAAATCCTGTAATTTTAAATGTTCTCTTGGAATTGTTTTTTTTTTATTCATTGACTCGCGTACGTTGTTACGGATAGATTGTATAGCCAGTTCAAAGACTGCTTTAGTTGTATTACACTTAATGTGTAATTATTATTTGTCCATACAGGGCTGTATTATTATTGAATATAATAGGAACATGTACTAGACTGCAGAACTTCATTTATTCTTTTACTGTATTGCGATAAAATGGTTTATTTTGTTAAACGGAAGGTGGTTAAAATTAATATACAATATTGGCTTTAAATGTTTGTTTTCGTTCCCATTTCCGTTATAGGAAATGAAAGGAAACAATAAAAAAAAAGCCCTGCTCTCACTATTCTGTGGCATCTTAGGTTCCAAGAGTGCGTTCGCAATTCCTTTCTTATTGATTAATTCCGAAAAAATATGAATTATCTTGTGTTTTGAATATCTGCTCCTAAAAGTGGAAAATATCTTGAAAAAGTGCATCGGTATGTTGTCATTTAGACTCAAACGCCACGTACGTTACTAGCTCCCAAACGGAAACATATTTGGTATTCGATTTTAAATTTTAGAAGGCCGTTCGACGCAATGTGAAAAACATTAATTTGCATTGAAGGTTACTTGAAACTCGAAGTGGTGCTATCTATATGTCATTACGTTAAGTACTCTTTTATAGTTTCTATGTGGCGCCATCTAAAGGTGAGTAGCTAAAACGAACATATACAATAAAAGGAAATTGCCCTCGATTAGGAATTAATGCAGTACTTAGTGCTTATGAGACGCCACTAGTCTGAATAAAACGAAACGATAATTAGCAACGAAGTACTAATGCACTTTTTCAAGATTTTTTACCCACCTCTCCTGGCCAAATATTCGAACAAATAAAACGTAGTCACTTGAACCAGACATTTTGCAACCCGAATAAATAAAGGAACCAAATGAAACTACAAATCATATTAGTATGAAAAAAATACACTATTAAACTAAAACAAAACTCAATACTTAATATAACTTCAATAATACGTAAATATAATAAAGTTATTGTAAATACACTTGATTTGATTGAAGTCGGCGCGATTCCATCGTTACTTATACAATTTCGTAAATTGATTAATTGTAATTTGCGATGCACGCAATTGTGGACTCAAATGTAGCCCAATAGGAGGCAGGTAAGGAGTAGATACCCACTTCAATCAAAAACTTAAATCAGCCTTAATAAAATAATCTATGAATTCTAAAACATGCGGATGTAAAAAATCTTACATTCCTAGAAAATAAATAAGTCTGCTAATAATAATTCTTATTACTTGTGATAGTTTTAATGTAAAATTATATATAGGAGAGTGATAACGTAATAATTATGTAACGTGAAACATCTGGACGAATGTTTATGCATGGGCAAATGGCATAATTAGATTTTTATGTGTTGTTATTGCTGTTTATGGACATTGACCACGTATAAACAGGTCGAAGTCTTATACTACGCTACTGATGATCAGCAATTCTTATGAAAATATAAATAAGTAAGATTTGGTGGTTTTTATTAGTTCCTACTTACGATATTTACAAAAAGTCCTCACGACGGAGTCATATTAAATGTATTTAAATTGTTTCTAATAATGAAAAGGAATAAAATTATATAAACTGAGGCACTTTTTTATGTAATTGCAAAAGGGTGGCAATTTTTTTAATTTCATAATCGGAGAAAAATACGCTGGTTAGTATAAATATTTATACCAAATTCCTTTTCAAGCGATAAAAAATAGGACTAAGTATTTACAATAACAGAATATTAAATTTCTAATAATTTAACAAGCGTCTAAAATATATTTGTAACTAATGAGCGATTTTTCTATGCGATTCGTTTTTGCTCCAAAATATTTTGGGTTTAGTTGATAAAATTTGGCGCATGGATTTTTAAAACGTTGATAGAAATAGAGTTCGTGAGTCGTGTTTTCTCTAGAACTGAATTGATCTTTTCACTCCACAAAAATGTGAAATTTCGCATCAATTTCGTTCTTACCTGGTTCGAACGAATGTGTCGAAAACGATTTAAAAAATAGTTACATGTGACGATAACACGAAAATACCATAAATTTAAACTATTTCAAAACGCATTAGAACGAAAGAACGGCTTAATAGTAAATAATTAATTGAATGCTAAAAAATTTACTGTTAGGCCTGAATTTGCCATAGAAACAACGAAATCTAAACAAAGCATTGCTTAACTTTTCAATTTCTACGGAAGATACCTTTCTAGTAAAGCAACCAACAATTCGAAAACCTGGGCCTTGTAAACATCATCATAGATTTTTCAATGAATTAACAGGCACTAAATCGATGCGAGCCTGGGAATATGTAAATAAATTCATGAATTTATTTAGGATACCTTTCGAGTACCGTTAATGTCATAGACTTCTGACTCTCAAATGATAATAATAATAATATTGGCTCACATTAAATTTTGTAGGTACACCTTGAATGTATGATTTTGTTGCTATTCACTTGATAGCCGGGATTAGCATTAGCGATATATAAAATATGTGTAACTTTGACATACCTGAACTAAAGTTACATCGCAGTAAGTTAACGACCTCGACGTCGGTTAAATGATAATCGTACAATAAGATGAGAGTACGTTACTGCGTATATTTTCTTGAACTTTTTATGAAGCAGGGCATACTTCCACAGATTCGCCCATAATCGACAAATTACCAAAATAAATCTTGAAATATATCTAAAACACGGTGTGTCGGTTAACTATATAATTTTTTTAAATTCATTCTCTGCTATATACCTACGTTTGAAAGACGAACTTTACAACCTACTTATTTCAACTACTACTCTCACTCTTCCATTCCTTTAATTTTTTGGTAATTGAAAAGTTTAGGCACTTATTAGGTCTCTCCACTATTCTGAAGTGACAAATTCAACAGCAGCAACAACAATAAGAATCAAGACTGACTATTGCTATCTTCACCATTACTGGACGCACTCGAGCTGGTCTTCCTTTGCGGGCTGGCACTGATGTCTTTGTGAATAGTTTGCGGAATAACAGTTAAAGATTTCGGTATTCTCGGTATCAATTGAATGGCTGGATTTTTTTCCAATGCAATCGCTGATATGGATATTGGCTCACTCGATCGGCCCAACCGCTCTACTTGTTTGTCCAATTTATCCAAAATAGTTTCGCCATTATCAGTTAAACTGGTAATGGTAGATGAAGGGGCAGACGAAATGGGTACTGGACTGAGAGATTTTCCTTCAGTGACAATACCATTGCAGATGTTGCCTACGATTACGCCCTTCTTTGCTAACGACATCTTCAGGATCGAGTTTTGACCGAGTTGTTGCTTGGCTTGTTGTTGCTCTTGTATTTTTTTTTGTTTGGCCTCGAAACTCCGTTTAATAGCGCACATTTTCTTGTAATCCTCCAAGGTAATATGGTAGGGCTTTCCACCAGATATTACCTTCAAAATGTTAGTAGACATTGAGAACTAATCACTCTGTAAGATAAAAGGAGAGATTTTTTTACCTGTACAAGTCCGGGTTTTCTGTCACTCTTTTTGGCTGGATCAATGGGAATTAGGTTTGGTCTCCAATTCTTTGTTATTGGGAACTTAATCTTCTGCCCGGGTATCAACGGTCGTCCCGGAGCTAGCACATTTTGATTGATTGAAATCAATCCCGGAGGCTTGTTCTTCATGTTCAAAGTTGATAAAACTGCAGTTCTCGAGTACAGAGGAGGTTGGTTGAGTTGTTGAAGTGTTATAGGGGCGCGGGAAGTCTGTTGATCCAGACCGGTTCCTATTTGGCTAATCGTCACTGGTGGAAGGCCGTTTGCATTAGGATGATTGGTTATTCCCCCACCACTACTTTTTGTGTGCATTTTATTGAATTGCACCATACTAGGCGGCTGGATATTGTCAGACCCGGTGGGCAGGTTGTCGTACGCCCGCAAACGGTTGTGCACGCTTTCCCTATAGTTGATGGCATGGTGGCTCGCCGTAGGCGAAAGGATCAGATCACCATTCCTTGAAAAATAACAAAATACACTTACCATTATAACAATACACTAATTGTTTCTTTAAAAATTACGCGTTCCTTGCAAGTATTCACAAAAACTTACAATCTCTTGTAAATATTTTACGCGATTTTTTAGGAATTAATAAAATTTCAACTTAAAAAAAAAAAAAGGTTTTTTGACCCCCCCCCCATAATTCTGTTAATGCTAACATTTCAGAAAAGGGCCAATCCAAAATTGTCTATTTTTAGCTTTATTTTTCCGGTTTAACTGTTATATACTGTACTTTATAAACAAGATTGAGGTTTTCGACAATAAAGCAAATTTTTCGATCTAAAAATATGAAGTGAAACGTACCTGAAGTATTTTTCCAATAAAACTAAATGCCTTAAGAAACTGCTTTGGCTTCCATATGGCTTCTGCAGTTCTTGCCACAGCAACTTTGTGTCTTCATCGTACTGGATGGTGGTTGTACACTTCTCCCACCCCTCAGGCGTGCGAGACAACGTGTTCTTGAAATCGAATTCGCCCATCAAACCTAATTCTTCTTCACCTATTTATTATTCAAGTTGTGAAATTAAAACCAACAATAATCGAAAACAAGTGAGTTACCGGGAAATAGTTGTCGCACCGACAAGGATGGGGTGGAAATCGGTTTTCCGTCTTGCCACAGATCGTTTGATCGAGGCATTGCGTAGGTCGGCTTAAGAGATATCGACGGATTTTGACCTAATTTCTGGGCTGCTAGATCGTTCGATCTGTTTTTGTCAATACTGTTTTTATAAACTCTCGAGATTTCTATCGAACTCCCCAGCTGAAAGAGCAGAATATGTAATATGTATTTATTTCAGGTAATGCTTCCTTACCAACTCCAGTCTGGGCATTTTTCTTTGCACTCCCGGCACCTCTTTTTTGCTTTCATTATCACTAGGACACTCCATAGCAATAGCGGGGATTAAAGTATTGTAATCTACTCCCTCGTATTCATCCCCGTCGTCGGGCGAATTATTGTTAATATTTTGTGAATGACTTGAATCGGTGGATGGTGCTCTGGACCTGTTTCTGTGGTTGGAAATAAACTTTTCTTTCGTCGATCATCAAAAACGTTTTTTACCTAACACCGGATGTGTCCTCATCCTCTTCGCTCTCGTTGAAAAAATTCTTCGTCCGTTTCTTGGTTCTGCCAACCAAATCTACATCCTTTTTATCACCCTTATCGGGACCAACTGAGGGGTTTTCCACGGTGGCATCATTGAAGTGCAGCAGTCTAGAATTCGTTATAAAATATACACGGGACTTTACGTTAGCGTTTCCCTGCTTACCTCTTTTTGTATTCTTTGAAGAAATTCACACTGTTCTCCATGCGCTCTTCCGGATCCTTGAGAATTATTGAGGCGAAGCATCTGCAGAGCTTACAGACTACCGGTTTATCAGATAAGACAATCGGAATACCTGAAAGAAAAAAGCTGTAATGGAAAGAGATTTGAGTATTTAAACAGTGATTTACCGTCATCTTTAAGGGCTTCATTCAATTCTTGCACTTCAGGCCCTAAATAATGGATATGATTTCTGGCGAGGCGTCTCTTGCACATGGCACAAATCATCAAGTGCTCTAAAGCAGAAAAATGCTCATCGCAGATCGGAATCGAGTGCAATCCCGGATTATCCAAGTCGATGTTAATCTATGCGATATATCGTATTTAAAAAATGCTGGAGCCTCCTGACTCTGTAACTAACCGCTTGACAAATACTTTTCCGCATTTTGATAATCCACTTCCTGCGCAAAATATTCGAGGATACGTTGTTGCATCCCAATACGTGGCAATGGTTCTGTCTTGGTCCTGGAGCAACCAGAGAGTTGCGTTTCAACGATTTATTTATATAGGATGGGGAATTCGATTTCCTGTCGACGTGCCTGTAACAGGCGTCGCAAAGACAAGAGTCCCGGGTCAAGTGTTTTTCAGCTAAAATTCATGTTTCGATTAGTTTGTTGTTACTACACTCACAAACTTGTAGGTACTCACAAGATAAAATTTTGTTTTGCCTTTCAACACTTTTTATTTGAGCTATATGGCAAGGAGTGTCAAATAACCCAAACTTCCCAAAACAATAAGAACACTCATCTTTACAAAGTCGGCCAGGATGAATGCTGAAAGAACTAGCTTTTTCAGGAACAATCAAGGATTTTTCTGGTTGACTCTTGTTGTCATGGAAAGATCCACCTTGTTCACCTTCTGAAGTGTGTTGTTCACTGCTGCCATCTGTTTGTGATAGAGATTCGTTGGTTTTCCAGTTTATAAACTCGAGGCAAAAAAATATGGGCAATTGTCATTTACGGATGGATATTCTCTATTCCAAAACCGTGAGCTGCGTTTTTATTATATATGGCATATATGATGAATAGCCCGAAACCAACGTATAGGATGTTCCAAATTACAATTATTACAAATATTTAGCCAAGTATTCCTCATAAAAAAATAATACTGATTTGCTATATAAATCATAATAACAAACATTTTGCTAAGAAAACATCATTAAGTTTTGCCATAAGAGCATGCAACTGAATAAGCCAGTTTTAAAGATGCATTAAGATTTTTCACTAAATTATTTTAAATAAAATTTTAATTTAAAAAATCGCAAGAGAACTTTTTTCTTCCAAATTGAATTAAATGTTACTGTAACCTGAAAATGTAAATGTAACTCGTTTGCAAAAACTAATATTTTATTGTGCCCAAGATATAAATAATTCAAGTAACTATAATCACATGTGCAGCATCAGCTTGTAAACTTTCGAGTGTAATGTTCTAATTTATGTGACCGGAGTAATTGGCGAACCATTTTTTTTATATCTAATAAAGCACTAATCTGGACGCCACTGGCACAAGTAAAAATATACTTATCATTGCAAAACATACTCAAAACAGCCCAAGTAAAAAATCTATTCAAGTATCTTCAACTGCCTGGCAACAATCAGTAATTTTTTTCAACCAAACATTGTCACACTGTTTTTCAGGAAAGTATATAATTTTTTAAATAGTTAACTAGTACTATTTTTTGATGTACAATACCTGGTTAAATTATGGTATATGCAATTGGAGGCACCCTGTTTAATGTTATTCCAACTTATTTAGAAACTAGAAATATTGACTTATTTAGAAGAGCAGGTAGTAAATAAACCCAAAAGAACCTCACTCATTCTATGAGACACTGGAAATTTAATATATGCCTAACTTTGACATTTACTGCTTACTTGCTTATGAAATTTGGCCACTTTCATTGTATACAGTAAAACTAAGTTGGAGCAACGTCACGTATAATTGCAATGCATATTTGAATTTTCAGATTGGCACAAAATACACTCCAAGGAAATATCCCAATTTATGAACTATAGATTGTATTTCTCCCAAATAAAAGATATATCCTTGTTGCGCTGTTTGTGAATATTAGGCGGTTTTTCCATTTTTGTTAAAAAAAGCAGGATATCCAAAAATTTCATCTAACGACTTGTCGCGTCCGAACCAGAGCTTTAATTGAAAATTAAACGTCTCACAAAAATAGTCGAAATGTCACGCCATACTGTTCGAAAACGCTTTGGCCCATTTTTACAAGCAAAAAAGATTCTGAAAGTCCATTTCTTCTAAAGCTATTGACGAGCAGTCATCTTGGAGTTTGTTCTCAAAGCCAGACAGTTTTAGAGATAGTGTTGAAATGAACAGAGCTGGCAAACGCAATAGGTGGAAAATTAACAATTTTACATGACATTCTGCATGCATTATATAATCTATATGCAGAGACAAATTTTTCAATGAAAGTATTCATAAATTATTGTAAAAGAAGCGGACTTTCAGAATTGAATTTTTGGCTATGAGAACGGAGCCAAGGTGTTTCCGATATGATACGAGCTTTCAAATATAACCAAAACGCACCGTTTAGACTATTTTTGTGAGTAGCTTATATCTAAACCCAAAACCATAATTACCCATGTTAGATCGGTTAGAATAATGTGATTTGCGATGCGCACCGGCTGAGTCGGACGACTCTCTGTTGTGTTTTGAAGAAGGGGAACCACTCTGAAACAATGAACGACGAAAATTTAGTTATTTCCTAATGAGTAAAATTTGTTTGAGTAAAATGAATAGAAAATATTAATTTTTCACACAAAGATGAGCGCATTTTCAGAATTTACCTCTTTCATAATGTGGTAACCTTCCTCAGTATTGGCGCCCTCGGAGTCATGTTTGATACCCTTACTTTTTTGTAAAGTCATTTTCAAGGAATTTTTCCTTTTCTTTTTATTAATTTTTATCACAGTTTTTAAAGTACCAGTGTACGGGTCGCTCTTCGCGGCGGACGCCTTGCTCTTCCTCTTTGGATAAGGTGATCCTTTTGCCGTTTTGAGGCTTTGTAATCCCAATGCCTAAAACAGAAAGTCAAAATGGTCGAAAGCTAATGAATTGTATCCCACTCACATTTAAAATGCTTTCTTTCTTCGCCAACTCTTCAGCTGACTCATGTGAAGCCTTCTTTCCGATTTGTTTTTTACCAACTATAGATCCCTTCCATTCTTCATTACCATTAATCTCACTGTCATTCTTATCACACCCTTTTTCAGTCGCTTCTTTGCCAGTCTTATCATATTCCTTTTCCTCTGCCTCGATGTCACTCACTTCCTTGGATTGATTTTCTATATGATGAGTGGTTAAAACTACTTCTTTTGATGGTGAAGCCCTTATGTCATGGACAATACGATTGCAACTTTCTCGTTCAATTTCTGTGGGTGACGGTTGCAAGTCTGGAGAAGCAGCATCTGTATGAACGCTTCCTTCAGTTTGTTTCCCACTTTGTTCTTTTTCTGCATCTATGAGTTCAGCGTTGCTACCAACTTCTTCACCATCGGCATTCTCCTCTTCCTGAGTTTTATCTTCAGAACTGTGGTTCAAATCTTCATTACTAACATCTTGATCGGCTGCGTCGTCGGTCAAGTGTTCAATAGAAAACAACACCACGTTGTCCTTTTCCGTAACGGCTATTCCGATTTTATGGTCATCGACAACGGGTTTTTTCTGATCGATTTTTGCAACCGGTCGTACCATTTCTAATACCGGCGGATCCAGATGCTCCACATCTGCTGCTGTTTGAAGATGTACAATAGAAATATTTTCGTCTGAAGTATTCAAAACTTGTTTTTCCAGAACTGGGGCTTGATCTAGCAAATGATCCTGTTCAATAGGTTTAGGGCTACTATGAACCACGCAACCACCTTGAAAATTCTCTTTATTAATGTCTGCAAATAAATAAATAATTGAGTTGCATGTAATTATTTTATATACACATACCAAAAGCATTTAAATTGGGATCAGTTTGTTCCAACAATAATCTAAGCTCGTCCTCTTCAGGCATTGTGTTTGCAAATACTTGAACAGATGAAACCTCAGTATTAGAGGATGTCGCTTCAGTGGCGTATTCATTTTTTCTCTGAAACATTACTTAATTGCTTACCCTAAAGGTACTTTTCTACAGAAATTTACCCCTCCTTGAAGTTCCTCTGACCCTTCCATAGTCGATCTCCCGTAAAATGGGACCATCTCGACTCTCCCCGCTGACTTTTCGCCGCTTAAATCGTTGAAAGTCTGTTTCATAATATCCAGTAGTAATCCTTTTTGAGGTACTTTTGCACTTGGCGATTCGAGGATGCCCCCGAACGAGTCTGGTAATTTGGTTGCCAAATTGCTCTCTGTGGACTTGGGAGCCGTAGTAGCTGCAGCATCAGTGCACAAATTCGAATTGGTATCAATGACTGGCTTAACTAAAACGGTAGTCGATTTTGGTTCCAAAGTGCAAGAACCGTCTATTAGTAAACTGTCTAATACCTAAGGAAAAATAAATATAAAATCAGTGTCACACAAGAATTTATTCACTCACCGTTTTAGACAACTCAATGTCTTTCTCACTCCCGTGCAATGAGGCTAAATCGGAAAAACTGCTGTCTGATTCGTAGCCTGAGAGCTTGGAGGCTGTTTCACTTCCACTCATGTCGGAATATACCCTTTTCCTTCTTTTAGGACTCTCCAGGCCCGCCAAAAGATTCAAATCCTTCAGTTTGCGGTGCTTTCCGTTACGTAATTGTCTCGCAGGTGAATCGGATCGCGTCGAATATGGACTTGACCGTTTGGATCCCAGCCTTATGGCTCTATAGAATTCAAATAATACTTCGTAAGATATTGGATTAGATAACATTTCTAGGTATACATTAAACGGAATGGTCAAATGTCTATTAATATCGAAGGCATCGAAAAACTCGGTCTAGTACTGTACAAAATACAGTAATTATACGAGATTTTTTATATCTTTCTGGGTGTTCTCGTAAGGTTCCATATGTTTTTGCTCGTTTTATCATTTAGATTCCTGTACACTTAATTTGTATCATAATTCTGGCATTATCATTATTATGATATTCCTGGTCTGAACATGAATTTAGAGTTTGACCAACATAATTCCAATTTGATTTTGTATCAGAGTTACTTTACCTTGGCATTTGGCTAAAAACAGATACCAAATTGTCTCCACACACATTCACAGCACCAGTGGGAAACCTCTCAATACTATGCCTCCTCTTGATCTTAGGTAAATCAGTCTTAGCCTTGTGTACGTTCAAATCTAATCTGTCAATCACTTTAAAATCCGCCGGCTCTAATTTTCTAAGCGTATTCTCGATGTTTTCCTTTTTCATAAAATCTTTTTTCAAGAGTTCCAAACGCTGCTTTTTCGTCAACTTCTTAATTTTCTGTTCGTCAGCTTTGGAGGATTCTGAAGCACAATCCACCAATTCTCGTTTTATGTGATCCGAATCGATTAAAAATGAGAGGTCTGTTATTCCTTCGTCGATAGAAGACGGATCGATTTTAGGTTTCCTGTAAAGTTCACAATATAATTAAGCTAATAATTTAAAATACCGTTAGAGAACAAAAACGATGTTCTAAGTAGGTAAATTTAATGCAGGTTTTAATTAATTACATAGTATACATGACATTCGTTCCAAAACGAACACCCCCTACTCTGTGGAACGTTTAACCTTCTCCCTTAGGACATCAACAATTATTTTGATATGAAAGCCCCCCTCGAACCACGTTCCTGCATCCTCCACTGGAAAGTTGTTCATTTTAATAAATTAATTGCATTTAAAAGTAATTTGTTTTATTGCCACGCAATTTCCGTTGTATTTGTGAACGCACCAACTAATTTCACTGTTGAATAGGGAATTTTATTATATCCTTTGCAACCATGTATCACTCGAGGGTGTTTTAAATACATACTCAAACTTCTCTTGCAAATAACAATGTATGTGTTTTTTTCTTAAATCAAATTTTCCACAAATTCCATAGATATTTTAGGGTGGTTCGTTTTCAAATAAAAGCCTTATATGTACAGGGACATCAATAATGTGTTTCAATTCAGTCACAACTTTCCTGTTTATTGTGTAAAAAATCTAAATACTCTTTTGAAAGTAAATTTTCTTGCTAGAAGACGAAATCTGAAATGGTGAACAGGAAAGTTGTGATTTGATTGGATATTCTTGTATCTCCCGAACTAAAAAAAAATTCAGAAAAAAAATTAAATCTACTCACCTCGGTCTTCCAGGTTTCCTCACCGCTTTAACAGTAGATTCCATTAGAACTGGAAGCTTCAAGTCTTCATTAGCAGCAAGACCAGACTCTTCACTGGGCTCCATTTTAATTTTTCGAATATCTATTAATGGAGGGGCTTGCAGCGATTTTCTGCCTCGTTTCTTTGGGCTCTTCCTTAACCCCAAATTGTCCTCAAAAATTGGCTCCAATACCGGCGGTTGTTCTTCTTCCTCCCTCTCATCTTCCACAGGTTCTTGCTTGATTTTAGGCACTTTAGGCTTTTGTCGCGGTTTCTTCACAGCCTCCTTACCGCCATTCTTAAGCAGCATTTTCTTTCCATCTTTACCTACAGTTAAGTAGGCATTCGTTGCAAATACATATGTATGTATACAACATACTATTGAAAGTTACCTTTGCTATTTTCCATTAACACCCTGGCAAAATTTTTGGGGTTAATTTTCAAGGGTGTTTTCTTAGTGACTCGCGATTTTGCTTTTAACTGCACAGACTTCTTCACCCCTTTAAACGTTTTTACTGTGGCTTTGACAGATCTGCCAGTTTTCTTCACAATGGTACTAGTAGTGCTTCCAATGGCCTCATTCTTAATCTGTGCAGGCAATGAGGTTACCTCCTTTGAGGTGGTATTTGGTTGCTTCTTAACTCTGGTTGCCATGGCATTTGGATGGGCGTTTGCATGGGCTGTAAAAAAGAGAAGTCTAATCAAGTGGCTTGGAATTCCCTATAAAATTTGCAATCCGAATTATTACAAAACAGATAAAATAGAAACCGCTGTTTCAGCTAGATATGTGTTAAGGTTTCAATTACGTACCTAGCCATCTATCAACAATGCTATTTCCTTTGCGTTTCAAGACGTTACAGCTGTAGCCGTCTGTCGATATCTCCGCCACAATAAACATTATACGCAAGCCCAGATATTGAATTTATTGAATGTTTGTGCCTACTCAAGTCATTATCTTCTATGTATGAATTTTAATATAGCACATAAAACACGATAATCGATGGCAAAAAGGTGTCAAAAATTATGAAGCCGCCGAATCAAAGAGAATTATTATTGGAATCTAAATAATTGTGTTAATCTCAACAGATAATAGCGTTAACTAACTACTAATAAATGAAATCGGTGTCAACTAATAAATGGTTTTTGGAAGTTAAATGCAAACTTTATAAGATTCACTATTTATGGATATTTTGAATAAATTATATTGGCAGGTCAATCAGATATCAAACAGAAAGTCAATTTTCCATGGTGATTCCTACAACTAGCTACTCTGGATATATTTCACCCTATTAGATCTTTGTTATATATTCAATATGTATTATTCATTTTAATAATCCATTCTATGGGTTTCTATTTTTAATTCAGAAGGTAGAAAAAACTGGAAAAACTGCTATAGAACATAAGTGCAACTTCAAGGGAATTTACATCGAAATATGGACTCATAAGATTTTAAATAGCAGTTGTTTTGGATAAATTCATCTTTTATCTATTGCAAATGTCAGGCGTTTAGTTGTACTTTTACGGTTCATCAAGGTTTTTTAAATAATCACCCGTAATGTTCATTCAAAACTTTTCTGATGTCAACTTGAAGTAAGCAATAATAAGGAGTGTCTCTTAGAGGTGGTTCAACCTTATAACCTTTGAAATGGAATTGAAACATACTTCCATTAGTCACTCTCCTGCACCTAAAGTTTTTATTTATCTAATTCATTATCCTTTTGACAAATTAAAAAAACAGTATTTTTCTTTAATTCAGAAGGTATTAGGAGGAAGGAATTTACATTGCAATATAAATTTACAGGTGTGCAAATTGCAATTAGGTACTAGAGCCACTACAAAATTATTTGCAGTTCAGTCAATACGATTTTCTCAAAAAAAAAGGATTTGCTGAACATTGAAGTGTGATATAACAATTCAAGAGCTTTCCTAAAAATGAAGCTGATGAGGTTTTCAAAAATCTGAAACGTGAAACTATAAAAATTTGGTAGCACCCTACTTTAGAGAAGAAAAACTGTCTGTGAAGTGAAATGTATATTTTGGAGATATATCAAATAACCAAAAGTTTTCGAATATTCCCGAAAATAATAATGGGTATTTAAATCATGTATATAAAACCTTGAGAACGTCTGTTATCTCGTTATTTTCCCGAATTCACAAGGTCGTTCCATCTAGGAAAAGGCAAGAAATGAAGCCCCCAACAAATTCTAATAAAAAGAAACGAGAAAGGAAATAGTAAAAATAAAGATGTGACGTAAACGACCTTTCACTTCCCTTTGTCGTTCTGTGCTACCACATCGAAGCCCCTTCCCCAAAATCTTTTCGTAACAGAGTCCAAAAATGGGGCACCCAGCCTTTTTCTGAAGTCTTTAGAGCAGAAAGGCAAGAGAACAACTATGGTTGCTACGGCAGCGCAGTACCGGTGCTAAAATGTCCGACCTCCCGACTGACTGACGACTATTCATTCATTCGACTATTTTAGACGTAGCAATCTCGTCATCGGTAATGTTATTAGTAATAGCTCTTCCATTTTTTTGACATCCTAAGAATGTTTTTGAGATCGCAGTACCGAGAGTAAGGCATTTTTGAGAACAGCTCCAGACCAGACATAGGGTCAGTTTTATTTTAGTAAAAATAACGAAAAACCGTAAACAATGTTAATGACCTGTTAGTAAATTTCCGCCGACAAGTCGACGTAAAACGACACTTTTCTTGGTTAGAACCAAAGAGAAAAGTGAATCTTTCGTTGTATTCGGTTGGTTTAAGGATGGGGTTTTCGTTATTTAACGAAAAATTCCCGAATAAAAGCAATTTGAGGGTGGAAAACGAGTTGAAAAAGTAGGGTTTATTTATTACTTACCCTGAATAGTTTCACAACGACAACGCCACCTATATGATGCGCCAACTTTGCAACGACGAAAGCACGTACTCCATCAGTGATGCCGATCGCACCCGATCTCCTCCGACCACTTCACGAGACACAGATGTTTGCTACAGAAACTACAGAACCTCGTTTAAAAATCCTCTAATTTCGCTTGTAAAAAGACCGTTTTACCCGAATTTTCCTATCGATTTGGTAAGATTAACTCACGTACTAACCGAATCTGTAAAAATGTTTAAAAATTTCGAACGATTTCTGGCGAAATTCGACCGAAAATCAAAGCGTAATTTACAATATCACACGCTGACTCAACATTTAGTAGATATATTTTCAACTCGTCAAGTTTAGATAGTAATAGGGACGTGGTATGGTTCTTTAGCCAGGAATTTTTTGTTTAGTTTCTGAATTAGCCGCTAGGCGGACAAATAAAATCGCTTTAACTTGGCAAATACGCTGGTTTATTAATTTTCCAGGCATTAATGTGTTTCGGTTCAAGGCCTTCGCACTCTTTATTATTTCGCTTTATTATACTTGCACAATTAATTTAAGAATATTTTCGATTATTTTGAAAATCGTTTTTCAAGTAAGCAATTAGAAATCACACGGAAAATTTCGAAATTGCACGAGTAACCTGGCTTTTCTGTTAACCGCCTCGGTCAGCTCTATACATTATACATGTAAGGCTGCGTCGGACCAATTTTAATGTTGATTTTCGCGATTTCCTAAGTGCCTCGAAATAAAAGTCCTTCGACTTGAATTTTTAAAGCTCCAGAGCCTCAATCGAGATGTTTAGAGAACGGTAGTGGGATTATTACGATGTGCGTATTCTGAACGCCTCTCTTCCCAAAACCAGTTTGAAACCATGCGAAGGCTAATTTATTTATCGACGATCATTATATATTCCATTTTTTAGCATTACCTTCAAGGTTTTTAGCCAGGCACGAAGATAGGAGAATAGGTCTGTAATTCTGAGAACGATTTGAAAGCCCGTTAGGGCTACGCACATGGGAGTATTGTATTAGATGTTTTTCGTGCTCCCCTTGTACAAGAAAGAGAAATGATAGGTAATAAAACGTCTTGTATGTGAAGTTGATGAGAGCGCATCCCCATAAATTTTTATTTTCCATTTAAAAACTTTATCTCTTTCTCGAGTTATAGATAAGATAAAAGTTGAAACGAAATGTATTCAAGCTCCGCCCTTTCGCATAATACATTTGGATACGATTCACATTTTATGGAGCAAAAAATATCTATTCGATTGCGGCAGGAATGAAAGTCTGGGCTCAATAGTTAGATACATATTCTTTATTACATGTACTTCAAGAATTACACATTTATTGCAATAATATTTGAAATTGTTAGTTTGAAAGTAAGTTCAAGTTCGGAATCGTCTTCACTACACTTGCTTTTGAATAAACGCAAAAAATTCCAAACTTGAACTATTTCTGGTAGAAAATAAATCCTCTATTCGATAGAAAGTAAGTGTTTGTACAATTATTTAAGTACGAATATTTTATCTACAGTTCAACACGAAATTCTATACCATTAAACTACCACTTATTTAGGTTGTTGCAAAAATTCATAATGTTTTATTCTCTTATTAAAAGTCGTCTTAGGTTGAGTTTTGCTTATGTACAATTAAATGTTCGTCAATGCCCCCGATAATTCTGTGTTATAGCAATAAAAGGGATATCACTTGCTTTAATGAAAATAGCAAACCTACAAACGATCGTGTGAATTGAAGATGCGTGTAAAATTTGTTGAATATAGCGAAAATTAGGAAATACATATTGCAATGGATTATCAATTATGTTAAAACTTTCCAAATTTTAATACATAATAATTGCACTTACTGATGACTCAACTATTGTTTAAAACTTGATAGAAATTAACTCTGCCAAAAACTCAGACGTGGCACTATTAGGTCAATACTTATATGTTAGTTAATTTCCACCAAATTTCCATCAACATCTAACCTATCTAGGAAAATTTAATAGTAACGCTTTTTTGCAGAAGCACATTTTCAGAATATATGATCTTGTGGAGAAATACATGCATTTTTCACATTAACCCAATTAACTGTATGTACAGACCCATCAACAAACACAATGTACAAGTTCTAATCAGTAAAATCAACTTCCTTTATCTTAGTACTAAAATTTGAAAAATACGCAATACCATGAAGCTGAAAATATGTCTTTTTGCATACAATACATTAATCGAGTATTATCATTATTATTACTGATTAGATTACATTCAAATTTATTGCACTGAAAAATACGAGCGTGAAATGCTTATGGGGAACCCCTTTGGCTTCTCTTTTATACCTGACAATTTCGATGTAAGTTTATGCGGTTTGACAACAATATTTTCAAAAATTTCAAGAGTATCATCCGGCTCTAATCTGGAATTTAAATCTTGTAGTAGTTTTAAAGGGAGGTTAGCGTTAAGCTGACAGTCGAAACGCAGCTGTGCTTACAGACCCTCTATTTTTAGAACGAGTTTTATACCTGGCTCTTCTCAGACAGAGTGAAATGTGAAATTAAGCATAGCCGCGCTTAAAAAAGACACCCTGTATAATACGTACATATCAACATAATTCACAGACGAATGAAAGTAACCTTTTATTGCAGAAATGTCGTTTTTTATACTAATATGGCGCTTCCGTTGAAATTTAATGGTACAATTGTGCAGGTGTCGTCTTTAAATGGTATTAACTAGGTGACCTTAGGCCGGATTCTGCAGAGGTTTAAACCGGACCTGAAATTTATGCTCTGAGATTGATGTATATGCCATTAATTACTTGTCACAATCATGACTTTAACCGTAAGTCAAGTTTCAACTAAAGGCATACGGCTGGGCCTTAGGGAAAAATACTTCAACTTTTACGTTTAAATTCTTACATAGAATACAACACCCTGTAATTAGTTGTTTTGCCAAATGGTAAATGTGTATTTAATATGAACAAATTAGAAAATGTGTTTGTTTTAATTCTCTAGATCAATTTTGCACAGTTGATTGAAAATATCCAGCCTCGTGACTAAAATTAATGAAAATTTCAGTACTATCAGATGTCAGAACCCTCAATTTATACTCTTCAATTTTTTCTTTACTATCCCTCATTTTGTCAAAAAATACCGTGTTCTCCCCCACTGCCGTCCTGATGATGGAGCGTATTTTGATTGGCATCGCAGCCCCCCGAAGGAGGCCTACTTGATTGTACCATCAAATTGTGGTTCATCAACTTGGCGCTGTGCTCTTGGGCTTTTGCCCTCAAACAAGCTATCGAATTGTTACGGAACACCTCGGGGTCATCCGGGAAGTTCGAGGCCACCTGCTGCTGGGGGGGCTGCGAGGGCCCCACACTTCCGAGATTCATTTGTTCTTTGTTGTCTAACATTGAAGGTTGAGAGGAGGAGGCGTTGCTTGGGTGGTTTTGAGAAGATGTGGCGCTGGTGTCGCTGGTGTCCGTGCGCATCGAGGTGGTATCCTCGTGGTCGCTAGTCGTGTTGTCCGACTCTTTGAGTTGTTCAGCGGCCTCGATGGATTTCCGATGCATTCCTGGAATTAATATCGATTAAATTTTTTTTTTATTGGGTTATTTCGGTTAAAAAAAAACGACAAATGGCACTGCAGTCATTACTCTCCACCGAGATACACTTTCTTCTTGAGGTGATTACAGGTGCTTGTGTAATTTACTATAGATTGGTTGTTTTGCACGACTAAGAGCGCGTTTCATTATATGTAAATAATAGCAAACCCATTAGACATGCCTATGAAATGTGAATAGTCCATTGAAAAACTGGTCCTAATAGAACTAAAGCTAATTCCTTCCATAGGCTGATTGATTTATAAAATTAATTCATACCTATATGTATCATCGAATATCAGGTTACTTCAGGTTAATGCAAACAATATCTACTATACATTCCTATTGAGATCGATAAACATATCGTTGTGTCGTTTTAATACCATCATTCGTATAACGTGGCCATGGTACAACAATGCCTGCAAAGTTCAAGTCCACGTAGCAACATTGCTAACTAGTAATATTTATTACTAAAAATAACGTTGCCATTTGTAATTTTTATGCTGCTGTTTTCTTTTTTTTTTTTGCTTTGCAGCTAGCGAGTTTTTCCAAAACGACCAGAACGCCCTTGACTTGACATAATTTTTATATCTTTAAAACCTTTCTCTTTCTCAACATCAATTTTGCGCATATTTTATGGATGTGTTTTCCACCGCATGGCAACTTACGATTTTCAATACTGCATATAAGGTTCATTTTTTGCGAGAAATAGGTGCGAAAGTGCATCTGTTAGTGCACCTGCAAGAAATGATGACAGAGCTTTTATTATATTATGGAATTTCTAGCGATTACGAAGAAACAGATTTAATGAATATGAAGTAACTAATAAACTAACGTATTGAATATTTGCAAGCAAATCTACTTTGCGATAATTCTATTGATCGCAAACAATTATTACGGATATACTTATGTATGTAAATACAGAATGAAATTAAATTTGCAAAAATAGTCAAAAAAATAGAGCACTTTGTCGAAATCTCATTTCTTTTACTTCACTTTTTCAATTTTCTGCTTGTGGTTATTTATGCTCAATTTCATTCTATACTTATATATGCAATAATCAATTCCAACGAATCAAAGGAATAGTCGCACAGCAGGTTTACATGCAAATTTCCATTTAATAATTTTATTACTCACTTCATTCCCAACTTATACATTTTTAGCGTGTAGAAATCATCTCTTTGAACATTTGCAATTGTCTTCAAAATATTTTTTTAAAGGGTAAATATAACCGAGTAAAAAATAGACATACTGCCTAGGGATTACCTAGCAGCCACGGTGCTACGCATTCGTTCTCCTTCGCGCTTTTTAGGATGGTCTCCGGTAATGGTAGACTGTGCCTCACCATTGCCCCATACAGCCCATATTCAGCCATTATCGTACTTCGTCCCCAACACTTCTCCGTTTTACGCCACTTCGCCCGTCGGTTTTGGAACCAAACCTGAAATATAACAAGCAAACACTCTTTAGAAACGTGGCATAATTTCCTTTTTTTTTTTAATCCAAAGCTCTATGTTATTTTCCATATCAGGTTAATGATGTAGGTATTTACACATTCACACCTACTTTATTGGCTTCGCGTGTGTTTGATGAGTTGCACGAATTCATATTGGTTTAAAATTATCTAGAATTTTCGATGCCCAAGCTACAATCGGAGAAAACTTTGAGGCACCAAATGTTATGTATTTATCATGCTTTTTTAAAACTTTTGACACGCAAACTGAGCTCTATGCTTTGATTTGATCGACGCCAACACGGTTCTAGACATTATGGTGAAGGGATAAGTTTCTGTCATAATACTATTTTTTTTTTATTTTGGAAAAAGCGACGGTGTTCTGAATTAAAACTAATTACTAAACAGTAAACGGGTGAGATTTCATAACAGGGCATATAAGAAAATTGAGTACGTTCACTCAATTAACAAAGAGGATCAGGAACAACGATTGTTACTATAGCTCTATGCAGATACGAATCGCAACTTGACTAAACTCTACTTTCTGTATTTTTCGTTTCATTTCTTTACCGTAAAATAAATTCAAGAAAAAAATCATGTATGAAACTCGTTAGGATGTGCTATTTTTTGGAACTCGTGTCATCTTGATGACCACATCGTGTGTTTCACAAAAGTACTAATTTCCTAACGGATTGCATAAATAGTTATAACTAATTTTGTTGAATAAAGTGAGTGAGTTTTCTTAATTAAAAACTGGTAACTAAAAGGGTTTTATTTCGTAACTAGTCACATATCGCAGATGCGACATTTAAAAAAGGTAACATACAAAAAATAGAATAATTTGTTTTTTTATTAACAATGTTTTTTTAACAATGCAGGCCATATCCCCCAAACAGAAAATTGTTTTTGTGCCTAATTTAATGCCTGCTATTCCGATGTAATAAATAATATTGTGTTTCATAGAATTGTTCTGAAGAAAACAGGGTTATGTTAAAATGTTTTTTATAGTTCCCTTGCATTCATAGCAGTACATATGTTTTTATTTCACATACATATTATCGTTATTATCTATAAATTGAGAATTTTTTAAGTTCTATTGATAACACTCGTAGTTGATCATTCTTCTTGTATTTTGGAAATAAATTTGCCTCCAGAATGTCAAGAAAAGGTTCAATAAGAAACCGAATGTCTTTTTAGCATCTTAAGTTGAATAGAATAAATCATAAAAGCTTTGTTGCTGTTTACCATCTTTGCCGCAATTTTTAAAAATTTGTTTTGTTGCATTTATTATTTAATTGTACAAAAATTATTTCACAATACTAAAACTTATTTTTAGAATTAGATCTAGTTCATTGCAGTTTTCGACTATACACCTGAGACCTTTAAATAACCTTAGTGTTCGAGGTGCAAATCATCGAAAGAGACTTTCCTGGACCAACTAACACCTTTTTTACTTTTTTTTTCACATTAACTTTGGTGAAGTGACATTTTATCTCCGCATTTTCTTTCAGTATCGCTCTTTACGTGCGAACCTGGATACAGTATTGAATCGGAAGATGAATTCAAATGTCATTTAAAATATCTCAGTTTTTTATGATTATTAGTCGAAAACCACAAGATGAGCTTTGCCGAAATGAATGTAAAAGACACATAGATATTTTATCTTTTCCAAAAAGTTCATGACGGTTTAAATTTGGATGCTGATTTCCAATATTCTTAAGGTGTTTGCTTTTGACAACGTCTAATTTGAAACTTCGAACAAGGGCGGGCGGGTCTAAATCAATTTTCCTATGGAATTATTCAATTTCAGGCACAAAGCGCGGCAAAATGCGGTAATGAAATAAATGTCAATAACAGTTTTGAGACCCCGCCCGATAGCTAAACTGTTGAGGGCGGATAGTATTTTACATGGAGGAGAAGGGGCACGTGGCGTGCTTTCAAAAGGTGTAATTTCGGACCACAATCGAAGGCGATTAGCCGCCAAGGTTTGCCCTTAATCAACTAACTATGTCTGGAAATTGATTGTAGAATATTAGTTTTGTTTTTTCTTTTGGGAATAACGTTTTACGCACTGCATGCAATGGGCGTTGCTGGAGTGCTAGAATTGTACATATTATTCTCAGTCGAGACTAATGGATAATAACATTCACTATTTTCTAAAGGCTAATAAAATTTTGGTACACGACATTATTCCAAAACCGAATAAAAGAAAAATAAAAATTCACCGTGAGCCGATATCGAAGATACAGGGTGAAACCATCATAATTACTTTCAGCTTTTGCCGCGCCTATGTCAAACTGAGACAGAGCCTCTTGTACTTAATAATAACTGTGGGAAACGCAGTTAAGTATATTTATTATCAAATAGAGCAAAATCTCAAGGGAGAGTTTTGTATCTGGGCAACAATGAAACTAATACGGGATGAAAAAATCCCTCTGGGTTTCAACTTTCCGGCACGTGGTCTAGTCTTTTTTGCCCCCCGTGGAGTGCGATAATGGGGCGGATACATTGTTAATACAATGTAGCATATATGTACACTCTATAATGATGGATACATCAGAGTGAAGAGAAAGTCGACTAAGGTGCTGTTTATTATGTAATGATATAGTTTTTTTGTAGATTTTACAAAAGAACCCCGCTAAACACAAATAAACCCAAAGACCTGCTTAATAATTGATTATATCACATTAAATTTAAATTACGTCAAGCTTAAATAGCATCATAAATCATGCAGGACCATCGAGCACGCATCAGTTTCATTATAGTCCAATAAATCCATCCTCTAATTGAATAAATATGGATTTAACAAGTTTCGTGTCCGTTCACAAAGGGCCGTTATTAGAAAATTGCGCATTATATAGAAAGTATATTCATAACGACAGAGGCCTGGTACAAAGGGCGTCGCGTGAACGGCACGTGGCACTTGCGTCGTGACGCCAAATGAACCGTGTCGGCCTGACGGACGTCGTCCAATTACTTTGCGGCGACTTTTAAACTTCATTGTATCAAGTTTAGATTTTTTTTTTTTATTAATAATAACTTTCTATGAAAGAGTTAAAATATCGAAATAGATATTTTCAAATAAACTCAGGAAGAAAATGTTTTCTTTCGAATACTTTGCTAAATTTTAAATTGTAGTTTTGTCGGGCATAAAAATGCGCGCATAAAAATAATTTTTGCGGCGCTATACGTACATACGCTATAAGCCATTAATGCCATTTGACAGGCTTCCGCACATCCAATTGCCGTCGACACATCAATCGGGGCTTAACAAAAAAAGTTATTTCTAACTGGCTCTTATTGAATCCGGGCTGAAATGACGGGCGAATGAATGTTTTCGACATGCTCGGCGCCTCCAAATAAACTAAATACAATGAAACTGTGTGCACATTTAATAATTGGATAATTTCGCCGGAAATGGGTTTGGATTGTGCGAGTGGAAACGTTTTGATTGATCGAATAAAGTAGTTATTACGGAAAATTATCGGAATGCCTCTGCTGCGCTATTTCCATTTCTACCGCCTCTTCTCCTGTCAGATTCGCTATAATTTATAGGCTGAAGCATTTGACGGTTTAGTGGGTTGGTTCTTTACAAAAATTAACTTTTGCAAAAATTTCGTTTAGAACTTCGAGATGATTGCGACGAGAAATGACACATGTTTTGATATTCAAGTAGAGCCAACAAGGAGAGTGGCTGTTTGCTAATAGACACTTAGCGTTTCGAGGATATATCGGTTAGCAAATATTGGGTTACACCCATCTAACAATGAAGTGAAACGTGATAGTATTGGTTGAAACAGCCAATGTGATCCGCAGTAGTGTGTCAAAAATATTATGTCGACTCGCACAATGCTCAGGTGGGTAATTTAGGATACGTGCGTTGGTTTCAAACCTTCGTAACAGCACAACTCGGTGACCCGTTAGATGCCATAAACCTAAATCGATTTCCTCCTATCTAACTAAACACAATCAAAACACAAACCCCTTCGAACATGTGGAAGTATCCCCCGAAATAATTATTAGCAAAAGATTAAGTTGTAACTTGTTCAGCAGCAAATAATATCCTAAATCCTGGGTCCCGGAGCACTTAGCCTGATTGCGAACGAAAATCAAATTATATGGGCGATTGTGTCCGCGGTCCAACAATCTGGACCTGGGCCTGAAAGATTAGCAGTTCGTTCCCTCTATCGGACATCTTATCGAACTTGATGGGATTATTTTGTGGCTTGCTTGACTTATCACTGTAAACGCCACTGATGACAGGACCACAATAATCGAACGTAATTGGTTTTCAATCAGTGTAAATACGAAAGAAAAGCAAATTAAAAGAAGACACGTCGTATCAGTCATCGTCATCATAGGCAAGATTGCCCAATTAAAACCTTCTCATTGTGTGCTAATTGTCGACCAACCAGACAAAGATGTTATTTTTTCCAAAAGTGATCTAGTGGCAACTGACAGACATTTGAATACCCCCTTCAACAACACCGAACGAGGCAGGCAGGCATTGGAATTATTGACATCAATGTAACGAAACACGTGAAGATCCACGGAACGATGATGATTCGACTGTTTTTCGAGCGACGGCTAACTGGGCATGTGACGGGTTGGTTATTGTTATTTAAGGGGTAATTTTTGGCTGATTAGTACTGCTTTTATAATGGGTTTCGGTCTATAATCAGTCAGTGACAGAATTGTTCTGTGGGGTCTTATCAAAATAATTAGTTCGACATCGGGAGAATGACAAGGCACGATGTCAAGAGGGACGAAATAAAGTAGTTGGTTTGTCGTCTGCATAATTGACAATTACAACGTTTTAAACATTTATAGATTCGACTTTCCCTCCACGGGAGAAAACGATAGAGAAAGAGAGAGAGAAAGCGAGAGAGAAAAAAAAGAGAGAGAGAGAGAGAAAGAGAGAGAGAGAGAAAGAGAGAGAGAGAGAGAGAGACGTAAATCCCGGGCCCTGGTCGTGTTCTATTCATTACCCGACAAACTGCTGTAACTGTTGTAAATTAATTTCGAAGTAATGCCCTAATGACTAGCCCGGCACCCTCCGAGAGGGGCTTTTTAAACCCCAAACAAGCCCGAGTTTACTCTCGAATTCACACCCGCAAGGATTACGCCCGTGAAGGGATTGCCGGTCGATAATTTTCGTTATGTTACAAAAGTAAAACGTGTTAAGACCATGCGTTAAAAAAACAATCCGGTCAAGTAAGCTTTGGCATTATTTGACACCGAGCCCGCGTACGTTTGATATATTTTACGTAATCTCGAATATAAACGAACAAACCAGCCTCATTGCAGTACGACTCCGTTCACCTTTATTATTTGTTAGATTTAATTAAAACTAGTTTTTTTCACGATTCCACGGACCCGAGCGTTGCTTAGTTGCGATTTACAAAGTGCTAAAGATGATGTTTACATTCAGACAAAAAGCCCTTATGGTTGCGTTTTATCGTAAAAACGTAATGCGGCGTCGCCCCTCGCCGGACGCCTCGAAGTTCATCTTCTGGTCCGGCGATGATAAATCAAAGCAATAGACTTACGTGACCGTAAACAAACTGAAGATGTTCGCTGAGCGTCGCACCTCGCCTCTCACATCGCCGTAAAATGAGGAACAATTTTCTTTGCGTGCTTCAAGCTTGCTCTGTGATTGGTTGTGTCAACCGCTCGCTTACTTTATTCGGCAACAGCGTACTTTGCGTTTAATCAGCAGTACCTCATATGTCCGAAGCGATGAAAGGATCCGATGTAGGTTGAGTATAGAAGAACGAAACATGTGGTTCTGCTTAAGGAATCAGTCCAAACTTCACAGAAACGAGGAATAATTAACAATAACCAGCGTATTAAGGCATTTAACGAATCACTATCACTATCTGAATCAAACATTTTTACTACCTCTCTATTCGTAAAAGCAAGACAAATGAGCTACGCTAAACGCCGATGTTCAATTCTTGACGAGGTGAACGTGGAGGTGCCCGGCGAGGGGCGACGCTTTCCCATGTTTTTACCCTTATTTTCGGAATGGACACTTTATAAACGGAGAATGGGCCTTCGAAATTCAATCTTGTCGTTTCAGCATTTGTTATAAACCAGGTAAGTAAGTTAATATTAATTAGATTTATTTTGTTTCGTTTTTTCTCACCGGGATTTCTCATCGCGATCAAACGAACTTGTTACTATAATATTAAATGTGTTTAGGGCGTTTTGTGCAATTTACGGTCGAGTAAGCTTCGATGCCAAGTTCGCTTGTCCGTTGTTCTATGTAATGTCGAACATAAATTAATAAACCTAACCTCACTTAAGTACGACTCCGTTTATCTTTATTATTTATTTGATTTTATTAAAACTGGTCCTTTTCAAAGCTCGACGAACTTGTGCGTTGGTTAGTTGAAGTTTTGTAAGTGCTAAAAATTAAGTTTACCTCGGGCCGAAAGCCTTCATCGTTGAGTTTTATTTTTGGAATGGACAATTCATAAACGGAGAACGGACCTCTGAAATTCCACCCCGTCTTTTCAGTATTTATTGTAAATGGGGCAAGTAAATAAATATTAATTAGATTTATTTATGTTGCGTATTTTTCACGGGAATTTCTCACCGTGATCAAACGAATTTATCGCAATAGTTTTAAGTGTATTTTGGTGCGTTTTAAATAAATTCCGGTCAAGTTGGCTTTAAAATTATTTGACGCCGAACTCGCATGTCTGTTGTTCTGCGCAATCTCGAACATAAACGAATAAACCTAACCTCATTTAGGTACGACTCCATTTACCTTTATTATTTGTTGGATTTTATTAAAAATAGTCTTTTTCAAAGCTCAACGAACTCGTGCGTTGGTTAGTTAAAGTTTTCTAAGTGCCCAAAATTATGTTTACATCCGGACGAAATCCTTTGCAGTTGAGTCTTATTTTTGGAATCAACAGTTCATAAACGGAGATTGAGCCTTCGAAATTTAATCCTGTCTTTTCAGCATTTGTTCTAAATGGGGTAAGTAAATCGATATTTTCCATTTTTCCTTTGTCTCCTTTCCGATGCTACCCACAGTCCTAATATTAAAAAAATCACCAGGAATAACATGATAAAAATGCAATTTTTTTGCTTTTAGTCTTCTAAAGGAATCTGTACTTTGTCCTCTACACTGTTAGATTTACATAATATATGTATGTATAACCATCGGGGCAAAAAACAAAACAACTGTAGCCTCCGATTATTGTGATAACTGATAATTTGGAGCTAATTTACTTAGACAAGTGGTGTGTATTTTATACCAAGGAGCAAATACCGAGGAAGAGGAACTGCATCAACATCGTAATTATATTGGACTGTTGAAATGTAGACATTTGTATTTGGGAGCAAATAGTTATGCCGGATCTGGATTGATATGTAGAAGGTGACTTGAAAGTAATTATGATTATGATGCTGATGTCGATGATGTATGCGGTGTATAAAAAACATTTGCTACACTTTTAGTTTGTAAAGTTTCAAAATTAATACATCGAATTTGAATTGTTTCACCGAAAAGAGTGACGGAAACAGAAAATCGATTGCGGGATTGATGAGCCGGAAAGTCAGCCATGATTTGAAAACAAAGCAAAATAAAAGAGGGAACAGTATATTTTACGGTAATGGTGAAATTAATCATTAGAGAACAAAGTTGGCCACAAAGCAGGCTCATTAAAATGGAGGCAACTGAGTTCGGGTTACTAATAGTCATTAGTGCCAACATCACGGCCGTAGATATTAATGGAAGGAACATACATTTCTCGAAAACATGCGGCTATGGATTGTTGTAGAAGATTATTATTAATTATTGTAATAACGGAGAGAATTTTATTCAACGTCTATTATATATTAGATGGGATATACAGGGTGTCCCAGAAAAAATGTGCAATTCCACTCCTTGAGTGTGAGGCCTTATTGCTAAATAGAATCAAATAAAATAAAAACGCATATTGAACTCACACTACTGTACTTTTCTGGTTAAGCACGAAAATCTTGACTTGACTATCTTTTTTATCTTCCAAGGTATATACAGTGTGACCCACATAAGAGCGGGACACCCCTGTAAAATTTTTATTTGTGGTCCGATTTTGATTATTTTTTTATATGTTGTAAAGCATCAAAAACTCTAGTTTGTGAAAAGTTCTTGTTGTGCTCACTTAAAATCCAAGACCCACTTTCCTTCTTTTTCATGCCGAAAATTCAAGAAAAGACATTAGGGTTTTTTAAATTTTAAATTTAACTATAATATCTTTAGATTATTTCAAAATGGTTGTATCTCAAATTTCGTTGAAAAATATTGATTAATAAAAAAGTTATTAAACAATTAAATTTAATCCACTTTAGAGCGGGACACCCCTGTAAAATTTTTATTTGTGGTCCGATTTTGATTATTTTTTTTTTATATGTTGTAAAGCATCAAAAACGTTATTGAACAATCAAATTTTAAATTTACTGAATCGTCCACATCTTTATTAATAAAGATTTTTGGTCAAGTCGGCTGAGAAATCTCTCCTTTTTTTGATTGCAGAAATAGTTCAAATATGAATAATCAATTAACTTTAAGGGAAAAAATTGAAATAGTTCGTCTTTCTGGTGATAATGACCGAAGTGTGCGGGAAGTAACTAGAATATTCAACATAAAATATCCTAATCGACGTCCGATTACTAAAAGTACAGTGAATCGAATAAATCGTACATTTAATGAAATTGGAGCCGTTGACAGATATTTACTAAAAACCAAACGTCCGGGAAATAGAAATCAAAATGATACAGAAATCGCAATTTTAAATTATTTTATTGACAACCCACATGCTACATTAAGAACAGCAAGTTTGGATTTGGGGGGGGGGGATTAATTTCGAAGATGCCTTAAAAAGAATAAAATTAAGCCATATAAACCAAAATTTCTGCATACTTTAGAACAAGGAGACCAGAACAAAAGGTTGGAATTTTGTTTGTGGACGCAAGGGGAGTATCAAGATACCAATTTCCTAAAACGTATTCTCTTTAGTGACGAAGCTAAATTTACTACTAACAGGATAGTTTCCTTACAGAATTGTAGATTTTGGTCTCGCGAAAATCCACACTGGATTATTAATTGTAGAAGTCAATATTCCCAAAAAGTAAATGTTTGGTGCGGATTAATCCACGACAAAATTATCGGTCCATTTTTTCTTGAAGGCAATACGAATTCTGCAAGTTTTTTAGAACTATTAAAAAACGAATTAACCGATGCGATTGATGATCTTCCACTATTATACGCACATAACATGTATTTTCAACTTGATGGAAGTCCTATTCATGACGCGAGAATTGTTCGGGAATGGTTTAATACAAGCTTTCCTAACCAATGGATCGGACGGAATAGTCCATTAATACAATGGCCACCCTGATCGCTCGATCTGACCCCATTAGATTTTTTTTTGTGGGGTACTCTTGGGCAAAAAGTATATAAAAACCGCCCCAGAAATAGAGAAGAACTCTGCATGAGGGTGAGACGCGCCTGTGAAAAGATAACTCCCCTATCTTTTAGGAAAGCAATGCGGAATACTAGAAGAAGATACGAGAAATGTATCTAGTTGAACGGTGGTTTAATCGAAGCAAACGCTTTTTAAAATCAAGTAAATATCTTTTTGTTATAATTTTTTCCACATTAAATGATTCAATATTTTACAGGGGTCTTCTGCTCTAAAGTGGATCAAATTTAATTGTTTAATAACTTTTTTATTAATCAATATTTTTCAACGAAATTTGAGATACAACCATTTTGAAATATTCTAAAGATATTATTACAGTTAAATTTAAAATAAAAAAAATCCCTAATGTATTTTCTTGAATTTTCGGCATGAAAAAGAAGCAAAGTGGGTCTTGGATTTTAAGTGAACACAACAAGAACTTTTCACAAACTAGAGTTTTTGATGCTTTACAACATATAAAAAAAAAATCAAAATCGGACCACAAATAAAAATTTTACAGGGGTGTCCCGCTCTTATGTGGGTCACACTGTATGTATATATATATTATTCCAAGAATCTTTGATGTGATGCGCACATGATTCACCACTGTTTGTTTACAGTCGGAAATAGCATTCCAACAAAAAATGTCACGATAATCTCCAACGTTTAGTGACGACATACAAAAGAGAATTTTAATAGATAATTAGTAATAATCACATATTTACGAACATGTTGTTTCATTGTTGTTGTATGCGAAAACAAATTTTAGAAGGCATCGTGCTGAAAGATACCTGGAATTATATCTCAATAATAGACGAATAGATCATCGAACATTAAAACAACTTTATGACAAACTGGAAAAAATCGCTTCGTTTGGTTTAAAAATGGATAATGGACAACCAAAAATTCTAGTTGTCTATGAAGAAAAGACAGTGGATAGACTCGTTGGTCGGCAAACCATCAATTTCTGGACTTTTGTGAAAAGAGAAGCTGTTTTCATACCATTTTATGCCTGTTAAAAATGTCTTGCAGTTTTGTAACACCTCCGCAATTGTTTTTGGAATATCTATAGATACAATTGTCTTTAATGATTACACATACACTCCTCACCGCAACCAACAACTTGAGATTAAACAAAAAATAATTGAATTTGTGAAACAATTATCGCCACTACGCCAATAAAGTTTTGAAATGCACAAGGGCGCCAGGGCGCGTCATTCTGATTGGCTCTGGCAAATGGCAGTGTTACGCCTACAATGGCTACTGCTGAAGACGGAAGAATTACTGCTGAAGTGGAAACGTTGGAAATATGTATTTGGGTAAAACATTTTTTGAAAGGTTTTATCAATTAAAAAATATATTAAAAAAGAAACGGTTTCACTTAATTTCAGTTTTTCGGTCTCGATTCAATGTACGATTTGATGCGGTGGCGTATGTATGCCCAAGTCAGCGGCGTACACTGCACTTATTCAGAGGCGGGATGCAGCGTAAATGGAAATTTTAGGAAAATTTTTAATTCGACATGTGATATTTTCTCTACTTGCAGGGTCTTCGATTTGGATTATTTCGCAATTTCTTCTCTTTTCTTCATATGTAGCTTAAACGTGAGTACCAAAAACCTAATTTTTCGGAATTTTTGAAAAATTTTGATGGGAGGAAAGAGACATTTACGCCAATGCATTTTACAGTACAATATAATGAAGACGCAGGACTAGTTTCAACTTGTATTGCCTCATCTTTGCGGCAGTTTCAATGCCGGCGCCAATTTTGGGGCAAAAATATTCGACTCTTTAGTGCAGCCAATCCGAGTTTTTATCGAATCGAACGTATAAATATCGTGTACATTTGCAAATTAAGAAAATTGACATCTACATCAATGCAATTTGTTGTAAAATCTAGACGACGTAATAGAGAATTTGGCAAATTAATTCAATTATAGACGAAGAGCAGATATTTTGGAGCTTACCTGTATTCTATCTTCAGGTAGGTCGGTCTTAAGGCTAAGCATTTCTCTGGCATACACATCTGGATAGTGAGCATCCTTGAACGCCTTCTCCAGTTCCTCCAGCTGATAGCTCGTGAAAATCGTCCTACCACATACGCACCAAGGGTAGTCAAACTGACAGATATTGTTCCATTTGTTAAAACAATCGTTAAAGGAAATCAAGAATCAAAGATTGATAAATTGATGGCTGAAAAAGTAACTCGGCCATTGCTCGATGGAGAGAAATATTCGCAGCAAAATTCTGGAAAATTGATCAACGTCTGGAATTTTAAATTAGGCCGATTGAAATATTCATTGGCCAGATCTTTCACGAAACCCCATCAAGAATTCAAAATCGATTCTCGCTACGTGCCTCGGGATATACATGAAATATACAAGTGTATTCGAGAGGCACTTTTCCACATACTGATGAATAAACCTCAATAGAAACATTTTACAACTGAAATGCTTATCATATATCACATTTATTATACAGAGTGGTTCATAACTTGTGATATACGCATAAATTTGGAAAATTGTGAATGAATATAAATTCACAGAGGATGGGGTATTGGCCAATGAATTTCTGAGTAACTCCACGATGGCAAATCTCCAGTTTTTTGGTTCGTTAATGCTTCTCTTATGGTAGGTGTCGGATTTGTAACTCATGTCTGATTTGCCAATAACACATAATTACATTGTAATATCTATAAGGCACGATATATAATATGGTATTTAATAACCGTGAGAGAAAATCGCATTCGACGTCCCTGCTTGAATTGTTTGACCGATTGAGGAACGCCGGAGAAAAATTCATATCCACTCTCTCACATCTTCGCATAGAATCACACTCTTGATGAAGTTTGCGTATGCAAAAAGTCTCTCGGAAAAGGTCATTTACATTTTTTTGTAATGACTCTTTTTCCGAAATTAAAACTTCTCAAATTTATGTGGATAAAATTTAGGAAAACTGAAATATTTGTGTTATCATGTCGGTTTAAACACTTACCTATGACGTCGTTTCTTTTTCTTCTTTTTGCTAAAGTTACCTAAACCGTCTTGCACTGAGAAATCTTTGGAATTATCTAGTTGACCTGTAACAAAAACGAGACTTTTTCAAGCCGGGAAATTTGAAATTCAACTTCAGATGGTGCACTGGCTTAATGTTATCGCCCATCACCCCAAGCAGAACTATGCGAGTTTAGTACCGAAAGGGGTAACTAACGTGCACACTTATATGAAATTCCTTTGGGCCATTGGCACAATTTATTACCGGCCAAAGGCAATTACGGGGTGCCGGAACCGTATTAGCTTTCACGCCCTAACCCTTTTCATAAAGCATTTAATTGCCCGTAAGATAAATGAGCCCTGTATGCAAAGTTTGTTGTAACGAATCGCTTCTATACGGTACGTGCATACATGTATGTTTTTGTAGACGAATAATATGCATCACAGCCGAGTACGTGAAAGGCTTTTTTTTTTATTGCTTTCCTTATACTTTTAAAGTTTTCGAATGATCATTTCCCGCCATCGGCGTCGAATAACCAAAGGGCAAGTTTTTGCTAAAAATTAATTGAATCCTCAGTTGGATATACAATCAGGATCATTTCGTGCCAGGAAATCCATTCCGTCGTCTGCAGCAAACCACGTTACCACCATTAGAGAGAGAGAGAGACCAATCAATAAAAGATAATAATATGAGAATTCGAGTTGCGTGCCGGCACGATTATTAAACGAATTAAGCTGGCGTAAAAGCTATTTGGGGCATTTAGGGAGAGGAGCCCGATTTTATATACTCATTCGGCTTTCAAATTAACTGTCTGACGGCGGAATCGGAATTTCCAATAAAGACTTGAGGAGGGAAAATTGGAAAATAAGACACCAACACCGCTCTTCTCGTGAAATAACAACCGTGACGCTCTATTAGAGGCTCGATATATATTTCGCCCCCGCAAATGTAATGAGGGAAAATTTCATATTCCCCCCCTCACTTTTTTAGTTTATTAATTACTATAATAATTAAGCGGATTACATGGTGACTCTTGACGTATACTTACTTAATATAGAGGAGTCCTGACCTGCTCGTTGAGTGCAGAGATCAAACAACGAATGATGTGGGGGCTCATGCAAAAGGCGCAGCCGTTAAAACAATGGGAACCCATTATTACGACCATGATGCGACGGGTGTTTCACACCTTGGTTAATGCCTTCTTAATAGGCGTGGGGCTCTGCAGTTCACACCTCGTTCCATTCACTTCAATCTCGCTTCGTTGCCTCTCTCTTTATATCGCGTTTTGTGTTTTAGCACAACAGATTCAAAATAATACACGTTTTCCTCTTTCGTTATTGTCTCCTTATTTGGCTTTCTCATTTAGTGTCCGTATTTTATTTTTAATGTGCCCGCCGTTTGTTTTCATTACCTGCTCGTATACGCATTCGTATTTTTTATTTTTAATATTCAGTTTGTGCATTAAGGCCCGAGATTTTTTCTGTAGATTACCAGTCCGAAGTACGTCTCACGAGTCCTTTTTTTTTACCTTCAACGCACCTCTAAACTTTTCGTTATGCACCTGTAGATTTTCTGTCACAGGTTTTCGCACGCATCCCGTATATACCCGGAGTTTATTTCGGGTGTCCTAAAATGTGTCTTTTTTAGGTGACCACGTTTCAATTTTAGCGAACCTGTAATTGCCTCGTTACACGCTCGTAGACAGAGTACGATGTAGATAAGAAAATTAGCAAATATAAATTTACAAACGGTTCCATTCGCGCTCCTGGAGTCGGTTATGCGTGTATACAGGGTGTTAATTGAGTACGTGCAGACATTTCAAGGGACGAATCTCTGACCGATTCCAATACAAAAAGTTCCTATTAACGTGCGGTCGCCGCGGCCCCGTTTAAGGGATACAGAGGGTTTAAGTTTTAATTTTAATTTGATTTTCTGTGAATATTTTTGGACGCAGATGAGTCAATCAGATGAAATTCAATTTGGTATTCTCCAAGAGTACTCTTTTGCATCGAACTAAATGCACAATAGCGCCCTTAACACAAAGGTGACCTACAGTGTGGGGCAACAAAGTTTAATGCGATGAAACCCTCTACGTGGCGCCCTCTATCAGCAACCAAAAAACTAAGATGACATTTGGGTTTTGCGTCATAAAAAACCCGCGAATATTAAATTTCGTCCCGTTGACTCATCTGCGTCCGAAAATATTCACCGAGAACCAAATTTAAATTTAAACACTCTTTATTTCTTAAACGGAGCCGTTGCGACCATATGTTAATAGGAACTTTTTGTATTGGAATCGGCCAGAGATTCGCTCCTTGAAATATCTGCACGCGCCTAATTAACACCCTGTAGACATGTAAATAGAGAATGAACTTGAGCCCGAACAATCACAACAACAAAGTAGATAATGGTAAAAGTTACTATAAGCAAAAACTGAGATTCGGTTTTGAGATGTGCGTTAAAGTCGACATTTGGAACGTTGCCTTGAATTTTCTCTTGGATTGCTTGCCGCAATTGCGTAATTCCGCCCACTTTGTCAGTACCCTTTCTCTAATCTCGTGAAAATTTCAAATTTAAATTAAACGATTAAAAGACTCAAATTCAAGGTTTAAATTGCTTCAGAACCCCCATACGTGTGTCGTAGATGCTTCGGCAAATTGCAAATTTTATTAATTCCTTCGGATTTGAGGCAAATTTACTGAACGAATGGAAAGCATTATGCGTTTCCCTTCCATCTTCATTAAGTACTTCAACCACTAATAATTGATGTTTGGCTGTTGACGGTGCGAAGAATTCGCAGCCACGGACAAACTGCGGTATAAACCGCCGGACCAAATTAATTCATCTATAAAAATACACCACAGTTTTGATGTTAAACGACTTCTGAGCTTATTTTTGTTTGTTTGTGATTTGTTAAAATAATATTTATTCGTCCTTAAAAAAAGATCAAGCCAAGTCACACGTGATTAAAAATCCTATGTAGTTACACGACTTTGAAGCAGGAAGTAACTTGCAGTCATTTATTCCACGTGTTGATTTTGGTTCGTTCGGAATCGGGCCTGATCTTCTGCTCAATTTTTTCGATAATCTGGCTTACGTCGTGGCTCTTTCATTCTCGATCTACAGTTGGCAAAAAAAGTATTTGCACACCAGATGAACTACCTTTAATATGGGATTAAAACATACTTCTGGCAAATTATGTAAATGATTTCGAATATTTTTTATTTTTTTTATTCTTTATATAACATATATTTAACCAAAAGAAAATTTAAAACAAATATCTCATCTCAGTTCTAGAAATAAAATAGTTATTTTTTAATGCAAAATAAGTATTTGCACATCCTGCACGTTCGTGATGATCGATTAACATCGTGGCTGAAAACAGCAAAAAATGCATTGGAATGTTGTTTTTGTCTGTATATTTTCTTGTGATTACTTGTTCAGATTTGGTACCACGACAAATTCATTGCAGTCAACGTGCCTTCGAAGAAAAGCGAAACCAATTGTCAAACAAGACTGGAAATTGTCATTTTGCGTAATCAGGGAAAAAGTCATAGAGAGATTGCATCAAAATTAAAACTAAACTTCGCCACAGTTAGCTACGTAATCAAAAGGCACGAAGAGACCGGAAAAGTTAATAATAAACCTCGAAGTGGTCGTCCTCGTAAATGAACTACAAGAGATAAGAGTCACATAGTAAGAAACATTCAAAAAAACCCTCATCAAAGTGCTAGACCCCTTCCCGAAGACATCGCGTCATCATCTGGAAAAATTGTTAGACCACAGACCATAAGAAATGTTCTCCATGGAGCCAGTCTTCGAGGGAGGTGACCTAGAAAAAAGCCATTTATAAGCAAAAACAACCAAGCAAAGCGGTTAGAGTTTGCTCGAACATATAGAGATATGCCCCTGGACTTCTGGAAAAATGTTGTGTTTTCCGATGAAAGTAAATTCGAGTTTTTTAAGCCAGCAAGTATTTTGACCGTTTGGAATACGGCTCTAGATCCGAAAAACGTTCTTAATACAGTTAAGCACGGTGGTGGAAACGTTATGGTTTGGGAATGTATGGCATGGAGTTGTGTTGGAAATCTACAAATCATAGAAGGCACCATGACTGCGCGCAGCTATGTGGATGTGCTGCAACGCAATTTAATGTCGAGTGCCCAAAAATTAGGAAAATAAATTTTACTTTCAACAGGATAACGATCCTGAGCACACAGCACGTACTAGCCGAGAGTGGTTGCTCTACAATGCACCAAGAAGGCTTTTAACACCACCTCAATCACCTGACCTAAACCCAATTGAAAATTTACGGCACTTGGTAGTCCAGAAAATAAGATCCAAATGTGTATCCAGTAGAGAAGCTTTTAAAACGCTAATAAATGAAGCCTGGAATGATATGTCTCCAGATATTACAAAAACACTTGTGGAATCGATGCCTCGACGTTTAGAAGCAGTCATCAGAGCTAAGGGCATGCATACAAAGTATTAAGACCCTACTTGTTTAAATTGTTGTTGTAACACTATTTCTGCGTTTGTTGTTTGTACAATGTGCAAGTACTTTTTTGCATTAAAAATAATTTGTTTATTGCTATAACTAGGATTAGATTTTTATTTTCAATTTTGTTTTGGTTAAATGTATGTAGTATGAAAATTATACAGGGTGTCCCACAAGTGTTTCATTATATTTCAGTGGGTAATAGTACATTGAAAAATAATATGACTCCCTATATAAACCATATTCCAATAATGCTTCATTAAGAAGATACAGGGTGTTAAACTTTACTTAAAAAATCTAACTTTTATTGATATATTCAAAACCGTTTGAGATATGTAAGTGAAAATTGGCATGTTTTGAGAGTTAATATAGACGCATTTATTTATGCAAAAGGGCTATTTTTCGTTTCACCAGTGACGTGCGTACGGACACCTCTCAGCACATTTTTAAAGAAAAACATGGCGCGCCACTGCTTTTTATCAAAATAAAAATTATTTTTAGAAGTTTAATTTCATTTAGAAGAAAAATGCTCATTTGACTCTTTTCCGTCCGACGTATCGTTTGCCAGTAAAAAATTGAATACCGTCTATATGCACGATATTCTCTAAATGGTTTTAATAATATTAAGTTTGTTTTAAATATTATTAATTTGCTATAACATTATAGAAATTGTTCAAATTGGTGGCCATTTTGTTCAATACATAATTGAGCTCGCCTGTTCATTGATACTCTGATACGTTGAAATATTCCATGTGTGTTTTAAGTTTAACACCCTGTATCTTCTTAATGAAGCGTTATTGGAATATGGTTTATATAGGGAGTCATATTATTTTTCAATGTACTATTACCCACTGAAATATAATGAAACACTTGTGGGACACCCTGTATATTTGATTTGCCAGGAGTATGTTGTAATTTCACGTTAAAGGGAATCTTTCTAGTGTGCAAATACTTTTTTTGGCAACTGTATCTATAATGGCAACGACGGCAAAGTGCACCAGATTCGCGAACCTCCATTTTGTAATGGTTTCACCTGCCTCGTGTTCCTTGCACCTACTTCTGCGTAAACAATTCATGACATCATCTTTCGTATATGCAAAAAAACGAAGCAATACGTTGCATTCCATTGCGCCGTTCGCAGTTCGCTTTAGTTATTCGAATTCTTTCGCGTTGTTTCATCAAAATGTTAAAGAATTTTAGTGATTTTTCGTGAAAAATCCCACTCGGAACGCTGAAGATTCGTTGGAAATCATCGGCGATTTTCGCCAGTGTTTTATGGCGTTTGATAATATCGCAAACGGAGAAAAAACTGAACGAGTATATATAAATATTTAAGCAAGTTTGCGTTAAATTCCCATGCCAAATCCATAATTTAGAATTATTTTGCATTCACGGAACGCCAAGTGTTTTATTGCTACTGTGCGGGTACGAAATTTTTATGCTCGGTGGATGTTTTCCAGTTTATCTTGACATCCCATTTTATTGCTCTTTCCCACAAGCCTGAAAAGTTAAACGAATAAAAAATCACTATTTCGTAAAATCTGTCGATGAAGAGTGCAAGAATACGAACCGGAATCCTAAGGGGGGATATGCACTTGTAACTAATTGAATTTCCGCCACCAGGGAGCTTATTGAGCAAATTCGAATTCGTATATACTGACTAATTCCAAGTCGAACGGATTAGGGCATATGGGTAATTTTAAACCTATATTATTTCCCTTTAGGTTTAAGCCTCTCTTTTGTGGCAGCTAGGTATATAAATTAGTATTTTAGAAAGATTGAGCCCCATTTATTCGCAATTGGAAAATTGACTTCGTGTAAGCTGGACGAGATTTCGGTGTGGGTTTACCCACGTTCAAAGCTCGAAACGGAACCTGCATGCGTCCGCGTATGTATATAATACACACAAGAGATCCGAAATATCAATAGCCCGGAAACCGCACTGATTAGCGAAAATAAAGACGAGGTTCGATTTCGCAAAAGCTCCGAACAAGGAAAATTCGCCCCCGGTGTAACCTAAACTTTTTCTTTTCTACCCTCTGGATTTCTAAAGTAATTCCGACGAAAGCCAACGCAGAATATAGACGTACACCGGACGAAATTAATACTTCTTCTTTTTAGTTTTCTCAAAGAGGGTAACTGAACGGGGAGGACTGTTTTGTGTTCGCGGGGTAAAAAGTAAGATATTTTCTGGGGTGGTTTTCTTTCATTTAAGTCGAGAAGCAGCCGACGAGACATGGCTTTATAGGGAGCAAATTTTACATTCACCGTTCCTCGAGGAGGGTTGTTATTGGTTAATTTCTTTTACCAATTTTCGAACGCACATGCAGTAGAAAACGTTTCGTACCGCGTTACGATTCGCCTCCCTGTAACCAAACTAAGTTTGTCACTTTGAGACTGTTATGACAAGTGACAAAAATTGTAACAAGAACATGCTGACGCCAGTATAGGGTTTCACAAAGGTGCTTCCGTCAGTTTGTTTTTATAGGCGTTTCGCCTGTTTATACGGGCACTTGACATTTAAAACCACTGTTAATTAGTTATAGTGGTTAAAGCGGCCCATAAATATATCGATAATTAATTTCATCGGCCCCGTTAAACATTTTAATTTCGAACGTGAACGTGCATCCATATCAATGACAACTTTCAATAGCTCCTGATTGGTTCGATTCGGAAAGGTGCTTATTGGAGCTTCTATCAGCAGTCCTTTCTTATCACCAAACATTCAAGTTTTACATGACAAACTAATTTCAGCTGCTTTTAACCCTTCCCCCTTCACCATGGGCGTGCACCTTCAGACCGTAAATAAAAACCTTTTTGGTGACTGCCCTTATTTTTATTAGTTTCCTACGCAGGCACGGTGTAGTATTCGGTATCCATTGTGAGGTTTTCAATTGGATCCCATTTGAGCAAGACCCGGTATTTTAATGACAATACGTAATGACAGGTTCGAAGCGAAATGGGTGGACTGTTGACAGATGTTTACATAGTAAGTGGTAAATAATTAAGGTTTATTGGTGGTTGTTTTATAAAATGGGTATGCGTAAGGTGTTCCTTCAAAGAAAATGTATTTTATGCCTCAGTGTTGCGTAAAAGGTTGTCATTTTGCAACTGAAAAAAACAATTACTGAGCTGAACCTCATGCGATCTAGTCAAGGTCCTTTTTCTTCTGAACGCGTTCTGCATTGCGTTTTTTAAATTGTGAATATTTTTGTCACGCTCATGCGCTGTGCTTTATGCTTCCACCAATTTTTTATGTCTGATCGGTGAAAGTTACAACTTCGGCTGCTACGAGAACTACATTTCCATCAGGGCTTTCGATGAACAGCTTTATCGCGTTTGCTATATCGTTGAAGTATTAATAGTCGAACACGTCCTTCGTCCTCAATCCACAAAGAGTCCCCCCCCCCCACCCCACCCTCCTCCTCCTCACCGCTCCCCCAAAACAAAAGTAGTAAATTGTGGTGGCTTCATCTGTCCGTAATATTGGTAATGCGGCCATAACATCCAATCACGGAAATTTATGACCGGCTAAGCTTGTAAATTTCTCAGCGGGAGATCCTCCAAATTTAATTGTGTCAACATGTTTGGGGATTATTTGATTGCTTTTCGGGGTTGCTGCTAGACCAAAACGGGATATAAAAATCCGAATTTAGGGCGGTTTGATAAATTTACCCCAAATGTAATATATAACTTTTGGCTAAATCAATTGTAAGTTAAGCTTGGTATTTTTTAGCGTTTGCGCAGAAGCAATAAAATTGCAAACAAGTCTGCTTTTGCGGTAAAGCAATTGAGCGCAACTAACCGCAACACTAAAGCAGGTAATTGACGAAATTAAGCAAACAAAAATTTTGATTCAGCTTTGAAGTGTAAGCCGAAGTCGACATATGAAATGAATGGACTGAAAACGTTTCCCATTTTTGGGCCAAATGACTCAAAAATCGCTTTTTGCGGGTGCATAAGTGCGCCTGCTCCGACAGTGCCCTTTGTCTAACTAAATTTAAATTTATATCATTCCACAAATTCCAACAATTTCTCCCAGAAAACAAATCTTTTATTCAATCAGTTTCAACTAGATATGAACAGAATTTTAGTGTATCAGGGGAATTGACACCCATCTTTAACTATCTCAGGTTTCGGCGCACTTTATTCTGTTTGCCACCTAATTCAATTTATTTGCCCAGCAAATGTTCGAAAATTGCCGAAGAGTGTATTACATCCCAGTCCGGTTCTAATCGAGCGTTAAGTCTGTCCCGTGGGATGCTCGGAGAGGGCTTTAGTTAGGGGTAGTTACCCCGACCACTCTTACAGATGTTTGGGGATAATCAATTTCTTTTATTGCCCGAGATACTTTAATTTTTGAAAAGGGCGAATCCCTTGAGAGGACGGCTTATTCGGCACGGTTCGTGTCGATTGATGTCTGCATTATAAAAATGGAAATTTGGACAAGGCGCGAAAATTCTGTTACTACAAGAAAATGCTTAATTTATGGATGTGTTGTCTAAATATATATTACAAAAAAAACAACGTCCCCTCTTTTTGTAATCCAAACAATTACACACCAATACAAGGATTTATATACAAATTAATAATGGATGGTGAGGGGAGGCATTAAAACAGATTTAGCATGATGTATTAGCTGTCATACGCTGGGTAGGTTTATCTAGAGAGAGTCACCGCTCTGTTTCTCTATAGGATAGTACATTAGTGCTTTCGAGCATCTTCTTTTTCGAAAATTTGCTTTTCTAAAAAGGTATGAGAAACAAACTCAAATACTTCGGGTTTAGAAGAGACGTGTCCCGCTACTGCTTTTTTACGGGAAAATATAGTTTTATGTGTCTGCTATCTTCAGGATAATTCGCAGTTTAAATGCCTGAAAACCAGAAGCATTAAACCACTTACACTAGATTGCGACAAAGAACATAAATGTGAAAAATTGATGTATGTGTTTGTAGGCGCATCTATAATCCTATATTTTATTATTTTCAAAGCGGTAAGCAATTGCAATGTTGACATATTTTACAGTTTTTTTCCTCGTTCTTGACAGGTGCAAAAGAGAGATGAATGTAAAAAACAAAAATGAAGTTTTTATGACCCTATCCATAATTGCATATTTTCTACAGTGGTTTGTGTTTCTTCGCTGGCGCTGCCACTGGCACCCTCTTCGGCAAAACAGAGCCAGCCCTTCTCAGTGGGGGGCGAGTGCCGCCCGTTTCCCCCGCAGCGAAGCTCATTATGAGGTCCCGCTCCCCCGAATCGGCGGCCATATTGGCCTCCACTTGGATTTTTACAAATATATTTGCTCTGCCGTGGGCCTAATTGATGTCTAAATTGTTTAAGAAGCATTTCAGGGTGATCATGGAATGATCAAAGAGTATTTCAAGCAATTCTGGTTAATTAAAAAAAAAAAAAAGATTGGTTCATTAGAAAAAGTTCGGGCTAACGACAAATAAAATAGCAATAATTTAACAATTATTTGCAAACCGATGGGCCGTGAAAATTTGATTTCAGCATGTTTCTTGTAACGTTATGACGTGCAAAACGGAGATGCATAGAGGTCGAATCAAAATTCCTTGGCCTACGGCTTTGGCAATAAAAAGTAAAAAATGCATTTTCACATCAACGTAAACAGAGTTGGTTTATTTTCTGAGATATCAAGTTAAAATTACGTCCAATCAATAGCAATTCAATTCTTCACATTTTTTCTGAGGTCAGACGCCATTTTGCATTACTCCATAGTTTTTAGTTGCGCATCACTAGCCATTCAAAATCACTGTTCGTATTAGGAACTTTTTTAAAATTATGTATGAAATTGTTTTACTTTAATTTTCTTGTATTGAGAACCTACATAAAGGTTTCGACTTGAAACGCCACTGGTATAGGGAATTTGCAAAGTTTTTGCTTGTAAAAACTCAGTAATAATATCTTGTTAGAAAGGCAAATCTCCTTATTTCGGGCCTCTGAAGTAACAGACGTAAAAAGCCTTTTGAAAAACGTAATTATTAGGATTTAACAGGCTGTTAGCGCGACTTAATCGGGCGAAAGCGTATAATAGCTTAGTTTCGTTTAGAGGAGGATAAAAAGGAACATAACGACTAGCGAGAAGTTTTCGAACCCATTTTTAAAGGGATAGAAAGAGAGAGAGAGGGGAGAGAAAGAAAGAGAGAGAGAGAGCTCGGGAGAGACAGAGAGAAAGAGAGAGAGAGAGAGCTTGGGAGAGACAGAGAGAGAGAGAGAGAGAGAGAGAGAGAGAGAGAGAGAGTCGGAATTTAGACCAATTGGGTGGAAAATTCGTTCATTTCTTTGTTTTCATTATTGTTATTGAACGAACATCAATTTTTCTATTCATTACCTTATGATTTATACTTTTAATGGTTTTACAAAAAATAATTACCGAAACAATACCTACTGCAGGTTACTACACTTCCAATGAGGAAACAAAAAAATAGTGTATATCAAGACACATACATCATAATTAAAAAAAAACTTCTAAACATTTTAACAATATCATAAATCAACAATAACAAAAGTTAGTTATTCAAATTATATTGTAATGTATACCATATATACAGGGTGTACCATAATTAGGCGTCAATCTTTAAACGATCTAGGCGTAAAGCTAATACCAAATTTGTAAATGAACGTATGTCCTGAAGCGCCCCCTACCGGAGGCATGGCCCCTGGAAGGGATCCCCAATGAAACTGTTTTTGTTAAATAACTCCTAAATAACTTAACATAAATGTATGAAATTTTGGTATTTTTACAATTTTGAGGTGCTCAATCCGAATACCCAATCAAAGTAGTCAACTATGAATCATAGACCCATAATTGAGAGGGTTTGTGTTAAATAAATAGCCATATTTATTTAGTGGCTGGAAACTCATGTTTTATTGCTAAAAAAACTGAAAAATAACAAATTAGTGCATAATAATATCAAATATTAAGCAATAAATTTTTGTTTCAAGGCCAATTTCACTGTTTCACCGAAAATAATGAGAAACATATGCAGGTCATTAAAATCCGTTTTTCTCAAAAACGGTGACGGAGATATTACTTAAGAGTGCCTTTTTGAGTAGAAAATCGCAGATTTACATAGCAAAGAAACATCAAATTCGTATTCACGGAAAAAATATGACTGTTTTTTAATACTAACCTTGTCAGTGACGGGTCTATGATTCAAAGTTAACTACTCTGATCAGATATTTAGATTGAACATGCCAATATGGTGAACATACCAACATTTCATGCGGTTCCGTTAATTAGTTTAAGAGGTATTTAGTAAAAATAACCTCATTGGGGCCCCCTTCAAGGGGCCGTGTCTCCGTTAGGGGAGACTTCAAGGCATATGTTTATTTACCAATTCGGTATTATTTCCGCACGTACATTACGCCGTGTAAAGGCCAGCACTTAATTATTGGGACACCCTATGTAACATATCTATTTAAATTAAAATTTTTCTGGGAAATATGTTTTTTAAGTTTCTAACGAAATAATTGCGAATGTGAACGATGGAATAATTTCTTTATGTTATTTATTTAACCGATTTATTTTAAACTTCATATACGTTTCTCTGTGCGTGATAAGTTGAAAAATTGTTAAATTTAATATTTATGGAAAGTATAATGTGCGACTGGGTGTACTTGATCGTGATGAGAGAAATTTACATGTAGCTTCTGGCTACTGCCGAGTAATTAATAACATTTATTAATATATTGTCTCTCGTCAAAAAATCATAAATATAGTTTATCGTGACTCCACCATACTTATGGTGGAAAAAGAATTGAATTTGGAGAATGGGAGATGAGAACCGTTAAAAAATCGGCCAAGGCGTTTCCAAAATGCGGGCAAAAACTCCCAAAATACCTAATAAATGCGTCGCTTCGAGTATTTTCGTGAAGAGTTCACTAGGTTTTACTCATGTTCCGTAAGATTAACCTTCTGCAGGTTTCCAAAAAGGACCTTAGAGATCACGACACACAATTACGATCACACATCATTAATCATGTAATCACCACCCTCATATTTGTTAATTTCCATTCTCGATTCCCTAAAGCATTGACCCGGCATCCATCCGGAATATACTTAGAGTCTTGGGGTGGCTTTATATTCGATTAGGGGCCCCTTTTGTGATTTACAGATTACACAAATACTAATTTTTCATGGTGCGACGATTACCCATCAATTTCAATTAATTTGCTGCTGATGGAATTTTCGTAGAGAGTCTGTGGGAATACGTTTTCGAAATGTCTCGACGATTATTATTAACATGTCGATGCGGACCCGTTGAAACGCGTTCGTTCTCCATCTTCATGGTTCCGTTCAAAAATGGTTGAGTTTTTTTTTTTTATCTATTCATTTCATATGCTGATTTTGACTTCGATTTCGAAAACTAAATTTGACTTTTTGCTTAATTTCTTTAAATTGTCTGCTCCATTTCGCGACAATTTATGATTAATTGAAATATCCATTCACTAGGAATAATCGATTGCAAGCGGCGCGGCAGGTTTTTTTTTTTTTGTAAATTTTCATTTTGCAATTTTACTTCTTGGCTCGTCCCAATTTCACTCATTTCTGCGTAAATGATTAAAAAAAAAAGAAAAAAAAAGAAAATATAAATTCACGTTCCAGTCGTATTCGGGTGTTAGAAGTTGCATTATGTTTATTATCACATTGAAAGGAGGCTCGAAATTGGCTTAGTGGTAGGGTGAATCGAAAAACCCAGTGAACTATCGATCGACTAATGAGCGGTGTCGTGCGCAAACAGGCCGAATATTTTCCAGTTTCCACTCGCACACGCCCGCAATGGATCCTTTCGGACGTGAAACAACGCGCCAAGTAAATTACCCTCCAATTCCTGGAAACCTGGCCCGGCTGACCGCTCTTTTCAGGGAGTATCGCGTACATACGTACATATATACATATGCATCCATACGTGTACATATGCACGAGATCAGCACTTTTCCATAGAGACGGGCGACGTACGATACCTGCCACATTACTCACGTTCATCCCCAATAGCAAAATTTCGACATTTTGGCGTATTTTCTCGTTGCGAAGCGAATTTGGAAAAAGCGCGTTTCCCCTTCCGCGCCTGCGTGCACGTACGAGTTTGACAAGTTCAACCGAAACTACCTCAGTGTCTGTCATTCATCGATCAAATCTTTTTAAATCGATGTTTCTGTTCTTGCCAGCATTAAAAAAGCAAACAAATCGCGTTGTAAAAGTAAATGTAGCGGAAAATGAAATAAGTGTTCGGCTCGGCGACAAGTTGGACGTGTACATTATCATAATTGGATTATTTCGCAGCCATTTAGCAAGTGTTGGCACGACGACAAAGGGCTTTAACCAGTTTAATTTTGTTACATTTTACGCAGATAAAGGGACGATCCGTGCTTCGTATAGATACACATCATAAATATTAATTTTTGAAGTTATGAAACGACAAAACATTAAAATTTGGTTACCGTGCCGTGTGAAAAAGTTCCATTTCGCAGTACGTACGTTCAGACCTCGGTTTTAATGAGAGCGATCTGAATCGTGGAGGATCTAAAAAACGTCTTTTTTAAGTGCGTTCGCTATCATAATGAATGGATGAATGAGCCGTATGAGTAATACCTTAGAAAAATGTCGAGGGATGTTAAAGACTAACTAGGCAGCTTAGGAATGTCGACGGGGTACCAGCGAATAAAATATTCTCAAGACGACCACGTGACCACTTAAACCGCAAGACAAAGCCAATTTATTTTATTGAAAATTAAACCCAACGCTGGGAGCGTTTCCGTGACGTGCGATCCACATTCCCACATGCGAAACGAAATTGGTTAAATAGTGGGAAAAGTTTCCATTTTTGGGGACTTTTAATATACTGTTGTTTGGCTTAATCAATCAGGCGCTCGTAGAGCTCTAAATTCAGAATTTGTGCGTGAAATTGTGCCGGTGATTTATTATTAACAGCGCGTAGCAACTGAAGCTGCCCATGTTTATAATACTTAATTATTATTATTCGAGGAATGCATAATAATTGCTCCACTCTCATTTTAATCTGCTGTTTGAAAGTCACACTAATCGGCGAAAACTCCTCCATGGAAGTTGGAACAAAAGCCGGGACCCATCGCCCGGAGCTTCCAATTATAACATTACCGTATTAGCGGAGAGAAACTGTCGTAATTGTCACTTCGGTTTGCAATTAAACAGGGCCTGAGCACTTATTCCCAATTCTTGGCAAAGTGTTCGTCTGCTTACTAATTAATTAATCATTACTTAATCAGTTCGATCGCGTAAATGCGTTACTCGCTTTTCCGTGGTTTTGTTTGCGGCACACAAAAAAACAGTACTCACCTGATAAACATGATCCAGGACTGGAGGAACTAAATGAGTTTTTGAACTGCGCCAGACCTGGAATTAAGTTAAAGTGTTGTGAGCGTTCGGAAAAAATAATCACAAAATCTTTACGAGTACAAAAACGGTGCTTGTGCCAACGAGGAGGATCAGATAATCCACTAAACTTAAATGTTTTGACTCGGAACTATTGTGAAGTCCATAAAGGCCCTACATCGTTAGAGAATATAGGATTACACCTATTTCGGCATAAAGCCTTGAATATGGCCCATTATCCGTAAATCTCAACCCTATAAAGGGGCCATTTCTTGGTGCGGTCAAAATATTTTTAAATCGATCGGGCTGAGAACACGCTAAAGGCACCTTTGCCATTTTTTGGTGATCGTCAACAGGTTTTGGTGTGTGAATTTTAAGTGCGATTCGATCGAGTCGTTTCGCTTTTCTACTGACGAAAACGAACTCCACGAAGTTTTCAATTTTAAAATCGAATTTAGGCGCAAGTGTCCGTCGTGAGAGCTTATACAAGACATCTCCGGCATCCCAATAAAAGTATCGAGTTACTGCGGTGTTGTGGGCCCCCTGCCTTCTTTCTAATCCGGTAATCTCATGAATTGAACTCTACTTCCTCGTGTCTATTAATGGGCCATTATGCCTCTTTACACCTATGTTAAGTGGCTGTCAACGATTTCGTTTAACACACACATCTCACCACAATAGAAAAAGTGAGGAGGCATTTTGGGTTTTATTCAGCTTCACAATGGATCCGGTACATATCTGATATCTGTTCAGTGATGGTGTATTATGAAAAAGTACAGCTGGATGATTCATTCTCATATGGAAAGCAGCGGGTCGCTGAAAGTTAATTCTGAGACAGGTCAACACAATAAAACGGGAGGATTTAATTAAAGTTATTCATCTCGGCAAAGTAGGCGGGTCGGCCGTAAAACTGCATTTAATCAAGAAGTCGGGATTCTTAACATTTTTGGCTTAATTACGCGTTCCGGTCGCTTCCTTTGTTTCCGAATGGCTTCATCCCGGATTTGTTACCGCGTTGCCAAATTTAAATTCGGAGAATATCGTAAAACGTCATTGTCTAATTGTCACTTTTTCCCCGGACCTAAACGATTTCGCGTCGAAAACAGGGCAGAGGTTGGAGGCAGCCCGCAAAATGCGCCCGTTTTCCTTTTTTTTTTTTTTTTTTTTTTTTTTTGGTTTATCATAACCACAAAATCGAGCTCTCGTCAACGAAAGTTTAAAATGATTAAAAAAAAAAAAATCAGCTTATTTCAGATACAGTTTACAACTTGGCAACGTCAAAAAACTTTTGAACCAAAAGGGCGGGACTTTCTTCATTAGGGGAGCGCTACTTACATAAATTAGTTTATTTTCCGCCTTTTGTGACTTTGCGAAAACGTTCGCGACGCGTCTCTGTTCGGGACCGTTTCAATTTGAGAATTAAATTAAAGTATTTCTTCGGGACTTAATTCGTCTCGGGTAAGGAATTTTAATAGTCCGCGGTAAATGTTAAGTAAATGTAATGTCTTCATTAATTATTCTCATTTGGATTGATTCCTTTGAGATATCTCAATTTGCTACATATTTATGCGTTTTACATACGTGAAATTTGGCAGAGATAGAATTGGGTTCTCATCGGCGGTGAAAAATATTTTTTCGAATTGAACAGAAAAACAACTAAAACCGGCTCGACCTCCAAGACATTGTCGAGCATTTCATCCGGTTACCCGAGGCCCTCGAAACCTCTTCAGATAGGTGTCAGAGGATCGTGTGTTGTACTTCTCCCTGAGCCACAAGCACCTCTTTCAATCTCTTTTTATAAATACCCTTTATCGAGATTTTGTTCATTTTGAAACCATCTTCCAGACATTAATGGTGGGTTTATACGTCGGAACAAGACATGAGAATGAAGCTTTAGGTATAACATCACCTAGAGTGTTTACGAAGCAGAATAAGAAATAATATTATTTTGTGTACTTAAAACCAATCACGTTTAAGGGTAAATGTGGCAGTTCTGTCAGAGGGTAAAAGAAAATATTGGGGATGACCCTTCTTGTTATGCGTGTCTATTTTACACGGCAATGGAACTGCCAAAGGTTAAATAAGAACACCGCTTAAAGAAAAACTTGACTACTGTCTTGACCCTCATTCCTTAAGCGTTTAGTATTTTACACTAATCCTCAAACTTCACGTTTTATTCTGGTGTATCCAAACTCAGTAAATTGGGCGATTCGCTTAGGGAAATGTGCATAAATGTCTGTGCACCTCCTCGTGCACCTACAATCACATAGCAAGTATAACGAAGCTAATAAGCGCGCGCCTCCATTTCATCTAAATGGGGCCCACAATAATTAACAATAATTATTATAAAATTATAGTCGATAGAAGCAGCAACACTGCCAAGAGGATGCGTGTCTAATGAGGATCAAATAGCTCATTACGACATTATCCGAAGACCGTACTAATTGATAATTCAGTGTCAGTCCAATTACAAGCAAAGAAGAGGCCATGATAAAAGTGCTCTCGGGTAGCATACAGTGTGTTTCGGATACCAACAACACTTTGTGGCCAGTAATATTTCGCTTCATGAGGTAAAGAATGTCGAATACTTTTTAGGGCGATTTTTGATATCTTGCCGTTATCGAAATCCCAAATAATGCGGCTGGAATGTTAGAGACGCTGAAGAATACGAAAATGGCGACTGTCGTGCAAGATATCAAAGGTTTCATTAGCATGTTTTCTTTAAAAAAAAAACAATGAGGAATTACGTTTTAATAATTTTAACACTAGCTAAAGCATTATTGCACCACATAGAAACATTGCTATCTCCAACAATTAATAACCGTAAGTCCTGCTATAACAATTTTGTACTGTTCTATAAATTGCACATAATCTTTCCTAAACGGTTCTGCGCACCGCGAAGTAACCGTTTGCAGAGAACGACCCGAGCGTGCAGCAACGGTAACGTGATTAGGCAATTTCTACACACCATTTTCCAGCCTTAATTATGTCAAATTAGTACAGGTAGAGTGAGTGACAGCCGCGGGCGTACGTGTGTTATTAATTCGTTAAAAAAAATAAACGGAAACGTAAGTGGATAATTAATTTGTCGACGATTTTATCTTGACAATGAAAATCTATCGTCATCTTGACAAACACCGTCTTGCGGCGACGGTAACAAGCGTATACCCACGTCATTGTTCTTCTTTCCTTTGTGGCTCTAATGAGACGTGTCTAAAGTGTCGTAATTAGTAAAACTGGCAATCGATATTAATTGATGGAAGTGCAGAAATACCAATCAATAAACACGTATCAATTAAGTCGTCCTGGAAGCAGCACATTGCATCAGATAGCAACCAAAATTTTAATTTGAATTAAATCTACGTGTGCAATAAGTGGGTTAAAAAAAAATTGTTCTTTTTTTTTTTTAATGGATGCATTCGCGCACCCCCGAAGGGCGATTTCACAGTCACGCCGTCCCAAGGTGGGTAAGTTTCTACCTTTATCCATTTGTTCCATCCGTGGTTGGCTCGCAACAATTCGAAATCGAACCTAACTTCCTGCCCTGTTTCTGCCATTAAAAGGCGCCAATAGTTCCAAACTGGGACTGCTTTCGGCGAAGAATAAACAGATCCTCAATTCCGACTATTGTGAAATGTATGCTGTTGTAGAGTAATAACTCGGATCAAATTAAAAACAAAAAACAAAGAAAGAGTTCTCAGTCAAGAAAAAGAAAAATGCATCCTAATTGAGTCGCTTAATCCGATTTTGGGGATCTAAAACGGGTGTTAATAACCGTGGCGTAATAACGTTAACGTAGTTTCTCCGGTAGCGGTGTTAATTTAGGCGAGTCGGTTGTGAAATTACCCCTTTCCTGATTTGCGACCTGGCGAGTTACAAATGAAATTCCGAATTAGGTGCGCCCTCGCGCAATTTTCACACTTCCAGATGTCGTCGAGGTATGGCTTATTGTGTGTCTGGAATTTTGAGACTTTGCTTATCCGAATATATTTGTTGAATTACGCTTTTTAAGTAATCTCAGGATTTTGACAAAATTGGTGACACACGCGAAATACGTAGATTGCTTAGTAGTCATTAAATTTAAAAAAATTGTTCTTGGAATGAACACAGAATCACACGTAGAATCTCTATGCAGGACGTTTGTTTCTGGAACTCTGCCTTGGTAACCTCCGTAACCTTAAGAGGCACGAAGGCGAAGCTGTGCAGTTCGGAACGTAAGAATTCACAATTTGAACGATCCTGACAATTTTCACAAACAGATGTTCGAAAAAGCTATAATTTTAAGGAAAAGCGTTTTCCCCTTAAGCTGTTAGCGAATGACTTCTAAACGATTAAAAATGAAAATTAATTATTATGACTTTTCTCCGGCACTTTCCAAAAACAGGACGTTTGATAGTGCCACCAAATTTCAAGGGTGGGCCTCGAGACCCGATCTTCGTAGTCGGAAAAAAGTTGATGATGGTTGCCAAAAATCGAAACGTTTCAGATGTAAGATCGCTACGTGGTAAAAGAGCAGTTGTAATGCCGAAGTGTCAATAATTTTGCATTCGTTCGTTAAATAAGCTGAGGCAAAAATAATGTTTTTTTTTCAAATTCCTCCGAGGGTTATTAGAATTCTCCAAATTTAGAACCGCCATATTATCGAAAATCCAAGGAGCACGCCTTCGTCCCAAGCTAACTGACTTTCTATCTTTATGGCCATCGAGATCCTCGTGGGTGAGCTCCAGAAAGGGACACTCTGTATGTAAGTCCTTCACCTATAGAAGTTAAATGTGGTTGTTAAACCTCTTTATAAGGACTCCAACGCGCGAAACAAACAAGAAGAACGAGTGATAAAGGAAAAAAACTGAGAAACTTTTGAAATTGGCCGATCTTTACCCTGAAAATTAACTCTCATTCTAATTCCCATACTATGGGTATTCATCAGGTGATGTTCGCGGTGTATAAGACCGTTTCGTCGTCGCATTTAAAACGTGTGAAAAGCAGGCAGTACATGTCAAGCGCAGGGGCGGAGGGGTAGCGGGGGGTCGACATTTCCTGAGCCCTTTCGTTCAGTCTTCGTTCGCCGCACCGTTTACTCTTTTCAAACCGCTGAATGGCGAGGTGTTCGGAAATAACTAACTTGCCAAGCTTGGCTACCTGCGAAAGTGCCAAACCTTTTATGCTTGTTTGCACCCGTTGCTGTTTTAATAATAAATCATTATGTGAGAAGAGATTTTGTTTTTACTAATGTTTAATGTTCAGCAGTTACGAGCGAATATATCGCTGTCCAAGTCCGCAAAGTTGTTTTCCCATTTTGTAATTCACGTTTCAGAAGTAGTTTCCTTCATTAATTTGTTCTTTGTTCCGTCAGTTTTGAATTACCCAAAAATGTCTCTAATTTTCGAATTCGTTAATGTAATTTTCGCATTTTTAGAGGGTTTATCGTTTAAAAACTAATAATCTCTAAAAAAAATATTCTTTAGAGCTGATTTTCGCATAATTATATTTTATGCTAATCGAAAACGTCAAATAATCGTAATTTTTCTCATCAAATATAGGTATGTCAGATATCGGAGTACAAAGGGCTTAACATAGAGATCGAGTTAATATTAGAGACATAATTTTTCTCACTACACGTATAGCGGGACATATTATTACTTCTCTCCCTAAAGAATGCGGCCCTAATCCAGTGGTGACAAGCAGACAAAGAACAGTGCCCCACAGAGTCTGACGCCGAGTCCCTGGCCAAAAATGACCTTTATAATAGGACGCGATAAGGGCCAAATTGAGGTGCTCGGGCGATCGGTCGATTTTAAAGTGGAGAACGAAGTCTCGGTATCACGCCAGTTTGTGTGTTGATTAAATTATTCGGAATGTACTGGGTTCAACTTTAACTGCCAATTATATGCTAATTTTTCAGTGGATTATAGCCCACATGTGATACTCGTACGCGGATATTTGATAACGATGATAATAATCATGTCGATGAAGTTTAAAATTCAATTAATATAACAAATATCAAATATTTAATATATCGATTGAATAAGCCAAGCATTCAGATACTTGGCACACTTTTAACAAAATTTAACAACAATAACATTATTTGCCGAATCTCCAACCACATTTATTTTAATAAACCTAATACGTTTTAATAAGGTTGAATAGCACACACTTGGATTATTCATCAGGCCATATTTTTTCACAGTGAATTTTACCTGAGCCAGGAGTTTGATGTCCAGCCAATCCTAAAACCGCAGCGGCCGATCCAGGGCCCGCTCCCGCCGCAGCGTTCATCTGCGCGGCCGCAGCTATCCCGTGCGGTAAAAACGCCGCGGCTACCGCGGCCTGAGCATTAAAGTACGCCATGCGGCTTGCGGCCATGGTCATGTGGTGGTGGCTGAAGCCATGCTCCGAAGGGTGGAACCCTGTCGGTGCTTGCAATTGGTACTAAATACCATCAGCAATATCAGAATCGTGTTAATTCAAAATTGTGACAACACACCTTTTGGTGAGGGTAAACATTGGGGGTAATAGCGGATACCGCTGCGGTGGGTGAACGGTGATGCTGCGAATCCCCTAAGCCCAGTAACTCCTGGATTGCGAACGGAGATCTCTGAGGCATCGTCTGCGACGGCTTGTTGAGGATGCTAGGTGCCGTCACATGTATCGTATCCACTGAAAGTTGTCAAGAGTATTAATATTAGGTCTCAAAATTAATCACATTCAAATACATTTCAAGCCTTATAAGTAAATCTTAGCAGCTGTTGCCTTGTATTCTTAAAGATTTCACTTTCAGGTTCGCAGATTTCTTTTGACCATTTCTGGTTAATAATTTCTAAATATATCTCTAACGGTTTTCGAGATAATAATGAATGTTCTCATTTTTGAAATAAAAAATAAGGCCCTGAAATAACCTCGACCAAAACAAGGTTTGAATTCGTATAGAGCAGAAGTTTTGGAGATTGTTTCGGAGAGAACCATGAATCTGCCTCATATGAAAAATGGAGGACAATTCAAAATTAACAATTTTACTGTTAGACACTGAACCTGCCTGAAGTGTGTTTTTTAAGCAAAATATCCTCTATATTAGGAAATGTAAAAGGCGATGAAATTTCATTTCAAACGAAACATATCATGTTCCTACACCTAACCGCCATATTTTACTGATAAATGCTATTTTGGCGTATTGACGCTAAACGTTGGGATTATTGTGCCATTTTTACCGGAGGTCGTTCTGGAACGCCATGTCCCGCTGAACACACGCAATTGGGAATCATTTACGGCTCGTCTCGAAGATCTCTTGACCAAACTAAAAATGATTGTCGAGGTGCAACTTCCGAATTGAATGTGAAAAGTCCAGTAACTCGAATCCAGATTAGTGGCGAAAACAACAAATTAAGTTTCACGACGATGTGTGGAGACGAAAGGGGGGAGGGATTAATGGGATTGGGCACTATGCTCAGTACGACTTTTTTTCATTTTTTACATGTCACAATTAAATTTTTTTTAGGCAAAATGACGAACACTGCCGGCACTGAATTTTTGAAAACAGCTTTATTCCATAGTGTCTACACTTTTTAAGATATTGTTAGTTGCAATTTCACACACCCGCATTTTTTTTTTACCTAATGTACGATTACAATCAACAAACAATAGTTTTTTATTTTTATACTTTTATTATATTTATACTTTTGCAATAGCAAAAGCATAAATTGGTGGTGGTACTCTTTCGATGTCCGGTCCCTTTTTATCCTCCCAATTTTAATTAAATTTTAATTCCTTGTTTCATTTTAAAAAAATTACCAATTATATATTATTCATATCTGGCATTACTATTATATTATAAATTTGCGTTGCCGTGTTTCATAATTAGTTGATGTTGAGCGACTAAGTCATTTAGGGAATTTAAATACATGTGAATCACTCCTTGGAAAAGCAAAAAAGTTTATTTACCGAGAAGTAAACAACGATGGCTTTTTCTATAGGAATTACGGGAGTTATAAAAATCTAAGGTGAAAGAGTAATGTCCTATTATTCATTTTTGACATAAAATATCTGAATAAAATTCTGCCACAAAAGAAAAGTGGATTATCCAGTACACTTTTACAACTGAGATGTTACACAGTAACAATTTAACACAAAATATCCATTTAATTGTTGAATAGCTTTTTACCAAAATGGCTTGTTTAAGTTTTTACTGTTACTCCGTCGTAAATAGATAATAACTGTGATGATAATGAGATTTTGATCTGATGAAGCTCTAATCGTGACTCTAACCTTACAACCCTGACAACCAGTAAATACCGTTGTAATTGTGAGTTATTGAAGTAGAATAAAATTTATTTTTATATATTTTAATTACAAGAAATACGTTATAACTGTAAACTGAATTTCAATTATTTTTCTATTGGCAATAGTAAATTGCAGTAGCGCGAAAAGCAGATTTTCTTACAAAATTCCATTTTGTAATTTTTGTAATTACTTCATACTGATTGAACCTACTTCTTCATTTTGGTTTTCTTGGCAGTCTACAAACCTCGGCCAACAGACCGGTAACTTTTAATTTTTCCGCAGAAAGAAATTTTTCACGGAAACAAGGGTAATATTTAAATTTTTTTCATTATTTTTCTTCTGGAGAAAAATCCGACGGGAATTTGAATGGAGTTAACAGATCCAGTGGAATGGATGCGCAAATTCAAATGTGATTCGAGAGGAAATAATTTAAAAAACCCGACAAACGCAGTAATAAATTTTCATTGAACATGATCGAACCTCCTACTCTAAGATTGGAGAATTTCGGAATCAAGGCTGTCTAGAAAAACATTTTTATACCGGGTGATCACATAAACCCAAGTTAGCTGAGGCGGCGCGGGCCGTCGGGGTTAGTTGATACCAGGAAATTCTTGCCATTAATTGAAAGCAAAGTTAACACATTTAAAGAAAGTCCCGTCAGCATTTTAAAAATATTCGAATATATTCGATTTGATGATTGTTCATCTGAGCCCTTGGAACAAGATCAACGGTATTGTGAGTTAGTTTTAACTGAAAATAATGCGTTCGATCCCACCAAAAGAAAAAAAAATCTTAACGGATAGAATATATTTAAACGAAACTTGTGAGAAAAAAAACTACTTTTTCAGTATCGGAACGCTTACCAGAAAAATTTTTTACTGCCGTTTCTATTTCATTGTTCATATTGAGCACTGAATGTCACTATCTGCTGTTCACTATCACTACCTTCAGCCATTAGCCATTATCGAAAACTGTGATTGATAGCCGCACTAAACTACTGTCTTTTGCGAGGTAAATTAAATGTAAGTGACCGTTAATAACCCCCTAGCTACCGTTCCTGTCGTGTCCCATCGTAAACTGAGGCGAGAAGTTAATACAAAAGGGAAAAATACCAGTGTAGGGAGGCTATTGACTACAAGATACTCCCTAATATTCCTGTTTGAATAGAAGTTTGTCAAAGGAGGCGGTGCTTCCCCTTAACCAATAAAGCGCGGCACTCTTGTTTTCGATGGCGCAGCACGATTTTCGCTCTAGTCCGAAGCGGCCATGAAGCTCAAGCTCGCTTGATTGTTTACCGTTTGCGTTCGCATACGTTCGCTTATTTCTCCATTACCGCTGAGTTAGACAGAGAGAAAAAACCATTCGGTTTGGCGGGGAATTGATCCGCGAACGCACCCCGGAAGCGTTAAGGTGGAGCTTGGCTAACGCAACGCTAACGACCCTATTTAACCCGGATTTAAGGTTGGATTTTCAGTGTCGACACGGGGCACAATCGCTCCGTTTTTGGCGTCAAATAGATTCGGCTTAATTAGTAATGATGTGTTCAATTATTATAATTGGGAATAATTAATTGGCTCGACGAGTTGGGGGTTTAGGGACGCGACATAAAACAACAGTTTAATTTGTCTAATTTCGGTGTCAAATCGATTTTGTTTGTGCTGTCAACTATGTATGGGAATATTAAGTAGGTTTGTTACTGCGCGTCGGCTCAAACCTCAGTGGGTATGATGATGGTGTTAATGACCTGCCATTCATCATTCCCTAATCTTTTATATTCAACATTTGGAAGACAAACTACCTGGCAGGCATCAGATTTCAAAATACATTAAATTTCAACTAAGACTGGGACATTTCGCGATTCTATTAGGCGAACATTTGCGTATTAAAAGTTGTTCGCACAACCATTATTGAATTATTTGAATAATTTAATGGTTTGAAACTGGTTAGACTATTAGTTTTAAACTGAAGATCGTATTAGTCGGTCTAATTATTAAAATATACCTACAATAGGTATTAAGATTTGTGAGGAGTACTTTAGGAATGGATAGAAAAGCCTGTTTTATGGTTGATTGGTCATACAAACATACCGGTCCAAATTTTAATTAATTTCCGACTCGTAACAGCTTTAACATTAATTAGGTGACTTGTAATTCATCGAAAAATTTTAATAATTTTGTTTAATGATAATAAGAAACTACAAAGTCAAAAATATACATAAGCATTTTTGCTTTATTAACGTTACTTCACAAAGTTAGACAAGTGATTGATCATGTCGTACGTATGGATTCAAAAAAAGTTTGTCGTCTTGGGAATAAATGATCCACCTTAGTCCCTCCCCAGAAGCGAAGTATATTATAAGTCGGTTATTGTCAGCTTGTGCCCATTTGTAATTAACTTGCAGAAAGGTAAAAAAAAAATGAATATGAATGAACGCTAAAAATTCCAAATTTAGATTTATTTTTCGCGATAATATCTCTTCTATTCATTTAAATTATTAAATATAAAATTTACGAACGAATATACAAACTATTCGAATAGTTCTGAATGAACAAAGCGTTAGAGTTATTTATACTAAATTATGTACACAAAATTGCAGTTATATATACAAAAACCCTAAGAATGCTTTTATTTATAGCTACCCTGTTGCAGAATGCTTTAGGTTTTAAGCTCAGTATTTCATGATTCGTTACGAAACCGCGGGTGTTTGCAGAATTCCATCACTAAATGTGGTAGACTCATTTATTGCACGCAGGACGATTTGATTCTGATTTTCGTGATAGAAAATTATAAAATAAGACTACTTCGTAAAAAACAAATTATTTGAAACATAACACACGATTCATGTTACAACTTCAGATTTTGCTGCTTCTTTTACTTTTGATACTTTTTGTTCAAATTTGTCTCTTACATTTTTCCATATCTATCGCTTGTTTTAATAATTGAAAACATTTATAAGTACTCTTACAATAAAATACATTGGCGTAGCTTGAAAAATTCAAATATTAGGTATTCGCTAATTTTCCTTTAACTTGTTCTCAATTTTGCTAACAAAAATCAAAAAATTTTATTCCATCCATACTTGCCTCCATTTTTTATAACAAATTTGCATGTAATTTTTCTTTTGATTCGCAACACTTAAAACATTATACGGACCGTCGTTTGTCAAGAATTAAAAAAAATTGTTATTCCCGAAGGTATTGTAAAAAAATGAATATTTGACAATTCCGTTTTTATGCCTGACGACAATATACGTATCTAATAACGTATTTTTCTTATTTTTAGCTTCTGAAAAAAATACTTCTGGAAATTCAATATGCTTCCTCTTCCTCCCCAAACACCCTGTAGATATATTAACAGTACATCGTTTGCTTACTTGGCAAATGTCTTACAAGTTTATATCAGATTATTATGCTGATAACTATAAAGTGATGAAAATTTAGCATCTCAATATTTATACCTCATATTACACAAATCCCTGAAGTTACATGGCGCATCAGGAGCGTTCCAAATACCAGATTTATTTAGATCATGTAAGTACGTTAGAGATTTCGAATTTAGACGCAATTGCGTTTTAATTGTTTATACTTGTCTATATGTTAAGAGCAAAAAAAACATCGAACAACAAATTATTGGGCGTTTTTTTTTATATTTTTTCAACAACAATTTCCCCCCCGGCACTGTCTCTTATGTCGAAGTCGGTTTTCCCTTTGGCAACGAGTTTCTTAATTCTCATGAATATCTTTTAAGGTTATTCACAAAGAATGGATTAAATAAAACGGCCCCGAGAAATGCGGGCGTAAATACATTCCTAAATTATATCGTCCGAAAGCAGAGTCAGCGAATCGCGGAAAATTTAAGTTATTACCCCATTATTTACGAAACGTTTTAGAGGGGCAAAGAAGAGCTTTTCCAAATAGGGACGTTTTTAAGAATTAGAACTTTATAGTAGGAATTTTACACATCAGAACGTAATGACTAATGAATAAAAAATTAAAATAACGACTCGAGGGTACCCTTTCATTAAATAATATGATGTGGACATTTGCCATCGTATACTCCTGATGGTATGCCCACATTATACCCTACCAATACTCACTTTTTTTTTAATGCGCAAAACAACTATTTTTAATCACATTTAACTGCATATATAATTCTCGTTTAAATGTACGCAACTTCGTTATTCATCAAAAACCACTTTTTCCATTTATTTGAGATGAATTGAACCATTGTGTTACCCATTGTCCTATAAATTGAGGCGCTATCTGAAGAATTGAGGAGGACTGTTACCGTGAATTACAGCGCAAACCGAGGACTTAAAGTTTAACCAATTATGTCAAATTAACGTAACGAGAGGCGTTTCAATTAAACTACCCCCCGTTTCACAGTTCTCGAAACCAGTCCGTATTTTTCCCCATCTAACCCTAAAACCGTGCACATGCATTCCGGAGTGCATTAATAACTTGCATTGCCATCATCCCATCTTTCTACACCTCCCTCCCCTCTTGCTCTCTGCATTTTCTCCATTAGAAGTTGGCAAAAACAAAAGACTGTGGGCCGGGATAATTAAAAATTCAGCGGTAGACGCTGGCTCGCTCTTCATTGGTTCGAATTATCATTTTTCCGTCTCCATTTCCAGGATTTTCTTCATTCCGAGTGCATTTAGCAAATTGGTGTATTATTTGTAATTATTTTGCGAGATGTTGAAACGAATGGCTGCAGTAATTATCTGACATAAGTAGTTTGGTGCCTGTGAACCTTTAGAATTTTAAAGTTGTAGTTGAAGAATTTTCACCCATCGAAAAAAAAATGTAATCAGGGAATATTATCAATTATAATTCAATGGACAATTGAATGGAAGATTTATTTTTTTCGAAAAATCGTTACGTTTGAAATTTTCAACCTTTACGTTTTATCATTTTGAAATTGCCTTTATTTTGCTCGCAAATCTCCACTTTGTAACTTCATTACTCTCGCCGTATTCATCGTTCAACGTTAAAATTTCCGAACTTATTCAATAGATCACATATGATAGGTCGCCTTCCGGCGTCAGACGCACTTTTGAGAACTGCTGTTTTAACGAATGCTCTTCGAATGGTTAATATATTCCGACAGATGTTTTCAACTCCGATAGTGCGATTAGAAATGTTCGAGTGCTCTGCGGGAGCAGAGATCTGTGTGGAACGTAGGATCGATAAATAGCCGGTATTACAGGGATCTTTCAGCGTCGTAAAATCGATATACAACGTGTAGAGGCTGTAGGTTACTCATGTGTTTTTGATATAAAAATATAAGATTTCGAATTTCATGTAGTCTTAAGTAGTTTTTTTTTTTCGTTTTAAGCACACACGTGCGCTCATTGCTATGTACCGGTTGTCCTTCCCACTTTTTTCCTCTACTTCTTCAAGCGACTTTTAAACTTCTTACATACACACGTACGTATGTATTCTTCGCGGAATTCTGAGTTTTTACGTTTTTGAATTCCGTGTTTTCTTCTAATCACTGTGATGCATCGCCTGCAGAGATTATCTCGGAAACAACGAAATATGTAAATAAAGGAAATCAGAAGAGGAGCTGGAAGGGTTCGCCTTCCACGGTGCACGACTCCGCGCTTTCTCGAATTCTGCATTCATCTTAAAACTTCCTTTATCTCATTTTGATTCTCAAACTTGTAACGATCTTTCTTCGCAGCTCAATAACATAGATGGGTTCATAAGTTAATTCCTTCATAGTTCCCTATAAGTGAGAAATTAATAAAGATCTGGCGAACGTGACTGTCCACATATGCCTCCATTGCTTCACATAACTTCACTAGGAAATATCCTACGCTTGGGTAATGCAAATACTTCCAATTTAATATTTTTTTACTTCAAACTGCACAACGTCGACCCCACATATTTTACGGTTCGGGAAATTGTGTGAACTCGGTGATCACGTGTGAAATTTTGCACTTGCAATCATTAGTACATTCACAACCAAATCTAATATTCATTCATTCAATTTTTCTCAATCTTGAATCTGCAATTTCGTTTTCGGTAAAATAATGAGGCGTATCGTTATTTTAATGAAGCGCCGAAGTGCAGATTTTCATACGCCAAAATTCCAATGATCCGGAATCCGAATCAGATGATAAAAAATTAACTGGAAGTCGAATCCGACTGTTACCTACGGTTGGTGTTAACAAGCCGACCGCGATTTTGACACGATTTCACTTCATTTCCGAGACAAATGAATGTAATTTACGATCGTTGCCGCTCATCCAGATGGCACGATTAACCGCGCCGCGACTCCCGATTGTTTTAATTTTCTATTCGATATCGAAATTGCCGTTTTATCACGATCTGGATCCCGGAGGTTTTAAATTTTAATATCGTTACGCGTTTTCTGTGCGTACTGTGTCACCAAGGGAACTAACAATAAAATATTTAGCGCTCACTTTTTTCTTTTTTTTTTTTTATAAGTTTTTAGGTTTAAGTTGCGCGCAACAACGCCGCGCTGCTCCTAATTTTCATTCCAATTTAACCCATTAGCGCCCAAATTATTTTGTCGTGAAAAAATGTCCTGCTTTCTTCACGAATTAGTCTTTTAGCGTCATATTTGAAAATTCATCTTGAAGTGTATCTTTTTTTTCAGCGGTTTTTTTAAAAAAAGGTGATCTATATGTAGATCACTGGGAAGTGCCGTATACTTTTTAATTTTATTTTTGGTTAAATTATTTAGGCGTTAAATTCATAAATTTTATTTTTTACAAAAACTATTTAATAAAAAAAAATACAAAAACTAAATAAACTGCAAGTACAGGTCTACTTATTGTGCCAATTAGGAAAGCAAAGAGTACACAAGGTAACATTACATTTGTCACAAAATGTTAACTGAAGACCATCGTACGAATGCAGTTCTCGCTGCATACTTAACCACCTGCATAAGCTAACCTTATGTCCCGATAAAAATTGTTTTCATAAACAAATTTATGTCATAAAGGTTGTTCATTTTCTGCGATCTATATATAGATCACTGGGCGCTAATAGGTTAATTACATAAGAATGGGACGAGTCTAGAATCGCGCACATACGGGGAGAGTCAATTTTCAGTTATTCACTTTATTTCTTATTATATTCCCTATTAATCACGAGGGAATAAGATGGGTTTCAAATTACGCACATTTAATATTTGAAATTGGTGTGCTGACACCAAGAAACGGAAAATGCCGCATAAAAGTAATGGCAAAAGTCCTTTGATCTGCTATTAAATGCACCCTTGAGCCTCGGTCTTATGGAAATTCTTAAAACCTGGTCTCATTATAATAATTTTTCATCGGGGGTATATCGCGTAGCACTTACGTAAGCGATTTTGTCTTTGACTTTTGAGAGGTTTGAGCAGGTCTTCGCAATTATTTACTTTTTTACTTTGCCAGATTATCATATTGCACGTTTAGTTACAGATTCCAGATCCTTTGATCATTTTAACTATCTACGTAGAAGCAGATTTTTAAATTTTAATGTGAAAAATTTGTCAAAGCAGTGATTCGAGGTTTACACAATTTAGATGAGGCGAAAATACAGAGCTCGAATGCTAAACGGCCGTCTGCATCGACCAGAAGATTTATTTTCTGCGAGAAGTAGTTTAAAAAAATGTTTGCTTTTTTCAGCTTTTTATTACGAAAAAGCATGCGTTCCTGAAAACGTTATTTGTTGGTTTTTACTTTAATTAATTTTTGATGACAAATGATTCGAACCGAGTATCTTCAAACTCTAGAATCTGCGAAGTAAATATTAAGAACTATTTTAGAAATTTAACACCCTGCATCTCTATAACAAACTATTCCAGATGTATGTTTAAAGTTGGGAAAACGTTTCCTTGGTATAGCACTTCCCTTAGAGTCCTCCGAACAACGTTTTGCAACGTCCTGTGCGGACCCTAAATTTAATTGTTTTGTTGCTTTGTCGGTTTTTGTCAAAGGCCGAATCATCCGTCGTCACAAGTTTAGATATTGCCAGTAGTTAATAAAGAAGAAAAACTATCAAACAATTCGTTAAAATGGGCATACATATCGTGCACGGTAAAAACATTGCTAATTCCTCGCTGCTCGTGTTCTTATCTGGTACGGTATTCTTGATAGTTTAGGTTAAACCGAAATAACACTTAAATCAAGTGCTAAATAGAAATACCGCTAAAGGCGCTTAAATTGACGGCACAAATTACATATGAACATATACAGGGCGCTCCACACTCGATGGAATCTTAGACGTTTTGCGAGAACCGTTGAGGGAATCCCCGTGGATGTGAATTTCGTCATGCAGAAGGTGGTAACAACTTTTAATTTTTAAATGAATGTGCCTGCATATGATGGAACTTATTATCCCCAGAAATCGTAAGGCTGTACCGTCTATTACACACAATTTTCCGATTTTCGCTTTAAAATTGTAACTTGAAAGCCGTAGAGGTCAGGCCGAAATTATTTTTAAAATTCACAAGTTAATTGCAGGATCCAACAAGATCCCACTCGCTACACACAGTTCAGCATTTTTTAAATAACTGAATGAAAACGTTCCGTCATTTCCTAAGCTACTTTAAAGCTTCGATTAGTCTACGTCATTATGTATATTAAAATTAACCTTAATTAATCACCTTGAGCCCAAAGGCTAAGCACATACGTAATTGTTAAATAGACGTTGAGTTTGTCCGACTCGTGAGATGTCCTGACCAAGCCAATAAGCATGGAGTCTTGGAGCGTGCTTCTAATTGTGTGACGCCATCAATTAAATTTGTTAGTTCGTTTTCCAGTTCGATATGCTCGTAAATGAACAAACCTGCACCTGATAATGGACGGCAAATTTCGACTTTCTATCTATTATGGCCTCGTATGTATCCTTGTCGCAGTAGTCACTTTGAACTATAGTAAAACGATGCAAACAGGGCACAGACTTTACCATATGTATTGAGTTAAATTGTTTTTATTTGATTTTTTTTATTTCCGAAACTTTCAAACCACGATTTTTTCCTAATTGATTCGCCCTAGAGGCCACTCGATTTTCATAGAGTTTCCGCATACGGCCGAAGTGGGACAAAAATTGCTCGATTTAAAAACTTCTTTATCCCTCGTATGTTTTCGCATCTCTAACTATTTTCGAGTAATTTACGAATGTAGATCAGAGCAAACCAGAGGACAAATGCTGAAAAGGGTATTCTATGTTATTTCCGCAAATATCTCGGGAACGGTACCCAAACGTTAAAAGAAAAAAAGCCGCTGCGTACCTTATCCTTATACTGAGTAATGTGTTTGTCGTTATTTACATGCTTGGGGTCACATTTCCTTTTGCTCATGTATGTTTTTCCATGAATTTTGATAAATGAATCCGTAAAAAAATATAACAATAAACAGCTTATCTTGTACACGTCACATTATAATTTTTATTTTGTTCGGGAAAATAAAGGAAAAATTAGTAACGCCCATATATGCTGAAAGAACATATCCAAAAAGCATATCTACAACGTTGTTATTAATCTTGCAAGTTTCAAATGTAAATCATTAATGATGAGTCTGCCTTGGAGGGATGTTGCACTAAATATCGCCGGATGTGGATGAACGAGTGGGATGAACAAGACTTTTTTTTTAACCGTGATTTTAACAGAACAAGTCGGACTTTTGACGCGAACTGTACAAATTAGAATATAAAAAGCCATCCCGGGTTTCTTTCACGCTCCCTGCGTCCAATTCAGACGAGGAGCCGGCAACCATCCTGTTTTGTGGAATACGTCCGAACTCCCCCAATACGAAAAATATTTATTTAAACCTTATGAACTTTTTTTAACGTCAGCTGGTTTGTAGTAAATATCAATGCCTTACTACCTTCTAGAATAATTTATTGCAAAATTTTCCAACACCAAAAGATGCGTCACAAGTTGCATTATATTCATCATAAATGACTTTTAGATGGCTGATCTTTCAGGTGAAATATCGAGTCTCCTCAGTTATTTTAATAGAAATTCACCGTTCTTAATACTTGACAAAAAACGTTAGCTTCTAGTCCAGTTCGTCCTCGATCCACCTCTCCACTTTACATCCACCGAGGGACTATTTTAATTTTCTCTACACGTCAAAAATCTCCAATTTACAAATGGGCCGCTGAACGCAAAGAGCGAAAACAAATTAAAAACGACGTTTCGACCAATCGGAACGGGCCCTTTTTATCTGAACTCGCCAATGGCGTAGGGCCTAACGTGCAAAGGTGTGAATCTATGGATGTACGTGAAGGGGGAACGTCAGGTAAAGGAAAATAAGTAATAATATGCATTCAGGGCGTTCAAATGGGTAAAAAAAATGACATGCGAATTTGCCAGGTGTGTATGTGTGTTAGGGGGGAGGAACTGTACCTAAATCTGGAGCCATTATCTGGTGCGAGCTTCAAAATGGGTATGGGCGATATTTGAAATTTTTAAACTTCAATTACGTAGAAAACTGCTCTACAAAAAACTGTTTTAGTTTTTTTTTTGGGCGGAAATTAAAAAATATATTGCAGTTTCCCGAATATGAAATACATAGTTTGAAATTTGCAGAGAGACTTGTCGAAAAGTATATGTACGTAATACTTGTAAATAATGCGAAATGACAAAGATAAATAGGCTAAAATATTGCCGTTTAATTTTATATTATTTACTTTGATTTTTTTTAGGAATAAAAAAAATGTTTATGTTTCAATTTTCTAATTTCAAAACGTCATTTTGCATGCTAAAACGTGTACTCGTGATTTTCGGGCAGACCTGCGATTTCGACAAAACTATTCAGAAATTGTCTTGCAAAAAGACATTAGACCCAGTTCCTTTTTCAGGTGGCTTCAGCGACCTTGTTCGCTTATTTCGACCTCAGAAGTTGTCCCAAGAAATAGTTACTGAAATATTGTTTTTTAGTTATCAGAGAAATTAAAAATAACGGAACTAAAATGTATGGAATGTGAATACCTAAAATGTGCGAAACGCTCCCGAAATCCTTCATCTTAATCGCTGATGACAGGGAAAAAGAACTTTTTTGGTTTTTGAACAAAATATAAACAAACAAAGTGTGAACGATCTGCCGTAACCAAATTGGATGTATTGATAACGTAGAAATAGTTTTTCCCGGATGTCGCTCTGATTCGTTTCCAATGTTCGATAATTATTGCAAAATATACACTTTATGTTTCTGAAAAATACATTTTTCGTCGGCGGTCCGCGTAGATAAACTTTCACGATTCGCTTTTGATTTGAGTGAAAAACTTCGTATCTTCGAGAAAAAGTCTCAAAACTCATCCGAAAATTCGACATTTGCCTTCACGTGTGTACATCCTTTCACGTACTTTCCCTTCCTTCCTTCTCCATTTTCTCTATAGAAAGCCACCGCGCATTTTTCGAAGATGTATCGGTTCTGCCTCTAACTCAACAATGATAAAATAAATTGGATTAAGGCCACACCACCCTGCGAATTGTCCCTTTCAGCCATGTTCGATGTTCATGGGCGTAGACACATATTTTTGAACATGCATTAATTTACTACGGAACATTCTAAATTGCTCTGTAATAAAATTAAAAAAAAAAACGACCAATTTTGATCCGAGCGACTGTGTGAAACTGAATCATTTATGGTTACCGTCTCCAAAAAATTGATAATTATCGAATTCTTTCGTCACTTAATCGCTGTTTATGAGTTTAAAAAGTTTTAATTAAATGGACTATTGACAGTTCCTAATCTGGACGATATTTGTTTGCGTACTCGTTCAGAAGGAGTTAACGTGACGTTATCCGCCACTGAATCTCACAATAGCTCATCAAAAAGACACCCCTTCAAGACCCCCGTGCCCTCTTCCTGCGAGACAAGTTAAAAGTGTTTACTGAACTGTCAGCCCAGGAAAATGTCTCTGGAAGTATTTTATGTGGAAACTGAATCGAACACTTATCCAATCTTTCCAACAACCTTCGGAGAGGTTTGATGGCGTATAGGGGACTGCCTCGAGATGATTGGGTTTGTTTTCCCAGTACGTCTATATTCGTCTCTTTTCGTTTTTTTGCAACTTCGTTTTATTTAGTTCATATAATAAAGGAACTCAAGGTTCCGTTCTTTGACTAGTCAATCAAGCCAAAACAATCCAACGGTCTGGATTTATCAAATTTGACATCCAGAGACAAACAAATCTCCCCTTGTATTTTTCTTCGGATTGAAAATAATAACGGAAATGAAATAAACATATTAGAAGCCCTTTCGGTTGACAGGTCCATTTCTTAGTGCTGAAGAATGGACAAAGGCGCGGAACAAATCGTTCGTATTCGTGAAACTCAATCTGATCAATCGGATCCAGCCGTTGTTGGCGCTGTCACAACAGCGGCACGTCAATTACTCTAATGAGAACCGATAATTCTGAAATGGAGGTGATTGCGAGAGCCCTCGAAGTTTTATAGGCCTGAGCTTGGCATTAGCAAGTGTAAACTTCTTCTTTAATATTCTTCGTTATTTAGAGAGGTGCAAAAACTCAACTAGACCCCTCTCGAAAATGGTCGAAACGGCGCGTTTTTCGATCGCTTTCGAGAGCTCGCATTTCGAAAACACCTTTGACCGGAAAGTTCCTGTCTTCTGGCGAAAGTCATCTAGCGGTACGATTCTCCCGAACGTCCTGTGGGAATTAAATATGGTAATGTTGTCGGTGCAGCGTAGCGATCGATGCGGTCGAATAAAGAAAAATAATCGATTTTGTGTGCGGAAAATACTTTCGTTCCAGCACCTTTCGTTTTGGAGTCCAGGCGGTGTGGAATCTTTAACGTTTCCGCAGAAGTAGGTGCAATAGGGGCAAAGTGAGTGTCAAACGTTGCAAGTGGCAATTTGCCTTGTGGCCGTGCGATTGATCGTTATAGATGGAAAATGAAATCCAGACAAGTAGTCACGAAACAAAGCAGATGAACTGACAAACAATAAGGGAAAACTGCAAACGCACAAAATTACAAAATTAGACACGGGGTAGTGCGTCAAATTACCAAACAAACACGTTTCGTGTCCGTAAACGTCACAACTCATTTACGATCTCCCCTGCTGATACATAAATTTGATTTTTCAATAGGTGAGATCTGATCTGATATGCGTCTTCGTTGTTCACTCCCTCTTTGTGTCGCTTTCACATTCGTGTATTTGGGGTGAGTTTTAGTTATTTAGGCCAAATAGACATCACCCGTTCCGTCATTATTGTTATTATTGTTACACAAGAGATGCCTAGCCGGATAACGAGAGCAATATGTCGTTATTTCGTAAACGATGACGAGTGTCATTTTTGTATCATCGACTAGACAACGCGGCGGAGTCGGAAATGGGAGGTAGGCTCTATCGTATTGATAATAATATTTATTTATTTATGATTTCTAGAGGAATATCTGCTACGTTGTCCAGGGTGTCTGTTCGACAGGAACCGGTATGTCACGGGGTTCGTGGGAGCATCGCTGGTTTCGGTGATAAACGTAAGTCAGGCCCGACACGGAAAAAGAAATGTTGAAAAAATTATTTATTATCGGAAAAAATTGAATTTTCCGAACTGCCGCTTTTCAAATTTAACTGGGGCGGCGAAAAGTCCGGCTTCAACCCACTTTTCCCAGAAAAAAAAACCATTCTACCTCGCCACTCTTCTGGTTTCCAAGAGTAGGAGGCAGAAATATTACGTGCGAAAAGAATGTATTGATTCACATTGGATTCTTCTTTGCATCAAAAACACCCGACGAAGTTACTCCCGCTCCCCGCATGTCATTCTGCATCTCCTGCGGCCATCTCAATTTGCAGCAGGAACCTCATTAGGACGAAAACAATTTATTTCGCTTTTAATTAAACGAGCACCCTTTCGACTTTTGAAAGCGACACTCGACTCTGTGAAACTTAAAAATAATAGCAGTTTTAATCATTATTTAGTCCGGATTTTAAAGTCCAGATGCAGAAGGTAAATGGGCATTGCACCACTGCCTTCTCTCGTTAAAATATTACACATGATATCTGTTTGACGTAACCAAGAAATTTTCAAAACGGGACTTGAATCACCGGTGAACTGGCGCGTTGATGGGTTGAGCACCCATTTCTGTTTTTTCCCTCCAAGTCCAAGATGAAATTTCGCACGGCAACGGTGCAATGGTTCAGTTGAAGCCGTTTAATGGTTCTTGGAACCATTAATTTCATCGCGTCTACAGGAACATCACCCGTAATGATCCGCTACACGCATTTCGCAACGAACGCAAAAAAAATCGCCCCCTTCTTGAACCCTGGGGGCCTTTATTATTGGTCGTTATAGTAATTGTAGTAACGAGTCGTAGGGTGGCACACTTCGTGCGTTATTCAATTATTGTTGATAATTGAAGGGGGGCGAGTGTGACTCGAAACGGCAACTCTTATGCGATTCGACCCTTCGTGTGCATGGATGAATTATGGGAACGAGTGATTGGTAATTTTAAATTTTGGAAATATAATGGCGGAAAATGGTTTTTCGATTAACAATTTATGTAGTCGTGTGACGCGAAATTTTCAGAAGGCGATCGACGAGCGGAGGAATTTAGGGTAGATGGGAGAAAGCATGTCGGCATTCGCATCCATCAGATTTATTTCCACGATACTCGTTTAATGTTTTTAATCGGCCATGGATGTTAATTGCGTACGTCGTCCCAAAAAACATAAGTGCGTTTTTTCGGTTAGGCTCCCCCCCCCGTATTAATGTATAATTTGTGTACTTATTCCAGGCGGCCACCTAACCCCGTCCACGACACCACCACACCTTCCGGCAACGGCACCTCTTGGTGGGATTCTAACAAATCCACAGCCCCAATGAAAAGGCCACGTTTACGAAAAAAATCGGCTAGAAATAGTAAATGCGATGACGTCATCATGTTTATATTAAAAAAAATAATAATATGATACGCTGATCTTTCAGGCATGAAAAGTACTTGCGAAATATGGAGTGAAAATGCTGCGTTCGCAATTTCAAAAAAAGTTGCAAGGAAAAAAATTATAACAAAAAAAGCTGGAAACCTTTTTTTTAACTAATTCATTCATGATCAATTTTGCACTTTTTTAATCGCTGCTTTTTGCGCTTTGAACTGCAGTGCTATCAGGTTTAACGTCTGAACTTTGGTTTTTCAGCGTTTAGTTTCAAGTCCTTTCAGGCTGGTTCTGCGCCCTTCTTCTGATCCGAATTCAGTGACGTGCGACGCTTAAAGATTTCATTGCTCTGATCTAAGCTGCGTTTCGGGTTTTAGTGCCGCAGCTTCCTTCGCATTTTATTATAAAAAATCTCGATGAATATTTCCCATATTAAGTCGCGGAACGTCTCCAGTCTGAGCGTCTGCAGCTGCGTGACGTTTCAAAACTAAGTCTCAGTTTTCTTTTCGTTCTTCGGTTCATTTCTTTTGCTTTTTCCGTGATTTCACTCACGAATTGGTACTGCAAAGCGGTCTCGAAAATCCTTTCTGACGAAAAAACTTTTCGTCTTAAAACATATATCCCGTTTCTCATCAAGCCCTGTTTCAATTCAATGACTACGCGCGTTCTCCTGACACTTGATTTCGCTGTAAAAGAACTCTTTATCAACAACTTTTTTAACAGTTCCAAGAATTTAATGACGAATTTCCCTTTGAAGCTCGATGTGAAGTGAAGTGAACTCCGCGTCGGTCTTTGGGGTGTGGTTGATTTCAATATAGTATACACTGAGGGATATTGCAGTAATATCTTTGAATAATAACACCTTCAAAGTCAGACGCGATTCGGTGTTAGTTTGTAAACAAGTAACACAATCAACAACAATACGTGTACATAAATGAACCCCCCCTCAGGTCTTATTGTGATGGCTGCGGTGATGCACAAAATGGCGGTAATTCGCCAAGTCTCGAGACTCTTTCTCGGTTCGTTAAGCTTCTTGATGAAATTCCCGGCCTCGTTTGAGGTCGCGGAATTAAATCTCGAAATTTATAATGAATTCGCAATTTGATTCTTTCGGCACAATCAACGTCTGAGTAGTAATTGACTTTCAAGGCATCAACGAATCAGCCAAAACGAATAATACGAGAGGTGTAAGAGCTTTTGATATTTAACAATGTTTTATATACATAAAGTGTATACATGCACACGGGTCGTAATAGCACTTTTTTGAACGAAGCAGACAATGATTCGGTTTACACAACGTTCGATTACTAAATCCTCGGTCGGGTCAAATATTGTAACAAAATGATCTGAAGCCATTCAATGTACGATACACATACAATTGTATACAATCGAGTGTGATTTTTCTCGAGGTCAGTGAGAGAGCCTGTCGTGGTCATAAATTCGTTCAAGTGGGAACTTCATAATTTAGTTTTTTTGCAGTTTTCAAATTACACGAAATGTCACATACCTTATCATCTCAGATGACACGAATCTTTCCCGCACGTATGGGATCATCATAGGAATGATTTGGAGCAATTGGACTATCGCCAGACCGCCCTTTCATGTCTACATGAACAATTAACTGCGAACAAAGTCTCGAGTCCCCGGGTGTCTGCCCTTAGCAGTGTAATTTAGATAAGTTGTCTTATACATGTATTAGTAGTTTTCAGCCTCAAAATCATCATTCGTTATTATTCTTCAGTAGTAGTGCTACCAGCTCTCACGTTCCTCCGAACAGATAGTCCAGAGTAAAAGTCTCGAACCTCAGTAACAAAATGAAGAGTTGTTAATGAGTTAGTGAGTTAGTGAGTTAGTAACTTGTCTCAATCCTGACAAATCTGCATCGTGGTGTCGACCGCGTATAAAATACCGGCTGGTGTCACAACAGAAACATTTCAACACTTGAACTCGTGCGATAATAAATTCATATGACTGATTCCATGGCGCAATATACGTCTAATTTCGGCACTAAAACCTAAATAATGACTGTAGAGAGAACGGTAAATTTTATAATAATCTGTTCTTTCTGTAGTTTCCTTGTCTGTTGAAAATATGGCTAATGGGTGTTTGTTCCCACTATTCCACGAACTGGTAAATGTTAAATATTACAATATTAAAGATGTCTTATGGGAACGGTCACCCTCTTTGGTGATGAGCTCTTGTAATCGATTGCTTCAGGCAGGGGAGATTGTTTGTGTTTACGTCTAGGCCTAAGTTATGTTCTTTTTAACCTCATATGCATAGACCTAATCTCTTCGTGTTTAGTCGTTCACAGAGCTTCTAAGAAGTTCGCTAACCATCACTAAGCTTTAGCTTCTCCCTTCATTAAATCACAATTCTTATACTTTCGTAATCTTTACGTGTGTGTTACTCCAATCACTCTTTCTCTGCACAGTTAATCTTACAACAATAAAATCCTTGAGTTATTTCATATAGTTTTCCATACTGGTGGGACCTGCTTTGTGTTGAGGAGATTTAGACTTAAAAAAAAGAGGAAACTTAAAAAAAAAAAAGAAGTTTTAACGTGTAAAAAAGTTCGAAAATCGCGCCAAAAATTTAAATTTTGGTAGTATTAAGATAGTCGTTGCGTTACCATAATTATTCATGTAATACAGGGCATTCGAAACGTTTTAACGTTAGTTTGAAATGGCGATTAGCAACAAAAGATGCTGATTAAATCGGAACTATCATACGCAATGGACGTTGCGCAGTAAGAGAAACACGATTTTTCAAACAATTTATTATTTAACAAACTTTAGAAGTGCAAATAACTTCCATTTTATTTGATTACACCTACTTCTGTGCAACTGCTAAAATTTTCAAATTTAACAATTTTTTTATATATTTTAAGATTAAGGCAGTTCTCCGCCACCACAGCAACGCAGTTTAATTATAATTTATTTTTTTAACGAACGGTGATTTAATGATCAGTTAGCTATGAAAATTTGAAGGAAAACTCGCGAGTCGAAGGGGCGATGATAAATTCACGTTGTCAGATTGTGGAAAAATGAGACTGGACCCCCCCCCGTGGTTGTTTTCCGTTGCGCAAATAGCTATTACATCACGTATGCGGTAAGGTGGTTTTTTTCCGTTCGTAAATGCGTGCGTAAGGTGTCTCTTTTCCTTCTCAGGAGTTTTTTGCATAATACGAATATATCAAAGCAAAGGTGTCATAAAAAAAAACCGGTGGTCCTCCCCCTCCTTGGTTGCTGGCGTTGATTTAATGGTCGCTGCCAGGGTTGCGCCCTCACCTTTAGTTTTACGAGGGGCGTATTCGACTGTGAAGGACTGTTTGCCCCCCTCCCCTCTACCCCTTTTATTCGAGCAAAAAGTTTCGCCACAACTGCCAGGTCGGATCAGGCCTATTAAATTCGCTCACAGGCCAAAAACTGCTGCTTCTCTCTACGATTTCCACATTTCACTTTGCACGATAGCAAAAAACGCGAAATCGTCTTCGCCGGATTCTCGATTCCGGATCCATGAAATAAGGATTGCCATTTTGTTTTCGAATTAAATGTAATCATAACGGTAACCGCAATAATCGTTCTGGTCACTTTCGTGTTCGTGGAAACGTAAGCGAAGTGAATAGGCGTCTTATGGGTCGCAGGTCGTCGGCTCTGACCACTTCATTTTCAAAATGAATTTTAGAACACTGAACATCTTTCCTTTCACTTTTACGTGTAAGTGAACTGTTCGCCGGAAAGCCCGCAAATTTATATCAAAGAATGTGTGAGGTCTACTAAGGAAAAACAGACAACCTATAGTTAGTGGGGAAAAAATGGAAAATTTAGCCGATGTCGTTCCTCTAAAAAAAAAAAAAAAAAAAAAAATTGCAGCGTTTTACTTCCCAAAAGAATAATACGGTCTATAGTAGTCCCATACCACAGCTACATATATACCAAACTTCAGCTTACATCTCTATAATTGTATGCCACCAGGGATCCGCTGCTGCCAATGGAGTTCTTTCTCCCTCTTCGTTCGGCATCTACATATTTTAGCATTTCAAAGGGTGCCGGCCATGCAATCTTACATGATGGGCCGACTCATTTGAATATTTATATTCTGCGGGTCCTAGAGAAAGAAATGTGTACACACAACAATAACTCCGTCCTTTTCCCACTTGGGTCATTTCCGTAGTGTCGGTCTCTCTCTCCTGTTAGATGTGCGGATTTCAAAAGAGGTATGGTAATTTTTTGAAAAAGGACGGAGTGATGCTGATGGTACAGTCAGCGTTAAAAGCTCGGGGACTCAGTGTTGAAGTCAGTAGAGAGGCGGAAATCCGACGGCACTATGAAGAAGCAATTCTTGTAAAAGCTGTAAAATGTGCCCGAACTTTTTGTTCCATAATCAAATTTGAGGCAATGATGGAATAAAATTTTAATTTCGATTCTACTTAGTTCGCCCTCGGATTTGGGGTGTACCTTCGCTGCCTCGAAACCGCTATTATAGTCACTGAAATTCGTCAAAAATTCGAAACGTTTTAGAAAAATCACCATATTTTTCCAACTCTATCGAATTTTGAAAAATTCACAATTTCTTGAAGGCATTTTTTAGAGAGCGCGAAATTTTCAAAAATTTACGTATTTAAGAAATGTGCAAATCTTTTTAAAGTTTTAGGTAAAAATTTCCCTAAAACTTGGCGAAAGTTCCAAACTCTTCGCGTCCTTAGGTCAGCTGTCGAGCAGCGCGAAAGACACTTTCGCGCGTGTAAGATGTAATATCTTAAGTACAGGCGCAGACGCGTTAATTTTGTCGTCTCCCGTGAGTTCGGTTAAAAATTAGGTCACGATCAAATCTTTGCGCATAAAAAACTTTGCCGCACGCGTGCCGACATTAGATGCCCGCAAAGATTTTCACCTCGGCACGCGCGCCCGTGAATTGCAATTAGCAAAATCGCTTTACCGCACACTTGTAATATAACTTCTTGCCATTAGTGTCGCGTGAAAATTGCTCATCGGTGCTCGGCAGACTTGCGCCATCCTTGGAAGCTTGTCGTTCTTGTCAAAAATTCGTTGAACGCGTTAAAATAACCCGTAAAGTCTGCATCGCCCCGAAAAATTATTGCGGATTATTCTTGTTGCACGACAATATGAAAATTCCACAATGAATCTCACCGTTATTAAAGGGAAACGCTCGCCCTTATGCTTCCATTCAAAGGTTTCCCCATTCGGTAAAATTGTATTTTTTCGTAATTTAAGTGGTGTTTTCGCATTTTCTCCCGCATGTCCCTTCAATACGAATTCCCGACACGTCAGAAGGATAATGGAACCTGCTCTGCGCAATTATAAAAATTGCTCAGCCCTTCAAGATGCATTTTAGAGAAAAAATAATTACTATACAAGTGTTATTCATATGAGCGGAATGATGTTTAAGTTGGAGATTACAGCTTTTGCCTGTCTCCATGGAAAATACGCACCAGTTACACTTACAAGACCCTCAACAATTTAGCCGGTAAAAAAACTGATTATCCAGGCAATATCTGTACCAATAGATCAACATTTAGATAGCTCTAAAGCTTCCCATTTAAGGTCAAAGTTAGTCGGGTATGCCATTAGCGACACATATTTGTTATTCAGCCAATGTAAATAGTAATTACGTGTTAAAGAGTGAAAGTAATTTGGACTTGTAGAGTTATTATTAGTTTTAAGTAATTAATTAAACATCCTCGACGATTTTCTGACGAATCCGTGTGTGTCCAGGTCAGTACTTCAAATTGCAATGTAAATTATTTACCCTGAAGAACTGAAAAATTGGAAAGATACTGAAAAGTCGATACAACTGAGACATTACACATCAAAAGCTGGATTACGTGTTTGGGAAAATATTCCGATTTGGAATCGAGCAATGCGTAAACTTACGTACTCGGTACGAATAGCATTGAGGCAGTACCCTTTTCCAAAATCGAATTTAAATAAAAACAAATGGAAATTCGTTATCGACTACGAAGTTTGAGATCCGCAATCATAGCATTAATATTCTCTAAAAAGCTCTCACTCGGATCTTGAAGCCTTTGTGATTTTGGAGATGTACATACATAAATGTAATGTGAATTACGACAATGCATTAATGATGGTTCGGACTTAAGTCGACTCGAATGTATATGCGAAAGAGTAATGAGAGAAATCAATAATGCATTAATATTTGCATTATTAGCGTCATTATGAAGCCAGTTGTTTTCGGTAGGTTTTAAGTTGGTAGTTGGAGTACGAGTATAATTACGGCCTGGGAAAGTCAACATCTTTCCGTTTCTCTTGTTGGGGAACAACGCCGGGAACAATTTTTCTTTCATCATCATTCCTCAACCATCGAGACGAGAAATTTTCAAAACGTTTTACGTATTTGACGTGACTATTTCGATTCTGTTAACTTTCGTTTTGATAATTTAAAAATATACATTTTTAAATAAACGTTACTAGTCCTTTTCATCTTGCATTCCTTAGATACTGAGCACGAACACTTCCAGAACGGTCTCAATACGTCTGAGCTGCTGTAACTCAATAAAAAAAAGAACTATTACAATATCATTTAGGTACTAAAATAAACGTACTTAAATAACGAACTACTAACTCTCGAAACATTCATATTGTATGTTGATAAAAGCAACTGCTACCATTCAATACAATGAATCCCATTAAATAAATAATCCCCTTTATCCCTTTTGATAGGCCCGGTGTTTTGACTGTTTACCGGATTAAAAGTATTACCTTTCAAGTGGGTCGGTCTTAGGAATGTTTATTCGGGGGCTTTTGTGGACCTGTCCGGCCCAATTGGGAACTCCGGCTGACATGCATTCATCCAGGTGTGGACAGCCCAAGAACATGTCAAACAACACGTCATCGGCTCTTATCCCGTTTCGTGATGCTAAAAAAGGTGAATAGATTTTTACCTGTTGTGGGCTTTTGTGGGAATCGTATTGACCATAACAAGCAGTGTTGGTCGGTTAGGCGAAAAGCAATTAATCATTATGCATATGTTGAGAAGTGAAACTCATCTAAACGTCAATGAGAACAATAATTACTGATGATATTCGTATGATAAAATAACAAATTTTGAAAGTTTTTGTTTCCAACAACTAGTTTTTCTATTAGACTGTAATGGAAAAAAATATTCATACCAAAGTTCCATACCACACAAAATTTGAGTTATTGTTTATGCGAAAACTTTATAGCTTTGTTCAAAATTTTTTGTATTTACGTAGTTAAATAAAATTATACAAAAAATTTTAAACACTGAAGATTGAATAGTGGCGTGTGATTACTGAGTTTTGTAGAAAAATCTCTGTTGAACTCTGAAATCTCTGTACATATTTTTGCCGTGATTCAACAGTTCTCCAACAACGAATTCGAAAAAAAATTACTTGCGGAGAATTTCCTATGTTCAATTCATCATTAATTTTCACTAAATAACGAACATTAGAAACGGACCGAAAACACTACCAACTTTTTTTGATACCCCGTATGTAACTTCACAACAAAATATCTCCTTCAGAGATTAGTATTATTATTATTTACATAGACAGGGGGTCTTTTTTTATATGCATAAATTGGAAAAAAAGTTATTTACTTAGCAGTAAACGGTAACTAACGATTGCCAAAGTGTTTTTGTTTTCGATTTGGAGACTACAAAAAAGTAAACTTAAACTTGGTCCTTGACAATTCCTCAAACAATAAAGTCCATTGAAGTCAGACAAGCGGAGCTAGGTGACCAATTTAACTACATATACAAGGCGTTTACTAAATGATAGCATTACTTTCAAAGGATGATTCCTCTTCACGTTTTAAGAAAAAAAGTCCTAATGAACGTATGTCCTATCTTGCTTCATTTTCGTGATACAGGATGTCAAAGTTTTATTTATTCTTTTAAAAGTTTTTTATTAATGTTTTTGGACCTAAGGGCAATATCTCGATAAAGTTCAGTATTCGGGGATTTTCCGAGCCCAGAAATTCAAATATAATAACGGTTTAGTAATTGTTTTCAAAGTGGGAGGTCCTAGAATCTCCCATTTTTGTATGTCAGGAAATTAACCTTAACCGTTGATAGATTATCTTAGACAGAAAATATCTTAATGAAAAATTGTCCTCTTCCTATGGACATAAGTATACGTTCCTATGTAAATATCTCAGAAATGTTATAGAAACTACAAAAAATTTTGAGAGTCACTGTACTGCACCGTCCTTTACCGTTGATTTTATTAAAGGAAGTGCTGTCATCTTTCGATTTTTATATAGTATTAGGATGTGTAATATCGCCAACCAACAGATGGCAATAGTATAGCTTTATATTTTGATCTGATCGTAGTTCAACAGAGCTTTGAGCAATTTGTTATAGATGTCGACACCATTCGCTTAATGGGGAAAATGTTCCTCCACTGTGGCTGTTCTAAAATTTTCGCTACATAATCCCAAAAAAGAATGTTAACCAAACAAATAGAAAAATTCTTTTATACATTACAACTAAAAAAGTTTTATTTTTGAGTTGGAGATCAAATTACACGTGGTACATCGAAATCCGCTAAGTTTGTGATACCAACTGTGTTTAAAGAGATTTCATCATAATGAGGTAGAATGCCGTTCATGGGGTGGTTCAAATTAAAAAAATCACAGATATTTTGAGACCGCACTCCTATGGTGGCGCTTGAAAATAGGAATGTGTAAAATAACCACTACCAAATGTACTTATGTAACGTTTAATTTAAATCAGAAATATATTTATAAAATGACATACCAATAAATCAACATCAGAAACATATGAACAATAAAAAAAATCAATATTTACTATGAATATACTGCGTCCAATAATATACAGACAGCCACTTTGAAGATTTCGTAAACCATAAAAGAAAATCCGCTTAAATGGGAGGAAAATTGCGCGTTCCACGAAGTAGTTTCGAGCCGTATCTTGAAAGTTCAGGTTATTTTAAATAACTAAGTTTGGAAGGAAAAAAGAGCCTGACGCTCAGAAAAAATGTCTCCCCGTAAACTTGTATGTTATAGTATTGTATGATGATTATTATTATTATTAGATATTTTATGTTATAGTATATACAGGAGATCCCATAATTAGGTTCAACCCTTAAACAGCGTTTTCTACGTGCTTCAATACCAAATTGTTAAATAAATATATGTCCTGAAGTCCCCTCTAAAAATGATTCGGCCGCTTGAAAGGGGTTCCAAAGAGATAATTTTTGCAAAATGACTCCTAAACTACTTGAGACAAATGTGCAAAATTTTGGTATTCTTACAATATTAACGTGCTCAATCCAAATGTCTGATCAAAATAGTCAACTGTGAATCATAGACCTCTTCTTACGAGGGTTTGCGTTACAAAAACAGCCATATTTTTTTAATAAATGCAAATTTTATATTCCTTCTCTAAAAATGTGTATCTCTAGAGTTTTTTACTCAAAAAGGGTACTTTTGAATAATATGTGTCACTGTTTTTGAGAAAAACGCATTTTAATGTTCTGCATATATTTCATATTATCTTTAGTGAAATAGTAAAATAGGCTTTGAAATAAGGCTAGTTGCTTAATATTTGACGGTTCAACATTTTTCATAATTAGTTAAGTCACTTTTAGTTATCGGGGTTTAATTTACAGTGCATTTTGTTTGAACATTTACTTACGTAAGTGGTTTAGTTAATGTACTGTTTAGCTTTATTTTATGTTCAGTAACTACAGTTACGATACAAAAACGTTTCATGAAAATAGCCGATTACATAAAAATATCAAATTGTCAAATATTAAGCAATTAACTTTTGTTTCAAAACCTATTTCAGTGTTTTGCTGAAAATAATTTGAAATAAGTGCAAGACATTAAACTGAATCTTTCTCAAAAACGGAGACAGATATTATTCAAGAGCACATTTTTTGAGTAAAAAACTCTTACATTTACATATTTTTAGCAAAGAAACATAAAATTCGCATCCACTAAAAAAATATTATTGTTTTTGTAACAAAAACCCTCGTAGTAACAGATATATGATTTATAGTTAACTACTTTCGTCAGATATTTGGATTCAATGCGTCAAAATTGTGAAAATAACAAGATTTAGTATCTTTATATTAACTAGTTTAGAAGTTATTCGGCAAAAATAATCTCATTGGAGCCCCCTTTAAGAGACCTTTAGGGAGCACTTTAAGAGATATGTTTATTCACCAATTTGGTATTATTTTTGCACGTAGATTAAACTGTTTGAGAGTTGGCACCTAATTATGAAACACTTTATTATATACATACATATAAAATAATTTGTTTTCATAAAAACGTACATAGTCAAAAAAAGGTGGTAGAAAACATTTGTGACGTTTACCGACATGAATTGCACACTCTCACGGGAGAATGCCATCCTCGAAGTGGAACGATTTTCTTTGAATTTGAGCAACTATCGCATACTCCACGGCCACAATCACGACAATGGTGTAAAGGCAGTAGAGCACCAAAAGGCTTCGTACACAGGGCGCATTCGGTGCATTCGTTATCTGGAGTCCAGTAGCTTGGCCTGGCCTTATCCTATATTAAAAAAATTGTCGTGCAAACATCGAAAGTAATCCAATTAATACCTTTATAAAATCCTTTGAGATATCCAGAACAGACTTAACAGCCGTAATCGAACTGACCACAGTTTCGCTCAAGTACCTAGCGCGAACCTCAGTTAGTTGATCCTCTCTAGACACACCAACTAAAAGACTTTGACCCCTCCCTTCCAAATCCTACGAGACAAGTTCCAACATAATTATTTTCATTGGAAGAGGTGAATCATCGCTTGCCTGGTAACAAGAATCGCAGACTCTCACTGGGGTGGTCCAACCTTTATGTGGGACGGCACACTTCTTGGACGAACAACTTTCACAGAAACCTTCGCCACAACTTCGACAATGGTGCTTCGCCGGCGTGATTTTATTTTGTCCACTCGGAACGAAGGAGACGTTGCATTGGGCACATGCCTACGAAATATCAATCAATGTAAAGTATCATATTAAATAATTCGAAAAACGAAAGATCGTTCAGGTGAAAGTGGAAATACATTGGATTTGCACGAAAGAGTTGTAAAAACATTTCGACAAATACCGAAGTATTTCGCTTTAATAAATTATCATTTAGGTAAATTTAATTATTTCAACGTACAACTGTAAAAAAATATTCCTGAAGCAACCGTTTTGAAATATAAAACTTTATTTCAGGTACCTTAATTTCAGCGTTCGGTCTCCAGTAGCTGGGCGCTATTTTTCCATTCACCCAGTCGGTAATCATTCTTGCGGGCGGTGAGCCCACGCTCGTCACCGCGTCCGTGAGTACGGACACACCATCGACCACCTTTTGAGCGGAATTGTAATTGCCGAAAAACGTATGCTCCTGAAGGTAAAATTTATCCTTTTTAGGCATTGAATCTACGTACTCCGCAAAAAATGTAGATGGCAACGATAGTCGAGGCTCATAAGAACACACATAACCAGAAAATATCCGGATAACGTTCAGGTCAACACCGGGATAATGACATGAGTAAGGTAAATAAACTCAAACTCTGGGTGTTCCAATACGAGCCCCGACGAGTACTTTCAACTCACCCCTGGCCAAATATGAACTATTTCTAGTTGTACTGCGCTCTCCTCAGGACTTTTGTTGCCATACCAATGTTGTCTATATTATGAAGCCATTAAAAATCAATTCAGCTTTACAGAGAATAATACGAACAATAACAACTAATTCGGACACTTATTTTTATCCCTTTTCGTCAATATTTATAGTCGTCAATATTATATTTAATAATTTTCACTATTACTATTTTGTTTACAAAACGTGTAATACCTGCTTCGATATATTTCTCCACATGCAGGGCACTCGATAACATATCCAGACCACACATACGTAAAGTAAGACGTCCACGAGTTGTCCTTGCTGGTTTGATAGCTCGACTTGACTATTGTTCTTTTACCATTTTGAATACATTTCTTTAAAAGAATTAAAATTATGTTACATAATCTAATATTTCTCTTCTAACTTACCTTGCATAGAAACACGTAATTTTGATACTGATGTTGAAATTGACAGGGTTTGTCGCATTTGTGTGATTCTCCATCTTCTCCATGACCCATAGACAGAGTGCACCCATTCATGCAACTTTGACATTTATCAGGACAAGTGAAAAACTGCATTAAGTATTGCTGATGATTTGTGGCACTAAGCGGCGAATGGAATGTATCGTTAAGGCTCTAAAAGTTTAATTCAGTCACTGAGAACAAGGTGAAAGAAAGAACTGGGAAAAAAAAGGTAAAAAGAATAATTATTTTTTGTATTTTCTCTTATTTTTTTAAGCAAAAAAAGAGATAAAATTTTGAAAAAGAAAAAAAAAATAGTAAAAAAATAACTTCCTGTTTCCAAATACGCTGCTTACCTTAAGCATAAGATAAATGTATTTGGGATCTCTAGGCGACCTCAGGTCCGAACTCTCCAGACGTTGCTGAATCTCGGATTTTAATAGTTCAAACGAAGTCTCGCCGTTTAGAGACATCTTTGCGCCGACATACTTAAGGAAACTGAATGCATCATGGCTCGCGCCCAGTTCACTAAAATTATCCCGTAAAATATCTTCGGCGGTTATGTTTGGTTTCTCATCTAAATCGTGCAAAGTGTTCGTGTTCAGGGTTTGATGGAATATTATCACTCCGGGACCGACACCTGTAGGGACGCAGCTATCTGCAGCTAAAGCCTTCTTCAAGATGTTAGAGAAATGTCGATTATACACATCGGAAGCGGTCCCTAAATAAGTGTACAGATCGCTAGGCAGTCTTTCTGCTCTCGTTTTGTATATAATAATGTCAGACACAGCCAGCACTTTTAGAAGCAGCCTCTCTCTCTGATTCCCCAACTTGGAAACGCCTATATTACATAAATGTGATGGTGGTTCAAAGTCATTACCATTACTGACAAACAAAGAGGCTTTGTCTTACCAAGGAAACCCTCAGTATCAAGGCATATGACATTCAAATTTGGATCATATTTGGCCCATATACCCAACGTGCAGGACACTTGAGACGGTGAGGTTTTAAATACTTCAGCCCCATTGAAAAATACTTTGTTTAAGGTGTATGATTTTCCTTCCCCAGTGTTTCCAAATATTGAGACCACTTTAACCTAAACATGCCGTAAAATTAAGTGTGTATAAGGAACCACATTTTTTCTCTTTTTATTTATCAATATTCACCTTTTTACCAGGCGTCAAATGTAACGCTTTAAGAAATGCATTCTCTGATTCAATTTTCAACTGTTCCCTCTCATCTATAAGCAATATTCCGCTCTGTTGCCCATTGGACTCTAAGTCATCTGGAAAACCAGGAACTATTTGGAAATTACTGACTTTGGATCAAGAACTCTTTCCTTTACCTGCTTCCAGATTTAGAGAATAGAGGTCTTTAGTGATGTCAGGAGGAACAATTGATCTCGTTGGTACTGTTCTGGGTGATGCATTGTTTATGATGGGGTCAAGAGAGTTTAAAATCGGTGACCCCACACTGTGTTTTTTCATAGATTCTTGAGCTAAAGACTTATCCATGTTAGATGATAATTTTTTGCCTAATGAAAACACTGAAACAAAGAAACTGTTTTGGTTTCTTTTATCTAATTTCACAAAATGATCAATAATCTTTATAGAGAATCATAATGAAAATGTTTCACGATGTATCAACTTTTTTCCTTAACTAAGTAAACCAACTTTCGTAATAAACTCTGCCGTTCCCATGGGTCGTTTTCCGTTAAAATGCGCCTTTTATTTCTTTAGACGCCATGATTCCTTACATTGAAGTCATTTTCTCAATTATGCCAGCAGCAGCAGCATCATCACCAGCAGCAAAAGCGAACGATGGGGAACAGCAAAGTATTTATAAATCTAGTTAAATTCTTGGTACTCCTTTATCAAATTAAATGACAATCGCAAAAAAAACCGTTTTAGTTCGATAATTAAAAACACAAGAAAATTTACTTTTCTGGACACCCAATTGGGACTCGATGACCTCTATCCGCATCATCACTTCCGAACTCTAAAACTACAAAAGGCCTTCACAGTATACCGGAATTCACTGCACTTGGAGACGAATCGAATATGCATGTATCAATACAGAAGGATCACTCCGTAAGTGGGGAAATAGCGTGGAGTGAGCATCAAACATATGTTATTTACAATTATCCTCACCAAAAACTAAACGCGCATTTATTTATTTATACCGATGTACGACGATAATACTTAAATAATCATAGAATACAGTATCCGTATTTTATTTACCTCCATTCTTCCAATCGGCCAATTGGGGCAAAACGTGCCGTTTATCGCGTAGTAAACAATCGACGACGAGATTTTGTTACTCAAAATATCTAAAAATGAACAAAAATTGCTGCTGTTGCTGCTTTACGACACGATGACTTTCACCACGCTGCGTTAATTGAGGTTAAGTTGTTCCCCCAAACGCGAGTTTTCGCGATGAAAGGAACTCTTTTTCACGATTTCGAAAGAATAATAGAGCAAAACAAAAAGATACACGGGCCGCACGTAGGACAAAGATCGGAATTGACCTGTCCTTGATTTTATGACGTAGACGTCATAAATCAAGAAGCGAGAAGAAAAACATCAGGGACGCACGTGAAGCTCGGCAATGCAGTGTGTGGTGCGTCGAAAATAAACTGTGTTCGATTACTCCAACAAGGGGACCATCGGACTTGTGACAAAGGGATTTTTGTGTAATTAATACGTATTGTGCAGCCTTTCGTATTTACAGGTGGAATGATTTTATGATATTAATTTTAGATAACGAGTAAAGCGTAAGTACGAGCGTTAAGTTTTTTAGACACCTTACATACCTAACACGTTTGTGAGTCTCAAAAGACCGTTGTGGTCGGTGGGTCAGGCGACAACCTAAATTGTTTTGGATGTTGCGGATCCGCTGTTCAAAGCCATTCACGTCCATACATGCTATTTGCAATTTAAAAATTATTACATATGATTTTTTTTTATATTGCATCTAAACAATAATGCTAATATACATATTATAAAAAGTTTTTTTACAAAAACATTCGTTATAATTAATGGCATACTAGAGTACATATATCGAAAATACTAACTCATAACTTATATACCGACACTAAAGCAAAAATGTTGAGCTAGTTGAATGGCGCATTGGTTTGCACCTTTCCGCTAGATTACCGACGTCCAGCGACGCTCGGCGTGGCTAGCAAATGGATAGGTGAAAAAATATTTCTCTGTGTGACGTGTTTTCCTTCACTGTGACGACATGTAATATATTCCTCACTCCCTCTCGGACATCGGAGACTGCTGATGTGCCGGAAATCGGATGGACACGGAGTACAACGCCCCCGGAAGCCAGACGCCGGGAACTATATATTGGACACCGACCGATGTGGGCCCACGGATACCCGGATAAAATTCATATAGGCCTTGCGTGCACTGGGCACCGGGTATTGTAGCGGATACCGAGTGGAACCGAACCTGGATCCCGCTAAGTACCGGATCTTGAGATCGGGACGCCGTTTTGTTTTTAAATTTTGTATTTTGATCGCCAGAAAATCTATATCTCTCAATTTAATCTTGAAAGTGAGATTTTTCCTATCGAGTCTTCCCCCATTTGCTGATGGATGTAATTCATTTCCATGTCCGTAAGTTGGCAAGAAAAAATTAGTTTCTTTAACAAAAATGTCTATGTAAGATTCGCGGTTCAAGGGCGGAGAGAAAAACACAATTTCCAGAGCACTTCTTTATTCTCCGTGAACCAAAAATGGAATCCCGATACAACCCGGTATCCATACACAGAACACATCCCCTCTTTGTGAGAGAACTGATAAGATGGAAGGGCTCTCCACCCTTTTTCTCACGGGTACCAAACCCCTAAACATCTTTCTCACCTACGCTAAACCCTCTCTTCCCACGCTAATCTGGGGAAGAGTTTAGTACCAAAAGCCTATACCACTTTCAGATAATGCCAATTAATGGTCTTAACATAAACAAGAAATGCGAAGAGATTCATGACAGCCCTTTTACCATTTTCTCGCACTTATCTTGGGAGGAATTTAGAGACAGAACCCCTTGATATTTTCGGATAATTGATTAATTGTTTCAACATGGACAAAGAATGCTCACATCTATTTCTGAAAAGAATTTTTCCAACCTTGATTTTGGATTTTTGGAAGACCGTTTCAAGAACTATTGGGAGCGAAATATCTCTTCTGATTTACTTCAGGAAACATTTTTCCAATCCCTTTTTGAAGAAATGTCACAAAGGAAAATTAAGAGGTATTTCCGAACTGAATTTCAACTCAAGAATCTTCCTAAGTTGACACTTTTGATGTGCCTTAATTGGACATAAAGCTCCGCATTTTAGTAAGAAAAGTAAAAATTGCTCAATCGGTGGTATCCCACATATCTTTGCGAAAAAAATTCTACGCCACTGATATTTTTTCGCGAGAATATTTTTTCCAATTAGGCTGGTCAATTCTATGTGAAAAAGATCTCTTACGTTTTTCTTATCAGACACAACAATAAACAAGTAAAAACAATAAAAATCGTCTTGATCGATTTGTTTATTTTCCAAACTAATTTAAATTTGTACTTATTGTACAGAGTGAGTCAACAAAATCAGAAAGTAGCTTAATAAATTCCATTTAAAACTTTCTCCGAACAAGAATATGTTATGTAATGTGGCTATAAAATGTGCATATTTTAAAAATGTTTAGAGATCTACGAGGTTGTTCGCTAAGTGTGGCTTTCAAAAGTTACATTATTTAAATGGCACATCCTGTATTCGAACAGCCTTATTGTATTCTAATCAAAATGTTAAACCTTTCCTTTTGTATATAGTCGAATATGTTTATCTTTTAAGGTTTAGGTTGGTTAAGGTTGGGCGGGTTTAGGAGATATTGAGCCTTTTTTCGAAAAATTCTCAATTTTAAGCACTTATTTCCACATACAGCATCTGTAATTTTTATGAGATTTGTAGATTAATAGGTTAAATATACAGTCGCTCAAAAAAGTATTCGTACAGCGGGAAAAAAATTCTGTGACCCATAATTTTCGACTGATTTTGTTCAAAATTTGTATAATGAAAAATCAATCCTAAACTCAGTTTAGGTATTCGAGCAAGTTTTGAAAATTAAATTTTTAGAGTGCTTTTCATGGTCTTAAAAGAAACTCCATTTTGAAAACTTCTTGTGCGGTGGAAATTTTTCAGTAGGATTTTAATGATCCTGTATAGGGGATTTTTCTACGTATATCCTGAAAATTTGATCAAAGTCAGACCACAAATAAGGGAGTTGCAGCTTTTTAAATTCGCCAGAAAGTGACGATTCTCACGCAAAATAATAAAATTTAAACATCAAAACTTGCTCGAACACCTAAACTGAGTTTAGGATTGATTTTTCATTATACAAATTTTGAACAAAATCAGTCGAAAATTATTGGTCACAGAATTTTTTTCCCGCTATACGAATACTTTTTTGAGCGACTGTATATACCGAATAGGGTGGTCATTTGTTACACATTTCTGCAAGAGCACTACTGGAAACAAAAATATTCATCCCTCTTTTCCTCCGTTCTCAGAACGATCGATTTACGATTTAATAATGGTTTTAAGAAAACTTAATTAGAAAGGTGTTTTATATTTATGTTAGACTATAACGATCCATGGAAACTTCACTAAAATACTATATCGTTTCCATAAATAGCGTGTGGAATTAATTGAAATTAAAAATCTCGAAAACTGTTAAATATGAGTGCACAACTATTGGGTAATAGGGTGTTCTATTTTAGAAAGGCGATTTTTTTTAATTTAAAATTTTTCACATAAATAGTAAACCAACATCCCCCTACCCTTCCTCCCGTTGATATTTTATAATATGTTGTAATAATATTAAAAACTATTAAAAAAAAACTACATGTAATAATTATGAAATTAGAAAAAAACGGGAACGTGGCCAGATTTGAACCGCAGATCCGCAACATCCAAAACAACTTAAGCTATCGCTTAGCCCACTAAGCCATCGCGATTTCGTGAAACGCTTAAACCTGTAGGGCATATCAGTTATTAAAAAAAATTAAATATGTCTTACTCGTTACCTAAAAATCACATAGTAAAATTCTTACACCTGTTAATAGGAGGGGGTTAACTGTATAACATATACAGGGTCGTTCACGGCTAGTGTCCTATTAAAAGTTTACGGGGTTCTAATATAGCTAGAGATCTGAAATTTTGGATACTGATGTAACGGAGTCCGATCTGTTGAATCAAAATATTGGTATCGTTGCGACGTTGACAGATCTATGTGCAACTGACAACAACTTTGTTATTTTAAATGGCGCACCCTGTATTTTATTGCATTTTAGAATTTCCCGAAAGATTTAAACCCCAGTTTATCTGTCATATGGCATAGCTGTGATGAACCGTTTTCGAAATAAATATTAGAATCTTTGAGAGTAAAAGGCACCACTTATTGGTTGATTCGGTTAGGAGGGGGCTATGGGTTAACAAAGTGAAATAAACGAAATCGTAACATCCTTTATAATAAACTAGATCTACGTAATATAAATAAAATTAGAGATTTTGCTGAAAATGTTTATAAAAAATGTATAAAAAAATATTTGCCAATATCTCAAAAACAACTGAAAACAATTATATTAATGTATAACACTTTTCGATAGAGAATTTATTGATCTTTCAGGTGCCATCCTAAAATATAGGGTATTCTATTTAAGATTCTCATTTAATGCTCATATTTATATTCTGATATCGCACTAATTTTTCCACGCCCTGTATGTAAATCCAAAAAAAGTATAATATTAAAAGATACAGATAACTAATAAGAGCCTGTCGTAATACGTACGAACCACGTACGTATTACGACGAATTCCACGTAAAAGATCTTCCGAGGCCTAAATCAATTGTAAGAGATTTGGTACCGAAGGTAGGAATGCGTGTATTGTTGGCTGCATATAAAGTGTACTGAATTGGATTTTGCTGAATTTGGAATGATTTGGGTAATGATGAAACGTCAGAACCAGTATCTATAAGGAAACGAATTCCAGTTAGAGTGTCTCTAATAACTAACCTAGGATTACTAACAATGTTATTGTCTAGTCTCATCTTGTTGAAATGTGTCGTGGAACTCCTTTGGCGATCTTTTGATTCTACGTCGAATGACTTGAAATTGCAGGGAGGTGTACATTTGCGAGCCTTCTCATGGAAATTTAGATGATACCAGCACAAGGAATTTTTAGGAATGTTCATTTTTGGAGAATTGAGTCGGTGTTTATCTTTTCTCAAAGGGGACTGTGATCTGCTTAGTCTTTCCAAACTTTCGAGGCCTCTAACTAGGTGTTGGTAGTTTTCTGAAGGTAATTTCGTGCTATTACCTTTTAATTTACAAGAGCATGCTTCTTGATTGATTTGACAGCTCTGTTGTAGTTCCACTTCTGCAATCTTATCAGCTAAATCTGCCACTTTTTTTAAAGGTAAAGAACATGTCGAAAGAGCTACTTGCATATCACGAGGTAATCTCTGTATCCAAAGGAATTTAAGAATCTCCTCGGGTAACGATTCACCTCCTAAAATTTTCATTTCTAATAAGAAAACCGAAGGTTTTTTGTCATCGAGTCGAAGTTGAGAGAAGAGTTTCTTGAGATTCCGAAAGAACGTCCAAAATCTTCTGACGAAGAGTTTAAAATTTGTTTGTTGTTGGTGGATTAATTACTAAGTCTTTAACACAAATTAAACTGTCTGTATCCATCACTCCGATTGTAGTATGAAATCTCATTTCATCTAAGAGCACTCCGTTGATGATGAAGTGGGGTTCTAATTGAGCGAACCATAATTCGGGGTCTGATCGGCTAAAAGGTGGTGTCCTTATGAAAATTCGGTCCTTGACTTCATTATGGGGTTCACCGCTAGCTTCCGCACGATCCATATTACGGCCAGAACGAGTCATATTTAATTAATGGGAAACAGTTTGATAAAGTAAATGATGAACTTGGTAAGAAATCACGTCGGGGTCACCAATTGTCATAATACGTACGAACGAGAAAATCTTTTATATTGAAAGATGTTGAAGACGAGAGAGTTTATTGATAACTAGTCTTTGTTTGTTTACAAAACTGAATATATCTAAATCTATGACACACACTAACTATTCTAAATATATAAAAAAATACAATAATGAATGGTGGTTTGCTAAAGCTTGAGATCAAACCACCTCAGCGACAAAATACCTATAAACAAAGTACCTGTCGACATTATTATAGGAGAACCAATTACTAGTACGGAAGGATTAGGTAAATGAATTCAATCATTGACCTAAACAAAGTATGCCACAAGCCTGTAGCTCAAATTTCAACTCTTTAGCTGTGGTAGCTGAAAAGATATGCGCTTTTCAATTTAGAGCTGTTTGTTGCCAAATCAGTCAAAAAAAATTCATTTATGTCGAAAACGGTTCATCACAGCTATGGCATATGACAGATATACTGGAGTTTAAATCTTCCGGGAAATTCGAAAATGTAATAAAACACAGGGTGTGCCGTTTAAAATAACAAAGTTGTTGTCAGTTACACATAGATCTGACAACGTCGCAACGATACCAATATTTTTGTCACAATAGATTATGTAAATCTATGGGACATTGATGCCAATTAGTGGGTTCTGCTTCCGCTGCTGGTTCCTGGGGTTGTAAAGTATTCGAAGGACCACTTTCGGTTTTTGTCAGACCGATGGGAACTGAAGTTGAACTAACCTGAACTAACTAGAGAAGTAACCTTTAATCGATTTATTTACAACTGAAGTCTTACACTAATTTAGTTATGTAATCGGTGCAAGTATGACCACCTTTTTGTGAGTACCTCACTTCTTGGAGTTGCAGCATCAAAATGTTCGTTTTCACAAGTTGCGGTGAATTTTAATGTATACAAGTGTTTGTAGTGGGTTATCTTACGAACTGCTCTCGTTGGTTGGTTTTTGGGAACTGCCCAGATAACCCAAGTTTTATATCTTAATGGTCCTTACCCTTGTAAATCCTTAGTTGCTGACAACTGATCTTTTATTTTAATTGGTTGCAACCACCAGATGTTGGCTTTCACTTATCACCCATTGGAGTCGAGTATTTGGGAAGATTCTGGGTTCCCTAAGTGTGGGCAATAAACCATACAGCCCGGGTCCTTGAATCTAGTCGAGAACTCTACTCGATTTTATGATACGCCTTTCAGCCATTGTTGTTAAAGAACTTAGGAATTTTCCCATAAGTCTGAATTGAGTTCAGACAATTTTGATTCAACAGATCAAACTCCATGACATCATTATCCAAAATTTCAGATCTCTAGCTATATCAGAATCCAATAAACTTTTAATAGGACACTCACCGTGAATGACCCTATATACAGGATGTCCCAGAATGAGGGGGTCAATACTTAACCACATATTCCTTGGTAAAAAATATATCGATTCATGGTGATATACTTACATACGAAATTGTCTCCTTCTGGAGATACAAGATCTTAGAGTCTCACTTTTTTTTTTAGTTTTGCAGATAAGTCGAAAACGGCTAGATGGATTGTTATGAAATTTGGTGTATAATCCTTCTGCTTCTCGGAGCACATTCGACGGGGCTTATTATGGTAAAACCACCAGGGGTAGTGGTCAATTGCTACAAGGTCGAATATTAAATACACCAGAACTTTTTCATCCGTTCATGTAGACGGTTGGCTTTTTTTAATGAAATTCCCGGTCAGCTACGCAACTTTTTTAAAATCTCTTATTGAATTTTGATATGGAGCCTCCATTAGACGCAAAAAAATTAAAATTGTTGATAATGTCAGTCAATGCACACCCTCCAGAATTAAATAAAAGCATACATTTCAATAAACAATTAATTTAATAAGTGCTCAACGTGACCACCCCGTTTTTGAGTGCAGAAATTCACATATCGGAAAAAATTAAAATTCATTATTCGCAACATCATTGGATTACTGCGAATTTCATCAACTGCTTGCAAGATTCTATTTTTTAGGTGGTCTTCATTTTGAATAGAAACAGCATATACATGAAATTTTAGCGTCCCTAAATGGAAAAGTCGCAGGGACTTAGATCCGGAGATCTAGGTGGCCATTGAAGAGAGGCTGACATTATAAGCAATTTCAATTTTTTAACAAGTACTGTCAGGGTATGTCTTGGATTCGTTTCCTTGGTTACAAAAACAAAACAATTTCTTGAAAATAGACTCCTAAAATTATTGGAAGGAGTACCATTAATCATAAAAAAGAAGATGTGGTTCCAATTAGATGGGGCTCCCGCACATTTTCATCGAAATGTGAGAAACGTTCTTAATAATTTATTTCCTCAAAAATGGATTGGACGAGGAGGACCTCAGCTGCGGCCAGCAAGATCATCCGATCTTACTTGCATGGATTTTTTTCTGTGGGGATACATTAAAGATATAGTTTACCAAGAACCACCGACAACGATAGAGAATATGAAAATTCGAATTCGGAATGCTTTTAGAAAAATCACACCAGAAACATTATTAAAAGTTAAATTGTCTTTTCGAAAACGCATTGAACTTTGCATCCAAAATAATGGTTATTTCGAATGTATATTTTGAAAAATTGTAAAATGTTTTTGTTTTTGTAGTACTTGTTATTTAAAATGAAATAAAATTTTATTTTATGAGAAACGGTTATAGATGGGTATAGGACATATTGGTATCCCTTGAAAGGGTATTAAATAGTGATACAAACGGATACATAAAAAGGTATACATTTCATTTGAAATAAGCAAGATATTATAAATCGTGAGTAAGATGTAATCAATACTTTTGCTCACCCTGTGTATAAAATTTCAAGAGAACTATTTTCTACTTGAAGAAGTATCTGTTGTTAAGATGTATCGGTCAAAAAACGATAATTAACTCATTCATTTCTCGCAGAATTTGTTTTTTCTTGACCCTTCCATTTTTGCATTTCATTAATTTGCTCAAGAAGTATTTGTTTTAGACTTATTGAGTGTTATACAAACTTCTATTATTTGTTCCTTCTAATTTCAAATATAAAAAAAAATATAAGGTGTTAGATTTAATAAAACGTTGTCTTTTTTTTGCGCACCCCGTATAAATGACAATATTTTTAAAATGTGCCTTATAAGGTCGTACATATAAGTGTAAAAACAAATTTTCATCAAAACCATTAATAAAGCCGTAATCTTATTGGACCACCCTGTATATACATATATATTTATATATATTAAGTACACAACAGTCCGTTTTACAAGTCTAATGATCCCGTTTTAAATGGTTTTTGTTACGGTTTAGTTTCTTTCTTTATCTATATCTTTACGCATATCCACGATCAACATACAATGTGTAGGTCCAAGATTTTAAATTATAATTTAGCAAATAAAATGCAATTTTCTTGCGTTTCAAATGTCAACTGTGTACTACCAAGTGATCAAACCGAAAACAATCTCGCACAATGTAACTGAGGTTAGACGAGATTCTAACGTACAAAGATGCCCAAAAGAAGAGTTAGTAGTCAAGGGAAAACGGAATTTCTCTTCTTTTCTTTTAGCCATTAATATCCTTTGCATAAACCTGCACAAAATAACTCAATACTATCAATAATTTTTTTATAGAGAAATTGTATGCCTGGCAAAAATTTTCCAAAAAACAAAAAAGTTTCACAATCAAGTCAGTTTTTTATATATTAAAAAATATCTCGCTCAGGTCAAAATACGCAAATTTATATAGTAATAGTTAATTCAGATATGAATGAAAATCGACAAAAGCGTTTCGTCATTATTCCAGAAAAACTATGAGTTCAAAAATTGTGACTCCCTGTGACGGGAAAACAAAGCCACATTGAATGTAGGTAAGTTTGCCTATAAAAGAACGTTAGAACACCTTACATTTGGTTCAGGAATTTTTGGTTGAGCATTGTACAGTTATTTTAGGAACACTCTGTATACTTAGGAATATTAAAAATAGAGAATTTCCTAGTACAAATACAGATATGTATGCATATGCTAACAGGCTTACAATGATGGTAACAGAATTGAATGGAACGATACCTATCTGTATCGTTAGCAACAGCAGCAGATAAGATAATTGCTTGTTTTTAAAATCGACGCTCAGGACTAACAATAAAATATATTTGGAACAACAGCGTCTCGCCCATGGGAAAAATTATGGGGAGCAAAGAAAAAAAAAATTATGAGAGACTACGCCAGTAACCTACCTTTGTATGGTGCTATCTCTATGTGACCTTGTTTGGTATTTCACTGTCGTTTTCTGTCGCGCCATCTAGGGAGAGGTAGCCAAATCAAGCATTGATCGATGGAACTAATCTCTCGCTGTTTAGCAACTAGTGCTGTGCACGGTGTTTTGATGGCGCCACTATTCAGGCCAAGACGAAGTGATGTCACAAGCGATGGCATACTGAATCAATTTTTCTATTTTTCAGAGCAAGGGCACAATAAAAAATATAATTTATAGTTTTTTAAATAATCAATAGAAACGACCGTTCCGAATAGTGTCAGCCGGGCTTTTTTATTCAAACTCATTTCCTTTAATTTCAGATGATAGAAACGGAAATGTGAACACACATTCGAAGCCAATACACATATACAGGATGTACCATCGAAAATTTCACACTCGACAGCTTCTGAACAACCATCAGAATATTAGAAATTGTCGCGACACGTCGATTCTGTTTTAACGAGGGACACATTTTAGTATTAAACACAGATTCACCGACAACAACTTCTTTCGCAGTGGGTGCATTCAACTTTAGAATAGCAAATGGCACAATAAGTCCCATTTCAAAGATTTTTTAATTTTTATTTGGTTTTTAATTTCACCAAATAAGGGATATACCAACCTAATCCATAAATTTTAAAGTAGGTATGGGGTGGGCAAATTACAATGATGTTTGATATGACTATTGTGTAACTCCTTTCCACTTTTAATTTTTGGCATCGTCGCATTTAGGGCTGCCCATTTTTATCAAGTTTATTTGGTAGTCATTCCATAAAAATAAAAATATTCAAAAAATTTCAATTATTTTCAACATACATATCATCGTATTTCAACGTATCTAAAATTGGAAGAAAATGACATGATAATCCTTTCAAAGAAGATATTACTCAATCGATAGTACCATTTCGGGTTCTAAAGGTGAATGTAGATTTAAATTAGTTGCAATAATCAACTATCAATGCTGTACCTAAAATTAACTTTTTAGAACGATGGCATGACTTATATGAAATGTTGTTTCTCAGCGATTGATGATTTTCACAGCGTTTCACATATTTTACATATTCACTTTCTTCCCCATTTTAGATAATTGTTAATGGTCGTTTTTTACTAACTTTTCCAAGGGTTTTATGTCACCAAAATGTCAACAAGGGTGTTAGTATCTGCCCTTAGTAAAGGGCGAATTTTATCCTCAATTTTAATTTTAAATAAACTCTACGTAGGTGTCAGCATTGTTCTCAAAGAGAATAAAGAGGAAAAATGGAATAAGTGTATTTTGATTTTTGTACATTTAATGATATATGATATATCTTTCAAGTGGATCTCCTCCCTTCGTCCTCATTGTGTTTGCTCTCTAAAGTCGTGAAATCAGCATCCAAAATCGAGACAAACTGCGTCCCTGTTTGCTTCTGTGCTTTTTGTTTTTGTTTTTTTCTTTTTTTGCCGGGATCCCGAGAAGATTTTTTTCCCAATTTGGTCGATAAATTAAAGCGCGTTCGTCCGATTTTGCATCGAATCGGAATGGCCAAAGAGCGGTGACTTGAAAAAGGCAGACCGTTCATTGTTTGGCCTACAGAACAGAACCATTGTGTTGTCTATTCGCGGACTACTCGCCTGATGGGTACCCACTGAAATACGCAGGAATATTCATAAGGACTCCATTTAAATTGACATTGGTATTAAGTAGCTTTGTACGCGGTTCGAGTAAGACTAATATGAGAACGTATAAGGTACACGTCAGAGAATGCTTTCCAGTGCTTTGACGATTTTCCGAATAAAAGATATGTTTGTAGTAAATGTTGAGGAGACACTCAAACGAATGTATGTGCACATGCCTGCATACGATCTACCTCTTTCAGTTGCTGGGCTATCGACTGAACAAATATAACATACAAAAATTTGTAATTTTAAAATAAATGTTAGTACGTCCCTGGGTTTTTCGCGGAAAAATACTTTTTATGTAGGAGCAATTGTGGAGAAATTTGAGCATCGCCCGAGGCCTACAGTGGCGGTGCAGGTAGGGTTTTTCATTTCTGTGTGACGAGTTAGATGTATCACTTCGTAAAACGTAAATCCAGTGACGTCCGAGTCACGCCATAATTTATACAAGTGCATTTGTTCATGAGCGTAGTATTGCTATGCTGAAATATTATGGTTTGGCCAGACGATGAGACAACTTCAAATACAATACGTGTAACGACGAGTATTCCGGTGCTAATTTTCCAATAAATATCGATAATTTTCGTTGCACTTACGCATAAAACATTTCCCCGCAAGAATATGCCCAACGGGTTTCTAGGCCAATCGCCAGTATAACTCTCCGAGAGCTTCGCGCCCGAACGCATGTGCCATGTTCGACGTGCTCTTTACCATTTAAAGCGCCCTGGAACAATGGGCGAAAGCCGACAATCAAATGGGAGAATTGCCCAAACAACCAATTTGCGCGCAAGATTCACCACCACCGAAATAGAGAAGACAATGGTACATTTCCTCGGGCCAAACAATGAGCGGTTCGTCGTTTCAAACTTGCCGCGTACGGACCCGACTTATACCTGCGTGCCTAACGCGGTCCACGGGTACCACGAAGACGACAGGTGGGGCAGGGGGGCGCAAAGGAATGCGGGAGGGGGCACCACTCTTGCGGCTCCATCTCGTTTAGTCCATCTTAAGAACCTGAGGAACAGGTACTGCATCGCCGCGAAGAACGGTTGCGTTCGGTTCTTGTGTTATTCCACCCACTTTACCCCTAACTAGGACTTGATACGATGTTGGTTGAGTGATCTCAGTGCGGTACATGTATGTCTCTTTTGGTTCTGTGAAGTGCACCGCCCAATATTTTGGATTAAACTGTGCTGCTCGGTTGGGACCGCTGGCTGCCGGAGAGTCTCTCTTCTTGCAGGTATGGCCGGGAACCAGCTCTGCTCGCCGATAATATTTTAGACGTATAAGCTCCATTGCATCCGGGGTTTATTTTGACGAAAAAACTAGGTGAAGAAGTGGGTGTCGCTTTGACAGCGAAGCTCCCAAAGAGGCCACATTGTTGAAATGCCATAGCCCGGAGAGACAGCTCCTCAGCATTCGTGTAATTAAATTTTGAGCCTTTTTGCCTTTTAAAGAATTCTCTTTTTGCCTCTAGCCCATCTCCAGCCATCAGCGCAAACAGGACAATTTTTCAATCTTCAAGCGGCATTTCCAGTTTTTGTCTCTAAAGTGAGATTAGTCGCGTCTATTTACAAATTTGAAGACTCTCTTTTAAGATCAGTTTGAGAACTTTTTTACTCGGCGTTACTTCCCGATCAATGGTAACCATCGAAGCGTATTTGGACCCAGGGAGAGTGGGTCCTCCACTACCGTCTGTGTAGGCGCCGCCAAAAAGGGGCCAATACGATAAGTGCGACGAAATTTTGGGAAGTTTGCACGAACGCAAATTAACTTGGACGAGAACGTACATCCTTGAAGAATGCGGTCGCAAGATTTCATATTTCAGTTAGTTACGAACTATGGCTGCAACGATCCGGGAAATTATCGTGATAATTGCGCAAGTGCAAATTACCGCCGTAATTCGCCAGTGATTAGTTCAGGGTAACAATGAGAAACCATCAGTATCGCATTGTTGAAATATTAAATTTGATAGATGAAAGAAATCCTCGCTGAAAATCCTGTGAAAATTGCGGCGAAGCTGCGGTGCAACTTCATTAATATTAAAGCATTTTTGACTGCATTTGCACTTGACACCTTTGTTCTCCCCAATTCTAGGCAGCCGGCCCAAAGCAACGACCTAAAAGGTATTCCGAATTTACGCGCGTTCCCCAAGGGCAATACACCGTGCGTAGGTACACACGATGCTTCTCGGACATCGCGAAAATTGGGGGCACAACCGTGGCCTTCGTGAGGAGCCTTTCCTAGATAAGTCACTGCCAGTTTTGTTGACTTAATTGTGCAGCAATTAAACCATCTGTGCGTACGACTAATGCGCAGCGTCCCTCTCCCATACCCGCATGAGTGCCGTGCGGCGTGCAACGCACGGTTCTCACGCAACAAAACGGCAATTATTTTTTATGATCCGAAGCGTTTTCGGCAGCGGCGAAAGTGGAGTGCGTTTTGATTAAGTAACATTTGTAAGTGCCTCAACGCACCGGAGGCGACTCTTGAACGAAAAAGTGCCCTTCTCGGGGAGTTCTGCGAAGGAAATATCGCTTAGATTTCGAACACATCGCTTGGTCGATTGTTTGTCTCTCATTAGCTCACAATTCCGTCGTGACAGTAATTATTTATTTAAAACTGCATCTGAGTGTTGCATAACCAATGTCAAGGTCGCGTTCGATGAACCCGCGACCATTCTTCGTTCGACCAACAGCTTAGGCGATAAATTATCATTTGTCAAATTAATGAGAACCATCTTTTCGTGTGCGACCGCCAATTATTTCGTACCTAAATTTATTTTTAATATGAATAATTTCTATATTGGCAGCTCATTATCTGCTTTCCATCCTATCGGCCGTTCTCACACAAATCCAATGAATATTTCGGGGCTAATAAAACGGGAATGAAACACGCGGTAGAACGCGATCTCGGCACTTTTCCGGAAAACGTTTTTGGGGGAAAATTCGTTGCCGCCATCCACGAAAGAAAATCGCCTTGACCTGATTTACGGTGATGAGCGCGATTATGGAGACTCGCACTTAGTAACGGACGTAGCCAGGACGGCGTTAGAGCCTTGACAGACGCTCTAATTACGGCGTTTTCGGAGAAAAAGAATTTTTTTTGATTTATAGTGACAATTTCCACTTGAACGTTGTAAAAATGTCAAGTTTTGACGCGGTGAAATTTTGAATGTGGAGATTCGTGAACGTTCACGTTCTCGAGCACTCTGAAACGCTTAGAAAAATTGAACCGTCTTCGGCTGATTTATGGTGATGCGTTCACGCCACTTTCAGAAACTCATTACGCATTAGCTATTCGTCCAATACGTTTTCCAAGAAATAAAAGCCATTAAAATCCGCGATAACCGTGTTTTTAAACGTATATTAAGAGTCGTTTTGGGCTGATTTATAGTGATACTTTCTTTATCTTTTTCACTATCTCTTCTGTTGGATTCGCTTTGCACCGATGACACGTTCCGAAATCTCTACAATCCATATTCGTTTTCAGGATGCTCGATGACAGCTGACCATGTCCACCTCCAACACCATGGTGGTGGTCCTGCATCTGGCCAACTTGCTCTTGCTGGTCTCGGCAGCAGCGGAGCACGTGCGGGACTTGGAGGTATCCGAAGGAGTACCCGTGGGCACCAAAATAGGATTCATCGGTGACGGAGCCTCTCTCGGTAGTGGTCCGCCTTATCTGATCGTCCCGGTGGGAGCTGCAGTGGACACCGACCTCAGTATTGACCACACAACTGGCGAGATTAAGACCAAGGTTCCCTTGGACAGGGAGACTAGAGCGAGTTACTCTTTGGTAGCCATACCGATGAACGGAGATAATGTCAAGGTGGTGGTCAAGATACTGGATGAGAACGATAACTCCCCCGTCTTTCCTTCGAAATTGGTTAATATAGAGTTTCCCGAGAATACTCCGAGGGATGTTAAGAGGACCTTGCCTCCGGCAAGAGACTTGGATTTGGATATATACAATACTCAAAGATATAACATAATTTCTGGGAACGTCAACAGTACCTTCAGGTTATCTTCGCATAGGGAACGCGACGGGGTTTTGTACTTAGATTTGCAGATAAATGGGTTTCTGGATAGGGAGACTTGCGAGTATTACAGCCTGGTCATTGAGGCTTTGGACGGTGGGACTCCCCCTTTGAGAGGGGAGATGACGGTGAACATCACCATACAGGATGTCAACGACAATCCCCCCATATTCAATCAATCGAGATACTTCGCATCGATCCAGGAAAACTCTACTATCGGAGCCAGTGTCTTGCAAGTCTTGGCCACAGATGATGACGCCGGCGATAACGCTCAGATTGAGTATTCGATAAACAGAAGGCAAAGCGATAAAGACATGCTTTTTCGCATTGATTCTTCATCGGGGATTGTAGCTGTAAATAAGGCACTGGACTTCGAAACGAAGGAGCTGCACGAATTAGTGATAGTGGCCAAGGACCACGGGCTGCAGCCTTTGGAGGCCACGACGTTTGTGTCCATTAAAGTGATCGACGTGAACGATAATCAACCCACAATCAACGTGATCTTTCTGAGTGAAGATGCCACGCCCAAGATAAGCGAGAGTGCGCAACCCGGGGAGTTCGTGGCGCGTATCAGTGTGCATGATCCCGACTCGAAAACCGAATACTCGAACGTAAACGTGACTCTGCGTGGTGGCGATGGACACTTCGGCCTGACCACCAGGGACAACATCATCTACTTGGTGATCGTGTCCCTGCCTCTGGATAGAGAGCTGCAGCCCAATTACACCTTGAACGTTATTGCAACCGACACGGGGACACCTCCACTGCACGCTTCCAGAACCATCAACTTGCTGGTGACGGACGTCAACGATAACGCCCCGGAATTCGAACAGGACATCTACGACGCCAACGTCATGGAGGTGTCCGATCCCGGGACTTCGGTAGTCCAAGTCTTCGCCACAGACAAAGACGAAGGGAACAACAGCGTCGTCACTTACTCCCTCTTGGAGCCGGCAAATGCCAACATCAACTGGTTTCAGATCGACGCCAGGAGCGGGCTCATAACGACGCGCGCGCATGTCGATTGCGAGACCGAGCCTCTGCCGCAACTGACGGTAGTGGCAACCGACAACGGTTTCCCGTCGTTGTCATCTACCGCCACGGTGTTAGTGACTATTCACGACGTCAATGACAACGAGCCGATATTCGATCAAAGTTTTTACAATGTGAGTGTGGCGGAAAATGAAGCGGAAGGAAGATGCATTTTAAAGGTAAGTTGTCTTAGGATTCTAGTTTGAATGGCCGATACGACCGTCAAAGTTGAAAATATTCGAGAAAAGGGGGTTTATCTTCCCAGTTTCCGCATTGTATAGCAAGAAAGCTCCGCCATACGGCAACCTGTTCGTCTACGGCCCGCGGCTCCGACGAAACAAATTGTCGTGACGCCTGTAAAAAATCAGTGATAGATTCGAGTTAAGGGTGAGCAAAAGGAAGTTATTAACTTTAGATAAATGTTGAGACATTCCTCCATTCTGCACGTCGACCGGTCGGTTTCCAATTTGGATTTTTCGCGTCCGAATGCAGGTTAAAAGTGAGCGTAATAAATTTCCACCTCAGACCGTTTCCTAGATTCAGAGAAAGTGCATATAAGCCGCGGCTGTTTCATTGCCATCGCGGCTATTACACAACGATAATTCTCAACGAGTTCTGCGAGAATCCCAGTAATTATTATGAGATGGCAGATTCTGTTGCATAGTTTCTCCTCAGATAAATCAGTTATTAATTTCCTCGTTATTAACGACTATGGCTATGCCTACGTCATGATGGTGCGCTTAAGAGCTTTCATCGGACAATTGCCTTGTAAAAACAAAGGCTTTCTCTGAGAAAAAAGACGAAAGTCCAAACAAAGTGCGTGCATCACATTCAATTTTAATAGCTAGTTAAAAGGAAGCTCGAAAAGGCTATAAAATTCCTTTATGTGTTTTGTAAGGTTAGGCAGGTAAAACTCGATATGCCTAAGCAAATACCGTGAAAAGGGTACCAGGGACACTAAGCATCTTCAAATGCCGAATCTGTGAGAATTGTTCCTAGATAAATAAGTTGCTTAAAAGCATTTTTATGTATGTAAATAAAATAAAGATCGGATGCGCATATTTGCCTTAATTTAACCGACTTCGCGTCTATACGTCGATTTTATCGAGGTGACGTTCGTGGACGTGGTTCGTTCCCCTCTTAAAAGTAGTTTTCTTTCCCGAATATTAATCCGAGAAATTCGCAGTTCTTCGGTGAAAAGGCGCCTCGTGGATGAGGGCACTCGCCCAGCGGCGTCGCACGTTTAGTCGAACTTTCATGTGTCCGCGAAGCAACGAATCTATTGAAAACACACGAGATATCTTCGAAGTTACCGTGCGCCGAAACGTTAATAAATCTAATTTATTTATTTATCTACTCACCCCTTTTGCAATAAATTCCGAAAAGGAAGGGTCGAATGTCAAAGGCCAGTTCTTCGTTCACGAACGGTCCGTTTCGATAAAGGGTGTTTGCCCGAACGTGAACGCCATTTTTAGCAACGAGAACATTTCAATCTATTAACAAGGCAAACGGAGTCGCATTTAAGTGAGGTTAGGTCTACTCGTTTGTGTTCGCGACTACGTGGAACATATCAAAGACCTACGGGCTCGGCGTGGAACGCTTCCGAAGCCTATTCGACCGGAATCTTTTTAAAACGTACGGTGGAACTCTATTCTAGTTAGAGCAGGTATAAACGTAACGCGGCCGTAATAAGCAGCTTCCAGTCTATAGAAGAGAGATTCTGCCATAATACACGAGACGGAAAAGAGTAAAACATCACTTACGACCGGCAAATAACTGCAATCTTTTCGAACTCTAGAAAGTCGTGTAGCAGGAAGTCGAGCGTTCGTTATGTGTAGAGGATACAACTTGCTCCTCTCTATAGGTTTATTTAATATAATGAGAAACAAATTAACCAGTATTCGAAGCGTTTTGAAATAATTACGACCCCGATAGCGGTCATTCTATTATTTCGTATTCTATGCCGATGCCGGTGACATATAGATAATTTCGAGATGCAGCGGCGCGCTCTCATTGGATGCCGTAAATTTTCATTATTCCCCGTTGGTCGTAAATCGTATCGGAAAAAAGCAAATTCGCCGTCGGACTCTAATGTGGCAACACCGGGGGACACGTCACTTAACCAATAACGTAAATATAGAAATTCAAAATTCCGATGGATGGTCGGCTGCTCAACCGTTCTACATCCAAGCTCAACCTTAGACCTATAAGTTTTATGTTCGCGTGTCGCAAATTGGCCCTCTATGAACGGCGATTACCTACCTATATGGTCGAGATGCGCGCACAGCCTAATTACAAATTACGATAATCTCGGTCAATTATGTCATGGATTTATCGACTTATATTTTTAAGCGATACGCACGCCAACCGTTAGTTCTTCGAGACATTGTGAACTGTCGAGATCGATTAAAAATTCAAATCGATTCGTGGGTAATTACTAAGCGCGTGTGTTATTCAAATGAGTAACAGGCGCGTGTACTTTATGGGCGACCCTGTGTATCAAAAATCGAATCGAATCGACAATAAGGCGAGAATCAACCGTGGGATAGCCCCAGTCTCGAGTCGTATATTCGACGCACGGCCGATCCTCACTCCGGTTTCCATCATTACTTAACAGGCACGATTTCCAAAATAATCAAACCAGTAGATTTCAATTAACGGTCGGGACTTTCTCCACGTTTAAAATGCAAGTGCACTTTCTCTTTTTACGGTGCAGTTTCGAAAAAAGCAATCGATATCGCAAGTGAATCTTGCAGCCGCTGATATCGGAAGCGGTTCTTTGGTTTGGGCATGGCGGAGATGTCGAGTAACCGCTTTAAAAAAACTGGAACCCGAACGAGGCTAAAACCAGCGGCGTGCGGATGTGAAAACTCTCGAAAAGCCTCATTAACGCACCGGTAACCCGGCGGTATCTTAAAACTATAAGGAGAACGAGAAATTTCCGGATCCGGAAATGGCGTATCGTCGAAATCTTAGTTGGGAACATTTTGAAATCGATACGCGTTGAATAATGTATCGCGATAGTGGGTGCGGCTTTAGGTTGTCAATAATGACTACATTCGAGGAAAGCCGATGGCAGGACCCCATTCGAAAAACACGTCATTCGGATTCTATCGGGAGAGGTGGAAAATGGGTACTTAACGTTGGAAATCGATGCGTATGTTAAAGTTCCGGTTTAAAACCTTTTTTCTGTTCGGGGGTTATTCGTTTATGGACGCATCGCGCCTTCGGCGTGCCATCCATAGTTTCGCCGGTGTATTTCAATTTCAGAGGAAATAATTAAGAAAAGCGATTTAAACACAATGGTTCGGTCATAAAATAGATATTAAAAGCCGTCGAAATGGGCAGAGCAGCGTCTTGGAAGTGAGTCCACCGGGTCTATTAACGTCCTTATTACGGTTGTCAGTGCCAGCTCGGGCGGTTAAAATATGTCACATATCTGACCGGTTCGCATGTAACCCACCGTGTCATACTCGCAGCCCAATTAACAACGTCATTTTGCGCTTTTACACTCTTACTTTTGCTCTTTTTCTTCGTGCGTTAATTGTATAATTCGCACGTGATTTTTTTCCATGTGCAAGGACAAACACTTTGTTTTCACCGTGATAATTGTGGGCCAAAACATTGATACGTCGTTAACTTTCAACCGCGGGCTAGTTGCCGAGGGAGCTCGGAGAATGGGCCTCAGCATTGCTCAGATGAGCTCTTTCGATAAAGAGCGGTTGAACGGTAGAGTTAATAACGCATTCGCAGGTCGTTCCTCGGGATGTAGGTGACTTAGCGCGCTGGAGGGAATGTCCTAAAAGAATTGGACACGGCACGCGACTGTCTGGTATTTTACTGAAAACGTAAATCGATTAGTGCCACATTAAATTCGTCCGAAAATCTGCAAGTCTAGAACGAACACCCCTTAGATGAAAGTAGTTGCGGAAAATTTTGTGCATCGCCCGCAACCTCCAGTGGCGGTGCCTTATTACGGTAGTCAGTGCGAGCTCGAGCTGTTAATATATTTCACATATCTGACCGGTTCGCATGCAACCCACCGTGTCATACTCGCAGCCCAATTAACAACGTCATTTTGTGCTATTCACACGTGATTTTTTCCGTCATTCGCAGGGTCAAACGCCACGTTGATACCAGCGGTCATGTGCGTGACGCACAGTCAATCCGTTATGTCATTCGGTACATTTGTTGTGTTTCGCAACTCAATCCCAGAGCATATGGAGCGAGGCACAACGAACTCTTCACTTTTTAAGGTTCACACTCCGACATATCCAAGGGTCGCGTCACCTCCGAGTTCCACCACCTCTCAGAGTCTTTCCTGTTGCAGCACGACTGCTCTACAATCGGAGCGTTTGATACCGCATTTGATATCGCACTCTAATCCTATTTAGTTCCAATAGCTGAAAACAACTTAATATGAAACGTGTTCAAGGTGGTGGGTGGAAAATGGGTAGAAAGACCGAAGGCCCGTGTGCACCCACCGACCGTAAAAAGCATTCAGAATGGGTGCAGAGCTGTTTCCAGTCGTCGCCAATAATAATAATTTTCCCTCATTAATTTTTATCTAATAGAATGCTAATTTCCTGAGGTGTAAAAGGATGCTAATAATGAAGAACATTATTAAATTATACGGAATAATGAATATGCAAATGTCGGAGATAAACCATTAAAAATAATGAATAAGATAATGCATTTAAAACCTGCTTCTATATTCTGTGTCACCCACACGTGAAATTATAATGCGCGAGCGAGAATAAGAAAAATAACGAACAAGGACGTCTACAGAAGTGATTTGAGAAATATTTCAGACTTAAAGTGAATTAAAATCGTGAAATGCAGTTTGTCTGGATAATTTTTGGGATTTGCCCGGCTCGTATTTTGTTCTCTTTCACATTCCGAGCCTGAAAGAAATTCGGTGATAAATAAAGGTTAACTCGCGGGTCGGATTAACGCATTACCGACGTTTTATTTTCTCATTTTATTTTCGGTAAAAATACGAAAATAATTTTGAGGTCGGCATGCATATAAGGAACAAAGCAGTTTTTCAGACGTCACATTTTCATTGCATCCATTTTTCGGCTTTCACCCAGCCAATATGGGAGAGATTTTTACTGACGCAAAGCCACTTTCGTTCGGATTTAATGGCGATTCGCGGACGAGCCTTAAAAAAATTACCGACGATTTTAAGAGAATTTAGTAGTTAATTTTTTCCTTTTGTGTGGGCGAAGGTGCGAGCGAACAACGTTTCTATCGCACGGCCCCAATGGCGATAGACATACAGTGGAACAAAACCGCATGCGCGCGCTGCACGAAAACTGCTTTTCCACCCGAAGGAACCACAAGCAAAACTAATAGCTGTACAAAAAGAAACTGATCATTTTTTGGCGAAATTAAGCTTCATTAAAAACATAGTTATTGAAAATGTTAGTAATCAAAATAATTTCCATAACTGTCTATATGGTCTTTTACCATTTACTGGGTAGATGATGGATGCCCTCGTGATAGAAGCGCAGCGGTTTCGACGAAAAATAGTTATCGAGCCATTTTCGAATATCTTCAACGTTGGTCAGCTAAATGAAACTGCACGGATCCGAACAAGTGGAAGTCGGAAGGAGCCAAGTCTGGAGAATACGCCGCATGCTGGAGCATCTCCCAGCTTAACGAGAAGATGAGGTCCTGGGTCGGTTTAGCCGTATGCGGACGAGCATTATCATGCAGCAATATCACTTTCCGACTTCCTTGCCCCGTGAATGGTCTTTTTTCCTCCAGAGCATCGCTTAATTTGATCATTTGGGCCTGATAACGGTCAGCTGTAACAGTTTGACCGGGTTCCAGAAGCTCATAGTAAATGACTCCTTTACAATCCTACTGGACGCACAGTAAGAGTTTCTTGGCACGAATGTTTGGTTTTGCAACTGATGTGGATGGCTGGCCTGGGTCAACCCATGTTTTTCTGCGCTTAGGATTATCATACAAAATCCACTTTTCATCTCCCGTAATGATATTATGCAGAAAATTCTTTCTTTTATACCGAGAAAGCAAGTTCATGCAGATGTCAACTCTTCGATTTTTATTGTCTTCGGTTAGCTCATGAGGAACCCATTTTCCTGCTTTTTGAATTTTTCCCATTCCATGCGATCGAACTGAAACTGCTTGTTGAGTTACTCCTAACTGCTCTGCGGGCTGTTTTTCAGTTTGGCATGGATTTTCATCCAGTAAAGTTTGCAGTTCTTCGTCTTGAAACTTTTTTTCGACACCCGCACGTGGATCGTCCTCAAGACAAAAATTTTCCTCACGAAACCTCTTCAACCATCTCCTAACAGTTGAAGCACCAACAGAATTGTCTCCCCAAGCCGAATTAACCATTTCTGTTGTTTCAGCAGCATTTTTTTTCAGTTTAAAACAGAACAACATTGATATTCTCAAATGTTGCTTGGAAATATCCATGTCTCCATTTTCTTTTTTTTCACTGAACTACAGCTCCTGAGCAACTGAAACTTTTATCATATAAAAAGCCATAGATAAACAACACCTGCTTACAATTGCAGGCGAATTGAACGTGTCTAAGATGTTTTTTTATTGCATATAAGTTCATTGCTCAGTTTCTTTTTGTACACCTATTACAAATCATCGTGATTGGTCGTGAAAACTGTCAGCAAAGTGGCAACATTAATACCCTCAAATTTTTGATTAATTAACAGGAACCACGAAAATTTTCGTTCTAAACGCAAAGAAGTACGCGTACAGATGACGTTTTCCCATCGCGAAACTTGCGGCGGCACGTTAAAGACGGATTTTCTTCTGCAGTTGTTCTTCGACTAGAATCTAAAGCGATCAAGTTGTTAACAAGTCAGCGTTAAAGTTGTTTTTCTCAAGTACGAGCCCTAAGTCCAAGGAGACTTCTTGGGAAACACGTGAGCAAATCGTAAGGCTGAAAAATGAGGATGAGGGACATACCTTGAACGTGATTACTAACATTGTTGGTCGTGCAATGTCAAGCATCCAAAGGGCATCACAAAACCTTTCTGTAACGAAACCTTTTCTGAGTAAGCGTAGGAGTGGTCGGCCACCTAAAATCACCATAAAGCGTTATATTGAACGTTTACCGTTGTAAAATCCTAAGGCAACTGCGAAGAAAGGCAGAATACCTTGGGAAGAGATCTCAGCATTGCAGTTCATCCAGAAAGGGCGCGAGTTGTTCTTCGCCAAAGAGGATTTCGTGGCAGAGTTCCAGGAAGCAACCATTTATTGGCGACGTCGACGAGGGAAAGACTTTGCTACTCAGCACCTAGACGAAACAACCATTTTTCGGAGTAATATCTGATATAGCGGTGAGAGCAAGTTCAATTTGTCCGGCTGTGACGAAAGACAAAATATGTGGCGAAAACTCTTCATCAGGAGCTACAGCCAAAGAACTTGATTCCGACCGTAAAGCACGGAGGAAGCTCGGTGATAGTTTGGGGTTGTGTGTCGGCGGCTGGGGTGGGAAATCTGGTATTTGCGAATACAACAATGGACAGATTTGTTTATCTCGACCTACTGGAAGGCGATCTAAAACAGTCGGCAAAGAAATTGGGTCTTTCCGGCGCCTGGTACTTCCAACAGGACAACGACCCCCAAACACACGTCCGTGATTGTAACGGAATGGCTAATGTGGAATGTCCCAAAACAGCCTCAATCTCCTCCCGATTTAAACCCCATCGACCGTTTACGGGATGAATTGGAGCGCCGCATCCGTAAAAGAGTAATGCGCAATGAGAACGATCTGAAGGAGGCTTCGTCTCGAGAATGGTCTCAGATCTCGTTTGATGTCAGCAAAAATTTGGTATTTTCAACGGATAATAGGTCAGTAGCAGTACTGGAAGCCAACGGCGGCCCAGCAAAATATTAATTCATTTTTGCAATTGTTATAATCTAATTAGCGTTAAATGGTCCGCACACTTTTTGGTGTTGAAAATTAGTTTATTATTATATTTTTTTTAACAAACAACTGTTTTCCAGGTTCGGACTTAACGATTTGGTATACAGGGTGTCCGGCAAGTCGATACAATAATTTTAGGGGGTGATATATTACGTGATTCTGAATCGATTTAACCAAACATACCTATATACCAAGTGTTACAGTTTTTAATATTTTTTAATTTAACCGAGCTCTTTCACAATTGTTGGAGGGTAGAAGAACACCAAGCCTTTTAATCACTAAAACGTACTAAACTTTTTTATTGCCTATAGATAATTGTTTAAATTATTTAAAGGGTAAAATCTAAAATGGCGTCGTTACCTACTTAGAACTACATAAACATGATCTTCCGAGCTTGTAATAAAGCGAAAAGCCAAATTCAAACATGGATTTAGTTTAAACGCTTAGGTGTAGGTTTATTCGAATTTCTTAAAAACTTCCTTAGGCAATAGTCTTTCAGTCATGCTGAAAAGATTCTTAAGAAAGGTTTTAAAAATGAGAAAAATTTACTTTTTATGTACCCGAGCAGCGCATTCACCAAAACGTTATCTACTAAAAATAATCATTTTGGAAGAATTTGTATTTGATGACATTATCAAGTATTCAGGTAAAACAATTGTTTTTATCACCCCCTAAAGTTATTGTATCGACTTGCCGGACACCCTGTATATTATTGTGGTCGCTCAGATTTTCATCCTCCCCCACCGTCCAGTTTTTCACTTTACATTTTCCACTATTTGGTTGCATAGTTATATCTATTATTGATCTTGCTCTAGCTGTTTCAAATGTCGGTTTGTTTCCTTCGTTGCATACTACCATATCCGTCTCCTCCATAAATTCTTCCATCATTCTCCCTCTTTCCCCTGTTTTAACTGAGTTCCACATTAAATTTTTAGCTTTGAAGTCTCCCGTAACTATCACTTTCTTTTTGTTTTCTTTCGCCTTCCTCTTGAGTTTTTCTAGATATATTTCGAATTCTGATGTTTTTTTTTATTCGGTGAGAATTGTTTCACCTGAATACTTGATGATGTCATCAAATACAAATTCTTCCAAAATGATCATTTTTGGTAGATAACGTTTTGGTGAATGCGCTGCTCGGGTACATAAAAAGTAAATTTTTCTCATTTTTAAAACCTTTCTTAAGAATCTTTTCAGCATGACTGAAAGACTATTGCCTAAGGAAGTTTTTAAGAAATTCGAATAAACCTACACCTAAGCGTTTAAACTAAATCCATGTTTGAATTTGGCTTTTCGCTTTATTACAAGCTCGGAAGATCATGTTTATGTAGTTCTAAGTAGGTAACGACGCCATTTTAGATTTTACCCTTTAAATAATTTAAACAATTATCTATAGGCAATAAAAAAGTTTAGTACGTTTTAGTGATTAAAAGGCTTGGTGTTCTTCTACCCTCCAACAATTGTGAAAGAGCTCGGTTAAATTAAAAAATATTAAAAACTGTAACACTTGGTATATAGGTATGTTTGGTTAAATCGATTCAGAATCACGTAATATATCACCCCCTAAAATTATTGTATCGACTTGCCGGACACCCTGTATGATTGATGAAGCGTTATGTTCGCACGTTTTTGCAAATGGTCCCGTTTCTGGAACGAGCTGCTCTCGCGTAGGGCGCGCACACTTTTTTGTTCCCCCGTACATTGGCTCCGTTTAGATCAGACGAAAACGAACAAATTTAATGCCAATTTTCAAATGCAAATTGCCCTCTATGACACTCATTCAATTTGGTGAATTAATTGCGGGTCTATTCTTGAGTAACGAAAAAGAAAGCTTAAACTGCCATCGTGGCTATGTACGCAAATCCGGTCAGCCGTCAATCAATTTGTCCGTATAAGTATTTATTTCTTGCTCGGACACTCGTTCGAAAGTACCTATGTACGTACCTCGAGGGTCGCCGCCACGTAAGCCGACCTTTCTCGATTACGAGTTCGTACGGCCGATATCGAATCACATGTTTGACATTTTACTTTTGTTCGATGCGGTTTTTGCACATCCATATCGTCCGTCGGCTGCGCATTTCGTCATGTGTTCCTGCAGAGTGCCGATTTTGATTTATTGCACGTTCGGTATATCGAAGTATAACAAATAACAATAATAAATATAAATTTTTGGCGCTCGAACCGGAGGAGGTGCAACGAAGGTGAATTAAGTGGTAAAATGCCAAATTGAAAATTCGCAAGCTTATCTGCTTTGCGGTCGCTCCGCCGGCTGTAATTGATTATTACAGACAGATAGAGAACGAAATTGAGCATAACTAGCCACGAAATAAAGCGGAAAGAGACAGAAGACAGCACAGATACGGCAGAGAATAAATCTTCTATTCAATTTATTGTTCGCGTTTTTTTCAGTAGGAACTGTTTCTTCATCGTCTCGCGTTTTAGTGCTTCTCACACACAAGAAAGTGTATCGGTTAGTTACATAGTAGCTAGATACATACAGAGTTCAGGTTTATTGCCGGCCATAAAGGTCCCATCGCAACTGTTCTTCTAAATATCGTAATTAAGCGTTCATTTTCGGGTTGGCCACCTGATCGAGTGAGTTTATTAGCGATCGTCCGAGCTGTCGAATTTCGGAGCGGCACATACGTCTTCGGCCAAATAGATAAATCTTGACCAGATCTTAACGACCTTTATGATTTATCCTCATTAATGGATCAAGAAATAAATTGGTAATAAACTATGTGTTCGCCGGTGCAATTACCTTTCTCTAACACTCGCGCTCGAATATATACAGTACCGCTAGGTAAAATGGCACCTTCGTCGTACAGAACCGTCTCAAATTGATAGAAATCTTTTCAGGTTCGCCTCCAAATTTATCTCTCAAGTCACACAAAGGAACCTAACGGGCCTATTGCGTAAGCCACATTAGAGGATTTAATCACTATTTTTCGTGCCAAATAGGAATGGGTTCCTGCGGGCGCTGTTCTCATCATTAAGGCCTTCTAATTGATTTTTTTTTACAACGGGCAATTTCGGTTAAGACTCTATATCCATGGATTATTTATTCGAGCCCAAAAGAGCATCCCGATATTTTACGCACGTTACATAGAGCGTTCGATATATTGCGTGGGTGCCCATCTTATATAGCGAAATTGGCGTAACGATATTTATGGCCGAATGTCCCGCTGAAAATAATTAACGAAAGCCATTAAATGGGCACTCGGACGCGAAAAAGTGGCCCATAAAATAGATGGAAATGCCCTAAGATTCTGCCATTAACGTTCTTCGGGTCATATTTCGCGTTAGGATAGGTGGTAAGGTAACGAATCAATGTTAACGATAATTGAGTGCTACTTGGGTACCCGCCGTGGGTTTCTTTTGGCCATCGTTTATGTGGGTAAAGGACAAATCGATTCCCGGCAAAACGGCCCAAGTTTTAATTACTCGGATAGCTTGCCATTAGAAACGATTACCGGGCCGAGTGTCATGTCCATCCGTGTCGGTCGAATTGCCTCCGGTCGATTGTGGTCAAATCGGTAGGGCGGGAGGTGCGAGCGACGAATAATTTGTCTCGGGCTAGTTTTATGGATCCAATCAATATGAGATTCGAAAATATTCCCGAAAAGCATTTTTTTACGATCCATAACATCGAAAACTTTCTCGTAAATTTCGCTTGATGTTTACGATATTAGTTCCTGTCATAAAACGAAATTTATCTGTTGATGAAAATTCCAGGGCAAGTTACCATACGAGAGACGGGCAGAGAACGATCGCGAATAAAAAACCAAATTCTAAAATGTATTAATATCGCAAGCAGTTAATCTTAATTATGCCGAGTTCGGGCTTAATTAATTACCTTAAAAATCTGCCCGACTTGTTATGGTTATTACTTAATTGGCCGATAGAGAACGACGCCGATGTGACCAAGTGTAGCGGAGCTTTCGAGCAAAGAGCCTCGAAATGAAATTCGAAATCGACATTTTTAACGTGCGTTTTTTCCCGTTCGACTATTACGAAACAATGACGGAATACACATAAACTTCTGTATGATTTTTTCCGCTTATCCGAGCATCACTTGACGGATAGACAAGCACCGGCTAAACTGAGCACAATAAGGAAATAAATATTTATGGTTCGGCCACAAAAAGGAGATGCAATGGAACGGATGGTTGAGCTAGAAAATTCCCGACTCGCGGGCAACCTTTCCAAAACCCATACAAATATGAATAGATAACGAGGTTACATCTGGTCAATTGGGGCCGGGTTTGCGTAGGATCTCGAGAGGAAAAAAAGGACGAAAAGGAGCGACCATCACCGAAAGCTGTGTGGGCTTAAAAAATGAGAGATATTTAAGGAAGACTGATGGCAACATTGATCCTTATCAAATAAGAAGCACAACGGCGCAGTTCGCTAAATGACGATGTGCCTATAAAAAATAAGCGCTGGAAACAAAGGAAGAAGGCCATATCAAAAATGTAAATTATTTGGAAGCTTTCGAGTAGATCATTCGGACGATAATGATAAATGTTATTTATAAACAAACAGCGGAAGAAGATAATAGAGTAATTACGTCAAATTTTCAATTTGTTAAAGAACGCATTAACTAATTTCAGCCGATTCGTGAGAATCTTTACACTTGCGTGTAACTCAATTAAGCGACTTTCATGTTGCGTTTCGGTTCTTTGAGCTTGAGTTTCGGACCTTTTGGAAACGTCTTCTTTTTTCCTCATCTGACCGACATTCCGCAATCAATTTCAACATTCACCCACCGACAAGAAGCTAGAAGCGGCCGTAATATTCCATAAGGTAATTAGGCATGAGGAATGTAATTTCACGTGTACGGAGCGGCGGATACGAGGCCAAGTGGCCGGTGAAAATAATAGCAATTACTGCAGCTTTGCTTTTTCAAATTCGTAAGAGACGCATTTTTGTATTAGAAGTATCTCGTTTCCGTTCCCTTTGATGATATCATCGAAATGTCGACCTTTGTCCATTGAAAAACCAGGTAAAGTCTACTATATTTCGTGGCACGACTACAAAAGTCGTCATTAAGAGGTTGAAAGCCAACCAAGACGATGGAGGAATACAAATCATCAAATGATGATACGTTAAGAAGAGAAAGAAAGAAGACGTATGGTAGCCACGCATAACCGAAGAATGGCTCTCGAGGAAGGGACTAATGCGATATTAATTTCGTTTTAATTTGTGGACATATTTTTTGGCCGGGGAATTTGATTAATTTGGATTACACGAAAATGATTTTATGAGTGTTCTGCTCTTGCGTAGTGGTCCGAATTAAAAAAGATTACGTTTTTGTTTCTCTCTCGGCTCAGTATTTTTCTTTATTGACGGGACACGCCGAAGAAGACGAAGGTTAACCTCGAGGATGTTAATGACCTTTGGGTTCTTACTTTGATGGGTGTAATTATTACAGAGTGCGAAATGTCAATAACAAAGATACACAATTTTTCACTATGGGAACGAGTTATTAACCAAAAATTTATGTCGAGAAAAACGTTTTAACACACAATTCATTTATGCAAATCCTGAGGGGAAAATGGATATTCACTATGCGGCGCAGTCGATAAAAATCCTTAAAGTAACTGGACGTTAACGACATTAAATCCACTGATGTGACAGCTTTACTGTCCGATCAAAGTGTCGGTGAGCTGGTTTAATTATAATATTAGCAAATACAAAAGGCCATGGAAGGTAAAGGGGACGCTGGCAAACTCGCCTTATGTTCGTTCGGGCTCTTCGGATCTCCGAGATTTCGTAAAAATGATAAACTTATCTCGTTCGAATTCTCAATTTCTCAACTCGACGGAATTTGCGACTATCGCAATATTGTCGATAGTTCAATTACACGATAAAGCGCTCAACGGCCAAAATGACAAGTCGAGTTGGTGGCCTCCCGAAGTATCATGTCCGCGACTTCTTGGCTAGGCCATACATATCTCCGTATCCTTTTAGGTATCTCCAGGGTTTGCTAACGTCTGTACATACATTGACAAGACATAATTTGTAGCGTTTTCAGCCAGCTGAATTACATACAGGTTTGTATATGTGTAAGTTGCTATTTTAATTTTTATTACTTGTCCGGCGAAAGATAAGATTGAGCATGGGGATGCTGCTAATTTCGAACGCACGCGAACGTTTCTCGAATGGTTTGCCGCGTAAATCGAAAAAAAGTTTCGAAGAGGAAAATCGAACTGTATTGCGCGCGGGCAAACGGTCGTTTGGACATTTTTGAGTTTTACGCGTCCGGATCACTGGACAATCGGGGAAAATCTAATCTAACCTAATCGCACTCGTCATCTTATCGCGGTCGTATCCGTACGTTAATGTAGTTCTCAGTTTTCGTATAATTTTTAACCCAGATCACCGATGAAACGAACCTCGTTGAAAAACACTTTTTTTGCCGCCTCGAAAACTAATTAGAAAGGGACTGACGTGATGGAAGAAAATGAGGCTCTCCCTCGGTTTAATGCTTCAAATTTCTACCTGCCTTAAAAACCATTCGGCACAGCAAATAATGGAGTGCATATACATGGGCAGGTGAAGTGACTTGCACTTAAAGGCCGAAACAATGGTTTTTGCAGATCTGGGAATTTTGGCGTTTTCAGGCACCATGGTGCTGACTAACCTAATTGCCCCCCTGACCATCAGCAGGATCTTTTTTCCGATATTCCTCCTTAATCAAACAAGAGCCTAATTAATTCGGCACGCATGAGAGAGCACATATATCACTTCGCAGGCTTAAGTAGGCCTTTACTTCGGGTGATAATTAAAAAAAAATAAAAAAAAAAAAAAAAAAAAAAAAAGACAAAAATGGAAAGTGCGAATTTAAAAAAATCAATTCTCTTACGTAAGACCCAGTGCGACTCAGTCATATTTCATCACAACGTCTAAATCAATTAAAGTGCTTTTGATTACCGTGATTGATAGACCCTTTCGAACTCTCGAGCAATTTTCCATTATGCAACTCTATTTTATGAGAAAAAGACGTATTCTAAATCATTAGACCCATCGTCACGGAACCCATTACGCGAATAGTACTACTAAAGGTTGCCTTAAAGGCGACCATAGCGCACTCGGTGGGCACAACAATCCCGATTACGGTTTGTAAGTTAGAACTCTTAATGGCGTCTTTTGTTCAGCAAGGCCTTAAATACCAGAGGATTTTATGTGCGACCCTGTAGCGACGCCATGAGAATTCAATGGCGTAGGTGGTACTACTACGCTAACGGTTCTTGTATCACGTAAATTTTCATTTTGTCTCTGGCAAAAATGCGTTTTACTTATTATTTGCCTCGGCATCTAAGTACCCTGTGTAATTGTGGCTGGTAGCTGTCCCGCCGTCAGCGGGTTTGTATACTTTATGGACCATCGCGTCCGACGAGAACGGGGAAGATGCGTCTGGGGCCTATGGAGGTTTCGTCGGACACGATTTTATCGCAGAGAAAGAAAAGAGCAGGAAAAGTGAAATAAACGAAACGCGGCAGGGCGTGGAACTTTCGTTCGTTTACTATTCACCCCTCCTTCGCACGTGTCTCTGCGACGCACGCCGAATGTGTCAACGTCAAAATTCCATATCCTCCTACTTTGCGACCAATCAGAAAATAAGATGCCGTAAAAATCGCATCGATTACGTCACGTATAAAACAAGCATGCTGCGTTGTCAGATTTACTCTCATTTTAATACTTAAATATTCCGCCAGTATTTACGCGATTTCACGAGATTCCAATGCAGCTTATGGAGTAAGTGATAAAATGATAAAATAGAAATTTGCAAGTAAAATTGATATGCGGCCATTCCACTGGTTGCAGCTGATTATTACAGATAGATCGGGTATGAAATTGAGCACAAACAGCCGTCGGTTTTGAATCGTGCGTCAAAGTCGACATGCGGAATAAATGGATAAGTAACTTAAGCATTTTCGGACAAACCGTCCAACGAGTGGAGTTTCTCGTTCGTCGCATTCATATTCCACCTACTTCTGCTTAAACGCTAAAAATTCCAAACTACCGGTAGAAAATAAATCTCCTATTCGTTTCGAACTATTTCCTAAAGCCGATTCCAATAAAAACAAACATTCGATCTAATGCATGTCGAAAAGTAAATGCAGCAAAATAAGCAAAGGAATTGTATAAAATCCTGAGACGTGAGTGTTCATTAGATATTCCACGCTCGAATTCCACGAGGTTCCTTCTATCGTAAAATATATCTGGGCTACGTAGTCATTAACATTGATAGGAAATGTAAATGCCTTTTTACTGCCTCACGTGGAATTTGCCTTATAAGTGCATAATTATGATAAAGTATATAGATGGAAAAGTAAATCGAAGATTGGCGATAAATACTCTCGAGCACCGAGGGACAAATCGCTGAAGAAGTTTGGTGTGCAGAGGTCGGAACAGCAGAGGAAGTTTGAGGGCAGTTACGGAGAGATGGGACGAAGCAAAAACCCACTGCAGGATAAGATGAGTGAAAATACGCAGGAAATATTTCGCAAATTAGCCTACAAAACACGTTGTGGCAAGAGCTCTTGGTGAGACAGGACCCGCTAGTAAGTAGCTGTAGCAGAAATCGAAGACGTCACGAGTTAACTTTTCTTTTTGTGTGGTTTGTGATATCGCGTTTTCTCGCTTGTTGTTGAGTCAATAATGTGGATTATTCTCGGGATTATGGATGTCGAATTCCGATCGATAATCGATCACCATTCAATTCATTGTTAGATTCTTGTTGTTCGTTTTTCTTTTATTCAAAGGTCAGCATGGAGGCAAGTTCAATACATACACGTTCGGAATTGCATCACGAGTTGCCTCACTTCTGGTTTGGACGGAAGTGATCCGAAATTTTTATCTTTAAACGAAACACCCCGGGTCCGTGCATGTGGGAGGGTTCGCGCTGCAACTGCACGAAGTCCCGCGCGAACAACTTGGGGGGAAGTTCGTCGAGGCGCACTGGAGACGCAGAAAGAAACTGCATTGGTGCTCGGACGCGAGCTTCTTTAGGTCATTTTTCCGGCGTACGGTTCACATACGCAACTTTATAAAATAAATTACAAAAAACGAAGCTTAAAATTAAATAATAATTGAAAATGACTTGGCCAAATTCGCTTCTCGGAAATGGTCCGTAAAAAAACAGCTCCTTTCAGCTGACACGGCATATACGGTCAACTAATTTGTTGTGGTATGGCCGAGGTAGGAAGACCTCGCAAGTGTCCACCTTTTTGTATCGGACTAGATTGTATTGTTTTCTAAACGGAACGCTAAACTAGAGCTGCCGGACGGTCTCAGTTTGCCAGAAATGCGAGAAATTCAATCGGATGTTTGAAAAGCAACATTAAAAACCCATCGATACTGCTTCCATGCAGATTGGAAATTATAACATGGCTTCTTGTGTGAAGCTAAGTATGTATCTCTCAATCAGTTCAGGTAATCTCGAATAGCTAATTTGTTTTCCCATCATGAGAATATGTCTGCTGTATCTTTTCTGACAATCTTAAGTAATATTTCAGTAATTATCATTAGGGTTCTGCATGGTACTAAATTATTTTACTCTCTCTTTCTCTCTCTGTCTCTCTCTCTCTCTATCTTTCTTTCGGTTTTTCTGTGCGTTCCCAATTTGAGTTCCATATTCGCGAAGAACGCACGGAAACGCCAAAAGCCTTCTTACCTCAAGCCTATAAAAAGGTTTATCATTAACTGCTCAAATCGTCCCGCTGCGACAAACGCGGAAGCTTCGACTAATGAGTCACGATATTATACGGCATTTGCTAATAATTCAGGAAAATTTGCACTAAACGAAATAATGGGGTGCCAATGGTACAAAGAAGCGAAGATCCCTGCACGCACGTTACGTCGACAAAGTGGGTTTTAATTGGGTGGCGGCGTGGTAATTAGGCTTCCTGGCCCAATTCCCAGCAGAAGCGGGGTGTAAAAGTTCATGAAAAATTAGATTTTTAGCTATCGGAGATATTTCAAACGAGAAACAGTAACACAGATATCCAGCATGTGTATTTTACCGTCTGCGCTTACTTCCTGTTCAGATAAGTGAAAAGTTCCAACGGACACGTTGTAATATAGTATATACAACATGCACATTAACTCTATTTAACAAGGTGCCGTAAATAACATTGCGGGGATTATTTTTTAGCTCTTGCAGCTGAAATTGCGCCTTTAATTAGTTCTTATGTAAATGGCGTGTTAAATTATTTGTTGGCACTACGGCAAATGCGACTATAAGATCAGACTGATATATGAACTTGATCGTATAGGCATTAGGCGAGCAAATTGGTTGCCTTTATAAGCTCAAATATTATGGAAGTATTAAAGATTCCCATGCATGTTTTGCTTCCCTCTAAAATGTATGACTTATTAATCTGGAGTTCGAAAGGTTGCGCTCGTGGGAGACAGAGAGCGCATCTCGAATCTCGAATGTTGCTGAAGTGTGAAACGTCTCGGAAAAATTCCCCTTGCCGACCATATAGTTCTCGATCGTATTATAGATAGAACGAGATATATTTATTGCAGTGTTCTGACCCTCCGTACCGACCTCGATATTCCGCTAAAGTCGATTTTTGACGCCGAAAGAGGCTTAGATGCCATTAAAACTGATTGTAAAATATTAAGAAAATGAACGCACTTAAACAAAAACTCCAACCGTATTTCAATGTAATATGTACCTTAATGGTCGAAACTACAGAGAAATGGGAAAATAATTATAGGTTACATAATGAAAGGGGATTGGGCAGCGCACTGAGCGTTAGTCGGAGAAAAAGCTCTTATACTAAAATTATTATAAAAACACAGGACCGTATCCAAAACTCGGACGACGGTGCCCCAGGAATCGAACAAGACGTTGTCGGTTCGATAATGCCTAGTTGCATAAAGCGAACACAAATTCATAGTTTTCTCAAGTGCATTCGATCACGTTTAAAGGTGAACAGACCTGTACAATACATCGATAATTAAATTCATACCTGTTTTAAATGCTTTATTTTATTATCGCTTTAGGTAGGAAATTGGCTATTGCAAATCTTTGTGTATGACATGCGGTCTATTCGCATATGCCGATTTTTTCGGGCCAGTGTTAACGTGAATAATTGCCCATTAGAGCGTTCTAAGACTAGAGCAACAAAGAAGCGCAACCGGATTATAAATCAATAACTGTGACCAATTACGATAATATCGATCATGAAATTCAGAGCAATACGCCGGAGAGTTGATTGCGAAGAAATTCAGCATTAAAGTAGGAAATTATATCAAACATTTTCTATAACCTGTTCTGTAGGAAATAATTAAATTTTCAATATTTATAATGAGCCAAAACTAATGGAGGATGGTAGATGAAGATAGCAATGTTAACCGTTTAGTCGATAATTGCGGTTTAAATTACAATTAAGACAAATTTCAATGCGTAAGCAATGCAAATAAATTCGCAAGATTTATGGGGAAAATGGCTGAAAGAATTAATTTCTTAATAAATCATTCGACACACAGATCATTAGTGGCATGAGAGGAATCTGAAAAATTTTAGTCGATCGTGCAGCTACGATATATTACATTTACCTACTTAAATTATGTCGACTAACGGTGGCGATATTACCAGCCTTTAGTTTGTTTATAGATCTGCATTCGAAGATGAGCCAATTGCCACGATACATCAACAATTATCGATCTATAAGTATCGGAAAATTGAACTAACGCGATAAGTAATAGGACTTTATCACAGAAAAAATCGCAGTCAGTTCAGGGCGGCTGGAGAATCTGCAGGGTTCTTGTGAGCCAGAAAGTTAAGTTCAGCGTGGAAACTGTCGCAGTTAAAGTTGACTTCACAGCTGAAAAATCCGCAGTGACGCAAGTCGAAGATCGTAATGGTAACTTCGCCGAAGGTGGGGTAGCCACAAAAGGCCACGATCGAGCCCCGATTTTCGTATTCAACAAAAAAAGGTCGGTGGTTCGAGTGCGGGTCAGTGGCACATCTAATAAACTAAGGTTTAGGACGATGTCGTAAAACAAATGTGTTTTCCGACACGGTTATTAAACAATCGTTTTTTGTTTGTTTTGTTCTGCTCGTGAGCGAAGCCTCACGCACAGGTAGGGGGTGCAAATGCACTCCGTACCGTAGACAAATTAACTTTAATGTTAACCTTATAAATACGCTGAAAGACACATTAAAAAACCCGGCCATCTCGAGAGACATTAACCCAATTACGTGTTTTTCTATCGATCTGACCGCGACTGCGTTACTCAATTCAGTTCGTTTCATTAAACGCGAGTTTTTTCGCGTCGTAAAAGCCAATTTTGAGCTTGGGCAATTCAAATGTCAGACGATGCATGTTGTGTGTTTGTGCAATTCCTTTATAGCTGCAATGATTATTTGCGTGCTCATTTAAATGCCGTTGCATTGAGCATAATAAAGTACCGTGCGTTAAAAAAAAAAAAACTCGGTCAAGCAAAGTTTGGAATTATTCGACACTGAGCGCGTACGTCTACGCAATTTCGAACGTAGGCGAAGGGACATAACCTCACTTTTAATTTTAACCTTTACTACCGGCGAAGAAAGTATGAAACATAAGTAAATTTGATTAGTGTCTGTTCACTCACCTCGTTTACACGAATTTGCGACGAATGCTGGAGGGCAGGGTGGAATCTCAAAGGCCCGTTCTCCGTTGATGGAATGCCTACTTCGAAAGTAAGACTCAGTTGCAAGGAGTTTTGGTTTGGACGCGAATATTATTTTTAGCGCTTGGGACACCAACTGACAACACAGGGATCCGCGAAGCCTCGAAAAACGTTTCGTTTTGATCAAATTCAACAAATAATAAAGGTGAACGGAGTCGTGTTTAAGTGAGGTTAGATTTACTCTTTTGTTCGCGATTACGTCAAACATATCAAAGACATACGGGCTCGGTGTCAAATAATTCCAAAGCTCACTTGACGAGAATTCATTTCAAACGTTCGGTATTTCTTTATGCTTAAAAAGCACGATATTGAGCCGTGTTCTCATTCATGCTAGTTAGACATTTAACAGTGCGTATACTATGGTATTATAGTTTTTTAACGGCCATATGCGGCAGACCCAATTATACGTCCTACCTCATGTTAGGTGACCCTGGAAATGGACACCAGCTGTAGGCGTGGTTTATTGTTAAATAGAGACATTCAATTGGTTTTGTATCGCAGCTGTAATACAGACATTTAAACTGAATATGCCTATGCTGCTTATTACTTTTTTTTTTTTTTATTTAATCAGCGCAATAAAAATCGTTTTGAATAAAGCCGCTTTAACGCTATATTTTTCTATTTAATTTATTCGTAGTAACAGGGTTTATTATTGCCGTTTCGAGGAACGAATTTATTGTTGATATCGGACATAAATTGCTCGGAAAAGACATGTTTATTGGGCTCATAAATGGAAGCTTATATATTTAAATCTCTTACCAGAAACGCCAAGACTCATTAGGGCCTTTGTTTTCGTATGCGTAGCGTAAAAACTGTGGCAAGATAAAATCTCGATTAACGAAAAAGCAGAAATTCAAAATCGCGAAAAAAACCCCCGAAAAAATTCTGATTTATATTCAGCAAGTTTTTTCGGCCAAAACCGTAAATGCGAGTGGTTCATGGGACGTAAAATATTTCCATTATTGTGAATACGGGACGAGTTTGGCGAACCCGAGTCAGGGACTCAACTTTTGTTTGTTGAATAATTGAAAAACTTCTGGAGGAAACGATTCTTTCGGCTGTTGGCTCGGCGTTTTCCAGCATTAAACGCGAAGATCTCCGATAAGGCCCACCCCCTAAGTCGCCGTGTCAACGACTCTCCTTTCGACTAAATAACACGATTTATGCAGAACCATCTTGCTCATTTCTTCGGTTGTAAAATTGATTTATCAACGCACCTTTCGAGATTGTTTGGCCGCTTTTCCACCCCTCGACATTGTAAAACTGCCCGATAAAAATTCCAAATAAAAAATCAAAATTGTCTTCACGTTAACTTCCATCAGGTATTTTTAACGTGATGAAACTACCAAAATCGGTATCGTGATGTCGGCAGGTAGACTCATGTGTGTGGGTGATTCTATATACGCAATGGATGTGCTTCAACTGATTGTGACACGAAATTACACTTCAGACGTCACCACGTATGTCTAGAGGTGATCGCGGTTTTTTAAATTGACTAACCGCCGCCAGTGGAGTGTTTCTTTTTCGGGTATGTGGTAGCTGACGAATACCTCGAACTTCGAGAGAATACCCCAATCCCTAAAGAATACCATATAAGTAGGTGTTTTAGAATTTTACCTGGTGGTACCATTCAGGTTTTTAAATAATACAAGATCGCATTAGTTGGATTGAGCAAGACAGCGATAATTACATGAAATTTTACCGAGGTAATCAAAATGCCATTAGCGAAAGTGATTGCTCACGTGAATTAATCGATTAATCCTGCGAGAAGTACTAGAAGCAGGGGTCATGCTCGTTATATTAGCGTAATTTCCATAAATCGAGAAAGCAATCGCATCAGGTGTCTGACCTTATTAACCGTCTAAGAACAGAGTACCGAGAATGGGCGAAAACATTTTATAATATAGTAACAGGTTTGTTTGTAACTGCACTGAAACAGTTCATAGTTCGTGACATTCACTGACGTAATACGCCTTTGCAAAAGGTTATTTAAACAGGTTCCCCTCGTAATTGACATATCAATGGCGTACACGCGGACGCTAAGTGGTTTTAGTTGAGATACAAAATCTGCGCAACGTTTTAGCTCAATATCTTTGGGATACCGAGAAAAATTAGATGCAGATGAATGCACGTGAATGCGCCCATCTATTTCCACCATTTCCATGGGAAACACGAAATGTTTCGCTAATCGAAACGTGAGCTGTCCTTTGAGCCGACGACGAAGGAAAAGAGTGCGTGAACGAGGAACGTCGGAAAAAGAGAATTCACGTCCGAAGGACGAGTTTGGCGAAATATGAAATTTTTAGTCGCGCCGCCACTGAGCTCGTACCTTTGTTTAGGCGTTTTTAAGGGGAAAAAAGCAACCGACGAATTGAGTAATTATTGGTCGTTGACGGTGCGGCGCAATGACATTTAAATCACTTTGCATCGATCTGGTTTAACGAGCGATCCGCGAATCCCGTAATTAATAAACAAAAAACACTTTTGTGTGTGGCTTCCCTTAAAAGCAATCATGAATGCGACTTATTTTTTTCTCATGATCGAAACGGAGGCTCCGTAAATTATCGAGTCCAAAGAAGAAAAAAATCGGCCACGAAATATTGTCTTAATGGTGCTCTGCAAGCGTTGTCGTCGTCATCGTTGGAAGAGGCGCGAACAAACTTGTTTTTTGGTATCATTAAGCCCCAAATACAGCCATTTTTCAGTGGGGTAATTAATAAATTTAAATATAAAATGTTTTTATCGGGTAACTGTCGAAAGCTGGCGACTGTACGGTAACGTTTTGATGGATTCGGCCAGTAATGCATTTCTGACTGCCAAACACTCGTTCTGTTTTCCAAGTTTAAACTCCGAATTAAGCCAAATATTTTTTTATTTTATTTTTAATTGATGCCTAGTTGCATTTTTTTAACCGAACAGCAGAATTTCATTTTTTTTTAAATTTCCGAATTGATCCAGGTTACGGTAGATCAATCAAAGTTAAGATGGGATGGGGTATACCGGCAGGGTAGCCAGTTTTAGTTGTAACAGAGGTCAATCAGTGATTGATCTCGCGCTCTATATACGTCTATGACGTGGTTAGGCAAGATACAAGGATCGATGGTATCCGCCAAGGGTTCCATGTCAGCCCGCCGTCACATCTTAGAAGAGACAGGGATCTTACGTACGAAAAATGAACACTTTTAATAAGTAATCTAAGAGTCAACGGTTAATCGGACCTTTCATTGGAGGAAATGAGCGACTGTCGCTTGCGCTCACCCAAAAAGCTCATCATCACACACAAGGCCAATGACCCAGCAAAACTGGACGTAGATAATAATTCCAGAAATTTCCATAACCTCGGAATTCAACTAAATTTAATTAAGTTCTGACTATAAACTCGGATTTTAACCAAATTATTCTCAGGAAAAGTTGGTTAAATCTCGAGAAACGCAGAAAATAAGAAAAAGATTAATGGTGGCCCTTCTGCGCCCTCGTACATTCTCCGTTGCTGAAATACGTGACGAAATGACTACCCGTGGAGTAAATTGGGGGGCCGGATAATGCCATTGCGCATCCGTTTTGAAATATTTCTTCTCAAAAACACTATCGCGTGTTGAAAATAACATTTCAGGCTACATAGAATTTCTGTAATTGCATAAGTCTAATTTTCGGTTCGAACTGGTGGTTGGCCAACTGCACCACAACTGGCGGCGACGAACTTAAAGTTCATATTGCCCTTATGCGTGCAGAATTCCGGCGTGACACTTTTAACGGAGACCAAAGTCAAGTTTGAGCTTGAGCCTCCGCGAGGATCGAAGTTTTGCCTTTAAACCGCATTCCGGCAATGGGTCATTGGTCTAGTCCGCCTTGTCCCTTCGCAATTATATTTCGTTCTTTCTGGCAAAGATTGTCTTTGATACTTTTGGCCAATGTTTTCTCTGTGGTCCTTTTTTCGGCAAGGTGAAACACAAGATCGGTAATAACAGGGTAACCAGTTTGGGATGCGCATTTCTTGCTCCTTTTTTGTCTAGCGAAATCCAATACTTATGTTATAATAGCGCGCACGTTGGCACCATCACGGGACAAGTGCAGCCGACCGGAAAAATTGTTATCTGAGCTGCGCCAATCAAAGACACGACCACGACGAAGACGTGCTAATTAAATTGGTAAATATGCATGTGAAACCGAAGAATTCTTCGATGCCCATCAAATCGAGATGAGGAATAAAACTCCCCTACTTCAGCAACATAGATGGATTCGCCTCACATGACAGTCGTGATAAATTTATATCCGACACATGTTTCTTTTCCCCCTTTCATCATATAGTTACACGTACATTTTAGAACCCATAAAAGCACGGTGCCTATTTTCTGTCCCATTAACCGAATGGAACCGATGCGGTAATGAAAAAAGTGTTCAAGTAAAAAAAATTAAATGGACGCAAAGTACAAATTAAGTAGTAAAAATGTGTTGTGTTGAAGACATAAAATCGTGATGGGCCCCGGGTTGTTTTAAGTGTTCCGAGAGCCAATATAAAAGTATAGTTAATTTCGTTCCGTGGAAGATTCACTTGTAAATAACTCTACTATTATGCGTAATTAGGACTAATTTGGCCCAACCGAAATTGTTGGATACTTTCGATTAAATTTTCCCCCGACCCTTCTTATCATTATACGCCTCATGTTCAGTCATATCGCGGGTCGACCTCGTCTTTATTTTACTTTTTCCGAGGGCTTCGACTAATCAAAAGGCAGTTTCAGAAATTAAGATTTCTGCCTCGACACGCCCCAAGAACAACGCCATGTGAAAATGCTCGGTTTCCCTAAGGAAAGTTGACACGAATTATTTTCGAATAAAAAAAAAAATGAAAAAAAAAGCCAAAATATACTTGACAATAAGAAACACAACTTTTCAATCGTCATCATTCATCAAAATGTTCAGTCGATTGGAAACTCCGTAAATATGCTGAATCACCTGCTAGAAGATGAAGCCGATTGCGAGTGTTTGTGCATTTCAGAACATTGGAAAACGAAGAAACGTTAGAGAATATCGAGCCAAACGACATAAAGTTGGCTACAAGCTTTTGTAGGGACAAATATCGGTTCATGATTGACCAGAGGTTTTGAACGATTCGTATATACGGGGCGATTCACGGTCAATGCTACGCGCCCATTTCCCGTAAACATCCGACTTACCTTCGATCGCGAACCGTCCAGGATAGGTTCGAAGAGGCGACGTCCATGTGCATTCGGTAGTGTTTTGTAAACTTGATCTGCAGTTCCCCTAGTTCTCCAAATGAAAAATTCGTTGGAGTCATATTGGAGAGCCAGGTGGCCAACTAAAAAAAAGTGCACGAATGATACATTGATCTTTCAGGAATGAAAAGCGCTTGCGAAATATGAAATAAAAATGCCAGGTCCGTACCTAAAAAACTAAGTTTGTGTATAACTTACGGCAACTCCCTTTGCGATGCGCCAAAAGTCTTGAAAAAGGGCAATTTTCAGCGTAGCGATAGTTAATATAGGTACCGAAACGATCTACGCTATATCGATTGCGACCACAAACGACTTTTTGGCTCATAAACACCCTATTTACGCGATTCAAATTTAAATGCGTAATTTGAATCCTCATGAATCCGCAAAATCCGAAAGTTGCGGGCGCCAATCTAGGCTGCGAAAGATTTGCCTACAATGGATAATAAGAAATATCTTTATGCGCACCCATTTTTCCGCGGGCGCTAAAAACCTGCGAGTCCTATCCTGTCCGAGTAACTAATATTCCAGGATCGTATATCGCGAAAGTGTGGATGGGTATTAACGGCAATGCCTCTGGTAATAAGATATGGCGAGAAGTATAAGATTCGTCCCCACAAAGATGTTACCACGGTGCCGAGCAAATGTGAAAACACGTTTACTTATTCTCGGTACACTTATTCTTGTTTCTTTATTGAGTCGACCCGGGTCCGAGCAATGAAGGAAACATTTTTCTTCGTGTGATTCTAATTATTTTTCAACGGCTAAGAACGGTCATTTGCACTTTCAATGATGAGGACTTACTGCTCGTAGCTAAGATTTACAGAACTTAAAACGTGAAACGACATTTTGTGAATTTTTGGTCAAGTTAGATTTCGAATTGTTATGAAATTCGGTCACGGTCCGCGTCTAAAAACTTCTTCATCTAGCAGTTTGTTTCTACGCATCTCGGACTGTAAATTGTGATTTTTTCTGAGTCCGTTTCTGGCCACCGAGTCGGCCAATGCGATTCGTGAATCAGCCTCGACTTATCTTTTTAAAACGGACTATTCTTCTTCACTGTCTCTTGTCTCGGCCCAAATCCGATTTATGGCGTACAGCCACTCTTACATGTAAATTCGGCATTTCTCAAGAACCAAATTAAATGCAGAAATCTAAATACACGAGAACGGACAAAATGCGTTTTAAAATTTCCTCTTTTCGGCCGCGCTCTTTGTTTATTTGAACAAAATGTCCGAAATCGCCGCTCGACCGATTTATAGTCTTGAATCGGAAATTTATGCACTGAGGGATTTTTAATAATGGGGTCGTTCACTCCGATACTTTTCGAACTTTTGCTGATTTAAAGGAGGAATTCATTTCTTCGGATTCCTTAAATCACTTCTAGATCCACTTGGCTTAAGTACTCGTATACCAGAGTATACAGGGTGTCCCGAATTAAGCAGCTACAGTCAGGGGATGACATCAAACGAAAATAAAATTTGTTATTTTCGGAATTTTCGATTCTATTTTTGTGTGTGGAGAGTACGTTTCGCCTTTTGCCAAATTCCAATTCTTTCCAGAGGAATAGAACCGCGACCTCTGACTTAGAGAAATAAATATCGGACAGTCAAAGCGTAGAACACATAACAATCATATTCTAAATCGCATTTGTGTAGTTGCCGAAGAAGACGCTCTTCGATTGGCGATTTCTCCAACGAACTTTGCGCACTTAGTTTTTGCGCACCCTGTATAGCAGTGACCAAATTGTAATGACCCTTACAAAAAGTGTGTGGAGTTGAAAACGGAATTTGACTTAATTTAGCGGCCAAAATGGAGGCTCGCATCGTGTTATTACTACTTATTTATCTTTATTGAAATCGTGGCCGCTCCGTAACCAACACTGAAGAATATTGGCCCAAAGACTAATGGCCGCAACATTTGGCAATCTGCCAGATCGGCCACTCTTGGTAATGTCTTGCATCCTTTTTCGCCCGCAATAATTAGATATTACAGATATTCACGGCAAGTTCTTGTAGGTCGTTATAGCTGGTCTTTGATGTGTTTCAGCCAGGACAATGGGCAATTTCAAAATCGGGAAACAAAAGCTGAAGAAATGTAGTGTACGCGTTAATGCCAATATGCACTACGAATTCGTTATCGGAAGTTCGTGTTCTGTTCGAAAAGTGGGAAACTTCATGGAATTCCTTCCCGGGAGAGATATACATAAAGACATCGTCATTAAGAGCAATAACGATAATTTAAGTCGCCATTAATTACTGACCAAACCAAAAGATAAGATTTCCCAAAATAATTCCGGACCGCGAAATAATAAAGCTCCAGTGTTATGAAGAGCCGATAGTGATCTCACGCAGGCGTACGCCAACCCTAAACGGTCGAAAATGAGTTAAAATATTAATATCGATGAATAAAAAAGACAAAAACTTTCGATCTGTTCATTAGTTTTTACGAGGCGGTCCTTCGAACCCTCTTCGTCGGTCGAGCAGTAAAGCTCTTAAGAAAACCAATCAAAACTCGATCAGCAATTTTCTCTAGCTCTTGTGGGATAATAACAACAAAGCCAGCCATTAATTACAATGCTGAGATCTGGAGTATGCGTTTATATGCCAACACCAAGCCTGCAATTAAGAAACTCATTAACAATGCTTTATTTATAAACTGTGCAAAAAATTCAACTTTGGCATCTTTACGACCTAACTGATTATGCTGCAGGTACGAATAATTAATAACTACAGCTTTTTGAACCGAACTAAATACCCCTCAAATGGTCAGACTTAAAATATCAATAACAATACGAACGGAGTCGTGAACGAAACTGTGTGTGTAATCGAACGTATTCTTAACTCATACGGATATGATATACGTACATGTCGCGCACAGACTCACATGGGAATTCTTTTACTCACGATTTAGTGAATTTTTATTCCGCCTTCCAATTCTGCCTCAAAAACGACGAGGAATGACTCGACAAACCCAAATTGTCGTATAATACATTTGTTTTACAACACCGTCATAAAACTTAATTTATTATGCGCGCCACTGGCCTGAACTCGAGCCACTGTAATTTCGTTGTTAAATACGGAAATCGCGGCTCAATCATCGTTTTCAGTGTCGCCCAAGGGCCTTCAGTACGACACGCAATTGATTCACAACAATTATTTGTTCACAGTCGGACATGGCATTCCAACGCCACATTCGGCAAAAAATGCCAAAATATGAGGGTTTAGTTATAGGAATGTGATTAATCGTTTTGGTAAAAATGACCATTACAATCTTCGACTTGCGTTACTGCAAATTTTTCAGCTGTGAAGCCAACTTCAGCTTCAACGATTTCCATGCCGAACTGGAGATGGCTTGGAGTCTGTTCCATCAGCGTTTTTCATCTTCGATGAACGTCTCTCCCCATCGTTCAATAGGTATATGTACTATGTATACCGGGAAGGATTTCAAATTTAAATACACTCGGATCGATTCGAGATACTTTTGTGAGCGCATTCGTCGACAGGCCAATTACGGCTATTTTCTTGAGCGTTGCTGTCACCGAAATGTCGTGCAGATTGCGTCCCATGCCGATGGTACCCCATGGTCTGTCCATCGTCTACCTGTGAGATGTGAATTGATTATTTAAAGCTTGCGGAGAAGCTGCGGAATTGCAAGTCACATGTGGCCGGTCTTGGCGTCTAAAACAGTGTCCCGTACCTAATTAGAACCCAAAATACTTGAAAACCTTGGAACCTCTCCTCGTAACATCTAGATAACACTATTATAATCGTTTGATTGGCATTTCAGGAACTCGTTTGAGTTACGTGGGGTTTGCATTAACAGTTACATATCTCGCGAAATGGTACCATCCGGGCATCCCGCTTATGCACGTATGCTACTTAGTGCGCTAAAAATAATTTTGATAGGTGAACAACTCTTGGATTTGGAACATAATTGTTTAAAATTACGTCAAAATTGCAACTTACCTCCATACGAATATGTATTGTGTCGTTTTGACGTCACATCTCCACGAGAAAACCACATTTGAAACTCAAATTTATAACCAGCTGAGGCTATGCTACGCCGAAAAGAGGGATGGCGTGACGTCAGCCAGATTATCATTTCCTAGCCCCTGATGTGTGTCGTGCGCAGCTCCTGTCGACAACAGAAATTGTAAATATTAAAGTATTTCAATTAATCGATTTTAGAGAAAACAATTTCGATTCCTTGGGACTTTACCAAACACTTCTGAGCTAAAAAAATTTATAATAACTAAAATAGGTTTCGTGTATCAATTTGGACCATAAAGCAAAAACCAATGGCGTCTCTAAATTAAACGTATAAATTGGAAATAACGCAAGTCATTTTTAGAATTAAATAGTTAAAAATGAATTTAGCCGGATTTTGGGATTCTACTTTAAAATAGCGTGTTATCGAACAAAAATTTGATCCAAAATCAGATGTCAGAGACGTCTTTAAAATTTTTTACAAAAGAAAATAACGGTTTTCAGTGCAGGTCCGCAATTTTCAAAAATTAAATCGAATCTTTGCTAGTTGGGACGCTACTTAAGATCTCAGTTTTATGCTTAAAAAAGAAGCTGTCCATCAAAGGGTCCTCGGCCCGCAGATCTCTATCAGTCGCAGTAAATTCGCAAAGAGACACAACCAAAAATGTAGCAGGTACCGCTCCCGTCCCCTCGGTGGTTCTCGGATTGTCGAAAACAGCGGCCAGTGTCGTTTTGTTTTACTTTACTTATAATACCCGCTTTTCGGATTTTCAATTCGATCCAGAGACGGACTACTAAGTGAAAATGTCGCTTGGTTGACGAGAGGGACCACCACGATGAGGGATCATGATCATCTGCATATAGAAAATCCTTCGAGTACGGAACAATAATATAAATGAACGAGGTAGCAGGCCCCTGTGATGGTACTTCCTAAACCGTTACAAGACGCATTCGATTTAAGACCATTAAAAAGCCTCGAAGAGGCGCAAAAGAGTTTAAGAAGATCATCTGTCACGTCGGGGCATCTTGGGCTTTTTAATTAGCAAAAGACGACCTAAATGTTCTACAAAATGAGATAAATAATGGAAATTTTAGCACTAGTGACTGGGGGGCCTTCGCCCCGAAAGAAACGCTGATTGTGTCGCTGATGATGCCTCTCTGACAAATGGAAATTGCTGTGGTAGGTTATCAGATGGGTGAGGATCAAAACAATTTGGAGTTTATTATGATGCACAATTTTACATGAAATGCCTCGTGAAATGGTGTGTCTTTTCCCCTTAGGCGCCGTCAATGGCCAGTTCTAATGGCAATTTTAAAATAAGTTTCGATGGTCCCGATGATAATGCTAATGCGACGGCAGCCATTTCTCTAGCTCTTAGACGATTTTAGACAAAAAGCGGATTGCGAATTAATTGAATCGAAACGTGCTATAGATAAGGTAATTTGAAGCGGCGGCACGTTCAAAGCCCGCTAAAAAGATTATTAACTTGCATTCTTCCTGTATGTTTCTCGTTTCGACTTTTACGGTTTTAGCGTTAGAATTTGCAATTTAGAAAAATTACTTTTGCCGGCCATACAAGAATTCTTATGTGGTGGGCGATAAATGCCTCATCGCATTACCGACGAATAACTGCATTTTAAGGCTTAATCTCGACTTTAGAATGATCATTTTTACTTTATCAGTCAGTTAATAAGGCAGAGAGGCCATTAAGTGTGTGTGTTTCCCATAATAATAATAAAAGCTTGCTATAATGCCATTTATGGTCGTAATAATGCATTTATTACAAATATCCTCTAAACGATTTGTACAAAACCGTACAGAGTTTCAGATGGGAACGCCGAATTTCAAATTATCATCAGAGGGAATATCATGAAGGCGAACAAAATGTCCGATGCACGCGTGCGACGTCCAAGCCCCGCTTAAACCTGAACTGATCCGCCAGAGAACCTGGCGGTTCCTGTATCTTCCCCTACCGAATGGTACGAAAATTTTCTTCGTAGTTACGAAATAATGTCCGATAATAAATTATGGTTTTTTTAACACGCATTCACGGCCACTTAGATAGTACCAGCACACGTAATAAAAGTCACGGTTATCTATGAAATTTAGGTTGATAATAACGAATACCTGTTGGAAGGTGTATATTAATGAGTTCCTCTGCACTTAGATGCATTAATGGATCTTGTTGATTTATGGCTACGAATTTATTTAAGCGGATTTTTAATATAATTCCTGAGCCATGATTGTCACTACAAGTGCGTTTTGAATCGCAATGGCGCTCACCCGGGGCTCTATTACGAAATGGAAACAATGCGCTTAAATTACTAGAAAATGGCTTTCGGAGCATGGGAACATACATTTCGGAGGAATTCGTGTTGAAAGTGATTAATTGCTGGGTGCACCGAAGCAAAGAAGCATTTTTTTAATAATCTTCCGCGATCGGGTCTTTAACAAGTGCCCATATGGGCGGCGACGGAGCAATTTCTGTTGTAAATTTTCCAATTTACTTCAAATTGCTTAAATTATCTATAAATAAAATCGTGGCAATTAAGATTCTGCTGAAAAGTACGTTAACGACAGGAAACTAAACAAACACATCCCGAGACGTGTTATTAATTTCTGGGAAACTTTTAAAGCTGAAACTTCGAGTTGCGTGCTGCAAGTTCTGTGCTTAATAATTCCCAGACTTAAAAAACAGTTTTTAATTATCCGGCGACCCAATAAATAAGCGATTTTTCAACCCGGCACGTTATAATCCGCAAAATAACTGCCGCTTAACAAAGTGGTACTAAAGGCCTTAAACGTAATAAGTACCTTTCTGTCATCATATATTGTTATTTGCATGTGTGCGCTTTTTCGGGAGCAAGAAGGTATTTCGACCTCGCCTCGCAAGGGTTTATTTTTTTATCCCGCAACAGAGAGAGAGAGATAGAGAGAGAGAGAGCGAGAAAGAAAGAAATAGAGAGAAAGAAAGAAAGAGAGAGAGAGAGAGAGAGAGAGAGAAATAAAGTCGCATTCTTTATTGAATCGAACCGACAATTTCGCCTCGAAATCTAAAGAGGAGGCACCGCCTCGACCTGTCCGAAAAACCAAATTATCCAGACGAACTAATTATATCCACTGAGAAGGTTGTGGTCGGGCATAAAATGCCCCCGGCTTTCGGCAGGTCACAATGACAGTCGTACCGTGTCATTAAGTACCATCGGCGGCCATCTTAAATTATACGCCGGGCCGCGGTTTTGTCATAATTATTATTTGAATTGTATAGAGCACCACAGAAAAAGCAATCACCGAATTTTCGGCCTGCCCTGTAATAAGTTATACTCGAATTATTGGTAACGCAGTTGATGACCACGGGACGTGTTCTTCATTTGCAGCTGATAGAACATCAAATTAGGGACGAATTTTTATATTTGTTTGTCATTTGGGTGTACAAACAAAGCATTCATCAAATCCACCGATATGCACACTGCAATGCGCGATTTAAAACAGCCCCAAGCCAATGTGGTAGTACCACTGCATAAATCACACCGGGAAGGGTACCCATAATACCACGCGAAGTATGATAAAATATTGGATGTCGAAGAGAGGCTTCTTATGCACTGTTTAATTATTTTTAATTTACTACGTCATCCGAATGTGTTATTAAAGTGTAATCGATATCATTTCAGATCGTACACTCCCGCTCGGATTTGTCGGGTTCAAGGAGGTTTCTGCTCCGTTCCGACTTATTCCAAACATTCTGGGCACGCCGTTAGGTGCGCCCCTGTCTTAAAAACAAATAACGGTGACAGTTGCCAAAAACAGTTGCCGAATAAGTTACAAATTTCTAACCTCATTCGTGAGATCGGAAAAGCGTTTGTGTTTGAAAATATCGTACTTTTCCCAGGTTTAAGAAAACATACCCACATAAGACTATGGAAAACGGGTTTGCCAGGCCTATGCCCAGGCAAATCGAGATACCGCCAGGTTTTAAGCTCCACACTGATCCCCTAAACCTGGTTTTATTCGAGGTAGCAATTAGTAGGGTCAATTTTCTCGAAGGTTTTACCTAGATTGCCATACAAGACATAGGGAATGTCATATACGCAAGAGACCACTAAAGCTAGTATTGGAAATGGGTTATAGAAAGGAAACTCCCCTTTTGTTATGTCATATATGTAAGGCTCGCGGTTGGAAGGTGGAGAAAAACGATATAATTCTCAAAGCACTTCTTCCTTCCCCGTGATTCAAAAACGGAATCCTTGATACAACTCGGTATCAACGCCCATGATACATTCCTTTTTCGCGAGAGAACCGATAGGATGGAAGGGCTGTCCACCCTTTTGGTCACGGGTATCAAACCCTTAAATATTTTTCTCACCTACGCTAAAGAAACTTGCAAACAACCCTCTCTTCCCACGCTAATCTGGGGAAGAACTTGGGACCAAAAGCCTGTATCACTTTCGGATAATGCCGATTAATGATCTTAACATAAACAAGAAATGCGAGGGGATTCATGACAGCCCTTTTACCATTTTCTCTCACTTGTCTTAGGAGGAATTTAGAGTCAAAATCCCGTGATATTTTCAGATAATTGATTAATAGGCCTACCATAGACGAGGAATGCTCACATATACACAGGGTGATTCCTAAGTACGGTACATAACTTCGGGAGCGTATTCTACAGCTAAAATAAAGGTAATTTTGTTATATAAACTACATCTCAAAAATGCTTCGTTGCGGAAATGCAGGGTATGAAAATTTTTTAAAAAAATTACAATTTTTAAAATATTTCTGAAACTACTTGAGACATTTTAATGAAATTTTGCAAGGTTTGAGAGCCGGCAACGGTGAGTATTTTACGCTAAAAACAGTGGCTGTTGTGTAACCAGCGGCGTGCAGGCAGGATAATTGCTGGATATTTTAAAGGAAAAATGTGATACGCCACTGTTCTTTTCCAATATTTCGTTCCTTTTTTTAATTATGTGTTCGATTTGGAAGAAAAAAGATCTCTTGACTTTTTTTCGTAGGACGCTCCGTTTGCGAGTAAATAAATAAAAAATATTGTAGCAAAATTTTTTCATTCTTTTTTATTATTCTTAAGAGAAGAAATACTTGTATGAAGATATGAATTTTTTTGTTGTGTACTTGCCTATTTGGTAGCGAAATTGTCAACATTTTAATAGTCACCAACACCGTTTATTATTATTATTTTTTTATTAAGATTATAGTGCCTCAACTACTTAGGTTATTGGCACTCAACTTACATTTGACAACATACGGTTTACAGAACGTTTTAGTACATGTACATTTCGAGCAGGCATAAAAATTACATTTTAGATGGAGTCAAAAAGATCGATTGACTTCAGGAATTCTAAGGTTGCTCTCTGATCCACTGTGAAGTGCAAGTTCTTGTGCAGTTCATCTTTAATCTGAAAAGTGGTCCTATTGGCACTATACACTGGACACTTTGTGACGATATGGTCGACACACCGTTTATTTATCTGTGCGTGAGACATTAAGTTTCAGACAATAAAATTTTCACACCCTGTATTTCCGCAACGAAGCATTTTTGGGATATAGTTTATATAACAAAATTACGTTTATTTTAGCTGTAGAATACGCTCCCGAAGTTATATACCATACTTAGGAAACACCCTGTATGTTCTAACTCAAGACCGCTCGGAAAGCAAGCCTAGGCAAGACTGACTAATTCCATGTTCGTTTTACTTAAAAGTAACCCTTGTCACCTGATAAAAAGGCACCCTAAAGCCATGGTCAAATTTCACACATGGTATATGGTTTCCTTGTGAAACGTAAATATAATAAATCTGAAGATTTATCTAAATTGTGCCATTAATTAGGTTAGGGTCACCTTTTAGGGTTTAAGTCTCCATAACTCAACAGCTGGTATAACACATTTTTTTCTATAAATTCATCAAATCAATAAAGTAAGTTCATTCTCAAGTTTTTCTAATCCTACAAACCTATTACAGTGGCAGCGACTGACCTCGGGTCACAGCAGACGACTCTCATCAGTCATCCAAAGTCATTACCCATTATTAGATATATAGTGTCGAAGAGCAGCGCTATTGTCCCTTCCACCAAAATACGAATACAGGAATGAAAAGACGTTTTCCTCATTTGAAAAATGCACTTATTCTCACAGATTTAGGCCTAAACATCGAGTACAGCAATTAGTTTTCTCTCTGCTTTGACGCAATAACTCTGTTATCCAAAAATTGAAGCTCTCCCAACCATTGGGGAAAGTCGATAGGAATTGCGAAGAATTTTTACCCGATACTTAAACTTAAATATTTCGGGAACAGCAAGAGGGACATAAAAAGTCTTCTTCGAGTTACATACTTCGAAATGTCACATATTGCTCAAACATTTTGAATTAATCTCGTGTGTCGTTAAACGACCAACGCAAGACTCGCCCCACAGCTCGTTTAGGCTTTATCAACCTGTTCGTTAGTTGGGTACGCACATACAAAGGAAAATAGTTTCTTAGAATATCGCATAATATTAAGTAACTGCATGTAAATGTGGCCTACTTACAGATCATTAAATGGCAGATCGGAATAATTAGCCATAAAATCGTTTGTAATCCCTCGTCGAATACGAGTAGTTGGACATTATCAGTTAATTATTGCGATTAAAGGAATTTCACGGACGTGATTTTTACTACGTTTGTAACTTAATTGAGAAAAATGCCAAATTAACGAACTTCACAATGAACCCGCAAATCATCGGCGGCTTCAAATTAGCTGAGCTGCATCGGAAACAAAGCCGAAACCTACTTTCTAATCATTTTTCTTCTCATCCTTATTTATCACAGTTATTTTGCAAGAATGGAAGGAGTGTATTGAATCGGCTAAAACAATGAAACGGCATAAGCCCCGACGAGCTATTTAGGTCTTGTACGTACACGCAGTGATTGGACTTGATAACCAGAAATAATAAATCGCGTCGTCAATATAATGATACTCATTATTGTTGTCGAATTCCGGTGATTCTGTCCACAATATTGTTGCAGCAAATAAGTCAAGTCTGATGGTAATGACTGTTTGTTTAATGTCAATAAGTCAACGCTATGTAAGACTTACTGAGAATCGTGGAAGTGTTTTATGAGCGTTGTGTAACAATGAGAAATATCGGCACACATACCGTTCGTTCTTATTAAAGGGAAGTACGTCGATTTGTTTCTGTTATTGATTTATGTCTTCATGTAGGAATGTCTTTAACAGAGAGTTTTGCATACGACAAGGAACAACTGACATCTTATCCTCCAACTATTCATACACCCCGTCCGTACGTTATAACGTTTCTTCGAATACGCGCGACCAATAAGAAGAAATGCCTGGGGTGGGAATGGAAACGTTAGATAATCTGCAGGGTGACCGATGCCTAATTTAAGGGTGGTCATCTTTCTTTATGGGCAAATGAAAATCTTCCTTTGCATCCGAGTTTCCGTGGTGCCAACAACGAGTTCACCACCAGCGGGCATTACTTTATGTTTACAGCCCTCCACTCCCTGCAACGGATCGTAAAGTCAGAATAACGGGTATTATTATTGCTCTTGACCGAATAAAGGTCCATCGGCCGCGGGCAGTTCTTTATCTTGTGACCTTCTGCGCGTCGGTACTAACTATTTTTTTCGCAAACGTTTATAACTTTTTAGATGTTTTTCCAGTTATTCTTTATTTCGACCATCGAGAAATTTCACTTTTTGGTCAATGGACAGCGACGTTATTTATATTAAAGATTCCTCTCGGTTCTTCCCGAAAGAATATTTCACAAGTTAAGCGGAGTCATAAACGATGTATTGAAAATTATCAATTAATTGTATGGCAATATACATAAATCAGTTTGAGAAGTTGTCCTTTCAAGATCAAAACGAACTTGAAGGATAAGCTCCCAATCTCGGTATGCTGAAACACTGGCCGGATAAAGAAGGAATGATAGAAACGTGAGTCTGTAATTTAGAAAGGTGCGTTTTTTGGGCTCTCTCGCACTTCTCGTTTCCTCCAGAGAATGTTTACAGGAGATTCTTCATTGAGTCGTGAGGAATATTCAAATTTCCGTGATGAATTCCCAAAATAAAGCCTTGAATTTCTCAGTAAAAAAAAGGTTCGATTGTACAGTGCCGACGCATTATCCACGGCCGGGACTTTTTGCCCGGTACTACTTAAGTGCTACCGCAGTGTAGGTAAATCCAATTTTTCTTATTCGAGAATCTCGGTTTCCATGAATCCCCGAGTTTACGGTCGACTTAATGCGATTTTGTTTGTCATCGCCTGTGGATCTATTTAGTTCATGCTAGATCCACGAATTTTCGATTTATTTGCGCCGGTGTCGCAAAGTTTTCGCTCTTTTCGGCGAAGAGTAACGTAGAAACCCATCAATTTCCCTGCTGACTGATTTGCTCCATCCAATTCGGATTTATCCAGCCGGAGCACGTCGGGTATTTAAACACGCATTAACTCCAAGGAAGTTAATAACGACTTTAATGACATCAGGGATTATAAGATAAGCCTATGAGAATATTTCGATTATGAGTTCCTTCGCGGAGGGCAATAATTAATACTTATAATCCTTTGTACGCACGATGCCCGCCAAAGTCGGAATGTTGATTTTTTTTATCCTTGTTGCTAATGAAGGACACGTCGGAAGGAGCGCAGTTCGGCAACAATGCATGGTGGACCTCTTCTTGACGTCCATTTTGGAAATGTTCCGAGAAGAAACAATGACGACCCGAGCTCAAACAAAAAACGCAGCTACATTCCATTTACACTTTTAAAATGAACCTTGAACGCCTAGAGCGAGACCATGAATAATCTGTAATACGTGAACGTCTATAGTCGGCTTCACGGTTTCCTAATTAAATGGAGTCGGGGTGTTTTAATAGTCTGAAGACTATTAAGGTTAAAGTGCGTGCTACTGGCTCTCCATCAACCAACTAGGATGTTTTACAAATTCTATTCGAAAAAATTCAACTATCTAAAACATTATTGAAAACGAATCCACCTGATGGTTCTTCACTCATCCGCGTTAAGACTACATGCTTAGTATTTCAAGATCATAACAACCCATTTCCTTTCGAATAGCTAATAAATAAGACTATAATAAGCAGCATTTCATCCTTATTAACCTACTTATTGCTACTTTAATGCAGTTTATTCAACTAATTTCAACCAGTGGTCCAATGATCAAATTAAGGTCGCAACCATTTTACCGCGAAACTGAAAATAGCGCAAAAAGCTGCGAACGCAAAAACAAATTGAATTATCGCTCAGAAAAGTAAGTGGAAATCGATGTTTACGAGTTTTTCAAAGAATTTTTTTTTACGTCTTCTTTATCTTCGCCACAGCATCACTAATCCGAGAATCGTCAATTACTGGCAGAGGCGTTGAAGGTCCTACAATTAACATCTGGCGCCTAATTACGATATAAAAAAGAGCCAAAAAATACCTGGATATTATTGTTTTTGATATGGGCCATATCGGAAATATTCTACTCTAATTTGCTGGGAATTTAGATCTGCGATAAGGAGGCAAACGAAGCGGACAGTCACGAAGAAGGCCAGCACAGGTAATTGACTCCTACGACATAAAAACCAATGAAATGCTACATATACTTGAAATGCATATGCAATGTGCAATTCTCGACCGTCCTGTGGTGGTAATTGTAATTAGTACCGCGAGTACTGATGGTGGTAATGGACTAATCAATCAAGATCAACCTGGCTAGATTGTTCAACGGGATGGAGATCCGATTTATGAAGAGCCACGGAAAGAGGAAAACATCTAGTATCGGTTAAGTCTGAACGATGCAAGAATATAGAATTTCAGACAACTTCGAATGCAAACTGCGAAAACGGTTCGCTTGATTTTCAAAATAAAATCTCATTTCGCATTTAACTCTTGCAAGGTCCAACTTTACTGAATAATCCGCAATCACAACGTGCATCAATGCAAATTGGCAACACCGCAACTGGGTTTTGTCTAATCACTATGTTGGAGGCTGGCCGGATATCGCGATTGGACGTTTTGCTGAACTTCAGTAAATGAAACTATTTTTCTCCCGTTTGCTATAGTGACCGTCATTTCGTGAGCACTCTGTATATCGTATATCATAGATACCATGCGTTAAAACAAATCCGATCGAGTAGGCTTTGGAATTATTTGACAACGAGCGCATATGTCTACGTAATTATGAACATAACCTCAATTTTAATTTTAATCTTTACTACCGGTCAAGAAAAAATTAAACATAAATCTAATCAATATTTGTTTACTTACCCCGTTTATATCAAATGCTGAAAAGATCATTTCAAGGCCCATTCTCTGTTTGTGAACTGTTCATTGGGAAAATAAGGGTAAAAACACAGTGAACCATCGTCTCTCGCCTGACGTCTCGACGTTCACCCCGCCAAGAAATGAACATCGCCGCTAGGTTAACAAGTGAAGAAGTGTGTATCGCCGCTTATTGTAGTTCATTTGTTTAGTTTCTTAAGAACAGAGAGGCTGTAAAAATGTTGTCTGCTTCAGATAGTGATAGTGACTCGCCAAAAACCTTGATATGATGACTATTATTAATCATGCTTTGTCTATGTTGAGTCTCGTCTGGTTCCTCGAGCAGCATCACATGTTCCATTCCTCTATCCTCAACATACATTGGGTCTTTCCATCGGGCCGATCACGTGAGGTCCTACCGATCAAACGCAACGTGCGCTATTCTCGTATGAAGGAACCAGGCAATTCACAGAACCAATCACAGAGCAAGTTTCAAGCACGTCGGCGCAGGAATAAAAATTGTTCCTCATTTTACGGCGATGTGAGAGGCGAGGTGCGATGCTCAGTGAACGTCTTCGGTTCGTTTACGCTTATATGGTCCCATTGCTTTGATTTACTATCGCTGGACGACAAGATGAACTTCGAGGCGTCCGGCGAGGGACGACGCCGCATTACGTTTTTACGATAAAACGCAACCATAAAGGCTTTTTCTCTGAACGTGAACATCATCTTTAACACTTTGCAACTAAGCAACACACAGGTCCATGGAATCGTGAAAAAAACTAGTTTTAATTAAATCTAACAAATAATAAAGGTGAACGGAGTCGTACTGCAATGAGGCTAGGCCTGTTCGTTTGGTTCAAGATTAGGTAGAACATATCAAAGACGTACGGGCTCAGTACCAAATAGTTCCTTATAAAGCCTTCTTGATCGGATTTTTTTTTAACTTATGGTGTTTGTCCATCATATAGGTAGATGTTATTTATGACCACGAAGTTGTCTAATTGAGTTCATAAATGAACCGACGGTGAAGTAGGTACGGAGTGTATAATTGATAATAACCGTCCAACCTTGTTGAACCTATACAAGGCGGCAATTTGGAGTTGAATTTGATTCGTCCTTCATTCCTCACAATCTGCAAGATTGTCCGATGAGCAGAGGACCTTCAACGAGAACCTTCCTTAATTCGGTTAAGAGAATAATGAGCCCGAGCAACGAACCAACGAGCAATTAATTCGAAAACGCTTTCCCCGATATTATTAAAGATAAGTGGGCGTACCGAAGTTGTTGTTTATTCGCCGGGTAGTTGATTTTTACATTTCAGGAATGTGTTACACATTTTTATGAATATAAATTGATCATTTTCTATTATATGGGCATCGAATAACTCACCGGCGACTCGTAAATTATTTTACCAGATTTCTCATTCTCGGCATTCACGGCGGAGGTTCTACTAAATCGATACATATTCCCATCAGATAGAGAACCGCGATTGGGTTTGATTTATATTTGCCAACCGTTATAATGGATTTCGAATTCAAATGTCGGCCACATTAACGGAAACGAAACAATACACCTAAACATGTTTTTAACAGGCTTCGCTTGTATAAAGGAACGTGCATCTTGGACAATTTCTGATTCCTGAAACTCCCGATTCAGCACCGCATCTCTTCGTACATGCAACAAACTCGCATCAGCTCTTATGGCTATGACCTTTGGTATTGACCTACAAACGTAAATTATGCTCCCCATAGAATATAATGTTAAAAAACGCACGCGCACGCGCACACAGACACACACACACACACACAACTTTCTTCGGCCATTTCGACACAATAGGACCCATAAACAGTGAAAATATATAAAAATGCTCCAACAAATAAGAGTTGGATGTTTATTTTAACGTATCGGTAATGTTAAGACCAAACAATGCCCAGCACTTTGCCCACTTAACTCCTTTGCCCACTAAGGGCAGAGGAATTAGCCATTGTTGTCCAACAAAACCATCTGAAACGGTTATTTACCGATCTATTATGCGGGCCAAATTAGTAAATAAAAGAACGGCTTTTAATTATGCGTATGTTAATGAACGTCTGCAATAATCGTTGTTGCATTGTCGATGCTCGGCCGATTATTAAAATTCAAATTCGCGTAAAGCTGTAAATGTTGCGAGAACAAGCCGGTTTATTATTTTCCAATGCAGATTTAATTAGTTCTTATGTTGGGTGTTTCAAGCCTTTGAATAATGCATAATAGATTCCTCTTCGTCTTTCGACAATCATGGCATCGTACCACCTATAAGAACAACTTGCACGGGATTTCGCAGTTTCACGAGCGGTACAACTGAAGAGATTTTGGTTATGGAGAGGACTTGGCAAAATTAAAAGAAAAAAACGAGTAAAATAAGCACTCTTGCTGGTGCATGCTTTGCGATCTCCATCCATGTCTCGCCATTAAAACCGTTTAGAGGGCGCTTTCGCACCTGAGACCACCAAAAGGCCTCATTGTTCTAGTTACCACCGAGCTTCTAATGATATTCAGACGTAATAAACTTATTGCCCTATCGGGTTTTGTTATCACGGTGAGGCGTGCCACGTACTCATTGTCACTGAGCATACCTGAATAATACGACACTATCTCGGGCCTTGCGCTAAAAATTCTTAGCCAGTAGGTACTACCTACTGGTACTATCCGGCTCTTAATCTGTGCATATGCTATGTGTAGTACCAATGCGCTCGTTTTATTCGCATTGGCTCAGTCACATACTGAGAATGCAAATTAGATTCTTAATTGTTCGGTTCTTGGGCTTATTGCAGATGTTCGGAGATAGTCCGTAGAGCTGTGGGATCGACCATCTTTGTGCCGTGGATTAGATTAGATTCTCTATGGAATATTACAGTCTGTTTGTGTCAGGTCTCAGATATTATAAGGAAATTGCCTTCGTCGAGAGCAACAAAAAAATTTTTTTAACTTAAAAATGAAAAAAAAAAGGGAATTCTGTATGTGGTTGCACACAAAAATACATATGTGTTCTAACCACGGGGCAATAATTAAAAACAATACTGGACAATGTCCAGTTCGCGGATTACCATAAGTTGGCCATCATCCCACATTCCGGCGGTGTCTTCCTTTAAAATGCCGTATATTTTTCAGGGGACCATACCGTAGGCTTAATGTTGATTAGCCTTGTTAAAGAGACCACTTTTTAAGAAATATTTAAATTCAGAAGTGACCCTCTTAATAGGACTGCTCTTTTTTGCACATCATTGAAATGCAAAATTATGGAGCAATAGTCATTAATTTGCATAACTCGGTCTCTTTTTTCCATCCGAAGATGTTCTTTCCAAACGATACGGGATGATGGTTTATTTTCGCTTTAGCTTTTTTTTTTTAATGGAACATTCATGGGTTTCGTCAAATAACCCATCCAAATATCCATTTTATTGCGGAATTTTCTTATCGGTTTCTGTTTTTCTCTTCAATCATCGTTTTAATCATTTCTACTATTTTAGTTCATAGATTTACTTGATTAGTTGAAATTCTTAAAAACTTAAGCAAAACGTATGCGATATTTTTCTAAGCTCTTTCATGGAACTGTGGACCTTCATCGGCAGCGGGTGATAATTGAAAAGCTAAATTGGTTTAGGATGGGATGAGAAAAGCATTTTATATTTTAGTCTTGAACAAACACATTTTTCTTCTATGCAAGCAATGCCTTCGTTTGAATGTTTGTTCAACAGCGTGATGTTGCCGATATCGGATTGTTTTAACAAGAACAATTTTTCCTAAAAAGTAAAAATTGTTCGAGGAGGAATTGGAAAATCTAATGTTTCTACGTTTTTCTTTACTTTTATTAATTTTACTCCGGGGTGGACCAAGAATGACGAGTTCTCGGTTCGCAAAACTTAACTTCGTTCTGTATAACAGAAAGGAAGCAACCTCTTCCTTCTGCTCGGATCTCTGAAATAGAGCGGGGACACTTAATAGCATCGGGGGCTTAAAAAGGGCAGAAACCAACAGGAACTATTAATAGCGACATTACAATATAAAATCAATAAATCCAGCAAATTATTTGCCACTAACTGTTTCTCATTGACAGTTATGCATGGTAATTTGAATATATCGTCTAAGCTCAATATGCAATTTGCTGTAACGATTTAGTTCGGAAGACGCAGTTTTCCGGGATGTTATAATAATTGATTAAGGTCTCGTGCGAGTCCGACCCTGCGGATTTTTGCCTCTAAAACACATCCCAGAGGTCTCAAAAATGTTTGCTTGTAGGCCGTGTGGTTCCCGATAAATACGAGCGCGGTTCCGAAAGTGATTCATGGACCATATCAAAATTCGCGCTCTCCCCAAGTTATGGCCAATAAAACGGATTGAGCCCAGTTTAAATAATCTTTTTCGGCATTCGGCGAGAGCCTTTATTAACTTTTACATGACGGTATTTTTCTTATGGGCAATAATAATGTCTTTATACGACCTACAATTTTTACCGCGGACGAATACGCTCGTCTCCTCCTTTTTTTTTTCCCTCTTCTTCTGTTAGGTCCTTTCATTTACCCGAATCGTACTTGTCGGGGCGACCCGCATATTGACCTTAAATTCTCGGATTATCTCGGACTAAGGCCAATTGGTTCTAATATTTTACGACACATTTCTAAACAGTTATGGCGCGGCAAAAATCCCTGTGCAAACTTGCATAACAATTAATATTGCCCGGTTGTTATCGTGCAATGGCGTCTTATTTGAATAACAAAGACATAACACTTGACATACGATTTAAATAATAGTTGTTTAGTGTTGCTTTTACTACCTCCCGTTTGGAGACAGAAATGCGCGCGTCATGCTTATGCCAATTTGTCTTCTTCTCTCGTCTATTTTCGCGCATTCCTGAAGTTAGCACCGAAGAAGGTCGTTTTGCCTGAAAACACGCTCAGAGATCTGCTCTTAAAGGGCCATTTCCAAATCGGGGGGAACAAGGGCCGGTCCACGGGCTGAACGTTTTTACCCCTTTTCGTGTTGGTGGGCGTTTGAAAAGTATATGTATGTTTTCGCGCATCGACAAAGATTTGATGGTTTACATGGCACATCAGGTTATTTATACGTAGTGAGTACCGGCAAACACCCAGTAGTAAAAGGGGGGAGGGGGGGGGGAGTGTATAGCGGAATTTATTAACGTGAACATTAGCCCCCCTTTGGCGATTGGGACAAAAACGGAAATGTGTTTCTTTGTAAACGACCCTGCAATTTAAATTAATAACTGTACTGGACTGGAGCCCAACAAGCCCCTTCGGAAAATAATAAAACTCTAAAAATGTACGTCCGTTATTATCGAGCTTCACGGTACCATCGTGGACGTCTTAAGGATCCGTAAAGTTAACAAGTTTTTGCAACCGCCCAAAAGGGACGTACGCGATCGTTTTTTAAAGAAATTGGGAAATTACAAGCTATCAATATCGGAGCGGATGCCCCGGACAAATAAAAAGATTGTCCATTGTCTTTAAGAACACTGCACTTTAATTGAAATTCAGCCAGGAAGATGATATCGTAAAGTCGTGGCAGTCTCGTGAATAAAGCCGCAAAAAATTCCAAGTAAATTAACAATCTCTCGGGTTATGCCTTCTTATTACCCTGAAATTACGTTTTCGGTAATTTCGATGAGAATGCGTTTTAAAGCAACATTGTTAATAACCATCGAGTACGTACATTCCTAACGTACATTTTTGCCGGTGCTGCCATCCCAGTCCGAGTTGGTGCTGACCACCTCTATATCTCGCGAACCGCTAGATAAAAATCTGCAATTGTCTTTTGTTTTGTTTGTTTATAAACGCGCGCACTTGCACTTAGAGGGCATTCCTGGCACCCGAAACAAAAGAAAGGAGCATGTATACAGCGGCGTCGTGGTTTATTTCTAGTACCGCCTCCGCGCTCATGAATAGTGAGCAACCTCATTAGCGAGTCCGAGACAGTAATGACCGCAGTACAGAACCAAATCGGTGACAGCGACAAGAGCGCCATCTCGCAACCGGCTATACGGGTACTCGGTACCAACTACTACTACTTACTCGGACAATCTGATTTTCTAACACCGTCCCGTTGCGGTATGCCCAGTTAATGGATCTTCTAAATAGGAAGTTCAGTCGAGCCAATTAAAAACGGTCTTATCTGGACCTGTCAAACTTACCAATGAAATATCTTAATGTTGTTGCCTCGTGGATCTCTTATTAATATTATTAATATGTTCATTTTTATTGCAGGTAAGCCGAGAAGCTGACCACCTCGACAAGTAGTAAGTGCATTTCAAGCATTATAGAATTTACAGGATACAGGCACCACCTACACGCGACAATGATCAGAATTGTTTATTCAATTCCCACTTTAGTGACAATATTAATTAGTATCGGCATTGTAATATTAAACGCTGCCGAAGAGGAAGTAAACCGACAACGATTTGAATATATCTAATGGATAACAATTGGCCACGTGTTCTGTACGTTTGCGGCGAATTGTTCATTTATTCTTTTCTTTTATTTGGGATTAAGGCCTCACACACACGTAATGCACGCTCATTGTGCACTATAATCTCAGTGAAATCTAATTGAGAACGTTCGCCCTTTGTTAAGGGCAGGGACGTTCGTCGGCACGTGCATATGTGACGCGCTCAAATGTACCTACGTTCGTCCGAGCACTCCGGTCAGCTTTAACTGAGAACGGTGGGGCACAACTCCCCACAACGATCGCAAAACAAAAAGAACTGACCATAGATAGCTCCAGCTTTGAGAACTTTAAGGTTTGGGCAGTAATGCTCATCAGGAACGTATAACCGTATCGCATTTAACGTATCGCATAAATCCGTTTAAATACTTTCATTAGTTGGGGCCGGGGCATCCTTTAAGATGTCAGTGCATGGGGTTATCTTTTTGTGCGACCCATGCGGTTGTTGGGCCGCCGAGTCTTTCTTCATTTAAATGTCGAATCTGCCATTTAGCCAATTAATTCGTTTTGCCTCCAGCAGAGACACACGTGGTTTACGAACACAGGAAATCGATGCCAAAATGGCCACTTGCAGATCTTATTATTCTTCGGTCGGATAATTTTTGTGAGCGGGTTTGCAGCTGCAAAACAGAAGTTTAATCATGTAATGGAAGGTTCGCTTTGGAATTAATAAAATGTGGTCGAAAAAAATGACCAAATTTTACGGATAAATCGGGGTACATGGGTTAAGTGATTCTGTAATGACTCTATAAGACTTGTCCAATGTTTTCGACCATGTTAGCCTTCAACGTGGTTCGCACGGACGCAGTCATGCTTCCTTCTAAAAATCGCCTCTACGTTCGCCTTCCGATTTTCTCCCTCCAACGATTAAAGAATCTCCGTGGTGTCGCCTGAAGAACCACTTTTCCTTTCCACGTTCTTCAAGCGGCCTCCTAAAGGTTTTTGACTACCTCTCTCTTGAGCGAATCTAATTGGTCGTGCGTCCTCTTTCTCTCTCTCTCTCTCTAGATCAAAGATAGAGAGAACGCCTGCAAGCCATAATTTTTCACATAGGATTTGTCACCTAATAAGTCAATTCTAACCGCTCATATTTGATATACAACGATTACCGTGAAAGATAAGACGGCTTCTGGTTTTCAAGCTGGGCGCTCCCTCATCATTGAGATTCAATTCGTTTCGTATGCGTGCGCGTAACTAATTGCGCTCCCTAAAGTGCCGCCTCTGCTTTTCCATGAAGTCGAAATAAAAATGCGCGATCCCATTAAAAGACATTTTTTACCGAAAAAACCAAACAAACGACTTCTGATGCGCGATATACGTTTACGGAGAGTACCACCGTGACCTACGACCTCTCGTTCGGTCGTACGACTTGAATGCAGAACTTTAAAGCACGGAAAGGGGTTGCTTATCTGTCAGATTACATCAATATTTCAGTGCCGGCACAGACGTGGGCTGTCTATCTTCCGAACAATGCCAAGAGAAGGCTCGTTTCTGAATACAAATTTTCCCATTTATTAAAAATATAAACGTTTTATACGGTCATGGACCCGAAATGAAAGCACGTTGAAACGAAATATTTCAGTATGGTAAATCTACCTCCTGAGAATCAATTATTCGATTATTATTTATTAGTCATTAAAGAAAACTTTGGCCCATCCCTGATGGTTGCGCAATGGGTCTGCTTTCTAATAGTCCTACGCACATTTTCTGTGTTATAATATAATATTGTGTACTTACTAATAAATTTACCATTTAATCGAAAGGAGATTGCTCGTAGTAAATAGATTTACAACAATATTGCGGCATTCGTCTTTTGCACGACCTTATCGATTTTATTGGTATCCAATGGCATTTGCCGTTAGGTGCATTACCTTGGAGAAACCTAATCTGAGCGAAAAACATAAGGAAAAACGTATGTATATGGAATATAACTAACGACTAATTTTTCTCCGCAAAAGTCGAACTCGCAGCTAGAGCACCGATTCAATGCTCATAAACTGCATGTTTAACTGCCGCCTCAAGGTAATATCCGTTATTACTCATCGTTTTCAGAGCGAATAAAATCGATATTCTTCCTCATGATGAGATCGGACTGAATTCGAAGATTTAGAATTTGATTTTCTGCCGGTGTATGAGATCTTTCAGGCTGATATTGCATTATCTAATGAATTACTAATGGAAGTAGCACCTGCGTGGAAAAATTTGCATGCAATCGGCAGCATTAGAACTAATATTAATTGCATCCCAGCTGGTTAATGTTAATAAACTAATTAATATGTCCGAGGAATTCTTTTACAAACTGACCGATATTTTGCATATTTTATTCAATGGGAAAATGATTTTATTGTTTTTGCTACGGAGGCCGATCGTAATCAGCGCCATCGATCAAATAATTGAGTCACGTATAGGAAAAATAAATCAATGGTGGATAAGTATGGTCGGCACGGAGGCAAACATTCCATATATTAAGACACATTTGAATCATAACATATTTTACACTCTCAGACACATAAAGCAAGTGCCAATTGTTGCAATATAGAAAGGAAAACTGATAATGATATATGGTAATATAAGAAGCGTGATCTCATTTGAAATGGTTCTTGGTAATGGCGCTTTTTTCGAAATTATGATTTATAGGGAATTTGTTCACGATTTGGCCGACATAACGCAAGTTTCTCCTTATACGCTTCTCCGCGATTTGCATACGCTGACGAGGGAACGCTCAAGTGTCTTTTGACCGTAAAGCGGCGAGGAAGAGTCTCGCGCTGCGACTTCTACCTGCTAATTTGCCAGTTTTTGGACGTGGACGTTGTGCCAAATTGCCGAATTGTCGTCGGTACCTTTGGTCTCCGAGGAAAAGTCTTGCAGGGCGCGAACGCGGTCTCTCTTCCTTCTCCCCTCGGATCTTCGATGACACGTTCTTCGCACCACCAGCAACAGAGCTCCCGCCGACATTCGCAAACCTGCACTTGCTTAAATCAATTATTCTCCAATCATCATCATACTTTGCCATTTGCGTTAGCACTTCTAATTACTAATCTGCCAGTTTTTCAACGTAGCAGTTTATCCCCGGCAACACTTCTTGTCCTCGATGATTAAAAAAAGTGTGCGGGCATTCCTCGAAGCGATTCTCGGACAGTGAGGCATTAAAAACCGAATAGTTGGTATTTAAATCGAAACACTCAAACCAGTCAACCAGTGGTTTTTGTGGCGACTTATTCCTTAATTTATCAATATAGCGATAAAGATGGGGCACGTTGAAAGGAAACAGCGAAGCAAACATGGACTTGTAGCAGGAGATAATAATCGAGCTAATGAGGTAAAAGGGAGAAGCAGTTATGATAATATGACTTGATCTAATGTACGTCTAATTTAGGCATTAATTAATTTTAATGAAAAATTCCTCATGTCTCGAAGCTTATCGATATCTCACACTCGCATTTTCCCATCAGTGACCGGGGGTGACGTTACATTATTTACAGCAGGTGTGAACCGTTGCGAAAAAACCGTATTTGCAACAATAGGCATGATATTACCGCAATTTCACGAGGTCCGATCGAGGACCGAGTGTTAAAAAGTCGTTAATTCTTAGTAACGTCCGTAGTTGCTGAAAATAGAAGAAAAGGAAGAAGGTCTTGCATCAAACTAAGTACTACCTTCGAGTAGCGATTCCTAAATGGATTTCGCATGAAACCAGTTCCCGGCAAGCATCGATGATATTAAATGAGAGTGGAAAAATGCGTAATATGTCTAGGAGTCCATTATTCTCTTTTGCAAGTTCGTTTTTGTTCCATCTCGGTTAATTATGCTATTAGATGTCAGTAGCGTAGCTTCTGAATTCGCTTTAATCTTCTTGACTCATCAAAAACGTATCAACAATGAGTGAGTTACGAGACAAGAATTTCCATTTCCATCGCCACGATATTGTGCAACAAGAACGTTTCCCTTGTAAATTCAATCTTCGGATTAAGCGAGATTATGCGCCGAGGTGATTGGTTGCACATACATATGCCAAAATGTCATAGAGCCGCTCTGGTATTGTACCAGAAGCCGTAAAAGTACCAGTGGCTGAGTCTCTGGCCGTGGATCGATTAGGATTTCATCTATTTAACGGGATCCTTATGTGGATATCGCCTATGGAGCGTTTGTGGGGGATGTAAAGGAGTGGATACATTAGAACAGCAAACATCATAAATCGAAATAACGGTTAACCTCCATCGCTGATGAGTGGCATGAAATTTATGGACAAACTAACGTGAAACGTTAATCCGGTGTTGTAACTCAGTCAGGTGTGACAATGCAAACAGCTGGATTAGAGTGTTGTTCTTGTAAGCAAAAAAGGGGAAAAGCGACTAAACTCTAAAACTCTCTGGCTATGAGGTGCGTCATTAATCAAGATTCTCAATCGCTCCAGAATTGCCTGAGAACGTCGGCTCTCTAATCGATAGGAAAAAAAAAGAGACCCGAAACGAAATCTCAAAACCGCTTCTTTGTACCAAAACTGGAACCATTTTTCACAGCTTCCCCAAATATTTTTTTAAATCCGCTCCAATGTGACTCTACGTCACCTTTCGCAGGAAATGTTATACGAATCGATGAGGAATGTTTTACGATGAGTTCCCGAACATTTGATGAGTGCAGATCGATGTCATGAGTAAAATGAATGGGATCATTACGGTGTTATTGATTGTGGGATGTGTGTGCCTGGCCGCTCCAGTCGAGGAACCAAAAGAAGCCGATGAAAGTTCGGTTGCCGAGGTAGGTTCCTTCTCGTTATGAATGGTAAAGAAGCGGATTCATTTAAAATTTCAGGAAGAGAAGTCGGAAAAGGGATACAGCAATAACTGCATTCCGACACCGTGGGGATGTATAAACATCAATGACCCGAGTTACCGTCCGAGGGTAATAATAATTTGTGTTTCTACTTCATCCGCCGTTTCTTGTGTTAACGCTCAATTTAATCAAGATGAAATCAGCGACTTTTTGGACCCTCAAGTCTCGGAAGTAAAGATCAAATTTAAAAAGACATCCGACGGGATAAAGTCCCAAGACGAGAACGCGGAGACACAGCTAGAAGACCGACAGATTGAGCTTAAAATGGATCTTTGCATCCCCACCGCATGGGGCTGCATCGACATCTCTGATCCTTCTTTCAGGCCGTTTGGGTAAGATGAGTTTCGAAGCGTCAAACCCCGATCGGACTCAGGAATTTGCTGAGAATATCTTTTTGCACGCTTAGGAATCTGGGGCCGCAAGGTTTACTAATGTTCTGTTCGTGTTTCAGGCCAATGGAAATAGATGGTAATGGCCGAGAGAGTAAAGACGAGCCAAAAGAAAATCCTCCCACTTAAAATATCGTTTTCTGTCTTCCGATTTGCCATCTTCCTGTCGTAATATATCCAAATATTGCAATCTAGGTGTTCTATTGTAATTATTATACCGGGCGTCTCACACATCCTACGTGACAGATGAACGGTTCGAGCCACAATGAAGGTATAGGTCCAGTACGGGGTCGCTCAAAAAAAAAAAAAAAAAAAAAAGAGCGTACTTTCCTCATGTTGAACTGCGAATTTCAGCCGTTTGACAGCTCTTCAAGCGATGTCAAGTTGGAGTTGCGGTTGTCGCAACCGCACGCTCCAAGGACAATCGAAATTCGGAATGGAACGCGCTGCTTGCGACTTTTGCATCGAAACCGTCCCGTTTCCGCAAGGTTTTGAGATAATTGCACACTCAGTAGCGGCAAATTAGCAACAATACGTGTAATTTATTTGCCATACTGCGATTAAAGGATTATTGTCAATATTCGCGCATTAATAAAATTTATCTCGATCGTTTGTGGTTAAAGCGGGGCAGGTAAAAACCGTCGAGCGGTAATTACTTATAAAATACCCTTCTGGTTCCTGAAAATAAAACAACGGTTACATCTACTGCCTTCCTAATAAAAGCAGAGATAACAGGCCGAAAACCGGTTAAAAATTTTAGATTGTCAGCGGGCAACCAGTTAAATTTTTATAATTTATTCCCAGATGACAGTCAAAATGGATTATCAACATTTAAAAACATATCAATTAAATAATCTTCCTTAACGAAAAGTGCCGGGATCTGCCTCTAAAGAATTTCGACATCGGTGTTGTTCTTATTAAGACGTTGTTGATGAATACGTTTTTGGACTGAGACGGGCTTCTTCGTAATTACTCGTGTGGGCTGACGGGAAGGTTCCTCTGAACTCTGTGATTGGGAAAACGGATGCAAAATATGGGAGAGATCAGTCATAATCCGGGTAAAAAATGCGGTTTCGACGTTTCCGCACCTTAAAATATATTGCGGTGGCATTCTTTCTCGTAAAATAGCTTCAATTATTTATTGCGGTTCACCGACAGCCGAGTAATAACACTGCCAAGACCACATTATTCTTCGGCCAAAAATTACTACTTCCATAGGAAGATGATGTCCGCGGATGATTCACACGTATCGATACGTCACGCAGCGTATGGCACAAAAATTCACCGGTTTCATTCTAATCAGTTTCGTTCGCATGAATGAGAGTCACAGTCAGTCTTCGAGAAAATGTTAAAATTCCGATCTTTTTTCTTGAGTGCGGCCATGTTAGAGCTGTTTCTACTTAATGGCTGGTATCTAATGTTTGCAATCCTCTCGAATAATCAACAATGAGTCGTCTTGAGTATATGAGCTTCTGTTTGAAAAGCGGACCTCTTAAATCTTAAGTGTAATCCTTCTACTAACAAAGATGAGATGGATAACGCCAATTTATAATTGTGCACGAGTGGGCATTAGTAATTGCAGCAAATTAAATACAAACTCGTTTTTAATGGTCACCAATATTGAGTCCTTAAAAAGTCTTTGACAGTCGAAAGCTTTTAATCTCGGATCGCATTAGAGCCTCGATAGAGGCAATTTGAAAAATACCCATTAAATCGAACGGCTGTGTTGAGTATAATATCAAAGGTAACCGACGCTAAATAAACTCAAAAATATACGAAAACAAAAATCATTACAAAAATTGATCGAACCGAAAGCTGACAGTTCGGGTTACCCAGACATGTAGGCCTGTCCGAAGTAATGGATGGTCACCAAAAAATGTCATCTTATTATCTCCGGATATTTTTTCACAATCGATCATTCTTTATATTGTCAAGAAATTACTTAATGTGATTTTTTAATTTTAAACACGATTCTGAAGATTACGGATCCCCCCGACTACGACGCTGTGTTCATGTGATCAACTAATTATCGCACGTCAGGGGCGTAGCAACTTTGAAGAAATATCTCGTTAATTTTTAGACGACCTCTCTTCATTAATATCACCTTTATTCCTCGCATTTTTCAGATTCTCTCCGCAATGTTCCTTTGGCGGTACCGTTAAGTCTCCAACATTCCCCGCAATGTGTTCGCTCTTAATTAAACACGGGGTGTGCCGAAGACGCTGCGCGCAACCGATCCAGATTCCGGCCATTTTTTCCGATGGCTGGAACGAGGTCTTTGGAAACCCTCCGCGATTAAGAGCTTACCAGATTAAAAAGCGCCTATTAAAAACCAAACTTGAACCGAGCCTTATCGCACCCATTAAAAGGCTAAAACCTTTTAAGGGGGCGTATAATGTACGTGATTTGTTACACTATAATGCTTGCACGATTCAATAAATACCCGGCAATTATAAACATCATAATATATCGATTTTCGAGCGTTATTTATCGTAATTATTAACCAAAGTTTCGAAATTCGAGGCGTACGAAAGGCTATTCCAAAGCAGCCCAAAATTAGTGGAAATTTGGGTAAATGTAGCGCCGGAGCGAAATTAATTTCGAAAAAATCTGATGCAAAAGTCGAAGGGGGAAACCTCGGAAACGAATCGGAAAGTTCCAGGTGTAAGTGATTCGATCAGAAAAGGGAAATCGGTCGGCGCTCCTGTCGTCCCATTCAAAATGGCGTCTGCGACATTATACCGTCAACGTCATTCCGAATAGGACGAGGTTAGGATCAATCGGCGCGTTTGCCCTGGCCGGTTAATAGCCCAAAGCGACGTGAAAAAACCTACACACTGGCGGGTAACGTTAAAAAGTGCTCAGTTTTAGTGAACACCTTCATTTTTCTCATTAAATTACGGCAGTAAAATGCACGTCATAAAATAAGAAAGTAGCAATGTTGGTACAATCCGACTGCAATAACCATAAATTTCTCAATTACTTCTTTTAATACCTCTAGTTTACATATAATAATAACTTATCCGATTACGAACGATAAATAAGTGTTTTCAACTCGTTTGCAACAATGGAACGAAAAAAAGTGTGAAGGCCGTTCTTTCGCCGATGGAAAATAATGTGAGAAAGTAAGGAATTTTAATTTTTATTGAAAATTACTCGACCAAATAAATATGCGAATTTTTAATAGGTGCGATAAAACTAGAAACGCAGAGGAATACCATTTTTTTGTTCTCGAGCTTTTTTGCCTCCTCGGTTCCACCACTGATGCGTGTTTTTAATGAAGTAATTGTGGTTGTCCTTCGTGGTCGCTAAATGGGTGTGCTGCACTCCTTTAAACGAGGCGTTACTTTGAATTTTAGAACAGCCATTTGCATATCACTTACTGATGGTAAGTGCGCAAATATCCTCAATATCCCAAGTCTTTATTGACTTCTTTAGTTCGCCTAATCTAATATGATCCCCATTGCCAGATAAGTAAAAAAGACGATCGCGTTTATTATTTGAATATTTTACCATCTTAATGGGTAGACAGGGTTCAAGGTAAGTCTGTGTAACCCCCGGAACAAGTTGTCCGTCTTCGAACGACAATTACTTAACCAGTTCTGTGCTGACATAACAGGCGAGGAAGAAGGCAGAAGCCATGCTGGTTTCGCAATTACGGATGATACACATGGGCTCATCAGTACCACCGCCGTTATTATTATCATTATTACGTGACCAACCGGTAGCGTGGCTGCGGTCGTACTTCGACCAATGACGACGCACCGCCTCTCTGCCCAAAGGCCTCCGAAAATTACTTCTTCGTACCTGAGATTCTTTGATTGCAACATTTCAGTTGAATTCGTTCAATGCGTGCTATTATGAAGTGCGGTTTTTCGGGGAAACGCGGTATCAAATAAATAGAAAATATTCGAAACGGCCATACTTTAATTTGAAACATGGCACAAACGGGACAATACGGTCAAAGAATGGTTTATAAGGAAATGCCAACACCAAATAATGCACGTTGCGCATTCACGTTAAGCTATGTGGAAGGTTAGGAGGTTTGCCAATGTTTAGTCGTGACTGCTTAATATTTATATGTGTAAAAGGTATCCTATAGAATGCAGAATTTATACATTTTCTGCTTGTCCGCTTCTGTGAAGATTTTTCCTGCATTTGGAACTGTACACTTTCCTCTTCAACTTGCGGTCGTACATTTGTTCACACTCGCGATTGAAATCTCCGAAAAGCGGTAGAAACTCCGACGTTTCGATGTTAATGACGAAGTGGAAGACGATCATTTGGTCATGATCGACGATCTGAGATGAACCCAAAGCAATTCCACGCGAGTCGCGTATTATGCTGAAAATAAAACATAAATCATACAGAGTGAAATCAAATGCCGTTTCATTGGAGTTTCCGTCATTTCAGGTCTCATTATGAATATGGCAACATAAATTTAAGCATAAATTTAGCTCTCGGAATGCGAAAGAAAGAGAAAACGCGTCGTTGGAGAGTAGCTTGACCGGATGGTTTCAAAATAAACTATATACGATGTTGTGGCAGCATAAACAAAAGGAGTTTCATATTTATTTATGGGGTTCGATCAGATAAGTGTAGTAATTATCACCGGTCGAGGAGGGATTATGGTTTTTAATTTGCTTTTGAAATGTTAATACGTGATTTATTATTGAAATTGGGCCCGTAGATTTTTTTTCTAGTTTTGCATTCAGCAACCAACACACTCGACCAGACAATGGCGAGTGAGGTTGCACATCTTTGACATTGTTCCCCGTGTTAATCAGCTGCTTTTGTAAATTTTATTTGAATATCTCTATGTTATTTGAGGGAAAATGGATTAGAAAGTCCGTCGCGGACGGCGTGTCTTGGAGCTTCTGCACCGAACAATTCCAAAAGTGTTTTGTTTAAAATGTTTATCATCGCGGCGCAGCGGGAGCGTCACGATTATCTCATTTAAGGCATTAGAGGACTTGGTAAATCTGCCTTAATTGAGTTACATGCCTTCGTTGACCCAATTCGCGGTGAGAGATGTTAACACCCTCCGGCGATGAAATATCGTTACTATTATTCAAATTCGGGTACGATACTTTCATAATTGTTAAAGGTGGGTGTATTTACCGCAATTATTATTGAATAACTGAATCCATTCCTCTTTTGCATAATATATTGCCGGTTACGCTCTATTAACGGCCGTTCTTAAAGGACAATGATTCGTTGAAAGTAAAACCGCTCATTAGCGAATTTGGGCCAAGACTGGCACATTCAGGAGTAACGTGCAGGTGAAATATTTCTTCTATTATTAGAAATTCACGGCATTACCACGGGAAAAATTACCCATAAACAGCCTTTAAATATTTACTAGATGCAGTCAGTCAAATGCACAATCATGAATTGGTAATGGAGTTGTCTTACAATTATTGTAATCGTATTGTAACGGTGACTTTGGACCAATAAGGGGGCGGTTACATGGAAGCAGCTCGTTAAATTCTTCAGGAAATATTTCAAGAAAATGCGTCGTCGAACGTCCTATTTCGATCCTGTTTGCTTCCCGTTCTCTTCGCCGCGAACCGAAACGAGCCCACGTGTACGTAGTCCCAGCCGCGCTCCGGCTCGTCGGCACCTACCCGACGAATTTTCCGGGTTTTCCCCAATTTCGGTGGCGTTTCCACGTTGCTGCAGACGCTCTTCGACGGAGGCGCATCGAAAGACCGCTTGTGAAGAAAGAACTCGGTCATTCCCCGTTACTATACGCTTTTTTTAAATAGCAAGACATTGGGCATCTAATCAAAACAGATTGCGGCAATAACTCAAGCCATCACGGTCGTTTTGACAATAATGCCGAACGTATTTATTCTAATAACCCATTTGCCTGGCAATACAACAGGCCACTATCTTACATCGTTATTACATCGTTATGTAACATAACGGTAACGTTGGAAAATCTCATCATTTTTGTTTATCGGAGGTATGGAGATACGTTACTTTCTAACAGTACGATTGGTCACATTCTGTTGTGTCTTTTTCTTTAACCCAGAAATATATTTATAGAATATCGCGTCGGAGCAAGACGAGTAAAACCGTCTATCTTGGGTAAATAACCGTAATTAGGAAAACACATTCCAAGAATAACTTATGGTCAATACCGGGGTAATTATTCGCCATATACTTGGCCGTATCATTACGCGTATCCTTGAGAACGTGAGTTTTTAAAATTAATTGCAAAATCCACGATTGGGCCTAATCGTACTTTTTTCTTTTTTTTTTTCAGTTATTATCGCTTTTCTTACAAATTGGTTTTTGGCGAACGACGAAATTCACGTACGTCGATGTGGAACTTTATTTATCAACAGTGAAATGCCCGAGATGTTTCTTCTTACGCAACAATAAGGGTATTTCTCCAGTCCAATAATAGTGAAGAGGATGCAAAAATGCATAGAATGCATTGAGGCAGTTATTATTAGATTCTATTAGCTGTTTCCTACCTATTGTGTTCGGGCTGAATGCAATCTCTCTCTAGAAAGTAACGATTAATTGATTGTTTTTACAGTTATGTTAATAATTCCTCCTCTCGGCCTGTATGTTTTGCATTGTCGAAGGGATTAGAACGTCACGGTAACTTTTAATTAGCGGCTCTTGTATCGGCGAGTTTTCCAACTGAAACCGAGAAAAAAAATCAATTTATGTATTTTTTGGTTCGGAACAAAGCGTGATATCCTCTTTGATTTGACGAACTTTCAAAACCGCAGTGAGATGTGTATTATATTTACAATTTAAAACAAAGGCGCTTTTTTTTGAAACCTCATTATGTTTCTAAGAAGTGGATGGTAATGGTAGCCTCGATCGATGTTATGCTTCAGTAGCGTTGCGGAGCTAGAAGGACTGCGAATGAAAAAGTGTAAAAATAGGCAGTAACGATTTTCATGAGAAACGACTTTTAATTAACAGGGGACCACAGAGTCACAAGCTTTTTTTCCGATTCGCTTAAAAACCGATCATCACTCGTTAATTCTTCGTATTGAGTCTTTGTTTCAGGCGTGTAACCGTAGAAAATCGGTTCATCTCAACTACGGTTTTGGTGCACAACGTTTTATTTATTTATCAGTTCCTTTCAAATCAGCAAAAAAGGTCCGGCGACAATTACAAATTCAACCGACGTCGCAAACCTTTTCGTATTAACAAATATTAAGTTTGGAACGCAGCGGAGGAACATTTTTACGTTTTTACCCAGCCACGTTTCGAATTTGGCAAGTTCCCACTGCTTCAAATGCCACAGTGGTTGTTGGAAAGCGATTCGCCAGCGTCTCGTGATCGCTCAGTGAAATATCTCAAATTTGCATGTTTGACACAAAAGATCGACACGTGAGAATGCTCGTAAAATCTCGACGCTCAATAGCACCAACCAGTGGTGGTAGTCAATGCGTCATATTTTTACGTCCCTGTATGTTGTCATTTTAGCTAACTGGTTTCTTTGTATGCAAAACAGTTTTGAAAAAAAAAAAACAACATCACAAATATGTGATTAACTTAATTGTGATAAACGAGGGCGCAGCTCATAACTCCAGGATATTGTCATTGGAATTGGATTGAGCAATTTCACACTTTGTCATATTTATAATAATTAAATTGCCGTGAGAGAGAAAATGTACTGTGCGGGGTAGTTTCGTACGGACAATCGTTCGAACACCTGTTCAATGCAACATTATGCAAACCGCGTTCAAAAACAAAGCTGCTCATTGTCCATTATGCGTTTTGGTTGGCGGACCTCAGTGTCTCTCTCTGCCTCGCCAATTTATCATATTATGCAAATACCAATGCTGTGATACCGAATTAATAAATTACTACGAGTTACTTGCAATTTAACACTGTGACAAGATTAATAAACGCAATTATTGTTCGGCAATGTAAATGTAGATGAGTAAGCCGTGGAAATCTGACATATTACCCCCTGTATGCTGTGACAGACAGACATGGCGGACATTCCGTTTCAAGGTTGTTTTTGGACAGTGACATCATTGTCAAGATTGGTTCAAATGAGTTTAAATAAACCTGGAAAGTCCACCATCTCCGCGTTCGACATTATTGGACGTTTTCAGAGCACGCCCAAACGCATCATAGAGATGCGTAGAGTGCAGCGCTTGTCAAAAGTGTCGCGACACGTTTGTGACTTTCATACAGTGAGTGACATTAATCTTTGAACACTTACGCTTGTGGTAAATATACACAGAGAAAGAAGAAAAAAGGAATATTTATTACGGATCTATTAGTTTTTTATTAACATCAGGAATCTCATTGACTTAAATATAACCCAGAATGAACAACTTAAAAACGATCCTGGTTAACAAAAACTCAAAACACACAAATACAGGGTGTCCCACATCAAAGTGCAAATATTTTGGCCGTGGCTTCTACTAATGAAATTAACAAACGCGTATTTTTTTCTTTTTGTCCAAAAGTCTCTCGTTTAAGTTCTAGGGCTCTTTGAATGTGGGGCCCCATTTGGATAAAATAATTTATGTTGGAAGAGCCTTTCGACGGATTGTCATAAAATTTGGTGCACAAACATTTTTCGATCGCAGCAGTTGACAAATAAAAAAATGAAACATACCGCTTTGCCATAACATAGATATAAGGGCCGGACTATGAATATAAGGGCTCATATTTATTTAGCCGTTAAATATTTCGATCAAGTGATTACATCACTCAATTGTACCTTTCATTTAGAAACTTTTTTGCCTCTTGGAGATTTTTCGCAGAACGCATCGTTTCCTCGTAGTGGCGATTCCACATTTTACGCCTTTTTATTGCAGGAATTTGTTGATATTAAGTAGACCATGGCTCGAATAGCCACATCATCCTCCTTGTTAAAAACTCATTCCGATTGTCATTTTCTGGCATATTGTAGTCAACTAGCAGTAGGTATTACTCGTTAATGCCATTTTTGCCATATTTAATTATAAAACAACATAAAAATTAATTTTTATTTGTTTTATGATGGCTCTTCCGTTTAGCGATCCCGAGTATGCTGATATTCATTTGAACTATGGTGAGTGCAGACAAAATGCTCATCGAGCTAGAGTTCTCTACCATCAGCGATTTCTTAACCGACGACTTCCAAATGCAAGAACGTTTACAAATGTTCATATCAGGTTGAGGGAATTTGGTAGTTTCGCCACTCAGCCAAGAGAAAATTATAATATTAAGCATCATGGGGTAGGTGATGAGCAACAAATAATCAATTACTTCGATGATGATAAAATTAGTAGTTTAAGAAATGCCGAGCATGACTTAATGATCCCAAAAAGTAGTATTCAAAGAGTGTTACCTGAAGAAAAGTATCACCCTCATCGTTTAAAAAAAAGTCCAGGAACTCGTGGTCACTTTGAACAATTTTTAGTGTGCAATTATATTCTTCTTTGTTATTTTATTTCAAATAATTCAATAAATAACTTTAGGCAGGCACGGTCTAATCCGACGAAGATAAGAATTGCTTTAAAACAACTACCATGAGAAAACGACTCGTTCTGTGAAAAATCCCCAAGAGACAAAAAAGTTTTTCAATGAAGGGTATAATCAAGTAGTATAATCACTTAATCGAAATATTTAACGGTTAAATAAATACGGGCCTCTATATTCATAGTCCGGCCCCTATATCTATGTTATGGCAAGGCTGTATATTTCATTTTTTTATTTGCGAATTGCTACGATCGTAAATACTTGTACATCAAATTTTACGAAAATCCTTTGAAGGGCTCTTCCAACACAAATTATTTTTTCCAAATGGGGCCCCACATTCAAGAACCTCTAGAACTTAAACGACCGACTTTTGGGCAAAAAGAAAAATTACGTGTTTGTTAATTTCATCAGTAGAAACCATGGTTAAAATATTTGCACTTTAATCTGGGACACCCTGTATAAATGTTACTTGAACACTCCCGAAATACTGGAAAATATCCTTCTGAATGCTCAGTAATGGTTTATTTAGCACTTGGTGTGACCATTTCTAGCGCCTACAACCGCTCTCAATCTTCGTGGCATAGAAGAAACTAACTTTTCCAAATGATCAAGTGGTGTTTTTCCCCATTCCCTTTTCAGACTCTCTTGCAGTTCTTTCAAGTTTGACACCGGCCGGACTTTCTTGTCCGAATATTCCCACAGGTGCTCAATGGGATTAAGGTCTGGGGACTGGGGTGGCGTTTCGATCACTTCTGGGCGGTTGTATAAGAGCCATTCTCGCGTACGGTAAGCTTTCTGCATGGGATCATTATCCCGGTAGAACCGAAATCTGTCCAAGATCCCAAATTTTTCTGCACTGGGTCGTGGATCCTTTTTCAGTATATCGACGTACATTGCAGCATCCATATTCCCCGTAATAAAGTGCGATGCACCTACGCCACTCGCTGCGAAACATCTCCAGACCTTGAAGTTACCACCACCATGTTTTACTGATGCGGTCAAGTTTTTGCTGTCTAGAGCCGTATTGGGTTTGCGCCATACTTTTACTTTCCCATCACTTCCAAACAGGTTGAACTTGGACTCATCAATAAAAATCACATCATGCCGAAAAGTTTCCGACTCAAGCTGATGTTTTATTGCAAAAATTTAGCCGCTTTTCCTTATTCACTGCACTAATGTAGGGTTCCCGTCGAGCAGTACTCGAAGAGTACCCCAATCTCTTTTGTCGCTCTACGTAAGAGTTACAGCTGAAATTGTCACTCCTTTCCTCCGTCATAACTCTGTAGCTAACTTGGGGGAACTAATTTTTTGATTTTTTTCTATTTCCCTCTTAATCCAACGTTTATCGACTTCGGTCAACTTTTCCGGTTGACCTTTCTGAGGGATTGATTCGATGCGATTTTCCGTTTCGAAGCGACGTACGATTGCATAAACGGTGGTTCGTCTCGCATTGAATGATTTCGCTATTTCACCACCCGATAAACCTTCATCGTGGTTCGAAATTACTCACTGCAAGGGGGGTATGTTGGCTTTTACGCGACATCACTGAACTTGCATACATACATTAAAACCTATCTGAATCTCGATGAAAACTATAATGATTCCTAGCCAAATCTTTCTAATTGCATCAGCAGAAACATGTTATAACGCGTAGGTTCCCGTGGCTCATGCGCAAACTCTAACATTATCGGCGTGTTCACAGATCAACGTAACGCATCATTGTGCTGTAACTTCACGTATTCTCCAATAAATTCGAATCCAAAAAAATGATTTTGCTCAAACTTTGAGGGTTCAGACTTTGATATTGTCTTTCTAATTTAAGAACTGAAATGACCCAATATATCCCATAATTATCGAGATATATGTAGGCCTTTGAAAGACGTACTTTGTGCTGTTCAAAGATTAGTGTCACTCACTGTATACCTGATATTTTTTTTAAAATGCTTAAAAACATAATTTTATTTTGAAACAGGCGTTTAATGCATTTTTTTCGATGTTAAAATTTTTCATCCCCTATTCAGCTACCCCTACTAGTTTTTTATTTTCAAATGTAGAGGTGCCCACTGCAACATATCAAACAAAAGGTAGTTCAATAAGGGGTGTGTTAATTAAACACCAGTCGATGCGGAAAAGTAAAAGATTTTTTGTGTGAACTTCTAACTGAAACGAACGACAAAACTAGACTGAACTGAAAGACTCTTACTGTTAAGAAAGGTAATGAGCAATGCTGAATGACATTTGTTTATCAAGCATATTAAGTCTAAGCCGAACTGGCCAAGGACGGCAGAAATCCATCGAGTCCATTACGAAGAGGTATTTTTGTATAAAGGCTCAAATGTCGGTCTTATTTCAATTTAACAGGACACAATGGTATACTCAGAACTAAAATTGGATTTACAGTCTTACCGTAATTTTTTCACTCTCCTTCAAAGGGAAATAATAGAGGATTGTCTATCTAGAAAGCAAAGATTAAAACCTTAAATTTTTTCGGATTTTTCTTTAAAGAAAACTGTAGGTTCCATTGTAATTCCCATGTTCAATGTGCACTTGCCGTGGGAACAAAAGCAGCAACTGAACTCTGTATAATACCTCTTTGGATGATTAATTTAATAAAGATTTCGGTACAATGCCGCGACCACAACTCTGTATCATCCATGTCCACGCCATTGGCCCATGAACATCAATATGGAATTATGATAGTGGTAGTTTATAATCGTTCTACATGACCATTCTACGTTGGACACATTGCGGTTCAGCTTTGTCCGGCCCGTTTATAAATTACGACAACTCTGCAGGGGCGGATCCAATTGGTATTATCACTTGTGTTTTTCTCTTCTAGAGGACCTCGTGCAGATTTTGAGATTGTACAGGGTGAATCGTTGTTAATTTGCACCGTAACGAAATGGTGTGGAGGCGCTTCCGAAACGAGAACGTACCTGTGAAAGGGGTTCCGTATCTCGGAAATTAAAAGAGATATTACGGCCAACTTTGTTCAGGCTCATAAACCTCATCGAGACGATTAACTCCCTATGTAACGCATTCCGGGACAAGTTTAAGATTCAAATTCCTAAATACAGAGCAAAGACATTAATCTCGTGCTTGCCGTCCCTGGATGGAAACATGAAAGCCTCCCATTGTATATAAATCCGCGACAGTGGCGTAGACCCGACCGATCGGATGTTACACGGCTACTATAAATAATCAACATCCCAGACATAATTAATATTCGACTAGGCCTCGAGCTGAATTTATTGGCTCTCAATTGCGAACACGGGGGCAAATTTAATTATTACCCGGTAAGTTGATAGGAATTTTTCCTCGTTTATTTGCCGCGTTTATTTTGAGAAAACCGGGTGTTTATGGACGTAGTAATACCCATGATTACCTATATGAGTTCGAAGAATTGATGTTGCCGATTATCGTCTAGAATTTTTACATCGACGACGAGACGGTCGAGGTGCAGGAGATTTACTGTTTCCACGAGAAGTTCCGTTTCTGCGTTCCGTCGAGATCATCAGAAATGGGGCGAATCAAACTCCTTCGGGCTGCGAGCTGAATTTCACGTCGACGCTCGAAATGAAGGTTTTTCCCATCTATCAAGTCGTCGTTTGGTGGATTTCTTTCGAGGCGGCCTCCGATGAAAACTCCTTCAAAGGAGAAAATTGAGAGCCTTTCTTCTTCCAAATAAATAACCCTCCTGCCTGGCCTTTGTTTGCGTTGGCTTCAATACGTATTATCACTTTCGCTCCAACGTTATTTATGCGGTTGAACATCGAAATAATTTCGAATATAGTTATTTCAGACACGCACACGTTGTAACCTCTAAAATATGGCAGGCCGCATTCGCATTTAACATGTTGTTATCTACCTGCATACGATAATATTTTTGAAGAGAAATATTGTGGAATCACCGGAACTGTTTAAATTCCAAGACTAATCATGGGATTATTTTCCGCCTTTACGTTTGACGCCCAAGTAGAATTTGCTCATTTCCTGGTTCTTCTCCACCGGGTTCGAGTGATGGATCATAAATTTAACCATTTTCCGCGGAGTAATCTAAGAATCGTGTAAAGCGGAGAGGCCTGTATCTAACAATTAATTTCCTTAATCTTTTGAGCATTTGTACGAGACCCTATTAATAATGGTTTTGGGCGCATCTCACCATTGGAAATATTTCACGTTGGTCTCTTTATTTAACCGTGCAGGTTCGCAAGAAATTGGACATGGATAATACATATCTTTATGCTAAGTATCTTCTTTCGATCTGGCACGAAGTCGCGTTGCAAAATCACGTCCATCCGAGATGCAAAGTTGTTCAGCACACACACACACACACACATACACAAACACACACACACACAAACACACACACGCGCGCGCGCGCACATACACGCACATCCACATGCACGAGTACTATTGCGCACGAAGTGCTCGTTAGACAGTTTAGAAAAGTGTGAATACACCCATTCTTCAACCTCCCCTTTGTTTGAAGAGGATTTTTAATAGTCCAGTTTGAGCTGAAGAGTTTCTATAGCGAAAATCGTAAACATACATGCACAATCTATTCCGCTACTGTGCCTGGTCTGGTGCTTATCTTGGTGAGATCGTGAATTCCTGCGTTATCGATTGTTCGTTACGTGGAACCTGATGAAACAGAAAATCAAGTGTAAAAACAATGGAAAGCATGCGGGTGCAGTTAAGTGGAACGTCCAACGCCGAACCATAACGTTTCACACAAGGTTGATGCTGCCATTTGGGAACTGAATCTTTTTAATAGCGCGAAAATACCGCGCCGATGGTGGTCATCACGGATTCGTCTATTTTTCTAGGAAACGAGACGTTTATTCGTCCGCTGTCCGTCACGCTCGCCTGATGGGCAACACCCAGCGTGCACATCCCTTGGAGTGACACGTAGTGTCTCTCTTTGAAAATTCCTCACGAGACACGTACCGTACGCGCGCCTGTTAAAATAAGTGCTTTTTCTCAGTGTAGCAGGCGCGAGAATGGAAACGTCGCGGAGGACACATGCAGATAGGTCTTTTCCAGCGCATTTTTGGTTCGAACGTTTCCTCACGTAGTGTGTAACACCTAATGGGTGTGTGTGGGAGAAAGCACTTAGTCTAGCAAGTGCAAGAGTTACGTATCTAACGAGGGCTTTTTACGGAGATATGACTACGTTACGCGTTAGGCATAGCCAACAAGCCTCCCCGAAGAATCCCTTCAGGAGAATCTCGAACGCCTTCTCTTCTTGGTGTGCTGAGATATTTAGACTCCAGTTCGTTTATACCTTCTTCTAGCAATGGCGGTGAGAAATATATTATATATATATATATATATATATATATATACGATGCATTCCAGCTCTGTGTGCAAATTTCGCTGTCATTTCGCGCATATCTGCTATCTATCGAAATTTAAATACAATTTTGGTACATGCAAATGCACTGCCCTCTTCGCAGAACGAACGCTTATATATTTGAATTGTTCGGTATGCAGATATAAAGTATTAGCATGGTTTTCCATAACGCCGGTAATATTGTTTCCCCTGTATACAAGGTGTCCGTTCTGAAGCCAAAGTTGCGCGATTCGCAACCGTAAGATACGCCATTTCTGAATCTGCTAAAGCTATCGAGATCCCCACGGTTGAGCTCCGTAAACGGACACCCTGTATATCCGTGGGCTGCGTTTGAACCAAATACAATACCAGGTGTTATACCGCTTACCTTTGCGTTTAACACCCGATTCTCTGTGCGCGATCGTCCATTGGGCGGCACCTTCAGTTGCTAATTCTTCTCTGCGCCGTGGCTAATTCAAGTAACCTGTTAAATTGTGCATATTTTCACGCTTCCAACTTAAGAGGTTCTTTTGAGGAGTAGATGCGCGAAATGACCGTTAGATCAACACCTCTTGACCAGTGTCCGAGAGAGGATTCGAGAAATAAGAAAGGAAGGCGAAAATCGCCCGTATAAATAAACAGAAAGAAATTTTAGGTTGACCGTATGATATGAGCGAGCAGTAGCTACCTACGTCTTGTTCTCCTTTTTCATCGAGTTGTCTACCGGTGTTCGAACACTGGTCACATTCAAGTATAATTTCAGTTTTTCCGAGAAGCGAGAGCAAGAAGAACAAGATGCCACTAAGTAATCATCTATTGTAAGCCCGAGCTTTAAAAAGCAATGACAGGCATTCCTGCAATCTACCCGAGGAGTAACAGCCACTCAAATATGGCGCACTAATAGGAAAGATTCTTAATTCGCGGAAAAGTGCAGATTAAGTCATTCGCGGCAAATTCACACACAGCTGCTTTCCGGAATTATCAGAGAACGTTTAAAAGAAAACAAACATGTCGGAGCTGCCGCTTTTTACGGCACATAACAATTACAACAACCGAATGCCGTCGACGCGACTAAAGATGAGAAATGCCTTTTCGACCTTTCTTCTTCTGCTTTCATTCTTGCGTACCCGTCGCTATTTCATAATTATGAATTATCTCATTTGGATTTAAAACACGCAACCAAATCATGCCCCCGGTAGTAAGTGCACGATCCACGGTGCGCGGGTTCTGCTCCCACGTGCCACCCGAAGTTCAAAATTTCAAAAATCTATGGAGTAGGTAGACGCGTTGAGTGTGCGAAATTGGTGGTCTTTGAAAAGGTCCGTCGGCTGTGTCCAGCGGATTGTCCCGTGTCCGGTGGGGACAAATTAAATCAAGCAGCACGTAACACTTTAAAGTATAGACATCATGCAAGGCAGAAAAAGCAGCCAATATTACAAATATAAGCCTGGTTTAATTATAGTATGAGATTCTGGGACCAATAAATCAACCGAACGACTGTTGTGATAAATTGCGGCTTCGCGAACTGGTGGATACTCGATTGCTAACTGGAAAAACTAATTCTGGTCGAGCATGGACGGAAAAAGCGCATTTGAAATGTGATTTTATTCAGGCAAGTTTATAAAGTAAGGAAATATCATCGAGTTTTTATGCCGTTCGACTTAATGGTTCTGGTACATTAGGCATTTGTATTGTATTAGTGTTTAAGTGACCTGAGAACAGCCCCGTCTCTGCTGGCACACAAAAAAAAAGCTGAGAAGCGCATTAACCGAAAGGTTTTCTAACTTGGAACATTTGTCTCGCGCTTAGTTAACGGTGTCTTAGGCCAGGTTCGAAATTCAAAGTCAACTATCGACCGAGATAAACCATGAATGGCGCAGTCGTACCGGCCACTTCCTATCGTTTTGAATGGGCAAATTTGTGACCAACTGTTAATTGTCGACAATTATTACGGGAAATCTCGATCCATTACGTCGATTTAATTTTCACCATACTCCTAAAATGAACGGCTGTCCCCCAAAGACGACCATATGGACGCCGGTGTGACCTTTCGTGCGTCCCTTCACATTATTAAAACTCTCGATGAATATTCATGTAATGGCTCGTTTACGGTTTCACATATCAATTTAGCACTATACATACCTATCGAAAATATGTGTAATGCAATAAAAAGTTAACGAGTAGGTCGGTAGTAATGAAGCGTCAATTAAACTAAAAGTCAATTAATTCGTTTCGCGACTATGGGCAGCCGAGCATAAAGCAGTGTTCGAGGACACTTTTGCATATCGAAAATACTTAATTAAAGCTGAAAAAATGCCACTTGTGAGAAATAGAAAGTGGCTCTTTGCAGACCATATTTGAGTGGTACAGGTGAAGGTACTGAACACTTAAGTAGGTCCGCATTAATGCTCTCTGACTACCGATGCGTGATCGAACGCGTAATTAAAACAAACATCAAAAAACAATTATATGATTTATATAAATGAGTTATTTACAAAGGCCACCTGTCTGACCGTGAGCTCGGACGAATATTCTTCCTGTCCAATCAAAAGCTGTTGAATTTCCTCCAAAGTTTTACCCCGAGTTTCCGGCATATTCTTCACAATCAAAACGCACCCCACTAGGCTGCAAATTGAGAAGAACAGGAAGGGATACGCCATCGAGCCGGCCTGATCGACGGATATCTGGAAAATCTTCGAAACCAGCGCCCCCATCAGAACCGAAAAAGTGTCCGCAATGCAGAGGGCCTTGGCTTTGACGTTGGTGGGGAAAAGCTCGCTTAGAACGGTTACCATCCCGAATGAAAGTCCGAAACTGAACATTATGTTGTAGGAGACAAGGGCTGTAATTGGCAGCCAGAAAACGTACGAGATGTTGTAACCGAAATCCTTGAAGAAGAAAAAGAGGGCAAGGGCCGCTACCGCTATGGAGCATCCCGCCGAAGAGGTAATGAGCAGCGTTCTTTTGCCGAACCTGTTCATCACGAAAAGGGTAGTCATGACGACGGCGGCTAATTCCACTCCACAGTACACTATCACGGACAGAGTCGCATCGATGGAGCTTCCAGCCTCCCTGAAGATCATCTCGGTGTAAAACATGCAGGGATTTTTGCCGCTGAATTTGTTCGTCAAGCACACGATGACGAATATAAAACATGCCCGTCTATTACTAGAAACAGTGAATATGTCCAAAAGCCCCGCTTGATCGCTGGTTCTCTCCTGTCTGACTACCGCTTTAGCAATTGAGTCCACTTCCTGATCCACGTCCAACTTCCCCCTGAGCACCTGCAGACTCCCCTTGGCTGCCGCAAAGTCGCCCCTTTTGATGTAATAGTAAGGCGATTCGGGCACTAAAGCGAATGCCACCATGTGAATCAAAGGGATCGCGGCGCAGATGAGACTCGATAAAAAAATATCCAAAAAGGATCCGATAACGTTGATGAACAGAGTGCCGGTAATTGCAGCGATAGCGATGGTGGAGGTCAGAAAGTCTCTGATCCTGGGATCAGAAATTTCTCCTATGTACATGGGCAACACGGTATACAGCGCCCCCTCGACAGACCCGATCACAAAGCGAAGCCCCGTGATTTGCCAAATTGTCGTGGAGAAGGCAATTCCGAGGAAACACAAAGACACCCAAGGACCCATCAGTAAAGTGGTGTTTTTGCGCCCGATTTTATCCACCAGAACAGCCGCTATGATGGCCCCGGGGGGGGCGCCTAACAGCGGAGCCACGGCGCACCAAGAACCCTCGTCGGTGGTGGTGGGGATTGTGGAGTTCGGAGAAAGCAGCTCCGGCAGGAATGGGGAGGTCCATCCTAGGTTGATGCCAGAACTTAGGATGGAAAAGGCACCTGAAACGTTTGGGAGTATGATAAAAGTGCTCATCGAATGGCGTTGAGAGGAACAGTTATGACATATGTAACTTGCAAGAGTGCAATATTGAGCTGAATCTATGCAGAGGAGTTATGTTGCGATTATCTAGGTCAAGTTAGTCGCCCCAAAAATAGCTTTATTCTGTTAGTTAACCATATAAAAATTACGTGATTCCTCCCACTTAATTCTATAACAAGCCCTTGGTCAACTTTATATTCTCCTAATAACATGTGCAATATTTACCGGCTATGGTTGCGAAATATTGAAAAAAGTACTCTTGGTTGATATTTAATAGACCCAACGCCTTCATAGTTCTACCATTTTCGATGCCACGTCGCACATCGTTATGCCGCTATCAAACCAATTTCTTCACATTTTACTTACATCCACTATTTATGTCTTGTCCGATAACGTTAAGGTAAATTTGCTTTGCCTACATTGATGTGACAATAATAGCGCCATTGTAAAACACAAGTTGAATCAACAAAACGCAAAAAAGATTCGACGCAGGAAAGTTTCTGATACGAAAATTATTGTCGGGAGACGATAATGAATCGCAGAAACTCAACTTCAAATCTGATGCTTTCGTATACAGGGCGATGCAAAAAAAAATTATTAAAAACACTGGCGAAACGCGAATTGAATCCGTATTTGAAAAAAGAGAAGCTTTTTTTTAGTCTGACCGGCAGTTTTTGACATTTCATTCATTTTTAACTGGTTTAAAAAAACACCCTGTACAATATTCTATTTTTATACATATCAATAAATTAATGTGTTGGCTGGAAAATTTTCATACTTATTTTTATACCACCGTGGATTTGACAGTATACACGTTCCCATGCTCGAAGATTCAAATAACTCAAAACAAATATTGATTTTGTTTTATTTACCTTATGATATTTAGCACATGGTAAGGTCTTAATTATTGTTATTAACTTGCGGGTAGGTCCAAGAGTCATAAATAATTGTTGTGACGTCAGTCCGATGCATAACAATATTATGATTATAGTTAGCATCTGGTGATATCATTTGTTATCTTTTAGTTGACACCATTTTGAATAGGACGGTCGGAGGACTGAACGGATGCTTTACCAATGAGCGAAAAGAGATCATTCGGTTTGATGACATTCGAGATGACGTCGACACGTCGTAACGCCACCATTTTGAATGGGAGCAAAAAGAAACCATTCAGTCCGCCACACCAGCCTTACCTGCTCGATTTTCATTGAGTTTTTACTAATGAATTTTGGCAGGCATCTAAATCTAAAGGAAAACGACGGGCTCTCCGGTCGAAATACGGTTCAAATTCCTTTGAAACACTAAATCATAATCTCGGATGGTACCGTTAGATTTGCCTAAAGAATGGCGCTTTTACGCGAACGAACGTCTCCCAAGAAGCAAACATAAAATATGGATTAAATCTGCTTTTATCTCTTTGAGAGAATTACATGGGAAAGCATAGTTAAGCTTAACGATCTAAAAAAGTGGCTTCTAACGACATTCGATTATTTTATCAGAACCGGGATAATCTGCATAATAGAAGAGTGGTGTTGCGCTTGGAATAAGAAACCAGTTTTGAGTGGTATCAATACGCAGCATTGGACTGGTGGTATTCCAGACGTATTAAAGGCATTTTATAGTGTCATTACTCATGCAGAACCAGTCAGCAATTTGTCTGTTACCTTTTACAGGTGTCACAAAGTTTTTATCACCTCACTAACAAGTGAACTTATTAATATAAATATATCACCGAGAAGGGATCGTACGTTATGTAAAACGTCTGTGACACGTTTGTCATCCGAGGCCCAGCTGGATCATTTGTAATTTTAAAGATACCTAATCGCGTCTTACTTTTTTGCACGCTAATGAAGATCTGTCAGATAGCGTGGCTTGCGAAATGGTGACCGCCTTAGTAGACAAATAATGCTAAGTAGGTACTGGCTTAACTGAACAGGAAATCTGCATTTTGTATACGCCGAGCATATAATGTTATTCCCTACGGTTAGTGGGTACTATTAATTTAATTTAACCTTCGAATTGTGCATGATATATTTGAGGCGAACGTGCGTGGTGGTACTCGGTACTCTTGCAAGCCTTTTAGCGAAAGAATGATTTATCTAGTAGTAGTTGCTTAAATCTAGCGCAGCAGCAACTGAATGACCCGGCTTGATCGCCGGTGACTTCTTGGACTATAAATGCCTTCTTAAACCTCCTGGAAGTTTATAAATCAATGCACAGTACCAGCGGCCGGGGAAGGCCTTGATATGCCGTTATTTTAATGGACAGGCAACGTAACAGAGACGAGATACACATACACCGCCAATGCGACATTCGCGGCCCACGCCGAACGCGCTATCAGCGCCATCTGCTGGGTCAACGCACCGGTATTTTTGGGGATACACAATACACACTCACACTAGCAGATAGTCGGCATTACGTTCAAACACCCTGCGGAAGTTACAAAAATGGTTAAAACGTACATGCAAGATCCGAGTCCAAAGCGGTCAAATCGGGCGTTCATACCAGCAATCTAGCAGTGGAGAATCGGAGATCGGATTAATTTGAATAAAACTGAACAAAAAAAAAACGCGGATTTTCTTTCTCGACTAGATCATAAAACCGTTCAGTCTTGCGACTGTCCTATAGTCCCGACCCTGTACCAACTGAAAGTAACTAGCGCGGGACTGAACGATTCTTTCTGGCTGGTTCATCATGAAAACGTGTTTTGTTAATAGGTGTATAGTTCTGATTTGTTTCTCTTGTTTCAGGTGTCAGCAACCGATCCCGACTGCGGGGTGAACGCAGTGGTGAACTACACCCTAGGTGATGGTTTTGAGAAACTGCAAGAGTTCAAAGTCCGATCGGACACTGGGGAAATTTGCATAAGTGCTTCGTTGGACTACGAGAGTAGAAACGCTTTTGAGTTCCCCGTAATAGCCACTGACAGAGGTGAGTAAAAGCTTTCTTATGCATAGAGCCACTAGGAACTCCAATTTTAACTGGTTTTAGTTTTGTTTCGTTATTTATCGCCTCTGCGCGTTATTTGCCCATAGACGTGAAATTCAAATAACTCACAAAAGATTTATCGGACACTCTAGGCATCTTTGGTGCTTTGTTTTACATGAGAACATTTTTTTCTTTGAGTGCCACGATTATGGTAGAATTATTAAGCTGCGTGGTCATAAAATTGTTTTCCCGAGGTTTTTTCCTGCGGAAATTTGACGATAACGAATCTTTAAGGGTAGGAAGGCGAAGACCTGATTTTCTAAAGTTTCAAGGATTTTTAGGAAAAATACAAAAAAGAAATCACAACGTCACTTGACCGATACTCACGAAAACGCGCAAATAATGTTTTGATACTCTCAGTTATTGCAAACTAGATGACGTCAATCGAAAAATAATTCTTAGTGTACCAGATCTCTTGGAGTTTTCTGAAGATTTATTTCAGATCGTTTACTTCCTGAACTATTGAGATTTCGTAAAATCATCTTTCCTCCTTCAAGGTGGTCTAAGCACAACAGCAATGGTGAAAATCCAAGTAACCGACGTCAACGACAACCGTCCAGTGTTTTACCCGCCCGAATACAACGTTTCGCTCCGCGACGGCGGTGGCTCATCGTCAGCCACCGCCCCCGTAGTGGTGGTTTCCGCCACCGACGCCGATTCGAGTAAATTCGGCACGGTGACGTACCGAATAGTGGCGGGAAATGAAGGGGGACTTTTCCGCATCGACCGAAACACCGGCGAAATCTTCGTCAATCGACCCCATCAACTTTCGACTAGAAGCCAACCCTATCACCGACTGAACATCAGCGCCACCGATGGAGGCAATTTGAAATCGCTGAAAGATGCTGAGGTGTTTATTAGTGTGATAGATTCCACACAGAAACCACCGATTTTTGACATGTCCCGGTACATGTTCGCGGTGAGCGAAAATGTGAAGAAAGACTTTGTGGTTGGGCATGTCAAGGCTACGGTCATCAACAATGGTAAGTTTTTTTAGAAATTTTAATAGAAATGTTGCGCGGTCATAAATCAAGGGGCATTAAGGGGAGCTAATGACGGGTAATGATGGCTTCCCGTTAAATTAATTCGGTTCAAACAGCTTTTACGGCGGATCACGTGTGGGACATTGATACTAACAATAATTGCAGCCAACTTCATTACACGAGTAATGAGCGCTAATAACGATGCAAGGCGAAATTGACGGGCCTAATAGCGATTTTCGGGTGTCTTGAACTGCGCCATTATTCCGATCAGGCTTAAGTTTATGAAAACATGATGTGAATACTTAAAATTCTATATATATGTATATACATATATGTATATATACCTACAGACACTACAGTAAGAAAAACTGTTTTTGTACCGTTTTTCACTTGTTGAAATTGTATCACAAAAGGATATTCATCCGAGAATTATACAATCACTTCGGAGACACCCTACCTGCTCCTGTGATAGAATAGAGCGTGACGAAAAATCGCGTGGTGTGATGGAATTTCGAGGAAATAATTGTTATTTTTTAAGTGAGTTTTTAAACTGAAAAATGAAGTCATTAAGATGTTGCGATATCAATTAGCGCTTTCCTGCGAATTTATTAAAGAAAATTAACGGCCGTAAATATTTAAATCGTTGTGTTTATTGCTAAAAATTGTCGATTTCTTTTGCATATTGATAATAAAGTTTTATTGTATACACGAGTTCCACCAATAATAGCGTTATGGAGAGGTGCTCTTTTTTTGTTTCTGGCCATATATTTGCTTTATGACCGTGACTTTCCTTTGCTAGGTACCTGTACGTATATGTCTTTATTGATGGTACATTAAATCGGCTATTAATTAAGAAATACCTAGTAATAATATTTTTTACGCATAAAAGGTTCAAGATTTCTTGGAAACAAACGCTTTAGCTCGATTTTGGTGCCGAGCTGCGCTGATGCACGTGGGCCAATAAAAGAATTTCATCAGAAAATAACACGAAAAAAAATCAAATCCCGTTCTTCTTTTGGTTTTTATTTGTACAAGAATAAAGGCCCTAAGTAGCTTAATACGGCCGGTAGTCGGTATCTTTCATCGAATTGTCAAGTCCCGTCACATACACACACACACACACTCGGTTGCCATTCCCAGGGCTCGCGAAATTTAAGCCTTTTCGTGTTCTCTGTTCCAATTTGAATAGCCGACCAGTTTCGTTGACAGCCGAGTAAATCCTGAATACAATGGCCATATTTTCGGTTAGCATACTACCGAAACGTCGTTTTTTTTAAGGCGATTCAAGACCGAGCATCCCTCCGAAATAATTGCCTCTTTTCTGTTTCACGGTGCTCTTGTTTATTATAGAAGGAGAGGACATTGTTTCGAAAAAAATTGTAGATTATATCCCGATGGCCGTCAGTAGGAGTCGGTGGAGAAATTAAGGATCGTCTTCAGAACCGATAGAAAAAACTACGAAAATTACCGATGCACTGAAACGTATGAGAGCTGAATACCTGAAATTGCCAGGAAGGCAACCGGTACAGAAACAAAAAAACAACGCTTCAATTGTCAGTCTTAATGGCGTCTTCCGGTGCTCTCCCGATTCGCCCGCGAGAAATATCAAATTTCGAAAGGTATTTTCGGAAAAAATTCGAAAAATTTGTGCGCGAGTTGTAGCTCATTTAAACAGAAACGTGATGAGTGTTCACGCGTGATTGTGCCCGCCAGAAAAGAGAAAATCACCCTTGGAAAATTCCATTTTGTACCTGGACGAAGCTCAAATTAAACTGACGTAAAAGTTTCGGCCATCGAGGCGGAAAGCCATTTACCTCCATGACGTCACCTAAGAAAAGTAACATTTTTCCTGAAATTTCAAACTGATTTTCTCTTTTTTTTCCGCAGTTAAATTTCTCCCTTTAAACAAAATCTTTCAGGAAAAAGGCCTTCATCGATGATGTAACGCTCTTATGCAGTTCTAAACCTAAACGATCCGGAGATTACCGAACTTGAAAGAACCTCCATTAATGCGGACACAAACAAATGTTCCGTGATAACCGACCATTTAGTGAATCTATTAAACAATTAAAGCCTTAACGACAGCTCGTTCTTCACGTGAGGTTACGAAAATATACGTTTCGCCAACTCCACGAATTAAGATGTAACACAAAGGCGATTCCACTGAAATGGATTTTTAATGTAACCACTAAAAAATCAGGTTTCTTGATTGCTACAAATAATTTTTTTAATGTCGATTTGTTGCACATGATGGTTCCATTAGGCATCCAGTCGTAGGTTTCAAGCCACCTTGGAGGGTTTTTTTCAGCAGAATTGCCCATCGCAGAGCAAAAACGTCCATTTATGACAAACCGAAAGGCAAAATTATCGTCGAATTTTATCGTTTTGCCACTAAGGTAGGACTTTACGGTTACGATGATTAATTATCGTCCCAAACCGAACCATACATTATTTGCGTGCGTACAATGGGTGCCGGATATTCCTGAAGATCTAATAAAGCAGATTAAGTTTTGATGAATGTTCGGGAAGTTTTAATAAGTTCAAATTTTATTATCACGGCTATAAATAGGTAGGATGATGACCAATTTCCAGCTCAGAGGAACAACAAATATTACGCATATAAAGCCGAGAGAGCGGACGAAAAATCTAATCGCGGAAGGACTTCGAAGACAATTTCTACAAGAGGTCTGACGGTTTGGAACGTTTCTCTGAAATTCCATTTTCTCCACGCTGAATTTGGAAATTATGACTTGTAGTGGGGTATTTTCCCTCGTCGAATATAAAAAATATAATTTGGAAAACGTTCATAAACTGTCCTCGCAAGTACCGATGGGTTCACACGAGCCCCCAGGACAGCAGCTCTGCTCTTCGCCAACCATGGCGCAAATTATCGCATTATTAACGTGGCTGCGCTTTGTTTCCAGCTTTCAGTTGTAGAGAGATTTACAGCGCCTTGGTCACATTACCTCCACCATTTTGCGGCAAAGAATGCGCCCGTTCAATGGACATTACTGGTATAAATTTTTAATAAGTCAAACTAATTGGCCGGCCGCATTCAGGAGTCTTTCGAGTCGAATATATTATTAATAGCTAATTAGTTGCATGCATCTACGTAAGTTCGAAATCCGTTACGTGTACGTTGTGTATTTCCAAAGGTCGAAACAATGTGAGATATTCGATCTACTCCGGGGACCCTGAGGGATTGTTCAGAATTGACCCGATAACGGGGGCAATTAAAGTTTCCGGCAACTTGGATCACGAAAGCAGAGCTTCGGTGCTGCTGAACGTGCAGGCCACCAGTGGCAATCCCCCCGTGTACGGACATACCCAGGTAAGAAAACGGCAATTTTTCCCAATTTAACCGAACTCCCGTTTTTCATGCACACCCATATCCCCACAGTTAAGCCTCAGAACCTCAGGACACCCTGTATAAATTCATATATCGATTACCTATTTATAGGTGAATATCGAGATTACGGACGTAAACGACAACAGCCCAGAGTTCGAATCACCAATTGTCCGCATCTCCATTCCCGAAAACACCGAAGTTGGAGTCCCTCTATATGCCGCCCATGCGACCGATAAAGACAGCGGACCCAATGGAGTGGTCACATACAAGCTGGGAAATGTCGGATCGGAGCTGTTCAAAATCGACCCCAAGCAGGGGCACTTGACCTTGACAAGGCGACTAGACTACGAAAGGGTGCAGAGGCACACCCTCACTATAACAGCCACCGACATGGGCGTGCCCCAGTTGAGCGCCAACTTAACCATCTTGGTGGAGGTGCAGGACATGAACGATAATCCTCCGGTGTTCGAGAAGAGCCAGTACTGCCTGAGCGTTTTGGAGTCTTTGCCGATTAATTCGCAGGTGAGTAGTTCCTGATGCGTGACAAAGCACAACTCTTCATCGTCATCATCATCATCATCATCATCATAAGTACTTTTTCTTCATTTGCTCTTCTAATGCTGCTTTAATGCATCCCCATTATTATTTGTTTTTGCCTCGTAGTCGAGGGAAAAAATTATAGACCCGGACCGGCTTGACATTAGTTAAGCAAATGGAACCTGATGGCGGTACCTAATTTCACTTTTGCATGTTCTCATGCTAAATGTCCGCGTTTAACAACGAAATACAAATAGAGATATATGGGTTAGTTAAGTGGGATTTATGTCGAGAGGGGTTTCCGAAACGAAGGTAAATTCGTGCTTTCCACCAGTCAGGTTGTCCTTAGAGAAACTATTCGTTGCTCTTACAGTTTCCAAAGTTCAAACTGGAAAATCATGTTGTTCCGCATTTTCTTTTCAGATCACTCAGATCACCGCAGTAGATGCAGACACGGGCAACAACGCGAGAATCACTTACCGCTTGGTACTGTCGAACCACTCAAACGACTACGTCTTTGGCATTTTCCCCAACTCAGGATGGCTCTACTTAAACGGAAGTTTAGATAGAGAGATCAAGGACCGTTTCAATCTCATCGTTTCTGCTAAAGGTAGCGTTCATTCCGCCATTTCGGAATTTCTGTGGAATTCTATCGTTTCAATATCTTCTCACGCAGATAATGGATTGCCGCCCCAAACAGCGACATCTCAGGTGACGATCGAGGTTTTGGACGTAAATGACAACGAGCCCACTTTCGCCCAGGAAGATTATGCGTTCAAAATCGAAGAAAACCTGGCGAGAGGGACCTTCGTGGGCAGAATCCAGGCTACAGACACCGATTCCGGTCTCAACGCTGCTGTTAGGTACAGTCTGATACCTTCCAATAGCAGCTTCCAAATCAACGGAGTTAGCGGTGAGTATTTGCTCGATGGGATCATGGAATAATTGATCCAACAGAACATGAGACACAAAAAATGTCACTTTGCATTTCCCAGGGAGCAAACACCTTGTTCAAACAGAAGAACCTCCATCTGTATATGCACACACATTTTAACGATCGGGGGCTTTTACGTGGCAGCCTGTTTGCATTGGCTAATGCATCGAGGCTTTTAATTTTTTTCAGTGTATCCTGCTGAGTACTTTAAACACCATCTATTTGATAACAAAAAACTTGCCGCCTGTTGGCGATTCTTTAAAAGCTACTGGTGATGGCAATTCGATTCTTTTTTTCCTCTCTCGTCGCAAGGACGCGCATATATTTCAATTTCGCTTTAAGAAATCGAACAAAGTCATTTTTAGCCGATCGGGTCAAGTCTTTTCCCCAAACTCATTCGGTGCTAATGGCGAGCGAGTTCTCATAAATATCGTTTTCCATTCCGAGGTCTGTAAATTGAGACGGCCGCAAACAAGTTTACGTCGACGGCGCATGATTAATTTTGACACCCCTGATTTCGCTGAACAGATACGGATCCAATTCGTTTTCGCTTCTTGACTTCTTTAAGGATCAATCGAAGAAACTGTTTCAGGCAACCAAACAACGCACTTATGCAGGGTCTATCAGTGACGATGCGACTGCTACAGGGCGGTTCGGCAACTTTTTTTTTTATAATAATGCCATCCGCTGCTTTCTGACGGAGGAATTCATTTCAGGAGACATTACGACGAAAGACATCCTCGATAGAGAATCAAGAGAATTCTACGATTTAGTAGCCGAAGCCAGGGATCAAGGCCAACCTTCCAGAAGCACCAGAGTAGCGGTCAAGTTCAGCGTGCTGGACGTTAACGATAACGCGCCAGAGATTGTAGATCCTCAAGAAGATGTGGTCAGCGTCCGCGAAGAGCAGAGCCCTGGGACCGAAGTCGTCAGAATTAGAGCCATCGGTAAGAAATTTATCCGTTTCCAACCGCGCCCCATTGTTGGAGACTTTTTGGCTAGCTCAGACTGTGAATTTTGATTTTCAGACGCCGATAATGGCTACAACTCCTCCATAACGTACTCGCTCCTCAAAGACTCAGATGGTTTGGACACTTTCAGCATACACCCCATAACGGGAGTGATACGCACCAAAGTGGTCTTGGACCATGAGGAAAAGACGATTTACCGCATTGGGGTTGTCGCCCTCGATGGAGGTCACCCCCCTAAACAGAGCGTGCGCATGTTGAGGATTGAGGTGCTGGATTTAAACGACAACAGGCCAACTTTCACAAGCTCCAGTCTCACGTTTGCTGTGAGAGAAGACGCAAAAATCGGACAGGTGATCGGCAGCGTTGCCTCGATATCTCACGAAGACGAGGAGAACATTGTTCTAGACAGCACTGGGAATCACATAACCTACACCTTAACCACAGATTTGTCGGAAGATAGTCCGTTTGAAATCGAACGAAGCACTGGCAAAATTGTCGTGGCCCAAGAGCTGGATCGGGAAACTCACTCGGAATATAAACTGGAAGTTCGCGCTTTGGATATCAGGACGTTGAACAACCCCCAAAGCAGTGCTATTACGATTAAAATAGAAGTTAGCGATGTAAACGACAACGCTCCTCAGTTCCCTAAAGATCCGGTGGTTATATCTGTGAATGAAGACACTGCAGTCGGAACTTCGATTTACAACTTCACCGCAATCGATTTGGACAGTGGCGAAAATGGTGAAATTCGCTATAGTTTAACCAGTCAGCAGCCAAACTCCACCTTCACCGTGGACTCCTTGACTGGGACTTTGACTCTAGCAGCTCCCTTAGATTTTGAAGCGGTCAAAGAACATTTTTTAGTCATCAAGGCTGTTGATCAACCCCTGAACGTCACCGAAAAGCGTAGCAGTTGCGCCACCGTGCGATTAGTTGTTACTGACTTTAACGATAACACCCCCAGATTTATTTTACCGCAATCCTCCACATCATACCTAAGTGATAACACCGTAGTCGGCATGAAAATCGAAAATATTCTTGCGGTAGATGACGATTCCGGGGATAACGGACGGGTCACTTATATTCTATCGAACAGCAACGATGCAGCTTGGTTTTCTTTAGGCTACGACACGGGGGTGTTGACTTTGGCCAAATCGTTATTGGGGAACCAGAAAACGTACTTGTTGAATATCACGGCAACGGATCATGGCAAACCCACCAGACAGAGTAGTATGAAGCTGAAGCTGCAATTGCAGGATTCCGCCAGCAACTTCCAGAAGCTGTTGGAGTCAGAATACGAGGCCAGCATAATGGAGAATGCGGGTGTTGGCACGCTGGTGACGCAAATCAGTATCAGGGGCGTTTCTGATGGCAGTAATCTTACTTTCTTCATCCCTCCCGGGATAGCAGGGGATACCTTTGAAATTCAATCCCCTTCGGGGAAGATATTCACTCGCAGACCTTTGGACCGAGAAGTTACCGAAACCTACCTATTTCCCATTTACGTTACTGACCAGTCAGCCCAAGAGATGTCCACTTTAGACAAAACGAAACTCTATGTCAAAGTGCAGGATATTAACGATCACACCCCGAAGTTTCAGCCGGGATCATGCCAGAGACTATCCATTCCCGAAAACAGCGAAGTGGCGGTTTTCCACACAGTGGTGGCGAGTGATATGGACAAAGGTCTTAACGGAAATGTGAGCTATTCCATTACCAGCGGAAATATACGGAATAAGTTTAGCATAGATCCGAAAAGTGGGGCTTTAACAGCCAAGCCGCTGGACAGGGAAAGCAATGCCAGATACTATTTGACAATAACTGCCCAAGATCATGGAACTCCGACGATGCAAGGTTATTGCAACCTTACGGTCTTCGTCGACGATCAGAATGATAACGATCCGAAATTTGACCTATCCAAGTACTCAACTACGATACTGGAGGACATATCTATTGATACATCGATAATGAAGGTGCATGCGTCGGACGCCGATGTTGGACTCAATGCTAAGATCATTTACTTTTTGGCCAATGAAAGTCAGTGGTTATTTCGGATCGATAACAAGACTGGAGTCATTACTACTGCTGGGTAAGAAGAATTAATTTATATACGTTCTCTCTTTATGCATTATCATTTCAGCTTGTTTGATCGTGAGCGAAAGTCCGAGTACAATTTCATGGTGGTCGCCACTGATAGTGGCAAATACAATGCCCGATCTACTAAAGTCCCCGTCACGGTTTACATTAAAGACGTCAACGACAACAAACCGATCTTCACCAAATACCCCTTTCAAGAGAAAGTCCCGTCCTATGTTCAACCAGGCCAAAACATCCTGAAAGTCACAGCCAAAGACATCGACGAAGGCACAAATGCCGAAATCGTCTACAGTTTGATTAGCGATAGGGTTAATATTGGAAAATTTCGAATAGATCCCAATTCTGGAACGCTTACAGCTACGCAGTCACTTAGTAGCAGCAATGGGAAGATTATCTATTTAAATGTTGTTGCCACTGACAAGGGCAATCCGTCGAAGAGCTCCACCGGGCTGATTGAATTGATAGTGGGAGAAGTTCCGCAAACGGAGTTTGGATTGCGTTTCCAGAATTCCACCTATGAAGTGACGATTCCAGAAAATACCGGACAATTTCGAGATATAATCCAAGTAAGCGCTGTACGCACCGATGGCAGGAGGCAGAAAATTCTTTACTCCTTCGGAACCGGAAACGAAGAGAACATTTTTGTTATTGGAGCGGAGAGTGGAGTGATCCAAATCCGGGATCCAAAGAATCTGGACTATGAGCTGCACCAAGCGGTTTATTTAGTAGTTGAGGCTAAGACAGAGGGGAATCCCAATTTACACGGATATTGCGAGGTCGTGATCAAATTGACAGATGAAAATGACAATGCTCCAAAGTTTACACAGCAGCAATACACGGCGTCCGTTTGGGAAGGGGATAAAAAAGGTGAGCCTCTGTGTATATAATACTTTACTTACAATCGTCTTCTGTCCTTTATTCTTCAGGTACATTCGTACTTCAAGCGATAGCCTCAGATGCAGACGAAGGCCCCAACTCCAGGATTTTGTATCACATCGTGGATGGCAACCATGACAATGCCTTTAAAATCGAGCCTGCTTTCAGTGGTATTCTTAAAACAAACACAGTTCTCGACCGAGAAATCCGGGATAATTACCGCCTCACTATAATCGGTAAATTTGATGTTTATTCGCTCTTCGTTATCGTTAAAAATTTGCTTCTTTTAAAGCCACCGACGAGGGAAATCCTCAAATGACAGGCACAACCCGCGTGCGTATTAACGTGGTGGATGTAAACGACAATCAACCCACTTTTCCACCCCCTCGGACGATAAAAGTAAGTGAGAATACCGAAGTGGGGAGCCTCTTGATCACTCTTACCGCCAACGATGTGGATACTTTTCCTGAACTGACTTACAGCTTTAGTCCCAATGTTGACAAAGAGTACTCGAGTTATTTTAGCATCGACCGCTATAGCGGGAAGATTTTCCTTAGAAAGATTTTGGATTTTGAAATGTGGCAAGAATGCAGCCTCAAAGTTATCGCCTCTGACACTGCTCATGTGGCCGAAACAGTCCTAACAGTGGAAGTTGGGGATGTCAACGACAATCATCCAGTGTTTACGCAGAGTTCTTATGAAGCGCACTTACCCGGTAAATGTTATTTTAAATAATACATTTCTGTATAATTTGATATTTTAGAGTCAAAAATACTAAGTAAGTTTTACTTCATAATTTCAGATCTGGTTTCAACAACTTCCACCCTCTACGACATAACCACCCTTAACGCCACCGACTTAGACTCTGGAAAAAATGGAGAGATCCTCTTCTCCATTTTAAATCCGACACCTGGATTCTCTATCGGTCCATCGAGCGGTGTCATCAAAGTCAACGTTTCCAACACATCTGCCAATTTGCAAGACATTTTCCTAACCGTGAAAGCTCAAGATTCCGGAGACCCGGTTCTGCACTCGTTGGTGGCTGTTCGTGTGAAGAATAGCAAACGCATGGAGAGCACTTATGGCTACAAGAAGGAATATAAAATCACCGTGCCTGAGAATATCAATACTGGTAGCGTTTTGATTCATTTGGCTAAGCCCAGCAGCCAACTTTCCAGTTTTTCCATCCTCGAAGGGAATCTCGATAAGATATTCCAGATTTCCAATCCATCTGGAGCATTGACGCTGGTTAAAGCTCTAGATCGGGAATTGCAAGATGAGTACGACTTAGCAATAGCTATTGACGAAAGCCATACTCTAGTGACTCATGTGGTGATTTCTGTGGAGGATTTTAATGACAACGCACCAGTCTTTTCGGATAGTGAATATGAGAAGAGTGTTAGTGAATCTCAGGCTGTGGGGAGTTTAGTTGAAAAAGTCGTAGCCACTGATGCGGATTTAGTGGGTAGCGTCAACAGTGAAGTGTTCTATGAAATAACCTCGGGCAATACAGATGAATGCTTTCAAATTGATGGTAAAACGGGAGTTGTTTCTATTAACAAAAGTCTAGATTTCGATAAAGGACCTACCGAATACCACCTGGTGGTTAAAGCTTGTGATAAAGGTGCAAAGCCCCTCTGCTCTTTGGCCTCAATGAAGATATCACTTCTGGATGAAAACGACAACGTCCCACTTTTCCCTTTCACTGATTATATGGAGTCTGTGGAGGAGAATGAACCAATAGGAACAGCCATTTTCACCGCTCACGCTACGGATTTAGATAAAGGAATTTTTGGGACACTAAACTACTCCTTGGTGGATTCTTATAATTATGGCGGATTGGAGAACTCTTGGAAATTGTTCCATATAGATTCGCGCACAGGTTTGATTACCAGCGCCGCTGCTTTTGATTATGAACAGCGTAGCAGATATAATTTCGCAATTAAGGCCACCGATGCTGGGGGCAAGTCTTCATCCATCAAAGTATACATAGAAATCGAAGGTAAAGACGAGTTTTACCCTCAATTTACGGAAAGAACTTACAAATTTTCTTTGGCCACATCAGCGGTTTTGCCTGTTGGTTATGTTGTAGGCAGAGTGATGGCTACAGATAAAGACAAAGGGCCTGACGGCAGGGTTGTTTATCAGCTGACCACCCAACACTCATATTTCAAAATTAATAGAACCAGTGGTGCGGTGGTTTTGAAGAAAAAGTTTGATCAATCGGACGTTTTAACATCTGGAAGGGAGATCAGTTTAGTGGTGACCGCGAGCTCGGGACGGCAGAGATCTCTGACCAACATGACTGTGATAGAAATTGTCTTAGACCCACTTGCTGATCCCGGCACTAATTTGGCAATCGGCGCCCCCCAAGGGGGTCTTTCAGATTGGGCTTTAGGGCTGGTGATTTCGATCGCCTTGCTGCTCATCGTCTTCGGGGCTGCTTTTGTTTACATACATATGCGCAGCAAACGCAACAAAAAATTAAACAAACCAAATCTGAGCTCCGAGACTGTGTCCACTGGGAACAACTACGTGGATCCCAGTGCCTTTGATACCATTCCCATTCGAGGAGGGGCGCCCCAAATGCCATCAAACCAATTCGCCCCACCCAAGTACGATGAGATTCCTCCCTATGGAGGAGCTCACGCGGCAAGCACGAATTCTGGAGCCGCGACCACTTCGGAACTTTCAGGTTCGGAGCAATCCGGATCAAGTGGCAGAGGGTCTGCCGAGGATGGAGACGATGGCGAAGACGAGGAAATTCGGATGATAAACGAAGGACCTATGCAAAGAACTAATGACTCAGATTCTTTGTCTGCAGTCTCAGTCAGGAATACTCAAGAGTATTTAGCCAGATTGGGAATTGTCGATACTTCGGCGCTACAGCGGGTCGATCCTAGGGCTGGTAGCAGCAAAGAGTCTCTGCACCATCACCAAACAGTTCCTCTGGATAGTTTGCATACGATGTTTGACGAGGAAGCTGCCGCCAATGAGAACGACATCACTAATTTGATTTACGCCAAGTTAAATGACGTGGCAGGCAGTGATAGGGCCAGCTCCACCGACGAAGGAGCGGGAGTGTCTGCAATGGAGCACGTAATGGCGATAAGTTATGGAGAGGTGCCCGCGGTGACGCACCATCAGCCCTCCATGAACGGATCTCTCAGCTCCATAGTACACAGTGAAGAGGAGCTGGCAGGGAGCTACAATTGGGACTATCTGCTAGATTGGGGTCCTCAGTACCAGCCATTGGCGCACGTTTTTTCCGAGATAGCAAGACTGAAAGATGACACCGCTTCTGTGCACAGCGGCGCCAGTGGGACTTCGAGTGTGCGCAGCAAAGTGTCGGTGGCTCCAGCCAAAAACATTCCCCCTCCTCTGATAACCAGCGTGGCCCCCAGAGCCATCGCAATGCCGATTCTCAATACGAGGGGGCACAATCAGATGATGGTGCTCCCTCGATCCCCCATCAACCACGACGCCGCGGGGGCGAGTTTTGGCGCCTCCACAGCTATGTCGCCCAGTTTCTCCCCTTCTTTATCTCCCTTAGCCACGAAGTCCCCTTCGATATCGCCTCTCGTAGCTCCCGGCTTGTCTACAGCTCACCACGTGATGTCCCGACAGGCCGCTCAAAATAGGAATAATAAATCTGTCGTGGATGCCGAGTTAAGGATATAGTAATGGTTGCAAAACTCACATTGAGCAGAGCAATTTTGGGCTGTGTTATAGGAGCTTTTTGTTAGACTGACTGTTTTGTAAATTTTGTATTGTATAGAATTAATTGCGATTGATGCTCACTAGGTCTTAGGTTAGTTGCCATTTTTAGCCATATTTATTCGCTCGTCTTCCGGAATTTGGTGCCGAAATTTGTCGTTAATTGTTCCTAATAAGATTAAGGAGCGGGCCCTGGATCCGAAATTTTCCCCATATAATTTGTTAAAATGAAAATTTGCAAAGTGTGAATGATTAGGATAAATAATGAATGTAGATGTTTTGCAATTATGTATAAAAGAACTGTAAAAATGTACAAACTGTTAGGTAAGCTGAATAATAAAAGACATTTTCAAAATACGTATTGAGTTTTCTTTGCATCAGACGATTAGAGTCGGGAGAAAAATTATTCATCCACTGAGCTTTTTTTTTTAAATATGTCGAAGCAGTACGAAATTAATAACGTGTGGGGTATCCTTTAGATCTCATAATTTCTCTTAACCTGTTAGGCATCGATTCTACTAGTTTCCTAACGTAACCTGCTCCGATCTTTGACCATTCCTCTCGACATATTGCTTTTAACTGCGCTTTGTTCGAAATGTGTTATTTTTTACCTTTCCTTTTAACTCCGGCCGTAAATGTTCAATAGGGTTCACATCTGGGGATTGGGGAGGCGTTGCCGACACTCTTGCTCCACTCGCAACGACGCGGGCTGTACATTTTGGATCGTCGCCTTGCTGCAAAGTAAATTCGTTTATTTAATTCCCATTTGCTCCGCACTTTGTATTAAATTTCTTTTTAAAATATCTACGTAAACAAAGCGATCCATTAATCCATCGATAAAATTTAATTGTCCCCCCCTTGCCGCGACATACATCCCCAGATTAGAACTGAACCTCCTCCATACTTCACAGTCAGGATTAAGTTTTTTGGATTACATGCTTCCCCCCGATTTCTATACACAAGCGCCATTTTGGATTTTCCAAACAGCTCAATTTTAGAATCGTCAGTGTTGAGCGATATGCAGGGGTTCCTTCCTTGGAGGTTGGAGATACCACCCGCGGTTATTGTACGAGAGCGCTCACACGCGAGCAGTACTTGTAATACTTGTCGGTTCGAAGTACCGATGTTGTACTACGAGAGTCCAGGACGAACTAGATCCCTGCTTAGCAAGGTAAACACGTGGGATCTCCTGAAAGTCGTGGAATTAGGAGAACCCTTTAAACATTAACGCGGTTTATTGACTGACTTGTAGCACATAGGTATGATTAAAGTTGAAGAAATGCAGGATTGGATGATCGCGATTCCGATGACGAGTATGAGCTGTGATTGAGGATTGGCGATGCATCGAATCTCACGATAGTGATAATAATAATGCTTCCCAGCTTCTCCCAGCCCTTGAGTACTGGAAGCTGATGGTCAGCAGACATAGGCGTACTCTTAATCGGAGCGCATTTCAGCCGACGAATGCCCATTTCGCCAGGCCTAACGACTAACAGACAGATTATCTCGTGACCCGAATATTGCCTTCATCCCGAACGGGACGTGATGGCACCCCCAATTACGACCACCATCAAAGGTAATGTGTGTGTGTGTGTGTGTGTGTGTGTGGGGGGGGGGGGGTACGCAAGAATTACCGCCGATGCACATTTATGACTTGAATACCTCGCAATTTGGGTCTTAGCAAAAGTACAAAGGACGAAGAATTTTAACCATTTCTAGCGAATCTAACGGATCGTGACATCTGGGAGACCACAAATGTAAGATGTGCAGGGGCGCAACTTGGGGTTTTAACTCGATCGATGAAGACATCGAGATTTGGTTCACTAAGTCTTAACCGTTAGTAAGGATAACGTTTTTCCAATAGTCAATATTTTTGTCCAAATGCCTTTGAGCAAGCTCTAAACCTTTTGTCCTTTTTTTCTTACTTACTAACGGTTTTTCCAGCCAATTCGTGCCCGTATACCTTTTCGTATTGTCCTTTTATGGAAAAACCTTGTGGTAATCGCTGACTTCACTTTTCACTATTTCAGTTGCAGTAGTTCGGGGATTTTTTTTAACTCTCCTTAATATTGCCCGTTTCTCTCGACGTGTCAGTGTACTTTTCCTCCCTCTCCCCGGCAAATCTTTTGTTGCACGGATTGTATTATATTTTTTTATAATGTATTGAATCGTAGACCGGCTTCTACTCACAATTTTCGCTGTATCTCTTTGCGACTTTTCCTTCTTTATGATACTTAATAATCAATCATCTTATTTTTTGAGACATCTCTGCTGATTTGCAGCCCATTTTAAAATTTACTGATGTTCTTTGTCACAATTGGTCTCAAACTAACATTGAAAATGTTAATTCTAAACTCCTAAAAATTTTTATCACTGAAATTGGCACGCTAAACACAAATTTATATATTTTTTTCAAATGGACGAATAATTTATCTCCCGACTGTATATATGCCTACAGCTCCCCTCTCAGCGTTTATACAGCGATAGAACCTAAACTATTGCACAAATTATTAAATCATTTGACCACATACAGTGAGTGAACACTTACGTTTGTAGTAAATATACACAGAGAAAAAAAAAGGAATATTTATTATGGATCTATTTTTTTTATTATATTTTTTATTATTATTTTTAATTATATTTTTTTTATTATTATTTTTTTTTATTTTTTTAATTATATTTTTTTTCATTAAAAGATACTCTTTACAAGATCCTTTAAAGCAATTGCGATCTGATCTTTTATATAGATCAACGAGCAATTTTGTTCTAACTTAAATCATTACTACGTCATGATTAAAACTAAGGTCTTACTCATTGATTTGCTTTAATATCTAATAAGTTTACTACACTAAATTTAGCATGTAGCACAAATACCGCACAATAATCTGCTTTTCACTGTCACTATTTCACTAACTCGAAAGGCTTGGTTCTCTTAAGTCTTTTTACTACGTTTGTGTTGTCCAAGAACTGGATGGCTTCGACATTCACATGGTTAAGTAACCTTTGTTCGTGGCTACTGGCAACTTTGGTGATCGTTTGGTCAACAGTTTCCATTTGAAGGTCCCGATGGATGTCTCTGTTTCGACAATACCAAGGTGCATCAACGATGTTTCTTAGTGCTTTGTTCTGAAATCGTTGGGTCCCTTGTACGTCGCTCTTGCCGCCCAGAGTTGAATGCCGCAGGTCCAAACAGGTTTCAGTATTTGTTTGTGTAATAACAGTTTGTTGTATGTAGATAACTTGGAATTTCTTCCAAGGAGCCAGTACATTTTTTTTAGTTTGATGTCCAGTTCTTCACGTTTCTTTTTGACATGAACTTTCCAGCGGAGTCTCGAGTCTAATGTCATTCCCAGATATTTAGCTGGGTCAGCATGGGGGATCTAGGTATTGTTGATCCGAATGGGTACACGTTGTTTTTGTTTATTGGTAAAGTCTACATGTACAGACTTGTTTTCATTTAACTTGATTCGCCAGGTTTTAGTCCAGATGTCAATTTTATTAATAGAGGTTTGGAGTTTTTCAGCAGCCTCTTCGTGATCTCTTCCGACAGCAATGACTGCGGTGTCATCAGCGAATGTTGCTATTGTTTCTTTTTCAAGACTTGGGATATCACAAGTACATAATAGATAGAGTACTGGACCCAGCACACTACATTGTGGTACTCCTGCTCGTATTTCCTTTAGTTTTGAGTAGGCATCTTCTTGTTTGATTCTGAAATACCTTCCCGATAAATAGGATTGTAGAAGCTGTAAATGTTGTTGTGGCAGAAACTGGTTCAGTTTTCGGAACAATCCTTCGTGCCATACTTTATCAAAGGCCTGTGGAACGTCGAGAAATTTTTTTTATTAACATCATGAATCTCATTAACATAAATATAACCCGGAATGAATAACTTAAAAACGATCCTGGTTAACAAAAACTCAAAACATACAAATATAAATGCTACTTGAACGCTCCCGAAATACTGGAAAATATCCTTCTGGATGCTCGGTAGTGGTTTATTTAGCACTTGGTGTGACCACTTCTAGCGCCTACAACCGCTCTCAATCTTCGTGGCATAGAAGAAACTAACTTTTCCAAATGATCAAGTGGTGTTTTTCCCCATTCCCTTTTCAGACTCTCTTGCAGTTCTTTCAAGTTTGACACCGGCCGGACTTTCTTGTCCGAATATTCCCACAGGTGCTCAATGGGATTAAGGTCTGGGGACTGGGGTGGCGTTTCGATCACTTCTGGGCGGTTGTATAAGAGCCATTCTCGCGTACGGTAAGCTTTCTGCATGGGATCATTATCCCGGTAGAACCGAAATCTGTCCAAGATCCCTAATTTTTCTGCACTGGGTCGTAGATTCTTTTCCAGAATATCAATGTACATTGCAGCATATCCATGCATTGAATTTTCTAATTTACTGTAAAAATCTGAATTAACAGTCAAAATTTCACGACTTTATCTCAAACCATTTCGTATATATCGATAAAAAGCTTCTTTAGAGTTCACTTTTTAAAAGGACCTAGCTTTCTTAGAGTCCATTTGCCGACCTACGTTTATATGAGGTTTTCGGTCTATTTTTTGTCGTACATTCACCCCCTGAAATATTCACCTCTAATTTCCGCACACCCTGTATTTAAACTCGAACGTCATACCTACTTTTTGATCCACCCTGTGGATTTCTATATTTACTTCTCCCCATACTTTGACGCACTAAATAAATTTTTAGCCACAAACTGATACCTCTAGTGGCGAACAAAGAGGACGAGGCTTTTTCTGAAAACTTGAGCCCAGAAATGGGTTTTTTTCATTGGTATGCGTGCGTATGTTTTTTCTTCATAAGAGCAAGTGCGAATTGTTGAACTACCAAAATATGCAAACTTTGGCTTGATATTAAGAAGATCAATCTCTGATACAGTTTCTCCGAGGTCATAACGTCCGAGCTTTAGATTTAGCATATGCAAGTATTTATAATGGTATTTTCGCTGTTGATGAATATGATAAATAAGTACTTCTTTGGCAAAATTGTGTCTCAAAGATAAAACAAGGAGAAGTTTGTATCACAAACCAACAAAGATAACAATATAAATAAACCAATTATGGTTCAAAAATAAACAAAATCATATATTTTTTAAATTGCCAGTATTAGTTGAAGTATAATAGAATCACAATGATCTGTTTCGTTATACTTTTTTTGACTGTATTTTTGTCGACCTACCTGGCCCTAAAGCGCAAGCATTCCTTTTGGACCAGAAGGGGAGTACCTCAGATCGAACCCAAATTCTTTTTTGGGAATTTCACAGATGTCGCACTAGGCAAATCCATCAATCCCAAAGTTATTGTGGCCTCTTACAAGGTATTCAAGAAAGCTGGTGCACAGCACGGTAATATTTCCGATATTTCAGTTTTTCAGATCTCCAATAAGACGACTTTTTAGGTGGCATATACATAACATATTGTCCTCTGTGGATACCGGTGGATTTGAAGCTAATCAAACAAATCTTGTACAACGATTCTTCGTATTTCGCTGCTCATGGATACTTCTATAAACACAAAGATGACATGCTGACCAACCAGCTATTTAATGTAGAAGGGTCACATTGGAAGGAATTGCGAAGCAAACTAACTCCGACTTTTACCAGTGGAAAGCTCAAGCTAATGTTCGACATTCTCACGGAAATCAGAGATAAATTAGAGAAGAAAAGTAAACGAATTTCTATCTAAAATCGCTTTGGTTACGGTGATTAAACATTTAGTGGGCGATTTATGTCTTCACAAGGAACCTTTGAACATCAAAGAAGTGTCTGCATGTTTTTCGATGGACGTAATTGCCAGTTGCGCATTCCGTCTGGAATGCAACTCCTTGAACAATCCAAACAACGATTTTAGAAAGTAAGGCAAAAAGGTATTCGAAGGGAACCTCTTCTAGAAACTACTGCAGATGCTCGTCAATCGGAATGTGCTCAATTTCTTTGGATACTCATAGATGAGCAAAGACGTAAATAAATTCTTCATTAAACTACTGCAGAATATCATTCAGTACAAGGAAAAAAAATCCATTGTCCGGTGATTCTTATCTTTATTAGTCTATAAATCTGGATCTGATAGTGCTGTGAATTTCAGACATGATTTCTTGCATCTGCTGCTGGAGCTACGGAAAAACGAAAAAATATGCAACTCGTTTACTTTGAACGATATTATCGCCAACGTGTTCCTTATGTACTGCGCAGGTAATCAAAAATACACCTTAAAAGTGTAAAATGGAAAGGTGAAAATTGCATCACAGGATTTGAGACAACAGCCACAACGACGTCTTTTTTAATGTACGAGTTGGCTATTCATCAAGACATTCAGGACAAAGTGCGGAAGGAAATCTTGAAACTTGTCGCATAAGCTCCCGATGGCCATTTAACTTACAACCACTTGCAGGAGATGAAATATTGCGATAAAGTTATACAAGGTAGAAATTACAGGGACGTTGCTTGAGATAGGTGACTTAAAAGAAACATTATTTACAGAAGCTCTGCGTCGTCATGCTGTAACGAGTGATATTCCGCGACTCTGTACGGCGAACTATAAAATTCCAGGGTCTAACGTGGTTATTCAGAAAAAGGCGAATGTCATTATTCCATCGTGGGCCATTCAAAACGATCCAGAGTACTTTCCGAACCCAGAGAAGTTTGATCCTGAGAACTTTAGCAAGGAAAGTAAAGCTGCCCGTCGGGAGCCCACATTCCTTGCTTTTGGAGATGGTTCTAGGCAATGCCTTGGTAACAAACGTTTCTGATCCCTGAGCGACACAACTGCATTCAATTCAATTTGTAGGGATGCGGTTTGCTTATCTTCAGCTTAAACTGGCGTTGGTGAAGTACTTGACGAATTATAGATACTCTTTAAACGAAAAGATTCCAAAGAAAATTGGGTATTATGCTAACCTCGTTACAATTGAACCCAAAGGGGAAATATTACTAGATATTTCTAAGATTTAAGCGTTTCAAATAAAATGTTAAATTAATATATATTTGTTACCTTATTTTTGCACCCTCTCCACGCCATTTTTTATTTTTCAAACAAAAAAGGATCGTCCCAACCGAATAGATCCCAAAATCCAAATAGTCTTATAATAGCAGAACCAATTTTCTGTCTTTATCAGAACTATAAGGAAAAGAATGACAAATACACACGCGAAGCGATAAACCCAAAGAATCAGCTGTAATGTGTCAGTAAAGTCTATCCAAGAAAATCGTATAAAACGCACACAAACACAAGATTAATTGATTTTTCACTAATTATTGCTTAAAAACGGTCAGTAAATCATGTCCTTTGATAACGGGAAAGACGAACTAGAAGTAAACAGACTCCCAACTGATGTCGAGGAATTCCAATGGAATGGCTGGACATTTAAATACACAAAATCCCACATCTTACACTCACTGTGTAACTCTTCAGAAAAATGCAAAAGACAAGCAGCAGAGCAGTGTTTACTGTGCTTGTAAGTGCTTTAAGATTCTCATGTAAGTGTTACAAGCTATTTTTAGGTACACAACATGTTTAGATCTACCTCACTTGCCAGAAATGGTATTTCCAAGAAACATACTCACTGTAATCCACCCAAGTGGGGGAAGAATTGAATTCAACACATTAGAAGCATTGAAAAAAGTCTGCAGTAACAATTTGCCTATTCAAGTAGCATGTTCAGAATCTTGGAGGGAATCACGGTAAATCAAATAATTTGGAGAAAAATTGTTGGGTAATTAAAAAAGTAGATCTGCAGAGCATTTGGAGCAAAAGATAAAGCCATTTGACTGGACTTTCAGCACTGATTATTCAGGCACTTTGAGTAAAGAAGCTCATATAGAAGAGACACATGAGAAAATAGATATGAAAATGTTGAAGCAAAAAGAGAAAATTCTCTTTTATCATGAGATGACCCTGTATGAGGACGAGCTGCATGATAATGGAATATCATCTTTAACAATCAAAATTGTAAATTTTGCTTGAAGATTAACAAACTGAATTGCCATAATTTTTTTATTTTTAGAGAGTAATGCCAAGTTCATTTTTTGTTCTCCTCAGATTCTTTTTAAGAGTGGATGGAGTTATGGTAAGACTAAATGACACTAGAGTATTTCATGATTTCTCAAAGGACTTTGTGATAAGAGAGTTCACAAACAAAGAATGTGAAGTTAAAGATCTGAAATTGCCCTTGACATTATTTGGAGACCCCAACATGTTAGCAACCTACATACCTTTGAAAAAATCTATTAATGAAAAAATTACCTTTCCTAAAATTTTGCTGTAGAAATTTTATTAATAAACATATGTTTAAATTCTTGAGATTGATTTTATTTACTGAGGGAATGTAAAAAGGAGGAAAAAGGGAACTTATAATTTATAAATGTAAAGTCTATATTCATAAAACTTTAAGCAATGAATTCATAAGGAATGGGCGCTAAACCAATAGCACCATCTTTTCCACTCACAATATGTGCTGGTTGTGGCTGAGCTGGCTGTCTCTTTAAAACCACCTTTATGTTCTTTTCTTTGGCCTCACGACGCAGTTTCTCATTTTGTTTCACTCGCTCAAGGAAATCCTGCCTGCATTTTGAGTGATTGACATGTTCAATGCGAATGTTGATTCTTTTGGGAATAATTTTCCCACGGACCCTAAAGATGATTTTTATAAAAATTCTCAACAATAATCTTATATCATTAAATTTTAATTTAATCTCTTAAAATTCCAGAACAACAGGCCGGGTGTCTTTTGAAGATTTTTTCCTCGGCAAAAAAAAAAATCTTAAAATTACTTGTACATTTAAAACTTTCATATTTCTTGGAAAAATTTAATTTGTTCATGTAAAGGACTGAAAATTTGATTTCAATGAACATTAAAGTAATCTTACCGCTTATTGACAATAACTCCCAAAGCATGAGCGGTGACATTGAAGACACGTCCAGTCTTGCCGTGGTAAACCTTGTAGGGCATGCCTTTCTGCACAGCTCCATTACCTTTAATATCCACAATATCTCCAATCTTATACACTTTCATATATGTGGACAGTGGAATGACCCCATGTTTCTTGAATTTGCGCGAGAACAAATCCCTTGTACCACGACGATAACCTTTTGAGTTCGTCATTTTCTAGAATACAAATAATAATACGGTTTTTTGTGCAAATGAATGAATTTTTCAGTTGGAGGTTAAGTTATCCACATGCTGCTACTTGGAGAGTCTGTGAGCGACATTTTTGATGTTAGGAGATGGGGGTGAATGTTATGTGGGAAATTTGATAATATTGGATCCGTTTTCAAGGAATATTGTAATGTTTTATTGGAAATAGTACAAAAACTTACCTAAAAACACGTTTCACTAGCCGAAAACTGTCTTTTGGACGAAAACTGAAAAGAGAAAGAACGAGAGAAAAGAAAGGGATAATGAGAAGAACAGAACTTCATGACGTTAGTGACAACAGGTTTTTTCTTTTTTACTGAACTTCTGCTGTCCTATACCTACCGCACTGAATCGCTCTTTTTCACAAATTTGACAGAACTCAATGTAATTTATCTAAATTTATAGTGGAAAAATTTATATTTATTTAAATATTAATTGCTGAAACTGTTGGACAAAGTACAAACCTGAGTGTATGTGTTGCCATGGTAAGTGTGGACTAGTTTAAAATTCCGTGTGCATTACTCCAAGAGTATATGAACTGTCAGAAGAAAAACTGGTGTAGACAAGTGTAAATTTAGTTGGACAAAAAACAAGCTTATTGCAGTTGACTCATTTTATCGGAAAAAAGAGAGAGAGACTTATTGCGAAAATAAAATGCGTGAGAAAGATAACCGATTGGAAAAATAGTGGTACGGGGTAACTCAACGTGATAAACAGGGGTAAAGAGCGGTTTTACTGTTTGATTTTTGTTTATTTCAAATAGAAAAAGCATTGTTTTGCATTAACATTTGGACGCAATTTAGATTTTCCAGGTATCAATTCCTTATTTAGTTTTTCAACTCTTTTTGCGCCTCTCGTGCTTCATATTTCGAGCCATAATACCATATTTTTTGTGTGATACCAGCATTCATTTACAATCTTGTGCTTTGTCCTTCAAGCAGTATACTCTCCAAATAAGTTCACAGTAATTTCCTGTATATTACACTGAAAATGGTTAAGATCACTTACAAAGCTGGCGATAAAGTTTTTGCCAAAGTGAAGGGGTATCCACCGTGGCCTGCAAAAGTGAGTACTAAGCATTGTATTATCATTCATCGTTATGTTAAGAAAACCTCTTGGTAGCAGAAGAAATTCATGATAAGTTAAGTCACATACTTACATTTTAATCGTATATTAGTGCAGCTAGTAATTCACTTTTACTACCATATTTTGAAGGATTTCTGTATGATCTAGGCATTCAGGATGTGTGTTTGAACCAATAGAAATTAAATTTAATGAATTGCCATCTTAATATGTTCTTTTAAAAATTTCCTATTTTAGTGAAATGAGATAATACTACAGTTTAAATGATTGTAAACATGGGTTCATGTAATTGTTAAGTAATATATTACAGAAATAATTGATATTAATTTTTAAATATTTTATATAATTGCCAAACTAAGGGCCTACTAATATGTAAAGCCTGATTCATCTTTACAGCAATATATTGCTGCAACTTTCATAGACTAATATCAAAGTTACGGTTGTATATAATTAAAATTAGAATATAAAAAGTTCCAGAATCCAGATATTAATATTTATTCTTTACAGATTGTAAGTGAGGCAGGCAGAAAATATAATGTCCTATTTTATGGCACTGAAGAAACGTAAGCACTCTTTGTTCCACTAGTAATCTTTTAAAAAATCTTGCATAATTATTTCAGTGGCACCATTAAGCCTGAAGACCTTTCCTATTATTCAAAGTACAAAAATAGCTATGTTAAAAAGTATGTAAAGAGACTGGGTTATGAGGATGCAGTAAAGCAAATAGAGGAGGCCATTGAAAATGAAGGGGGAGATGGTAACCCTGCCGCAGATGAGGATGAATCTGTCCAAGAGCTAGATGTTTGTATTTACTTATTTAACTAACTTTCTTAGGTGACTTTGTGAATTTTATTATTAGATGTCTGATACCTCAAGTGCCTCAAGTATTGCAGATAAAAAGGTATCAAGGAGGAAACCTGTTATAGAAGGTGCAAGAAAAAGCACAGGCAGAGGCAGGAAGTTTAGTAGCTCTGCATCAGAATCAAGGGGTATTAACATTGTCATGTTTAATGATAAGTTTAAAACTAAAACTTAATTTTTCTACATTCAGAAACCTCATTAGAGCCAATTGCCAAAAAACTGAGACGAGAATCCAACACCTCCACTAGTATGTATATAATTATATACTGTGATGAAACTTAAGACATAATTTTCAGACTCAAAAGATGAAAGTGAAAAGAAAGTGAAGAAAGCAGTTGAGGGTATTGATGAGGGTTCTAGCAATGTTGAGGAGTCCAAAAACAGCCCTAAAAACGAATTGGAGAACCAAGAAATAAACCAAGTTGAGACAGAGCCTAAACAAAATCCTATTGAAAAAAACACAAACGATAATGAAACCAACAAAGAGTAAGTTTATGTGTCAAGAAATTAATGCTTTTTGATTAATTATATTCATTTTTTTTGCATTTGATTTATTGTTTTGCAATTGGCATTAACATGTCGTTAAACAAAATCGCATAAAAGAAAGGGTTATTGGATGTTGTTAGGGTTTTGAATATTGGATATTTTTTTATCCATTTCAGAACCTTCAGTAAAACCAAGAGTTGTTTAAAGAGCCACTGTGCCCTCAGGTGAGTAACAATTAAGAGGAGCATATGATTCTCATGCTACCTATTTATCTAATAATATAAGGTTAAGAGTTACAGTTTAAAAGGAAGTCATTCTAAAGTCCAAAAAAATATTACTCATAATGAACCATTTAAATTTAAACTAAAACCAACAAACCAAAAACATCTTAGCTGAATCTACAAGTTCTGCACATTCGCCGCCAAGAACTCCTCGACGCTGTATGGGCTCAAACTTGCCAAGGTATTTTTGATACGCGAAAAAATTGAAATAGTCAATTTCCTGTTTAAGTGCGGCGGTGAACCATTTCTTTAATTGTTATTAACCGATGTTATGTTAAGTAGTTTTTAACTAATACTATCACACCGCCGCTTTTAGATGATTAGTTAAATATTTAGTTGGACATTTGTAGCTATTAGTCCTTGTAGTGTTTTATTAATATGAAAAATTCATTACAAAGTTGTTTTTAATTTAAACTGTCCAATAACCCTTTTCATTGCAATAATGTATAAGTCAAAATTTAATTCTTTTCTTGGAATAATAACTGAGCGCTAGCCTAAGGTACATACTAAAATACATAGTGATTTGCCCCTTAGCTCCAAGTAGAGTGGGACAGTAAAAAAAATTCCAGATTTTACCAAGTAATGGCAATTTGCAAACTTCAATTTACTTGAAATTTTTTGTGTTTAACACAGAAATATAACGAATATAAAGGAAGTAGAAGTTACAAAACGGAAATCTGTAAGCAAATATGTTTTGCGGTCAATTCATAGATAAGATAAGCATTAAAAATTAGTATTAGTTGTCATAAAATAGAGCAGAAAATTGACGAAATTAAACAAACATGAAATTTGATTCTAAGGGGTGACTCAGTCACATGCCAAAGCAAGGGAATAAGAAACTTAGCCATTCGGATAAATAGTGAGGATATAATAAATGTTTCTGTTACTGACTTTCAAATGGCAAGTTGGTCGAAGTCGCGTTGAATGTCTGAAAACCATCAAAATCTTGCTCAATTGAAAACTTGAATATCGTCTTCATCTTACTTGTTGCTAATTTTAAGAAGAAGTATTGAGATGTACAAAAGATAAAGTGGTTATTTTTTGCTGGTTAATTTAACAACTACGTATCTCTTTAAATGCCAATAGATTTGCGTTTTAGACTTAATACAGGATCGACGAGGAGTTTAAACTTGAGCTATGTCGTGTTGAGTAAATTATGTAGCAGGTCGAGTGAATTTGTAGAGTGCTCTCAGAGGAGCTAACTGAAGCTGGTCAAATCGCAAGAAAGGTGCAAGTATCTTGATTTTTTAGTATGTAGTTATTGCCTTACTCAACTTGGCTTGATAAACAAAATGTATGTAATTTCTCTGCCTATAATGTTATGCACTTTACTATATTTACCAATCGTGGTTATTTACGTAGTATTCCATGCGTTTTTATGTTCATTTTCAGTAAATTTAGAAATGTTATTTTCTGCTATTAATCGCAGAAATAACAAACGTATATTTAGCCAAAATAGGTGAATTTCAAGGCTGTTCCCCTGCGTCTGACGCTCAGTTTAATTCAGACTTTCGTGCTTCTTTTTCTCAGAAAACGATCGAATTGTTGCGCGCCTTAGCAAGAACTTTGATTGGTTGGGAACTAGCTGCTGTTCTCACTCACCTCGAAAGCAATATTGGGCGTAGTTACAATTGCAACCAAAACGTGAATACCAGAGTTTTGGTTTTTTGCTGCGCCCCAAATATCATTCGATGAAAATAGCCGACAGACTTTTGTTAAGATTTAAAAGTTTGTGCGATGTTTTCATACATTCATTGCTTCTGCCTTTGTAGAACTACCAGAAGTTTGCGCGACGACCAAAATGTACCTTCATGCTTGGTTTCTAGCGAGAAAATATTGTACCTTTATTTTTATTTAATAACGTTTCTCTTTTATATCTCAGATCGGAGCTGGTTGAAGCTACAGAGAATATCCAGAAATCACCAAAAGGCTGCCCGATCGAAAACGTAAACATCGTTAAGAAATTTAATGTGACCGCTGATATGATTGTTACCGAACAATTGTTAAACAACCACATTTTATACGTAAGTTTTAATGTGCCCTAAAAATAAGCCTGTTTTATATGTGAAAAAAATTTGCAGGCAGATTATGTTAAGAAGAATTCAGAATTATTCATAGGTAAGTGGTGTTTTCCTTTAGTGGTTACCTACACGTTTCAACTCTTTACTAGACAAACCTGTCGAAACACGCCGTGCCAGCAAAGACGACGTGCTGCCTGTTAAACTACCTTCAGGCAAATTATGCTGTGTTAAAATACATCAAGTACTTCAGTGGCCTTTGACTCATAAAGACGAGTACCAGAGAGCTCTCTACGACGAAAAAGTGGCCAAAGCCGCATTAGAAACCAAAAACCTGTTGATTAGTGGAACCCAAACCCCCGTTCAAGCCAATCTAGAGGTGATTATGGATATTGGAAAAACCCCAGAGGATGTTAAGGAAATTTTGTATACCCAAGACATCGAGTCTAAAAGATGGCGCTTGAACCGTCTGAAGAAGGAGGCCGAATTGGTCACTTGGGACACCCAAATAAAAAACTCTCTTGGGCTAGATATAGCCATGCCGGACGAGGCTATAAAAAACATTAAAGATTTTTGGAAGTTTGACAAACATCTGGATCTTTTGATGTTTAAAAAGCATCCTCATGTTTTAGACACCATTCGAAGGTTGCGAAAGTACGTGGGAAATGTCTCAGAGTGGGTCATGTCTGCTGAGGATTCCGATATTTTCGCCAAGAAGACTGAGACCATTCGCACCGAAGCGGAACGAATATACAACAGAGTCAAGGTTGTTTGAAGCAACCTTAATCTCAGATAATAAAAATCTTCGTTGCAATTTTCAGACTGTCCTTGACATGAACGAAAAAAGTGGCACATTTTGGGACAACTTTATGGAACTCGTCGCTGAGTTTAGGAAGAAGTGTCGAGACATGGAGGAGAAGGATGTTTTGGTTTTGTGTGCAGAACCTGGTTAGTTGCAACAATTATTTATCGCTTTAAATGTCTATATAAACAAAATTGTCTTTCAGACTCAAGACAAGCATTTCTTGATAGGATTGATCAGGCAGCTGAGTCTGAGGTAAGTTTTACTGAGCAAATTATAGATTTTCAGTTAAGTAAATTTATAGAATGCCAACGTGTAGTTAACGAAAGTCGTCCAATGCTAGAAGAAGGCACAGATACCGTGGTTCTTTTAGTAAGTAGGCATTGTACGTATGACTTATTGCCAGAAAGTTCCACAGACAAAATCACGACCCCAGGTGATACACAACGTCAAATCCAACTTCCATTTCAAAACTCAGGATGGAGTTTATAAATTCGACTTTGAAATCGATGAAGTTTAGAATTTTTAAGATTTAAAGCGTTATACTAAAATGTGTCTAGTTTGTTTACCAAAAGCATTACATGTTAATTTCGCTTGATTTTGCCATCCATCTAGTGTCATGATTTTTACTGTAATGTGTATGCTTTTTTTGCCTATAACGTTGTTAATAGTTTTTGATGCGATTTAATTATATTTTCCACCAACTATTTAATAATTATCGATTGTATTGTTATAGTTACGTCATTTCTCATACGTTCTTATGTTCACTTACATTACATTTATGATATAAATGTAATGTAAATAAATAATGTAATAAATTCGGAAATGTTATTTTCTGTAATAATGAATATCATTTTATTGTCGTAATACCATCATTCACATAAAGTGTGTTAATTTTAAGAAATGATCACTTTTATTACGAAATGTAAATTGTTGTTCTAGTCCAATGGTTGAGACTCAGGCAGTGGAATTGTTGGCTTCTCATCACCTTTTTTAACACCCGTCTGTCGGGAGAAACCAAGAAATATCTGGGGAGACTTCTTGGTTTCTCGCACCGAACTCCGCCTCATCATGAATTTCAGGAATTTCAGCTCCTTTCGTTAGCACATCTCCATCGTTAATATTCAAAAACAAAGTTACATTTTCTAATTGCTTGTAAATTGATGCGAATGCCCCGATTTTTCTCTTTAAAATATCTTCATTGGCATTCCATCCAAGCCCTGCAAAATTACATTTACTACCTTTTTTTTTTAATGAATATAAGAACCTTGAGGAGGAGAATAAAGTTTTTTCAAATTCAAATTCATCAATTCCATCTGGACTTCTACCAACTCCTTCATGAGCTCCATATTAACAGCCACGTAACAATTTGGTCTGAGTTCTTTTAGAATACTGCTCAGCATTTCCAGAGCGTCATACCGTCTTTTTTGTACGGCATATTGAGAATCTAAGTCTTCTTCATAGAACGCCATAAATCTAAAATTAATAATCTTTTTTAACCAACTTTACTACAAAATCTCGTTCAAAATCGGTACCTGTACAACTCGCTTTCATCTAGACTAAGGTTTACATATTGCAAAGGATAATCCCGCAAAGTATAAAAGAGACGCGCTCTTTTAATCCATTTCTGTGTATAAGCAAAAAGGCATTTTGCCTCTTCAACACTGGTTATGACGGAGGTCGGTACGTATTCGTGCGATTCTATATTTAGACTTTGAAAAGAGAATATCATTGGGGTTTCGTACGAAAGGGGAGTTGCTGACAATTCGGCAGCATCATCCCCTGAAAATAATTAAAAGAAAGTTGTAATGGTTTACTGAAGCATTTCTCATCGTTCGTCATTTGTCAAGAATATTCAACAATTGTTAAAAATGTTAGCAAATTACCATCACATTTATTTAAATTTTTGAATGTGTCCGCTTCAGTGCCTGACTGAATGTTGTTTTTTCTGCTAATTCTAAAAAGTTGCAATCCGTAGAAAATCCAAGTTCGCGCCAAATCAGCCTGGAGTGCGTACACTTCTGGATTAGGCACAAGAGCGGCTTCTAAAGGGCTCAAAATGCTTTCGGCAGCTGTTAGATGATAACTACGAAATCCAGGTTAATTATAATTTTTTTTCAGCGTTGTTATGTTCCCTTCCAACAACGCTACATATATATATATATATATATATATATATATATATATATAGTTTTGCAATTCGAGCATAATTAGGATAACGTCGGATGTCGACATTCGTATAGAAAGTATGAGCATGCTTAAAATCACTTGGATTAAGGCGAGGTTGCCAAATTTGCAACGAAATTATATTTTAGGGATTCCAGTTATTTCTTAAATAAAAAGTATTTTCCTTAAAATCAGTATCATATGAAAAACGGACAATTAATATACGCTTACATAAATATTAATTCTTCCGTCATTCTTGATTTTAGATCTGAAAATGTATGAAAATATTTAGCAATTTTCCCTAGCTCTGTAACTTTCTTTGAAACAGGGCAACATCCGGAAAACTTCTACTCTCAACTTTGACCTTTACATTGTTTATGTTTTTTTAATAATAATTTTTAATTATAACTGCGAATTAACAGCAAGTAAATGTTTGAGATATAGACAATGCTGGCCAAAAACACTATATTACTCTTAAAGGCACAAGGCCCAAATAGCCACCAAGACAAATACGAAGCTCTTCTCAAATCCAAAAATTTTGAGGTTAGGCAAGTCAAAACACTAGATTTCGAATTCAAAAATTTGGATAAATTGTTGGAAAAAGTGGAAAATTATGACGATTACAGTGGGATAATTTTGTCCAGTCCCAGGTGTGTACAGGCAGTGCATATGTGTGCATTTTCAAAGAGCGTGAAAGCATGGAAATCAAAGTTTAACTTTGTTGTCGGAGAAGCTACATATAGGGATGCCCTAGAGAAATTGGGAATGGATTGCAGGGGCAGGGATACAGGAAATGGTTTAACTCTATCGAAATTAATATTGGAATGTAAGTAGATGGGATGACTACTCAAGACACTTGTTTTGTGCTAAAAATTCAATCATTTAATAGTTATTATACATTTACAGATAAGCCCCTCTGTGCTAAACCATTCCTTATTCCACATGGTAATTTAAAATCTGACACAATAAATCTTGAATTAGAGAAGGGAGGCATAGGAGTTGAATGCTTGGAAGTTTATGATTCAGTTGTAAACAATAAAATTGGACATGATTTAGCTGAAGCTACTCAAAACTTTCAGTTAATCCCAGAATATGTAGCTTTCTTTAGCCCGTCAGGATTTTACAGTTCTATTGAGCATTTGAGGAGGTTGCCAATAGATTTAAAGGAAATCAAGGTAAGATACTCTCGATTTGCACTTTAAATAAACAAAACTAGACCATATAGTCAGAGTCTCGTTAAAAAATTTTAGTTTATTGCCATTGGTCCAGTAACCGAAATGGCAATTTTAGAGAGTAATTTGCCAGTATGGGGAGTGGCAAAGAGACCAAATCCTGATGACCTTCTTGATGTGATTTTAAATCCTATTCAATACTGAATTAAGTCTTTAAGGCTAAGAGAAAACTAGGAGAAATAAATTTAGCATAAATTGGGATTGTTTCTTCCTTTGATACGTACGCAGCATTTGGCCAATCCCCTCCTCTAACAAACATGCTTCCCAATTGAAAACATGACTCTGCCCATCTAAGAACATCCCTTTCAGCAGTATCCATTTCTTTCTGAAGTATATCATGTTGCAACTTGAGATTGGCGTTGGTGTCTTTTCCTATTCGGATATATATCCAAGACAGCATTTGCATGTTACTGATTACAAGACTTGAGAGTTTTGAGGAGCACGTCTTCGGGCTTTCTTTGGTGTTCATAAATAAGTCGTCAGTGCTGCAAGATACTTCACTTTAAATATTGTTCCTTGGCAGATGATTTTAGCACCTAAAAACTTCAGGGTTACACTTTTCGCCCTTCTCAATAACCCTTAAAAGAAGTTGCTCCGCTTGTTCAAGGTGTCCGAGCCTTAACAAGATGTGACTCAGGTGGTTAACTATGCGCATATGTAGAAAGGCCACCTTAGGGTGATCCGAATGATCCCTTATAAGGTTAAGAGCCTCGTACAGCAGATCTTTGCTTTCATCTAGGAAGTCGTGTATTAACAGGATTTTTGCCTTTTCGTAGATAATCGAGGCCTTCATTGAAAGGATTATTAGGTATTTTTCTGAGTCTTTACTTTCCTTCACTGTGGAGTGTTAGTTTAGTGTCGTCATATGGGTGGGTTGTTATACCTACCAAGGGTCTCATCGAGTTTGGCCAACATCAGCCCGAATTGTTTGTGCAGGGGGTTGGGTATTTCGCCTCCGGCAATTTGCTCACTCCGGTTGTGATCTAATTTGTAACACATTGAATCTTTTTTGAGCTCGATGTAATAGGCTTGCAGCTCATCTGTACTGGAGGGTTCGGGAGTTCCAGCCATGATTGAATTTTTCTTTAGTTTTTAGTAGTTCTGAAGGTTTTGTCAGTGCCAGTTTGTGACGTGAGATTTTACCGGTTGACTGCAGACAGAGGTGAGTTTTAATCAAAGGAACCTCAATGATTTTTTATTTAAAACACTATGAAATTGCCATAATACACAGTTTCTTCAAAATAAATAAAATAACATTAAACTATGTTCCAGCCTCTGACAAAATCATACTCATCCGATGAGAAAGGGTCTTTGAGTAAATTTTTTAGTCCTATTTATTCAAAGACCCTCGACACATAAAGAGCTCATATTAATATGTTAATCTGTGGGTTCCTCCCTTTGCTCGTCCAAGTCATTGCTCTTCGCAGATGGTAAATTTGACGCCCCGTTGCCTGAAATTAAAGAAGAATCATTAATAGAGAGCAACTCTCTCGAGACATCAAAGGTAATGAAACTGACGGAGGAAGGGATCAGTTCGAAGATCGTAAAAATTTATGAGGAGATAAAACTCGATTAATTAATTATTCTAATTGCTGATGTTGATTGGTAGCCCCAATAAAACCCTATTTTCGTATAATAATTGATCGATTAAATACTATTAAAGAATTTAAACAGAGATGATGCCCACTTGACGATGTTTACTCTCTTGATATTGGCTATAAGTGTTAGCAGGGAAGTAGGTGTAAACACTCGGGATGGGTCATAAAAGTGGGTAATAAGAGACATCATGAAATAACCCTACCGTTAAAAATAACGTACGTCCAAGGATATTCTTCGGACAGGCTTGATCGGCCTATTCGAGGTCCAAACCACAGATCTGTGGCTTTGGGGTCGTTGCGTTTGTGTAAGATGCTCCAGGTCTTGTCGTTCTTCCCTACTCGGGGGTTTAATAGGAACTGGGGTGCTGATCGTTTGAGGTCTAAGAATAACAAAATCAGATTTTTTAAAATTAGAAGTTTCCTTTTAGAGTCTTATTGTGAATACCTGCGGGGTTTAGGATATCCGAGAAAATATCATCGTTTTGAATACTAATGTCTGGTTTTAATGTGTTTTGTGTAGATTGTAGTGTGCTCTGTTCGTTTCTTTTCCCCGTGCGCATTACCATGCGAAGCTTTCGTTTTGGGGCCTCGAAAGTCACTTCTGAAAACCCACATAAGGTTAATTTATGGTTTTCCGCAGGAATTCTCACAGTACCAGGTTTGTTAGGGTCAGTCTCAGGGTGAGGCTGAAGGGAGAAATTTTCCGATTGTCCGTTGCATTTACCTAGCGGAAAAACGAATCTAAGTCTTCCATCTGGGTTTAAAAATCCACGCATGAAGCCCCATTTATCGGCTAAAACCAAAGTGCTTGTGACCGATTGTTTATCAGCGATATCACTTCGTGTAAATACCTTCATAAAGAGAGTCGGTTGTTGTATCAGTGTGTGGTGGATAATAAGTGTCTCGATCAGTGTTTTGTTCTGTTGAATCAAAAGTGCGTTTTCCTATGCGAGTTATGGGGCGAAACCGCCTTTTGGGGGCTAAAAAATTTATGCCATTTTTTAAGTTTCCTTAGGAGTTGAAATGTTTTTTTATGTGGTTTTCAAAAGTTCTCGGTCCTTATACAGTCTTAACTCTCGTTTAAGAAACTTTCTTGAAGCAAAATTAAGGTTTGATATACCTTCCTCGTCGTATTCGGGATCTCCGAACCTCTTGCCCACTCGCATATTGACTCTCATGGTGCGTTGAGCGCGATTCCTGATTCCTTTGGAAGGCACTGTAAGAAATTAAGCAATATTTGTCTCGACACACAAATGTAAACTTGGTAAAACCCACTCTAGAATATGGAAAAAAGCGCGTACGCGAACAACGCCGAAATCAAAAAGAGTAATCATATTGTTTGCCAAACAAGCCCTCGCATGAAGCAATATAAGCAATTATTGCTCGCGGCGAAAGAATATTAATGTAATTAGGTACATAATGAAATTTTGGCATTATCGTCCTACAGCTGGGCACTTTTCGTTTTTATCCGCGCCAATTTCGACGCTCATGTGGATTCGACAAAGCCTAATTCATACACAAAGCCGCTGAAGAATTACCTATATTTGCGATTTCGAATAGGTGAAGTCCATTATGAATAATGCGTTTTTTCATGCGGGTCTAGAACGGATTTGATCAGGGCATTTTTTACCGATGGAGAACGATCTTCACGTGAAGCGACGTGTATTTTTGCATGCAAAAAATCTGTGAATTCTGAGCTAAGTCTCGCCACAGTTCTCCTTTCGGCAAACGTCTCTTCTGTTACGATTAGCAGTCACATGTTAACGATCCCCTTTTTCGAATGTAAATTCACATCGGGAAATTCGCGATTTATTTACACAACATCAAAAACACGCAAGTTTCATGCCGATATGTACAGGTGATGGGAACGTCTGCAGGCAAAGCTTACGTTGCCACTTTAACATATTCAATGGAAATTCCTCGCGACAACTTACAGCCAAACGAGACTTACGTGTGGATTCACTGTAGTCACTCAACACCTCACAAACAACGCAAAAGGCGAGCAAGACGACCCCTAAACAAAAAAACTTCATGTTTTTTCGGTGGGTTTCGTTGGCGTCTTGCACCGCAACAATTGGCTCAGTCGGGGCGGTTTTTCCCCCTTTTATATAGAGCGAATGGAACGCCACAAGGTATTGCGTCGGAGGCATGGATCCTTTTTGCGTCGACCTGCACTTTTACGAGGGGCGAACTTCGGATAAATCTTGATAGTTTCTATTCTCGAAGGTGGTCTCCTCACAATTTGACCATTTTCCCATTTGTCGTGGGAATTCTAACAAGAACGAGATGCGTGCGAGTGGAAAAATCTCAGTCGCTGAATCTTTGAGCTCAAAGAAATTACGTGTCCATCTAGTTGAGGAGAGAAATTGTGAAATCTTGGTAATATGATGAAAAAAAAATCAATTCAGATTTAAGACCTGCAACGCACATAAATAACCAAACGTGGACGTGGCTACTACAGCGTGTCCCGAAAATCAATTAAACCACAACTGGCACTGGAAGCAGATTCAGCTTCAAGGATGTAACTATATTTTAATTAAATAAACCACGTTAAGGGCGCATTTACCGAGGTGCTTAAGTCGGTCGAGGGTTAATAATCACTTCACTTACAGCCAAATTAACGTAATGAGAAAGGTTATTTTTAAGATTCATTTCCACTTAACTAATTGGCCCCCAAAAATCAGTAGGATATTTTCCGTGCTCCGTTTAACCCTACTGACCATTTATACGGGCAGACAAATCCCCAATGATAAGTCCCTTGCCATCAGCATTATAGCCGTAGGTAGACTCGAGAACTTAAACCAATTATTACATGTAGTTTTAGACTAATTGAAAAATGTGAGAAAGGACATTTTCCTCTTTCCTTTCAGGCAGTTGGAGAAGGCTCGTTTTAGTGCCCGTTCCGCAAGTCACAAAGGCCTTTTAATTACGTAATGCGCCATGAATAGCGCATCACCTTCTATTATTTGAAGGCAAAGAACTTTCGTTGAAAATACGGTGCCACAGGGCCAAGTTCGGTTTGTTGAAAATCGTTTTAGCGCTTTTTTCCCATTGAAAATTCTCGATTTAAGGACGGCGACGTTGTGAATTCTCATTGCGTATTCGCGTCATCTTCGGGTCATCAAAGTTCACCAATATTTTATCATATTCATCGGCGTTTGGAGTGGCCGTGTTAAATTTATTCTTTAACTGGTTCAACTACGGCTAAATATCCTTGTAAGGTCAAAACCCCAAATAGCTGAAAAGGAACATTTTGCGGGGCGTCGCACGTAATGGAAAAACCTCATAAAAAGAGGGAACCAGAGGTATGGGCAATTATTTGGCTTATTAGGCAAATGGAGTGGAGTGTTAAAATAAGTAAAAAATCGACGTTTTTAAGCCGAAACGTGTTAATGTGGAACAAAACACGGATTGCAACGCCCGTGCTTCGAATGGGGCGATCGCACGTTAGAGCATGTTTGTTGGTGGCAAATACAGTTTTGTTTCTGTCTGATGGTGATCAAGGGAAAACAATAAATTATTGCCCAGTGGAAACCTGACCATCCACGAATATGAGAAAAAACTTTGGTAGACAGAGAACAGCCATCGGCGGAGAACCAATAAGGAGATCCGAGCTCATGGTTAAAATTAGAAGTTCTAATTTAAAGCGGAGCATTTACACGAGCCCATAAACAGTTCAATTCGCGTTTGATTTGGCAATTCAGTAGGGACATGTTCGGAAATTGGAAATTTAAAACGTGTGCAGTCAGGTCGCAAAAATTAACTTTCCCGAGAGGCAGAGATGAAGCGAAACGCTTTATTTAACTTAAAGCTTCTTTGTCGAAACGGTTGTTGCAATTGAGCATTTGCACCTTTGGAATATCAATTAACAACATGGACCATTAACCTGCAGATTCTTTAATATTCGTCCGGGATGTGCCAGACGTAATGGCAAAATTTAACGTAACTTGAGCTCTTTCGAAGACCGATAACATCTTCTGCGCGTGTTTCGACTTTGTTCGTTAGTCCTCAACGAAAACACGACACGAAGCTTTCTGATCCCATTCCTTTTCTGAGGCCTCTGCACCCTCAATTTCAGCCATTCTACTTTTGAGCACATTCGCCCGAGTCGAGCGTCAACGTCGCTCTAGCGCGAAAGGCTCAAATTCAATATTTTTCTCTTCTCCGTTCCATGCTCAATAATTGACAAATTCGAGGAAGAAAAGACAAAAGAGAAAGCAGCTGTGCGCATCCATCCGTATACGCCAATTAGCCCCTCCGATGACCGGCGAAATATCGTCGAAACTCCCATTATCCCGTATCACATCGGACGCAGAAGTAGTACCACGGTACCGTGTGCTACTTTCACGAAAGTTCCACAGTCAGTTCGTATCAGTGAAGAAAGTAAACTTTGGCGTTGGCGGTACCGTGGCGTAAATGTGCGAGCCGATTTAATCGATAGGTCGTTCAGGTTTCACCGGTGAGAAGATGGAGGAACAAGATCCTCTGGCACTTAACCAACCCTTAAAGCAAAGAGTCTGCAGGAGATCTCCCGTCGACATCGAATTCCAGGATTTGAGTTATTCCGTGAGGGAGAGCTATGGCGGTACCGGTAAGTGTTTGAGATCGATTTGTAGGCACACAAATCTTGAACTAACGTTTCCAAGTGAAAATTACCAAATAAACAACCTGCGATTGACCGTGACCATTGCAGTAACGGAATTTGGTTACTCGGGATTAATGATAGTTCTCGACCTTTTGTGACCCGGTTTTGATTCTGCAGCAGCCGTGCATTCTACCATGCTGCACAATGAGACGAAATGCATGTCTGCTCTTTATTTTTCCCTGTTAGTCGGTGATATGGTTGAAAGACACTTGAATACTAAATCCCGGCATTATCATACTTTTCAGGCACCGGGGCCGCCTAGAAGACCCGTGTAGGTCCCCATAGACATAAGTTATGCATTACACGGGCCCCGGATGCGAAAATGTGCGTTAAAGTCAATTAGTGTTACGGTTAAAAGTCGCTAAAATTAATTTAAATGCTAAATTCCCCTAAGAAATCTCTGTGTGGGCCTGACTTAGGGGGCCCCAGAATTTCTTTGGATCTCCCGTGGCGCTCCGTGCTGGTTGATATCGAAATACGTTACATCTGCTTACTTTCACCGTTCAGGTAGTTTAGCGTTACGTAAAGGGCCGTTTTGCTATTTTACGTGAAAGTGATTTCGTCACTGCGATGTGAAGGTTTCCTCGAGTCCACCGTAACCGCGACTTGTACTAATTTATTAATAAATGCCGCTTTATGGGATTGTTCTGGTGAATATTAAATTGTTGTTGCTGCGATCAGGGGTAAAAATAGACTGCGCGAATACGTGAGACGACTTACTATTAGCCGTGGAAAATTGGCGAAAACGCCGCGTTTTGGTAGATTTTCAGAGAAATCCGCATTAAAAAGTATACGGCAAATTAATGGTTTCGATGCGCCCCGCAGGCTTGCAGCAGAAGCCGGATGGTAATCGTGATCCCTCGACGAATTTTGAATACGTTCTCGGGAGAAAAGGGGCATTTCGCGAGCTCCAGGACCTCGCTAACCGAACCAGCCAGAGCCGGTGCGAGGCCCGAATTCACCTTTCGGCACGGGCGGACGCTGCGCCTAATTTTCACCTAAAAATTTTAAAAATATCTCAGGACTCCGTAGAGAGATCGCCTTAAAAATTATCTAAAATTAACGATCTCGGGAAGCCCTATGTGTCTACAGCAGCTATGTCTCTTTTAATTTTCGAGATACAGCGGTCATTACCTTCATTAGCCTCGTTTGCGAACATTAAAGAAATATCTGCAAACCCAATTAATGTCGTTTCCTTCGTAATTAATTATTTAACTTTTTAATGGCCTTAATGGACAATAATGCCGCCATGTGTTGCGACAGGTAATTAGGTGATAATACATCTTTTCACTTGGAGCTTGATTAAATTAAATCCGTTCTAGCATACGAAGTATAGACTGATCAAGCATTGGGTTAAAGCAATTAGCAAGGGAAATCTCGAAGTTTGTTGCAACAATAGCAATTATTTATCACTGGCGGTTTCTGCCAGTCAGGTCGTCGAATGTCGCAACGTGCCCGTTTAATCCTTTTTGCCGTAGAATTTTAATGTTTCCCTCTAAGTTTTCAACGTTTTGGATAACTCAAAGCTAAAAGAGTCGCATCGGGGCCCACAACGCTTCCAAGCCGCGGCAAAATTATTCACACACGCATCACTCCAAAGAATTATCACGTAAGACATGTTGAGAGGGTCGCTCCTAACATTTATCTCTTGCAGGGTGGAGGCAGATATTGAAGTTGATCAATGGCAAATTCCTATCAGGAGAGCTGACTGCCATCATGGGCCCCTCGGGGGCTGGAAAAAGCACCTTGTTGAACATACTGGCGGGATATGTGTAAGTAGGTAATTGCTTCACTTTTCCGGGCAATCAGACGTGGCTTTTGCCCTAGTCGATTTAATTTAAAAAAAATTAAATGTGCTAATTATTATTGCAAAATTGATAGGAAGAGCTGGTGTTTCGTTCGAGTAATCGCAGGCAGTTGATTTTTGCATGTGTTTGTAAAAATCGAAATTTGCCCTTTCCGCACAGAAGCTCTACTGCGAGGGCCCTCGTGAGTCGTGTAATCTAATACGCCGAAAGTAATCCGTCATAATAACTTTTAAGGGTTGAGGATAACCCCACCTGCTTTTTGCTTTTTTCCGTAAGGACGAAACAAAAGGATCGTAAATTTTTGAGTTATCCACATAAGAAACGGTGCTGTTAAGCAAATTGAAAAATGAACTGATAAACAATTCTACCCCTCAGGTTTCGTTCGACGCTCCCCCGGTATCTCCACATCAATTTCGATTTAAATATCTGCTCAACGTTTAAATCGATATTGCGACAAATTTAAATGGAGAATAACTCTCTAATGTTACACACTCAAACCTCAAACAAAAATGATTGAATCTGAATATGGGACATATGCACGCACTTGGGGCCCTAAGAGGGAACGCTGAGAAGTCCACATCGTCATATCCAATCTGGCGTTTTTCCTTACGGTCCTATAAATTATTCATCTTACGAATGGAGAACGTCATAAACCATCGAGCTTGTTTGTTGCCTTACAAGATCTTTATATTTCCTTTGCAGGACTGCCGGTGTTAAGGGGAGTATCAAGGTAAATGAACGTCCCAGGATAATGAAAATGTTCAACAAAATGGCAGCCTACATCATGCAAGAGGACGTTGTCCAGCCCCGACTTACAGTCGAGGAAGCCATGATGTATGCAGCTCGTCTCAAACTGGAAGCCGATGTATTGGAGTCGGAAAGAACGGCTGCGGTAAGTGTTATTCGTTTTTCATCCCATTCTACCCTCAAAGTTAAACCGATTTGTAGGTTTTAGAAGTAATTCAACTTCTAGGCTTGGAAAAGTGCTATCAAACTCGCAGCGAATTCCTCTCGGGTGGTCAACGCAAAAGACTTGCAGTGGCTTTGGAGCTGGTGAACAATCCCCCCGTGATATTTCTGGACGAGCCCACATCGTAATAATTAAACGCCTCTCTTCTGCCCAGTTTTATCATTAAATTGTATTTTAATAGAGGTCTGGATAATGTCGCGATCAAGCAGTGCATGGAATTGTTGCAAAAAATCACCAAGCAAGGCAGAACGGTCATTTGCACTGTACATCAACCACCAGCCTCGCTATTCCAGAATTTTGATCAGGTCAGTGTTCGGTTTGTTTTCCGTGTCCAATTTAGAGCACTCACTTAAAGACGTTAAAACTTCTTTTTATTTATGCAGACTTTCTGTATTTTATGCGATTTATTGCGACTTTTAGCATTATTTTTTGAGAAAACCATTTTCCCCGTACCCTTGAGACGCCGAAACTCCACATTTAAAATCATTCCATGTGCTTAGATAGCAGTTTAATGAGGTCTGTCAGTAAGCGTTTAATTGCAGGTTTACGTTCTTGCCAGAGGATATTGCGTGTACAATGGCACTCCGACGAGTTTGGTTCCTTTCTTAGCTGAATCTGGGTGCGCTTGCCCGCCAACTTACACTCCTGCAGATTATAGTAAGTATTAGGAGAGAAAGTCATGAAAAGTTTTGATATTCCCTCATGTTGTCCTACAGAATTAGCGTTTTCTCCCACTGTTGTCACACGAACCTTTGATACCCTATCATCGTGACATCGCTACCCGTGCAATAGGAGGATAGTGTTGTGTTTAAAACATTTTTATGAAAAATTGTATATGAAAATTGATTAACGAGAAACCACTAGCACCTTTGGCATAAATCGGTTGTCTTAAAGACCATTTGAAGGCCTGGAACAATGTGCAAATGTTGTAGGTTAATAAAATGGCCCTCGTAGCTGAAAACCTTCTTTCTGCAAGAGAAGATTTTGAGTTTTTACGTAGAGAAAAATGTGGGAGAGAACTTACGCGGTTAATTTATCGAATAATAGAAAAAATATGCGTAAAGGACGAAGCGTATCAAAAGAACTCGACAAAGCAGATTAATCATACTATATACCGTTCCTCGCCAATACCTCTAAAAACGTGTAGAATCACCAAATGTTTTCGGTTTTTCATTCCCAATTTAACAAATTTGCAAATTATCAGCTCAATGCCGGCATTGAAACACCTTTAATTCGATATGATGCCACGTAATTGTTATCACATTAATATCTGCATTCAGTTATAGAAGTCATCCAGTCCAATCCGGAAATGGTGAACACTTTAAGCGGGATGATTCAGAATGGAAAGATGAACATGATGAGCCTGAAAGCTAACAAAGAACCATGTATGCCCGTCAGAGAAATGGATATATGCGAGATCTATACCGATCAACTTCAAGACGAGATCATTTTCCCCCATTCAGTTTGGAATCAGCTGGGCATCCTCTTGTCGAGGACGTTTTTGCAGATGAGCAGGAACCACAGCGTGATCCTCATCCAGTTTCTACATCATTTGGCATCGGGCCTCTTGATCGGGAGCATTTTTTTTAAACTGGGCAACGATGCTTCTCAGACCATGGCAATGTTCAAATACATTCTCAGCATTAATGTGTTTTTTATGTACACGTACGTGATGGTGCCAGTATTAGTGTGTAAGTTATCCTGAGCAACAAGACATTTTAATCTAAAATAAAAGGTTTGCAGTTCCCATTGAGCTAAAATTGATGGAGCGAGAGTACTTCAATAGATGGTACAGTTTAAAGGCTTATTACATGTCGTTCACTCTGGCTTCATTACCACTGATGGTATTAAAAAACCTCATACATGTAATGTTCTTCTCGACCCCAATTCTTTTCAGATCATATTTAGCATAATGTTCATAACGATTGTATATTTTCTAACGGATCAACCTATGGACTTGTATCGATTTCTTTGGTTTGCAGCAATGTCCCTGGCGATTGGTGTCACCTCACAGGGACTGGGATACCTTATAGGATCCATATTTAGTATTACTGTAAGTTTTCCGACAATAAGCAAATGGGAAAAAAATTAAATATGTTCGGTTTAGAATGGTTCAGTGGTGGGTTCCTCGGCACTGGCTCCATTACTGGCCCTGGCCTGCTACGGGATGGGTTATAGGGCGGCCATTGAGCCTTTTATGAAAGTTATTATCAGTTTTAGTTACTTGAGGTTCGGAGTGGTCGGGTTTAGCGCCACCTTATTCAGCAAAAGAGACCTGATGGATTGTGACGAGATCTATTGTCACTATAGGAACCCCGAGGTAGATACTTATTGTTTTAAAGTAGAATTTTTCGTATTATAAACAATTTTTTAATTTAGCTCCTTCTGAAAGACATGGGAATGCTTGGGGAAGACCCCCGAGTCCAATTTTCCATCATCATTGCCTATCTATTATTGTTTAGAATTCTGGCCTATTGCACATTGAAATATCGCCTAACTGTGGAGCTTTCTAATACGATTGTGCATTTTGCGGCAAAAATAGTTCGCCAAAAAGAACGGTAAATAGGATTATATTGAGACTGCAACACAATGCGTAAAGAGGAATCAGGTTGTTTTGGTGATATTGAGTTGTAAATAATAATTTATTAGGCCATTATTGCTAAACTAGGGCTATTACTAGCCTAATTATTGTTGTGAGTTAATAGTTTTTTTTTCTTGCCTTATTTATTTGATTTAGAAACTATTTGTTTATTCTATTATGGTCAGTTGCAATTGTAATAAGCCAACAAGTGATCAAATGATAAATAATTGTGATAATTTCAATAGTAGTGTAGTGTTGTAATATAACCCATTTTCTTTAGTCAGTAAAATTTTCTACCCACATATAATACAAAATTTCTGGAAGAAAAGAAAGTTATTGATGGGCACTCATGGTAAATAAAAAGTAAATAATTTATAAACAGATTATTGCATAGTGCTTATCATGTTTTAATAATCTGGTCTAAACATGCAATCACAATACAAAAAAACATTGAAAAACTAAAATTCAGCAAATATTTATTGAACTTGACCCTTTCCACATAAATACTCAAAAAGAGTAAATTCAAATACAAAAAATAATTGATGGAATTAGACTTGAAGTGTACTAAGTCCAACTCAGTTGATTCCCAAAATACTGGCAAAGCCTATCACAATATTTCATATTATATCAATATCCAATAAATTACACCTCTTCCATCTGCAAATGTTCCTTTAATTCGTGTTTTTCTTCATCTTTAGATTGTACAGTATTAATCACTGGATTTTGAGAATATAAATAAATCGCGCACATAACCGTACAAATGGCTATAATAGTGTTTAAATAAACAGGGATTCCAAATAGAATCCAGGACAAAAGTGCCGTCAAAATCAGCTCTAATGCGCTGGCAAACGTTTTCAATATCGAGTTTAGAGTCTTCAGGAAAACACTAGTTACTATCCCTACTGTCGCATTGTTCAGCATTACTAAAAGGACCTTGTAATGCATGACTTTGACTAGATTATCATACTGGAAAGCGTTGAACATAGTTCCATTTAGTAATAAAAGGGTTATGTTGCAGATTATTGAGTCCAAATACATGAAGACATTTTGAACAAATATGTTTACCTCACTGCCCTGATTTTTTAGTAAATACTCATTATAAACTCCAGCAAAGCAAGAGCAAAATATTTGTATAAATAATAATATTGCACTAATGCTTACATCTAGAGATTGGGATTTTGTATTATTTACAGCTGATGCAGAATCTGCGTGATTCATAGGGATCTGCTTCAACATACATCCAACAGTTAGAATAACCAAGGAAATCCATTGTTTCTTGCTAAGCAACTTGCCAAATATCACCTATAAAAGTTTTCAAAAAGTCACAATTTAATGTAAGCCTTGTACCACACTCACTTGAAATAATACACCAGTTACCACTACTCTCAATTGCATCAGCAGGTAATAAGTAGTGGGATCAAAGGCAGATAAATTGATAAAAGCCAAATTATTATACAGGCAGTACAGAAATGCAGGAACAAAATATAATAACAACACCTTGCGATTTAGCACAATTTCTTTAATTAATTGCCCAGGTTTATGTCTAGAATCTTCACCATTAGCAAACTTTACAAAAATTCATCAGGAAAACTTACTCTCGGCAATAAAGCACTGATGATATAACAAGTTTAAGTACTTCAGTAAGCAAGACAACTGATACAATGTTATAATCATATTTATTGTCAGACTTTTGGGAAGCAGTGACCAAAATGCCTGAAAAAGAGATTTTCTAACAAGGGTTACAGGAAAATGTAGGTCAATATAAAACCAAGATTTGTTTAAAACTTGTATTGTATCCCTATATTCACAATTAACAACAAATAAATTAAATTAAAATAAAACAGTGAGGCACCAATGTTATTGATTGAATCCACAATCATAAGTTAAACTTACCTTGGTTAACAAACAATAAAATGTATGTAACAAAGATAACTTGGCTCAGTTTTGAAGGGAATAACTCTCTCCAGGATATTCGACTCATGTTTGTTCTACTCTCAATCACTTTACTGCAACAAAACATTCAATATTTTTCCAAACAAATTCAATTGTTGTATATTATTTGTTATTATAAAGGGATCACAGAAACCAAGATTTAAGGAAAGTGTCCGTTCCCTATTAAATTGACACATGACTGCGAAGTGTTTATTCACGTTGGGTATGTAAGTTTTAGCCACATAGACAAAAAAATAGGGTTTCAAAACTTATTAAAATATTATGTTACTAACAAATTAAACAATTTATAAATATAAACAGAACATAACCTCACTAAAAAAATGACATTCGAATTTACAGCTGACGTTGACAGCCAACAGACATCACTATGTAAACAATATTTATTAGAGAATGTAATTGAATCGTAGACATTTGAGAATAAAGCCTTAAGCACAAATAGGGTTTATCGAAACGATGGAATTGCACACTATTCTCAATTAAAAATAACTCAGAATAGCATTCGCTGAGAAGCCGATGTTAAATTTAAATTTTACACCAAAAGGTGCAAGAAAGCAAGAAAAGGAACATATAACGTCTATCAACTGATAAGTGTCAGTATCACCGTCACTGTCAGTTCCCAGTGCGCATCATGCGCATTTCTTGTGCGTTCTGCATCATCACGTTCGTCATCGTCATGACATTTTAATTATTGCATTTAATTAATAAAAATCACTATATCAAACCCACAAAGCAGCGATAATTGCCCTCAGTGAGCAGCAAAATCCATTGGGTGCTTGAAACATGGCCGAAACCACCGAAAAAGTCGTTGAATCTTCCGGAGTATTGAGCACAATCGCAACAGAAATCTTCCAAAGCCCCATAAACATCGGTCTTTTGGGGCTGATTGCATTCCTCGTGTACCGGATCATCAAGAGCCGTCAGGACGACAATGCTCGGGAACCGGAAGAAAAACCTTTGCCCAAAATGAAGAAGAGGGACTTTACAGTTGCAGAACTAAAGAAATATGATGGTGTCCAAGAAGATGGTCGAGTGCTGATTGCAGTCAACGGAAAGGTGTATGATGTTACTAAAGGGAAACGTTTCTATGGACCTGGTATGATGTTGGTGGATAATCAATCTTCCAAGGCTTAATATGATGATATTTTGTTAGGGGGCCCTTATGCCGCATTTGCTGGTCGTGATGCATCTAGGGGTCTGGCAACATTCAATGTGACTGCTGGAGAGGATGATAAATATGATGATTTAAGTGATTTGAGTACCATGGAAATGGAGTCTGTTAAAGAGTGGGAAACACAATTTAATGGTAAGATAGTCCATTTTTTCATCATTAAATTGCATTTAAAAATTAATGGTTGTTGCCTAAGTATTAAGTTAGATAGCCTCAGCACAAAAAACGTACATTATTCAATAGATTACATTGTAATACAGTTTGCTGGGTGAGTGCTTTAGGCAACATGTTTGTCTCTGAAAGACAAAGGTCAGGACACATTCAATTTTAAATGAAGTCATTGGAATGTGTTGAAATATAATGATGTACCTACTGAAATTAGTGGTAATTTTTGGCTCTCTAATATTTCTTACCTGGTTCAAACTCCTATTAAATTAAGGAATCAATAAAAATAACATGAGTGTTGTCTTTACAAATAAAACCTCAAAACGTGTTTGCTTTTTAAATGCATAGATTAATCATGATTAATCACTTTATGCAGGATTATAGACTGCTTCATGTAAATGCTAGGTCCTGTTATCAGTTTAGGTATATGAATTGTGCTGTCTCATCGCAATGTTATGGAATAGCAGGTTAATTCTAAGGATGAACTTTTTAGGTGATTTTTTCATCTAACTTGTTTTCAACCATTTGTGTATATATAATCGCATTTGCTCCACACTGATATGTGATTCTTTATCATTAAAGTCACAGTAAATAAGACATTAATAATTCAGGCTAAATCTCTGTAAATTGCATAACATGCTGGAGTGTTAGTGCAGCCCAATTTTATTAACCCAATATAATTGAATGATTACTATTATGAAATAAGAGACTCATTGGTGAGCAGGGCTTGAGAGAAAGACAGCCACTCTTTGATATGTGATAGAGCTTCCTTGAGTCCCTAAATTTATCAATCTGCAAATTTGATTATGTGTACAAACTTATAATAAGAAGCGTAAATAATTGCATAAGTTTCACAATTCTTTTTAATTTTTTATACACTTTTGAATAATTTTAGATTATCTTTTTCTCATTACATCTTGATTCCTTGCAGAAAAATATGAATACGTTGGTCGCTTATTGAAACCATGTGAGCAATCAACTAACTACTCAGATGAGGAAGATGAATCAAATGCCGAAAAATCTAAAGAGGATTAAAGTGTCGTCAAATGAAGTAAAACTGTTGTTTTTTTCTTTTCAAATAAGGCTGACTTAAGGAGACCTCGTCGTGCTTGGTGTTGGCTAATGTTTAAAGAGGACTAAAGTGCCTTTGAATAAGGCAAAATTGTTGTTTTTTTTTTATATAAGGCTGACTTACAAAGACCTGGTCGCGCCTGGTGTTGGCTAATGTTTCTCCCAAAAGAAACATCACAATTTGGGTATTGGCTTCTTTTAAAATAATGGCAACACCACGGACGACTAGTCTAGAATGCAAAATGTAGGTATATAATGATAAAATATTAATATATGTATATTGAAAGTTTTTAACAGGCATAATTTAAAGTACCTTGTTGGTTCGGGTTTGTACATTTTATTGTATACATTGGAGAGTCAACTATTTAATAGAGGCGAGAAATCTATTTTTGCTTTAATCAACATTCCAAAACTTAAATCGGTGCCAATCTTGGCGCATGACTTAACATGCATTTTCAATAGTTTTTCTTGGTAATTTCCAGTATTTTCTCGCATTGAAATAGGTTTCTCAGATACAGGTTTTCTTGAGAAAGGTGAATCGTCGCTTATCACTTTTAGTTTCAACTTACTTTGAAGAGCGTTCCTTTATCGATTTTTTAATTTTAGCTGTTAATTCATAGATTAAGGGTGTAATTTTATATATAAATTAGGTATTTCATAAACGGCCAAAAATTTCGTTTTTGTATAAATTTGTACAAGAAATGGTTTTTCCTTCGAAACGATGTAAAAGTGTGCTTCTGTCCGCTTCAATAAAGTAATTGCGTTGAATCGCGAGTTTTATTGCCCCGTATTTTCGTCCGTACGAAAAAAATGGTGAAAGGATTTTCCGCTCAAGACTTAAGAGGGGCTTAAGTGCATGTTCTGGTAGCAATAACAGCAAATCAACTCGTTTAGTTTGCTACAGGTCACCTCTCGCACACGACACAGGTGAAAGTTCCCTGCTTAACAATTTACCGGCAAACACCTTGAAAACGTATTATTTGCCGATCTAAAGGCGTTGTATTCTAACATATCGATTTTTTTGTGACTCTGAATGGCAAGTTGCCTTGAGAGTTGTTAAGAACATGATGAAAGTCAAGGAAGGCTTCCTTGGCGATTCATGTGCGGTTTTTAAACCGTTCTTGTAAAGTGGTGATAAAAGAAAGTACCAGAGAAAGTAGCATTATGGTGAGTAGTTTTTTGGATGTTGCAAATTGCACAGTAACGGACGGTTAATCGATATAATAGACGTAAAATCTACTCTTAAATAATTTAATCGTTCGATGATAACAATTAGAATTATATTGCTTTTAAAGCTGTTAATTAGTCAGGTTTTCACTGTGGGTCATTTGTATAAATTAACCATCAATTAATTTCGTAAAAAGTTTCATTATTCATTTAGGTAAAGGTTATTCGATTTGACGATGACGAAATTCCTTCGGACAAGCACTGTGTGCTCTTTTTTTTTTATCTATCTTACCTCAAGTAATACAGTGTCAATCTGAGTCAGTAGAGGGTATAGGAGCAGGACATGGTATATGGTATGGCGTATACGTTTCACGAGCGCATCTTACATGCGTCTTAGGTGTGGCCTGTTACATACTTAGGATATCCTTGACGAACTACGTCAAATCATCAGAAACGATACTTAGGCATCTTTGGGCCTCAGGACTTTTTTTTCTCCCTCTCGTATCTGCATTCGTTAGACTCCTACTGCCTGATAAATCCAAATAACTTGTTCATCAAGCTGAAATCAATCAGCAGGTGTATATATACGTACTAGTTTTTCTCCAAGCCGTTTTTCTTGATTTTTAGATGACTAAGGTCGATGATTCAGTAAATTTCAACAATTCACAGTTCCATTATAACTTTATGTTGAAATTGGCTCCCATTAGGAATGTAAATTCACGGAAAATGTAGTCAAATAGAAAGCGGTTTTACCAGAATAATAGCATTTTATTACTGTATCCCTGACCAAATTGTTTAATGCAATTTTCGAGTTTCCTATTTGCATAGAGGCTTTGAGAAAATATGTATAGGACGTGCGGCAAATTGGCACCTTTTATCGCCTGCTCGCAGCTCTTATTACCATTAAAAACTCGTCTTTTCTACATCAGTACTATTTAAGGGAACCGTTAGTGTGTTTACAACTACCGGTACTCATAACATGTAAACTGGGTTATTTTTTCCACGTCTTTTTGTTAGCACATTTTTCTAGCAATAATTATCAAGTGGATGCAACAAAATAACTGCATAAAGAATACTAGAACCCCTAGCTAATTGTAGAGCAATTAGATATACGAGATGTAATACAACAATTATTACTAATCATACCTTTGTTATTAGCTCTCAAAATTAGCCTGCATCTTTCTCCTCGCAGCTGCGGCTGCAGCTGCCCCGCAGCAAATGCCATTACCCGCTCTGCAGGACTTCTCCCCCCCCGAGGAGGTAAACGCGGTCCTCCAAAACAGCTCCCCTAAGGTCCAGAGGTCAATCAGCAGTTATTCACGAGTAATTCACTTTACTTCCTATCTATACTATATATATGTATATCCAAAACATACATCAAAACCTGGAGATCGGTATGTGCATATGAATGACTTGTTGCTGCAGTTAGATATCAAATAAACCTAAAACTCCTATTTGTGGCGTACAGTTGTTACGTAAGAAAACAAACTAAAGGGACTAAATCTGTTCATCTCAGTTTTCACACCCTTTCGTTTGAGTGACTACATGATACAATGAGTGAATTTAAAAGTCATTCATTTTATCATACTTATCCATTATCCTACTCATTCAATTAAAATCTTAAATTTATTGTAAGTATTTAACAACAGGGCTGAACAGCCTCTATTAAGACCTCGTGCGCGGTCATTCTCTTTACAACAACACACAGAACTTCCTAACTGGCTATACCATTATATGTGGAATTGTGATTTTCAGGTGGACAACACTGAAGACACCATAAAAGAGGTGGAGCGGCTTATCAAGGCCAATGCAAACTTGCCTAGGCTGACTAGAGGGGAAATTCTAGATATCCTTGAAAACATTACCAAACATGATCAAAGCAACTTGCTGAAGAGCATTGGAACGAATCGGGACCCTAAGGCCTTTATGGTTGTTAAGGCCTATACCCCTGCTTTGGGATCCGAAGGAGAGGTAAAGGAAAATAATTGCGATTTAAAATTATCAGTACTTAACTGAAAAACTAATTAGAACAACATGGAGTCGTTCTATACTAAACCTCCAGTAACAACCATAGTTCAGGATCAAATTATTGAGGTAGATACAATATCACCACAGACTGTAAAGACAACCACTGAGAACGCAATTCATTTACGAAGGAAAACTACCAAGACCTATTCGGAGAGTAAGAAGCAATATGAGAGCACTAAAAGGAAACCTTCAAGAGGTGAGTTTTTCTGAAGTTTGACTGAACTCTCTATTGAAAATATTTACAGGGAATAGCCCCTTTAAAACTACAACTGGTAGTACCATCGAGAGTAGCACATCAAGAGGCAATAAGAGGGTAATTACAACTGAGAGGCCCCAATCCACAACGCAAGATTATTACTACACGAGTACCCCCAAAAGGGATATAATTAAGAGACGACGTAGGCCTATTGCAACTATCACTAGTACCACCACAGAGATGCTTCCAACCACTTATCGTCCCAGGTAACAAAATAATAATTATTGGTATTAAAGTGGACGCGTAGTGTAGCTTTAGTATCGTACTATTGGAAAGAAATATATTTCATGTCAAAATAAACAATATTTCTGGAAAATATGGTGAATGCAAATTATAATATAAATATTTAATTATTTATATGGACAATAAACAATAAATTGTTTTATTTCATTTTGTTTCACCTTTTTTTAATAATTTGTTTCTAGACGGCGCCAGCCTACCCGCAAAGAAATTCAGCACGAAACCCATAAATACCAACAAGAAAATGGCCAACCATCTTACTACCCTTCGCAGGGAATTAAATTGGTCCCTTCTCCGGTAATGACTAAACCAGCCGGGCAAATAAACTATGAACTTGAAGATTTATTGCCGCAATCTATGGAAAATCAAGAGATTTTTATTCCAATGCCTTTGGGCAACAAACAAAATCTTGTAGAAAATTCTCAGAACCATCAGACATCCTTAGAAATCGAGGTACTTCAAATTTTGAACGTTTTTGGGGTATTCTACACTAACGCTTTTAATCATAGGTCCCGGAACCCCTAAAAAAAGTAGCCGAAGATATTTACACGGAAAATATGAAGCTGCTTCCAGCTCTACAGCACGAAGAAGAAAAAGTAAAAAATCCAGCTAAAGTCTTCAGTTTCAGTTCTTCCACCACAGAACCACCAAATGCTTTTGCAGTAGCTGAGAATCTCTCGCCAGAGATGCGGGAAATATTAAAAAATTTCGGTACTATTTTTGAAATATCCAGAACTAATCACTACTTAGAAATAATTTCTAGGCCTTTTTAACGACCCTAACGAAATTCCTGTACAAAATGATTCATCGGTGTTTAATCCTGAAAGGGCTGAAACTGACCCAAAATCTTACAAAGGCTTTAAGCCACTGCCTCAAGACAAACAGAGCAGAAAAGAAATGGAGGCTCTTTTAGAAGAGTTTGGCTTAATAGATAAACGGACCGGTAAATATTTAAGAAAAAACCAAACTGAAAAGAAAATAATATCTTTAGATATAGTCCCTAATGATTTTAAACCGGTACTCATTGATATGGGCTTTGAAGATGCTTCAAGAAAAGCGAGAAAAATTCGCCAGCAGCCATTGACAAAAACGCAAGAAAAGATAACCGAAGATCAGCAACATGTTTTCAACCCTCAACACTCAGTCAAACTAGATGAAATTGCAAAATTACATAAATTACTATTGATTATGAGGAAATTAGAGACACAAAATGGTACTGTCACTGAAGGAAGCATGGATCAAAGTGATAAAGATGAGCTTAAGTTTCTGTTAAACAGCTTAAAAGAGGAACGTCAGAAACTGGTGACTTTGGAAGAGCAAGAAGCACCTAATCCCAATGTGGAATCTGCTGAAAGTTTAATGAAGAATGAAGTTAAAAGACAGAAAGAGGATAACAAGGAAAATGTTACGGAGGAAATTGTGACGGTGACTGCTCAAAGTTTACCAGAGGGAACTGACGTTACTGCCTCAATCAAGGATTTAGAGGCTTCTTTTGGTATTTAGTTAGAATGTAAACATTCACATGGATAAAAGCTCATAATATATTTTAGGCGGTAGTACTGAAACTGCAACCGAAACTTTGCCAGAACCCACAACCCGCAGGAGAAGTGGGTTTTATTATCTTATGGATTGGAACTCATTCTTTGAGATTGACGATCAAAAAGGGAAAAGAGTAAACCTCAGATTCCAACCGAAGGTTGGAGACCCAAAAAGGTTCTTTAGCGTTAACATACCCTAATAATTAGAAATGTATTATTTATTTGTCTTAAAACCTTGAAACAATAATTCCTTTGTATATTTGTAGATAATACATACTATAAAGTTCATATGAATCGATTTACATGGATAATTGTCAACCATCAGTAGAGATCTGGAGATCTTTTTGTTACTCTCACATCCTAGAAACAGGTTTAAGTCCTAAAATATTGAAGCACCGTTCCATAGTCATAGCAGCAGCTTCTGCGAGCAAAATCCTCCCAATGTTCACTTTGATTATATCCCCGGAGGAGTCTTTTTCAATGCAGTAGCACGAATCGTAGAACTCCGTGAAAGTAGTTGCAATTTCATACACGTACTCGCACAAATGGTGCATACACAGGTCGTCTGTAATCTTAATCAAAACGTCTGGGAAACGCACTAAAACTTTCCCAAGTTTCCACTCTTTCTCATAATCTAACGAAACTGAATTAGCACTAGCGAGCTTTTTGATTTTTTCCGGTGTAAAATTGGCCTTCCTCGCTATTGACCTAATCCTAGTATAGGCGTAAAGTAAATACACTGCAGTATTTCCTTTATCTTCCAACATTTTATCAAATGAAAATACATATTCATGATTTCTATTATGGGATAGGTCAGCGTATTTAATACAACCGTATGCCACAGATTCTTGAGACTGTTTTAATTCTTCAGGGGTTAAAACCTGGTCTCTCTCTTTTTCTTTCAGCTTATCAAGAGAGCGCTTAAGACCTTCTTCAAGCAGATCGAGCAACCGCACAGTATCACCAGACCGGGTTTTGAATTTCTTCTTATCTTCCCCTAGAACCACACCGAAACCCACATGATCCACCCTAAATAAAAAGCCATAGACAAATTAATATGTTATCGGATTGAATTAGTTGGAACTATAACCTGTGGATTGCAGGGTTTAATATTCCAGCCTTACGAGCACATGCAAAAATAGTTAAAAAATGAGTTGCCTGCCCTGCATCTGTTACATAAATAATCCAGTCAGCTTTTTCTTCTTCGAGGCGTTGTTTAATGGCCGCCATATCTGAGGTGTCGTAAGTAAATCCCCCGTCAGACTTTATTATTGTCAGAGGAATAGTACCGGAGTCACCTGATTGACCAAGATTGAAGAAACGCCTATAACATCCAGAATGCAGCTTACCCCACATGACTTTCCTGCCATCATCTTCTTGCAGATGACCAGCACTTGCGAGCTCTTTGACTATTTTTTCCATGTGAGCTTGATAGAATGACTCGCCCCTTTCAATTATTTTGATATCCAGACGATCATATATTTTTTGAAAATCTAAAAAAGGAATGAGAGTGTTTATATCTTTTCATTCTCTCAACTTTCAAACAGAAAAATTTACTCTCCAAAAACCAAAATATTATTTCTTCTCCAATCTCTCACCTTGCCTTGAAACGTCGCAAATCAGCTTCCACGCCTTCATATGATTAGCATCAAATGACTGCAAATTAACCACACTGGCATAAGCCCTCTTTTTAAACTCCTCATCTTCATCAAACCGCTTCTTCGATTCTTTATAAAAAGCCTGGAGGTCTCTGATTGGAGGCGATTTTGTTAAATAATCTGGAAATTTGTCTTGTAAATGAGCAATTAACATTCCAAACTGCGTGCCCCAATCGCCTACGTGGTTAATCCGCAAGACGTCATGCCCTAAAAATTGCTGTGAATCCACTGTAAAACTTCTAAAATAACTAATCAACCTAGAAATTCTAGAAGCCGACAGATGCTGTCCCCTATGATTGTTGATCTTAAGTGTCCAACATGCATTTCCTTTGCTATGTTAGGTGAGGAAAAATCAACTAAAACTTTAAGTTTCTTTTGCAGACGAGGAAGTTTAACGCCTTTCAACAAAACTGAGGACAAAGCCTTGAGAACATAGTCTTTATTGAGGAATATATTTATAAATCCGGGGCCTGCCACTTCAAGCTTGTCTATAAGGGCATTTGATGGGATATTCTTTATTATATTGGAGCTGATTTCTCTAGGAGCCACCTTCTTGCCTGTAGTAACATTATGAGAATTTAAAAGCCAATTTGATGAAATCTCCCAAGTGTTTACCAAGTTGTTTATATAGATTTGCCAAAGGCATGGCAGAATTGCATTGGTAATCTCCAAATTTGGGATTTGTGCCTGATAATGCAATATCTATGGGAGGGTTTGTGATATCAGGGCAAGCTGCAAAGACTGCAGCTGAAAAGAGTCCATGCAACGCTCTTAAAATGCTCTGACTGTCTTGAGCCTCTGCTGTTGAAGACTCCATAAGTGCCTTAAAAAAAACTCTTAAAATAATATGGCAGGAGCACAAACTGACATTCATGGGTTAAATATTCAACACCAAAACAAAATAAAGCTTAATTTGCCATTAAGTGGATTCAACCCCTCAAAGTGGCCACACTGTACAAATAGTGGGAGCCATAATAGGGGAACATGGTAGAGGCCGACACAAGCAAAGTCGTTTTGAAGACCTGATTCCACTTATTGTGCCATATGAGAATTTTTAATTTTCTTTTCCAGAAAAAAAACGTTGCAAAAACATACCCTGTTCAATATAGCCAAACGATGCTTGAGCTTCGTATTCTCAATTAAAAGCCTAGAAGCCTCAGGGTCAACAGTTTCAACAGGATCACCTTTGAGAGAAGATTTTAGCTCTTCAATTTTCTGCTTTAGAGCTTTTATTTCAGTTTCCTGTGGGAGTAATTTGATGGGAATAATTTGGTGTACAGTTCGTGGGTATAGCAAGTTATTAGTTACCAGAAACTAATAAGTGAACGTACTCACCGCATCTTGAGCTTCCTTATTATACTTTTCTATAATGTCTGTTTGCATTATATATCAATAAATGAAAGAAAAAAGGTACAAAATTCGTCACACCGGTTTGAAAATAATGAAAATATGGAATTTTAATCAGAAAATTAGTTAGGTTAAAAGTTGAGAGACATTAACGTCAACGTTGCGCATGCGAATTTACAGGCCACGAGAATTTGCTCCAATTAAAATGAAGATTCATGTAAAGCGACCATTTTTTTCTTTTTGATAAACTTCATGTGTTTGCCGCAAGACGGCACGATCTTCCAAATTCAGCTATCTGTTAAGAATTTCAGCAATTTCCAGGATTTGAAGGACTGAAAGATACTTATAGAAACTAACCAGCTAATACCGCTTTCCAATGGAAAGAACGGCGAATATTACGGGTTTACGACAAAAAAAGTGTCCAAAGAAATGCTATAGAAATGATATTTTAAAACAAATTAATATCAATACAACAAAAATTTCTTTGCATGAGCTTTTTTTATCGAGGATTCAAAGGAAGAACAATTCGAGGATAATTAAAACAGGCGGAAAATACCCAAAAGTCTTATTTTATTAACATTTAAAAAAGTAAGTTTAACTATAATACGTTACTTTAAGATCTAACGTAGTTATTGCAGCTGCCACAGTTGACTTGACTACGAACAAGGCAGTTTTAATATCAATGTTTCCCCTGACGATTTTACTTATGCTCCTTGCTCTAATAACTGTAATTGGTGTTCATAAAAAGTTGTCTTAAACAATGGAATCTTTCTAGATAAAGGGAGACTTAGAGGCGAATTATCATCTGTGGTAGCTAAAGTTGTAGAAGAAAGACATACAAGTCTTGGTTGTGCGTTATAGAGTTTTATTTAAATTATATAGTTCATTGCAGAGTGTGAAAGAGGTTTTTACAATGTTCCACACAACGAATAACTGACAAATTATTACTCTTTTGGCACTCAAGGCTATCCCTGGAGTTGAAGGGTGTTACATAATTTGGAGTAATCTAAAGGTCAGACTTAAGGCTATTATTAGTTAATTACCCTGGATTTTTTTCTAGAAATATAAGACATCACAATAAGTACATTGTCGCAAACTCTTTAAAGTTTGCCTGGTATGAGAGACCATCCATGCCCACACAAACTGGGTTTATAACCTGGTGAACTACGCACCATATTATTAAAGTCACAACACACTATACAAGGGTTTACTGCTTTAGCAAGATCCAATAGAAAAGAACCTATTAATAACAGTAAATAGACTGCAGAATAAAAGGACCAGTATTGGATATTTTAACTTTGACCCAATTTATTCCTGCACTTTATTACGGCCAGAGAAAAAATTAACACTTGGCTTCATCCAATATAAATTTACAAGTCATCAATGTTCAAATCAACTAACACCAACGTCTTTAATACTATTACTCCACATAAATAGTTTCAATTTCTCAGTCCGATTGATTTTCGTTAATTAGGAATAAACCCTACTTTCGGCGCCAGGGAAGTAATATTCGCAGACTTCTAACCACAAGGCGCGGTAACGAAAAATTGAAACTAGAGTCCAGTAAATGTCATTGCGACTTTATAGTAACCAACTTACGACTCCTGGCACGGGCCTCCTGTCTGGTATTTGTGTATTCAAACCACATTACATTCGGAATTAACGTGGTGTCTCTTATCATTAACAGTTCGGAAATTTTCCTTCAAAAAGTGTTACTAAAATTGAAATAATCTTGGAAGAAAAATTACTTACCAAGTGACTACTTGTGGGAAAAGAGGGGTGAAAACTAGTGATGTGAGGGCAAACCAGAGAGTTGCAAATAGAAATCCCACAATTATGCCCCAAAGCACTTGAGAGTATGTGTGGTATTGTAAATACACCCGACTGATACAGACTAAAACTGCCACTGTCATTGATGATGAAATTATGAGAATTTTGGAAATATTCTCAATAATTGTATTGTTGTTCATGTGATGCAATCTATTACAAAAAAGTCTTATTTAATAAATTCAACAAATCAAGCCTTTTGACCTCACAAATTCTGAATTTAAAAAGCTGAAACTCACCTAATGAAAACAAAATAAATAATGTAAGTGGCAAAAAATGAAACAAATTGAGCATGTGAGGAGGGCATTCCATATTCCACGTGAACGTCTTCCCTATGCAAGGGTCTTTTTTCACATATTAAATGCTTCAATATGTAATTCAATGCCTCAGAAAAGCAAGTTCCTAAGAAAAAGGTTATCTGAAAAGCAAAATAAGAGAAAGGTTACTTGTAGAATATTGCTGTTGATTTTGAGACAAACAATTTATAATAGAATAAAATAATACAAAAAATTTACTTATACTTACTGTGTGCAGATCTCTTCTAAATAATATCAAGGCTATGAAACCTGCCCCAATGCCAAAAGGCGCCAAACTAATTAAGGCCAAGATTTTGCCAATAATATCTCCTAAAATGAATGATACTATACCATAAATAAGTAAATCTTAATGCAACCTACTGTTTTACAAAGATTCTAGAGATGTTATATTAAGAAGAAAAAAGCAAAGAGCAAATGTATCATATACAAAAATAAAAAACCACAGAAGACAGATATGAAATCAACACAGCTCAGATATCCAAAAATCTGTAAAATAAAAGGCTATATAAAACTTTCTCAGATCATTTAGCTTGATTATTGTGAGTAACCTCAAATCATTTCAACAGTAATAAATTTTAAGTCTCAAGTAAATAAAACCCACATAATTCATAAGGTCATTGAGACATCCTGAGAAAGCGAATAATACCCTTTTTGGTTTTAACATAGGGTACTTCCAAAAGTATAATCAGACAATCCAAACTTAGCTTCATCTCAAATACACATGTAAGTAACCAAAGGCATACCATTCAAATAGAAAATATGAGAATCGAATATACACTGCATTTCAGCCCATTTTTAGATGTCCCATTTCATAATATGCCCCTTTATAAGGTAATAGCTAAAGCAAAAATTAAAACTTGCTTGTTTTACCTTTAGGGTATTCTACTAGAGTTAATGAAAGGGGTACCCATTGATTGCTTTCACCACTCTCCTGGTACCGTTGTGGAGTATTCAGCATTGTGTGAGATTCTTCCATTTTATGATTTTACTCATAAAATTCGATAGTTTCTGCAGTACAAGTCAAACTTCTCTTTATTCATAAATTAACGTTAAATTAACTGAAGTTTATTAAATTTTAAGTTGAAAACTTGAAAATTTAGCTTAAAGATACGTTGACCCCTCTTGCTTTCATTGATATTGTTCTGCTAATGTCAGTGTCATAAAATAAGGGTTTTCGATTATCCTGTAGTGTTTCCGTCATCACTAGAACCCTGATACATAAACAAAAAAAGTTGATAAATGTATTTTGGAAGTTTTATTATTATTTAATGCTAAAGAATTATTTACCAGTTGTTAAAATGGGCTGAGCCAGTATTCAGTATGGTTAAATCAACGAATTCAGGTCATTTTACTACGAAAGAAGTAAATATTTTTTAATAATTGACCATATATTGAAAAACTATGAGAACTATGAGCGCCATCTGTGTGGGAAACTGACAATCAATAAATCTAGGATACATACTTCTTCCTTATCCAGATGTTCTCTTTTAAACATCAAAAGGCGAAGGAGTTCTACTTCTGAAATTGTATTATTTAAATTCTAAGTTTCTTGACATTTTGGCGAGGTACAATTTGGTTCCCCAACACAAAATGCCTACTAATTAAGACTTCTACGAATTATATTTTCTCAATTCCCGGACAGGCTGTCTCCTCCTTTAATTCACAACTTAAAGCACATACACAATAATACAATCAAAGCGCGCCGCAATTATATGAGTTTTCTTATCTGATTTTTCAGCTGTGTTAACTGCTCTTTCTCATACTTAATAAGAGCTGTTTTTAAGGGTCAAAGTGTGTGATGATTAGTAATACACAATCCCCTATTATACGTTATAATCTTTGAATGAGATAGATCAGTACAAACATTTTCGAGACCATACATCATCTATATATTCCATAAATTCCCACTAATGTTTACTCAGCAGTAAATTTGGTATTCAGTTCGTGTGCATTTTAGCAAGAAAGTGTATTAATGACCCGAGAAAAGATAATAAATCCGGGACCTTTTAAGCTCGTTTAAGTATAAAGTTCCGTGCCACTGAAAGCTTAACATGTTGCCTTTTAGATCGTCTCTATTATTACTGTTAATAAGTGGAAATGCCTTGTTATCTGTGTTATCCGCAACTAAAACACCACCGCATATTGTGTTTATTGTTGCAGACGATTTGGTATTAATATTGTTTAAATTTTAATAATTAGTGAGTTATACAGGGATTTAACATTAATAGGGATTTAACGATGTGGGGTTTCATGGGTCTAATCAAATACCCACACCCAACATTGATGCCCTAGCTTATTCTGGGCTAATACTGAACAATTACTACGTGAACCCGATATGTACCCCATCGAGAAGTGCGATTATGACTGGAAAATACCCCATACATACAGGTGAGTTAAACTTCTTTAAAGTTTTGAATATAACCATAATTTTTCTATAAAGGAATGCAACACAGTGTTCTCTATGGCGCAGAACCACGAGGTCTTCCTTTGACCGAAAAAATTTTGCCTCAGTACCTGAAAGAACTGGGCTATGTGAATCGGATTGTGGGAAAATGGCACTTAGGTTCTTGGAAGAAGGAATATACCCCACTTTACCGAGGATTTGTGTCCCACTTAGGTACGCAGTTAAAAATTATTGCTCTTTACTTATAATAGCGAACTTTACAGGATACTGGACTGGACATCAAGACTACTTCGATCATACAGCAGTAGAAAACCCCGGATGGGGCTTGGATATGCGCAGAAACATGTCCATAGCGTACGATCTGCACGGCAAATACTCCACCGACATCTTCACTGAAGAATCTGTGAGGCTGATCAAAAATCATGACACCAATAAACCCTTGTTCCTATATCTGGCACATGCAGCGGTTCATTCAGGGAACCCTTACGAGCCCTTAAGGGCCCCTGATGAGGAGGTCAGGATATTTGAAGACATTAAGGATTTCAAGAGAAGACGCTTTGCCGGTGAGTAAGTAGTTGTTGTGTGGTTTAGCTGTAAACAAATTTGTGTTGAAACATGATCAGCAATGTTGAGCAAGCTTGACAAATCGGTCGGAGCGGTTGTGGAAGCATTATCAGGCAGGAACATGCTCAAAAATAGCGTTATAGTCTTTACCAGTGATAATGGAGGGCCGGCTGCAAGTTTCAATTTGAACGCAGCCTCTAATTACCCCTTGAAGGGGGTTAAGAATACGTTATGGGAAGGTGTGGTTTAAGCTGAAAATAAGTGTAGTGAATTTGAAAGGTTGTTTTAGGGGGAATTAGAGGTGCAGCTTTTATTTGGAGCAGTCTAATCGAGAAAAATTCTAGAGTTTCCAGTCAACTGATGCAAGTAGCTGATTGGCTACCCACGCTATTAGAAGCGGCTGGCGCTACTACGTATGTTGTCTAAGAAGCGAACTGTTCAGCGATAAGATTAAAATTATTTTAGGAATTTATCCAGTCTGGATGGGATTAGCATCTGGAACGCCTTATCTCAGGATACAGAGTCTCCTCGTACGGAAATCCTTCACAATATTGATGATATTTATGGAAACGCAGCGCTCACTGTTAATTCCATGAAACTGATTCAAGGTGTATTATCATAATAATAATAATTTAGGTTTTTTTACGTATTCAGGACATGTTTCTCATAAATTTAAATTATCATTTATGTTCTCCAATATAAGAGCTGAACACAGATACTACTGCTCAAATTTTATTATTCAAGCTTCGCTTTCTTGACACTCGGTGAAGGCAAATTTGATAGGGTAGAGAGGTAAAGAAGCTTTTAAAGACACGAAAGCTTGGCACATTAGCATTCACCAAATATCAATAAAGCGAGGATTTAAATAATAAAATATCAGAAGCAGAGTCTATGCAGCCTTCCGGCCCAACTTACAATTTAAGTCTAGGAGAGATGTGTCCTGAATATGTAGATTGCCCAGTCAGGGACTTGTATCTAGTCTCTCTCTGTCATGTCACGCTACTTAATCTCACAGGCACAACCTATAATGCGGCATGGGACAACTGGTACGGGCCGTCAGGCCGTGACAATACCTACAACGTGTCCCTCATCCAGGAGAGTTCAGCAGGACGAGCTCTGGAGGGCATTAACAGTTTGGCCAATGCGAAAATCATCAAAACCCTTAGGACTGAGGCTACGGTGATTTGTGGAAATGTGGAGAAAATCAAATGCAATCCTGTGAAAGCTGCATGTTTGTTCAATGTCGCCGAGGATCCATGTGAATATAAGAACATCGCTGATCGGTATGTTTCTTCAACAACGTGTCGTTTTTCTTGGTTTCGCTCGGTATTTTTATTTCTATTATATCTACACTGAAATTTGCAAGTCCAAGCAAACCCAATGCCCAATTCAGTAAAATCAAATCCACACATAGTTTCACTAATATTCGTCATACGAAAGCGACGCTTTTTGCTAAGAAGACTTTGGACACGAAAGAATAGTGCTTCGGTTGTCAGTATCAATGCCATTTCCGCGTTTCCCTGGATTTCTTTATGAAAAGTATCAAATTTCACGTGAAAATACTGACAAAATTTGAAAATTTATTTCATAGGAACGAAGTAAATGTTCGTACGAAGTGATGCTCTATTACATACGTAAAAATTGCATTAGTAAAATATGATTTAATTTGGATATAAAGAACATCGCGTCGTTCGCGTTAAGGTCGCCGAAGTCGCCCAATAACCGAGCAGGCACCTTTGGTAAAACTCCAAATTGATTTTCAGCAAAAGTATTTTTTCTTGTAACACGATAAAATGCCAGTAGGGGCCATCTGATGGGCCGGAGGAGTTCATCACTTTTGAAGAATTTCGAGTAAGAGTCCAGGGCGCTTTTCTTCATGGAAGCTTTTAGATCGTCGAAGAAACTTATACTGAACAATACTAAACAAATGTTACTCCTTGCGACCTCTTTTCTTAAATCCTCAATTCCTCGAATTTCCCCAGAATACTGTCCAGAAGGACTTGACTTAATTCCGTTTACATTTTGGTTTGATGTAGAATGTGAAGAATTTACTGGCTGTCGTAGGTTTCCAGATATTGTCAAAGACCTGCAGAGCCTGCTCCAAAAGTACAACGCCACTGCTGTGCCCCCTGGAAACTTGCCCTTGGACCCAAGGGGAAATCCCAAGTATTGGAACTATGTCTTTACCAATTTCGGAGATTTTGGTGCCCCCCAGGTCGTCGCGAATAATTAAACTGTCGCATAGTTTTTTAATTTATTAAATAATAATAAAATTACAAAATACCTACATTATTATCATTGTTAAACCACTCTACAAACCTTTAACAAACACAACCTTAGACTGATTTCACCACAAATGGGGAAAGGCGATCTCGATTTTATGTACACTCTGTTACAGTACTGCTAGGAAATACGCAAAGTGAGGACACTTTGGAAAAGCAATCTCTTATATATACAAAAATAAGGTCATGACGCAACATGAGCAATTGTTCAGCTTAATATTTACATACTACAATTTTGGTTCAAAACGTGCCATTGGTGCCATGCAGCTGAACTGAAGAGAGAGCTCAAGTTTGCGGGTCAATTGCATGGCACAAGCTCAAGATGATTGGAAAAAAAATTAGAAATTTGACTATTTACAAAAGCTCCAAGTACTCGATAAATAATTTCCTAAAGAGAAAGATTGACCTGGCTCTGTCGACAAATTTGGATAAATTTCCAGTGCTGGTACCGAAGAAAAATTGGGATGGCAACTGATTTAAATGAGAGCGGTGATGAGACGTGCTTTGAAGTTGACTAATCTTTCGCTGGTCTGAGCAAGACGCTATTGAGGAAGAAACACCATTAATCACCTTTTTAACCACAAAAAACAGAAACGTACCAAAATCAGATCTTGCACCAAGTTAGCCAGGCCCCTGTTGGCGATCACGAAAAGTCTGGTTATCGGGCCGGGGATTCCTTCTGTGTGTCCGTCAGTTGCTTTCTGGACATCCAACTCGGCTACACCTCCGGCGTCGTGTTCGTCAGATTCTTCAGTGGCTCCAGATCCAGCGACCAGCTAAGATATGAAAAAATATACGCCAATGAAATGGCTTTGAACTGTTTAAAACAACGTTGCGGCTCATATACAAATATAATTTATTATTATGTAACAATCATGCAGCCAAGTTCCTTTCACCCTACTTAATGTAAAGTACCACCGGCTTATTCACTTAACATTTTTGTTATTCTATATTTAGGCAAATTATATAGACATATTTACACGGTTTGTGGGGCGGCACGAGTGTATCGCTGGGATTTAAATGAATTCGAATGCCCACTACTCTCATTTACGGATATTAAATATAGATATAGAAGAAAATGGAAAAACCATCGAGACAATGGCAACCATTGAAGAAATTGAGGGCGGCATTCAAGCAACAGCAGCGTTGCGGCGGTTGCGGTTCGACGTAGTGCCCGTTTAAAGTAGTAAAGCGTGTTGTGTTGGTCAGTTGGAATTTTGAAAATAGCCAGCACCACTGAATTCAAGCCTCGAGTGTTGCAGCGCTCGACCGCTGTGAATGTCCTGAATGCGGCCTTAATTACATATTTCCAATGATAACAAATTACTTGTTGTCCGCGTCAGCTAAATTTTTGGTTTAAATCGAAAAGTTCCACTTTGAAATGAGGCAAATTGCATTGTCACCCAGAACGGAGTGAACTGAGCGAGTCATTTTGTTTACTGGATTTATGGATGGGGAGGACCAATTTTCGGAATTATAAGAAGTCGGTTCACCTTTAAATTATCAGGTTGCGTCCATGGTTTCAGTGATTGGCGAAATATTAGTTAACTCAGACTGAAGGTACTCAGAAACCCATTTTGAAAATTTCGTGCTGAGTTTTCAAGGTTCCCACAACCGGTGGGTGTGTAGGTAATAACGCTGAAGTGTCTTGTTTGTTTGAAGCTCTCAATATCCCAAAAGCCTATAAAGTAATAAAAATAACGTTCGTGCTGCCTCAAAAACGAGGAATGTTGAATCTAGGACTATTGGTCTTTTGGTCAGTACGCCCCTGGCACTTGGCAGAGAATCCTGCAAATTTTAATAGGTATCTGTTATCCATTGCTCAAGGAATAAAGCATACAATATTCAGGGGAGGAAGCCGCCTCAAAACTTAAGGGCATGTTTTTTGAGTTCGAAAAAACCCAGAAACAATAAATTTTTGTTCCATTCTACGTGTTTCTTTCCGAAAGCCCCTGAAACGAAATAATACAAAAACCATTAACTTAGATCGTTTTTTCTTAGTTTGTTAAAATTTGAAATGCTTTAGAAACAAGGAATTTTTGCCGTTGTCCGCGTTAGCACCTACGACCTTTAAGTAATTAATCACAAATAACTAAAAATCAAATAAAAAGCTCTTTAACAATTGCATTTTCCTTTATTTGAAACTATACTATTCCAGTACTGCCCTCAGCAGCTTTAGTTAGTTTGGTACGAAATCTTCTCAGAGAGTCAGTGACGGTTCAGTTCACTTCATGATTCAGAGTAACATTTAAGCGTTCATACAACTGTAATGCCATTGAACGGAACTCACCCCCAAAGTCGGTACACCAACCCCATGCATAAATCCCAAAATTTTTAAACCCCAAAAATCTGCAAATACATACATATGTCTACTTGAAGGAAAAATTGTAGAGATCGGAGATATTTACAAAATATTCAAAGTGTTTTCTTAATCCAGAAGTGTGAACCTACTGTGAATACTTCTGGAAAGAAACACAGAAACCATATGAAGGTTTAAGTACTAAATACACCCATCAATAGAAAATATCAACGGCTCCTTCACCACATTGTCACTATCCTCAATTAAGTCAGTCCACCAGAAACAGTCAAAGTCGTTATGTACAGGAAGAAGTAAAATCGATGTAGAAGTGGCGTGCTGGGCAGTACCTTGGCCGGCAGTACTTTAGTAGATACGCTGGAAGAGGCTGTAGCCAAAGACCTTGTAGACTCAGCTGCGGCCGAGGCCAACCCCCACAGACCTCCCCCATTGTTGTCTGTTCCTGCCACCATCCTGTAGACCGTGCCTACAGTCCTAGCTGCTCTGTCCGCTGTATTCTAAACACTTAATTGCTCAGTCGGTTTGGAGATGGTTTGGGTAGGGAGAGGGTTGAGGTCTTGTCTTGTTTTGGTCTATTGCAAGTAGGAATTTTCATTGTCTTGAAAGCCAATATGAGATACTCAGTATGCAATTTTTAATACGATGTGTTGCGTTAAACACGAAATTCGCATGGTCCTTGGGCGTTAGTAAGTTCAACAAAACAATACAAAATTTATTTACAACTTACATGGTAGTACATAGCCTAGACAGTAGTATATATGAATTGATGCTAGTGCTTATACACGTGATACATAGTATAAAACTTAGTATAACTCAAATCTGGGTTATACACGTGCGAGGGCGTACACAAGAAATTTGTCAATACACAACGGTAATTAACAATTTACCTCGTTAAAATTGATGCAAAACTTATGAAAAGGAAACCCAAACGCGTTGTAATTGCCGGTAAACGTTAACTGTCTAAAATAATTAAATATAAAATCAGTTTTGTTACGGTCTCATAACCGAGCGCAAATTTGGCAATTCTCTCACGCAACAGAAACACCATTCACACACCTGAAAGGGCCCTTCTTACCCTGATAATATCGAACAAGAAATTGCCGGAACCCGCCCCTGTATGGCCGTCGTCGTCGCTGCCCCCGAAGGGCGAATACCGCTTGTTGCGGTCCTGGTCGTCGACGTCGTTCAAGTCATGATCGGGACTAGGAGCGGATTCAGCCCCTACTTGGTCCTCGGCCTTAGCCGACTCTACTTCCCTGGCGACTCGTACGTGTCGTTTTGCGATTGTGTTGGCTGAGTCATCGAGTTGTTCCGACTAGAAGAAAGGAAAAAACCGGGTTGAGAATTTTCCGGAATAGACGGGGAAACACCCTTAAGGTCCTAAAGCACAATTAATTGTTAATGTTAATTATTATGGGTTTTCTGCTGCGGGTTAAAATCGTTTGAAGCTTTCAGATTGCTATCGTTGAGATTTTTTTAAGGGCATCTGGTTCGGTTAGAAGAATACGAAGAAAATATGAATGATAAACAGAGAAATTGTAATGAAAACATTGGGTTTTAGATGTGGAAGGATGAAGAGGTTTCGTGTTAGAATGTGGGGGGATACGAGGGAAGATATGGGAAGGGATACAGGTGCAGTACCAACACTTCTAGGACTTTCTTTGTGGAACATCTTTTCCGGACTGTTCGTCGAAAAAAGCGACCATCTCTTTTACGTGAAAATTCAAGAATGAGTAAAGATACCATGACTAGACAAGTGGGAACATTACGAACCATGAGCCTTCTTATAAGGGCAATAAAGTCTCTAAAAGACGAAAAAGCGCGACTGAAAAACATGATAGAACACTATGAAAACATATGCAAGGAATATTAGTAGTGTTTTCTGGTATATTATTTGTATGGTGGAATGGTGGAACAAGGTAACAATCCCCTAAAGCTCTGATAATGGAAATGAATCCTTCTCGGTCCTGTAGGAAGTTATCATTAACACATTCAAAATTCGTAACCCAACCATAGTCCTGCAAAGTATCGTTGCAAGATGGCAATGTGACACCATAAATCCTTCATCCACATAGAACACAAACACGATCATACTGTGTATAAGTTTACCCCATCCGCAGTTGAGGTCTCTATCGCTTCCAGAGCCAGAGCCGAGCTAGTGCTAGCTGCAGTGCTCGATTCGCCGTCATCGTCTTCGTAGTCATCGTCTGGGGGGAAGGTGGGCAGTACCACGTTGACGCTTTGTCCGCCGGAACCTCCGCTGGAACTACCCCCACCTAACCCCCCTCCTCTTAAAATCACCCTTCCGAATACACGGAAAGCAGTGCTAGTTACGTTTTGGATAACATTGTCTAAGACCTAAAATTGCCCAACCATTGACGTGTGAAGAACTTCACCGATGGGCGATCATTGTCGTGATCACGGATTTTACCTGAGACAGGGGAGGGCAGAACGCCCCTATTAGTTTTACGAAACTGTTCACTCCCTGCAACAGTCCAGGCAAGTCAATATTGGATAAAATACCCGCCAATCCTCCTCCGCCTCCGCCAGCAGAGGCAGATACCTAAAGTTGTTTTTGAAATAGCTTAAGTCTGACCAAACTGGACAAAAACAGTAAAAAAGCGCTATAATAAGATGGACGAGGAAAGTCTATGTGATAGTGAAAGTGATCTAGCGACGTGTATAAACCCATCTCTCATTGCAAAATCCGCATGTTTGCATTGTTTGTTATGATAACGACGATTACCTAACTCGGGTATTTTGTGCCCTGTAATTCGATATAATGTAATATCGACAAATTGGACAATTTAAATATTAATATGTCATTCACATGAACTACCATTCTAAAACACTTTGTATGTTGGCCACCTTCAAGGTAAAATTTAATGACTTAGTGCGTTGAAAGTAAACAGATTTATATTCTTAATTAACGGTGGATTAAGAAAGTAACTCAAAAAAAGTAACGTTTTTAGTTTTTTAAATCGTTTTAAGTCGAGTCAAATCTCGAGTTTAGAAATAATTTTTAAATCGGATTAAATCACCTTAAATGCAGAAATTTAAATCAGATTAAATCGTACGAGGATCCATTTTCACTAACGTCTTCAAATCTCTTTAAATGGATACGTGTGTAGCTCGTGCTCTGTAGCGAGCCGTGTAGCTGTGCCCTTGTGATTTTAGAGGGAAACTAGGCACAGCGGGGGGACCGACTACATTGGAAAATTATGATAATTTAAAATTTTTGGCATGTTTAAACGACTTTAAGGGGTGCGAAATTTTGATGATTTAAACCGATTTAAAGGAAACTATAAGCAATTTCAGTAATTTTTCTTGTCCATTTACTAAACTGTATTTTTCTGTCTTTGACGATTAAACCGGCGCCTTTCAAGTGGTAATCTGGACCTGAAATCTGAAGAAGCCAACCTACCTGAAGACCCGTGGAGGCCGGTGCTGCATATACAGTGTACAATAGAACACTAAACACACACGCGGAACTTACTAACCACTTCATAATGACTAGACTGGGTTATCTGAAAAAGAAATAAAGACGGTTAATGTCATGGAACCATCAATCAGCCTCATAGACGATTTCCATAGAATTTTAGTGAGTCTACGTGGTAAGTAGGCCTGAGAGCGACAAATGAAGAAAATGACTTCATCGGGGTGATTTTGAATTGAAGAGTGTTTCACACTGCAAGATCGTTGAGAATTGAAGAGCAGAGTCGTTTTCTGCGAGGAGTACTTCGAATTTGAAATTTTTGCCGTTTGCGCAGAAGCACGTACAATGAATGCGAAGTAATGAAATTGAAGAATGAAATTTTATCGTTCACTTCAAATTCACTGGACCTGGTTCTGCGCCAATTTAAAGTTAGTTCTACTAGTTGAAAATGAAAAAAATTATTTCCTTAAGTTTAACTACAACCGGCGCGATCTGGCAACGCTTGCCGAGTTCGGAGTCGAAATGCAGTTGCGGGGAGAATGCCCAAAACGACGGCGCCCCGTTGCCATTTATCGAAACGTGTAAAATCTACCGATTTTTCTGCATCGCTTTGGATGTACGTGTTCCGAAGAAGCATGTTTAACGACCCCCGCGAAGAATTTTAATCGAATCATTTAGCTGGTGAAAGTATAACAGAACACAAGAATTGCGGCAAAGCGTTAACCTTCACCGAAACCGACGGTTTTTTGTTTGTTTTTTGCTCACTATAATACGAAAACAAGAATCATTTCACTTTTTTTCAACTTTTACAATTTATTGCAATGTAACTGGCCGCTTTGGGCAAGTTCAATAAGATTGAATTTCAAAATGTCGAATGAAAAGGAAAATTTAGGAAACTCCTTGGAACACCACACTAACCACCTGAAAACTGCGCCACTTCAGATTCTTATGCCTCCGCTCTTTCTTTCCTCTGATCTTTTCACTGATTCTCCTTTCGTTTCCACAATCGCCTCCTCAAACTTTTTTTTCCCTGAAAGTAACCTGAAACACTAACCGAGCAGGTACATCTATGTATGTGACCTGCACTTTAACGACCGAAAACTTTAGGCGAAATGCGGTCTCGTCAAAACGAAGACTTAGTGGTAGAGGGAAAGAGGTTAACATTGAACCATTGAGGTCGACTATTGGATAACATCTAAACCGAATTGCGTTAACCTGTCTTGCGGCTTCGTAATTGGTCGGTGGGCCAGTTGCATAGTACGACTAAATTCCAAGGTGCTCGTGCATCGTGTTATGAAGTAATAGCTTTTTAACGTTGGGTTGTGCTTATCAGTTTTAATTGGTTTGGTTGTATTCGGAAGAAAAGACCAATTAGAGGGGACCCGAGAGGATCTACGAAGTGTACACGACGGGAAGAGAGGCTGGAAGGGACCTAAAGAGAGCGGAAGTGAAGAGAAAAGATGCTTTTTTAACGGGCTCCGAAAAGTTCAAGGAACGCCCGGGCTGCCAAATTGACATACTAATCAGGATCAATTTTTTTTTAACCTTCGGAGGAGGATAACTTGAGGAAGAGTGAATCTTTGACTCTCTTTTGGTCAGGGAGAGATGCGGGGTTCGGAAAACAGCCAAAACCAAGGAGGACTACATAAGCTGACGATAGATGGTGCGCGGCTCGAAGGAAACCACAAGGAGAAAAAGTTAGTGGAAGAACAGACATTTCATTAACCTAGAAACTCTATGGTTGTAACCAATTTTTGCCATTATGACCATTATTTCACAACAGAGGCGAATCAGTAATGTAATGTAATTAAGAACTAATGATCCTGAGCGATGTATGCAACAAGCGAGAAAGTTGCCACACCGATGGAATTATTAAATAATAATTTATTAAACGTATTATTATAAAGCTATAGCGAGACACTTGGCAGTGTAATTTCAACCAAGCTCAGTGTAGGCAGGAAACTTTTAAGACTATGATTAGTTCAATGAAACTGGCAATTTCAGACAACAATGTTAAGCGCGTTACATAAAAGGCACTGAAGTGTTTAGGGGGTTCCCAACCGTGGAAATTTGCAGAAGTTCATTCTCGCACCTGTTTACCGCACATATGCGAGAAAATTCCAATTTTGAATTTAGTCTCTTTGCTGACTGAGAACGGGCAGAAAGGGGACTTTTCAATGCTCATTTTGTCTCATTGTCGAGTTATATAAACCGTGTAATTCCTGTTTATAAGCGCGCAAAACGATTTTTTTCATTCGACAAACAACATTCAACTCAAGGGTACTTTTTTGCCGAGGTGTCATATACACGTAAGTTTGCCCAATAGAAATTTCCATTTGTCAGACGGCCTCAAATCGGGTTTGTACGTGGTCCGTCGGACTAATTCAGGGTCGCGGGTTTATTAATTTGGCTCGATTGATGATAAAAATGATAATTAACATAATCACATTAACGGAGATATATCAAGGATGTTGCGTCAAGTGAGTTTACGTGATTTGTTCGATAGGAAATATTTGTGGAGCAACGGCTGAATTAGGAATTTTGATAAATGCGAAGGCCGATCTATTTTAATTAAAGTTTCGTTAGTTTGGCAACACGTTAATTGCCATTTTCCTCTAGATTGAATTCCAAATTATCGATTGGTGTAGGAGAAAAATTGTTGCGCAAATTTGCCCACTGGTTGTGTGGCGTGTCTCAACGATAAAGAGATTGTATGCACAAGTCTTTGTCCGGTAAAGTAAAAGGGTCTTGTTTATTAGAATGACCTCTGTCCGCGACTGAGTTATGTATCACGAAAACACGTGCAATTGCAGTTATCGCTAACTGGGGTTGGTGTGCGAATAAAGGCTGAAATCGTTTGCAGGAAAAATGACATTTGTATGAGTCGGTTAAGCTACGCCACTGAACTCATCCTGCGGAATTCGTCACAAGAAACCAGGGGAGTGTAGCCGAATTATGGTACAACCGAAGCTAGCAATTAATGGTATTAAAAAAATCACAAGTCTTGTAAAAGCTCAAGCCACAATGTTGGGTGTACTACACTTTGAAAGTCACAGAGCAACTTTGAGTTACCTCAGAATTTTTCATGGAAAACCAGGGATGTAACCCCAATAACATACTTTCTAATAACAAGAAGCCTAGGAGTTTAGTACGGTCCGAAAACCAGGGACGTACCCGAACTAACAACTAAGTTAAATTCGTTCCCTCTTAGGAACGAATTTAGTCGTCGTCCCAAAAGAGAGCGGAGAGGATTCATAGCCGGCTCAACTTGCGCCACTGGTTGCTTCTCGCACCAGCAATATCCAGTGGCGTACATTTACATGAGCTATTGCAGACGGGCAAATTGTCCTTGATAAATCAGGAACGTGCATGCGTAGCGACATTTAATTCCATATACTTGATATACATACATTATATATCAAATTATTTAATATTATGTCAATAAGCCAGTTTGGAAGATTAAACTTAATAAGCAGCGTACGGCACCCCACTCGAATCTATTTTATTATATTTTCTCCAAGTCCCAAACGTAGGATTTTTCTTGTCCAGGCAGGGGCGTACCAATTAACTTTCATTGTAGATTTCGTTTAATTCATGGCAATTCTGGCCGGTTCTAGAACAATTAGCATTTGATCGGTAATACGGCCTCGTTTGTGGGCAAATTTGGGACTGACTGTCCATAAAATTTAGCTTTTCGAATCGCACCCGTAATGAATACAAATTCTCGTGGTATGACTGTAATCTGAGAAAGTGGTCTCTTACGTATTATTGACGATGAAAATCGCTTTCTGTTCATTCAATTGTTGAGAAAATTCCAATGTAAAAAACCATCAAAATAAACACCAAAAACGTATTTATAATATTTGGTAACCCGTTTCTGAGTGATTCAAGTAAGTGGGTTAAACGATTCGTCTTCGGCAATAGCTTAGCATCTGCCTATTTATGCAACTGAGAATATTTAATGAGCAAAATCATAAATAGAAATCCATCGACTTCAAATATTATGGAATGCAAAAGTAATTAGCGACCTCTGTTAATTTGGCTCTGAACTACAGATAATTACCATAACGAACCTGACATCTGTCGATACAGTGAGTTATTTAAAGGGGAGGGAGAAAGCGCAGTTTCCTTTCGTTTTAACGTCACTTGTCATAACGACCGCGAAATACTGTTTTTTGAATTCTGTTTTTTAAGTTAGAAAATTGAGCGAGGATTGACTTCACAACGAAAAAGGGTCAAAAAACACATACAAGCAGTACCCAAACCATAGACCATCAACTAGCACTTTCATAGCACGCTTCTTCAAACTAATTTCACCTGCAGTGTGAAACCAAAAGCTTTACTTTTGCTTTCCGGTACCACCCGTCCAAGGTCGTACATATTTAATCCAAATAGAGGGGCAAAAAGAGACACTTACTGTTCGACAAAGGAGGAACTCACGCAACGCACTCCTCCGGTCAAGCACGAGAAAAAGACTAACTGTCGGAGAATAACAGACAGTTTTCTAAATGAATTCGAATGGTACCACTTCCACCATTCTCTCTCTCGTTTGAACCACCACCCAAGAGAAATGGCCTACTACCATGCAGCGGGTACCACGCTAAGAAAACCGTACCACCAATTTACCGGCGACATTGCTGGTTAAGTAACGCCATGTAATTACTCCGTGATGGCAGGAAGATGGTTCTGCAATGGAGGCCGCTCGATTAAAACATCGCATGGAGGTGCCGGGAACGGCTCACAATTTGCATGAGTTGATCGTAAGTTCAGCACGAGCATTACAAATTTCAATAACTCAAAAATTTCTAGATCGAGAAGGGTAAGAGCTGCGATTATGAACGTTTTTGTGAACACGACGAGAAGGGTAGTCTTTCAAATAAAAAGGTGTTCCATGGGAATGTAGGTGGTACCTCGAAAATTTTTGACTTGTGAAGATCAGGTGGCTCAGAATTTTTTTAGCGGCTGCTCCGGACACAAATGAAAAAAACTGCCGACAATGAAATTTATGTAAACCATGAAAAAGTGTCCTCTTTTACCCAAAAGAGTCGTCAACAAGGACAACCGCCGCCTCAGAAGTTACAGGACTGCTCGCATCTGCTGGTTCAGAAAGCGCCTCTCGTACACGGTAACAGACGATTTTAGTAATTTCACAATGGGGCCCAAATCCTATTCTGCTCTCGGAGGTCCAATCAAATCTATTGATTTTATCGATCATTTCATGGCTTAATTTAGTTATGCTTTCGGGGATCCCGAACCAACGCTAATCGATATCCGGATTGTGCTGTTCACAATACAGTTATTAATCGAGAAACTCACCGAAGATTAATTAATCAACAAAGAACGGAGGTGATCGTATCTCTGCTCATTTTTAGTTTTATGATGAAGGTGTAAGAAGGTATCGATTTACCTACTGTTCATTATAACGATTATTGTTGTTGATTGCCCAATTGATAAAGCAGTACAAGGCAAAAATCCTTATTTATATTCATACATTCAGCTCGATTTTAATGAATATTGTGCGACTACCATAACTCTAATCGTTGTTTCATTCGGCCAACAAATCTTAATTGTTGCTGAATGGGAGGTCAAATGCCGACAAATTGTTATAAACAAATTGCATCCAACGTGGAAGAAGCGTAGCTTGGTAACACAAAAAAGTGGAAATGTTGCTTTCGTTTCGGCGGTTTCGTAATGGAACGTGTCGTAACCAAAAAAATTGTATGGTCTCTCGTAATTTGCCGAAAACTTCCTTATACTCTTTGATATGTCGCATTGCATTTAAACAAATTAAGTTTAGAGCAATTAGCGGCAAATTTGCCAAGAGCTGATGCGTTAAATGCACTTGCTGAAACGCGTAATGGACGCGCAGTTTGATCATATGATGCGCGCGTTCGAGTTAAGTTCGGAACACTGGCGAAATGTGATTGAAACCGTAAGGAACGGCTACTCCAAGAAGCCGAAAAGTCGTCTGATGTTATGGACGAGGTGTGAAAGTATTAACCCAGTTGTTGCGCACATTTGTAATGTCGAGCGGCGGGTGACCAGGGGCCAAAGTGCAAGAAAAAGGCCCGTTTTGCATTTGTGCCGAAATAAAAAAAGTTTTATGTTTCCTCTGCGGATTCGTACATTGTAAAAGCTCATGTAACAATTTTATGACCGCAGTAAAACATATATATATACATTACAAATATTACAGTTGTTATTACGTAAAACAGGTTCTCCTGTTATTTGCTCATGCACCAAGGGGGAAAACCACCTCGAGACTAACGCTTCTTGTCATAAACCCATTAGGTCGTTAGCTAATGAGGCGCGAATCGACCTCAGAAATCGAATCATTTTTAATTCGCAAAAAAATAAGTCAATAATCACCGTTTTTCTCCAACGCAATTACTTTCAATATTTCCCTGTCAATGACTGTTATTATTTGATAGTCGCCGGTACCCAAGGACTTATGTATCCCTAAAAATCGATTTTAAACAACAATAATTATTAACGATTGTTATAAGTAAAGCTTTGATAATATACGAAACTAGAGCGGCCCAGAGAAAAATGGTACCGGATAACCTTGGTACCTTGTTGAAAGTACCAGTTCAAAATGAGATTGTTGGGTCAACTATGTTTCCCAGACCGGCTGATTGGTCGTAACAATTATTCTTGATTTATTTGAAGCCGTTTTGATAGGGGAGAGGGAGCTGGCACGCAGGGTGCGGCTATGACGAACCATCGATGAGCGAACAAATCGTAGAAAATCGACACCGTCGAAGATTTGGCGCTCCAATTCACCCGCAGCAGAAGCCTTTTGGGGCCAGCTCTGTCGGTGAGAGTCGTCTCTAATCTAGCCCTCACTCCCGGCTACTCTCGACTTTCCGATTCAAGCTAGATCGTTGTTTCCCCGGTTGGAAATGTCTCCCTTCCATGGGACTGAATTTCCTGTGAAATCGTATCCATGATTCAAATCACGCAACTTTTGATGCACGCCACAGGATCCATGTCAGCGGCGATGCCACATCCTTCCAAAATTAATATGCAGCAGGAATTAGCCAGGTACCGGTGCAACGCTGCGGACGAAAAATAAAACGGTTCAAAGGAGAGAATTGAACCAAAACGTCGACGAATTGAGCGACTCTCAATGATTATACTGTGCGACGCGTTGTAAGTACCAATCAGCGGAAACTTCGGGGAACCATCACATTTCCGAAGAAAGTCAAGAACTTGGAGAGTTCTGCTAATTGGCGCCCGGCAGTGATCTGTCGCAGTCTCTCTGTCCTGTAGCGTAGCACACGTGGGCTTCTGAATGAAGTTTCTGGACGAAGCCGCTTCCAGACTCGAGAGATCTACGAAACTGGAGCTACCCGGCGAAGAATCGTGTGCAATGAAAGACGCGCTAGTGAGCCCCTTCAGTTGGCTCACGGCAGAGGACCTCACTACCGGTAACTCTAAGTTCTTTTGTCACAAAACGCCCTCGATATCCTCACACTCCCGGACTCTTCTGACGGCCCTTTGGTCGGAGTTACAAGGGACGATGAGCGGAGTCTTTTAGGCTTTATTTGCTCGCTTATAGAAGTCTGACGTCGCAATTGCGCATATTTGTGTATAATAATAGCGAAAATACGGACGGTTTGGTAAAAGATTACAATTTCCGTTCAGTGTGTATTGCAACGCACTAATGATACGCTAAGAAAAAGGAAGACAGTCGACCAAGTAAAAACTCTATTATCAGATACATCGGGGTCCGTATTTGCGTCAAAGGAACTGCTTTAGCGTTCGGTAACAAATCAAAGAAGCCCTCATTAATGAAATAATGACCATATTTATTTGACGAGTTGACTTTTGCATTTACGATTCTTAATCAGTCTTCAACGGAACCTCGTCCAAAACAGTAAAAAAATTTCCAGGTAGTGATGATTTCTTGGTACGTTCTGCTGGTCCTCACTGCCGTGTATTGCCAGGGTCGTCCGGCTTCATTACTGGAGACCCTCGTCGGAGTTCAGAAGTTCAAGGTCTTCACAAAATTAGGGCGAAGAAAGGTTTGCTTAAAGATTGTTTCAGGATGAGGATAACTCCGTTGGTTCTTATGTGGACGAGTTCGCGGATCTGGACAAATATTTCACAAACAGAACCAGTAGGAACTACACGATCATCCCCTTTAACACAGAGTTTCCCGACGGAGTGAGTATTGAAGTCACATGATGCAACAATCCTGTTCATTTTCCATCGTTGTGGCCACAAAAACCGCACATAAATTAACTACGAAGAGCGTGTAGTTTGTAGTGCAAATTTCCATATTTTTTCTAATTTGAATCGATTGAGCAACGACACATGATAATTAAATCGGCCACTGTAATTATTAATTTGTTTATCGTTGTTTCTGTGTGAAACTCAGGACCTTGACTTATGCAAGTGCTTCAAAACATTAATGAAACTGCCCATTAATTAATAACTTTCAGTTTGGTAAAATGGCCAGAGGTGTTGTGAAATTTGAGGGTACTTGTCAGCAAATTGTGCAGGCAATTGCGTTCACTTTTATCATTTCTAGTAAGTAGCGAAATTCGATTAAGTGTCACTTGCAAAACTCCCTAATGGGGCCCATATTTGTGCCTGCCTTGGTAATTTGCTTGGACATGTCTTGAGAAACATCGGAGACAGCACGCATTAATTCCGGTATTTGGTAAGTGGCACACAATAGGAAACGACGGCCGAGAGGCGAAAATCCTTACCGAGCACGTAATTTCCATGCTCTACAGAGAGAAACCTCAAATCCAGCACCTCTTCAGAAACCTAATCGCTCCCCAAAGGTCCTTTACACCCTTCAATTTTGTGCTTTAGACCGACAAATCTCTAAACACCACTACCAAATCTCCCCTCATCAACAGCCTCAACTCGACAACGAATGAAAAGAAGAAGTTGAACGAGAGCAGAACTCCTAGGAGAGAGCTGGAAGAGAAGGAGTCGCAAGAAGAGGAGGAGGATGAGGATGGCGACGGAGGAGGAGTTGGAGGACTGTTCACAGCTTTGTTGAGCGGATTGAGTGGGGTGATTGATGGAGAAATGAGACTGGAACGTCTAATTGTTATTTCGTGTTTTCAGCCTGATGGTAGCATAAATTTGGACGCCATAAGCGGGTTGCTGGGGTCGTTGAGCTCGGTAAGTAAGCATTCCGTGGCTTTCTAGAATGGTTAGTGCACCACATTCTAGAGCGGAAACATGTCTACAGAGGGCTGTTTTAGCTGCCAACCAGCGATTTTTGACATGTCATTATATGTAGAATTTAACCAATTCCTGATGTCTCTCTCTTCTATAGTGTTGTACACCTGACCTTCTAGGATTAGATGAAATGACGTGGAATAGTCTTGCAGCTCTCGAGAGCTTTGAACTCGATTTCGCCGGACAATTTTCGAGAGACACATTTGAAAAATTCCCTCCGTCGATATCTCGGGAATTCGTGGAACAGTTGATTACTTAAAAACACTCGGATCAATTTCGTTTTCACCTAATTTCAAATCGATTCAATTTTAGCAAAATCCTGATGGAACTTACGACTTTAGCGGCCTCAGCGACACCCTAAGGCAATTCTTCGTGGTAAACAAATACCCCAATTTCCCCTCGATCTAAATCATGCGATATTCAATGGTTTTAGGGCGGTTCGGACGGAGGAGGCTCAGACATCGGCTCCTTCGTGGGAGGACTCGTAGGGGCTGCGATCAAGGGCCTCGCAAACCCCCCTGGCGCTGTACGTGTGCAATGTCGCTTATCTTAAGTCACACCCTGTACTGCGATAGCAAAGCAGCAAAAAAGAGCACAGTTTATTAGTCATGGATTAATTGATTATTACTAGTATGTATTTTTTAGAAAGGAGCAGGAATTCTCGCAGGGAAGGTGGTGACCGGGGTCCTGCCAGCCTTGAGTGGCCCGGTGAGTACTACTTTTAGAAGTGACTGGTCATAGTTCCTTAATAATCCTGATTTGCGGTTTTCCGTCTCTTTTTCTATCGGCTCAAAGCTGCATTTAGCGATAAAAAAATAATAACAAAGTTGATAATTAGGCTGATTCCTATCACGTTCGTTTTTACCTCTTTCTCACATACCAACAAGTATCCAATTGCAACATTTACCGTTATGATTGTTTATTGTTAGTGAACCAGAGGGGGTGTAAGATTTATGATTATTTGAAATGTCGACGTTAAATTTGTAACAGTATTGAGCAACTGGACAAAGCGGCGAACTGATTTTTTCATTGATAAAACCTTCACGATCTCAATTACTACAGGGCAGGATTTGGCGTCATCAACCATAAGGGAATAGTAATTATCTTACCCGAAATAGGTTGCTGCATGATAAACAGTTTCGGGACTATTCCGCAATTACATAACAAATAGGTACAAGGCAAAACGCGGTTTTGGCCAAAAAAACAGCTACAGGATATGAATATATTGCTGACACACCTTCATAGCGGTGATTTCAGGAAACGGACTGATTTTAGAACGTTTTTATGCCACTTTCAGGGTCAGTACGAGTATTGGTGGAACTGAACTACTGTTCACCCAATAAGTCTCCAGAAATAATTACTTTTCCTTGTTCTTGCTATTTGGCACTAACCATGACGACCATTTTCACACCGCTTTCAGGCACCCTCAGATGACACCGACAGTGGCACTGAAACCAAGCCTGCGCCTGCCCTGGACTCTGGATCCTTCGTAATTGGTTTCCTAAAGCCGTTCCTGGCAGGCAGTGGTGGAAACGGAACGGTCGGGAAAAAATCCTTTTTGTGTTATGAATTTGCATTGAACTCAGGTGTTTTCAGGGTGGGGATAAGCCCTCAAAATTCACTGTGATCAAAGCGGTAATATCGATGGCCACCGGCCTGGTCCAGTCTTTTGTAGCTGCCTCATCTTCTTCTAAATCGTCAGATTGGAACGATTGAAGTATTTTAGAGTAAAGAAATAAGATTATGTAAATGGTTAAGAATATATTATATTTTCATACGCCGAAATATCACCAAAGCCTTTGTGGTTTTTCTTATATATAGGATGTTAGAAAATCCCGAACCTCATTGCAAATTTCTAACGTTGAGCCTGAGCTAAAGCTGAGAGATAAGCCTTGAGGCATAAGGCGCAAACTGACAGAGAAAAAATGCACTCCCTTTTTCCTACGAGCGTGCGGTAAGTTGCGTTGCCGTACGCATTTACACAAACAGCTACTCTTGTCTTGGGAGTCGAAACATTTTACGATTTTCGACTCTTAGACGTGCCACTGGAGAATCCTCTTTTAGGCCGAGCTATTGCGAATTTCTCGTAAAAAAAACATTAATTTTCACGTAAGTGCGGGAAAACAGGGACGTCTCTCATCGCGTCCGAAGCATAGGACCAGCGCAAAGTCAAAAAGCACGTGTTACGCCAGTGCGCTTAACTCCATTGGACAGCAGTTGGACATAACGTCCCACCTCCACCATAGACAACGAGCGTTGGATTTTCTTAACGAAAACAGAGGCGTAACACTGGAAAACCATCCTAGCTGTCCGACCTCAACATACAATCGAAACTTCACGTACAAATATCTCAAGAACTGCAAGTAACGCGTTTCTGGAAGAATTTTTTGCGCTTCATGGATTTTTCCGTCCAAGTTGAGGCCGATGGCAAGACAATCCCTCCACAGTTGAAGTCATGAATAACCTTTCCAATGATCAGACATTCAATAGAACAAATCTAGAGCGAAAGTAAATAGCCGATGTTCGCGGATGACATTGAATTTAAAAGAGAGAGTGACTCGACAACAACCTGACACATGAGGTCGCAGTATTTACCGAAGAAATTCGGTCTGGCTGCAGTGGTTTTCCTGGGAAATTTCGCGATTTTTGGACTACCCCTTTAGCGAGTGTGAATAGTGCGTATTAGTTAGACCTGAAAGGGGCTCGAGGCGACCAGTCAACGAGGTGAGTCAGTCGAATATTCTCTCTTTTTCTGCCTAGGAATTTGCCAATAAAATGTCCGAATTAAGTTTGCAGCTTAATTCAGACATTTTTAACTTAAAGGTATTTAGGTTTCGTGCAATCGGGTAGACAAAGCGGTTCTGTAGTAGGCAACGTTCGGTCACCACTTAAGGTCAATAGTAGGCTTAGTCGCTTGGTCGCATTGGGTGAAGGGGAGATTTTTTTCGTTAAGAACGGGTAACAGGATATTAAGAGTTACGTCAGCGGTACCACTCAAATGGACTTGGAAACTATAGAAGTTACGACCCAGCGAGACCCATTGCGTTGCCCGATTATCAAATGAATATTTCCAAATGGACGGGAGGAAAAATGAAGATTTCAAGCCAGCAATTACTCTTTCCTCATGTGCACCTCTCGCCATAGTTGCGATACCAATTAAAGGCGATTAAACCGAATTTGGACAGCGGTTTCTTCATACTGCCTTATCAATTGCCGGTTCACATAACCAACAGGCCCATTTTCCATGTCGACGAAGTGCCAATTTCTCAATAAACACCGAATATTATTGATAATTCTTTAATTGAGAAGTACTGCAATAGTGAAATTATTAGAAATTCGGTTGACAAGCGTACGCCGTTCGCGTGTTGAGACATGGATAATGTCATGGAGATCTATTAGCAATTAACACGGGTGATAAGCGGTTTGCCTTTGATTGGCCTTTACTAGTTCACTAGTGTTACGCAATCGGACATCGATGAAATTCGGTGCTTCGCTTGCGCGAAAATTTCGGGAAAAATCGGCGGAAGTTTCCACTGAAAAGGTTTACGTAACGGTTCGTCGATAAGGGGGTTTGTGGCACAAAAACATTAAAACTTCCTAAAAAATGCTGCACAAAAAATTAACTTAGTCACTCAACGCGCCATTTCCCTTCCATTCACTACGAACGCCTTGTCCAAGTCTTGCCATTCTACCACATAATCATGATAATTATCTTCTGTCTGTTACTGATTGATACAACTTTTTATTCAATTTTCTATTATAATATACTAGTGTTTATCTAACTTTTAAGGTCAAGGTTACCCTTATTTTTCAATTATAATCAACCGCGAAAGTATTATTCCTTTCCTCTTGGCGGTTTTTGGCAAAGCCACATTGCCCAATAACTACCTTCTATTTATCGCCACTTAATTGCTGCTTAAAATCGGCTATTAAACGCTAATTGGGCCAAATTTTTCGCATAATCAGTGCACCAACAATTAACGCATTTTCAAATCTCAGCAGTCCGGCACGTTGGTCTTACCCATCAGCCTCCGGGGATTGCTCGGCCACTTCATCCCGCGGACTTTGCTAGTTCCATAATGTTCCATTATCGTCTTCTGCGGCGGCACTTGGAGACGCTGCAGCTAATTGCCGGCCTGAGAAAATTAGCGCAGGAACTTAATTTCCCAACTTGTGCAACAATGATGTTTCATTAAAAAATCGGCTAAGTGTGAAACCGAATCTGGAAGGCTCAAATTTGCATAAAACGTTTATTAAATTTGTGTTCTATTTAGTGCGAATTTGAATAATTACTTGCCCTGCTTAGGCAAGTATTATTGTAATCGGGGGATTTTTGTTAATCAGGGTTTGAAGCAATTAATCGCGCAACCCACGAGCAATCCACGAGGTCGATTTTCCAGCCATTAGTCGAAAACCTTGGTTTTAAGCATTCTTCAAATTTTGCCAATATTTCGGGGACCCGCTAGACAACTCCCTCACGTGCCACCTCGACCGCCACCTGAGGCTAATTTCCGGAAGTCCCAAACGCGCGTCCAGTTAACGCCCCTTTAGCAACCACTCCAACCATCAATGCTGAAGGGAGATCGGCGGTGTTTGAGAATTTCAGCGACACGAGGTATATTTTACCTGTGATGTTAGGATAGAGTGGTTATTTCAAATTAAAAAATTACTCTTCGAAAAGTTCACTATCTACGAAAAACCCGGAAAATGACCCGGTGCTGCATAGAAATCACATTCGGCGATGGAAAAGTAGCAAGCGCTAATGCCAAAAATAGAGTAAAGCAGCGAATATTGTGCCGACAATGCTACGAAAAATGCTGCCTCAGGAAAAAGTCACTGTATATATACCAATACACTTTATTTTTAAAAATTTAGCAACTCAAGGAACGCAGGTCTTTCTTCCCTGTGTATACCAAAGCGCGTGTAAGGAGCACCTGCCGAGTGTTCCTGCAAAAGGTTTTACATACTTCCCAACACCGCCAGGATGTGAGATTGTCGAAATTTGAGCTAGAAATGTCCCATGCTGAAAGGACTACACCGATGACCCAAGCTGAGAGCCATTCGATCATATTACACCGCATTTGACAATACCAGAAGTGGCCGCGCAGTTCCCAATATAAGAGCAATAACTATTATGAAACCATTCTCTGCTGAATTGCACAAACCGCACCGACTCCCCAGCTGCCCCCATCATCCCCCCAACCATTCGGGTTGCAACCACACGACCTCGCCGGGTTTCGTTCGAGATCGCTCGTTTGTTTCTCGGCCTCCTTCGACCTACATACGTTCTTTGAAATAAGCTCTTTTACGTTCGACACGCCGCATTCACCAGTTAAGAGCCAGCACCGCATAGTGTAAGACGCCATATTGCTTTTTTTGTTTTTATCTTATCAGTAGAGCTTATCAGAGCCCCCTTCTGTCCCCCTCCATCCAGCCGTTTGGGTGATACTGGCCGCCCGCGCGGAAGAGTGCCTGCGACATTCGTTTGTTTTGGTTTGACAGTTGGTTGGTGCTCGTCAAGTGGTAACACGATCCGTTTTTTTGTTTCGTATCTTTTTTGTTTTTCGGTAAACTTATTTGGTGATCTTATTACGAAATAATACTATTAGATAGATTTAGGTTAGGAGTTTTTTTATGGCTCGACTCGCGGCCGCTTCCCCTAATTTTTGCATTGTTGACCTTTTACATTTCCTCTATTTGTATTTCTATGTGCCTCCTTTCGAATTGACAATTGATCCTAGAAATCGAAACGACAACTGTGGCAGGAAAAATATTACGTTAGGCGGTAGCACCCGCGCTCGGTACCTACATTTCTCGTGGGGGCGGGGATCGGCGCTCAGTTTCGCTTTGCCAAAACATATTTTGTCAGAAAATATTTTCTTTCCAACGCTTTAAATTGAACATTAAACATCTCGGATCTAAGTTCGCTCGTTATCGGACCGAATTTTGACTAACGAAATTAGCATTCAAACCTGTAATATGCCGTATGAAATATTCTTTTTAATGGGCAGAAATAACCTCGGATCACTTTTACTTTCCGTGCAAACTGGTTTGCCGTAATTTCATTAAGAAAGATATTCGAATTCTTGCCATTTTCGCAGGTGTTAAGCGTGGACGCCGTAAGATTAGCAAGCACATAATTTCTATCGAAATGTTCACTTTCCCGGTAATGACGTTAATCTGACGTATGACGTTAAAAGTGACAGGATAGCTGAGGCGCATGATATTATCTTTTAACTAACAGGACAGTTATTCGCTGTTATAAAACAATTTGTTTCACCCTTGAATTTATCAGTGGGTGCAATGGGGTAAGGGCCAAATAATCAACGTGTGGTTAACTTTAACTGAAGATTAATTTTCGTAGACACGTACAAAGTTTAGGTGATATTTTTGATTTCCATTGCAACTAGCTTTTCTCTATTAAATTGATGATTTTGGTAAATATTTTCGTAAAGTCTCAGAAACCAAGTGCAATTTGGAAACACCTTTTGCGGTATACTGAAAGTCCCAGAAAATGATATCTTTATCTCACTTAACCGATTTTGCAACTCTCATCGTTTCGGAGATACCTTTTATTCGGGTATCCAAATGTGACTCCCTGTACATACAAGTTAAAGTTACGCTTAATCAGTACCTTAAGATAGATAAGCATGCGGATGACGGCGTAAATCAACTTACTAATTTTTCTGTGATAATTGAATAATCGTGGTTGACCTAAATTAGCCGGGAGTATCTTTTGCCAGACAGCAACCGATCTAAATGATATTTCAATGTCCCTAAATAAGACCGAATTACCGGTGGTCCAGTCAATGTCCCGACAGAATAAAATTCGAGCTAACTTGAAGTTCTCCCTAACCCGAACTAACCTGCAAATAACCCGAACTAATCCGATTCGTATTTCGACTGCACAAAACCTGAACTAATCCCGAATAACATGAACGCTCTTAAACTGGCAATTTCTCCATTCCAGAACAATGAAGCAACAGCTCTGGTCAATCGCCCTCCTGGTTTGTCTGCTGGCCATACTGACCGGAACAGAATGCCGGACCTTGACCAAAAGATCTGCGGCCGTTGATTCTGGACCCGTAAGTATTCACGAGACAATGATTTGATTAGGCACCTTGCCCAATAAGCGTGACATCGTTCTCCGAATTCTGACAACCATGACCCTAAATTGACTCGAGTTTCGTCGCATTTTAATCACCTTTAAGTAATGACGACGACGGTGCGTGTGTGTAAATTTCAATGGTCATCCCTGTAAGTTCGTACAGAGGTACATGAGAGGAAAATGTCGCGGGTATGCAGGTTACACAACCGAAAAGTTCGCACGCAATCGAATTGATAATTATTAGATTGTTCTTGTTAGTGGAAAGTAACAACCTTCGTCGACGAGAAAAAACGTCAAGTTTCGGCCTCCAATTCGAAGACAGTTTGGACTGGAGTTGCAGGAAAACTGCAAGCAATTTATTCTAAATTTCACGCTCGTTAACTGGTTGTGTGTGCGGTCATTATACAGTGGTTCCGAAAATTACAAATGCTAACAAAGAAAGTAAAAGTGGTGAAGATCCTTGCATAATCAGTCACGTTTCGATGTAAGCCATCGATAGATGCCACTGGCAAAATTTATTGTTTTAAACGTATGATCTTTATCGGGCTTCGTTACGTAAGCAGATGGAGATCTCGAAGCAATTTCCCCCGGTTTTGTTGCGTCTTTACGCACAGATCGGAACTTTTCATATTTCACTCGAAGAGAAAGTGCGCAGCGTTCTCACCAATTAAACAATATTACATTAATACTGCAAGGCTGGCAATCTATAATGCAAATTTGCACCGAGACCACACCAAACATACCATTAACATGCCTACCATTGCAGGAACCTAACCACCTAGATCACTATAAGGATAAGAAAAAGGTAGAAGTAGTTTTCGGAGTTAAGGACGCAATTTTAGGATTTGTGTTCGATGTAAGTACCCCCGGATAATGTCCGTTCGTTCGCAATTTCCTTGATCGTCTGTTAGAAAATCAACAAATTTATCGACCAAAAAACCGACTGGATCGATCACCTGGACAAGCAAAACATCCTGAAGAACAAGGCTCATGGAATCGAACCGCCAAAAGACCCTGTCGTCTCTCTCTCCAGTATTCTCTCTGGAGCGATCGGTTCCAAGCTGGAAGCTGCTGCTCCCTTACTGAACATCGTGACAAGTAAACTGGGCAGCGGATCTGGGTCAGGGTCGAACCACGGAGGTTTCAATTTCGGCCAACTTTTAGGAGGCCATAAATAGGCGCTCGTAGAGGTTGCCCAATGGGACCTTAACGTTCGAAAAGATTCCAGTGGGCCGTTAAATTAGACCTTTCTCTTTTTATCTGAATTTACGCAATGAAAGATCCTGAAATCTCCATATGAGGAGCGGATTTGTTTTCAAACCAGACCTCCTGGCCTAGATTTGTCTCATTAAAGATTACAACGATTCAGTAAGCTTAGTCGCTATCATACTCGTAATAAAATAAATTTTAAGATGGTTTTTGTGTATACAAATGGGAGTTATATTCTAGTCAAAACAATAGAATCTAAATTGAGCATTTCTTTGTCTGCACTTGCAGGTAGATCGCTGTAATCTTTAGTTTAATTGCCATTATTTTCTTTTTGTGTAATTATCATTAGAATGCTTGTAAATAAAATAAGCGCAATTTTGTAGCTTATGTATATAGTTCTTTAATAAATATTTTTATACAGTACTTTCCCTTGTTTTCCTTGTCTAACCGTCGCAAATAAGCGAGAGGAGCACGGTTTTTGGTCTCGGATATCAACGGGAGGAGCAGCTTCAACCTAGAAGGGACCGCCTATCTGAACCCACGATTTTGACCTTGATTATTACGCAATCCTTCCCTCCTTAAGGTGGTGGCAACCCCACGATGACCCTGTTCATTGATCATACATCAGGGCGCATGGGTGCTTGAACGCAAAATCTGCGCAAGGTCATACCTGGAGAAACATGGGAATGCCAACATATGGAATGAAATTTACTTGCTCGCCCTGTGGGCGCAAAAATGTGGACCGTAATAACATCCCCATTCCACTTTTCGTTTTGCCACCATAAACCTGAATTAGCCCGTCGGAAAGGATAGCTATGTTCCTACGGCAAAGAAAACCGATTCCGGGTCGTCAGAGGCACTCTTAAATATGTTCAAGGAGCCCCGGTTGGCGTACTGTCGGTGACAGGAACACCTAACCAACATAAGACTGTATCACTTACCTAGATGAATCACAGAGTTCAGGTTTTGTAGGTCTTTGTCGTCACCGTGAAACCCGAGTGGTAGGGTTGCCCAGTCTTAAGCAATCTACAAGCTCAAAACAAACGCAAATTTTGTCAGTTAATTCCCGAAATAACCAAAATAACTGATGCCCATGCAGAACTAGTTTTGATTTTGCTTTTATTTCAGAAATCTAAACGGGCTGCCCTCTCCCCTCTCTACGGCTTCGCCTGGCAAACGACGCCTAACCCGAAAATCCCAACAACCACCGAAGACATCGTCATGTTCACGCCTGGAAAACCGGTCTCACTAGAAGTGCCAGACGAGCTCTTTGGATCTTCCTTCACTTTAGTGACCAATTTATCCAACACTATCGGAGATTACATGGTGGTAAGTGTCGCGAAATTGGCGTGTTTCGCTCTTCCCTGGACCTTCGCTGAAATTGCAGAATTCCGCCATTAGAATGCAGAAGCTGTTGGAATCCATGCGACCCTTCTTGCGGTTCGTTTTCGGAGCAAAAGGTGTTATCATCGAAGGACCGACGGACAAACCTATATTTTCTGACCCTAACGAAGCCAAAGATAGTGCCAGTTAACTCAATATCCATACATCCATAGTTCAGTAGTGTAGGAGCGATATGCCTAGCAAATTGTACAGTATCAGTAGCACTATCCAGTGTTGCCAAAGCTTTCACTCACGCAAATCCTTCACCATACCATCAAACACTATATTTGATACTAACAACAACACAATTGACATAGATATATTTTAAATTTGGATTTTTTGCTTTTAAGCAGAATTAAATTACATATCATTTACTTCCTGCTTAGCCAGTTAAAGCACCAGTAGGATGATATTGTTGGCGAGTTGGTTTGCTCCAGTAACATGTTCATCAAAGTCAACACGCTCACCGAAAAGCATAAAATTGCGCAAAAGTTGAGGAAGACGTGGAGGTACCCATTTTCAGACCATTTGTTGAATAATCCAACGGACCTTTTCTGAAAATTGTCCAGGCAATTGTCAACCTTGGATCTAAATAACCATTGAATTAACCTCTCATCTCTCTTTTAAGCCTGTTTATTGTACCTAACGAGGAATGACAATCCTTTAAATGGATGGGGGCACGAATTGACTTGACTCGAGATGCACTTTCCGTTGCTCAGTTCAAAATCTGAGTCTGCGTCTTCTTTGGACACTTCAGTGCTTTCAGCGGGCTGGTCTTTGGACGAGTCTTCGCAGGAAAACTCTTTGATCTCGTTCAAACTATACAGAAATTACACTTCTTGTAAGACATTAATCGTTTGAATGAATAACCTGAACTAACTCTACTCTACTTTGTCTGCCCTTGTTCAACGAAGCTCTAAAACTGAGATCGGACGTCCTTCTGCTCAGTCTGAGGTTGTGATCAGGGTTCAGATTAACCGAATCGGTGCTTGCTCTTCTCTTGCTTAACAGCGCCTTGTTTGTGCTCGAGTTGGAAGTTTTTGGTTCCCGTGAATCGACTGGCTCTTGCAAGACCCTTCTGAAATTATAACGATTATCCTCCTTTAGTAATTCGGTTGAGAAATTCTTTACTTGGTGTACTGAAGTTGCCTGAGAGCAGAATCGCGTTGCTGCTTCAATGCCTGGACATGGCTGACCATCAGCTGAACTGAATCGGTTAATCTTTCCTCGTGTTGAACTGCCCCAAATCGCTCCGCAGCCGTCCAAACTAAAGAGGCCGCATTGCTTAACGTCTCCACCTATGAGTGCATTTAAATTATTCACGTATTTAATCATGGAAATATCTCACTTGGGAATAAAAATTGGATAAGAGATCAGCAGTTTCAACGTCCATACATAGGGGCTTCAACATGCCCAATTTATGTTTCAACTTCTCGACTTCCAAGTTAAAATTGGTTTCCGTTTGGTCTCTGCTTCGCCTTTGTCTTTCGCATCTATCTTTGATGGTTGTAGCGTCTATGGTGAAGGCCAACGCTAAACTTGTAAATTTCTGTTCCAAAGACTCATCGTTTAAGATCTCCCTGTAATACACAAAGGAATATTGAACTAAAAAATGATCTTTGGGAACGATATTGCGGTATGGATGAAAAATCTCTAGAAGCAATATACCTGCCAATAATAAAGAGCAATTTGGTCTTTTATGAGACCATGTTTGTAGGTAAATTTGTATTCACCGTCTGATCGATAAAAATCGTCCTCTTCATCTAAAATTAACAGAGGTGATTTCGGTATTTACAGAAATGGAAGTAAGATTTTGAATTAATCGATGCTGGAATTCCTCAATTTAAGATTTGCCTTATTAAACAGCTGGTGATTTATGATCACTTATGCTTAGATGCGCAACCGATCGAGGTCGCTGAGGCCAAAATTTCAACGCAATTCAGGTAATACTCAATAGAGGGCAAAACTAATATTTCCATACGCCATTGTCAAGAAACTTTTAGGAATATTTTGTTACATTTATAGACAATTTTTTTTTATTAACTTGATACTTAAGGTCGCTAATTGGGAAAATACCTTGAAGCATCGCCGTACAGCCCCAGTTTCTCCAGAACGGCATTGGGTAGGCTGGGAAACGCCACGATTGTCGGACTGCGAGCCTCTGCAGCCCCATCAGAATTGGATCTTCCTCGTTGGAAAGTTGCCTAATATAAGAAAACAAAATGTTATCAATAATTCTATATTGGCTTATCATTTTAATCATTGAAACCAGATACCCATAATTGCTTAGGACTGCAATTGCCGTTTATTACTCTAGGTCAATTATAATGGACCCTAGAAAATTTCTGATTGTTAATTGTCTAATTTAAGATTTGGCTGTACGAATCGTCTTCCTATAGTTATAATCGAAATGTTACTTTCAATTAAGTCACCAACAATTTTAGAATAAAAATGATTGAGCGTGTGTCCAGAAGGCTGCAATATTAGTTTATCTAGTGCTGTACGTGCTGATAAGTCAAATTATGGAAATTCAAACGGAAAATTTGCTTTAATTGCCTTTATTGGCGAGAATTTTAAATTAGTGTTTAAAGTAATGTGTCACAGGCGTTAATTAAAATCCCATTACTATTTTTTGTGTAAATATGATCGCAAATAGGCACCGCAATGCATATTTCTTCTACTAAAAATCCAATTGTTTGCCGCTTGACTCTCATCTCGCCAAGCAATTATATGTATGTGGAAAATTTTGAAAAAAATTAAATCGTCAAAAAACTTACCATAAACGTATTTAGAAAAAAAGGAGTTGACGATCGTTGTTTTTGGGATTCGAACGAGACCAGCAACAAAGAGCACCATGCTGAGCATCCTCATCTTGGACACACCGTAAAACGTTCACTAGTAATAAGATCCAAAAATATCTTTTACCTCGAATAATGTTTGTTTTTCTATCAAAAGTAAACTTTTAGAGATAGCTGATACGACCTAAAATACCCCTCCTGTTCACATTTTATCTCCCCATTTTATATAAAATATATATTCATAACTTATTTACGATCCTCATGCTCATCTTGGCCGAAAAAATTCTATTCAACGAATGTTCTAATTATCGCTTTTTAGATTTTACTGAAGCAACAAACAAATGACTTTGTGAAAGTTAATTTAAATTTTCAAGATAGAACTCGACATTCAAGGAAGAAACAAACTACATGGAAACACACATTTTAAGAAAATTAGCATGCCTGTAAGAGAAGCATGAAGACGATAACAATTTGACTGCCCACAACTCTGAATTAAATTGCGTTACGTGGAAAGTGGTCTGTTGTTGCTGATCAAATAATGCACATACAAAAAAAAATGGCAAAAGGGGCGTCTCACCGTGTGGTCGAAATTATTTGAGATTAAACACGGCAGTTCAAGATAAAAACAAAAGGCACGAAATGTAGTTTCAAACGCACAAAAGTGTTGGCTAACTAACTAAACTTGATAGTCAAATTATTCTTAATCTGAAAACACTGCGGACTTCGTGTTAATTGAGGCTTAATGTGTTCGTCCTTGGGTGGCGAATATGTTATCAGTACTTTGTTCATTAGTGCTTTAAACGCATCTGCGATTTGGATCAGAATTTGTTTTAATTCACTTTAAAAGAATCCTCCGTGTCGCATTCTTTGCTGAGCAGATACCGCTCATTCAAGTTATATATATATGTGAGAAACGATAGCAGCACGCAACTTAAATAAGAACAAGATCCGCATCTGTGACTCTCTCGATTACACTAAAATCAGTATAAAGATAAAACTGAAATAGTCCCCACAACACCGAAAGAAAACCGACACGCACAATAGTCATGTCTTATCGTTAGTAATTATTGATTACAAGGCTCTGCAGGGGCATCAAAACACACACACACAACACACTTTAGCCTAATAAGGCACACAACAGTGTTATTACATATTTCACTTGACTCTTGCCCCTATTAACCAGATATATCAGATTTCTTAGACTGCACAATTACAAAGCGCCTCTAAGAACGAAACTTACACCTTCACTGTTACTCCTCTCTTCGCTCTCATATAAATTCTGCAAGGACCGTTGCTTCTCCACCTTACTGAGCACCTCGTTTCGACTTCCCATCACCTGCCGATCATCAAACTCACTTACTTTGGGCCCTGATATATTGATGTCATTATTGGTTTCGATTTTGGCATTAGCTGATGACCGCACGTCTGACATTGCTCAATCGCAACTGAAGCTCAAAACTTGTAAACTACAACGTTTTGAAACGATATGCAACGCGTCAGTTTTGGTACTGATAGTCGGTGGTACATCACGATAAAATGGGGAATTATTTTTTGCTTAGAACTTCTTAGTGTGAGCTAAGGCGCAGTTGTGAGTTGGTGACTCATAAATTCAGAGTTTGCCTTCGAATGCGTTAGAATTCCGAGATGTCCGACACGTGAAAAATAACTTTAGTGCAAATTTAGCGTTACCGTGTTGGTACCCAAATAGATCCCTAATTGTTAATTAGCAATTTTGTATTAGTATAAACATGATATCCACACAGACTTGACCGTTTTATACATACGTATGGGGCGAAATAACATGACGATATATTATTTTGTAAATTGCTTGTAAAATTTATTACGGCGCTCATTAATAATAAAAAAACAATCGAAATGTTTTGTTATTATTGCATTAACAAAAATATCAATATATGCTTATTGTTCTAAGTCAAAATGTAACGAAACCGTAACTTGAAAACGTTTATAAGTGAGCGAATTAGCTTCTCCACTAACAATCATCAAGGGTATTATTCCTAATTTATTTCTTTGGATGGGAGAGAATTTAAACGCAGCATTACTGGTTGCGTAGCACGACTGATGGCTTCACTAGTGAGATTACTTCAAGGCTCTCATAAAATAAGTATCTCGAAGCTATAGATGTAAAAACATACATATGTACATCAGATTTATTACTGACGTTTTGATGACTGAAAATCAGTTCTGTTGCAGGTTACATCCGGCTTTTAAAAACTCCAACCTTTTTAACTGAAAAGAAAAACATTTAACAGCTACTTCGGTATATGCAGAAATTTTATTATCGGTTTAAAGTTAACTTACTTTAACGCAGGAGCTTATTCAATTTTATATCTAAGAAACTTAACAGAATAGTAATAAATCAGCGATAGTAGTCACATTTGAAGTGGCGTTAACATCTCCAATCAACTAATCCTGTTCATGTTGTTAATTTGTCTTATGCGAAGTCACGGAGTTTCAATGATAAATCTCGATTATGTTGTGAGCAAACAAATGGCGGGTTAAATAAATTATAAGCAAAATAAATAACGAGTGCTATAACTACCATCAATACAAATCCGCTAAATATTGAGGGTGATTGGTCACATTTCGTTCTATACTTATCTCATCAACCAACGACTTTGCTGAAACATTAGGCACATAAAAAAAACCATCCTGCAATAACTTTAGATTACATTCGAAGGCCCTTGTATTTAACATTTCTTTATAGTTAACAGCTGACTGAGATGCGAATAAGGAGAAATGTATTCAATCATCCTGTATTTACAATAAAGAGTAAACAAACGTGCCTACTTAGATTTAAAACTACTGAAGTTGTTCAGTATTATACTCGAAATATTAGGATTAAGATATTACCTAGATTATTGAGTAGCAAAGTGTTACTTTGCCAGTGTATGATATATGGGAAAGAGGAGTATTGGCAATACTTTAAATTATCTTATTAATAATTTAAATTGACCTATTAAATAAATTATTACAATGAACACATTATCTTCCTTAAAACCACCATCCAAAGTACCTAAACCAGCCAGAATTTTTGTTTTCTTAGTACTTTGTGCCATTGCCGATGTTTTATTCAATTATAAGTTTAGGAATCTCAATATAATTGCCAACTTAAACGTACAAAATTAGCTACCAAAAGGAAATTTCCATTATTTCAATTGGTTCCTAAGGCCGCTGTTTTGTTCCCTTATTCGACAAATTGAAATCGTACTTAAAAAGTCTCCACAAAACTAGCTGGAAACAGTCCGGTTTTCCCAGTACGTTGTTGAGTGCCCTTATACCAACCGTCCTCTCTTTTCTTATGAACATAGATGATATCGTTTAACTGCAAATTAATGTCATAAATCCACAATAGTTACAATACCACATTCAATGATTAAACCTGGAGCTCCAATTCGTACTCGCTATTTGGGGGATAGGGTGTAATGCATCTGAATCTTTCACGAACAGTCTGAGTGGCTGTTTTGTTGGATTTCACTGCAGTGGCGTCCAAAGAGTGCGACTTACGGTGTCTATGCACATCGGGGCTGGATTCAGAACTGCCTCCTTGGCAGGGGGTTTCCGTTGATCTACCACAAAAATCTGTGTGATTATTTGAGGCTATACAACTTTGAAAATGAAATATGCAAAATAAGGGAGGAAAACTAAGCCCACAGTTCCCGCTCACAGCTAACTACCAGGCAATAAAGGCCTAAAGACACACCTGGAACCGTGATTTAAGATCGAAGGCCTCTCTTTGTGCTTCACCCGGTGCGAAGATGAACCGAAGAGTCGGTGGTGGTCTGCAGGTGCCTGGATCTGTAACAGCTGGCTGGGACAGGAACCTGATCTACAGGGGGGAGGGGGTAAAATACACACACGAAGCTATGTTTATCCTAAGTGAGGAAATTATCTAGCACAGATATTTACCTGACGTGCACTGGTTGAACAGGAGCAGCCAAGCTAGACAAGGACGAATCTTCGAAAACTGGATTGTCCATTGAATATGAAGAGGCGGGTGGCGATTTGGACCGCTTCATGCTTGTTAAACGGCGCATCAGCCCTACGGTGCCCTTGTCCTTACGATCTTTAGTCTGTTGGACAGAATAAACACTCAAAAAAAAAAAACATTTAAAAAACTATACAAAAAAATCTTGCAAGCAATAGCACACCCACAAACCACGTTAGGGAGAAACACAAGCAAACAAACCTTAACGTCACTCTTAGCGGGATTGTTAGTTCGAGCTGGCGATTCCACGTGCCATACCCCAGAGGGGGGAACCGTCGACCTGGGTGGGAGCTCAGGAGGAGCTGAGTCCGCAACAGTCGAGCGATTCCTTGTGCCTCTGGCAAAACTTACAGGCAATTTAGAGTCAACCGGCACATTCAGTTGAGTTCCGGGAACACCTCTAGCTTGAGTCACATAATTCCCAGGAAAAACTCCACATTTTTGAGTGCGATTTGAGGTGCCTTTGTACCAGCCATCTTGACATCTATATTATTATTGTTATTTAATAACATTACAGACAAATGAAAGTTGCAAAAGCTTACATTTCGGAAACCATGTAAATTCCACCTTTCTTCAATTCCAATTCGTCAGGTTTCTGGGGTTTGTAGGGGTATAAAGCCATAAAGGCAGCGGGGAGAGGCAGATCTGGGGCAGCGGTCAACCGTTTACTCCTATCTGAACTAGCAGAGGTGGAGACCGCAGAAGATTGCTGGACAATCTCAGCAGAGTGTCTCTGGACGTTACCGCTATTGAAAATAATTACACTTTGCTGACAAGTAGAATTAGTTAAATGGTTATGTTCTCCCAAACAGAACCAACCAATTTTTTTAATGAATAATCAAGTGGTTTGGTGACCTGTCACTCTGACCACCCATTCAGCACCATGGGTATATGAGCACAAGTCAAAACACATTTGTAAAGCATCGAGAAGGTATTTTATACCTAATATGATGCGGCACAGTCATGTTAGTGAGACTGTGACGCTTGTCTTTGCCGTGATGATGATGGTGATGATGTTGCGATCTTCCTTCAGCCGAGGCGCGATTGTGAGCTGCCTGAACGATGGGAAATTGTTGCTGGACGATGATGGAGGCACCTTTCGTTGGTTCGGGCTTACGACTAACAAACACCAAACGTGAAAGCTTAAGCAGACACTCAATCCTCAAACATCACCATCACCACAAAATTTGCATTGATTTTCACTTACCCACTATTATGCGGCGATACCACAGTTCGATTGGGTGGACTGGCTGGAGAAGATGGGGCAGTACTAGAACTTGAAGATGTATTACTTGAAGAAACGTTGGGAGTGGTGCTGGAACTGCTTGAAGTCAAATTGCAACCCGAATCGGAGACCTGATGAATGACTGATGTTTGCTTCAAATTCATAAGTAATTTAGGCTATTACCTGTACATTTTGTGCAACTGATGTTACTGAAGTGGTATGGTCAGTGGGAATAAGTGGTGTAGTATCTTCAGAAGTGGGTGTTGGAGGAGCTACTTTAGATGGTCCTGGTTGAGCGCTGGTTATAAGAGTGAATAAAGATCATTTGAAGCGTTAAATAAACGTTAACTAACTTGGTAGACAGCTTCATTAGAGACCGTGCCAAACTGTTCATTTCCACAAAAGCCAGAGGAAATATCCCAATCCGGCCATCTAACCTGCCTTCAGCCCAATTCTCATCTACTCTTCTGATGACATGAATAACGTCTCCTTTGTTAAACACAAGGCAACCTTCCTCATCATCGTTATTCATGCGAAAATCATATAAGGCCTTGCACTGGGGCATGAGGCTCGGAACAGGGGTCACAATTTGGACGTAACTCAACGGAAAATCGCCCTGTTTACCCCCACATTCGCCTCGATACCAATGGGCGTCTATTTTCCTTCTTAGAATTATTATGTCGCCCTTCTTAAAGGACAAATCCCTATATGATATATTAACATTTAACACAGAATATTTTATACTGAATTTTGATTCTAACCCAGGTTCTTTTGGAAGATAATCATATAATGCCTTTGCATATGGTTGATGTAAAATGACATTCCCAGTACTGTGCTTATTGTTGCTTCTATCAACATGTTGTTGCTGTTGATTGTGGTGAGCAGAGGGTTGCTGAACCACTCCTGATAATAATAAAGGGATTTTCATTATTTGAAATTTAAGAAAGTTTTAAGGGTGTCTACCTGGATGGTGTGAAGATGGTTTATGAGACTTTAGAGACCGCTTTGGTGGCACTGCAACTGCAGAATTCTTCATTCCCTCAAGAATTCTCATGAGTAGAACATTCGGAGGAAGGTCCTCAATTTTTCCATTCACTGTTAATGAAATTTCATGATCATGTCAAAAGCAAGAATCTTTATTCAAAACTTACCTAACACCCTACATTCTGGACACCTTAGTTCTTTATGTTTCTGTAAAATTTCCTGTAAACATTTCCTGCAAAATGTATGTTGGCATGGCAATACTTTGCTGGAAGTATCCAGCCGTTCCAAGCAAACTGAGCACTCCAATAAATCATTGAGAGTCCCTTCGTCCATTTTAGCACACAGGAAATTCTGTTTTCAATCTAGTTAACATATATGAATACACTTGGAGGAGTGAATTACTGATATCAGTATCTAGTAAAAGTTTACAACATAGAAGTAATGGAGAATTGGTTGATAAGATAAATTTGAATAACAATAAGGAGCAAAATTGCACTCTGAATAGTTTAGTGCTCGTTTATAATGTAAGTTCTGGAGTACTAATTACTGATTTTACCAATTGACTTCTTATAGGTTAGTATTTCTCATTAATAATAACCAAATCAAGTTACCAATTACGTTACCAAAAATATGGAAAATATTCAGCAAAACTTAAATATTGTCAGATGTTGGATCATATGGCTGTGCTAACTAAATATATTATGCAGAGGGAAGTTAGGAATATTGTAAATATAGGCAGAAAAAGAAATAATTACTTAAATCTTGTTATAGAATGTATTAATAAGCAAATAGAAATGGACAACCCTTTATACACATTTGTATAAATATTCACCTGTACAATATAAATAAAACCCTTATTCAAAAACCAGAAAGGTAATCGCCCCCTCTAGGTCAGAAACGTTGTATTTCAAATATATCTTTGTCAGTTCAATGCTACTTAGGGAACAAAGTAAAACTGAGAGCTTTGCTACAAATGAGTTAATTAATTAGCATTTCTCAACCCGATTGACTGCATAAAGACTTCCGGTCGTATATAGCAGAAGCAGAAGGAAAGGAATTGGAATTCGTCATGCTTACCTCTACGTTGGGCGCGGTGCCAACAGTTCTTTTCGAGAAACTCGTCCAGATTCGCAATATTCCACGTTTCGTGACAATTCCCGACACTGTCGTTAATTTATGCTTTGAAGTTCACAAAGTTTTATCCATAATTTAAGATCAAAATGTAGATATTATGCAAATTTCAATTTAACAACCATAATACAAATTCCTGGATTGCCTCTTGTCACTTAAGTAACGTTCAGCTAATTCATCCGTAAGAAATAGCATACTTTTGACGATGACACTGACATATGTTTGAGTATGACATTAGATTAGAAAATATAATAATAATTCAACTCATAATCCCTAATCTCTTCTTCTAAAGACTTATGATAGAAAGAGGTAGAATATGATCGCTCACTTTTCTCCAATGCAACGTTGTCAATTCTACTTGAGCAGAGTATGGAGGGGGAAAGAAAACATCAAACCTATAACGCCAAAAACAAACAGTTTGAGGAAAAGCGTCGACGGTAACGGTTCGTTAAACCAAAATGAAAGGCAGTTTTAAAGTGGGTGATTTAGTTTGGTATGTAGCTGAAATCGTATACTGTATATTTAGTGATTTGTTACTTTAATTTGGGCATTGTGATTTACAGGGCGCGGATAAAAAACCACCCGGTTTCCGTGTGGCCTTCTCGGGTAAGTTGACGATCAGTGATCTAGCGTGGTTACGTCACTGCGTGGAGAGTTTTCGTCTGAATACACGCAAATTCAATGTAAATGTATTATTTAGACGAATGGTAGTGGAGCTTTGGACCTAACGTAATTTGAAAAGCGTATCGGGCGAGCGGCGAAAACTCTCTTTTGCTGCGCGGGTTTTGTTTTATGTCTCATAACCTCAAAAAATAGAATTTTACAAAAAATTTGTGTTTGGATTTGTTTAAGTTAATGTTGTACGTCTTGGTTTAGATTGAACCGCAGCCGGATAAACCCAAAAAAGGACAAGTGTATGTCTTCTTTTTTGGTGCCAAGCCGGAAGAGCAGTTGTAAGTAGAAGACAATTTCAAATCAAAATTTTGAGTACTTTTTCTTGAATCACAACTTTGTTTTATAGTGGTTGGGTGGCCAATAACGAAGTAGTCAAGTATGACAATGAATCGAAAGCCAAATTGGAGCAGGCCTCTAACAGGGCTGATTTTAAGTTGGGAGTAGAACAAATTGAGGCTGAATATTTGAAGGCAAGTTCCATTTCATAAGTCAAGTTTTCATAGCTCGTAATTAATGAAGAAACGCCCATATCTCACCTATTATTTTACAGTTTGCCAGTTCAAATGATGAGGAGTCAGAGGAAATGGAAAATGCTGAATCTACTAAAAGAATACGTCAAGTAAGAAAGTAGTATTTAAATAAAATTTTATATTATTTTCGTGAATCTCAATATTTATTATTGCAATTTAAATTCTGAACAAAATGTAATTATTTGTAGCCCACTCGAAAATTCAGCATTGAAACTGGGGAGACTTCTGCCTCTTCTCCCAGAGCTATAAAAGGCAAAAGGAAGATTCCCTTGGATTATAAAGAGAATGATGGTCCTAAACAATATAAAATGGCAATTGTTGGGGATAGTATAAAAGATGATAGTATTTTCCCTTCGAATCCCAATTTAAATTCTGACGACAAGCCTGTGAGTGCTTTCAATACTTGTCTGTTACAGTTAATGTTCCAATGTGGTTTTGTATTTTAGGATTTGTCAATTATGGACTTTGCTGGAATATCGGATGTGCAACCGTCCACATACACTATTGGTTTCCTAGGTTTGGGAGTCATGAGCCTAGGCATGATCAACAATCTGATTCAAACTGGGCATAAAGTGAATTTGTGGAGCAGGGATAATGATAAGGTGAGTACAAATTCTTCATTTATCTAACCTTAAACATTGATTTTTCAATTAATCTGAAATGTTCATATACTCTACAAGATTTATTTCCAAAAAAAATATTAAGAAAGCTTTGTCTGGAAAATTAGAAACCAGTGAAACGTTTTTTCTTGGAATAAATAAGAAATCACGGTTTTCTTTCTAAAGAGTAGATGATAATGGTGATGGTTTTTAGTACTTGGCTAAGTGATACTCTCCTATATTTGGATAAGATTCTTAAGATTCAATATGTGAGTTGGGCTTAGCAAAGCGCAAAATAGGTATATAAAAACACAAATCAAAGCATAAGAAATTTTCCTAACCCTTTTATTAAATAAGAATCACACGGTAAAAGGGGAAAATAGCCATTAACAACAGTAACTCTCATTCATCACAAAAATAGACTTCTTAGAACAACAATAGCAAACATGTTCCACATTTGGTACCTTTAGAATATGACAATAGAAGGATTTGGGAACGCCGTACTTCATTTAGTATCACACTGGAAATCTGGAAAGTGACTACAATGATAATTTTGCCTAAATATTATGTTTAGTGCTTGACTATTATTAATTCTACTACAGAGTGAACTGCTTAACTACGTCTAATGCCAAAAAATTGTTGCTTAAGAATCTGGAATTAAAACTATTTAGTATCAGTCTTCCAGCAGTGAAGTAAACTAGTGCAATATGAAATTTGCACATTTTTGAAGATAATCCTACAAAGAAGTTTCGTGATTCACTAAATTATTGTCTCCCCCAGCACCAGTGTCGATCGCGTCGTTGCTTTGCCCAGGAATATCTTTCAAGTCCTTAGAGATCAATTCCTCTTCTTCCGCAACTACCACACAAACACTCACTAAGTCCTCCTTAGAAGGACTCTCCGGGTTAATATAAGCTTCTTTCGAGGTGGAAGGATACTCCAAAATAGGCATCATTGGTCTGTTGTCGATGTAGTTGATGTGTATTCCGGCCAAAACATCCTCTTCTGGGGACATAGCTTTCGACCCCAAAGACCTCTCGGTGGGGGTATAATAAAGCGACAACCGGCTTTGAGTCAAGTTCTCGCCCTCATCCCCAATTTCGTCCAAATTACTCAATTTCTCAATCTTCGATTTAATGTAAAAGTCTACGCTTTCCATGTCGCTGGGATCGAAGACGAGACTTTCCGCCCGGCCGCAGGTACCTGCGCGGCAATTCTCGAAATAGAGGCTCGGAAGGTTTTCCAGCACTTTATTAAGGGTTTGTTGTTGGTATTTGTAAGTCTCGCGCAATTGTACCACCTTGTGAGCGCTGAACTTGCGGATTTTGTTGCGTTGAAACACGTAGTTTTCCCGCACCCAGTTAAGTTGTCCTGTTGAGTAATCGCGCACTTTGCGCACTTGGTCGCAATATTGTCCTCGTAAAGTGGAAAGGTGCTGACTGCCTATGTCGCGGAAGTCTTTAAGGTGTTTAGTTTGCGATTGATAGCTATTTTGGATCCACTCCACTTGTTGGGTGCAGTTATCCTTTATTCGAGTCACTTGTTGAGTGTAGTTGTCGCGTAATTTTTCCAGCTGCTGAGACTTGTAGCGCTCTATGTTGTCCAGCATAGTGTAGATTTGTCGAGCTCTAGGGGAGACACGGTCTCTCTTGCAAAAGCTGCAGAAGTTGTTTAGGATTCCGAACCTGATATGGAAAATTAATATAAAACATTTTAAGAACTTTTTATGACCAAATATAGGGTTACTCACTTGTTAAGGATGTAGCGGAGGAACTGAATAATAAGAGTAAGTCCCAAAAAACCGGCAGCACTTTGGGAACCCACAATTAGACTTACGATTCTGATGTGGTTCCAGTCAGTTGGATCAATATGCAAAAGTACGTCTTCAGTATGATTTGCCACGGGGTTACTAGCGTAACAATAGTAACGACCGCAGTCACTACGCGTTACATTGCGAATCCACAGAGTTCCATTATCCAGAATCTATAAAAATATGAAATACATTAAAAACGTCGTTCTCGAAATAAATTCTGGAAATTACCTGAATTCTAGGAGGGATCACCCTTAAAGGCGTCATGAAGGAGTCATGAGAGTGCGGATGTTTGTTAAAAACATCCGGAATTGACGCATCAGGATTCCAATGGAACACCTCCCTCTTCGGTGTAATCCATGTGATGGAAGGTGGAGGATATGCTGAATATCTGGATTTTTTAAATTAAATTGCTTTTAAATTACATATGACAATTATTGATAAAATAATATTTGAAGATATCTAAATTTCAGATAAAATATTTTAAAACTGCAGTAAATGTATTTTGAACATTAAAATTTATATCTGCAATAATAAGTGACAAAATTCAATCTCTTGGGGTCGATTAATAATATTCGAATAAAATACTACTAATGCTTTTTAAACCTAAAAAACTTTAAAGTTCTAATTTGTGTGGGGGTGGCTTTCCTCTAAACTTCGTTGGATCCCTAGTCAACGTGGGCGGTACTCAGTTCGCCATAAAATCCATTTAAAGGGCATCCTTAAGTCGTAAAAATAGAAATGCGGAACAACTGCTATAAATAATATAACCACATTTAGGGTCAAGTACTGATCTTATTTAATTTCATGGGAACAAGGACGGTTTCTTGAAATTAGAGTTACAGTTAGCGGCTTTAAGCAGTCTCACCTGCATTCTAAGAGGGCATCGGATTTGAGGCGATAAAGCCTGGTAGGAGTCTTGTAGACGATTTGAGGCCTGGTGCAGTTCAAATGACGCAACGTAGGCAACATATCGTTGGGATAAGCATCGGGGCCGCAAGTTAATTCGGACATGGACACATTGGCCCTTCTGGCGTCTGTCCAATCCGCGAACCAGTACATGCGACAATCGCACGCCCATAGATTACCCGCCATATTTAAACGGTGCAGCCTGCAAGATGATTATGTGTTATTGGCAAACCTAATTCAACCCTAGCGACAAACCTCGTTAAATTGGCAATGCTGTGGGGCAAGAAAGTCAGTGCATTTCCGCTGATGTCCAGTTGCTCCAACAGCGGAGTGTCGGCAAAAACAAAGTTCTCGACTGCTTTCAACTTATTGTTATTTCTTAGGGATAGATTACGCAATTGAGGCACTCCTAGTAGCTCAGAATTGTGAATTTCTTCGATGCTTGTATTGTCCAGACTTAAAGAGAGCAAACGCGGACTAAAGTGCATCAGCCCAAATGTCAGTTGAGTGAACTTATTCCCGCTCAAGTTCAACTTAACGAGATTTCTCAATCCCCGAAAAGTGCCGCTGGCTAAATCAATCAAGGGATTGTCAGCTAGGTTCAGGTACTCAAGCTTATGAAGGGAGTCGAACAAGCCTTGCGCTATATGGTGTAGAGAGTTACAGCCCAAATCCAGTTTTCTGAGTTCGGTGAGATCTGCCAAGGCGTTGGAAGTCAACTTCGAAATTCTGTTGCTGTTCAAACGCAAGATTTCGATGTATTTGTTGAACTTGAAGAAATGGTCCAGAAAGGTTGCTAGGTAGTTGTGGCTCAAGTCCAATTCCGTCATATGTTCCATGGCAAATACCTTTAGATTTGTTTAAGCAAATTTTCCCTTTTGAAAAGAATATTTTCACCTGAAAAGGGAGTGCCTGCAAATGGTTGTGACTCAAGCTGAGCGTCTTCAGTTTCTGATTCTGGAACACATATCTTGGCAGATCGCTAATTCGATTGAAGGACAGGTTCATGTGCACTAAACCGGTGAAATTGAGGAATTGGTAGTTTTCCAGATCGCTGATGATATTCTGGCTCAAATCTAAAGTCCTCAGACCTTGTGGATGAAGTAAGCATTCTTTCAAATGCTCCAGATCTATTGAATGGTAGATCGGTGTATCAAAATGCGTGAAAAAATAATAGAGCTGGAAAGTGTCTGAATAAGGCTACTAAGAAGTGCATCACTCACCACTCTTAATCCATTGAAAATGTCTCACAAATGTTAAATCCACCGGCCCTTCGCTGACATTTGTGAACTCTAAGTGAGTGACCTCATTAGGTAGGTTGAGACCCTGCGCGGGACGATCGACGCAGCGCAACAGGGCCGGTTTGACGAACTCACAGCCGGAAGACGCAGTGATGGTGGCGCCATGGCGCGTGTGCATCGACGTGGAAGTGACAGTAATGGAGAGAAGGATGGCCCATGCTAAGAGATGGCGCCGCTGGGTAAACGACGCCACCATGCCGGAGCATGTCAGCCAGCCCAATAAAGGCATTGTGGCAAGATCATCGTCTTCAGGACGCTACTGCATGAAAAATAATGAAGTTCAATCATGTATTCGCCCCTAGCCGATTGTTATAACTATTGACGTTGCAAGAATTCCCGTTTCTGGGATACAGTCGAAAGAAACGGTATAATAAATTGATACTAGTAACACTTGATTATTTGATAAAATCGTCGATAGTTCGAAGGTCGGGTGATGTAATGTATTAACGAGCTTATCGGGCATTTTCTACTTCTCTTTTAGCATTATTGGTTTTCAATAAATTCATGAGCCGTTTCATGAATTTTCGCGGTGTTTACATAATGCCCATATGATGCAATGAAATTTGTTGGTAACTTAAGAAGTTTCCGAGAAAATGCGATTTGTGTGTGCGCAATTTTCTTCCAGGAAGCAGTTGGATCCATTCCAGAATTTTGCGCAAAAATCTTTATTTATACCTTTTCTCTCCTTCCAAGGATTCTACTCAATAAAAGCCTTTCACTTAATATTATCGATTTCGAGTTAAGCAATAAATAAATACGAATTTGCAGCCAAGGTTAGCGGGACGTAGTAATATAGCCCGAAGCCCCACTAAAATTTTGCATGTAATCTGTCTGAAAATAACCTCTCAGATGTTGTTTGGTGAGTAAGTCTGCCCACTTGGGTCATGACGAGTTTTCTCATTCATGACGCATAATTCTTCTATGGCAATGCGGCCCTTGAAGGGCGCTGATTAATTGAGAAAGGTCAAGCAGGACGTAACTACGTCGGCATGTAATGAATAATTGTTGCCGAGTGGTAAATATTTTGCTAATCAAAAGTATTTTAATTGGCGAGTTGTTGTAACCGATTGTGTAACCGAATTAGAAACGGTTTTGTCTAGTTGTGTTGCTAATAAGTGAACGGTTGCAAAAGAAAATTGTAGTGCAGGGAAATGAGCAAAGGCTTGTTGTAAATTATTATAATAACGTGTATGGTTCATACACGAAAGACTTTCGAGAATCCAATAATCGATGGAACTTTTACTTTTCGTAACTAAAAATATTGATTTCGGGATAAAATTAGAGAGAATAGCCTTATTTCCCAGGCAAAAATGTTCAAACCGGACCAATGTCTCCGGTTCAGTCTTGTTTGCTTTCCGTTTTAATATCCGGTAAAAATATATCAAAGTACCTCGCTCACGAGAATATGATTAAGTTAGAAATGGTCTTTATGCTGGTTTATAGGTGATAAACTCAATAAAGTGGTCTTAAACCGGAAATGAACACTCCTGTGTCCATATATGGAGCCCTATGTCTCCGGCAAGAAATAAATGCAGGATTTTTAAGTTTATCTAAACTTTAGCCGAGAAACTCCTATTTTGCCCGAACGAGTAATTAAAAAAATTTTGCGTCTCAAGAATATTAATTTCTGGCACATGACTGATAAGAGGAAGCCGCATGCATTGTTTATGCTTCATGTGATAAAAACTTTACTATCAGGTACCTAATTACATACTAGTTTAGGCAAAAATTAAAACGTCCTTCATCAATTACTCCATTAAATTTGCTTGGACTTTAGATTACAGGTACAGAAATTGATTAAAACTCATGAATAATTACCGATCGAGGCTGACAAAATGTAAACGTGCAGGTGTAATAAGTAAAAAATCATATAATGCTTAATTGTTATTTAAATACTGGTTTGGATTGCGATCATGCCCAATAAAGTTGCGAAAAAAGAATATGCCTATATGTGCAAACATCATTTAAAATGCCATTTTGGATTTCAATTTTTTTCATCGCCATGTGGAATTCGAAAAAAAATCGCCATCTTGAGTTTATTTTTGTCTTACCTCCATCTTGAATTTTTTAACACCGTCTTATGTTTCCTCTTTTACACCATCTTGGATTTTAATTTTCTTATCACTATCGCGGATATAATTTTTTTTTATCATCGACCTAACTTCCAAGTTTTATACAGCTGCCGCTAATTAAAAAGCACTTATCACACGGTTACTTTCTGATGCGTACACAGAATACAAACAATAGTCAGTAATCTTCATTGTTTTGTTATTAATCAGCGAGCATTTTGAATAATTCGTTTCATTATTATTATTTTCCCCCAATGAACACGAACTTATTGACTTATTAAGTAGGTCTAATTTCCATCTAAGCTGCCTTACAAGTAATATTATAGCAGAGATATCATCCCGTGGTGAAATCGCCACTCCGATTATATCATATTGTAGTCGAGAGAAAGAGCTGTTTGGTGAACACTAACCTAGACCAGATCGTTCAGCGCACACGAAAAATTAGTCCGTTTTATCGCAAGATCATCTCAGTACACAGCTGCTGTCTTCTTACGTCACTTTTTGTCAATGAAAACTCAGACAAAGCACAATCGCCAATGGCGGAAAATGGTGAAAATTACCGAAGAAAAAGGTCGACGTGCTCACACGGCGTTTCACATCACCACACGGCCTACCACGGTCTCCTTTGACTACAGCTGTTCAGCTGTTTTGCGTTTCGCCGATCGGCCGATGCGCAGCAGCACCGGGCGAGTCCCATTCTGATCGATTGTCGCCCGAAGTAGGCGCGTCGTTGTCAGATTGAGCGTTTAAGATGAAATTCTCGTATTTAACACTTGTCTACAACGACAATTAAAAAAAACACCATTTTGATGTCATCAATTGTACTTTCCACTTCATAAATTAGCACCTGTTGCTAGCATGCAGTATTGTTATTTTGACATAACTTCCGAGCAGAAGTTGACTTCCTTTAAAGCGTAGCCATTTTTGCAGGCGCTTTGTCGATGTGACTACAAACAAGATGGCGTTAAAATATTGGAAATTCAATATGGCGTCAAAAGTTTGAAATCGAAAAGATTTAGTGGCTGGGAAATAATACAAACAAATATTGACAACTTTGACTTAAAGTATTGGCCGCTTCTAAAAGATGGCGGTAGATGATTTTGATTTTTTTTCTTAGTAAAAAATTGTTTCAGTGTCACAAATTGAAGGAAAAAGCCGATGAAATCGAGGAAGGAAGAGTGAATGTTTGCGTAGCCCCCTGTGACGTAATGAAGGAATCGGACATTGTCTTCAATTGCTCCTCTGATCCTGAGTCTGCAAAGAAGGTCTGGACTCTTTCAATCACTTTCTTCTGAAGTATATATTTTTCGTTTGATATAGAACGTTTTCAACAACTGCGGAGTGATCCACGAAAACGAGACTTTGGATGGTAAAGGTTTCGTTGAAATGACCGGGATAGATCCTCAAACTTCAATCAAAATCAGCGAAGCGATTCATGATAAGGGTGGCAGGTGAGTAACCATCATTCAGTAACAAATTCCACAAGTAAAAAATATATTTAGATATCTAGAAGCGCAGCTTCAAGGGAGTAGGGATGAATCAGTTGCAGGCACTCTGGTGATTTTAACCGCCGGTGATAACAGCCTGTTTATGGACTGCCAAAGCTGTTTTCAAGCTATTGGCAAATCCTCCCTTTTTCTAGGGGATGTAGGCGTGGCCAGCAAGGTCTACTTAATCTTGCAGCTGATGCAGGGTATGTCTAAAAAGCTGACAAATAAATGTCCTAGGTTTTTAAGTGGATGTGATGTAATTCAGGAATTTCCTTGGTTGGCTTGGCCGAAGGGCTGGTTCTGGCGGATCGTTGCGGAATATCCGGAAAAGATATCATGAATATTTTTAATATGACCAATATGGCGTCGCCGTATCTTACCAAGAAGGCAAACAAGATTGTGGGCAAGGATTTCAAGCAGGTACGTAACGGTTTCAGGTTTTAGTTCACAATATAAAAAGAAAAGACCACTATAAAAATCAGACTAAGCTTTTGAAGACGTTTTGTAGACATTGTGAAATTTGATTTCTGTTTCGATTACTTTAAAAATAGCTCTGGAATGAGTATTTTTTAATTCAATCCAAAGTATTTCTCAATTGATGCCGAAACGCCTCTTCTTTACCCTTAGCTGCAACATAATTTTCGCCACAACCATTTGCAAGTTAATTCTGATGTTTAGCAAAAATTTTAAAGTAGGTTTTCATCTCCGGACTTAGTTTGGTCAACACCAAACACATTCCTTCGATTCTCTAAGACACTACTGAGACTTCATATAATTACTAGAACATTTTTCCAACTTTTAGCCACAGAACTGTTCTTTCTACAGCCCTATTTCATCCGGCCCTCAAGTTCCATTTCCAGAATCTTTCAACGTCTCTATGTATGATCTGACGTTTATTCTAAAACTCTCCAGATTCTTTAGCTTTTTCATCAACCTTTTGGCGGGTTTGCTGTCTTGAAATAACCATACCATTTCAGCGATGGGGACACAGTATTTAGTCTCTCCTGTAGCATTGCTGAGATTGTACCGTCAAGACCCAATGCCTTTATGAACTGAATTCCAATCTTCGCACTGTTTCTTCGGGAAAGTGAATGTTTAGGAGCAGCTCCAAGATTTCTCGTTAATCGGCTATCCATATTCCGTTTTGTTTCTTTAGTGTTCCTAAATCTATTTCTGAAGAATTGCTTCAAGGTAGTACTTTTTCTGCACTTTAGTGCTATTTTATATTTTCTACGGATCTCGACACTTGGTTGTCCGGTGGAATGCCTTTGCTTACCACTTAGAGAAAAATATTAAAGTAATAAATTCTGAACCAAATATTAAATTTTTATAAGATTTTCTATTGTAGTTTTGTTCGTTTCAGGTGGAACAATCTATTAAAAACATGCAAAAGGATATCCGTCTCGCCCTGGGTATGTCCGACGACCTGATGCAGCCCTTAATGCTGGCCTCAGCAGCCAATGAAGTGTTCAAACATTCGCGCAAATTGGGTTACGATGACCATGACTGCTCCTGTATTTATATGAAAGCTAGGTATTGATTTATCATCGTTTTTATTGCGACACTTCGATATAGCATTTTAAGTTTCAGTTAGTTGTTAAGGAAATTGTGTTGGAAGGTAAAAAACATGAAAGTATTTTGCAGATTCACAGAAGGGTCATGACGAGTGATCATTTTCAAAAAGCCTCAAACAGGCGTTAAAGTATCATCTCTATACAATGTCATAAACAAGTCTTGGATCCGTTCATATCTTATCCATTATCAATAGTTGATTTTTGACAAATAGTAAATGGCTAATAATCTAGTCCCTACGTCTATAGTTTACCGCTTAATGTGAGGCTTTTTATAATGATCACACAATAAGAAAAAAAATTGTTAGTTTTATTAGTTTAAAGATGACTGACTCATGTTTGTTTTAACGGTATTCAGCAATCGATTTCCAAGTCGATAAAGCGCGGAAAATCCCTTATATGTAATCTGCCTAGTGGAAAAGTACACTGGAATAGTGAGAGATGAGAGACTAAACGATAGGATTTCCAAGGCAATTTTCCGTAAGCGTAATGGTTTTTTTTCATTTACCGAGCATATAAGTTTTCAAATTTATAATTTAGATTTTATAAGAGGAATTTTCTCATTGTCGCGTTATTTGTCTTATTTAATACAACCCAATCATCAATGCATGGCACAGTCGTGTGGAAGATTAGAGACAAGTATTCCGAAGAAAGTATTCTATTTGACGTATTAAGGATTTTTATTTAAACCCTCACAATTTCCTTAGAAATTCCAAACCTTAAGTGATTCCAGCATCCTTATTAATAAATATTATCCTTTTTTACAAGTGTTATATGTATGTAATTTGTCCGCTCCCGCTATTTTCATGCTCGTGACATGACGCCATTGGCGCATAGCCACTTTGAGCGTACACGGAAATTTGATGATACAGGTTCGATCAATTTCACCAAGTGTATATTTAATAACCAACGATTTCTTATTTAAAAAATACAATTAAAATATCAACTGAAATCTTAATAAACTCTTCAGTATGGTACCAATTTTTAGTAAATTCTTCTCAGAAAAACGATTCCAACTGTCAATTTCGACATAGTTAAAAACAAATCAAAATTTTAAAAAATGAGTAATTTGGTTGTTTTAAAAGATCGGCCTCTCGATCGGTACTAATTTCCTCGCAATTCATCGCGACTGAAATTGAATAATCTCTCGGCGTCAGTCATCGAGATTCGATAATTTCTTTCAATCAATCTCCGATTCCATGGATGGCGGCGGGTAAAGAGTCTAAAAGCGAAAGGAAACCCAAGAACGGGCATCAAGAGCGCGAATTCTTCGGCAACAAGAAATCGGGGCCCGTCACTCAGTGTTCGTGGGGCCGTGCCAAGGACACGGTTTTAGCGACGGTACGGGCCTGTAAACCACTGCCGCGTAGACAATAACCGATTATCTAAAATTCCGGTCGTTTCTGCATTCAAAATTCTCCACGAATTCGGTCTCTCGTACTAGTGCGCGTGCGCCTCCGGAGTAGCTGCGATAATCGCATTTTCGGATTACACTATGGTACAGTGATAATGCCCTTATTGCGTATTTCGTTTTGGCAATTGCCCTGCAACCCTCTTAAGTGAGAGATGCATGGCAACGCTGCAGCGTGCATTTGTTTTATAATCCCTTCCGGAAGCTGTTTGTTATTGGCTTTGTCAAAACAATGTTGCCATGTATTTGTTCCAACTTTATCAACTATGTCAAATCGACCTTTATTATTATTATTGTTTCTTTATCAGGTATTCACCTTCCAAATAAATTTTGCAAGGCACAGATTAGAATGTAGGCCTTTTTAATAATGTTCGCCTTATTTTTGCACTTGTATTAGCGATGAAGATATACTGGGGGTCAAATGAAAAATGCGCACTTTGAGTGGTAGAGAAGACAATTTGCGGTGAAGGAATATCAAAGTCGGTTTACTACATATGTGTCGTTTAAAGAACAGAAAAAGCCTCCTTATTTGGATATTTGTGAGGATTTTCAAGGCGAGGACACCATGATTAGACCGTCCATCCATAAGAATCCCCTACTGAAGGCAAACAGATCCAGGTAAGTTACGATTAATTGATATGGAGTAAAGTCGTATTGTTGCGTGTATTACAGATAAAAGTAAGGCATTTTAAAGAAAACATGGCCGTCCTATTGCGGCTGTGCGGTTTTAGTAGTATTAATTACGACAAAATGTGAAAGTTGTTAGCCGGAGCACAACAACATAACTGCGCGATTGGATTTTATTCACCTATTCGACTAAAATATGCGGGTTTTCTTTCGACTACTTTTACCGTTCGTCGAGTATACGTCTTCGATTTTTTTTTAATAGTTTTGAAGGAAAACCTTTTAATAGTCATAAAGGCCGAATAGGAAACCCGAAATTAAACGTTATCGATTCTTAAAAAGTAATAAAAAAGCATTAAACTTCTGACAAAAGTGTGAACGTCAATTTTATTAAATACTTAGAATTGAAATTGACCGCGGGCAATGGCATTTTTCGCATACTTAACGATTGTTTGACCTTTAATCGGTGCTACCTAACAATATGTATGGCGACCTTGCCCGCATTATATTGGCCGTTGGCACCAATAAAATTTGTTTCTGCTCAAAAACCATATTTTTATATGTATACACAAGCCGCAGAACAAAAAGAAGGTTCCTGAAACGGCTTCTCGAATGCGTTAGTTTTTGCCATGAGTTTTCAGATTTTAAGCGTCCATATCTCGGGAATCTGAGCAATAATTATTTGAAAAAAAAATGTGAACTTAATCGCCTCTTCGAGCTTTACAAGCCTGCAAAACCCGGGTTGTCATATCTTGTTTAGTTTCCGAAAAACAGGGGAGAAAGCCACCATTATTGGACACTTATATACATTTTGCAGTGCGTGTTTGCCCCATCCTTTTTTGATTTTCAAGATTATATAGAAAACCCTTCGATATTTGTGCGAATTTGAAATTACTGCCTTTAAAGTAAACTATCCAGAACCGCAGTTTTCAAGCTGAGTACGTCAATTGAGGTAATCAGATTCGTTCGGATTTCATCGGTCTCAAGAAAATTAATAAAATTACGTATTCTGCGCATCCACCAGTTAAAAACGTATCACCCACGTACTGTTCTAACCAAAAACCAAATTATTGAAGTAAAGTGAATAACAAATATCATCTTGCATTAGTTAAAAAAGGACCGACATATCTCCATATATTAAACGGAGTAGAATTCAGCTCCATTGCGGAATTGACATTAAGTACGTTTGTCTCAGATAATAAAACGTCATTCGAAAACCATTTTTCTAGGCTCAAGTGAGTCTCGACCAGGTGCATTAACCAGTTTCCTTAATTTAAGAGTTTCCTAAGCAGTTTATTTGCTAAAAGCACAACTTTCTATTTTAAAAAGCTATCAATCTAGCAATCACTCGGAACCAATCGTGTCGCCCTCTGTGTGCGACCTGGGCAACCACGGCGGAGCTCCGATTCCTCAGCTGCACTCACTAGACCTGCCATCCGGTTATCTAGTGCAAGATATAGAATCCATTGCGAGATTATTCTTTTAGTGTTACGTTTCGCGATTTTTTATTGTGTTTTCGAGTCAAAAGTTAGCCTTAGCTGAAATTAGACAACAAGGTTTTGAGTCACATCTAAGATGTCGTGAATCGGCCCCCAGGATCCGTCCATTTCGCGAAAAAAGGGGAAGACGGTTGCTGTCGAGGCGAAGTGAAATCTCAATGCGAACCAGCCGTGTTGCTTCCCTGCAGTTGTATTTTGATAAAATTATGTTGTCGGTGGTTGAGTGATCGGGTTAGGGGCGTTTGTGCCCGTTTAGGACGTCTAGAAAGTGTCGTGTTCGCAGGAAAAAATCGTCCATATTTGCCAGAGATGTCTCGTTATTTATAGACAAAAGACGGTCGTGTGTCGTCAACCAGCAAAATGCATTCCAATGGAGCATGATTTCGCTGAAAGCTGAAGAATTAAATGAAGAAACCACCTTGGTAAGAACAAACATGAGGGTTAAAACAGTTAATTATTCTGGGAAAGTCGCTGTATTTCCTCCCTAATGTTAAATGTAATAGTATCATTTAGGTGATTAAGGTGATAGGTATCAGAGTCTTCTTTGAACCATACATGGTTAACCTCTGTAATCTCCCTTTAGAGGTTTAAACTAACAGGCTCTATGTTACATAAGGTTTTTTTAGAAAATGTGTAAAGTTGTGTAAAATGTATTTTCCGAATAGTAATGCTTATTACGATACTGCTCCAGCCTTCATTCTAACCCTCAAAAAATGGATAAAGTGTTGGAGAAAGTACATCTCATTGCAAAAATGTGGAGCTTTTCAAAATTTCCCATCGTACCTTTTTAGCTACATATCACTTAATTTTTGTATTCCATATCTCCGAGAAACCTTGAGAGTATATATCAAAATGACTTCTCTCTTCAGTTGTGTTACCTGACTTTGTGCCCTAACACAACAGTCCTTAATAATGACACCTAAAAGGCAAATATTCTTTCCCTTATATCCGGTAACAATACGTTTTGTATTATAGCCTTTTTTTAACATGTAAACTAAGTCATTTCAGCAATGAATTGTTAAATTTGGTTGAATCGACAAGAAATACACACTCTGTGTCCACATTCAAACAATGTTTAGGTGATTAAGATTCAATTCACTATTCAATCTGAAGAATTCTTGAGACTGCTAGAAATATATAATTATGTCCTTCAAAGGATGCTCAAGTCAAGAAAATAATAATTATGAAAACAATGATCTAGATCTATTGATCTCTGATAATAGCCAGCAAATCTAATTGATTGAAGTTCAGCTGATAGGGATCAATCTGATCTAGGTCATCATTTGTGAAAAGGACTGTAGATGATGTGACATACTGAGTCACACTTTAATTGTAATGTTAATGCCTAGTACAATGTTAATCGTTGAACATGCATTCCAGTTCACTGGTTTATGAAAAGTGATTCTCAGGAATTGAAAATTTTTGTCATGATTATCCCTAGCAAGCAAGAGCAGTTTCAGACTATTCTTCCTTATAGAAAGTACTACATTTATTTCATATTAAACTGAAGTTTAACTAGTAACCCCTAAAACACCATTTGTAATTATATTAAAGTAGTGATTATATATGCGAAAAGTGGCTGTTTTGTATTGTCAGGTCAAGTGGACCTGAGAGTGCAGCCTGCATAAAGGTTCTTTATAATAAAGTGAAAACTTAATTTGCTATAGGTTACCTGACCTAGTTATAAGTGGGGCATGTTTTGAGTACTCAAGAAGGAAACAAACAAATATTCAATTTAGAAATAATAAACCTCCTCAAAAATGTATTCCTATTTATTTTTGTTGGTACTCTTCTTCTAAGTGAAATACTGGAATAATAAATGGTTTTATCTCAAAGTTCATGGGAATGCAACAATTCTCAATTTTGTAGCATCTCAATAAATAGGTGGGAACATTTCAGAATTCTAGGCATTGGGGATCAAGGTTAGTTCAGGTTTCATGCTAGTAATGTAATCTGAGTTAAATATAATATGAAAGCGTTTTCTCAGGAATAGAAGCTTTACAATTTAAACTTTAAGTGCCATGTCACCTTTTGGATAAAAAAAAAAAATCTATTAGCAAAATCGTCTGAGTCACCTCCGTCTGAGTCTGAATCTGTAAGGGGTTGTGGCACCAATGAACTTGTCAGGAAATCCCTTCCAAATTATATCTATCAATTTGTTGTTAAAAATTTCATAAGAAATTGGATTCAAAGTCCTAGTATTATAGTAAACTTCTGTCAAGTTTTTTGATGCAAGCCCCTATAAAAGAAAAACTGTGAAGCTGGAGTAAATGCTAAAGATAACACGAACGCCCTAAAACTTGCAGTAAATTTTCAAACCTTTAAAAAGAACCATTTTATCGTTCTTAAAAGAAACTTATTTTGTTGTGACACATTCCTGAAGAAAGACAAAAAAGGGCAAAAAGGTGTACTGAAGGTTTTTTTTATGTTTTGAAGAATGCAGGAATGATGCACCTAGTTGCATACAATGAGTAGCTTTCTGTCTCTTAAACTCTCGAGCTGTAAACTGAATGTATGAAACATCTTCAGACATGTTGATGTAATGTAATTTTTGCTTTATGCACATTTTAAAACGATTTTGAATTATACAGTGTGACTCACAAAAATTGTAAAACTGTCAGTTTTAATTTTTTTCATGGAAACACTTTTTTGTAATTGGATGCTGTATAGAATTTTAGATGTATTTCATATAGCATTACTTATGATTAAAATCTTCTAAAAGCAGATATCCAATAGTAACTCTTAATACGACATCTTTTAATTTTTTATGCACCTTTGAAATCCTTTGAATTGTAGCAACCAGGTCTTTTAAATCGTAACTTCTATTTGTTTGCTTAAAACCCTATAAGGGTTTCAATCAGGTAATGCCATAAACTCAGAATCATAAAGTTTCACCGAATTTGAAAAACAACATGTACAGCAGCGCATGTCGTCAAGTATGTTTGCTTTTAAGAGGTAATCTTACACGTATTTTTATATACATATATTATAGAATAGAAGAGGATGGAGCTCCGTTTTATGGAGGGTCCCTCATTTCGAGATATCAGTAAATAAACCTTTTCTGTATAAGAATGAATTATCGAAGCCATGACATTATCTTTATACAGATTGAAAATATTTTTTGTGTGTATTTAAATACACCTAGGTCCCATTACCGAAGTACCATAGAGGAGCCTGCAAGTTCGTGACGCGGCTTTAATTGTTCTTCAGATATTCCTTTGGTGTTGTATCAAAGACAGTATATCAAAATAAATTCGTTTCTGTCAAAGCTCTTAAAGACAGAATAAGTAAGTAGTCCAATAAGGCCCATTCAACTTCAAGTAGTGTCTCATATTGAGCAGTTTTTTGATCGCCTAATACAGTGCAGAGCTATAAACGTTGGCCCCATCTCTTAAAGTGAGTTTCGGCGGAAACGGATTTATTTTTATGCACTCTCCTTAATGTAAAGTCAGAGAAATATATCCACAGGGTGGGAGTCTAGTGATCTTGCCGGATCTCTTTGGTACCATGTGTCTCCTGATCAAAACTGGGTGTAGTTGACATACCTTACAATACAAAATTACTAATCTGTTTAGAGACGACAAAACGATATGACCCAAATAAATTATTTTGTGGATACTTGAATATCTTAACAACTATCAAGATCGGCTAAAGGTCATGGCAATATATAGTAGCTGTGCAATGGGTAAATTGCACACAGATGCAGAATATATATATGCAATATATATTGCATAGCTACTATATATATATATATATATATATATATATATATATATATATATATATATAAGCCAATTCTGTTTCTCAGTATAATATAAAGTTGCTTATAATGATTTAATAAGGCAACTAAAGTATCTATTAGTACCTCTCCAGATTAAGTATTCAGTGAGAATTTTACAAACTTGATGTTCTTATTTCTCATACATTATTCATATTATTTATCATCATTGAGCATATCCTGAAACTTTTAACCGCACTAAAATCACATTACTGATGCTCAAGTCGTATCTCTACTGACTAGTACATTTGTTCCGATTCTTTAATGAATTCATTAAGAGATTGGTTGATCCTCAATTTAATAAGGAATTTAGCAAATTCTAGATTATATCTGGGCGAGAGTCTTAACAAAGAGGACGGTTCGAACGCGCCTTATCTTATCAATTTATTTGTTAGGCGTTCTTATTTGTGATAGCAAGGAGAGTAAGGTGCAATAAATCACTATCGGTTTCCAACAATTTAATTGCCGATTTTAAACGCATTAATTTTTGTTTGGTTTTTAAGGTTCAGTTTCGTAAGGGGTGAACGTTTGGTGCAGTAGAGTTTGTGAGTATGTAATTGTATGCTACTTCAGTTTTTGGACATTAAGAATTTGAAGAAATAATTGATCGATTTTAGCGGAGAAAAGAGCTCCTCCAGCTCCGAAGAAAAGGTCGTTAAAAGACGTTGAACGTGGGTAATAAATTATAAACTATGATTAAGTGTTGAAAAAAGGTTTCCTGCAATTGCCCTTCGAGCTGATTTTTGATAAAACCTTGTTTCGAGGAAATTTACTACGAGGGTTGAGAGAGTGTTAGGGTCAGTAACACGTGTTTATGCAGACGACGGAGTCGGGATGTAGTAGTAAGACGAAAAAATGGGGTGAGAGCCTTAAGGCGACGACCCTTAATCTATTTTCGTCCCTCATATTGTCTTGTCGCTAAATATTTGAAAGCCATAACGCGGGGGGTTCGGTTTTTGTCAAATGCTAACCTCGTTAGCTATAAATAACCAAACAAAAATAGCGGGACAAAAATACGTATATATCCGACAAGTAAAATAATAAAAGGTCAGAAATTTCATGTGCAGTTTGCACTTAAGTTGCTTGAACGCGAAGCTGAGGACACAGTTATCATAAATACACCTGTGGTTTCTCCATGGAGTCGATCGAATTTCACGTCTAAAATTGCATTTTCCAACTACTCGGGAAAGTTGCCGGGATCCGACAACGGCGCCGGCCTCAGGAAAGTGTGACGTTGCATCGGCTATCTACGTCACTCGTTGCCGCTGAACTGCTAATTGTGTAGGAAATTCGCATCGGGTTTACGTCAGAAGGTTGAACAATTATTATCTGAAAGGGCCGTTTGTTTAATTGTTTAGTGGGTCGTTGGGCAGTTTACCGCGCTAGATTCATATCGCACGCACTGCGTAAAAGATTAAACGAAAAAACAACATTGTCCTGGGGCGACAACAATAATTGTTATAAAGCGATAATAAACATGTTTGTTTATGTAAGCTAATCAGTGCAAGAGATAAAGTAACTCGTCGGTCGGCCGATGCTACCACCGAAAAAGCACGTAACTCATTACTACACATTCAAATAATTATGGGTTGGTTGGGTATAGTGGCAACCGCGCGTTTGGAGAATAATTGGTTGCCAATTGTGTTAATTTTTCATCGGTTATTTCCCGTAAACGTAGTTTGTTTATTAGACGAGGAACGTCATAGATTACGTGCAGGCAAGAAAATTCCTTTGCGACGACTCTCATTTACGATTACACACACAAAATGGCGACGCGGGCCGCTTTTAAAGTGAATTCGAAATTGACGTCAATTTTGGAGGAATACTGCATTAAACATAAAAAAACAACAAAGTGAATTTTAATCAAAGAATATTTTCAAAGGTTCCAAACAAGTGTCTACTAGAAACCAAGCCGTACAGACCCATTGCTCGAATTGCCACTTCGCCCGTCCATCCATGGTAAAAAATGGGACCGTAAAATGTGTATATCGGGCAAAATGAACATGCAAAATTATAGGTAAAAAATGTTTGAAAACTTTAATGCCTCGGTGATCGAGAGGCGGAATTTCAGAGTGTTCGCGAAATGTACACATTTGTCTTTCATACGTTTTTAGTTAACTGGTAAACTTTGTTTTCCTAACACTTTTGTTTAGGTTGACGAGGGCTTTTTGTCCGAGCGCTTAGTAAAGGGTATTGTGTGCAATTCCACCGTCCCGACAATACCATATTACCTATTAAAATAAAAGATTGTAGCACGACAATGTCGGATAGTTTATTTCTTTTACAACATCGCCATAAAACTTAATTTATTATCCGCGCCACTGGCCTGAATTCGAGCCACTGTACTTTTCTTGGTGAATACGGAAATCTCGGCTCGATCATCGTTTTTAGCGTGGCCCAAGGACCTTCGGTACGACGCGCAAGTGATTCACAATTGTTTTTTTTTGTCGGATATGGCATTCCAAAGCCTTATTCGATAAAAAATGCCAAAATATCGAAACGTCGAGGGGCGATACACCAAACAGCATTTATTGCCTATAGGTGAGGATTCGGGTATAGGAACATCATACATCATTTTAAAAGAAATTTAATTGTCTTTTAATGCATTTGCTAATTTACGGGATGTTATTTAACGGTTGGCGATATATTTATATATTATATGTAACTGTTGCCTGTCTAGCTGTACACATTTTTCAGGGTTAAAAGTGGAAATTAATGTTTTTGCGAGTAAATCTTTTTTGGGGTCGTCGATTAGCGCAGATAAATAAATGTTGAAATTCGGTAGTAAAGTAACCACAAAATAAAGCGACTAATTGAAGAAATGATCGAAAATAAGATTTGAGCTTAAAATCTCAGCCAAAATCGACACTTGTTTTCCATAATGTTGACTTTGACTCACGTTTCAAATTGTATTTATGCTTAATTTCATTCTCTATCTATTCGTAATAATCAATTGCATGACCGCAAAGCCGATTTGCTTGCAAATTTCCATTTTGTAATTTTATTACTTTATATTCATTGTAACTGCTTCTGCGTAAACGCTGAAAAATCCAAACTTAAATTTTACTCACATAACAGAAATTTTCTATTATGACGTGAGAATGAGAATTTGCTCACGGATTGCTGGCGCCGTATTGGTATTTTGGAAATCCGCCTGTGCCGACATTTTTTAACCGAATATCCAGTTGTCTCGTATCATTGCAAAGGAAATTTTGGGCTCTTTCCAAACCTTCATAAACCTCTTCAACTGCGACTCGATTGCTAAATTCCGCTATATGGTACAATGCAGCTATTCGAAAACCATATAAAACCGGACATCAAGACGATTTTGAATTTATCATTCGTGCAAATGCGATAATATAAATCTCTTCATTGCATGCGGATTACTGCAGGGTAGTGCGGCCAATCGATACAATAGCGCTGCACTAATTCAAATTTACTAAGAAAATGCTAAACCTAATTCTAACCAAAAAGCGCACAGTTATTAATAACAAATTAAGCGGAAAAACATCGATGCAAATTCCAAGGATAATTCTAGTGTCGAGACGGCAACGTTGCCGGCGAGATCTTATTTTGGATTAGTCGAGGTCGGCACGATCCTTAGCGCGGACAATTTTGTCATTTGCTCGTCGCAAAATGGCGTTTATGTCCTGATTAATCGGTGCGTAGACACGCGAAAACGGGTGTTTAACGCACGGGGCCGTAAAAGTGCGTGCGACATCGCCCTGGCGGCGGGAAATTCAAACGCGCGCCCCCTGACGACATCGGCGAATAGATAGTGGTTGCGACGGAACGGCGACATGTTCCTATAGTGATCTCTAGTGCTATTTTCGAGTGCGAAAAGAGTATTGTCGATCAAGGTCGCAAAAAAGTTTGTTTTGCGCGATATTGTGTGTCGCCAAATAAAATGTGAATTCAACTTTACTCAGGTTGTGAAGGTCGCTGTGATTCAAAGTGGTTCCAGCGCGGAAAATCCCCATACATAAACCTTTAAGGATGTACCTGTCAGTGCTCGAAACGATGGCCTAAATCGTGGATTTACCTTACTACTCTTTTCTGCAACAGGTAATTCCATAACAAAAGCTGTTCAGAGTTCGATTCAGACCGTCGGTTGTACGAATCGTAAATTTTTATGTTGCTTGCCACTTTGATTTAACACTTGTATAATACTCAAATGGTGGTATTATGGTAATTGGGGTCTTCAAGGATTTTCGTTACTTCTGGGTGGTGCGGCAACGTCGCAAAAGCAATAACGGACCTGAATCCTAATAATTGTCCATAGGGTGCTGTCTGTCAGGGGGTGAATTTGGCCTGTTCCTATCTACTGTATATTAGACCTAAGAATCCGGTAAATGCGGTGGTTTAATGTAAATTGATTACCTGCTGCAGTGTGCTTATTAGAGGCTTTGAATTATGGTTGAAAATTAGGGCGAAGCCTCAAATTGCGATGCCTTTGCATAATACAAATATAGCGTTTTCGACATAGAGGCAAAGCATTAATCCCTATCAGGCACCGATCAAACGAAATATGAGTTTCTAATGAATACGCTCAAAAATTGCAGTGTTCGTGCTTCTTTTTCCTCCCATCATTCCTCTAAAATTAAACTGAATTCATTCATTGCCTTCAGGGTCGCTATTTGCCCCAAAATTTCAATAAAGGTCCCTTCAAGACAAAATCTCGTTTGTAACCAGCCTTTCACTGTAATTTTCTTCAGCCGATTTCAATGGAATCCTGGTTGTTGGAGCGTCTCTATCGAGGCCTCTATACGCAGCTCTAAATATCAGTTAATTATATAGTTGCATGATAGAGGCAGTTTCTAGTTTTTTTTTTTTTTTTTAGCGTCGAGCGAGACCGCCTTCGTGAGCGGGAAAGGCAGGCCCGAGCAGCACAAATGTCGGTGGTAGACCAAGAAGGGGTCTCTTTGCCCCTTTTCAAGGAACCCCGTAGGGTAAGTACCATCTTCCTTTCAAACCTCATACTAAATTCGTTATGTTATTTGCTCCTGGCTGAAAACTTATCCATTGGTAATTAATTACACACATTACACGTAATTAACGAGGCAGACCTTGACTCTCTGCAGCGATCGTGATCGGACATAAGACACAAACACCATTTATTTAGCATTAAAACACATTGAGCGTTTTAGTTTTAATAAAACTACTAAACATTTGTCAAACAGTCAATTAGCGTGCCCCGTGAGACATGGTTGCCACTCTTCCATCACCTTGAACAGGGACATTCACCCATCTTTCAGGCAAAGTTTTTGAATTTTGATGTTGTGCCGACAATCGCATTGTCATCGGTAATTAGCCCATTTGGAAACTTGCAACCATACAAGTTAATCTGTAAAAGAGTTAAAGCAGTTCCTAGCTAATTCGATTTATTAGACTCATTTGAAGCTGCATGCATTTACGTGAAATATTCTTTGTCGAAACTCAATTTACGCCTCTCTGCGTTATTGAGTTTTCTTAAGCTTGAATTTTAGCATTTGAAGATAAATAAATTTCTCCAATATCAAAACAAGTTCTGCAAAAACTGAGAATAAGTTTTGAATCGTCCCCCATAGCTTAACGCCATCCTTCAAAGCCTTTGCATGTATCTCTCTCTTACTCGTGGAGATTCGCGTAAGTTTGTCCTTATCACATACGAGGGACCTTTGTCGATTTTCACAGAATCCAGATACACTACTAGTTTTAACCAGTTGCTATGTTCGCCAAGTTATTTCTGGAATAGGCTGTATTTTCAATCATTTTCTGAAAAAGGTAGCGTCACACTGGCCGAAAAGTCCAAGGGCAAAAAGCCAGTAAAAATACGTTTTTTCATACAGAATTCATAGTTTCTGGAAGATGGCGATTGATGGTACTCAACTTTTCCCATTTTCTTGGCCTGAGCTTAATTCATGAGTCGTTTAACGCTCTTAATAGCAGCCGATTTCGTTGCGACTTGGCGCGTGTATGGTTTCCGTTCGTTGAAATGCAAATTGCGCAGCTAATTTCTCCACCGTTTTAATAAATTTGATAAACGGCCTGCATTTCTTAATTGTTATTCCATTTCAGCAAAAAGCACAAAAGGTTTCTATCGTTGTTGGTCGGTGCACACGAGAGTTCATTCTCCCTGGTCATTCCTTGTGTTTGGGCCACTTTCGACGTGCGCACTGTAAAATGCCGTTAACGTTAACGACGATGTTAATTCCGTCAATTTCGCATCCCACTCGAACATGTTGCACCATGTAGGAGATGCATTTGTTCTCTGTCTCTCTTCTTGTCGCTTCGAGCGATTTTTTCAGGAAAGCTCTTCATTTAATCATACCGAAAACTCCACGTGCTTTAGACTTGATACGTGACGTCGTGCATGAATTCCTACCGAATTCGACAAGAGCCTTTCTGGATTTTATCGGGGCGACCAACCTCTCTTGTTTGTTTCTCCTTTTTGTTTCCCAACACACTTTATGGCTCTTTCTTCGAGGTTTTTTCGTTTTCGGTGGCCTTATTAGCTACTGCCTAGAATCGGCTTTGTGCATGCAACAGATGGAGATAATGAAACTTAAACTTGTGTCGATAAAAAGCTTCAAATCTTGTTTGCATGTGACTTATTAAGCCACGAGTCCCCTCCCATTTGTGACTGAGAATGCGAAATCGTTGGGACCATGCCAGTCCAGTCATGCTTGCATCTCTCATTCTTCCCTATGATTCATGTTTCTGTAGTTTATTTTGTCCTCGTGGACATTGATTCGATTTTCCCAATTGATTTCAGCACGATTTCTCGAAACGGGGGATAATTGATTCGGACTGAAAATGGCAGCATTAAGAGAGAGACATTCAGTCGTTTTCCGGCATCAGGCAGTTCAAAGGAAACTAAACCTTTTGCGTTCGAGTTAAATCTACCCCAACAGCGAAATCGCTTTCCCTTTTTGGGGGGCCACAATATGACGCACAAAACCCCAAATAGCTGGAAAAATACCATTCCTCGAAATATCATCGATCCGAGCATGTTAAAGGGACATCCTTGACATTTTAAAATCTCTGATTGCGGGATTTCATTTGGACTGAATAATCAATGCTATGAGGTGGCTGCGATTCGTGTCAAGGTTCTTAATAAGTTGGCGTAGATACGGCAAGGGTGGAAAGACAACGACGAGGGACGTCTGTCCCTTCAACGAGATTTAATTTTAAGTTCATCGATTTAAAATTCAATTTATGAAGTATTGCATGACGTAATATTGTTTTTGTTCAATGTGATCGTCGAGGGCACTGCCACTGTCATTTCTTCAACACAGTACAATTATAGAGGGTGTCGTCTGCCGTCTGTCATCAATATGGCCGCCGGGGACAAAGTCAAAGTCATTGCCATCGGCGGCCATTTCGCAACACTATGTACATAACAATGTAGATGAGCGTGAATAATAAAGTGCCTTATTTAAATTCGATAGTTTTGTGTTGTGATTTATGCCTTTCAATCTTGCCGCCTTCGCAAACACGCGCGTCCAAAAATAACCCCTCCAAAGCTAATTTTATGTTAATCCCGTTCAAATTTAATCTGCAATTTTCAAAACAAATATTGATACAAATCTCCAAATAAAAATGTTTCTGTATTTTTTAACGGTTGAAAATCGTCCTTCTCCTTGTCCTCCTCCCACGTGCCGTGGCTTCTCGGCCCCGGCTAATAATCGGCGAAGGTGAAGGCGCAAAGAGAGTAAACATAAACCCGCACTCGGAGCAGTTAAACCTCTATTATGTGATTAAACGAGTTCTAAACTCCGAAACCGTCTCTGTCTGTCTTTGTCGGACGGGCGGTGTTGCCGTGTTTGCGTCCCCGTCGCGCTCTATGAAGCGGAGTAGCCGACCGGAACATTAAAGATCAATACCTACTTTAACTGGTTGTGTTCGGGAACGATGAGGTTTGACGAGGGGAGAAGAGGATTTAATTTAAGTCGCCAATCAGGTGATTAAAATTAAATCGCTAGTTGTCAATCGCGAATGACAAGTCAAGATGTCATAATAAAAAAAATAAGTTTGTTTTATTCTAACCTAAAAGGTTCTCTGAAGTGGCGGATGCCGTCAATCGTTAATTCGATGTGTCAGTTGTCAATTATATAGAGTAAGGTTACTATGTCACAATAAAGAGGTGCAGAATTCTGGGGGATTTTTGTGCCATTTTAAAGCGTTACGTTCATACTGATGTAATATTTTTGGGGTTTTACGGCACTGTTTTCTTCTTCTTTCTTTGAAAAAAGCTCTTTTTGAAGTGCCAAAAAGACAAACGAATCCTTTATTAGTCCCTTTGTGGGACGTCGTGGGCCTATAAAATCCGCGAATTGTTCCGAGTAAAGTAAGCTTGGCACGTCATTTCTCGAGGCCGAATCCGCTCTCCCTGCTTTACATTTCTCGCTATACTCTCGTCTTTTCCCACCGAAAAATAGTTTGTCTCTCTTGTCAGCGTGACATGTTCTTTGAGTTTATTAGAGATGCCTGCTTTAATATGCGCCCAGATTTGCGAAGAAAGATTGATACGCGAAAGGAAACAGTGAAATTTTCCAGATTGAGCGCTTTTTTTCAGTGTGGCAAAAGATACTTTGAGAAACACCACGTAACCATTAAAGTTGGGAACAGCATTTATTCTGCATATATACGTTCACCATTGATTCCCCCATTACATACACATCAAATTAATTAATCGATATGGAATTTTCTGAAGCGTAAACGTTTAAAGCTGCAAAGTTTGTATTTTCGTGCCGAGTGCGACGTCTAATAATAATCTCCTTAGATCCAGATCATAAATCATAACCTCGCATTTGATCGGTAACACATGCTGCCATCTGTAGATACCTAATTTATTTCTAACGCAATTGCTCATTATTATTGTCTAATTAATTAAAAGTAGTCTTGTAATTATCAAGTAGCCAAATCGAGTGACAATTGTTAATCGTTTTGACGTAGACAGCGGGTAGGTGTTTTGGCACTAGAATTATTATACCGATTTGCATTAATGATTACTACCACGACTTTTGGCTCCATGATACACGAGATTGCTCGTCGGATGGTTTTTTCATATGTTTGTTTATGCAGCATTATGTCAAACGTCTAATGCCTAGAAATAATAACTTCAGCAGATACGCCATTTTGAGTTATACATATATGTATAGTTCCGAATTTGTTGGAAAATGCGCCGGTGAGGACAACCCTAAGCAACCCGGCCGAAACATAACCTCCAATGGCATATTATGTCAAACTTACTGTCTGAATTATTCACACTTGCATGCAGTATATTCGCGTTTTGACCCATAGGTGGCGTAGTTATCTTTTTGAACTTTCTGACATTGCTTGACATGTATAGCTTTATCGTATGTTTTGTTTCAGGTGTCACCTTCGTCGAGCGATCCCGTAACGCATGCAATCCAGAGCAAATTGGGCGACTTTTCGCGGGTATTGCCGTATTTGGACCAGAAGGACTCGTCGGGTTTGATTGGGGTCGATGGGGTGCCCCCGTCCCCCGGCCCGATGCTTCAGAGGGCTTCGCCACCGTTGCCAACTATAACCTCGTCAAGGTGAAACAAGATTTCTTCTTAATCACGTTAAAATTTCGAAGAGCAATACTAACCTCTCCTAACCTCCCATATGAAACTTTTACTTCTGAGAAGCGCTTACGCAACACTTTCGTCTACGTGGACCGTAACAGCCACCGCATTGTTCCTTCCACAGAAGAAATCCCGCATTATGTGGGGTTCTTGAAAAAAAAATGAATTATATGTGTGTCTACACAAAACAGCGCTGAAATCGAAATTTGCGAAATCCTCTTTCTAGGTCAACACCGCTTCGGATTCCATTCAAATTTAGCTGTGTATTACTTACGTACTTTCCTTTTAGTGCTTCTTGAAAGGCAGAAGAACGAGGGTTATGTGACGGTTACAGGGTGTAACAGAAAAACGTAACATTCTCAGCAATGAGGCAGGGAAAAAAATTGTCTAATTTTTTTTTATTGCTTTGCCTCCGCGTTTGCGTTCGTAAGGACCCCTTCGAAGTTACTAAATTGTGTCTATAAGTTTGCCACTAACTCTTATAGTTACGACACCGATTTCTCATATGAATTACAAAAATTCTTATTTTATGCATAATTTTTCAGAACAGAATTAAGGTTGTCAGGAGCGTACTAAGATACAAAAAAAATATATTTCAAACTCGAATTTTGCGGATTCAATTTATCAATAAGCAATCTTTCGACGGGTGTCAATAATTTCTGATAAGGAGATGAAGTTGAATTTTAATCTTCCCAAACCTGCACCATTTTTAGTGTAAGGTGTACTCAATTAAGCCTCTGTCTCTAGGTTACAAACATCCCCGGACCCCCGGCACGAATTCAAAAAGCCCCATCAGCACTCAATGCATCCCCCGCCATTGGCGGGGCACCAACGAGGGGGCTACGTGAAGCCAGCGGAAGGAAAACCTCCTTACGGAGGCAGGGGCGGCTATCCGGGACAGCCGGTCAAGAGGGGATCAGCGGCGGGAGGACATCGCGCGAATGGTATAGTGCCCGCCAAGGGGCCTCCTCCGCCCCTGAATTTGACGCACATCAGGCCATATGAAAATGTAAGTAGCGATACAAATTCCTATTAATTAGAAGCATTTCTTATTTTTTGATCCTTAAAGAATAACTCATCAATGTGGTACTCACTTTCGACAAACTTTTTATGGGAAAGTGATTGCGACGGACAGTTTTGACGTAACCGTCGGTTACTTCGAGAAAATTCGCGACATCGAATATATATTTTGCATGAATGTTTTCGTTCATCTCTACTGCAAATTGAGTATCGACTTTTGTTTACAGTTGATTTTAAGCTGGAAATCGCACACATGCCTACATCGTAAAAACCCCGTAATAGCCCCACAACAATGTTGCAAATGTTACCGATTACTCTGCTCGGGAACGCTCGTTCTTTACCAGTATTTTCGAGATGTTTACCAAAACAATAGTATTATATGACAACAAAATACCGATGCTTGTTTTGCCAAGATATCTCCGACATTTTGGCCGAGAGATAGTTTACGTCGATGCTCAAATATTAAGCGCATTTGATCCTGTAGTAAACCGATTAAAATTACAAATTACCACGGTTCGAGACCTAATAGCTGATGATCCGTCTTTGCTACAGAAACTTTCACTGGTCTTTGTTCGAGATTGCTCCGCAATCTAAGCCGTGTGAAAATTCCTTAGCCATTGTGCGTTTTCAAATGGCTGCTAATTTTCTTAGAAAGACGGTCAGGCATAGTTTATCTTCCATTAACACGTTTGTTTACGAGCGGTCAATGCGAGTTCCCCCGCAAAACAATGCGAGTCAAATTTAAACAGTCATGTAAATGGAGCGAGATGGGTTGTAATGGTTGAAGTTTGTATTGACTGCTGATGATCGTGGAATAACGATCATTTTGAAAGTTGTTTTCTGAAAAAAAATCTTGCATTTTGTACAATAAGCCAAATTAATGTAACCTCAATACGTTTCCCGCGAGCCTGAACACACGAATAACTTCGGAAACGGTTCGTTTCAGATGTTAGAAATTTGAATATGATCTCCTTATTTAATCTTCAGGAAAATACGAATTCCTAAATTAGACTAAATGTTTGGATTAAACAAGGATTGTGGCAACGACGCGTTTAGTAATGGTTTTTTTCCGAATATCGTCATTCGACTTTGACAGCTTTGCGTAATTTTCTGTGAAGCCATATAGAGTTGCCAGGTTGTATAAAAACTTGAGGATACATTTCTCTCTTAACGAACTCACAATGCCTGCACAGTCGACGCGCAGGGTGATTGAAAATATGAAAATAAGTCAAATATACCACTGCCTCATCATTCATTCTGCGTAGCCCGCAATCCCCCCCTTAAAATCTTAAATCATGCAATAAAGAGTCCTTTCCTCTTAGAGTCAGGCAGCGACAGCGACGCCCAGAGAGTCCCTACCATGCCAAACTCCCGTGCCCCACGAGCTGGACACCATCCTGAAGGAAATGATAATGCCGTCCACCCCGCTGACCGCCATCGCGGCCACCCCCCGGATAGATTCGGACAACAAGTACCACTACAATCCCCTGGTCAAGGTGAGTGACTGTCCATTGCAATTCGGCGTTTCGACACAAAAGAGTGCGATTGTGTCGGAATAAAATGCACAACGGGGATTAAAGATTCATTCAATCAGTGGCCCAAGGCCGATCTCAAGTAACGGGAATGGACGAATTAATCACTATTTTAAGTCGAATGAAGTGTGATAATGTGTATAACTTTTTTTTTTGCAGATGCCGGAAGTTGTTGCACCGATTGCGGCTCCAGATCGTAAGTATCAGATTTAACCAGCAAATGAACAAACGTATGGATGAGTGTCTCTGAAAAGTTTGATTTGCTCCACCATAAAGCCGAGAACAATCATTTCAATCGGTACTACAATGATTAGCACGTATTTAGTAACTCCGTACGCTTAAATCGTACTTCCTTTCCTTATCTCGTTCGGCGATTGAGCGCGCGCGATATCGCCCGTGTCGAACAATTCTATTAATATTATTCAGGCAGTGTATTAAATAACAGGGCAGATAAACATCGTTTATAATGCACAGGCAGCCATTAATATATTATTAAATGTCGCCTGTTGATGATTACGATTGTTGTTGCGGAAAGCGCATATGCTATGGCAACGTCGGCTACGTCACACATACAGAGGGGCCGCCGCTCTTGTTTCACTTCCTTTCGGGCCGGATTTCCCACCGTTTGCTTACTTTACCGCGGCGAGGTTTATTTATTTTGACAGAAAGACATAAAGTTGACGCGAGGCCTCTGAGCGTGCCAGATTCAACACTCAGTGGTTTATGCGGCATCCGTGAGAGAAGAGGACATTTTACTTGGGATCAATTCAGGAATTGTCCAAAAAACTGCTTTAACTTCCCAGTAGTTACTAGAATACGCTCTTTTATGGCGATTCTTAATGTTCGGAATGACCTCAAAGATGTATTCTAAAATTAAATAATTCTCGACTTTTCTCCGTCGTTCGTGCTCTGAACTATTTCCATAATAACTTGAAAATGACTCTTTTGTCTATCGAAAAACGTGGCTAATTCTCATATTAAATTTGATCCTTAATTACATTCAAGCTTATTATTTGTTACTCGCTTAGTTTATGTTTTGCAGCGCCTTCGTCATTAATGTTAGTTCACAATACATTTTGACAAAGATTATTTCCCCTCAGCGCTAATTTTTTCATTTTTTAAATAAAATTGACAGGTACTAATTTATTCTAAATTCTAAGAAAAGACAGAGGGTAATGAGGAAAACGAAGCGTAACAGCTGACCCTAATAATTTAAGTGGGGAGACTTGAGGGTTCTCCCCTCTTTGCTCTACGACATGGATAGTCACGTAGGCCTAATAGGACGTTCCCTTAAAAAACGTGGCAACCTGGCGGGATGGTTGTTGCAGTCAGTCGTCCGCACTTCTGTCGACATTCAACAAGCGCGTCTGACGCCATTCGGTGTTTACGCTTACGTAATGGCCGTCGGTTGACCCTCCGATTAAAGTGGAAAAAGGCGATTTCCTGACTGGAAAAGGCCCGGTTCGGCGTGGAGCCAAAGTTTGCCGGGTGGAAAAGTCGCGTTTCGTGCCGGAAAAGACTTAGTCGCGCGTTGTTTATGTACAAAAGCGATTTTCCTTTGTTTGGTGACGACCCGCGAACACATGGCGCGCGGCGGTGCGCCACGTTGCCGCGTCTTGCCTTGTGCCGATTTCCCGCTCGGTCTGTTTACGTGCGGACTGCGGTGAGGATCATGTCGTCGTGACACCTGCCGGATAAGATTAAAACCACTTTATCTGGAAAACCCCCGTAATGACGGAGTGCTCAGTAGTGCAAAGGAAGATAATCTTGGATGCACGGCAAAAATATTTTCCCGTGCACATTATTTGCCCCGTCTAGACTGTTCGATCCGACGGTGGTGACGAAAATAACTGATGGTGAAGCCCTCCCTCTTTCGTCTTGATTAAATCTTTGAGAGTGAATATCGACCATTGTTCACCCGGAGGGCCATAAAGAGTTATTAAAAGGGGATTTGACCGAATGGCGACGGGATATGCTGGGGGGCTGTTCACCGCGCTGCAAGGGGAGGCGAACGGGGTATACGAGAGGGAACAGCGCTCGGGGTATCATTTCTACGCGGAGGCTTCCACCACCACTTGCGATTTTTCCGAACTGTTCGGCAACATTCACGGTAAATTACAGGGAAACGCATAAAGTGACAGGAATATGTGAAAGTATCACTTTATAAAAATCGAGTGATGCCATGAACATCACCTGTGACCTGTGACATATGCGGGGTTAAAAATTGAACAAATATCAAATTCGATGACTGTCGGTCTCTCTAATTTCTACAATAGCTGAACAATTGATTTCCATGCTATGTCCCCGTTTGTAATTAGTTGAAAAAGCATGCAGGAAAAACTTACTTATGGTTTTGCCAAATTCTTTAGGATTTCCTAGACACACGGAAAATTCTTCCGGATTTTTGTAAAAACCGGACTTAAATTTTGAAGAGAAGAAAAACAAGCTAAAATGTCAACTAAGACGTAGGCGAAAGAGTAGAAACGCCACTGTTGTTCTCTCAAAACTTTTATTTTTAAATATATATACCCATAGTTTCACTAAAAAACTAGGAACGCCACTAGTTTTCCTGAAAAGTTTCCTTCCTTGATGTCAAACTCTGGAAACGACTCAAAATCCCTCAACGTTGTATGGAAAGAGTACGTATTTAAAAAAGCACATCCTATATATTTCAAAACGACAGGTCATTAGTGTAGATCTGTATTCATTGATAAAACGCATAAGACATCTCCCAACTACCTTTACACCCATAATAAAAGGACAGTTAGGCCACTGAAATATTGTCAATAATTGACCAGGGTAGATGTACCCATAAAATTAATGAAAATGGAATGAGTTATTTGAATCAAGTGTCGCTATATGAGATGGAGAATGGTGCTACCATCCATACAGGGTACCAAAAAGTTTGGTATGCCACAAAGTACACGTTTGAAATGCCGTGGATTGTTTGAAAACACTTACTCTCATGTGTGTATATATCATGTTATGCGCTTAATGGATTTCAGGCAACAAACCGCATTTAAAAGTGAGAGTTAGCTTATCAAACTGTAGTTTTTCGCGCGATTCAGTTACAAAATCAATGTGTATCGGTCACCCGTCGCATTTGCATACAAAGCCTTTTGTGTATGTGTGTCGAGGGGTCTTTTGTACATTAATTCCTTTCGAAGTCTATTCGGTGCAATTACCGATCAAACGTCAAACGAGCTTCATGTCAACTACAAATTCCAAGTCCGAAGTCGAAAAAATCTAACCAGAGAAAAATCAATTCAATCAAAATCAATTAAAAATGTCGAAGAGACAGCGACAGGTAAATAAACTGGAAAACATACATAAATAATTTAAGTTACTGCCAGAAGTGACATCCGTAGGATGTAACTTGGTACTATAGTTTGATTGGGTTCACGAATATGTTGATTTGTCATAAGCATTGAAATAAATCGAGTCGTTTCGCGTACTCTTTCTATATATACTAGACGAATGTTGTTCGGAAATGGGGACAAAATTTGAGTAGCGGCAACGTCGCTTTGATGCAGGTGAGGTACCGCCGGGTGCCCCAACGAACGGTTTCTCGAGGTACCACCGCCGCAGCCGCGTTTTCTTTGTTTCCGTGGCCGTCGGTACCCGTTTCCGGCGGTGTCGCGGGTTGTTGACACAATCGGCCACTTGCGGCGTAATCGGCCCCATGATTGCGTGTGGTTTTATGGGCGCAGCCTGATACGCTCAATCAACGTCTCTTTCCGATAAAATCGATGGGGCTTTTAGTACTCACTCACATGACAATTACCCGGGAAAATGGGTCGAAGAATCTTCTCTTTGCAGGTTGCTGGTGTAAGTGGGGACGTCACAGAGAGTGCGTCCGCACCGTGGGAAAATGGCGGTATTAATTGGAACGATTCAGGGATTAGTGTGGCAGGCGGATTATTAATACATATAGGAGCGGGTCTGTTATGAGATATGAATTATGGGTCAAATTCAATTTTTTCGTTGTTTTTTTTTGTGTGTAGAAGTGGGTACCACCTGTTGCGATGGCGTGTGTACTGTGCGGCACCTGCACCAGGTGGTGTTGAGCCTCCACCGGGTAATCATCAAGAACATCTTGTTAATAGATCATACAGAGAACTAAAAGAGGAAAATTCTAGGGGTACCACATGCTAAAAAGTAGTAAAGAAGCCAAGCCAATGTGGGTTGAGCTATTATGAGGTTCTCGTCTTGACTTTTAACCCCGCTTGTTGATTTGGCAAAACCAGGAAAAGAGGTTCTTTTCCCCAAAGTACTAAATACAGTCACCAAAACGTCAACAAAGATTTGCAACCGAGTCCTTTGTGACGAGTGTTATCTCAGTTAGTTTTAACTGAGAGCGGTGGGTAATTCCACCCCTACTTGCATGTAAAGCGGTTTTCCCAATAAAATAGCTATAAAAAAAAGTTAGAGTTTGGAAATAGGGCTCACTCTAATAGAAACCGAAATGATTATTTCATTACGCCGATAAATTGTTCCTTCTCGGAATCGGTCTGTGATTGGTGTTCGTGACGCTCGATTGACGGAGCGAACCTCGACGTTGAATGCCACGAAATTTCCATTTATTTTGTTTTGTTAAATTGATTTTGATCGTACAAATGTATTACCGTTTCGTGCGTGTCAGGCTTACGAGCGACCACGCATTCGGCCCAATTAACTGATTAAAAAAATTAATGAAATTTATTGGTGCCACTAATATATTAAATTAAAACGAGTTTAGGTAACGACGACAAATAGTGGTCGAACGAGACGCTTTAAAGACACGGTCCGGGGGCCCCACAATGCACGTTAAAATGGCTTATAATTCACCATAACCTGAAACCCATTCTACCTGAAATGATTGGCAGGTTCGTCGTGAAACATTTATTCGAGAGGTGAACGTTCGTTTTTCCGATGATGTGTGGTCTTCCCTTAACTGGGCGAATAGTGTTGTCCCGGTTATTAATTTGTTATGTCGATAAGTCTAATTGGCGTGGCTCATTGAATCAAACAAAAGTCGAATTTCTCAACGAGTACAACACATCTGCCGTGATCGGGGCAGGTCCGAAGCAGCTGACAGGAACGGCCCCAATAAACATGGGAGCGCCCTTTATATGCGACGAAGGGCGAGTTCTGGGAGTTAAGATGCCCCCATAAAGCAATAAAGCAACGAGCAAAGTGAACGGTTTTTTTACGATGATGTCGGTTGTTTAAATCTGAATTTTGGTGTTCTGTGATGGGTAGTTACAATTGTAAGTAATTTAAGGTATTGAATTGTCGATAGCAAAGATGTCAGTTTTCCAGGAGGAACACGGTCAAAAGCCCGTGAAATAAGGAAGGAAAAAATAATTAAGTGCCGCCCTTTGTTGTGGAGACTGTTTCCTTGCGATTGAAGGGAGTATCTCTGGAGGAAAACAAACTTTTAATTAACTCGGTTTGTTCCCTCTTAAAAACTCTTTGAAAATGCTGCCAGAGCGGCAAGTAATAATTTAAGAACGCCGAAGAAATAATAATTATTAGGTGCCGCATTGCATGCAGAGAATCATCTGTAGAACATCCCCGTTTTGGAGGGCGGTTGAATGAAGTTTTGTCCATAGATAATTCATGGAAAAAGCAATTTGGTGCTATTAAAAAAACTTGGCGATATTCCGAATAATAAATGCTTTGAAGTACAAATTTAAGCGACTTTAAAACTGTTATTATTATTTTATTATTTTTGGAGTTAAAGCCTCAGGTACAAGTAGAAGTGGTATTGCGTACTATTCTCAATGAAAACTAACTGAGAAAGCCCCCCTCAAAGAAATCTAACGGGGGTCATGTCTGTGGAGCGCGTTGGCTGATGATGTTCTGAGTGGGTGACCATTCGTCTTCCCGGAAATCTGTGGAAAATATGTTTAAAAATGTAATCTTCATTTAAGCCACAGTCTAAAAGCTGTCAAGTCGCCTAAAGATAAAATCTCTCTAAGACAATAATACCAAGAATCTGTGATATTGGAGCTATTTCTGGAAATGCACAGTGCAATCTCGAGCGGAACGAATTGAAAAACTTTTCACTAATTTAGTTTGCTTAAGCTCTCCTTTATTTGCTCGCAACTTAATTTCGAGTTTGGGGGCACTTGAAGACTCCCGGTGGCAGCAGGTCTTTGACGCCCAGTTTAATATAGAATTTATTGCAAATTTCGAATCGATTTATTAATTTCGTTTTCGTTTCGTTACAGGAACGGAACGGGCCAATACAAGGATCCCCTCAACGTAAGTAGACATTTTCCAGAGTTGAAGTTAAGGTGTTGGTAATAATCACCAAAGGAAACTGGTGAATTAATCGCTCCGGCGCGCTCGCGTTCAAAGAACGCGTACATACATTATGCATATACGCGTTCGCTCATTATGACGGCCGATATGCAGATGATTATGTTACCATTGAAGTTAAACGATGATTTAAGACCGCGATACTCGTTTTTGCATTGTTGTTTTACAGCATTGGACGGATTTACAGTGATGACGTGCGCGAGGTTTGAAAACTTTCAATATTTATTAGCGCCCTAGTAATGGTAATTATCCAGCGGCTAATTGTTAATTGTAACGAAGTAGTACACATATATATATATATATAGAAAGTCGAAGGTTGTTCTCCGATCCCAGTTTGATATATGTTTTTTCCAGAGACCTTCACAACGATCTCGAGCTGTCCGAGGAGAGTGATGATGAGACGAGAAGGCACCAGATTTTGCCATCCTCGAAACTAACTGTCGATAAGTAAGTGCGATGTTGGACTAGCTGCATTTTGGCCTCCTCCCTAGCCGTTTCCGTGACCTTAACACCGATTTAATTTACAAAGGTCAACTAGCTATTGCATGAAAACACCGTAATGGGACTGCTTTTCAAGTCGACATCTTGTGGATTCCTATTGTAAATTCATATTGTAAACCCCAATATTCCGCTCTCTGCAGCGGATAATAATGTTTTGATCCATGCCAGTCCATTAATCCTATCGATCGTTCAGCTCGAAGGCTCATACATATTGTTTTAGTTGATTATCCGAACGTTTCTCATGACTTCAATGCCTCCGAGGACCGATGTCCGACTAAGATATCCGATCATGGCATGTAACACTAAAAATAAAAGTGCACCACATAATGCGCGCAACGACAACTGTCGAGTGTTGTCCTAAGTTCTAGAATTTATTAAAAAAATCTAGTACTTCTACGCATATCACTTTTGGAATATATTGTCACGAGGACTAGGAGGAATTGTTCATTAATATCTACATTTCCAATCACGTTCTCTATTCATCTAAAGCAGTTTCTTTATTCTATATCTAGAATGCTCTCACCCATTCACCAAACGCCCGCACCGCATCAGTCGCGCCACCATCACGAGCGGCCGCCGCCTTATGCAGCCCCCGACCCACTCCCGCCCGATCCCCCGCCGAACTGTCAGTCTTCTCCCGCTTCCAGTTCGAGCGATTCCGGAAGCGACTCCAACGAATCGGACAGCGAATCAAGTAGCGACGAATCAGCGGGTGAGGACAAGATTGTGACTTCACAAGCTGAGCGGATGGTCGCTAAAGAAGAGAGGAGTGCAGCTAGTGCGGCAGCGGTGCAGGCCTCTTCGCCACATCGCATGGAGGAACAAGAGGGCAAAATGCGGTGGAATTTGGCCAGTTTCGTTAATAGCCAAAGCGATCCGGCCCATTCCCAGCCTTCACCCTCGAAGCAAGTGCAGCGAGCCAGTCCCGATTCGCGCAAGCGCGCCGCTGAGTCGACTAGCGAGTCGGACGAGCGGAGCAGCGATTCTACAGATCGAGCGGTTGTCGAGGCGCAGCAGCTCGCTGCTTTGGGGAATCTGCAGTTGCTGAGCAGTTTTTCCGACACTGACGATCAGCAGGAAAAAAAGCAGGTGCAGGAAAAGTCTTCTATAAATAGGAGACAACAAAAGCGACAAAGGCATCACTCGATTGTTCGAGCTTCCAGCAGTGACAGCGATTCGAGTAGTGAAGTGGAGAAAGTGGTAAGGACTTCGCCGTCAAAAGCGCCCAAACCGGTAGTGAGGCCTAGTCCACGTACCAAATCAATTGATTCGAGCAGTGATTCAAATCACGGAGAAATGCAATTAATGCCTTCAAGGATATCTCTGGAACCTCCCAGGTACTAATTTTCAAAACCCAAAGAATGCCAATATTGAATATGTTTTTAGGGTTCCAGTAATTGGAGCTCCTAAATCAATGGTCGACGGTTCGGATTCCGAATCGGACCGTCCTCAGAAAAGGTGTAATGCGTCAGCAGCAACACCAGTGGTCAAGACAACGAACCCTCCCCCAGTGACGGACAAACCTGTTAAAGGAAAAGGAAGGGGCAGGCCGAGGAAAATTCGGCCCGAAGGGAACGAGAGCGAGGCACCGCAAAAGCAGAAGCAGCGCGGGAGACCTCCGGGTACCGGCAATAAGCCGGGGGGAAAAAGGTAGTGTCTGAAGCTTTAATTAAATATTAATGTTTTCTTTACTGTTCTATGCGATTGTGTGACAAATGGTTTAAGTTGCTCTTAAATTATGAAATTAGAAATTTAAAAATTTCTTTTCGAAAATTTGAAGGGGTCGGCCGCCAAAAGTGCGTCAATCGCCCCCTCCCTCAAGTTCAGATGAGGAAGTATTCGAAAAGCCAGCAACTCCTCCTGGTAGGAGGACAAAGTCCAAAAAAGACACATCCAGCAGCGATTCGGACACTCCTAATCCATCTCCCGCTAGACGGCGTCCCAGTTACCGTCAGGTAATTTATTTTAGATAGTGATTTTAGTAGGAAAATAACCCCAAATGGTTTTTTAAAGGACTCTGACAGAGAATTGCCGCGCCCAGGTTCTGCAACCAAAAAGAAGCCCGATGATCTGAAACGAACGAAACAAGATTCGGATGAAGAATGGGGTGAGAGAAATAGGTCTAGCGTCAAGTCTCTGTTCCATGAAAGAAATTCTGATAGGTACGTACTTCTAGGACAGAAAAATCCGAGTATAGATACTTTACTAGGTGAAAATTTCTAATATAAACAACGAACATCGTTCAATTCCTCGGTTTCCATGGAAAGAATCCTCCTAGTAAAGTTATCAGTACGTCTATCTCTAGGCCATTAGGGACTTTACAGTAAATATAAAATTAATATTTGTTTTAGAAGCGAGGCAGAACCATTCACTCGGAGAAAGCGCGAAAAGATCAAGGAAATCACTTCACCCTTCAGGCGGAAAGGGCACAAGGACTACAAAACGAAAGCGATGGTGTCAAGCAGCGATAGCAGCAGCGACAATGAAAGACCTACGAAGAAAAAGACGCGTCCCACTAGAAGAAACAGCAACATTAATCGCTCTGAAGTAGGAGCTCACCCATTTTTAGCTGGAAACATTGCTTATTTCAATTTTTTTAGGTGCACAAAATATCAGATTCCGATAGTGAGCCGGACGCCAGACCGAAAAAGAAAATGGATGAGCACAAGTCTATAGCAGATAAAAAGAAGAGCGACACTTTGAGAAAACTCTTTACCCCGAAACGCGATTCGGAGGGTGGGGGTAAAGGGGGCGGGAAAGGCGGCAAAGGCGGCAAGGGCAAAGCTGGTGTTAATGTGATAATAGTCGACGGTGATTATGAAAGAACAAGCTCTTCGGTGGAAGACGAGGCCATGCCGACGATATCCAACCCCAGCCTCTTATCGCCGATTGACCAAAAAGTAAATTTTTCATTAAAAAATATGTTCTTGTGTTTAATTAAATAAATTTTCAGCGCCCTCGTGCTGAATCTCCCAGCGCGAAAGCATCAAAAAGCAGCAGCATCAACCAAAAGACTGAAGATGTGAATCGTTCAAGTAATTCAGGTCGAATGGCGGTTTTGGAAGTAAAGGAAGAACGAGTTCCGCCAATTCATCCTGCTGGCGTTTCATTGATAGTTCGCATCGACATTTCCCGGTTGGATCTCGGCGAAATTCCCGGGCTAAGAAAGCATTTCGAGAGGTAGTTAATTTCGCCGTTTTGCTCTTCGATTTTTCTATGACGTGTTTAGGACACGACAATGGCAACATGAGGATGCGAAACCAAAGACTGAACCCATTGAGAAGCGAGTGAGCGACTGTGAAGTGGGCAGCAGAAGGGGGAAAGAGCGGGATAGTAGTGGTGACAGCAGGAATTTCGACGCGAATGGTCCCAAGGTGAGACGAGAGAGTGTGATTTTCACAAGCTAAAATATATCGAGTGTGTGTAATCTGATGATTTTGTAACCGAAAAAATGTTTCTTTCAAAAATTACACTTTTTAAATCTAAACAGGAGAGTCATTATTAATTGGCCTCGTTTTCCATTGATGACAATTATGTTCTGATAAAGTCTTGACAAATTATTTTCTCGTGAAAAATACAATAAAAAAGACAAAATATTTATTACTATTCAAAATATCTTTTAGCCCAAAGCGAAGAAGCGCAAAAGAAGAAACAGCAACAACTCTGAATCCTCCATGATGTCCACTCTAAGTCACAGTAGCGCGGCTAAAGGGGAAAGAAATAAGGAAAGCCACAGTCAAGGCAAAAACAAAAGGTATTTAATCGTCGTTCTCCGAACGACTACCAAAAATGAATCTGATTATATTTAGACGGAAAGACGAAACAACACCTTCCGACGATTACCAACGACCCCCCTCGCAAACAGAGACCCTCAATTCGATACACACGCCCCCGACCAATCACGAGCGGGACGCTGGCGTTCCCAGAGAGTACTACTCGTATTTTGAGAACCTAGACCAACCAGAGCAAAACGAGGAACGAGATCACAACCATTATTTGAGCGAGGCAAAGCGCCTAAAGCATTTGGCCGATAAAGAGACGGACGCCACTGTTCAATGCATGCTCTACTTAGAGGCGGTGCTTTTTTTTCTGCTCACGGGGAATGCGATGGAGCAGGAGGTGATTACGGAGAAGGCGGCGTTTACCATGTATAAGGACACGCTGTCACTGATTAAGTACATTTCGTCCAAATTCAGAGGGCAGGTGATATCGGCAGTTCATAGCAAGTTAGCGATTTTAAGGTGAGGTTTAAGGCGGTAAATTTGGGTTAGTTGGTTTCGTTTTTCTGTTAATCTTTATGCGTAATTATCAGAGACACGGCGGTGTCGCCACTTATTTGTAAAATTACCTATGATGTGTAACATCCATTTTTAATCAAAGTCAGTTTTTTTTTACACGATAGAGATTAACAAAAATTTATTGTTCTTTATATTCCAGTTACCGGTGCCAAGCTTTACTCTTCTACAAGCTCTTCAAAATGCGTAAAAACGACTCGCGAGAAATCCAGAAAGTGATTAGCGAGTACTGTGGAAAGGTAACTTCAGTTGAAAATTTTAATTTAAGAAACCTAACGAATCAGATGTACAGAATGCGGCCATCCCGATGGACCAGCCCTGTCCCACAGGTCAAGGCACTCCATCTCCTTTGAGTCCTACCCCGTCTCCGGCCGGGTCAGTGGGGTCGGTAGGCAGCCAATCATCGGGATATTCCAGTGGTGAGCTACGAGGGGGTTCCGCGCCGGGCCCAGCGGGTCCTGCCGGTGGGACCTGGATACCGCTTTCGGTCTACAACGCTATGATCAAGCAAAATCAGAACTTCACTTATTTGCTCAGCTTTCAGGACTTGTGGGAAGTTGCCGATCAGATGGTGGTCAAGGGAAAATATACAGGTAAGCGCAGTGCATTAAAAAAAGACAAATCGTCATTTAGTTAACATCGGTAATGTGTATGGATGTGTTTTTTATATTTAAACCAAACGATTTCTCTTTCGTTTAGACTTCTTTATAGAGCTGGATCGTCACTGCAAACCCTTGACCATGCACAGTTCGCTCAAGGACTTGGTAAAATACGTGCAAGAAGGGATCAAACGGCTCAGAGGAAATCCCTCTTAGTGTAAATAAAAGCCAAAGATGCGTGTTTAGTTTAGTCAATTGCGCTCCGGTTGGAAGGGAATCAACATATATTCTAACATATTCAACTAAGCAAGTATTCGCAATCAAAAGTTTTGTGAGTAAAACTCCTTCCAAACTATGCGTAACTGTTACTTAGGACGAATTCGACCACTTAAAAGAACACATATATTTATATAAAATAGATACTTATTGATAGTGAATTTTGCGGACGCCCCGCAACGCGGCGCCTTTATATTGTACTTTGACGTCCCTGTACAAAATTCCTTATTAGCCACTTAAGTCTGACTTAAACGCTACAAGTGCGGCAACGTTGTAAGTTTTTTTAGTAGTGAATTTCATTGCTGCTTGTGACTTAATAATTCTCCGAAGCAGGCCGTTTGTGCCTGTGTGACGCATTTCCGAGGCCTCAAACGGTCATTTGTGGCAAGAAACATGTATTGTATATAGAGCTTTTAAAGAAATTGAACTAATGAAAGAGAAGTTGTAAATATAGTTTGCATTTTAATGCATATATTTACCGTTTGTACAACGCGCTGAGTAATATTTAGGCCTACTTAGGAGAATCAAACAAGAAGCGCCCCCCAGTTTGAACGGGCGCCAAATTACTAATGAAAGTAGTCAACTTGTTATTTTTGCATAATATTTTATATATATATTAGGGTAAGTGTGCATATGTACCATTTTATGTATATCTTTGTACATTTTATTACTCTTAAATTATTTGATTTCTATTCTTGTTTTAGTTTCAATAATGTGAGGTTTTCTATACTTACGTTTACTATTTAAACAGTCTAACATCTATCTAGCCACCTCTGTTTCCTTGTTATGTGGTTGGTTTTATGGGAATTTGTGTCCTCCGAAAGTTCAAAGTTCCATTAATTTATGTTGTTTCGGTAATACTTATTTATGTTCTGGTATAGTTTGTTAATGACTTTTGTTCATTTAAGTTTGATCTGATTTATTGGTTCAGGTGCAAAAATGCAAACATTATTAGGCAGGATTTAAGATGATTTTTCAATTCCTCGAACGTTTACAAAATGTGATTTTTGCACCAAGTTATTAGCGCCGCACAGATGTTAGATGCGATTCTGTTGAGCGTTCAGCAAATGACTTCGAAGGCCTTTAACATCAAAACATCTATGACATTTGCACAGACCTCATGTTTTGTTGAACGTTCAAGCTATCTTGTATTTTTCTATGTGACTTCCTATAAAATTATTTTGTGAAGTAAAATTTCGCTATAAAATTACTATTTATTACTATCCGGCATCCATAAATTGAGCAAATTAATTTATTTCCTACCCAAATTCATATTTATCGTTTAGAAATCAAAATGATCTCAAATCAAACTAAAATTCATTCGCCTTTCTTTCCCATTTAGATGGTCGAACATCACCTTGCATAGCGAAATCTTTACCGTATTTTAGATGTACTCTTAATTTTATTTAAGAACGTGGGTCACATTTTTTGTTATTTTACAAATGAAACTTATTTTACATTGAGTTCTTAATTTTCCTTCCTTCGCAGTAGTGCAGTGCGGAGATAAATATATATCGTGCCTAAGTGCAACAAATAGTGTTTACGTCCAGACAATAACCCTAAAGGCTTTTTGTCTGGAGTTTCAGAACAGGCAGTTCATAAATGAAGAATGGGCGTTTAAAATTCAACCCTCTCTTAAAAAGTTTCGTAAAATTGGCAGGGTTCAAAGGAAATATGGAAGTAGGAGGCTGACTAAGTGAATCCCAGAACTTCTTGAAATTGTGAGGCAAGTCGTAGATGACAATCCCAGCACACCTTTAAGAATTCCTTCTTAGCAAGTGGATCTATTGTTTAGCACTTGTTTATTTCTTTTAAAAAAAATTGGAATTACATCCCTACAAGGTACAAGTGTTTCAGGCACTAATTCCAGATTATGAAAAGACAACCAGATAGTGCAATTGGTTTAATCAAACAATGCACGGCGACCTTCTGGACTTGACGTTTGTTTCTTTGAGTTATGTGAATTCACAAAACATAAGAACATAGAGTGCAGAGAATTTCCGTGTGTTTACGGTAGCATCTTTACATCTTCAAAAAATTAAAATATGGATTGCAATCTCACAAAGATGTTTAGTGGGATTTCTTTTTCCATTTCACTATCACAACTGACTGATGTCAGAATATGTCAAGTAAATTCATCGACTTACCTCGCTTTGACAAGTTAAGATATTGATACTTTCAACAGGATGGAGCGACGTCCCATACAGCTAGCTCCCCTCGCTAAAAAATACTATTTTTAAAACTCTGGCACCAACTGAAAACTAAGTACGGAAATGCGACAAGAATGTGAAATCGTTTCTCCACAGAGTCCCATTAGAGTCTTTGATAATATGAAACGTAGAGTTAATTTGTATTTGAAAAATAATGGACAACAATTTCAGCATTTGTTATAAATGGCGTAAGTAAATATTAATTATATTTGTTTTAAAATTAAGAGTGAGGTTAAGTATTGGAGAACAAACGAAAAGAAGCCAGATTTATGTTTGAGATTACGAACATATCAAAGACATACGGGCTCCGTGTCAAATAACTCCAAAGCTTATTTGACCGGAAATTTTTTAAAATACATATACCTCTTCGTATATTCTACTTTCCTAATACTAAACGTTGAATTTCCAGTAAAACACTGCCACATGTGGTGTAATGGGTTCGTTTTGGATCTCCCATAAAATTTACGAATGTATGTATGTATGTATTGGAAACATTCTTATTTCATTGTCATCAATTATTATCATTTAAAACTGTGAAAAAGACTTACCGGCATACGTTAAAAGTATTCAGGATATATTTTTTAAAATTATTATAACAATTAAGATTATCAAGAACATATTATTTTTTAATTGAATTTAAATACAAGTTTCATCATCAATGGAGCTACAATAGATGCTCGATTAAGTTATTAATTATTAAAGAAATAGGATACTTTTTGTTTTCTTTTTTTACATGAGCTGCAGTTTTTCACTCTATGTTATGTAACTTGCTTATTACGTGGGAAATATTTTCCAAAACTGCCCCACTTATTTTTATATTTATTTTTCGTAATTTTTATAATCACTCAAAAAATTGTTTTGATTGGGTTAAAAATGCAATGAGACAGTAACCGCAAAATTTCACATCCTCACGTTCATTTTTGAAGCTTTATTATGTCCCATATTTCTTTTTTTGTTTGATCCACTTATTTTCTGGAATATGTGCATTCTTATCTCACAAAATTGAGTATGCCCCGTTTCTTTGTATGAGGAATTTTAACTAGTAAACGGGAAAGACAAGGAGCCTTATAAAATACATTAGTTTTTCAAAGATTTGTCGTAATCATCGCTTTGTTTAAAATAAATTAATAATTGACTTTTTATAGACTGCAAGGAAATTTATTGTTTCCAGGTTTTTTTGACATTCCACGTCAAAACAAATGAGTTATGCATTGTAAGTTTGTAATAAAAATTACATATTGCCAAATACAAAACATCAAAAATAACTGTCCTTGTGGTTGAAGTCGCCCGGCAATAAATGCACGATGAAAAATATAAACCTCTGACGAATAAGGAGGGAGATTGGTAAGGTAAAGAAATAAAACCGAAAAAAACTAAATATATAAGCGTTTAGTCATTAAACTTTATTATTTGACTAAGCTAGTGCTCCAACACTATGATACCTCTATAGTTCTAACTATATAGGTATCATAATGGTATATCTCTAGAATCATAGAGCCATTATAATGTTGGAACTATGATGGCTCTGTGATTCTTTGCCAAATAATCAGCAAATTCTTGGTAAGGAGTGCGGGTCAGTGGCATCTCCTTCCACAGGTCCGGAGTCAGGTATCCATAAGTTTTAGCGATAGCTGCATATGTCGCTTTGGCAAAATTACCCAAAGTTCCTGGAAAACAAATGAAAAAAAAACGCATTAGGAGGGAAAAGCAATATGTCCTAAGTAATATTTTATTTACATCAAGTCAGACATTTTGGGCCAACACTGAACAATATACTTATCATTCTCTGGTAGAAACCGCGAAAGAAATATATTCATCATAATAATTATAATAAAAATACTCATAAAATATTTGAAATAATCAGAACTTACCAGTAGAGCCTCGAGCCGAGGTGTAACAATCTTCAATACCAGCCATTTGCAGTAATTTCTTGGGGACTGGGGCAGATACAATCCCTGTACCACGAGGCGCCGGAATAAGACGTACTGTTACTGAGCCACATTTGCCAGTTACCTGAAATAAAGTACTTTTAATTAGTAAATTAATAAACATGTAAAACATCAATCTGAAACATTATTAAAAGATCAGATATTCTTGGCCATCATTGGATGAATCCTTTGGTTAGAAACCGCGAAAGAATTAAATTAAATCATCATGTCAATTAAGTTATGAAAGTGCATAAGAAAATATACTAAAACCACTTGCCTTGCAAGGCACAGTATGAGGCTGTCCAATCTTGTTGCCCCAATAACCTCGTCTTACTGGTACCACTGAGAGTTTTGCTAGAATGATGGCTCCACGAATGGCAGTGGCCACTTCCTTGCTGCACTTAACACCAAGGCCAATGTGTCCCTTACTATCTCCAATGGCAACAAAAGCCTTGAACCTAGTGCGTTGTCCTGCACGAGTTTGCTTCTGCACCGGCATAATTTTCAGTACCTACCAATAGCAAGTCTTCATTTAATCTTAAGCTTACATAAGTAGCTGTAGCTAAGAATGAAAACAAATTATCAGAAATTCTAAGCCATCATTGATGTACTCTCTGGTAGAAACCGCGAAAGAATTAGGAAAATCATCATGTAAGGTAAATCTTTTCTTGATGAAATCATATCATCAAGTATAATAGGAAATACCTCATCATTCAAGTCGCTTCCAATGAAGAAATCAATAATTTCATACTCTTTAATAGGAAGGGAGAACAGGTAGATTTCTTCCAGTGACCGGATTTTGCCATCTCGCACCAAACGGCCAAGTTTGGTAACTGGTACCCACTCCTTGGAATCTTCCTTACCGCGTCCACGACCACGTCCTCTTCCCCTGCCTAATAGATTTTTCTATCAAAGTTCGCCTTAAGATAGGAAATAAATTTGAATTCTACCTCTGCCTCGCCCACGACCGCCAGGTCCTCCTCCAAAACCTCCGCGGAAACCGCCACGTCCACCACCACTACCGCCACCGGCTGGAGCTGCGTCCGCCATTTCTGAAACATAAAATCAAGGAATATTAGTCAAATGCGAATGACGTCACCTTTTCTAGTTGTAGATAGAAAGATTAGTTAGAAATTCTGGTCTGCCACTAAGTAATTGGTTCGATTTACTCTTAGAGAGAATCTGCAAAGAAATTTAATCATGGAACCAAATATGGTGAGAACGGATTCGGAAATTCTTTTTTTTAAGAAATAACACAATTAAAAAAACATACAAAGTAACTGGAAGTAACTCTAGTTCTGTCGGAATTAAGAATTTTAACGTTTAGTTTTCTAAAAGTACAACGTGGTTGCCCACTCACATGGTCATGTAAAGTGGTAAAATTCACGGAATATGCTGAAATAGGAGCAAATAAAACACCGTCTATAAAATATACACCAAACATACAATAAGAATTTAACTAAAAAACAATAATAAACACAAAATAAATACAATTTTATTTTTTTAAAAATGGCTAGGAACTCACCGTTAGATCCTTTCGCTTCGACGTTTACGAAAGAAAGAAGGAAGCGGTGTGGTTCTAATGTGTAGTTACCTCGATTTTCCGCGTCTGTCTATAATGACACTAATGACATTTCGTTGACCGCAATGTTACAACTGGCAATGACGTGAACAGAATACTATGTGGTGCTGTTAAACTACGTAGTTAATTTTCGCGTGAAAACACGTATACGCAAACATAAATAAACGTTAATCAACTTTATAAAATGCTGAAGAGCTTCGTTTTATGTGAATAATATATTGTTTATTATGCAAAATTTCGTATGTATCTAAAGAAAATCTGAAAAGTGTAAAAACGCTTGCATAGATAGTTTGCGAAGTTGCCATGTTATAGTTCGGAGTTAACCATTAGAAGTTGGCCGTCATCATATGACATGTCAACTTCAATGCAAGTATTTGGTTACGTTTTTTTAAATGTTTTAACCTATTATTAATAATAATTTAGATTAATAATTTAAAAAAAATTAACACAGAAACTTGCAAAATCAAAAGAAAAAATGTTACAAATAATCCGCCTTTTACCGAAAAGGCATTTCCTAAAAACCATTGGTGTCAACACATACAACCTTAGAACCTTTCTCTCTGAGGCATATTACTGCCAAGAAATCTGGAACCAGAGGCTAAACAGCTCTTTATTGCAAAAGATTAACTTGGAAGAATTTTACTATGAGCTAGACCAGAAGTACGCCAAAACTCAGCAGCTAAACAGTATTGACATCGATGTATTTGCTAATGCAATGCAAGGGGATCAATTTGGTGATGAACTACTCGATATAGTCCATAAGTTGCGACTTACTGCAGACACTGGAAATACCTCTGAATCTACCAGTCATGCTGTCATCAGAACATTATTGCAACTTGGTAAAATTGAGGATTTATTAAATGTCTTAGATGATCGTCTGAATTATGGCATCTTCTTGGATTATTATACTGCAAATTTACTAATGGATACGTTTTGGAAAAGTAAACAATATGCTCATGGGTCTAGAATTGCCAGCCAATTAATGCTGCAAGAAGAGCTTGAACATCCATTGGTAAATAATTTTTCTTTGCTTCATTGTTATAATTATTTAAAAAATCCTTTGGGATGGCCTGAATATACTCTTCCACCTGAGCCAGAGGAAGAAGTAAAAATCCGGGTAAAGTATTTAAGGAATCCTTATGATGATGAACATTTTGATCTGAGGAATGACAAAAAAATTATTGGGAAAACTATATTTATGATCAGCAGATCTAAGCAGGACCCCCTGAATTTGAGCTTTCAAATTCTTGGCTTAGCCTTATTTGGAAAAGACAAAGAAGCATTAGACATTAGCAAGAAAGTTAATGTAGTTCTTGTTAAAGAGATTTTGGATTTAATTCCTGAAGACAGCAAAGTAAAAGATGCCATAAGTGAGCTTAAAACAGAATCCGACACAGATGTAGGAAAAATTCTCATAGAAAACGTTAAACACAGTGTTGAAAAATACTCAGAAAGTGACATTTCAAGACAATGTGAAAATTTTGAGAAGTGGCAGCAGGAGCGTACAAGGCTGCTACAAGAGCAGCAACACCGCTTAACTACAGCCAAACGCCTGGAAACTATTGACGACCTGAAAAAGGCCTTGAAAGATAAGGAAGAGAGGCTATGGTTCTTTGAAAATGAAGAAAAAATTGACTTGGAAATTGAAGCTAAACAGAAATTCTATCCAAGAAGGTGGTTCGGATACAGGAAACCACGTAGGCAGGTGGATACTAATTATGTTCCACCAGAAGTATTGAAAAAACATTCTTCAGGAAATATTGGATGAGAATATCAATATTAAAGTAATAAAGCTAAAATAGTTTGTATTATTTTGTATTTATTTTTGAGGTCACAGCAACAACTGAATTTCTTTCTTAATCTCAGTTAAATCATTCTGTACTTTTTCAAATTTCTCATTAACATTTTTGCTCTTCTCAGTTTCAATTTGCTCTTCCAAATTCCTTAATTCCCGTTCTGATTGCCCCATATCAGAAACAGCTTGCAATATACCATTGCATTCCTCTCTTAAAGCAGCTAAATATTTGTAGGCTCTTCTTGCAGATTCGTCTCGTTTACAATCCTTTTTAAAACGATTTTTATTTCAATGGACCAAGAGGCAGATAGTAAAACTTACATGGAATATTATTTCATCACATAATGTAAAAGATCTATCCAACTGTCCAGTTAAGTTATTAATATCTTTCTGTACTTGTCTAGTATCTGCTAAAATTTTCTGAATCTCTTTATTTTGTTTTTTAATGTTTCCTACTATCTCTAATATCCGTTTTGTATAAGCAGCTCTGTAACAAATATAAAGCTTCCTATAGATCTGGACATTCTACTGCACAACAAACCAAATGTTGAATAAAGCAATATTTTGAATATTTTCAAGCACACCTGTAAGATTTGCAAACACAAACACTATCCAATTTGGTTTGTAGTCAAGCCAAATGTTCAGGTTTATGGGAAGCTTTAATAGAATATGTATAAAGAATTCTCACCTGTTATTTTTTTTATTTAATTCTTTGCATCCCTCCATTAAATTTTCCTCTAAAATGCACTTTTGCTTAAAATCGGCAATCATATTTTTGTAAGTTTTCTTTAAGTTTTGCAGCTTGATTTGTTCATTATGATATTTAAGACCATCGGAACTTATTGAACTAAAAAAACCTTATTGACCAAATTAATGTTTTGGATATGTAAAACAACCTTTTCAAAGTTTTATGTTCCTCTAGTAAGGGTGTTTGCACATCATTCCACTGTTCACTCAAATCAACAAACCGTCTTTCAGCTTTTTGAATTAAATTTCTCAACTTTGCTTTGTTTTCCTCACTACTCAAAATAGCTAAAGTTTTCTGTTTAATTTTAGCCCTTTCCTCTGTTTCATTAAGTTCATTTTCCTTCTTTTCTCTTTGTATTTTCAACTACAACTTTAATAAGCCAAAAATTCAACTTTATCCCATCAAAAACCAACCTTAAACAGTCTTTCTTCCTCCCCACTAACATCTTTCTGTAAACTCAATAAATCCTCTTTTTTTTGTTTGGCTATGGCCCATAAATCTTGAATTTTTATTTGGTTATTAGACCCATCGTTTGATACACTAACATTAGTCATCTTATCTGAATTTTCAGCAATTTCATCCAATATTTCACTAGAAACTGTATTTGAAGAATGTGAAATCAATTGCCTCAATTTCTCATCGCTTGGAGAAAATTCTGCACTAGATGATTGAAATAATAGCGAAGGAATTAATTGTTCTGAGGAACATTGCTGAGTTATCCAAGGAATGTATGGCTCAAATTCAGAACCTAATCAAAAACTCATATAAAATTTTTTTTTTAAATGTTACAAAAACATACTAGAATTGTTCTTATGAGGCACAAGTAACTTTATGCAATCTATCGGAGAACTGTAACCAAAACTATTGACAAACACCCCATGATTGTTTAATCTTAAACCCTTATGTAAAATCTCTGCAGGCAGCCACATTTGCCTTAATGATAATTTAAGACTATCTTCAATTTGTTCCACTATTCGTGACACATAACCCATAGGTTTTATTAATGCAACAGAGCTTGGTTCCTTAGGAAGTCGTTCCAAAAGAAACATCAAGACTCGACGAATTTCAACCTAAAACACCACTACAGAACTCACCAGTAAGATTCAATTTATTAGAGTTACTTCATTGCAATATAAAATGGTTTGATACCCCATATCCCCCTTGAAACCAAATTCTTTAATTTGTTGAGCTAAATTGAGTGCATACTTAATGCGAGCACTCATTGAAGGAGGGAATTTTCGTGGTAATTTAATATGGGGATTCATGGCTTCTAAGCATGTGGCTATTGCCGACATGAGCATTTCTGAATCAAATTGTTTTAAACTGCTAATCTCTTGGTCTATATCGCTAGAAGCACGTAAAACGTTAAATTAATCATTTAAACTGCAAAATAGAGTTAAGTTTTTAGATACTTTACCAGTGCAAATTCCGTAGAGATTCTATAATAATTTTGTCTACTTCTTCCATGATTGAAAGGACCTAAATAGAACTTAAATAAATTGTGTACTTCTGGTATTAATTAATTTTAACTGCAAAATTACAAAATTCAGAATAAAAACAATCCCCTACTTCTTATTTCATTTGTCAATGTCACGTGTTCTCTATGCCAAGTTTTCGAATGTATGCTACAAATAATAAAAGACAACAATGCACAGCATACTACTGACGTAATATTCCTACTACTTTTCATTGATAATTTATATGTAAGCACAGACATTTCTTCAACATCATTTAAGACTTTTTTGTAGCAACCTAAATACTGGATTGATCAATGTAAGTTTAAACTATTTACATTATAAAGAAATAGTATGAAATCTTAGGGTATTGTTGAAATGAAGTGAAAACATACAGTACAATGACATCCTTTTTTATGAACTTTCGATGTTGCGGAACCACTAGATTAGGAATAAGTTTAGGAATATTACTTCATGTATGCGATGTATAAGTTTGCCACAATAAAGCAGATATAAGAGAATCCAGATTGACATATCGATCATCTTGACAGCTGGCATTCGACATGTTGTAAACAAACCGAAACGAGACGTCGTGACATCGAAATGGCCGAAGAAAATTCTGATGTGGCTAAAAATTTAGAAAATCTTGATTTAAACGAGAAAAAAGAAGTGTTTGACCATGAAAATGAAACTTCACTAAACACCGAAGATGGACTACCGCTTGCTGAAGTCTATAAACTCGCACTTAATTTCTATAAAGGTAATTTCGACACGAAGATGGAGTGGTTATAGAAGTCTCTTAGCTCTAAAAACTACACGTTTTTTGCAGAAAAAGTGGGAAAAGCCTTTCACTTCAGCTATGAAGATAATCTGCAACTTATCGCCTTCTCACAGCAAGTGGTTCATGGCCCCTTAAATGATGCAATTGATAAATTGCCTCCCTTAGGGACCTTGGACGTCGTTGGCAAAGACCGAAGGTAAACATGAATCAAGATTTAAGTGTCACCAGTGGAAAGTTTGGGTTTCAATGCAGAGAAGCCTGGCAGAAACTCGGCAATTTATCAAAAGACCAGGCTAAAACTGGGTTTGTGGAACTTTTAAGTCGCAGATGTCCTTTGTTTTCTACTTATATTGAGGCTCACAGAAGAGAGAGACATGAACAAAAGCGAAGAGCGTAATGGTGGATTTAGTAAATGTATTGCACTGTTTTATGGATTTATTGTAGAAGAGAAGAGGCTTCAAGTAGATTGGCACAAGTGGCAGAGAAGCAGATCAAAGAGGAAGAAGAGCTGACAATATTGGAAAGTATGCGGCAACAGGAAGCTGTGAAAAGGCAAATTCAACAAGCTTTAAATGAACAGACTTACGAGCAATTTAGGAAATATGCAGTGCAACAATATCCAGGTTCACAAAAACCTTTTTATTTGTCAATATAAAATGTTTGTCAATGAAACATTCCATAGGAGATCCTGAGAAACAGGGTACTTTGATCAGACAGTTGCAAGACCAGCATTATATTCAGTACATGCAACAATTAGAACTCTCACAAAGAGCTGAAGCTTTAAATGGCAAACGAGTGTTTGAACATGAAGATGTCAAAAGGAATGATAGTGTATGTCTGATTTAAGGTTCTTGAAGATGGTATGTAAAAGTAATATTTTCAGGTATCTCTTGAGGAAGAAGTAGATAATGCTGAAGAGGAAAATAATACCGAAGAAACTTCCCAAGATGATGAACAGGAGTATGAAATTGTATCTGCCAGTATGTGGACTTTGCCTGACATTGAGGCATTTAAGCAAAGGTTGGTGAATTTCTTGAGTAAGGGATGTCTTTGATTGTAATTAAAAAAATATTGTTAGTGTAACACTTATTTGGGGGGTCAAAAAATACGTGGAGCAGGGGCAGCAGTTTAATCACATGATAAATGAGATTTTTATAATATTTTTTTATATAATTGGAGATTTTCCCCCAGCATATCTTGTCCTTTTTATCATGGATCTCTCTTAATTTATCTGATCAAAATGGTGACCAGTTTTGTTTAATGGTTTGCTTGTGGGAATTAGTATTGGTGAGCAACTTTCAGTCATCTAGGCTGTATCATTTATTAGTATCCCCATAATTTTTTATCTCCAATCAATTCAAACATTATTTTTAGTTGGTGTTTTGGACGTATAAAAATAATTTTACAGGGTGTCTCAATCTGAAGGCGATTGCTTAGTACGCGTAGGTCATGGGGAAACGGTCACAGTTCGCGTGCCCACCCATCCCCACGGATCTCGGTTGTTTTGGGAGTTTGCTACTGATCATTATGATATAGGTAGGTATTTGCGGCAGTTAGGCCTCTTTGCAGTTTCAAAATTTGAAGTTAACTGCAATTTCCACTCGTGTCGCTGTCAGGATATCCTTAATTTTTCCTTATTCATGTTAATAAGTAAATAATTAAAGGACTGTAACTGAGTTTTTATAATTTACGCTTTTGAGTTCAACTTTAAACCTGCAGGTTTCGGAATTTACTTCGAATATGGACTTCCCATGACCGAGGAAGTGTCCGTGCACGTGTCTGAAAGTGAGGACGAAGACGTGGATATCGACGAAGAGGAGCTTTACACGGACGAAACTCTAAGGTGCGACCTCGAATCTGGGGGTAAGAATACCTTTCCTCGCAATGTATAGCATTAAAATTTATTTAAATTGCCAGGCATAGATTTAACGTCGATGGAGAAGCCAACAGTGACGGAAATAGTCCCCGTTTATAGGCGAGATTGCCAGACTGAAGTTTATGCTGGGTCGCACGCGTATCCAGGAAAAGGGGTGTATCTGTTAAAATTCGACAATTCCTATTCTTTGTGGAGATCTAAGACGCTGTATTATAGAGTCTATTATGCCAATTAAGGAAATTTTACTGCTATCCTTAAATAAGTATTATTTATTGCCCGAAACATGTAGTTTTTTATAATCGGCGAGGTGGGATTTAAAGCCTGTGATGTGAAGTGGGTGATAAGGTTTTGTGTTTATAGGTTGTTGTTTTTCTTCGAAAGAGAGCCAGCCCTCAATAATAAATCTTATTATTAGAGGTTAAATTGTATAATTATTACATATAATTGCTTACTCTTATTTTAACCAAAAATAGCCTTTATATATTTTCAATTGTTTCCAGTTCGACTAAATAACGCGTGTAAGCAAATTTTACGTGCAATATATAAATTTAATTAATAAAGTTGTGTTGAATTTTAATAAATGTGTTCTAATTTATCATCTCCTCAAATGCCTGATGGCAATGACCCATAGTTCCTTTACAAAACTATTGCGTCTCAAATTTTAGACCCTCTCGAAAGTACGTTACGTTTGGGCAATTATGCGTGGCCCGACAATCGCCATAGAGATTTGGTGACAATATTTACGCTGACATTCCCATGATGGATCACTGATCTAGACAATAAGGGCTCTAGGGAAAAATTACATCTACTAGAAATATTCTTCCCTTCAAATTACGGCAGGATAATAGCATAAACATTTTGGATATTGTACAAGATGCTGCGCAATGCAATGCACGCAGAACGGGGGCACGTATACTAACTGTTTATTTTCGTTTTTCTACGCAATTTTCCGAAATCAGCCTTTCGGCCAAAATGTCAGTAGAGGGCTTTGTACTAGTTCTTACTAAAAGGTGAATGCTGCTCCTGTTACTTCCAAATAGAACGAAATAAAGAAGTGATTTGCAATGGATGGACAGATTCTTAATAAATCATCGCTTGCTGCCTCTTTCCGATACAACGACGCCGAGTCGTGCCAGCAACAGATAGCGCTATTTGCTTTTCCAAACTCTTATTTGCCTATTTGTTCCCGGATTGGCTTGGGGTGGCTCAGTGCCAGTCATTGATCATCCCCGCTCAAACCGATTCCATCATCTTAAACTTTATTTTAAAGCAAATTATTCGCAATAAAGCGTCTTTATATTCTAATGTAAAGTATACGCGGGCAAAACAATGGACCGACCGACAAAAGCGTCACATAGAACGGGGGAACTAATCAGTGTCAAGCGTTGATGCCATCGGCCAAAGCACGTTGGCGTTCTCCATAAGCCAAATTAATGACATCCTACGTTTTACAAATTTTGTAATTGCCATTTTGATGGGACGATACGGGTCCCCATTGTTGCTATTTCCAATAAACGTTCTGGAAACAGAGCGAGAGGGAGAAGGTCCAGAGCCGCATAGAGATTTTTACAAATATAGGTAATTGTGTTTGCCTATCTGGACATTGCGCCATTGTTTACGGTACGAGTTTAACGTTTCTGAACGATAACGACGCCGGGGATACTTCATAATAGATGAATATCCAATTTCCAGGCATGTTATAACGCGTAAATGGTTTATCGGCGAATTCAGCTATCGAGTGTTCGAGCTGAGAGAGGGATGAAATTAAACGGCTGATCACCTATAAAAAAAGACAGAGTAGAATCCAGGTTCAGGCTCTGGAACGAGCATATACGAGGTGTCCGTTTTTGCAACGCAACCATGAGGATCTCGATAATCACAAAGATACAAAGTGGATTATTTGGGGTTCGAGGATAGGCCGTATACCTACCGAAATTAACGATCCGCGAAACACGATCATCATAATTTTGTAAATGTGATTTTTTTAAAGGATTTGTAAACGCGACTTAAAGGTATCTCGAAGAAGAGTAGCGAAATTTTGCGACATCCGTCATCCGATGATGCAATGAAGCGAAGCCAATACCACCAGACCTAATTTCGGATCGTCCGATGAGGGATGCACGAGAGAGACACGAGGCTTTTACAGGTTTATGTCGTCATGCGTCCATCATCCGACTGAATTTTTATTATCTTCCGATATAGTGTCCTCGATGTTACAATGTTCACATTCGGAACATTGTAAATACCAGCTCGTTTCATCTGTGAGACGAGAACAAACAATATTTTTCACATTTACGAAATATAAATAGTTAAAAGACATCGCGAACTGAAATATATAATCCGAAATCGAACTTATCAATGTTTGCTCAGTAATAAAATACGCAAATGTGCCCTTAAAGTTCGCCACGAAAGGGTATTAAAGGCCATAAAAAGCGCACATTATTGCCGATATCGATATGGGATCGAGTAAATTTCCCAGTTTTACGACTTGAGATTTATGTAAATTCTCACTTGTGCGAAAATATGGCCGCCGATGGACCTTAAAAAGACCGAAATCCATCACGGCAAAGAGCCTCGAAGACACAATGTAGAAGGTGCTTATAGGCTATTTTCCGGATGGCGGAGCCGATTTTAATACGTAACGTGTCACATAAAATTACCCCAGTGGGGAGCGCATATGTGCGAGTGCGCCCCCCGAACACTGGCCCGTTCCGATAAAAAGCCTTTTATTATGTTATAGATGTGTATAGATTTTTAGACCCGATTACGCTATAAAAATATAAATCCCACCGCTTCGTGCTTTCTCCTTTAATACGCAGAGGGTTTTATGACGTCGTTGTTGTTGGACTTGTCGCAAATATGATGCACAATAATGCAATTTCAGATAAAGAGCACTATTTTTATCAAAAATTGAGCCCATTGACGTCAATGAATCAAACATGACACGTTTAGAAATAGTTAAAGTTAGTGTTCAGAAGTGAACAGTCGGGAGGCACGTGGAAACTCGACTTACTCTTAAAGCCAGGCACGTGTGCTGTTCGAGAACGGGATCAGAAAAAGGTGTTTGGGAAATTGATGTCAAAACTAAAGAATATTTCAATGAATGGAATATTTATTTTATCCAAGGTATTGTTCGATTTTGGGACCTTTAGCATTTACCCAAAAAGAAGTACAATGAATGTCAAAGAGGGCTTTAAATAAGTAATGAAAAGTAAATCTGGTTTGCTATTATATCACTGGTTCCCATTGATCATTACACATATACAGAAGACAAAATTGAGCAAAAATGCCCACAAATTAAAGCAAGTTAAAGAAATAAAGGAAAACATTGTGATTTGGGTGTGAAATGTGTATGAAAGAAAAAAAATATAAAGAATTCTTATTATTTATATTTTTACTACCTTCTGGATTTGAAGTCGGCTTTATTCGACTAATGTATAGGAAACTTCTTGATTGTGGAAGACGAAGATTGAACGTTAAATAGAAAACCGTTAGGTAATACTAGACCTCTCGTGCAAGAACTTAAAACCGCCTCGACTCGACCGACGAGCAAGCGCAGATGTCAAGTGATTAAAAAAACGTCTTGAAAAGCTATTTATGGCATAAAAGGGTAAATTGTTGAAGAGTCCGGAAGTCTGGTAGCCGTGTACGTTCCTTGTGAAGTAGAAAATAATTTTCATGAAGACCATGTTACTGACACACCTACTAGCACTTGGATGTGCCAATGCCCAACTTGACCTTAAATGGGCACCTCCAAAATTGATCAGATTTAGGTTTAAAAAATAGTTTATTAAAACCCTCTATTCATCGGATTTCTATGGACTATTCATCTACATGGATCCATATCGTTAATTAAAAATAAACAAGGGCATTGCAAAAGAACTTTTTTTTTTTTTTTTATAAAAATGCCGGTGATACGGACGAAACACACAAAACCCTCGAGCAATGCAATAGCCAGATAATAAAATTTAATTAATAACCGTATATAGGAAACGGCAGAAACGAATAGCAATGAATAGGTAAAGAAGAAAAAAGGTAGCAAATAAAGGGGGTGCATACATAGAGAAACACCCGCGCGTCTGCAGACAAAAGCGACTCCCAGGCTGGCGCAATTTAAGAAAAACAAAAGAGCGCGGCGTACCGGGCGGATCGAAAGAGAAAACAAAACCAAAAATTAAAAAAAGGAATCCTTCGCACTCCCCTCCGCGTCCCCGGTCCATCGCTTGTATCGATTGCGTACAGAACGCGGTGACATTCTTTATCAATACGTCACAGCTCATATTTCAAGTTTTCCTCTCCGGCACCCCACACAAAGAAAATCGCAACTTCTTTCGGTAGCCGATGGGCGGACCCGGCGCGTCCATGGTGGAGGGGCGGCCAATGGCGTAAGCGCGTTTCGTTCCGCGAGCCAATGGACCCGCCCAGGGACACGGGGGAGGGGCCGAGGAGTCTCGGGAGTTTTTCGGAATGTTTTTATTTATTACATTTGTAGTCGGTCGTCGGTACAGGTTACGTTCAGTGCGCAGGCATAGGAGGCCGAATCTCACCCCGCCTCATTCGATTTCGAGAGACAGACAAACAATCGTCGTGGGCGAATTTAGCCCATTCTCCGATTGTCGGTACGTTTCTACAGATGGACTTTGCAAAGACAGTACGCGCGGTGTGATTGTTGTAGATCCACGTCAGTTTGTAGTGATGATGATGGACAATTCCGGTGTAGACTCCGCAAGTGATCATAGTAGTCACGCATCCTCCGGGTCTCCGGCCGTAGCCATCAAACCGTCACCCTCACCCCCGACCAATAACAACAACAACATCGGCCACCATCAACTCCATCAGGTGCACAGTCCGCGACAAGCGTCACCTCTCGGCCCTCCGATGTCTATGGCTCACCCTTTGAGTCCACCCCCGGTGTCCAGTGCTTCGTTGGCGCGAAGCATGGCCTTGGGACATTTGGCACCCCCGAGTCTTGGACTGTTAAACTCATTGGGGGTGCTACACAATCCCTTAGATTTGATGGCCCACCATGCTCCCCCGCGCTCCTACAATTCTCCTCCCCCGATCTCCACGTCGGACCCCACGGCGAACGAATGCAAACTGGTCGACTACAGAGGACAAAAAGTGGCGGCTTTCATAATTGCGGGTGACACCATGCTTTGCCTCCCACAGGCCTTCGAACTGTTCCTCAAACACCTCGTTGGGGGGCTGCATACCGTTTACACTAAACTCAAAAGACTCGATATCGTTCCTATCGTTTGTAACGTCGAACAGGTGCGGATCTTGAGGGGATTGGGAGCGATCCAGCCGGGGGTCAATCGATGCAAACTGTTGTCGTGCAAGGACTTCGATACCCTCTACAAAGACTGCACTACTGCCAGGTATGTATTTGCGAATGATAATTTAGTTCGTAAGACTAAATAAAAAAAAACAATATAAGCACGTGGTTTATCTTCGAGGGAGCAGCCTCATCGATCGGAATCCCCGCACTGCATTTAATGAAACCCAACTCAATAAAACATATATCAAAACGAGGCAGATATGTAGGGCAAAAGGACTTTATCCACTCCAGTTGACCCTCCGTTTGTTTGGCATTCAGTTTTGTAATTATTATTTTCAGTAATGCTGATAGGGGAGCTGTATTGCGCCCATTGTTCACGAGATATTATTTGCCATATTGGTTATTTCGGAAACGATACACCGCCGAGAATTACTGTCGAGTACACTACAGAATAAAGCAGTGAAACTGCAGAAAATTAATTCTAAGAGAAATTAAAAAGATAAAGAAAATGAAAAAACTAACGAAGTTTATAAATGTTTGATGTGGAGAAACAGCGACGTGCCGAAAGAAGGAAATGAGGCACTTTTGTGTGACTCTGTAGCCCAAAACTTTTTCTACAGATCTCAAAGTAGGTTATTCCGGAATAAGTAGAAGCGCATCAAGAACGCATCTGTGAAAGATATATCTCCGTACGAAAATAATAATTTTAACTAAGCAGGTCCTTCAAAGAATGATTTTAGGTAACGAATTCCAGTTCAACCGGAAGGATCGCCATTTTCAAAACTTAAATTTTTTTTACAAAATTTCTAATTACTCGGAAAGTGTATCCACTATTTATTACATCGATATATTATAAATTAATATTTAGCGTGTAGTGGCACGCAGTGCCTACACACGCCGTTTTCAACATACATATTTTAGAAACTAAATAATGACTATGATCAGCCGTATTGATGACTGATAAAAAAAAAGTAGAATGACCCATACTGACGACTGGGACCTAAGGAGGGCGAGTGCCAAAAGACACCATTCGAGACCTAGACCAAATAGGAGGCCAAGATTATAGATAAGTCTCGATCTTGCGAAGATTCATGTGAAGTTTTGTAAAGAAGGAAATGTTATTATTAAAACAAAAATCTAGTTGTTCTACATTTCCCATCATTTTACAGAAAGCTAGTTACTATCTTCAAAATTACATAAACTTTTCATCTACTTCGACGAAAATGCCGAATTGCACACCATAAATAACCTCTAAACCATCTGAATTTTCAACCCCCTGAACAATTATAGAAACTCATTGTTTCGGCATTGTAGACCCCTTTTCAAAGGGAATGGGGGTGGTTTATAAATAATCCAAAGCGGAACAATCTCCTCTCTCCTGCTTTCGCCCCTCATAAATTCTAAGTTATAGCGGGAATTACACTCATTCTTTATTAAATATTAGTGTACATGAAATTACTAGAATATAGACTCACATGCTGTGATGGAGAAAATTTACCATATCTTATTGGTATAGTTGTGATAATTGTGACTAACACTTGCACAAATATTTTGTAAGTTTGTAGGGGCTAAAGCACATAGACTCATCTTTCTTTATCGAAAAGGAAAATTTGCTTTTCACACAGCATAAATTAATCATAAAGTCCTGACTATACCAGGACGTACAAAACTGTCCATGCAGCAACTGGAACTAACTTAATTAGTACAAAATGATACCGATTAACAATGGAAGTACCTTGAAAATATATATTAGGCAATTATTGACCAATTCTCTTGTCCGGTGTTTACAAGTTTGTGGCACTAATTTAACTATAGAGTGGGCAGTGGCTCATGTAAAATTAATATTAATTGCCAAGGTCTTATTATCACTTCAACCCAGTTTATCCCGGTAATGTGTCTCACGTCTTCCCAATATGATGGCACACCATTCCTGGGACTGCACATATAAATAATTTTTTTAATGCGATTTTGATCGGTTTTCAGCCCGTCAGTCTTGAATCAGCATTCATTACATTTCTATGAATTTACCAATGTGTATGCGATGAATTTGATACGCGTTAAAATCGACGCACAAATTTAATAATCGTCACTTTCAGAATTTAAAGATACGAGAGTTGATGTATGATTGCGGTTCGATACGTACAAAAGGGAATAATGACAAATCTGGTTGCGTGGGTCACAACGAAGTCCCGTCAATCTTGCCATCAAAAGCTTCATCGGAGAAGAAACCAGGTGACGTTACCATTGCATTTACCAACTTCGGTAATTTAGAAAAAAGGCGCCTGATGGTACACATCCAGACACGTTTTATACGCGTAACCGCTTTCTTTAACTACGTCATAAAATACGGAATTGTTATTGTCGACGTTACCGGGCTTTATAATAGTCCGACGGGTTAAATTTATATCCTTTTTTTGCTTAAATATATGTAGGTGTAAGAGGCAGATTGATGATGTTTTTTTAAGTTAGCTTTCAAACATCGACCGTACTACGCCGCCATCTTTAGTGTCAAAAGCTCAGAATTTGTTTAAATGTGCTCTTCAATGCATGCATAAGAGATATATCACAAGTAAACTGTATAAAACATAATAAAGATTCATTTCAAATTACCTTCGAATTAATGGAAACGTTCGTACATCCCCAACCACACGCACTTTGTTAAAAATCACTCCCTTTCATACTCTCATTCAATAACAATTGAATAGTATTACACGAGAATGTTGACACTGGACGACTGAGTTTAGGGAATTTTGAATTATGAGACGTCAAGCGACAGGAGGAGAAGAATTGCATCTTATGTCTTTCTCGAATCTCACGCGACAAATAATGACAGCTATATGATGAAGTGAAAGAGCAGCTGAAGTGTTTCGCAGTAGATGTCACTCGGGTCTTGTTGGTACTTACAATCTTCGCAAACAAAAAAATCAATTTTCAATTCTTGGTTAATTTGAGGTGCTTGCGTTGCCGGACTGGTCGGTGAGGTTCCGGGTGTGCCGGACTCAAGGAGGCCTATGTAGTTCAAAAAAATGTGCAAACTGAAAAATGTATGCGGCTTTCGGCGGGCAAAATGCGAAACGAAGGAAATTCTGACGTTCAAAGGGGCACGGAGTCATATGAGATTGGGCATAAGAGTATACATATGAAATCATTGAGCCGGCTAAAAATTGGGATGGAAGTGTTCCAATTCGAGTCAAAAGAATGAGGAGACATTTCGTATTTACATAATTTCAACTTCAGCCTACATTCATCGGTAAGCGACAGTCGTAAATATAATTTTTGTTCATAAAAACACATGTAAACAAATTAAGTTTATGGGAGTTAATTAGTGATTTGAGGCTGTACGATTTCGGCCTAAGAACTTGCTCTTAAGAGGTTATGCCTCGTTAGGCCAGATCAGGTGTTGTGGTTTTACATTAGTTAGAAAATCCTTGTTGCAACTATCGTAATATGTCGAGTTCGTGAGACAGAAAAAGAGCTACTGTTTATGTCGTCGACAAGTGTAACGTAATATCGATGGTTAATCCAGTCGATAACGTTAATTACTTGGCTGCGGCCTAAAAAACCAATTTAACCGGAGTCTAATCAGAATATTCCCCGAGTCATTTCGTCAATTTCTAACCGCAGTCGCCGAGGCGCCTAAATATCAATAAATTATGACGAATCATCTGTAGAAAAGGGGGCCCCGGCTGACAGAACCTATTAGCAGCTCGGCCTCTCTCACAAAGACTCCGTTTCGAATCTTCGAATATCCAACCGAGATTCTTCAGTACCATTGCTGCTACCGATCATTTATTATACAAATACCGACTGTTTACCGGCCATTGTGTTCGGAATAATGGGAAAGGTGTTGGATATCGACTGATTGGTTTCATTATTATGAGGAATGATTTGGCGGGCGATAATTTGCCTGCTCTTTGAAACTTTTTTGATCGTTCATTTGAACAGCAGTGGAAACGCGACAAGACCAATGAATATCTGGGTTAATCCGACGGTATTTGTACGTAAAAGTGTGTGCACATTTCCACATTACTAATCACGTTTCCAGACCTACAATGGCCTCGTTTTTCCAGACGCTTCATTACCCCAAAGGGCTTATTTTTAAACGTCCTTCCGCCTGCGATTCGGTGGGGCGAAGTGACACATTGCCATTCGGGTTAACCCGCTGAAAAACTTCAAACGAACACGCTTTAATTTATAAAAATAATATCTAATGCACACACACCATATATGCAAAAGGGTTAGCGTGCTGGCAAAGTGCATCGCGTGATTCGGGACTCGATTACCGATTTTCGGCCTTAAAACCGGGGGCCCCAAGGGCCCAGCTGGACCCACACGCGATTCTTATTTGGCCATGTCTTGATTGACAACAAGCAAATGTTCTCTTTGCAACATTGCATCAGGATAATGCATTCACTTTAACTTGTTATTAGCGGAATTTTCGACTTTCTTTAACGAAGTAAAAATATTCCGGCAGTTCATGTAACAGAAGGAAGCAATTTCGCTCCGGCTATGCCCAGAATGGATGTATTTTACTGCATTCTACAGAAATTGTTTTTCAGCGTATGGCCTCAGATAAAAGCTTTTTGGAAATTACCTGGAATTGCCAAGATTAAAACGCCACAGGATTCAAATTTCAGTCGCGATGGTGACTTCAAAATCTCATATCTTGGAGTTCCTGCTATATTCCTTCCTGGACTCGGCACTTCTCAACGACAACACTCTTGAGCTTGTCGTACTCAAATCGTCTGTGACTTGGCGTTTATGAGATCAAAATCGGCGCTTGTCGAACTTTTTTTTATTTATGATCAATTATTCCTCATATTCATCACTCCGGCGCTTGCCCAACTTTCACTTATTAAATTGAAATCCTTCATGATTTTCTCTTTCTGCTTCATTTGGTTTCATTGGGCCTCTTTGGTTTCGGCGTTCGCAGCTTCGAAAGCCCTTTTTGGGATTTGTCACATGTCGAGTTCCATTTGCTTTCTTCATTATCTTGGAACCGGCGCTTGTCGGATCAAATCCGGCGCTTGTCGTGTGTCTTCTTTTCGGCACTTGTTGCTCTGAAGCTCTTTTCTCGGATTGGGCGCTTGTCGAACTATATCCTCCATGTTCTTTTTTCATTCCCGTTGCATCGGTTCTTGCCGATAAGACTCTTTGGCTCGAAGTTTGTCAAGCAATAGCCCAAAGAAACATGAAACCATGAGGGTGTCCTTTTAGAACAGATTTCAAGATGGATTATTTAATAGAACCCATTGGCGTAAACAATATCCAGGGACACGCACAATTTCTTTAATTTAGGAAGAACTAAAGCTAATTTCTGACGAAGGCATACTAAGGGTATATGTCTCCCTAAAGCGTGTGCTTCAAATTGGGAACGTAATTTTGCAGCTACGAAAAGAGAACTGAAAGTGGCTCACGTTGCCTCGATCCGAAATAACATTCGCAGAAACGAATGGAATAACGTGGAACGACAGAGACGGCGTGTCCCATTCAACAGACAGAGAAACAGAAGGGGATCCCTGGGGATACCGCCAGACGGGATCCCCAACCTGTGGATTCCAGGCGCCAGTCAGCAGATAAATCCCGTTTTTGTTGTGACGACTGTTTCGCCGTTTGTGAGCCCTTAAGTTAGGGGCGCAACAATGAGGGGAAAGGAAGAATTTTAATTTGGGGGGAAGACTTTCCGACACAGATTACTAAAATATCACTTTGTATAATATGGTACGGGAGGTAGTAAAAGTCTTCTTCTCTGTCTCTCTCGACACGTTATTTATGTTCTTCAATAGAAGAGAGGAATGGCAAAGGGGGGGCTGCATCTTGAAATTAATTGCGGTAGGTTGATTTTCTCTTGTTTTCATCTCATGAACGGCCGGTTTTGTCTCTCCCATAAAAGCCGTACTGGACTTTAATTATAAAGTACTGTTTACTCAAACCACAGAAAATAACTCGGTTTGTTTATCAAGATAGAAGAGCCTGTGCGCGGGCGAACACACAGTCCTTTTCAGTTCGGAAATTAGCTGCGGAATGGGGGCATTATAGGGGGCTTTTCTATACCCCTATACAAAGTGGTTCTTGGTTTGCGATAAATGATAAATGGACCCCCAAAGAACCTAAATCACCGCAAGGATAAATATTGTTGACAGTTACGCGGGGACCATTAAATGTTCTTCCCAATGGGCCGTTACCAGTTACTCGACCAGCGTTATTTATGGCGGACGGGTGCCAAAGGTTGCCAAAACCCGTGGTCGTGTTCGGGTTTATTGGTTTTTAGTGTAAACATTGTCAGTGCGGTAATTACCTTTCCAGGATCGATCGTAAATCTCGATTTCGAGCAGGATGATAATTAAATATGCGCCGGTGTCATTTCTTTGGATTCGGTGAGAGGAGAAAAGTAATTGAAAATTCTTTGCTTAACACACATAAAACCCATTTACGAAGAATACATTATTAGTGTAATGGCGAAATAATTTTTCTCTCCGTGTACGCGCGATTTCTTGAAACGCTTCTTATGCTAAACCGCTAATTAGGCTTAGTAATAAACCCGAATAACTGTAACTGATGGCTCATGATGCACATACTAATGCCATTAAATACTATTGTGAGTAAATAACATATACGCGTACGGAATACTTAAAGGCATTACATTCTCACACACCTTTATCCATTAGTTCCAACAATAGATATTTCCAACAAAGCACAAACACACACTCATTGCGATCCGGGCAACCATAAAAAATGCTACAAAAGCTTATGTAAGTGTCATCTTTTCGGTAGCGATGGTTCGAACAGATAAGGGCCTAAAGGTGCAACTAGCGTCACCTGAGGGTGCCTAAAAAGCCTTTTTGCAAAAGAGCCGCCCTCTTTAATCCGGTCCTGTCGCTCCAACGCATCAGCAAGCACTAATGTGTCATCGACGCACATACAGGGTGTCCGTTTCTGGAACTAACTCGTAACCATAAAAGATACGAGGTCGGATAGATTGGGGCAAAGTTGCGCAATTTGAAGTTCAAGAATAAGCCGTTTTAAAGTTTTAAATTTCCGATAACTTTTAGTATTTTTTTACTCGAGAACGTGCTCGTGGTCAACCTCTTCGGTGTTTGTGTAAATTCTCAGCGGACCAGACACGTCATATTTTGTTTGACATATTTCCCCAGTAGGGTCATGTCAATCGATGGAGCCACGCATTGCCTGCTACGTTCACCAGATCTTTCCCCGGTGCACCATTTTTCGTTTTGTCCCAGACCTCCTATTTTTTAAAGTTACTATTTTATGTTTGAGCTCTGGAAACGGACACCCTGTATGCGAGCTCCGATTTTCCGCTGCGACGATTATTTCGGCTTCGTGTGGCTCTTAGTTGTTCAACGAAAGGTCGAGTGATAAGACATTGAACAAAGAATCCAATCGACGCCAATATGACATTTTGTCATTTTTTGTCAATTTTTGCTATCAAATTTTCTCAAATCCTGATCATTTGTGCTACTCTGGAAACCGCTCCGCCAAAGGCATCCCTCGACAACATTTATTGTTTCTGTTTTAATAAAGATAAGTTGAACATGGCAATATCCATCAAGTCGTTTTTTGTCTGCGTCTAGTCACCGAGTGTGGTAAACCCGAAACCGTATCAAATCGTGATCGACATTGGCGAATATCGCCCAGAATCGATCTGCCATGACCGCCGGCAAAGAACCACGTCCAAATTACACCCTGCGAAGCCCAAATTACGTTCTTGAACCGCGAACGTCGATTGGTCGCATACTTAAATTTCAGTGGAGATCCATCTTGTCCAATTTGGACTGAGCCAACGAAGGCCTCAGTGAATCGATTTGTCCTGCTATTAAAATTCAGGTTTTGCTCGTTGCCGACGACTTGGTGCATCATATAGAAAATGAAAGGATAAAAAATGTAAAGGCTTTAGCGTGAAAATATAGCGATATCTCCGGCACGATCTATATGAGCCACAAGAAGGGACCCTGTTCAAACACATCCGTGCAGAAGGAACCGAATATAGTGTCTGTTTTTATTTCTACAAGTGTTTGCGTTTCATCTGTCTTATAAATGCCAGTTTTGTTTTCGCATTTTGATCTAACTCCAGATAGCCTCAACTGTTTATGTTCGCGATGACACATAAAAGAACTTCCAATTGATATTGTACGCTCTCGCTCCTTCATCATCATCAAACATTTAATACGATAAATCCGCTCTGTAATTATTCCTTCATGCAGTCACTCATCTGCCTATCAGATCGGGCCGTTCAATACGGTTTTGTCTCGCTTTCCTTTAGATCGAGTGTGTGTTTTCCATCCTCATCTCCAACTACTCAATAATGGCGTATCCATCTGATAATAACGTAGCTCGGGAGTTCTAACAGTGCACGCAGCTTTTGTTAGATTCAATTATACACACTGTATGTTGGCTTTTGGTTAACGCTACTGGCGCCTGATGAGTTCTGTTATCAGTCAATCTAAAATTGTAAAATAGCGGCAACTGATCAAGCTGTGTGGTTCGATATTTGCAGATTGCCTTGAGCATTGCGTCGAAATGGAAGGAATCACGACCCTGTATTAGGTTCGAAAACGGCGGGACGGGAGGTATTTTTCGAGGAGCCAAAATGGTGTCCGTGTGCCACTACTCTCATGTAAATTTCTAAAATATGTAAACTAACTGACCCTCGTGATATCGGAGATTGCACTTTTGCACCATGAAGAATTGGTACCTTGAATGTCGACCGGTGGTTGTAAGATGTTAATCCTCGCTTTAAGCTGCATTTTTTGCTCCTTTCCTGGCGGCAAATGCGTAAGCTATTTCAGTTTCACAATTCAGCAGCTCTACGTTGCTATTTGCGATGTAATTGTAAAAGTCTTTGCAATGTTCAATATATCATCCTCTCATTTCCCCTATTATTTGCCCCTTTTTTGGCTTTTTGACATTTTCAAGTGGTTATCCGTCACTTGCCATGCCACGGGGAAGGGAAGATATTGTCAGACTCAATTTAACAAAGGCAGCCATCCGAAAATGTTTGGCAACCTCGCAAAACGAATTTTGATATGCCGCCGAAGTTTTTTTCTTTCCAGTATTATTGCGACATGCCAATGCGTCAGTCATTGTTATTTGACAATTGATCCATGCGGTGTTGCCATTTGTAGAATATTGGAGAAATTTTGATCCATTTTCCACACATATACAAGCAATTTGGTGTTTATCTCTTACTTAAAACGTATGTCCATCGATAAATTTCCCTGCAATATCGACCGCAGAAACACTTGCCGTTAGCAGTTGCGGTTTAACATTCTAAATCCTGCAGGATAATATTATCTCACCTGCCCCTGTTTTAGCTTCGGCCATAACCGCAGCAACATCCCCTGCGCTGACCTCTCCAAGCTGTGGCCACTACAAGTTTATTTGCTGCAGGAATTGTTTTGTGTGCCATCATATAAATCAGGGGCGTGCTCCATACCATGAGCAGAAATTACCCAAATTCTTTCGAGGGTCGAGGATCAAAGAGGTGGTTTTTTGGTGCTTTAGCGAATTTTTTGGTGTGTGGAAAATTTATTAAAAGTTTTATTGGGAACATGTCAGGTACTTCACTGCTGGCGATAGGGCTATTTTAGCTGCCTATGGATAGGGTCGCAGTAACCCAGTAAATAAACGTCTGGTTGCTTAATTGCGCAAGGGCTGCCGCCTGCAACGGTTTCCTAAAATGGTTATCGATCTATTTTGATTTGATTTACGTCGCTTTTGCACGGAAAAAACTGCTCTTTTTTCACCGGCACAATGACTAATATGAAATCGAACTAATATTAAAAAGCAATTAAAGAGCTGTGGGATCTGAACCGGCAGCTGTCGAGAAGAATGGAACTAGAAACCGCAGCCTCATTTCGGACGTATTTAAAAAAACGAACGTAATATTTTTCGGGGGCAATGAGCCAAATCATATTGTACGGATGCGTGCCCTTCGTCAAAGGGACTCTGTATAATCGGATACATCCCGAGTACTGTGAGGGATGGATACTCTGTATCTTTCTATAATAGTGGACCGGCACCCTCCTGTTTTGCATCGCCCTTGGGTGTTTTCCGATCTTGTTTTCGTTTTCTGATGGGTTATACAGTTACCCAAACTATGTATTCCCCAAGGACACTTAAAAATTCAAAAAGTTACCTTTTCTCCACTAAACAATGCAAGAAGGTTCCCAGTCTAAAAGGGTAAAAAATTTTGACTGCAGGAAATGATCAACTAAGTGCAAACATTAGAACGAAATTTACCTACTGAAAGCAATTTTCGTTTTTCGGAGGTTGTTCGAGTTCGTCGGATAATTAGTCACAAATCAGAGGCGTTCCGAAGGGGGTACTAGCCGGTGTTCTTTTTGAAATATCATTTTCAACTAGCTACGCCCCTGGGTTTTTCGACGCCAATTGAACCCGCCAATTGTAAGCTGGGAACCTTGTTTGTTCTCACAAAACCCTTCTGACCACAAAAGACGCAATAATAGGAACTTTTGAACGTTTATCAAATCTGAGACATCAAATCCTCTTTCTCTGTTTACGATCTTTTAATTCGGTTTTAATTTGTTGCAGGTTTTGTTCCGAAACTCACATTAACAATTGTGTTACCCTCTATCATTTAACTTAACCACGTTTAATTTCCATTTAATGGCCGAAAGAAAATAATAGGCTACAATGCGAGGTAATTATTTTGTATTAATGTAACATGTCGGATCATTCAACTCAAACCACGTCGGTTAAACTCAATCCTCGATTTGATCTTCCTTGAAAAAAATTGACCGTATAGCAGAGCTTAAACCATCACATTTCAACCGTTTACGAAACGCCAAAAGGGCGGTATCTGCCATCTCGCTGCGCTTGTAATTAAAAGAAATGAAAAATTGCCCGTTTGTGGTACCTGCCAGGTGCCTTTCAGACTAAATAATTTTATAAGATTTTATCGGCGAAAATTGACCGGAAAACGAGCCCAATTTTCGGCTCACGTTATCCAGTTTCTATATGATTCAAAATCGTCACTAACTGAACTCATCAAAACCAAAAAAAAAATCATCTACAGTCCTCTATAATTACCCACGCAAAAAATGATATGGGGTAAAATGCGCCAGTCACACTGTTAATGCAGTTTAGTGGCAAACAGTCCAGCTGTGACCCGTATGCAGACCAGACTTAAGGCCTTTGGAGCGTTTTGCCTAATTCCCGGGTAGGAAATCGGGGCCTGAAAGGTTGCACCATAACTAGTTATTATTGCTTTCTATGGCATAATAAAAAAGTTGCCTTAATGGTCCTATATCGGTTCCCTTGACAGATGGGATCGAGATCGTGGAGTGTGATATTTGCTTTTTCGATGATTGATCAGCCTTCGGGCTACATTGTTATTACCAATCCAAAACGGCTCTATATGAGGGATAAATTCATTGTAAACTTTTATACGGGAAAAATGTAGTGGAATATAAATCACAGACGAGGCGAGATCTTTTAAGCTTTTCCAGCGGAAGAGAATTAAAAAATATTAATTACGCCGGCCGTAAAAAGAAAAGGAAAACACAAAAAGATAAGGAACCGTTTCGATTTGAGCCCTCGGATAATTAATTAGAGCAGAAACGCAGATTTAACAACGGAAATTTATGGTTTCGAGCCCTTTTGGGCGGCAGTCCTACAACGGAATAAGATGTTTATTAAGCCCGAAAGTACATTTTTCTTTGGCGGATTCATTATGCAATGTCATTTCGCGATCGTTACACCGCAGGGACCTTAATTAAAAGAACTTTAATTAAGCCAGTTTTTCCTGTTATGTATTAGATATGCTTAATGTGGCTTTTTGTCTGCCTTACATCGCTTAAAGCTGAGTAATGCAAATACACATTAAATGGGCTAATTATTATTTTTTTTATGTAAATAATTTTTTACGCCTCTAATTGACAATCGATAAAACGTACTACCAATAAAACTTTTTAACGTCTGGTGGATCAATGTACCGGCGAGTTCGCCGGATGGAAGATCGCTTCCATGGAAACCTGCACAATTGGCGGTCTTCGGTGTTTCTTGCCAGGCCCGTGTTCTATGGTCCTGCCGCCCGTCCAGCTACTTGACAATAGCTCAGTAACATGTGAATAATCGGATATCAACCCTCAACTCCAATTTAAGAAACTTCACAGACGCCGCATGGCGCCCCAGCCGCTGATTGCGGGGCGGTTTCGAACAGGTCATTTTTATTGGTTGTGTGAGTTCGGTTTAAAAAATACTTACTCGAGTGAAGTCGAAGACATCGTCCGCCGGTTAGCTACTAACTGGCAGTTGCCCCTAACTGGGCACTGAAAAGGCAACTTTAAGGCTATTTTTGAGCAGACGCCGGGTCGTCATCGCTCAGTTCGGGTTAAAAGAACTCTCCCTCTCTCTCCCTCTCTCTGTCTCCCTCTCTCTGTCTCCCTCTCTCTCTCTCTCTCTCTCTTTTGACTTTTCCCAGGCACGATTCAACTGGTGCCGTTTACTACATGAAAAATGCCGCGTAATTCTACATATGTACATATGCATATAGTAATTCGCCGTAATAAATCATTATTCCCGTAATAACGGCGATAACGTCTGTTAACCCCTGATGGAAACCTGAATAAATCTATGGGGAACCGTGAAGTTACCTATTCGTTTCGTACAATGATTATTTAATATTGAACTTATCTTAAATAAAAGAAACAGTAGTAAAAGCCTTTATCTGTTTAATGATTTGTCGAAATATCCTCGTGCAAATTAATAATCGCGTGTTTTATTAGGTGCGCGTTCTGCTGATAAGCTTCCGAGGAAATCCTCGATATACAGAAATCGGCGAAAATCAAATTTGATTCGGCGCGAACCAAAGACGTTGCAAACACAAAGGTCCTTGTACGTGCACCACTTATCGCTTTATCAGCTCGTTCGTCCCTCATCCCCCGGGCCGCACCAGAGACAAAAAAATCAACCCCCATCTTTTATCGATATCGCATTTCAATATCGCTTTTGAATTGCACAAGATAAAAGATGGATGACGAGAACATGCTAAAACAATGGAGAGTGTGCTCAGTGCTTGAGATCTTCGAGCTTCTGGTGTTACTGCCCTTTGTACGATGCGGGGGCTGAGGGCCCCTCATGGGGCCCTGCACTATAGAGAACCCGATATGTATATTATTATAAAACTTTGAGTGTATTTTACGTTTAATGAACATTCGGAGATACGCCGTTCCGTCAATTAGGTCGAAATGAAGAGCCCTTTTTTAAATCCATCCACTTTATTCATGAGGACCTCCATCGTCCCGAGCCTTCGACAAGTAAACATCTCGGAAATTATGCAAAGCAATAATTAAGTTGTCCTTTGCGTCTTAGACAGACGCAAAAATAATTACGCGTACCGGACTAATTCCCCGATTTTCAAAGGGAGAGGGCGCAATTTAATAAAGGGCACGTAAGAATTCATGGGCGGTCCGCGTTTATTTAAAATTTTTCCCGAATCAAGGCTGCTCCCCGGTGACGAATTAATTAAGTCGCTCGCCAGAACTTTTATTTCTCCCCTTTTTTAAATAAGTAGCAAAACGTAACGTTTCTTTCCTTCATTAAGTCTCCCCGGAGCTAATTTGCCAGGAATTCTCACCCCCAAAGAACATTCCTGGATCGCATTTAACTGGCGTGCGGATTTTTCCTCTTCTTTTTCTCATTCGTTTCGATCTCCCGAATATAGAGAGGAGACGGGGATTGATTAGCAGTTTTAAAAACTTTTTCCAGATCCGTAAGCCTTGATTAAAAATTCCTAATGGACTTTTTATATCTTGCTCTTCGACGTCATCGTCGTAGTCGCTTGCAGCTCTCTTATATTTGATTTTTCAGATTCCTCGTTTAATGAATCTTCGACAATATTAAATTTTATACGTTCAAGACTTTTTACCCGATTGGATCTACCTCGGAAAAATCTTCGATAAACTGAATAAACATTCAAATTACCGTTTTAATGTCCGTAACGACCGACCTCCGGGGCTGGGGAAAAAGCACATGTTTGGCCCAGTTCAAGAAGTCCCAAATATTTGGTCCACAGTGTGTCGTTGTTTGTTGTTATGTGCAGGCAAACAAACCAATTGGTGTTTTCCTGTTAAACATCACCGACTAAGTCGGCGGGCAGGTGAAGATTTACAATATACAGTAGCCAAAATAGTTTTTTTTTTATTTATTTGCGATAATGGCGCAAGCGTGGGAACATGCTGGAAAATTTATTTAAAACAATAACGAACATGTGAGGGCAAAAAAGTTAATTTTTGTCGATGCGAGTTAGCAAAACGTATCTCCTGCGCGGCCAACAATGGCGACAAAAAAAGCTGCTATTAAAATGCCACCTTTAAATTAATTAGTTTTTTTATCCGGTTTGTTCGTGCAATACAGTTTATCTTTTTCATAATTGATCAGATATGTAAGGCCGTTTGCAGGCATTCCTGCATTAATAAATAATATTTCATCCCAACTGGTTTCCAGTCAATCCATTATGTTATTTCTTTGCTCTCTCCCTAAACATAATATAAAAGCTTCTTCGGTCGGAATATTGAACGGAACGTCCCCACCAAGAGCACACTCTTAATTGATAGAAATTAGAGGAAAAGTAACCCTTTGAAGTTGTATATGTGCGCGTTTCTCATTATACCCGGAGAAATAGCTTCTTAATTCTCCCAAAAACTTGTTAACCGCAATTTAAATTTGCGTTAAAATTTCGTTCCCTGTTGCCTTTTGCGGCGGGGTCCCCCTTTTCGCTTATTCCGAGACTGCTTTGACGACGAAGGTTTATTAAAATGTGATTTAATCATAAGTTGTTGCAGACGAAAGGGCAAAAGTTACGTACAGTAATAAAATAGAAGTGTTAAGCTGCGAAGCAGAACTAGGAATTTCTTGCTTTGTGGGAGTCCGAACGTTTCCTCATAAAACGGTTGCTTTAAGGCGATTATTCAACACCACGGAAAACAAAAGAATATTTTTCAAGTTGTCTAAGAAAAACTTAATTTGTTATCTGCGCCACTGGATTGAACCCGAGCCACTGCAATGTTGTTGTTGTTGGATATGGAAATGTCGGCACGATTTCAGCGTGGCCCAAAGACCTTCGCTACGACGCGCTAGTGATTCACAAGAATTGTTTGTTTACAGCCCGGCACGGCATTCCAACGCCCTTTTTGGCAAAAAATGCTAAAATACTTTTATGATAAAAGACCCTACACAAAATTGCATTTAATTTGCGAAACATGACGATTTAGCGCGATCAAAGGCGTCAGACGTTTGTTGCATCACATTTCTTTGAAGCTTTAAAAGTGCTAAACATGTTTCCACGATTGCGATGATCTACGCTCATCTCTGCCAAAGACGTTCCATTACCATGCGAGGAGACCATGCACGAATCGGCATTTACTAACAAAATTTGAGAATTTAGGTGTAGGACCGCGATGCATGATTTTAAAGGAAACTTGGTTGTTTTTGAACGCACTTGTTAATGCGTTGGGTGTTCTATTAAAAAAAAATACTTTAGGTAGGTTTTTTACGGGGAAAAATAAAGCCATCGAGCCAAACTTGTCTGTATTTGCGTTTTAGAGACCATCGCTTGCCTTTCAGAAACGAGGGTTTGAGCAAATTTCTATTCTGGAATATTAACGATATCGTCTGAACCACATCCGAGAACGGTACGAATGCGCGCTCTGGTCGGACGTACCAGAAGTTACGGATTTTCGACCAGAGACCAAACAGTTATTAAACACTCAAATGAGAGATCAAATAATTCCCAACAATTAATCTGGGAACCCTGTATACATGCTACATACATTGGCGTAAAAGACGGTTAGAGCGAAGACCCAAATAAATCCATTTTCAAAAACATTTTTCGAATTTACATTTCCCTTCACCCCGTTTTAAATGAAAATATTGGCATCCCCTATCCTACTTTTCCTACCATCTGTTCAGGTCTGAAAGTGCGTTTTAGCCGAAGTGTTCAAAGATAGATCTTTCATATCGTGCACGATTTTTTTAAAGTTCCAGGTGGCCCGTTGACAAGTTATGATGGATGTGCAGTTATGGTTTTTTGGATTTAAGTATTAGAGAGAGCTAATGCCCTTTCGTTGTTTAAACAAGTTAATTGTTACTTTTTTCGGGGGTTGCGGCAAAAGCGCTTTCAATAAGAGCCGGAGTGATTGATCGAGCCAATAAGACTTTGTGTAAGCGATTGAGTTGTCGCCCTCAGAACACAATTTGCCTAATTTGCATCCTGATGCGTATTTAATCTCGTTTCTTGGGCGCAAAAATTTCTCTCCGCTTTGACAGTGATCTATTAGATTTTAAGATTGTTGCGTGCCCAGAAATAATAATATTCAAATTAGGTTTCGCGATGGATCAAACCGCCCTTAAAAACCCCCAACAGCACAAAATGACTTTAAAATGGACTCCGACGCTATTATGTTCTATGCGTCTGAGGCGGATTGTTCGTTCTTGTTTTCTTGGTTATCGGAATAACGCCCCGGCGGAGGTGGAACTGCGCACTATTCTCAGTGAAAACCAACTGAGAATAACATACGCCGTTCACTGAGGCTCGGACAGAGATCTTTGTCGAAGAACCGTCGCCAGAGCTCAGGGAAAAATGTTGTAAACAAACGAACATTAACGGAAATGTAGTGAATTTAAAATATGTGGAACACTACGAGAACATCCGTCACGATCGTCGCCCATGTCGTCACTCCAAAAGGTTCAGGTAGCTGATTGGTGTTTGGTCACACACGTGGTGTTACAAAAAAGCGGTCCGCCAGAGCGACGTTTTCCGTCAAGAAGGCTTCGGAAATAAAACAATAACCCTTCGGTTGTCAGTGTCGATGGCGTCTTCCAGTATCGCCTGACGCACCGGCGGGGGTTGTTGTAGCGTACGGCGTCATTCCCAAAAATTAAAAAAAGCTTTTACTGTGATCCCCATCATATTGAACAGTTTTCTATTAGTTTTGTTTTCTCTGTCTGCCATAACATGCGCGGATTGGATTACGTTTGGTAATAATACTTTTACTGTTATGTGCCCTGGAGGCATTATTGGCAAAGCGGACAAAAGGGCATTTTATGATCCACAATACATCTGTTATCCTTTGTCCGGCGAGGAGATGTGATTACGCTCGAAGGGGTTGATGCAACCCTTTGCGATATCGCTACATATCTCGCAGTACGCCACATTTCGATTTTGACCTTTTTTCTGCTGAGAGTTTTTTTTTTTACAAATTCGGAAAATCCAATTACCCAAGAAAAAAATGATCCATCAAAAAGCCCGCTTTCGAAACGTTGTTAAATTGAAAGCCCACTGCGAGAGGGAGTGAAATGGGTACATTTACAAATTATTTAATTTTCCGCCTAAAAGAACAGATTTGTTTTCCAAAGCGACTCAAGTCGACTGTGACTAACTTCCTTCTAAATAACAACTGTTAAGAAGATGCGATCGTCTTCAGCTCTCTCTCGATTGTTTTAAATTAGTTTGGCTCTCGGGCAAAAAATTCGAACTTTGTATGATCTCTCCCCCCTTTCCAATTCCGCCCCTCAGAGGAATTTGATTTAGACGATTGGTATTTATGGATCATCAGAGAAAACAAATATTTTCTCAGGGCTGAAGAATGAAGATAAAGAAATAATAATTACTTGAAAAACTGCGCCTCGAGGCCGGTACTGGCTGCAGCCCACAAATTACGAGTGCTGTTAACCATTTTTACGTCTACAGATTGCAGCCTTCACGGTTCTTCGACCAGTACCAAGTCGTGAACGTTAGGACTATTATATTGCATGTTTATTGATGGTTCTTGATATGAGACTCCGTGGAAACACAAGTAACTCGAGATTACTCCTAGATAGCCATTCAAAACTCATTAACAATAATTAGCGACAATATACATACAACAACATCGCACACAAATGATACAAATTGGCTTTTCGACAGTTCGGGTTCAATTTCTTAGCGGCGTGATGCTAATTACATGGCAAACATGCCATTAAAACAACGCACAAGGCAGGGCCGGAGCGACTTGATACCGCATTTATTGTCCTCAGTCAATAAGAGGGCTAATTAAAGTGGGAAATCCTATCTTAGCCGCCCTTCTAGCAAGGGTATTACGTACATATACAATCAACAGTCATTGTGGAAACCTATCGATTTGATCGGAGGAAAGATGAAGGAAATTGAAAGAAAGCACCACTATTTGACAGTTACGTTCGAGGAGTAAATCGCTGATTCTCAATTTGAGCATTGCTCATCTTAAGTAGGCATTAAAATGTAGGAGACATGTGTGGGATAAATTCGTCTGTTAACCGTAAATGGCTTAATCAACGCCCTACGTTCACAATTCACCGTCTACTGCGGGGTTGTTTCCTAATAATTACCAGTCAGCGTTTCTAGCCGCCTTCTTTTACCATTGCCGAATTGCTTTATTTTGTTTCTATCTCATTAATTATCGTGCAGAATGTTCGTTTGTGAGCATGGTTTTTCTAATTACGACGATGTACCATATGTCAGTCGGGTAAGTCAGTTTTGTTGGAACCAATGCGAGTGAGGTTCCCTGGTTCACCCTCCGCTTCCAGGCATATGTTCGATGCGTCTTCTTAAAGTCTGCATTGATGAAACTGCCCTTCTTCGTTCCACTACCCGAGTGCGTCCAGATGAGTGGACTGGATGCTAACCAGAGAAATCTGATCAATGTAGAATTCAAGGTGACGCATTTTTTTTTAAATTATTTTAATAAATGTTTTTTTATAATCTGTCATTACAGGACATTTAGTAATATTTGATGAATTACATATACTAATTAGATTACATGTATGTATAGGAAGTTCGACAATTCAAGCTCTCAATAATTCTATCTTAAAATCTATCCGGAACTTCGAGAGGGTTGGACCTTTTTAGTCTGTTGGTGTGTTGTGACGAATCCCACAGATTAACGTCCAGATGATTGGGATGCTGGTTAAGTCGGTCCAGATATTGGTTGCCATATTTGGCGATTTCTTTACGAGCGGTAGGGATTTGAAGGTTTGTGTGCAGTGTGTCGTTGGTCCGATACCATGGAGCTCTGGTCGGCATTCTGTGGGTCTTTGATTGGAAGCACTGAATGATATTTATATTTGATTGGCTAGCTGTACCCCGCAACTGCACGCCATATGTCCAAATAGGTTCGATAATGGATTTGTAAACATGTAACCTGTTGTTGAGGTTTAGTTCAGATCGATAGCCCAAGAGCCAAGATAATTTTTCTAGTACTACATTCGTTCGTGTTCTTTTTGCTTTGATGTGGTCATTCCACGTTAGCCTCCTGTCTAGGTGGACACTTAGGTATTTTGCTGAATCTTGTTGTGGGAGAGGGAGTTCATGCAGTTTCACAGGAGGGCAACTACCCAAGGTTACTTGGCTTGATTTGCTTTGGTTTATGCGTATTCTCCATTTTCCCAGCCACTCTGCCAGTGGCTCTAGCTATTGTCGGGCGATTAAAGAGGCAGCTTCTGAGTTTTGATGTCTTACAAGAAGTAGTGTGTCATCCGCGAAGGTTGATAGCACTCCACCTCCGAGGGGAGGAAGGTGACGCATGGCGCTGTGCTTGGAAGGTGATTCATTCGAACACTTCGTGTAAACTTTTGCATTTATTTGTTTTTTTATTGGCTATTTCCGACGCGCTCTTTGCAGAAACAGGATTTTCGACATTTCCACCAAACTACAAGCCCGAGCCTTGACACGTGACGTGTCATCGCAATCGGGAAAAAGAATTAATTTACAAGTGTGAAAATACAGCATAACGTCCGTAGGAAAAAGTTGAATTGATGACGGTTGTCGGAAATCGAAACGTCGGAGTTTCAATCGCGACGTCGCCGCGTTGTTCAGGGGAAAAAGTTGCAATCGTGAAGTGCCAATAATTTTGGATTGTCTCCCGGATGAGGTGAGGAGAAATTAGGGGCGCGTTTTCAAAGTGGTTTTATTCTGATTTCCAACCAACATCTCCCACGGAGGGCCAACTACGTCTCTAGTGGCTCTCCAGATGTCCAACGCGCTGCTTTCCGAACATTACAAGCGAGTTCGCAGCTCTTTCGACTAACACACGAGTGTGTTAACCCTCCTCTTCACTTTCACCGAGAATAATGCAATGTTAAATATAAGTAACACGTAATAACTCTCGTAAATATTAACATAGGATATAATCGTTTATGTAATACGTTCCTATGCGTAAACAAGCCGCTACTTTTTCTTTTTACCGATTTGTCTTTTATTAAAACATCTTCCGATCGAGTTTATTTACACAAAATTGAATAAAAACAGAAATATTAAATCCGGCCGCTAACAAACGTCCCGAGTAAATTTTTAATGATCTTTTAATGGACTGTATGTCTGTGATTAAAGTAAATATTCCTAGTTATGAAAATATTAATCTAAAATAAACTTCGAGGCGAACATATGACACTAAAACATTTATTTTAAGCCGGAGCTTAGTTGTTTCTAACAATTTGACGAGTGATCGGCTGCAGAAGTTCTTTAAACTTTGTTTACGCCCACAGGAAATATGAAATATTAAGAATTTTATTAACTCTTAGCAGACGCGTTTCCACACAGTTTACACGATGTTCGAAACCACGAATGTGGCAACTGCACTCGTCAAGGGTGGCGCTAGCGATTATCTAAATAGCCACTTGAAAGGGCTTATCTGACTGTCAAGCTTAAGGGTGCCATATGACGAATACAGAAAGCAGATGTGGAAACAAATTACCTTTGATGGCTTGAGTACCTCAGTTTATGACTTTTCCGTTATCTAAAAATCCGTCTGTTTTTTCTTAATAATACGATTAAGTCCCTTGTGGCAGGCACGCAGGGCGCTCTATAACGGGAGATGTTCCGACGAGAAAAATCGGGGTTTTAAGCAACGATCAACGTGATATCCAGAGGCGCTGGGTCCGGGCTGCGCGAAGCCATCTCGAGAAATCATAACATCCGCTCGAATAATTTTCATTCTTTCGTGCCTACCACTGAAGTAGCTGTTTTGCTAGCGAGGGCCAGGCGAGGCTTCGGCTCCAATTCTAGAAATATTCCGATAACTATCTGTGCTTAGTTTAAATAAAATAAAATAACGCTCGGATGTTCGGTTGGACATTTTTCCAGCCCGTAAGGGGAGGGGGCAGGCGACTACGCGAGTGAATGGAAATTGTCCGGGAAGGGGGTACAACTCAAACAGCATTTTGATCAATTATGCGACGTCGAGTAGTATGATTCCTGGAAAATCGGCCCCTTGCCCACGCGACCTTTTTCCCTGGCAACCTGCTACCCGCTATCTCCCACGGCATTTAAGTCGTACTAGAAAACCCCGTATAATCGAGGGGTGTGTGTATTCAAGCACAATAAGTACAAATGCGAAAAAGAGAGGGCACAATCCAATAAGCAAACTTTAATTACGAAAGATTTACACAAAGAGCTTTCCCGAGGATCTTTTGCCAGGTTAATCGGGTGGATTCAGCCGGAAATAAATAATTGTTCCGATTTGTTTGTGTTAAAAGCGACTCATCAATCCGCGATTTTGAGCAATCCCTTTAGGGCAAATAGACACTCAATAAATCCAAACTTCATCGCACTTTCCCATTCCGGAACGTGTTCGTTTTATGCGGCAAACTTAGTTCATTAGTGGAAATATAAGCAGTAAATAATTTCGCTCTTCTCGGACTAATGGCCTGAAATAAGATATCGTGACACGCAATGATACCGCTCTCGTATAAGAAGTTATTTTAGCGTAATTGCGGGTTCATGAAGAGGCACTGTTGCCATTTTTTGGCAAACGATAAATAAAATTAAATAATCATGGGGGTTAAAACAAAGGGCTAACGACTGTAGGGGCGGCCGAGGAGCGTTATTAAAATGCAAATCCTTTGGGGGGAAATTACACGACATTATTTCACCTGAAGATGACATTAATGAAATTTTCCCAAGATATCCGAGATGTACGATATCGAGGCATCTGTTGAGAGACCTGTGTCCTATGTCCAAATGCCTCGAAAACTAGAAGAGTTCGTAGACCATCTGAGGACTCGACACCCGACATACGTCTCTTAAACACGCGCACCGCGATCGAAACTGCGACACCCCGTATACATCGATAATAGAGAGATTTATGAGAAAACCCACCAGCAACTAATAATAGACCTAATCTTTTGTGGATAAAAAGCACAAAGTCACAAAGGGACAATGATCCAAAATCCAAACACGTGACCCTCCTCGCGATTTTAATTTACCACTCTTTTTTTGGGGTGAAACTCTAGCTTTTTATAACGGCCTAGGCCAGTGTCGCCCCTTGCGGGTCTCCCCCTTGCAGCACGACCCGAAAAACTCCGCCCGCCACCGCTGATACTTTGGCGCTTAGTGAATTATGTGGTTTTCTCCATGATCCATTTAACACGCCGGTTTTTTTATAGGTTTTTATAGGATCGAGTTTCACTAAATACGACGAGATCTGCTTTGATTTCGCCCCTCGGTCGGGGGTGAGTGAGAGATCTGGCCCAAGCAGATGGATATGCGCCAAAAATATCGGTCGAGATAAGATAAGCCTCGGCACATTAACTTTCGTTTCGGTGATTCTGAAATATCGTTCCGGGATATTATATTTTGCGTCAGAAAGAATGCTGATAGAGATTCGGGTTGTCAGATTCAGTTATGCCGGCTAAAACAGTCCACAGGGCTGGGAAAAAAACTACACTATGGAAATACTGTTGCCGGAGTCGGAGGAAGAGAAAGAAATCAGATTTCAGCCGTTTATTTTTATCGCCACGAGGGACTGTAATAAACCGTGAATGGCGGAGAGGTGTACTGCCGCAACCTTCCTGAAGCGTCCCGGACACCATCTCTGATACGCGCAAGGGTCCAGAACTTAGTTTTTTTCTCTCAAGAAACGTCGCCACGTCCCAAAGGAATTTTTCTAGTTAAAACCATATTTCCCCGCACAATCTGTTTATTTTCCATTACTCAGGCATCAAACCTCATTATTTGATTACCACACACACACATACACACACACACACACACGTACGCCCCCGTTAAATAAATTTAATTGCATCGAGGATTTCCCTTTTTCCGCCATTTGAACCTGGCGTGTAAACATAAATTAACGGGGAAACCTCCGAGAAAAACAACAATAAAACTAAAGAAAACCTTTTTGTGCGTTGCGCTACAAGTGTCGGAAAACGGAAATGTATGTAGGGTGTTATTTTACACAAAATATGCTTTAGCCAGGAATGAAAGACTAATATTTTTTTACGGCGATGGAACGAGTTCCCACCGAGCTGGGGGGGTCGCCCCCACCCCCAAACCCCACCCCCTGTCTATACGTCACGTGCCTTTCTGCTTGCATAGGGAGTGTGGTCCCTAATAAAAAACAAATAATCAACCCCTGAATGTACATAAAAGCATAACTGTTTCTCTTTAGGATGTTCCAGTATGTTTCTAGCGAACTTTACGGTCGTCTGAAGAGGTATTTTTCCTTCGTGCCGAGGCTGGCGCCAACGGGAAGTGCGCACAGCAATCATAAAGACAATCAAACACCTAAATATTTACTTTCGGGCAATTATGCCGAGGAAGACAACATTAAATTCTCCCAGCTCTGGTAGGAACGCAAAACCAGATACGAGTACTAGTGGCACCAGGAGTTGTTTGAATATTGCCTAAATTAAACAGGGAGTTCGTGTAGAGCTGATACACTTTTTTTGTCCGCGATATGCTTTCTAAATTATTATTGTTTACTCAAGTGCTTCTGGTTTATGTAGCGAGACATTTAACGGGTTTCCAGCTGAGAGAAATATACGGGGAATCCAGAAATGCATTCGCATGCCACGCATCTTACGACGGAAAATGAAGCGCGTTCAAAAAATCCGCCACGAACATGATATACAGGGTACCCTTCGTCGATCCTCCAGCCCGAAACTTCAGATCCCCTCTAACCGATTCGGGATTGTTGGTAGCGCGCCACCGGCCGTTTACAATTCTTACCTCCACGCCACTGATTTATGCCTAATTTAACTGACAATTTTTCCGGTCGACCAGACGACTGCACGCGAAAAATCCGATCCTGAGCGATTTTCCTTTGGTTCACATGGATTCGAAATATTATAATCCGCGTGCTGCATCATCCCTCGGAAATGCCCTCGCCCCTCTTTATTTAGGTCGAGCGATGCTCTTACGAAGGGCTGTTTTTGAGGGCGGCTCTATGTAGGCCAACAGGTCAGCTATGTGTTGTTGAAAATAATCGATGCTGCTAAAGTTGATTTGTTCCTATCCCGGTTGAGCGTATTCCCAGTCCAAAAACACCGTAAACTGCGACGGCCATTAAAGCCAAGAATTAGAACGAAATGCGTTCTGAGCGAAACCGATCGAAATTGGCATATTATCCCATTTAAATTAATCTAGAACGAGCGTAGCGTGGAGAATTACCTGAACTACCTTTACAATCGCTTTAATCGCTAATAGAAAAATCCGAAATTAGTTCGTTTGTATGTATGGGGAATGAGATTGGTTTCATCAGAAGGGTCGTCGACTCTTTCCCGAACAGCCCTTTTCTCGAGCATCACGTCTTGAGGTCTCAATACATTTATACGTCAAATAAGGGCTCAATTTCAGGGCAAATACGGGAAAAGGGGGGCATTCTGCGACTGGTGTTTGCTGACATCTTGATCCATTAGACGGCGTCCGGCGCAAATATCAGATATCAACCCCCATCGCCGGTGGTCGGTCGACAAATCGAACGTCTTTTGATTTATTACTTTCATTTCTCGACTCATAAGTCTTATTCACATAAACAAGTCAATTTGCTTTGCGATTCCTATAAAGAAGAATTGAAGGGCAGCCATCAAAAGTGGTTTTCAAGAGTTTCTCCCCGTTGGCGTTTTGACAAATTGCAGAGTTACCAATATCGGATTTGACTAATCAAATGGCGTAATAAATTATCAGGGCTGGAGCCCCCCCGGGTCATCGATTAAGCCCCGTTCGTCGATTCGTAAAATGAGGAATCCTTCAATTAACACCGACACGGGGACAGACAGACAGACAATCGAGCCCTGGAACCCCGGGGCTATTAAAAATAAATAAGCCAATTGTGGCGGGATAATTTTTCATGGCACGCAGATTAATTCGGATCGGTTTGCCAATTTGGATCCGATATTTCCCGAATTAAGGCCCTTTTCGGTTCGAGTTTGATTGATATTTGGTTTAATGCGCTTTCGGCCCGGTCCGGTCAATTATCCCCGTGTTTCGTCTCACTCAATGTACGATTTTTTTTTGATTAATTACATTGAGTTTAGGTAAATAAAACAACTCGACCAAACGAATCCGCAGCGAATAAAAAATAAACTCCGGGTCTTAACCTGATTTAGGGCCTATATATTTCTTGGCGATAGTTCTTTCCGGAACTATATAAAACTCAATTACCCGAGGGACTTCCTTTATTGCGTATATATCGCACCCTGGCCGTTTATTAAATGTTCCGCTCTGATAAGGCAATCCGACTTATTTTTGGGGGTGTAATTTTTATGACCGTCCCGACGACGTTTTATCCGAATATACTGGACATCGGACGACTGTCTTCAAACGGAAACGATGATTGTTTTGACGCGAGGGCTGTCCCTTCGGTTGGACATTTTTCCGTGGAGAAATCGTTTTTTCGCCAGGAGCGCGTTCAGTTTACCTAGGGACAATACAGCTATGAAACACCCTGTATATGCCAACCCACCTTCGGGAATGGTGCTCTTCCGGGAAACGAACGCGCATCTCTACCTCCATTTTCATTATTCATTTTCTAATTTTTCCATCGGCATATTACGGAAAGTTTCTCGCGGTCGGAAACATTAAATCTGAATTTTTAATTACGCCATTCGGCGCGGCCAAAACAAAAATTCCATTTTTACTTTTAATTAGGGGCCCCGGCCCTGACACCCCTGAGCCCTTAGCTGTGAGCCGTTTTCAAGAAAGAAATTACGGCGAATTTGTGTAATTACGGGGTCTTATAACTGGCGTTGTAATACTTTTGGACGCAGGTGCTTTTCGGCTGCGTCTTTAATTACATATTCATCAGAAGGGTTAAAAACCTGCTCCAATTTCTCCATGGTTATTTGTGCGTTACTTAGATAACACGACAAAAATTCTGATTCGATTAAGGTACAAAGCGGGTTATTAAAGCGTCCCGTGTGCGGAGCGGAGGAAAGTAATATATCCCCGAGGATGATAGAAGGCGGAATCATCCAGGTAAGTACTAATCCCAGAGGAAGAAATAAAACGCGAACAAAAAAGATTCATAATCCGAGATTAAGCAAAGAAAAAGGGCCAATTTGGGAGAACTAAATGCTCGCTTCTTTGTAGTCGAAATTGCAATTGTCCCGGCGAGGCGTTCGGCACATTATGGCAGTTTAAAAAATCTGTCTCGCATAAAGGTATAGGGGAGGTTTTAAATTTGAATGCTTTCGTAGCGCATTTCGGTTAATCTTTTTTTTTCCTTTTTTTGAAAACTTTGCCATAACGCGATATGGCGAGCTCACGCTCGAGTTGCCAGACCAGACGGCCTAATAACAGGCTAGAATGTGATTGACTGCCCTACACCAATCGCATTCGGACGAAATAACGAGGGGTCATTTAAGTACTAAACCAGAAAAAAGCTAAAACGAGATTGCGTTTTAGATTCGAGGGAATTTGTGTGCTTCAATAGCGAAGCCACGAACGCACTGTAGGCTGCTCCCAGTAGAGAAGTCCGCACCGAATCTGCTGTCCTCGTCGCAACGAACCGTGTTGTTGAACCTGGCAATAGCTCTCAAAAAATATTAAGAAAATAGATTAAACATTTTGGTTATTGACGCCCCTGACAACTCCCCCTCCCCCCCCCCACACCACGTGTAGATTTAATTTTGTGGTTGACGGTTAGCTGGACCCTTCCCAGCGGACCATCAACTGATTTCCCGCTCCTAACCACAGTAATTCTCTACCATTTTGCAGCTCCAGGCCCGGCCGACCGCCAAAACGGGCCCCTGTGGGACTAAGTCTGGCAGCGTCGCATATGCAACAGCACCAGCTCAAGAAGCAAAGGATGGACAACGGAGATTATCCTTATGAAAACGGGCACATGGGTGGTAAGTTCGTTGATGAAAGCGTTTCGAATATCCAAGAATCAAAGTCTGTCCGGGTAGTTTCGCTAGGAGGGCAATTTCTGTGGAAACGGGCAGATCGTCGGTTAGTCTTTTGGCTGCCACGGAAGTTCTACAGATGCAGCTGCTGTGGGCTTCGATATATTATTGGCCCTCAATCGCACGTTTCTTAGGTTAGAATCTTAATGATCGCCACTCCAATATCGAATTAGTTGAAAAAATGGACGCCTGACTTTGATAATACCCGAATTGACATTCGCGCGTCGCTTCAGACGTTTCGACGTGTGACAGAAGTATCACACGATTGTTTCAACTATTGCTGTCACACTCCTGAACCTGTCGAGCACAATATTCCAGGGGAATGACGTCAAAATGACGTGTATTTGTTTATGTTCCGTTGGGAAGCTGATTGAGCCATTTTGGCGACATTCCCTGGGAACATCTACTCCCCAGACCTCGAGCTTCCGACGTAGACCCGATTTTGGGACGTCACCGCGCTAGAATTGACATTTATGCGGCCCGAGAAAGTTGACTTTGTGTTTAGTAATAGAGACAGTGATCCTGCAAATGACACTCAACTACCTCTGTTGAAACGACGGTCTTTAATCACAATCGAAGCACAAAAAAAAAACGAGTTTCGGCATTGCTTCCAGCAACAATACATCTCTAATTACATTACCGATGAAATAATAATTTCAAGCTTGAACTAGTTTCAAGAATTTCAACAATGGATTTAATTATTTCGTGCATTTCTACGTTAGAAGACGGCCGCATATTGTATCTCGAAAACAATAAGAGATTATACGTTGTGCTTCGTCGCTTAAAAGTTATTGAAGTTCTGAATAATCTCCAGATATCGTTTTTTCGTGGAATACTCATTCAAACCCTTAGTGAAACCCATGTATATACCACGCTAGACGTGGAGGTTATCAAACCGTGAAAAAGGCAGCCATTAAGGGTACATGCATTGTTGCCGATATTACGATGGAAGGAAAGAATAATTTGCATTTTAACTAATGCTTTTTTCCAGGTCCGTATTTCAGTTACTTATTTCTAGACACACGGAGTTTGACGATGAATGATGATGCCCATTTCACATAATTACATTGAGTTTTATCCTGCAGCAAATTCTCATACACACGCCGGGAGAGAAATATTTGTGCATGTTAAATTCTAATATACCAAAAGCACCTCAGCCGGCCAAGCGTTGCTGTTTCTAATTAATGGTTTTTCAGTACTCATTAATTATTATAACAACAATAATTTTGCACCATATTGTATGATAAAATGTTGCAGATGCACTATGCCGGTGTTCGTATTTTACATTACAAAACAGTGTTTACAGTCGCGACGGTTTACATAGACACGAACTATCATAATCCCTTTGCTGAAAATCAAGATTCGAGATAAGAATTCGCGTGAGAGCACCTTGTTTAGCGCCATAATCGCAGCTATTTAGACAACAATTATTATAGAGGCTTAGAAACATCTTCATTGTTTAAGCAGGATTAGCTTTGAGAGAAGCAGCCTTTTTCCGTGTTTCAAGCAATGAAACAGCATGTCTGACCTCTAAAGTGCGTGCCACAATTAACGACTGGACGGAAACCGCAAAACCAGCCGTCCAACCGCGAAGCTCGCCCATTTGCATTCTCGACATTGTAATAATTAAGTGGCTCCTGCCTTTGTTGTCCGAGCATTTTTTCGGCATTTAATCGAATAAGTAACAAAGTCACATATTAAATTATTGTTCGCAGAAACACGCGCTAATTAGGGATGAAGGTGCTTTATACTTCTGTAGAACGACGCACGTTCGGCATACCGCAAATCGTGTGTCTGAATTTATTAATATATTCCAAAAATGTCGCCGCTGCATCGGGCATTCCGGGCCGGGCCTTAATTATCGCGATTGTGTTCCAAAAGGTTTAATAACTCACATACTTGTACCACTTCAAATGAAGGAATTTGTTAATTTTGTTCGGGATCGATTCGGCTTTGTTAGCAAAATCCGGACTAGAAGGTTGGAAAAACGTATCGATTGGCAGTTTTCGGACTAAAATAGGTCTCAGCAACAATTCCTGCGGCTCCGAAGGCAGCCGCTGAGGCTCCTCGACGATTCACTCGACAGAGTCTTGCGGAACGTTTCGGCCACTCCCTCGTATAGCTCTACATACGGCATTAGGTCTCATTAAGTATTAGTCTAAGAATAGAAAAAATAAGCATAGTGACACGAATTGCATGTTGCGCGGGGCTTGCATGGTTTCCACGAATCGAATGGAAAAATGAAAAAGAAATGGAGCGATACGATCCGAAATTTAAACTTAAGTTCATTACACAGGCCATTTTGAGCGCTGTTTTGCACATAAGTTTAAAGGGAAAAAATGCAAAACGTGGCATACTGTTTCCTTATTATGTTTGAAGGCAAACGCGGCATATGGCGAACGCGAGTGCAGATTTCCGCCGTAACAATTCGATCCGTTCGATTGAGCAAAATATCGAGCAATAAAAACGAAAAAATTCGAAATCCAAGAAGGTCGAGGGGGCTTTGTGTAACCAGAAACGCAATGGCCGATGGTGCGTGAAAAATCTTCCTCTCCAAGAACCAGATATTATTTTTTTTCATATTATTTTAGCGACGCTCCAACGGGCGGAATCCTTTTAGGGCTTCGCTCTTTATTTGCCGATTTGATGGTTATTGTGGGCGACTGACGGTGGGACCGGTAAATAGTACATTTACGGGCTCCGCCACAAAAATACAGTCTCGAAACACGTTGGGGGTTAAAACTTTGAACAGTGGCGTTTCTAAAAAAGTTCTTCAGCTTGAACTATTTACGGATGTTTATGTCCAAAATATGCGAAGAAGGTCCTCTTTCAATTAGAAGTCGTTCTCTGCCATAAGGGCTATTGTATGCTCTTTCTTTTGACATGTACCGGTTCTTAAAAGGCATGACCTACCATGGACCTATACCATAACCAACATCACCAAGAGTGATGACATCGCTAGCGGCTAAATTCGTGCACTTTGTTCCAAATAATCGTACTCATCACGGGATGGCTTCATTATAGATATACAGGGTATTTGTAATGTCCCTTGAATGGTGGGTAAGTCTACTCAAAATAAGTCGATTTAACTAAATTTGCCTTAGTCCTAAACTTGATAATAGCCGAAGTACAAGGTCTTCTGCAGTAAATTGGCAATACATTTACTAAAAAGCAAAACTCCAATAATTATTTAAAAATTCATAGACAATAAATCTGCATGTATCATCAGCTTTCGTTGCTTTTTATCTCACAAACTGTTTCCTCCAGCCACTGCAATAGGGTATACCTTTTTCAAACAGGACAGGTGAGAAAAAAGATTTATCTAGTCCAAAATGACATGTCCTTCTGTAGCCTTCTAGAAGACGCACCAAAACTGTCGACAAATTTGAGTTTATTATCTCAAGAAATTCCCGAATAAAAAAATTTCGCAAGATCAGTTCGAAGTAGTGGAGGAGTATTCAAAAAAATATTATTTATTTTTCCACTTTTGACACTCTGTATCTCGGTTATTACCGACTCTTGAACAAAGACAAATTTAATGAAATCGACTTATTTCGGGCTGCCCTGTCCACCCTTTAAAGGATACCGGTGGCTCGCCGGACACCCTGTATATGTGAGCATAATCAATGGCGCAAAAAAATCTGCGGTCTCCAGGCAGATTGATCCTCCATTTTTCAATATTGCTTGATGTTGGTAATTTTATGCAGGATCGCTTGTTGGATTAAAAGACCCCAAAAACGGAAACTTTTTTGCCATTCAGCACATTTCACAACTTTCACTGTTTCGGAGATTGCGAGAGAAGGTACACTTATTTACGACAGCCTGTACAACAGTGATGTGAATCTTCCTCCCTATACTCGTCATTTTGCTTTTGAAATATATTAGAATGAAACTTCGCTTCGCTTTACTCACATCAGCCATTGAACGTAGTTTGCGATTCGAAACCACGGAATAAGTTGTCGGTTACCGTGCATTCAAAATTAAACAATTTTTTTTAATATAATAACCTTTGAAGTTATTAAATGAGCAGGCGGTTCGCTGCGTTTCCGTTGAAATAAATGCACGCTGCCACGTTGCCATTAAGTCAACAATTGAAAAACGAAACAACTACAGCGGCCATGAAGTAAATAAAAACAAAATCTCACGTTGAACCACTAAAGGATAATTAAATCGCCGAATTATGATATTCTCTGGGACAAAATGAGCAATGCTGCATTGTCACTTAATCGCCATGTGAAATTGGTATCAACAGGAACAAAAAAAAATATATCTGACAACGCCCATTTCCACTCACGACAAGTCAGATGAGGCACTGTCATACAGCGAGTCATGACAGCTTCATTCCGCATATGAGAAACACGTGATTTATTGCTGTGCAAACACACAGAATTGTCCTGCGATTTTCCAGCACCCTGATCAATTTAAACTGATGTAATTTTTGCGCTACTTCAGCCATTCAGCTAAACGAAAATGCATTTAATAACGGTCGGTCATTAAAAAAAAAACGCGCAGTAGGCGGTGAACCGTAAACGTAAGACGTTGATTAAGTCATTTGCGATTTACCATCAAACATCTAAGCAGCAGATGAATTGATCCCAGACGTACTGCTGATATTTCACAGTCTACTTGAGATTTCTTTCTAACGGTGATCTTTCGTTTGTTGTATGAAACGAAGCACTTTTGAATGGTCGACTACGCCCCTGTCCGAAAACCAAATATCTCGAAACTTTAATGGTAAAATAATACTTCGAGGCACTTAAACGACCGCTTTAATTTGTCACCTAAAATGCTTTTCTTATCTCGAAAAAAAGAAGAATCGGAATCGAATGAAATCCGAACGTCGGCTGTCACCTGTCAAAGACCGAGAGATAACTTGATCGGATTAAAAGACAGTCTTAAGAGGCCATTTGGGCAGGTCGGGTATTTATCATTATGAGGAATTATTATTTATCGTGAATGATAGTTATAAGTTGCATTATTTTAACGATCAATTTAATATCTCCGAGATTTTACAACTTCAAACAAATTTATCGCTCGACCATAAACGTTGAATCCGCGGAAAATATGGGGAGTATTATAATTAGTTTTTTAGGTTTATATGCGCTCGGTCTTTTTATTTGGATGCTTGCTTTTATAAGCCAAATCGCTGTTTCTGGAATAAAACAATAAATTTTAGGAATGTCTGCAGATGAAACGGCCACCGGTAAAGCCAATCGTAAATTTCCTGCATATACCTGCCTTTTTGGTCTACTCTAAAGGAAAATTCAAAACGGTCAATTAGCATAAAAATCAGATCGATATCTGTCGAATCAATTGTATCGGCGTGCAGCAAAAGTGATCCGAAACGCCGCTGGACGCAGGGACTCCCGACAGGGCAGACTTGCGACCTCTTGGCCCGTTCCCATTCTCATTAGGAGAAATAATTAGACGCTTTTAATTGTTTCCGAGCGGCGAAATATTGTGCCAATTTCGGTGTTTACGAGCGATCACTGCGATTAGTTCTGTTTGGTCTCGTAAAGTTTCCAGATGGAAAAACTGCTCATAATTATAAAAAAAAAACATTCGGAGTCGGCGCATACACAGGATAAAATCGGCGATTCGCGTGACCAAAGCGGTGATTTCAACGTGGAAGTTAATAAGTTAATTTACATCGCGATCCGGATCCGATATTTCGGCATTTGCATTTCTAGTGTACACACACGTCATCTTGCAGCTAGATCTAGCGATAAACTGATTAGGGCTGAGTGATTTTGCCCAGAAACAAACGCGGTCAAGTTACTAATAGTCTCGGATTCAAGATTGTCATATTCACCAGCGTGAATTTGATTCGCCCGCGAGACCGTGAACACCAATCGACGCTTTTCGTGAATTCATTCTTCGACAGTTTTCGGCCGACGAGGTAAAACACGCACAAACATCACCGGAACCCCCGATAAGATGCTCGATAATTCATTTAAGGCGGCATAAAAGCTTTGACAGTCGTAATGCGGCCCTATTAGGGAGGAATGTAGATGGAAACAGACATCAAGAGGGTTGAAGCTTTAGGCATCAGTCAGTTTCAGTTAATTATTCGGAAGTGATTCGCCTGCTCATTCGGCAGCGTCTGAGCTCTCCACCACTGGATAATGGTTTCGTCTCCCCCCCGAATCCATCGAAATAAGTTCCTTTGGCGACCGGTAACGGACTGTCACCGACACAATCGTGGAAAAACCGTTTCCATTAGCAATGGAAACACCTGAACGCGTGAAAGGGAATTAATTAATTCCTTTACAATTGCCTTTGAAAACCGTTTTGATTCAATATACACACAGAGTTCATCGATCAAAGCTCCTGATGGACATTAATTAAAACAGCGGTGCGTTATGCCTTGGAAAAATCCCGTTAAGGAGCGCTCGTCTAACTGCGCAGATAAGGAAAAATCTCAAAACAAATAATACTGCTTGAAATTAGTCAGACAATTTAACAATGCGGCTATAAATTATAAAAATTATCAGGCTGCTTGTCTTCGCAAGAAATAAATTAGGTTTCACCTCTTTTTTCCTTAATGCACGTACTGGAGTAATTAACAGATAAGATCTGTGGCGTCGCATCATAAAACAATTCGAGATCATTAGCCAAAACTATCACTTAATCGCAATTTGTTCCTGTCTTGTTCGCGTTTATGATTTAATGCTTCGCGCCGAGTAGAAAGTTAAACAAAAAAAAAAAAAAGATCAAGAAAACTCAATAGATGCGAGAGGGGAGCCGCGCCCTTCCCGGCCCACCCGCATCTTGGCCCAGCCTCACCATAAACACCTCTTCATTCGGTCCAAATGAGGGATATTTCCCGATCGCGCATTTGGAACCTGCCCATTACTCGAAACTCATTTTTAACCTCTTAAGATGAGCCCGAACCCATCAATTTGAAACGTTAAAATATTGTGATTGATCCATCCGATGAGACTCACAAACCGGAGCGGTGTTAAACGTTAACCTTATAAACAATAATTCGACCAATTCGTTATAATAATAGTTCGGAATTATAGAAAATTGCTATAATCTGAAGAGCCTGGGACGCAAAACAAATCGTAAATGGGGCCCAGTTTGGAATAATTACCAAGAGCAGAGAGAATGCGCCCGGAGCGTTATCAAAAGGTGCATGTCATTGAAGCGAAGGTATGTTTACACGAATCTTATTCAGGCATATTTCGATTGAAGCATTTCCAAAAGTGGGATATCGTGTTCCACTTGAAGGGCCTGGATGCATTATGTAAACGTCATCCATATTCATATTGGAACAGCCATACACTCAGCTTTATTAAATGCATTGATCGGCAGTACAATCAATCACGGCAGTCAAGTGTATATGAATCTTGAATTTGCGGAGTTCTGGGTCGACAAAACTGAGCAATCAGGTTGTTGGACTAATCAGGCAATGGGCGGTTTGCTGTACTTTTCTGGGAAATCATTTTTTTTTCACCTCAGACAACCAGACAGACAGAACGAAGAATAATAAGAGCCGTGTTGGAGCTTTTCAGCCTCATCAGTGACACCCCGTAATTAAAATACTGCATGGGAATTTTTGCGTTGCTGTGAATTTCTTCACGGATTTTACTGCTCTGAGATGAGAGGTTATTGGAGTATTAAGGGCAAATGTTTCGAATAATTAATGTCGAAATAGTATTTTGTCTCCAACAAGTGGGGCTGCGCTCTCCTCGTTCTGCGATGCTGGCGCGCTCCGTGTCCCCTTTTTCTCCTGGGATTACCTGCCTCCCACGAGACGGTGTGAAAGTTCGAGCACGATTAGTACTAACAGAGAATTTTTTTCGCTCTCTTTAAATTTGTAACTCCTCAAAATCGCTTTTTTCTATTTAAATTTGCGATGAGTGACACGCGCAAGAGCGGCCACAGTGGGAAGATTCGAATTAGGTACGTGATGAAATTTATTAATGACTGAACCAGGAGCGGTTCCAAAAGTGGACATTCGCACGCAGCGGTTTGAAAAAATTGACAAATCACCTACATTGCTAATGCAAAAATATCGCCAGATGCGTTCCAGAATGTTTCTGTATCAACCCTCGAGACTTCATAGACGATTTCAGCCTGCGTCCGGTACCCCAAATCGATATGGTCTTTTCTCGTTTTCTTTATGACGCCAACTAAGGACGAACCATACCAGTTTGAAGTGCCAAACGCATGCTACTCGCCAGCCAAAATAACCTGATATAAAGTCAATTAGACCTAACGCTCTAATAGACAGATATTCGTCTCGTGTTAAAGCCAATGTGAGATCCTGGAGTCTTGAGAATGTAGTTAGGCAGCACTAACAATAAGCTACGGGCGAAAGTAAGTAATAAGTTGATGATGGTCGATACCGCGGTACCAGAAAAATCGCCTGAGGAACCTATGATGAATAGGTTCTTTTTCATCTGCCGTCGAGCAACTGAACTGCAAACTAAAAGTTCGCTTGTGACACCTAGTGAACCAACGAAAGATAGCACCGTCTGGTTCCAGTATAATATTTAAAGATGCAGTGTCGTGACATGCCGTAACTTGTTAGACTGTTGCATTTTGCCATCCCCCTTTTAGACGAGCGAATTCACTTTTAGTGTAGCATATGTCACCGTTTTTCGTGCCATTTTTCGCAAATTGCTCGATAAACAATGGCACATAGGGAATATTCCTTCCTCTTTCAGTTCATTAAAGATAACCTTAAGTAGGTTTTAAAACGGTTTTGCCAATATCTGCTCGTTTTATTGTTTCGGTCATAAAACACGCGATATAAATATAATTAAATTATTCCCCGAGATTTTATTGGTTTATATTAGATTCGTAATATCAAATTAACGATGTGTCATCGCCTCAGAGTCGACGAGGCCAAAACAGACTCGTTATTAGCATTGGCCGATGATTAGGGTTTTATTGCCCGAATGCCCTATACGTTCGTTTGATCTCTACTTTAATGGCTCTGTTTATATTTCTGTTAATGAAACTACGTCCAGATAGTAAAAGCTGACTTTAATAGAGTTCTGTGTCATTTAGGAGTTGCGGCCTGCCGTGTTTTCGGGCAATTACAAACTCCATACAAAAATGGGCAAATAAATTGTATTTACTTGCTATCGGAGCTTCAGATCGTGGAACACGAGCCAATGGAGCTCGACCGGAAGCGGTCACTGGTTACGTGTTATTTTTGATAACTTTGGAAAATTGTGAGTTATTACCCGGTTTTGCATTCGGTTTCGTTCAGGATTAAATGTGAAGCGTATACGAGGGAGATTGGTCAATTTGGTAGGGTAACGGCGATGTTGCATACTGACGAGAAGTTTCCCGTTAACGTTAATCTTCCGCAATCGATCGGAAGTGAAGTTGCTCAGAGGTGAAGCTCGCGCAGGTCGAAAATTCCGCACAGCGCATATCTGCTGCGCCCCACGTTAAATTTGATCAACGGTGTTTTTCATTCGATGTTCGGGTACCGACACGTGTGTAGTTACTCTAGTTTGTAGATTTGGATTTATGGCCTTCCTGTCATAGTTGCTGGTTTTGTAGGTGTCGTGAGGTCGCAACGAGCCCAAAAATTGTGGAAACCTCCATTATTTCGTTATTAAATGTATAAAATTGCCAAATCGATTTTGGGAAAAGTCTGAACACACACGCAATTAGAACTATAGGCATAACAGCATGTTACTGAAATAATAGTTTTAGTAAGAAATGGTTTTAATTTGAAATTTCGAGAAAAAACTAATTAGATACAAAATCGATATCGACATAATAAATTATGTTCTGTTCGAAGGTGTGTCGGCTCCATTAAAATAACAATATACATGAAAGTTCCGTTTGCTGTAAGAGAAACCAATCGCAGAAATAATGGAATTCCGTTTTTTGTGCCTCATTTGTTGATGGTCAATCAAATTTCAGTTATTACGTACCGTGAAATTATTAAAAATAGTTTCGGAATGAAAGAATTTTTTCCTGTTTCAGCGGACATGGCGCGACTGGAAAAATCCCCCCTGCTGGCCAACGGCTACAATCATCCTCCCCATCTGAGCCATATGCAGTTTATGCAACTACCACATCCAGCGGCGGCGCACTCAGCCCTCCTATCACCTGCCATGCCCCATAACCTGAGTCGACACGATGGTTCCATCATCAAGAACCAGGGAATGCCCACCATGGAGGCGATCGCCAGGTAATGACTCATTCGCATCTTTTAGTTGAAACAATGCTGATGATTAAGTTCGAAGAGATGCCTCTAATTAAAACCGAAATCGCGTCGGTGGAGCACCGCTAACGTCGTAATCGTATTGTTAGAATAGCACCGAGTGGTTCGAAGAAGAAAACAGACAAAGCGAGTCTACCTGGAGAATTAATGACGGCGCTTCGTCGTGACGTGTACACGCATTCGTTTCAACAGATTTGCATTTTAATTACCAGGCCAGTGCTGAAATGATAATGACGACTACAACCGATTCCGAGTGTAAACAAGAACTAGTGCCAACGAGCCCCTTTTCTCTTACTTCTTCGTGCCCCTTCGGTTTCCAGCCCCAAGGGCTCTTTACGCCGGAACAGGTCAGTTGTTGATGGATGGAATATCGAAACAAGAATAGGTGGCAAATGTAAAAACAGCTGATGCAAAAACGGATCCTGTACATTCTGTATGTGGAACATCAGAGATCGGACGTCGAGAGGGAATGGTGAACGCGAAAGTCCTGTGGTTCCTCTTTCACTACCCCAAATATTTATCTAGTGCGACACTGACCGCTCACTGCTTGATATTTGCATTTCTGTTTAAATTTACGTTAAACGTGCGAGAAGGAAAAGTAATTTTTTTTTAACACCCCGTGTCTTGCTAAAGAAGTGGAAATGATCAAATATTGTGTTACAGTTGTAATGGTTTTTTGTCCATTATATTATGTTACAAGTGGATCCTCTCATTATCCGAAAAACAAAACGAAAAGTGCAGGTCGAGTTGGAACACCTTGAGAAGATCACCGCACTGTCATAATATTCTCGTTTAACTAACTGGTGTGGGTGTGGCAAAACGATGACGTATTGGTGTTCTCTTTAAAGCTTTCGCACTTTATGTTCCGGAGTCTGGGTTCGGGGGATGCCCAATTCGTTCTCAACACATTGCCACGGTTGCTAGACTGCGTCGATAGATGGCCCACGATACGCCACTTTTTTAAGGTCTTAAGTTGTCACTTAAGCATTTATTAAAATCCATGTTTCTACTCCTATACCCATAAGTCAACAGTGTCCAGCTGAGTTACGCTGATAGATTAGCATATAACCATGGCAACCGCCCCACGATACGTGTTTTATACGTTTTGCTTACATTATTGTACATGCATGTTTTACACATGTTTTATGCTTAGAATTCTTCAAAAATGTCAAAAAAAAAACTATTTTCTCATAGACTGAAGAACGGGTTTTCAGTAATTCTGATTAATAGACCTGGGAGTCGATTCTTGAAATCCACTAAAGCAACTCTGTCTTTGAATGACGTCAAAATGACGCATGTTCTGGAATGTTTAACATTTGATAGTATGAACTTTATGCAATTTTTGACGTTAATTCAATGCGCAGTTCTCCAAACGAATTTTGGACCAGTCCGAAAATGTGCCCCTCAAGTACAAACATGTCGTTCAATGTGACATCATCATCATGTTCATTATGCACTATGAGAAATTAAAGACGCGGTCACACTAAACCCGGGTCATTAGTCCTGGTGGCGGCAAACTAATGACGCTAAGCTTCGGTTGCGAAGTTATAAATGGCGGCGTTTATCCGAAAACGGCGGCGCATCGTCCACCTAATCCAGCTCCCGCCCCCTTTACGTGTCACACTCAACGAGCTCCCGGATTTAAGTTCAAAGATCTGCCTCCCGGAGTCGAAAGTAGTTTCGAGTTTATGCAATATTTAATGCGACAAACATTCCGGGATTAGGAGGAAAATTAGTTTCGCGTGCGAAAGACGGATTCCGGGGCTCCAAAGGAGAGGTTTAAGTAAATAATGATGGAATGGAGGAGAAGGGCTTGTTTGCAAATTTTATATCGTATGGGGCAGTGAGCTGCTTCCCGCCAAAAGCGAAGGAAATAAATTAAGGGTTTTTTAAATTTGTTTCAGATCTGGCATTTGGGAGAACTGCAGGGCAGCCTACGAAGACATCGTCAAACATCTGGAAAGGTAAGTTTTTCTCGGTAGGGTTGAAGCCGTTTGTCTGGTCCCCCGGGGGCTCGTTTCTTCAGGCAGATAATGAAAACAAAAACCGACGCAGATTTATTTACAATTAAATTTAAAGTAAATAAACGGTCGAGGCGTAAACGAAATCCGGAACTGTCCGAGCGATTAACGGGAAACGGAATTAACAAAACGCCGGCCCGGGACTCAAATTCGAATTAAGGCCCCCGAAAATTAATGAATTTCAGTCGAGACACGGACCCGGCCAATTAGCTAGACAAGGCGAATATTTCTTTGCCTCCTGCTCGCTGCAGATGCTGATGGAGCTGCTGGCACTGCTCCTGCCGGATGGATATTAATAGTTTGAGATTCGATGATAACTGTGACGTATTAATAAATTACCTTTCGATTATAAAATTCAATTACACCTCCGGAAGATAATTCCTCCCTAATCCCGGCGAAGCAATAAACCACGGCAGAAGAGGTTAAAGCGGCCCAGTTCCACGTCATCACCACGAGATATATAATCCAATCCGGCTGCCACAATAGGGACAATGAGAAATCATATAATTCTCGTGACAGATTTATGTAATGCCCTTGTAAGATTTTCTATTAACGGAACACCCCCAAGTGTGGCCCTGTAAATAAAACCAACCACTATAACTGCGGGCTTTATGAAGTTCTAGCACGCAGTTTGGTTATCCCTGGAGGTTAAATTAATAACTAATATCGTTTTCGTATAGAGTTACGCGTTATTTGAAGTCAACTAGAAGATTATTCTGTCGTTGAAGAATCTAAGGAGGAATTTTATCATGTTGAGAATAGCATTACGCGTTGCTGTCAAATAGAGGCTCGTGCGGCCTTGTTGGACGAACGTCGACCCGAACTCATCCGAGTTCGATGGGATGGCGAGTGCGTGGATTGAAGCGAGATGCTCTCAGGCACTCGACGTTCTGTCGCACTCTGTCAGGTTTCGGTCTATGAAAACAGAGCCGCGCAGGTCCGTATTAAGACTATTTTTGAAAAAAGTATACTTGACAAGCAATTGAGTCTTACGTGTAAAATTTGCCTTTCGTACTTTTCGTGCTTGTAATCCGTCCCAATGTCATTCCATTTTGTGAAAGGATAATTTCATAATCCAAATCGATGAAAAATCCAATAAACTGGTTCACCCCGCGTACATACATTTCACTGCGTGACAACACGTCAAGTTGTTTCGGGAAATATTGGCGGAGAAAACTATGGAAAACCAATTTTGAAAGTGACAAAATGTGCCTTGACAAATTGGTTTCGAGTCGTTGATTGGCTACGCGTGAAAATTAACAAGACGTAAAGGAAAAAAACTAAAAGTGTCGACGCTCGTAGATTAATTAGAGACAAATGAGACGAAAACAGAGCCGAACGGTCCATGAAATGAGTCTCTTTCATCATCAGGGCCTGACAGGCAACACGATGCTCTCTTGTTAAGGCTAATAAGCATAATACGGTTTTTTCTTGCTACGCCCGATACCTTTGAAGATAGAAAGATAATAATTATCGACGAATCTCAAAATAAAGAAACGTAATATATCTGTCACGATGATTTATTTCCTCAATTACGTGGGATATATACGCGTTATTAATTGATTTTTAATTTTGACAAAAGCTGAGCCATGTTTCTTGTCCGGCGATGCTTATTATACCTCTACGGCTGCGCCTCGAATTATCATAACTTTATAGACGGGAAGATTTAAAATACGCCGAGTGAGAAAGAGAAAAAATGGTGTCTGATTACCTTGAAATAATTTATTTAATATGTAACCGATTTATCATGCGTCTGTGGCATTAAAATACCCGTGTATTTTAATTAAAACCTCGCTTGTTGGACTTGTACTTGCGGTTCATCTTTAATTAAACAAATAAACCAATTCGAGCTCTCTGTTGACCTGCCCACGCCCTCACTCCGAATGCGAAAAAACTTAGCAGCACAGGAAAAAGACTATCGAAGGGGAGGAAAGGGTCTTTTTCTGCGAACATAAACCCCAATTTGGGGGTATTTCCGTTGTCAAAAACTAATCGCGCACCTTTAAAATAAAAAGCCGGAGCGTGAAATCAGATTTCGCATCACGTTTCCATTATTAACTTTCGCGGATGTTATTTTTTATTCAAATCGCGGACCCTAGTGGCCTCCCCACACCTTCCCCAGAGCAAATTTCCACCAGTGCGGTACCACAACGCGAAACTTTAAAGAACTATTTAACACCAAGATCACGTCTCATTAGCAATCCGATGCTTTGGCGACGTAGGGACAGGTTAGTTCAGGTTAGTTCAGGTTAGGAATTTGTCTCGTTTGTTTTGAAAGATTGCTTATTTCACTTCACAAACGGAGCGCCGCTGGGCTTGATCATTTGTCATCCGGCATGTCATTTCTGGGTTTTTAATGTCGCCGGGACTTCTTAAATTCGAGCCGCGACAACTCTTGATGACTTGTAAAGCAGTCCTCGGAGAGGCGGACGAAATTTGTCTTTTTTCTCATTTTATTATTTAAATGCGGATTTAAAAGGCAATTTCGGAGACAAAGGGGACGAAGCGCCGCGTGCTACTTTCCACCCCTTAATTTGGATATATTGGGTTGTTGAGATCGCATCGATTACGCTGATATGACTGGATGCGTAGATGAAAAAGGAATTGCTGACATTTCTAATTCTCAGTGTTTGTTCTGTTATTTGGATGATAATTGACCCCATCAAATCCTACTGCGAGATATTTGAAAATCACTCAAATGTTGAGCGTATACTCGTTTAAATCGAACTTCTTATTAGAAAATTAACGAAAACATACGATGAAATGGTGTCCGATTGGATAATCGCAAAATTGCTACATTTCCCGTGCCGCCCTTATTAAGTAATTTACGTGTCAACTATTGACATAAATCGCTCATTATGTGCCCTCAATAGCCGTGTAACTTAGAATATGGCAATGCCAAAACTGTTATAACTCGGACATCATTTTGCCTGCGTTTCATGAACTTCTGTATTAAATGCACGTCGGTATAAAATCCGCCGGATATTTTAGAAGTGTCTCAAAAAGTGTCATAACTCACAAAAAGTTTCTGATGTCCAAGTATTTAAAGGAAAATGAGATGAGGTGATCGAAAATTGAAGTTGCTCCTGATGCGACATACCTGTTTTCCATGATACGTCACTCATTCCAGGAATATCCAAATATGCCGGTAATATTGACAAATTCGAGTGCGGATTCATATATCAAAGCTGGGCCCGAATCTGGGGGTTTAAACTTGATCCTGGCTTAGTGACGATCATGATTTGTAATGGCGGATGAGTCGCGACATTCTGTTACGTGCCGTCGCATTTTTACCATTGCTAATCGAGGGGGCTCGATGAACTCGTCCCGGAAGGGTTGTCGGAGCTCCGAATTATATCCGAGCGATTTCCTGATTTATTTCCTTTTGGTGAGAATTAATTGCGGCCTCATAAAGTGCTCTCGTTACACACTCAGTCGATAAATCCTGTACCCAGACGCACGGTACATGCGTGAATTATTTCTGGGATTTCTTCTTCTTCAGTCGCGTGATGAGTTCAGGATCACGCTACTTCTTCGGCTCAAAAAGTGATTCATATCGCGGTCTTTTTATTTCAGATGACGGACATATTAAAGGGCCGTGGCGCAGCAGTAGCCACCGATGTTACGATCCATTTTATTTATATCGGGACGTTCCGCTTAAAAGTCTGACGCACGCGAATTGTCAATAACAATAATTAACTAATTGGCGCATTTGCATGTTACCATAAATCTGCCGGAGAAGCCGGTTATGGGGGTTTCGTTCTTGTTTCTGTCTAATATACATGTTCAAGTGGGATTGCACAAAAAACGAGTGGGCGAAACAAGTCTTTTTCATCTACCGGTCTAAAAATCAATATCGGGTAAGTGCACGAAAAAATGACAATAGCACTAGATATAACGTTGCCGCCTTGTTCACAAGTTTCACACCTTGTCAAATAAGACGGCTGACGCGCGTCCAGTTGTCGGACTTTGTCAACGTCAAGACCAATTAAACTGGTCGCCATTTTGTTGTACGCACTTAGCACTTTTCTGGCCGTTGAATGTACGTGAATATACAAAAAATGAGTAATTCGGATGTAGTGTAAAGCGACAAATTCGCTTATCCTCCACTGGTCCGAAAATCGATCGAGGAACAGCGAGAGATATCGAGTTTCGTATACGCGGATTAACGAAGCATACCAAAGCCGTTCCGACTCCCAAAGAAATTCGTCTAATTTGACTGAAAACCGAATCAAACCCTTGTCCCAAGGACCGGGTAATCCGAAACCAGTCGTGGAAAAACGGCTGATTAGTCCAACAGGGGGTTCGATTTTAAAAACGTCGAGGACGATATTAAATGTGTCTTCATTGGCTTTTATATCATTTCGGTTTTCTCTGTTCCCATCACAGTCGCGAAATCCGGCCAGTCATCGCCCTCTCATCAGCAAATCTGGGAGAACAATCCAAGAATGCAATATGAAGATTAATTAACCGAGGACGGCGGCTCTTATCGCCCGCAAAACGCAAAACAGAAACGGTATACGGAGTCCTATTCAAACAAAACAGGAGTCATCCTGCGTTTAAAAAGGGAGCTGTGGAGGATGATACCAAGCTTCTCCCTCACGTGATGCAACAACACCAAGAAGTTATTTATACAAAAATGCACGATTAAGTCTTCTTTTGAAGCAACCCTGGATGCCGATTTCGACGGCTTTATTATTTCAACCGAACTCGCTGTGGCTGACAGTGGATACGGTGACATCCAGGGTTCAGGCCTGTCATTCCAGAATGATTAATCGCCTCATTTTAATAATAACGCGGATGTAATACTGCTACTGTGTATCACCTTTATTAAGGGAAGATGTCTTTTTACCCTCCGCTCCCCCCAGAAGGCCCGTCCGTCTATACCACCCGCCCTCCGCGAGACGTAACACCGCTTTGTTTTGACTAATTATCCAGAGTGTTTTGTTCCTTTATTAAATGCCAAATTAACAGTAGTTTGAAAGAACAGCAAACAATCTAAAACCCTCCTAACGACTCTAATTCAATGAAACTTTAGTAAACTTACAGATGTCAAAGTCTCCTTTAGAAAGGTTATGAAAACATGTGAGAAAATTATGGTCGGATTAGTCTCAACGCGAGCGCACTTTCAATTTTGGTCTTGCGCGATGATGCGTCACTCTCTCTCTCTCTCTCTCTCTCTCTCTCTCTCTCTCTCTCTCTCTTAATAGGTAGTTTTTGCCTGTCAAAACGATGAATTTTAATAAATACACTGAAGCTCTTGTGTAGTCGCGAAATTTTAAATGTGGCACTGGGGCACTGGACGCCATTTTATCTACGTTTTTCTCAGTTTTCTAACGAATTAGAACTTCGGTTTAATCCGAAGTCGAATTGTTTTTGGACAAACCGAAATGTTCCTGACGGAAGGTGCATGACCGGTGGCGCGTAGCTAATTCGCGCCATTTAATAAATTCCAAAGACGATCTTCTGCTTCTCATTAAAACCTTAATCTGACACGTACGAGGGACAATATCAGAACCCGCAGATCTAAACTGCCGGGCCATTAAAATGACAGATCAACAGTAGTAATCTCCATAATAATTTCTCCGTTCGATCTGTGTGTTGGACAAAAAAAACCCCGATAATGCGACACTGAAAAGACTCAAAAAGGTATAAATTCCACCATCGCCTGCGAATGATGGACGACATTTCAAGTCGGAATTTACATATTCCAACAAAAATCCGGCCCTTGAAAAGCAGAAGTCAGCACGTTTTTAAGTGGATTTAGTTTGCTTTTCAAATCGAATCGGCGGGGTTCGATTCCGAGGGTGAAAGGAGTTTTATTTGTCAGATTTATAACCTTCGGCCTTTTTGCTGCTCAGAAACTTCGAGAGGGGAGAGACATGATTCGCTAATTACTGTACCTCTGCAAGTCCGGAAATGAGCTTCTTATGTATCCCGGAGGAGACTTCACTGTTGCTTTCCCGACTTCAGCCCGGGTATTTGTTAACAAGGCACAACATTTCGTAAAATACAATTATAATATTAGATTAGAGGAGAGAGGCTAAGACGTTCCGGGGTCCTTGCATTATTCCCGTTCCAGTGGAGAAAGCTTGCCTTTAAGTGGATTAATTAGCCGGAGGCTGAATTAAAGTCTCGGTGCCATTTAAACTTTGTTTGAAAACGGAGATTATTATTTGCGGAGAGACGGCGCCCTCACCGGTCAGTCCATCCATTCGTAATGTTAAGTCAACATGGGGCGTTGAGTCCATTTCCTTGCGGAAAACCACCTTTTTGCGGCCTTCGTGTTTACCCAACATATCCCGCATTACCGTGGAAACATCATTATTCCATATTTGCCCAAGGATGGGCGCCGCTCCAATATTCATGCCGGCATAATTTATGCATATCCTTGCGTCAGCCCCGTTCGAATGTACGGTGGAGAATGGAATTAGCGCCCCAACGTAATGACCGAACAAGGTACGAGGACATAAAGCCAAACCTTGTATTGTGTGACTCCGAAAACTATTAAAGGACTAATCAGAATAGAGTTAAAGCGCTCCGAAGACGATAAGAATCTATTTGAAACGGCTCTAAGAGGTCCTAACGCAATCTCGGAGATCCAATTATTTCGCTCCTTGCAGTTTGACTCTAAATTAAACGCCATTTCTAAGCTAATTCCGTTTATGTGGATGCTTCTCGAATTGGATCTTCCAGACCCTTTTAACCTCTCATTCAGACTTTCTAAGACTTCGGTTACAAGAGGTGTCCTTGAATTGAATAAATCACCGCGATTATTTTCTTTTGGGTGATATGCCGTAAAAATACCCATGAATGTCCTGGCCAAGGAGGTGGCGAAAGGCAGGTGGTTTGTTTGAGCCGCATACAGAGGGTGCCACAAGTGACGGGGTTCCTAATTTCTCACCGCTTAAAGTTGACGAAGCATTTATATGGCGTTAGAGGCGGTATTCTTAGGGATACTTAAATATTCGGTCTCGTAATAATTTTCGCGAAAAATCTATTCTGTGATTTCCCCAGCTGAGAATCAAGCCCGAAAATCATCCCCTGTCGCAAGTACCTCCGCAGGTTGCATTTTGGAAGCACTCAGTCCTGCCCTGGCCGCTTTCATCGCATTTTTGATTAGTCATAGACACAATTTAAAACGCGAACCGGCGCTGATAGGAATCTGAATATGAAACGGTAGCCGCTATAGTCGGCGCTATTCGATTGAATTCCGATTGTAATAACTCAACGAGAGAATGGCCGATGGGCGTTCCCCCTTATTTTATCAAGATAATTACCTATTCTAAACGTATGTTTTTTCTTCACATTTCGGCACCTATCAGCTTCGGGACAAAAGAGGCCATTCGAATCGAACGTGCAGTACTATTAAGTTTCCTAACTCACTTTAATAGCAAAAAAGCGGTATGTGGTGCCCGCACGATGGGAAACAAGTAAAAACCGTGATGATGCTTAAGGAGGTCATACATGTAAATTTCTTTTTTTTGATTAATACCTGATAATTCGTGGTATTTCCTGGAGGAAGCAAAGTGAAACATCACAGAGGGCAAAAAATGATTAATTATTGCTGCCATACGTAATGCGCATACAGTAGCATTGGGCAGGTGTTAAACCGCTGTTATTCCGTGGCTGCCGGCCAAATTAAATTTGCAAATGACAGCAATTTTCCCTTTGATATTCGACCTTTTTATCACGCATTAGTAGCCGAAATTCCCAAGGTTTGTACGAATGGAAACTAATACCTTTTGTAAACCAAGATATGCCTTGTTTTAATTAAGGCAACAAGCGCACGCAATGCCGAAAGTCTCTTAGCTAAAACCCCAATGGGAGGTTGAGTATCAATTTTCTCCAGTGGTGTGCCGAACTAGGTCCCGATGCGAGACTCGGACGAATTTGTAATTTTGCCGATTGAAGACGGTTTCAGAATCCTCCCTACGCGGAAGTAAAAAAACCCACCATGGGCGTAAGAACTGAGTGCGGAAATGAGGTCTATTTCCTCTGGCTGCCTCTGATTAGCGCTCGCACTGCAGCTGCGTTCGTATCAATGAAATTCGTTAATTACAGTCCTGGCGCGAAATCAAAACTCATCCCAGTGGAAAATCTTGCCAGGAATCCGGCGGCCCGAAATACAAGAAATTAATATTGAGTCCTCATAACCAGAGGGTGATTAGCATCTAACAGTAAGCGCTGCTAATCATTATTTAATAACTCTCCTGTTCGCGACTTGTCCTGATTGGTCGCTAATTGCCCCGAAACGTAATTAAATTTTGATCAGCCCACGTCAGGATTTCACCCCCCCCCCCCCCCTTAAAAAAAAAGACAACCGCGTCGTGAAAATTAACTGCAAATAAATGCAACTTTTTTCTGGATTAATTAAACTAATTATTAAATTTTATTGCGTTTAGAGCGGCAAAAAGGGCCTTCTCACCCTTAACAAGGCCACATGTCGTTTATAAATGAGGCAGTTGTATCTCGAAATTTGGCAATGCATGAAGACAGTTCAGTGTATATGAAGAGGGCGTGTTCCCCCTGCACACTTTTTTCTTATTACAGGATAACAAATGTAGACAGGCTGATGATTTTTAAAGCGACCCAAAAACGCGTCCGCTAACTGAATTAAAACGCTGCAGCGTCGGAATTTCGCAGCTGCTACTCCTGCTGACAAATGACCGACTTCAGTTTTCCTCTTATTACGAATTTGTGTATTGTGTGAAGATGAATCTGTACTCCTTCTAAATATTAAAGAAATTAGTCATCACACGCTGCAATCGCAATGCATTTGCATGTGCATCACGATTACAGTAGTCGAAGGTGTTGCTGAATGGCCGAAATCAAAAACCGCATTGACTCCCTCATCCCTGGGTCCATGACGCCAGTCGTCCATATATGGGATAATGTGTGGACAAGATAAAATGCATACAAATGCAGATGACCACATGAAGATGCAAGATGTTGACCTTGTGGTATTACGAGTCCGCTACATAACTTACATTCGAAAATAACCGGAAACTATCTGGTGCCTGCAAAGATTGATTCCACTTGGGTATCGAACGGGTATCTGAATAAATTCTTGATTAAATAATAATTAAAAAAAAACAAGCATTTACTAGGATCCTGTATGAAAAAAATAAAAGAAACTGTATATGAAAAGCATGTTGATACTTACGAAGGATTCAATATTTGAAAATTTTCAATATGTTGGACCACTGGATGGTTTGTCAGGGGTCCAGAGATGTTTTACTAATTTTTTTGCGTGGACTATGTGAATGACTAATTTTTTCAATATTTGGATGAACTATAGAGTCGCTTAACTGTAGGTGCAACAAAGTGGCGACTCGTAAATTTGATGGTTCCAGGGAATCGTCTTTCGCCAAACCGCTTTGAGGCAATAAAGCAGGTGATAAATTGCGGGGCCATAAAACCATTCCATAAGGAATAACAAATAATATGTAAAATCAAATAATGCCGCTAAAACTCCCTCTATAGGCAGACAAGCCTTTATGACTTCTTATACGATATGCTCCTGCAATCATTTTCAATTTGCTCTTCTCGGCGAATAACTGCAATAAGATAAATTTAAATTTATTGTCCTTGGGAGGATCCTCTTTTCCTTTTTCGTGTTCGCGTATTATTACTTTTTAAGCGAACGGCCCTGCGGGTGATAATGAATGTGTTAATTTTAGGAGAATGGCCCTCGTTCCAGAACGGGCAAGGGTTTGAGGGGATTCTCAGTGTCCGTCCGAATTTAAGTCCTGGATCTAGCGTTAATTAAAATTTCCAGAGTGTTTGTTTTCCGAAATGAAGAGTGTCGCACGGGTTCATTTCTTTGTAGCCCGACCGTAGGATTGATATTTAATACTTTTTCGGTGGGTTATTTTTAATAAAGGATTATTCGCCCGTTTCACGGTCTTGAAATCTCGTTCACTAGTCTACATGCGGATAATCCACGAGTCATTAATATCAATTGAAAAGTTATTTAATAAGGAGCATCTCCACCCTTTACCTGAAATTTTATCAATCTCGCCTCTCCCTCAATTCCCCATTACGCCGAAGAATATTAAACAACGCGTCTGCAACTGAAATGAAAATAATGAAATAATAATGAAACAAGTCGACGAGAGGGGCAATGATTACATCAAAGCAAGGGTTAAACTACTGGAAAAGAAACAATGAGACGGGAATATCTTGCTCGTTTCTTAATAACGCAGGCTCGTACTCGCCCGCGTTTACCGGCAATAAATACCGAAAATCATTTAATTAACAAAAAGAAACGTCGAATCCGAACATTGATGGCATATCCAGGTGTCGCCCCTTCTGCACCGGGAGCGACTTTTTAAAATTCCGACTTTATTGGACATTAAACGAAACCTGCACCTTTATACCTAAATAATACGTCGCGGGAAAAATTAATTAATTCCCCCTACTCCGAACCCAAACAAAAGACAAATGCATCGCGTATCGAGTGTCAACTGTCAAGGGGGGCACCGACATCCCTGACACTAACGACCCTCCCCGTAACGACCAACTTTTGTTTCTAAAATATGATTCTTTATAATTATTTACATGCGGATTAATTATTGTTGCGGCGATGGATGGTGGGTCGGGCTCGACGAACTCCTCAGGGAGATTGTTTAGGAGTAATTTAAGAAGGATGGCTACGAACATCGGTGTTATTCGAAACCGAAGAAAGATAATGGCCTGCGTTGCAGTAGTCATCGCGTTTGTTCATACAGAAAAATCCCAGATAATACCGTAATTTTCGACTCTTGTCACGCTTGGCAAAGTGGCTTCCACGGAAGCCGAAGGCTCTAGTATCGACGCTGAAACGAGCCATCGAGATTGGCCCATCTCTACTCATATGAGCGGCACCGGGAATTATGCGGCCGATATATGTAAACGTCTCATCAGCTTATGACGGTAAGGTAATGTGTCACATTCTACTGACGCGCCACCTGTGTGTTGGGCGACTAATCTGTTTTCAACTGCGTCCTTAGTCCGGGCGTTTTTGAATTATTTGATACTTTCGAGTGGTGAATTCCGAATTTAAAGTGTTCTGATGTTGGTTCTCAGGCGATTTTACGACTCTAAGTGACCGTCAGCGGGGTGGACTTTTCGAGCACTTGCTCTAAATTCGGTTTAGTGTGCGAGGAAGGGGGCATCCTTCCCCTCTAACGAGAAGTAATAAAAGTCGTTCTTAATTTCGATTTCTTTCTCCATTTACCTCGCGGCGAAGCGCATAAAATAATACGTAATGTAATAGAAAGCCATCGCTTAATTTTTTAATGGCCAAATGCTTTTAGAGACGTCCTGACTGACGATGAATATTTTAAGCCGCCCGCTAAGACCGCGGGAGAACAACATTAAGAGCTCCATCCACCGGGGAGAGGTGCGGGAGGGGTGCAGGAAGCTATTGCTACAATTTCAGCTTATTACTCCCAACTCGGGACCTCAGGTGTGGACTTGGTGTGGAGATACGATTTTAGCGAATTAGGAGACGAAAAAATAAGCGTTTTGAGGGTGTGGCGGTTTTACGAGCCAAAAAGGATGATTTGATGTGGTTGTTTCATTCGGGTAATTTCGGAGGAGAAGCGCATTTGGAGGGCTCATCAAAGCTTTCATTTACAAACGTAAAACGCTTAAAGTAAGACTGAGGACTCCTGCGGAGATCCATTAACGGCCCCCCCTCCAAATCCCCATTTATGAGATCTGCCCCGGAATATTGGCAGCGCTTTAATAAGAAAAACAGATGTACTTTCCCTTGGCCATGTCAAGTTTGATTGTGTGTTAACGTTATCACGTATGAAATTTTCAATTTCATACAAAACGTTTTCGATGATTGATCGAGTTTCCGTTTTCTGGAGCCATCGTGCATGTGTTCCTGTGACGTATCATGTTTTCTTGATAAATGTATCCCGACTTGACGAAAGATGCTTTTGATATCGGCTGACGGTTGCCTTCAAATTACTCCGTTTCGAATCAAAGTGGGAAACTTTCGGGACGCGTACGTGCCCCGATTTCATAACTTATGCCGGATTTGATATTAAGTTTTCCCATTTTCTCCCGATAAAATTCGAGATTACGAGGACCGTTTTGTTGCAGGTTGAGGGAGGAGAGGTGCGACCCCGAGAGACCCATACCGCTAGACCAGAAACCCAGGGACCTCAGCAGCCCCAGAAATGGTAAGTTTGAAGAACAAGTTGCGTAATAACCCGTTGTGTAATAATCTTCGCTTACCGCTGACACTCTCATTACCTCCCGATAATACCCGCGACGTTCCGGCTTCGAAAACCGCAATCGAGAGGCTCCTCGCACCGAAATAATAAGCCCAAACAAGCAAAAGAAGACGAAGAACGTTTGCAATTTAAGCCGCAATATTTTACATTAATCTTCGGCTTTGACAGCGGGATGCCTTCGTATTGCGATCGATACAAAATAAATAAAAAGTTAACCACCGGCCAGTGCTGTTAACTCGCAGGCGATTTAATTAATGGCCCTGAAAAGTGGGACTTAGATCGATAAATTTCCGGGAGTCCGTTTTTTCCTTCACCCAGTGTTATCTTCTGTTGCAGGTTCGCCGACTGAGCACAGTCCGGTCCTGAACCTGTCAAAAAGTGGGGGAGGCAGTGCCGGATCCCTGGGGGACATTGACCATTCGGGGAGTGAGGCCGATGGTCCGGACGCCCCACCCTCTCCGCGGTCCCCTAGATCGGCGGTGGAGGACGAGGATGAGGACAACATCTCGGAACCCGAGGACGAGGAGGAGAAGGATCAAGGTACGTGATTACCAACAATTTCCATGGCTGCACAACATTTACGTCCGACTGAAGTCGTGAAATATGTCCGGCTAATTTGTTTGTTTTCGGTCATGGGAATGTTGTTAAGCGAGGAGGTATAGATGGCTTCTTGACATGCTCTTTCTTCTCGCTTTTGACGGCTCAACTCTGCGGGCTTGATTAATCACCTTTGATAACTAACCTGAATTATACTCAGCCAATTAACGAATAAAAAACATAATTTGCACTTTAAATTTCCCTCTTGTGATGGCCATTAGACGACAATAATTAACTAGTTACAGGCTTTGATGTACGATTGAGCAATCAATAAGTCAGGAACCATTCTCATATGAAATGGGCATATTAACGGCTGACGTAAAGTAATAACTCAAAAGTACTGTCGATGTAGGAAATAAACGATAATAACACCCATTAAGGCCCAGTCGCGCAATAAAGAAAATTGATGCAAAATGCACAAGTGTACAAACCAATACTTAGGCTACGTTTAGGCGCAATTAACTCTATCTTGATGTTAGCTGGGATTAGTTTTGTTGGTTAAATTCTTCCTCGCATTTAAGACAATCTTCGGAGAATTATTGTGGTTTAGTCACTTGAGAAATTTCAATGAAATCCTGCCATTAGTAATGCAGAAAAAGTTGCGCCGCAGTCGGCGTCTCAGAACGCATATGTCACGCGTCGTTTGTCAAAAACCAAGAGTCACTTGTCAGATGCCGGTAGTCAATCCTCTCATCTTTTTTCTTGACGGAACTTTTCCTGTTTTCAGACATGGACGATGGTGACCTGCCGCTTCCCGCCGCCCCCGGCAGCGACTCCCACCAACAAGCCGCCCTAAATTACTCGACTTTAGCCAGCACAATGGCGAACGCCAACGGGCCGGTGCCCGATCCCGGCATCTCGTCCACCGAAACCCTCCTCAGGAATATACAGGGTCTGCTCAAGGTGGCGGCGGACAATGCGCGCCAGCAGGAACGGCAGATCAACTACGAAAAAGGTACAAATAGTAACATGGTGTACTTGCTGAGCCTCGCCCAGTACTACATGTACCTGGCGGCCACGCACAAAAGTTAATTGTGTTTGTAGTGAACTTCGTTAGTCTGTTTACATAGGGAGGAGGAAGCGTGTACATATTTATTTATTTGGTTTCAATGAGCGTTAGGTGACTTGTGTAAAAAATCCTGCAGTATCTTGATCTCCTTTTTAACTCTTAGTCTTGTACAATCTCACTGTGTAATATAAAATAGCGTGGACATATCGACCATTTTGGTTCTGTATTAACCCTGTACATTGTTCTACTATGTAAAAGCTTCTCGTGTTCGAGGCAGTTTACATGCATTCATGTCTATATAAACACACACACACACACACACACACACACATACATACATACATATATACATACAAACATAAATACAAACATAAATACAAACATACATATATACACAAATACATACATACATACACATACACATACACATACACATACACATACACATACATATACACACACACACACACACACACATAGACACACACACACACACACACATAGACACATACACACACATACATACAGGGCAAAATCGCTTTTCACACACCTTTCCTGCCAAGTAGCGTTCTACGAGGACTGAGTAATATATCTCCGCGTTTGAGGCTTGTGTGGAGAGTGGTTTTGCCGCCAGGGGGCTACCGCTATGGGCCTGACAAGCGACAGTGATGGATTTTGTTGTCTGTCAGCTGGAGTTAGCATATTATATAAATATGTGCCATTGCGACTAGAGTAGATATGTTTGATTTATTTAACTGAATTCCTATAGTTAATTTATGTTATTATTATTTAACGACGAATATACATAACGATTATTATAAATAATAATAAATAAATAGTAAAAAATGGGCTGGAAATTTTGATGCGACTCTGTAAATATTTTATTGTTGGCGATTGCTGTGGACGCGATCCCACGTTGCTGCATTAGACGACAGTACCTCAGTAGAAAATCAAAATTTTCTTCCCACCCTAAATTGATCAGTAAACCTCTGTTAGATAAGATATACTAAGTGTGATGTAAAATGTTATCTCTCAAAATTCATAAAATAATAAATAAACGAAATTATTTAAAAGCGCAAGTTTTTAATTGCCCCAACCCTCAAGACGAACAAAATTGGCAAACTCCTTTAGATTTTTGGTTCAAAACCTCAAATGGCAGTTGGTACCCATAAAGTACTCAAAACAGATACGAAATCCACCGCTGTTGCTTTGATCAGTAGGTGATAGCAAGCAGAACGCAGGGAAAGTGTAGTACCACTCTCTATCGATCGTAAATCAAAAACCTTTTAACAACCTACAATTAGTAACAAAGTCGTTTCTTTATGTGCCACTAATCAGAGTTCAGAAATGCTTCACGATTGTTCAAAGGTCAAAAGAGCTCTTCGTTTCTTTGGACGTTTATGATCGCTGGATGGGTGTGCGTTGAAGAGATCTTTTCGGGTATTGATCGGGTCATTTCTCCATTCTGAAAAAATGTGGTTTGCCAATTTTTGTTGTACTACACCAGAATATGTTCTGCAGGGCAATAAACCGTACATCATGTAAATGGACCGCATTCCCCGAATGAAACATGCGACTATAAAAACCCAAAACGTCGGGTCTTTATCTTTTTGTTTTGTTAATTTTACGACCGAAAATCCGAACTTCTTTCCGAAAAGGGCAATCTACATAATCGGCCATATGGGCCGCTGTCTTAATGCCGCCCCGTTTAGGAGATCGCTAAGATAGCCCAGCCCGACCCTGGGGGTGCAATTAGGGACTATTTTTGACTTTCGATGCTCGTATGGCCAACAGACCCATCAATCATTTAGTCAAAAGGAAAAAAAAACCGTTAAATGGGTCAGTTTTTTTGGGTTTATGTTTACTGAGTACAAAAATTTCGAATGAAAGCTCGGATTTTTTGCCGCTTTGGAGCAGCCATATCTCGGAAATCTGTGTACAAGCCTTCACAAACCAGGCGCTAATATCACTTATTATTTCTGGGGCCCAGAGCTACTCTGACGTATAGCGTTCTCAAGTGTCTATTTTTAGAACCTATTTGAGATCCATATCTGGTGGTAGAAACTGAAAATTTCTTGAAAACTCTCCTGACGCGGGGAGAAAATTTTGATCGCCGACACCTCGGCGGTTTACGCCCCGAAAGATGTCTTGGTTGGCTCCGCGAACTCGCACACACTGTACCCCCATCGGGTATCTAATTCCGAGTGAGTTTAACAATTACTTTCGTTGCCCTTACTGGATTTTGAAGCATCCAGGAGGTCAGCAGTACAAGTCTCTGCATCACCTAAATTTTCCCTTGAAACAATCTGAAATTCGTCCGAATTTGATTTCAGGCAGTGTTGTTCTATACGAATCTTGTCGAATTACACAGGTTAACCGCACGATCAAATTAATTCAGATTAATTTTGAACTTTTCAACGTTCTTTTCCACGGGGAATCCTGCAACCCCACTTAAATTCCAAATGCAGTAGTTAAGCCGCAGCCCCGTGTCCCTTTTATTTTCTAAGATGTGTGTGTTGAGCCCTGTGTCTCATAGAGCACAAGTCGACACGGGAACTGCGCTATCTACCGTGCACTGATTTTTATCGTTTGTCGACGAGGGAACAGACCGCCCCTTGGGGGGCACAGTGCGACCGCCCTTGTAGAGTGGAGAGCTAAATAAAGGTACCATGGATTGCCCCATTCGATCGACTTAAGTGCGTGCTGCGCCTTAAAATATGACGAAATTTCTCCATAGTTTCTACAAAGTAAAATGTTCTCAAAATAATCAATGCGTTGCGTATAATGGGTGGTACATCTAGCCACCTCATAACCATAATGGTGTCGCTTCAGCCCCATCTAATTACACCGAAAAGAGGCAATTTTTAACATGTTTCCGAAAAACAATAATTAAATAACCCCATGCACGAAATCGAGCCCATTTAGGATTTAACTTTTTGCGGACTGGAAATGATATAGAGGCGTAATTTGATATTCGGTAATAACATGGTGGGATTGATTGGCTGGCCCTCAAAATAATCGGCCCAAATTACTATTGGCATCTCTTCCGATATTAAATGATATTTCGTCTCTTTGAGGGGAGTTAATAAGGTGCAGTTAGCTTTATAGCCCCAACACCTGTTTCTCTGCCTTCCTTACGTTTTTTTTCCCTCGTCGCGCTAATATGGAGAAAGCGCTCTCCTTTAATAAACCCACGTGGAACTTTGCCATTTGGCTGTCGGCGCGATGTCAGCCCCTCTCCATCAAGAACAATCCCGAAAGGCGACGGGTAGGCAATACATATCAAAATAATCCCGATTAGTACAATTAAAATATTAAATTTCCATCTCTGAGGCATCAAGATTCGAACTTATAAACCGCTTAGGGGAAACTTGGGTCTGTCGTGAAGGGTACGGGGGAGCAAAGCCTAAGTAAGCGCCCGGGGGGCAGTTCGGGCCGCTTCCCCGCATTCAAATAAACCACGCAAGAATTTACTTACAGTGAGTAACGTTAACATTCGGACACCGCCATATTTCATTTTACAACTATCGTAATGTTGTCCAAGTCACAATTAAAATTATGGGAAATAATATGTTTCATTAAAATACGTGTTCGATTAAGATGTAACTTAATTTTCATTGAAATAAATACAATTTCTAACAACTAACAAAATTTAAATTGAATTAGGTGGAAATTTTTGCTTGCTTCGATATTTGGACGCCACTGGCAGTTTTTTCTTAATTACCACATGCTAGCAAACAATTTATTTTCTTAGTTAATATTTTGTGGGACAACCATTGTTATCTATAACGGCCCGTAAACGTTTAGGCATATCGCAGATAATTTTTTTCAAATAATCTGAATATGATCTCATTCCTGTTTTAATCGTTGTTTTAACGTTTCCTTCGGAGACATTTCAGTTTTTCTCATTTGTCGATTTAATTCGTCCCATAGGCGTTCGATGAGATCCAGGTCCGGTGACTGGGGCGGTGGTTGTAATACCTTAGGGCAATTGTGAAGTAAATGCTCCTGTACTAAACGCGATTTGCGCTTGGGATCACCATCTCGGTAGGATTTAATAGTACTTGAAATTTCCATTTTCTAGGCACTTTGACGTAAATTATTTTTTGAAATATTCAAATAAAAATGTTTATCCATTATAAATTCTATAAAACGAGTTCGCCTACTCCAAATGTTGAAATACGTCCCTATACAAGAACACTTTCATTTCCATGTTTTACAGTAGGTTTAATATTAATTATTTCGAATTCTTCACCATTCTTTCGCCACACCATTCTTAGGCCATCGAACTCGAAAATGTCGTATTTACTTTCATCACTAAAAATAACGTCATTCCACCAAGTATCACGCTTCCAAATAAACTCTTCCGCATGATTCGATCTTCTTCTTCGGTTGACTTCACTAACAAATGGTTTTTTCCTAGTCACTCTTCCATCGTGTCCATTTTCTTTTAATGCTCGACATATCGTTTGAGAATGGACTTGTTTTCCAGTGTACCTGAAGAGTTCGTCGTCTAATTTTGGTGCGCTCATTGCTGGATTATTTTTTATCTTTCAAAGGACGGTTCTCTTATTACGCCCACGCAGTGTCTTTGGTTGCCCCCTTTGGGGTGTAGACTCGATGCGATCCTCTTGTTTAAATCGTCTAATCATGTCCGCCACTGCACTCTTGCTTGCGTTGCGTAACTCGGCGATTTCCCTGTAAGATTTTCCATTAGCATTATGGAAAATCACAGGTTGTCATTTTGCCCATTGATGGTACGACGAATAAAATTTAACCAAAATGATTTTTTCATCATCACCTGAGTTTATTTGCATGTATCAAAACGAAATCCCAATAAAATTCCAGAGCACTAAAACATATTTTATAGTGTCCGAATATTAAAGTAAACCAGAATTTACACCTACTTTCATTTTAATTTTACTGTTTGTTGGAAATTTTTGCTTTTTTACAAAGAATATTACATCAGCTATCAACGGAACACGTATTTTATAAACTAAATTGTTTTGCGTAGTATTAACTGCGATTTAAGTAAAATTACTGACAATGAAATGAAAATATTTCAGTGTTCGCAAATCAGTTACTCACTGTATATTATGCCGCCCTGCTCAGCAGAGGACGCGCAAATTCGTTTTGCCAAATTTTGAGAAATCACTCAAGAATCGAAAAATTGTCGGTGACGGACAATGCGACAACTAGGCAGGTTAATCAGGTTGGTGAGTCCAGCGACTCAAGGTTAGATCTGGTTGACGTGACAAGGCCGGCGCCGGGAAATAACTTTCTGTCCATCGGGACGGACGGTGCGAAACAGGTGCGCGATTAATATAAATTTCTTTGCACTTGCACAATCAAATTTCCAGCCAGAAAATCCTTGGGACTTTCCGATGCTTTTCTCTTCGTTAAACCTATGATGGATGCACCTTAAAAGTGTCTCAATGCATTTCTAGTTTATTCGCGACTAGCTACGCAGCTAAAATTTGAACGCAGATATGATAAAATCAAAAACGTTTGCGCCTGAAAGTAAACGCGTTTGAAATAACGTTGGTCGCTAACGCACGGCAGCTCGAGAGTTGCGTGCCACCGTTAGATCCTCCACCGTCCGCGTCCTGAAAAATCCGAATTAAAACATGAAAAAGTTTTCGAATCGGAACTAACCTCCGGTGACAAATCAGCAAACAAATCTAATTTAATTCAAATAAAAAGTTAAGGGAGATTTTCAACGCACGGCTGCCCGATTCAGGCCGCGTCCGTCAAGTTAGGACACGTTGCATTAGCCCTTTGCCGCCTTTAATTACACATCAATCCCAGTCTTATCTATGCCACGAACAACATATTACAAATACAATATTAATAGATATCAATTTCCATTTCCCGTATTATTTGCCCGGGTAGATAAATTGGGTAAACATGATTAAAAGCTTTTGCTGTTTGTTGCCTCGAAAGGCTCAAGATTATAACTCAGAATCAATAGTACCGGGGTACTAAAACAATAACAGGTGGATATTTGCACATCGCGTAGCTCGTATTATCAGCCCGGTGCAAATATTATTCGAAAAATGGCACAATTCCGGAATCTGGAGGAGAAGGAGTGATCTCCAGGCCCTCAACCAACGACGTCATATATTAAAGATACGGGAATTAAAAGTGTAACTTTGGAAATTTCCACATCCACATGCGTCCCGCGGGATGTTAGCGGGAATTTAAAATAAACCTTGATAAAAATGCCGTCGTGCTCGGCGGGTAATAACAAAACTTTATTCGAGGCTTGATGGGGTGGAGGGCCTATAAACCGCAGTTACCATGTATATCTTTCTTTACGATATGTAAGCAAGCCCGACAATAAGTTGGGTAACCAATTTGCATATGTAACTATGTTTCGGATATTGCCTCTCCTTTTATAAGACGACGGAGCGTATGTATGGGCTCTAATAAGAATTGCCACTGGATGAGAACGTTCTTTACGACAATGGGAGAAAAGAATTGCGGATTAGGCCCCTCGGCTCATCAGCCGAGCGAAGGGACGAATTTAGATTCTAAGGGTATGGAAGTTTTCCACTACGTTAACGCACGGAGGAATCGTCTCATTGCACCTGCTCAGAAATTCCTATCAACAATCGCCAATAAATTTGCGCTGGCAATATGCAAAAACGTGGCGCAGAGTGAGCCACTGGTGCCCAGTGGGCAAGTTGATTACTAACCAGGAATCGACGGGTTATTATCGACGATTTGTAGTGACAAGTTAATGGTTTAATTGATGCGAATTGGGTTATTTCTGCTCCCAGCCTCCGTCATTTGAGGCCTCCAAACAGTGCCGGCTTCATGGGGGGGCGAGGCTGGGCGACGACCCAGGGCGGCAGACCAGAAGGGGCGGCGGACTTTCTCGGCGGTCCTTCTTAAGGGTACGGGGCGGCGATTAAGAATCATGGCAAGGGGGCCAGACTTGCCCAGGCCGGCCCTGTCTCTGTAAGGGTCACCATGGTTACCACGAGCTGATACACAAACGAAATTTCAATGTAAATCTCCTTGAATGTTTCGGGGTATACAGGGTATTTGTTTCCTAAACTCCACAATAAAGCTAGGGGGAATAAATCTGGTGATTGTGCCGGCCAAAGCGTGTGTCGATTGTTTGAAGTGCGTGTGTTCTGAAAAATATTTCAGACCTGGACGATACGAGTTTTAACGTATTTTTCCCGATGTGCAAGGCTGAAAAAATCAATCGATGAAGACGTACGTATGTACATATGGCACGCATGTTGGCCGGCACCTTCACGAAATCTTGCCCCGCAGGATTATTATCTGTGGAGGACTATGAAGTTCGCAAATTTGTGCCCACTGATATTAGGGAGCTTCGCAATAAGGCCGTTACAAGTTTAAGGACCCAAAACAAGAGGAAGGGGCATTTAACCGACCTCTTATTGTGTCCTTATGGTTTACCAAAATCTTAATGGTTGATCCCCAGAAAAGCGCACTTTGTTCGTTTAAACAATTAAACTGATAAATTTTGCCTGCACTTTGATTATAAAGACCCAAATTCCTTGTTAACAACTGTTCCGCGCCAGGTTTTCCTTTCGAGGGATGATTTAGGGCAGCAGGTCCGGGCGCCGCAGCGAGGGTGAATAAAAAATCAGCTTATTGCTAATATCGAGGCCGCAATTACACCAAATTGCTATAAAGCGGATTTTTCGGCTGTCGTCCGGGTATTATCTTTTATTTTATTGCTAATTGTCGGCGGTTTGTAATTTTTTCGGGTCCGAGAGGAGGGGGGGCCCTAAGAAGTTATTAGGCCCCTCTCCCGAACAGATAACTTTTTAATAAGTTTCCTTTCGCGGTGCCTTGGGAAATTTATACTTATTTCGAGAAAAGTTATTATTATTACATACTTGGGATGGTTTGATTAAGTGAGGCTACTTTTTGACGATCGGCTTACGACATATTTGGGCGGATTACCTCCCGGACTAAATGAACCATTAACTGGCAGTGGCTCATCGATGGTCGACAAAAGCCATAATTAAATACCTTATGAACATAAAAACGATACCAAAAGCCACGACATGCGTTTCAACGACTAATGGCCGATTTTATAACTGCCAGTTATAGTTTTATGAACCTATCACCTCTGCAAGTAGGTAGCCAAACTACACAGGTGAGTGCCTTGAATGTGTGGAGCAGTGTAAAACGAGTCCCCAAGGTGTTTCCTAACAAAGTTGTTGATGTAACAAACGATCGGTGTCATAATTTTCGGTTATGATAATAAACCAACATTGGTAGCAGTCGGGAATGATTCCAAATAGCCACTAGCGACCGCCGCTGCGGTTGGACTACTTCATACACATTGTCCGCCTACGAGGCCAATCTGCCTTTATATTTGTTATGTTTTAATATATTACATGTGCCTGCGTGATTAAATGGCCCTCGGGTCGTATTTCCAGTTAACAAATCGAGATTTCTGGTCGGGTCCGTTTAAACCTGGCGGCATGACATCTCGATTTCGCCGATAATTGATTTCCCCCCGAAGAAAAATCCCCCCCTTCGTTTCGCCATTGGAAATGACTTGACAAAAAACAAACAAGTGTCGGATTAGGATAAGAAACCGAGCATTTTTCTCTCCATCAGTCGCAGAACAATAGCTCCCCCCTACCTATATAACATTACCCCCGAGGAAGCCAATTTGAATAAAAAGCCCCTCGTCCCTACCTGAGAGCAAATTTCATTTTAATGGAATAATCATTTGTGCAAATATTTGAATGTTTTTTGATATCGAAACGGAAAGCTCGTTTCTTAGTTGCTCTGCTGCGCATTCATGGAAATTTAATCAAAAAATTACGAAACACCGGCGGCGCTTCTTTCGCCTGTGATCGATGAGACGTGCCGACTGCCTCATGGCTCACGCTCTTCAAATGAGCCTTTTTAACATGTCCTCGGAGCAATTGAATTTGTAAACGAAGTTCCCAATCGACGAAAATTAGCCGTATAAAGGGGTTGGTGCCGACTGGAAGTTGCGTTCACGTTTTGAGGAGGCCGCGATTCATCCAGGAGTCTGTGCAAAACCTCCAAGGCCAACCGACATTCTCAACAATGCAGACCTCCTAGTAATCACGATTTCATACCATCTCAAAATATTTCCAAATAAATACGGGCACTCGCCAAGGGGTGGGCGCATTGATCGAAATGTAATTTCGGGCTGTTAGATCGACGTCGATAGGTGCGGGTGAGCCGAAGTGAAAATTGAACACGCAATTGCCCCTCTCATTGGGATATCTCTTTCTTTTCGCAAAAGTCCGAATCGGGAGAGAATAATGAAATAAACAAAAATCCGTCAACGATCCGCAGACGTATCTGGCCACCTTGGCAGTACAGCCACGCCGCCCAACACAGAAACTCTTCTGGGCCTTATCTGCGGCCATAAACTGCGCTAAGTACTGCGTAAAGCTCTTCTTGGCCTTGTCCAGGCCGCCGATCACACGCCGCCTTATCTACAAACCAAATATTGCGGTTATTGCTTCGGAACCGAAGCAGGAATTCTTAAAATATCTAAAACGGCGTAGGTACTGCCAGATACGACCTCCGCAACTTTGCAGCTTCGCGATAACCATTTGAAAGAATACTGGCCGTGGTGGATGCGCTATCGCGATCCGCCCTTTTATAAAAACGCCGTAAATAATGATTTATTTCGGTGTAATGACTGTTACATTAAGAAGTGAGGACTGGAGAAAGAAAAGAAAATTGAATCATCGCCGTTTGAAAATTTAGCCGCCTTTCTTCCGCCTCGCCGCCCTAAATGCAATCCATTTATCACTGGGAGTTTTTCGCGGTTGATAAAGATTTACTCGGTTTTCTCCCTCGTCCCCGCTAATTCTATGACTTGTGAAAAGTTTCCTGTGTATCATTATCCAGAGTATCGCGATAAATTGCGATACCGCAGCATCTCCGACTATAATCCGGGCAGATAAGTAAACGTTTTAATTAAAGCATGTAAATGGCATGGTATAAGCAGGTGCCCGTTTGGTCGTGGTTGGGGACCATTCTATGTAAATGCGACACCCGCTAATGAGCTGCTGCGCTGCCATGCTCTATGGGGCTCCGATAGAGATCCGCGCGCTTCGAATCGCTCTGCCCGAGTTTTAACAGTAGCGACTTCTTATCTGACTTCGGTATCACACGTTGGAAAACATGCGGCTAAGTGGAGCATTGTTTTCTACATCTTCATTAAATCCAATCCGACTGTAATTATTTACAATACCAGCAGTTTTGCTCCTGCTGCTGCCTCCCACTACTGCCGATCCATCGGTATCGCTTCAGCGATTTAATCTCACGTGAGCGAAGAAAAAAAAAAAATAATAACGAAGATAAACGAAATAAAAATGATCGTGCATTAATACAAATAATTGGGGAAAAAGTCCTAATTGATGCAATTTAGCGAATAAGTATGTTGATTTATCGCTTCGATCTAATTGATTGTTAACCGCCATTAGGCAGATGTCGATTCTGTAGATAAACCAGACGTCAGCAGATGTTTATGCTTCTCTTAATCGAACGAAAAATGACGTTTCTTGTTTATCAATTATCATATTTTAATTGCCGAAAACGCCAGGAAGTTCACGCATCATTCCCGCCATTGGTTCGCTGCTTCGGGCCTTTGGAGTCGGTCTAAACGTGTTCGTGATGTGCCTTTCGATGGTCTTAATTATCTCCTTCTCTTCTTTCTATTGCGTAGTTTTTCGCATTGTGAAGAAAAATCTTCTTTGTAATACATCCTCCAAGAAAGTCATCCAAACGTCCATTCTATTTCAAGCTGGTTAACGAGACTTTCACCATGAAAAAGTACCAGAAATTGGCATCATACGTCCCTGCGTTCCGATTTTTCCGCCCAATTCAAATTTCAACTTTTCGAAGTCTCCGGCAGTTCTCCGGTTCAAGTTCAAGCCGCCAGTAGCGTCCCAAAACATTTTAGGAATAGTACTGTAAGCTCTCACTATGTCGACCTACGTGTACATACAGGGTGGAACAGCCAAATGGGTTAAATTCAACATCTGCATATTTCGATATATGTGAAAAAATGCCGAAACACGTCAATTTTAAACTCTGAAATTACATCCTGTAAAATAAAAAAATTAATTCTCTAAAATTTTTAATTGGAATTATGAGTTTATGATAGCTCATTTGAAAGATCTTTTCCTTCTCTAATTAAAATTAGTGTTGTTTAAACTTTATTTGAAAGAATCATAGAAAAATAATAGATTCATGTAGTAACTGACGAAATTCTCTACAAGTTAAAAACTTATTAACTAATAGCTCTTCGTTATTGATAATGTAACAACATGATAAAACATATCAATCTCATTGTATCTCGACTTCCTTTTTCCAAATCAGTGGATAGGGAAGCGAAAATTGCTAGAATGGCCAGCATGATTACCAGATCTTACTCCATCAGAGTTCATATGAGAATAGAGGAAGAGCGTGGTATGCAAAACTCAATCACGCGATCTAGTTGACTTAAAGAGAAAACTAATGCTTGCGACTAGATCGGTTACTCTTTAGATGTTGATTAATGCTAGAAGACATTTTTATTGACGTTTAGGGGGTTCCCAAAAGGTTCCAGGCCTGCATTTTGAACATTTCATGGAAGATTCAGAGTGATTTGTTTTATTATTTCATTACACCATCAATAACAAAATGGTATTAGTTATTAAATCTTTAGTTTACTGTAAAGAATGTCGTCAGTTATATCAGTTTTTTTTTCTATTATTCTTTGTAGTAAAGTTTGAAATCAGAGCACTTTTCATTAGAGGTTTTTGAATAGAGGACGAAATGACTTCACAATGGAGATATCATAAGCCCATACTTCCAAATTAACAATTTTGGGGTCGCAATTGTTATGCAAAGGGGATTAAATTTAGGCATAAAATTTTTACATGGCAAAATACAATTTCAGAGTTTAAAATTGACGGGTTTCAGTGTTTTTTTACTTATGTCCAAATATGCGGGTTTTGGATTTATTCCATTTGGCTGTTTCACCCTGTATGTGCTGCAAGAACAATGGAGATACCCTGCAAAAGAGTCGAAAACTACATATAGCCTGGAATACTAACCCTATTTAATGGGCAGTGGTCAGGAAAATTAAAGACATTTTTAAAGAAAAATTAGAAAACGGACCAAAATTTAAATTTGTCTTTGAAATTACGAGATACTGAGAGGAAACTTCTCTATTTTTTACATTTGACACGTTCAATAGAAGACACTTTTAAAGGCAAATTGGTGAATTTGTCCCTCGTCCCAGCCAGTGAATCTAATTGATAGTGGGCGATTTCTTGTGGAACAGGTTAGATTCAAATCCATCGTGAATGGACTTTAATAGTTTCTCAAATTAACTTTGAACAATAGCCGGCGGCTGTCCAGAACCGGCGAACAGTCAAAATCCAATCTAGATAGGAATAATAATTGAAAGGGCCCACAGGTAGTCGGTCCATTATGCCTATTCGCAAATCCACGCCAATTCTATAAACCGGGAATCGGTCGCACTTGTTGATCTGCGGAAACGCAACCCAGGGACCGCTATCTCTGTGAATTATTTCCATTCCCCACGCCACACAGTGAGAGAAAATCTTGAATCGCGGACAAAAACTTCCAACAGCGAGTTAGTCAAATTTTTTGGCATTTCCTCCCACTGGCAGTCATCATGGCAATCCGCATTCGGATAATAGATAGGAATAATATGGAAATAATGGAACATATGGAAGTGATACGTCGTTTCGTGGGGAATGATAGATACATTATTTGACTAAACGTGTGTTAACACACACATACTGACGCCGAAAGTGCCGAGGACCGTTATCGCCTGCCCATTGTTTGTTGTGATTTCTGAATTAGTTGACGTGCGGGCAATGCAAATGGTGTTTGCTGATATGATTGACAGTTGGTTTGATTTTCCAGGATGGATCCATTCAAATCCAGTAATGCTCCATGCAGTTAAAGCGAAACAATTGTATTTAGATATGGAGGTGCTCAATCTGAGCATTTGCACAGTGACGGTTTCTGGAGCTCAACTATGGAGATCTCGGCGCCCGTGGAAACTTTGGAAAAATGTTTTTATTTTTTACTCAACTTATTCGGTGATGTAATTAGAAGACACTTGACCATTGCTACTTTTCGTTCTTCGAATAATAACCTAATGAGGATCGATCTGGCGAACGTGCCGGCCAACCTATATCTCCATTGTTTGAAATCACCATCAGGAAATAATTTGGGCAATGGCATGGATTGTAACGTCTCTTTTAAAATGTGTCAGTGTTATGTGCGAAATCCGACGTTTCGATTTGCGACAACCTTCATCAATGTGCTTTTTTGCTCGCATCCTGACACACCTGGCCAAAGAGCTGGGGAAAAGTAACGTCGATTCGCCTTTTCCTGCATCGGTGTATTTAAATCCGATAAAAATTTTGGGCTCGGGCAATAAATTTTAGTTTAAAATGGAATTTGCGACATAATTCTTCATTAAGGCGACTTTATTTGGCGGTTTTAAATTTGTTCCATTATTGACATGCGGATTAATCGCATGGGGATTAACAAAACGGAGGAAGCCCCGGTCTTAACACATATGTTCAATCTGATCCCGAAATCGAGTATAAAGTGAGCCAAAGTCGATTGATCGCACTCGCGAAACTTTCATCGTTCAAGAAGCACGAAACAAGTTTTTTTTTCGCGCTTTTACACAAATAAGCTTAAGCAGAGTTTTCCTTTCAGGCAAATTTGTCATGAAAATTGCAGTCCAAGCCCTTTTTAAGTGACGATAGGCTCGGGCAATTAAACCTGAATAATTGATGTCCTTTCCAAGGCGAAACCGCCGACTTGGAGTGATATTGGATTTTTATGGCCTTGAGGGTGAATTTTAATTCCCGGCATTGAAAAGTGTTTTTTTTTTCAGCCGAACTGAAAATGGACGTCCTGAGGGAGCGGGGCGAGAAAGACAATCTTGAGCGGAAACTACACGAGGAACAGAAAATCCGGGGTAAGTAGTCGAATGCGCGTTTCTTCAAGAGGTTTGCTAATTCCAACAAAAGGCATTCGAACAATCGCCTCCCATTAAAAATCACTAATTAAACTTGTCCAAACAATGGGTGTTTTTCAACCTGGATTATTATTAATCCATTCAGGTCGCTACACAGTACAATATTTGCGTTCGAGACAATACTGTCTGTAAAAATAACCCTGAGAAACACGGGCCTTAAACAAAGACAAGTCTCGGATCAATAAACGAACAATCTTTAGTTTAATTTAATGAGGCACTCGTTTCCTGGAAAAAATAGAAAACTCTCTGTATGACGTTATTGAACACGTCGTGACCCTTTGTCTACGACATGACATAGATAGCATCTGTGGTCTATGCACATTAAGAAAGGCCCTCCGAAGGGAATTACGTGTCCGAAATAGATATTAGTCTTTAGAGGTAATTCGCATCGGGGAAATTTCAGTAAAAAAATGCAAACTGGAAGATTATTATGATACCGAAAGCAGACAAATCACCAGAAGCAGTCTAAAGCTAGGGTCAATCGGTCACTTGCCAGTAATCGCTAAAACATCTGAAAAAAATACTACATCAAAGAATGAAACCTGTTATTGTGAAGGATAATTTACTCCCAAGTCATCAGTGCCGTTTTCGAGAAAAACACTCTATCACGGAAAAGTCCCACCCCCCATTAATTTTGTAATATATTGAAATGGGAAAAAAACTTCTAACAAAAGGTACTTATAAGTTGATGTAGTTTTTTAGAATAGTCAGCAGTTTTACACAGGATGTTTAGTAAACGTGTGCCAACCGAACATTGCACTTAATGAACAACAACCTTTTTTACATATTTAAATTCTGCATTTTATTACGAATTCACGAATATACAGTGCGGCCCATTTGTTTTGGGGTCGATCTGTAAAAAATTGATTAATTGTGCTATTTAGCTCGGATTTTTTTTTAAATTATTGAGCTTGATAAAATGCACATTTTCAGCCAAAATTGCCTGATTGATATAAAATTCAAGGCCTGGTATGACAGTTTCTAAAAGCAAAATTTTAATAAATCATATTAGCGATTTTTTTAGAAAATATCTGTGCACGCCGCTGGATTGACCACCTCTCAAAACGGACTCGTACAAAATTTAATGGAACATTTTTTTAGTAATAACGATTTTGTAGAAGAATTAAAAATGCACATTATGTACTCACTTATTTCGCCAAAACGTATGGTTTATAACAACTTAGTTACAGTCTTAGGCTTATACAGAACAAATAAAAGAAAAAAAAATTAAAATTCCATCACAAGAAACAATGAAATTTTTGCAACTTCTACCAAGCGACCATTTTCTCCAATGCACTTGTCGCTCCTTTTGCGCATGTTCAAAATTACATTTCGTATTTGCTGTGGAGTAATTTTACCACAAGTACGGATTATTCTAACTTGTAGTTCTTGTAAATTTTGGGGTCTGACTTATACAGTTTTTCTTTGAGTAAACCCCAAAGAAAAAAATCTAACGGGGCTAAGTCCGGGGACCTTAAATTTAAATTAAAAAATAATTATAATGATTGATAATTTAATTTGTTTTAAGCGGAAATCAGTTCTAACATCGATGTAGACTTTATTTGTATCACAGTCGAACACTTCACTTGTTCTCCATAGCCTACTATGAGCTTCTGAAAACAAATGAGTACTGAGGCTGCATTTTCAATTTTTCTACAAAATCGTTAGAACTTAAAATTTTTCGATAAAATTTTGTATAGACTCGTTTTGAGAGGTGGTTAATCCAGTGACGTGCACAGATATTTTCTAAAAAAATCGCTAATATGATTAACTAAAATTTTGCTCTTAGAAACTATCATAGTAAACCTTGAATTTTATATCAATTAAGCCATTTTTGATAAAAATGTGCAGTTTATAAAGCTCTACAATTATAAAAAAAATCCTCGCTAAATCGCACAATCAATAAACTTTTTAGAGACTGACCTTAAAAACAAATGGGTCGCACTGTATATTTGTCATACTTCAAATCTTATAAATTGTTAAATATTGACGAACATTGACTCCCGTGCAACATATGGTGATGTTCTGCAAATATATCTTGTGTAACTTTGAAAACAATATAGCTGATGTGGGCATTGGTGGTCATTCGTTTTGTCATTTTTATGAATTGCCCCAAAAATAAATTCAATAGTTCATTGCGTTTATAACCAATATTTTTTATTAAAAAAATGGTATATACTAAAGAAGGCAGATGCAAAATTGTGTCAATTTACTTAAAATATGAGAAAAATGACTCCAAAGGTATTTTTTATTTTTCTTATTTTCTAAACCCAACATTTTCTTTTCAGCCCAACAGGGGTGTAATGAGTATTAATAATTAAAATTAAAATTAAATCAAATTAAATACAATGACAAAAAGGCAGAATAAATTTCTTCTTTTGTTGTTATTATTTTATAGTTTTTGTTCAAACTTCCTTCCACCATGTTCAGCACATAATCAACATCTTTTTTCCAAATTTTGTAGGCATTTGACACTCTTCTTTTCATTATTATTGTAAGAATAATAATTGTAAGATTTGAGGTATGACCAATGTATATCGTCGAATTCGTAATAAAACGCAGAATTTGAATATGTAAAAAAAGTAATGCTTATTTGTTCAAAAAAAGCAATATTGAGTTAGCACACCTTTACTAAACACCCTCTATAAAACTGCTGACAATTTTGAAAAATTACATGAACTTTGAAGCACTTTTTGTTAAAAAAATGTTTCCTATTTCAATATATTAAAAAGTTAGAGGGGAGGGGCAGTTTTCGCGTGAACACCCTGTACATAGAGTAGTTACCTTTACTGCGGAATCCTTAAAAGGCAACAATACTGTAAGGCTGTATTTCTCAAGGTCAATCAAACATGTGACAAGGTGTGGCGCACAGGACTTCTTTTGAAAAATCATCCTCAATTTTGCGTATTACTCCACTCCTACTTAAGCAATCGTATGTTTCAAGTGCAAACGAATGATTTTTCCATAGAGAGTAGCGAAATAGCTGCGGGGGTTCCGCAGGACTCTGTGCTGAGACTAGTGCTATACACTATATACAGCAGACCTGGACAATAACTATGATACCACGATATGTATGTACGCCAATGAAACCAAAACAATAATTTCTCGTTAAAACCCAATTAAGGCCATCAATATGACACAAGGACCACTAAATGAACTAGCTGATTCGCTGGGAAAATGGACAATCGAAGTAAACCAAGAAAAATCTACGCACATAACCTTTGCCATATGAAGAAATGACTGCCCACGTGCAGTTTTGAATAATGAACCAATTCCGCAGTTCAATTCCTTCAAACATCTGGATATTTACTTGAACGGAAAACTAACTTGGAAGAAACATGTTCAGCAGAAAAGAACGTGACTTAATCTCACAGCAAAAAAACTCAATGGGCTAATTGGGTACCATTCGAAGCTGTCAGTGGAAAACAAAGTACTATTATACAGGGTGTTTCTTGAGCATTCTAAAATATTTCACGGGGTGATTGCCCAGCTCAAAAAATAAAAATAAGTTCGTATGATCATAGGTCCGCGAACGCTTCGTCTGCAAGATACAGGGCGTTAAAAATTAATATTTGTTTTCCGTGCAACGTACCGGTTTGGAGAAAAAAGAATCATTAATATTATTGAATTTTCCGAGTTATAAACACGTTAATATTTTAACGTTACTAAAAATAAAATATTTCAACAAATAACGTGATTGACCATCACTGAACAAGTGATTTTAGTTTTCCCAGTTACCGTGAATGTGGATAAAGTATTACACTCTGTTCAAATTTTAATTGAAATATTTTGCTTAACAGAATAATTTCTTGTTTACTTTGTAACTTTTGCTACCTATAGAAATGAAGAAATGACCCAGATGCATTTTTGTTATGGACTTGCAAATGGAAATTCCTTACAGGCACGTCGTCTATGTGCTGAACGATACCCAGAAAGACATTTATCGTGTTCAGATACTTTCACACAACTTTATAGCCATTCACAAGAGACTGGTTCATTTGTGAGAAGTAGAAATATTGCTGGTAGACCACATTCAGTTTGGACTCCTGAACTGGAGGAGATTGTTCTTCACGCTGTAGAAGACGCACCAAATACTGGTACTAGAAGAATTGCTAACGACCCTCATATTGGTCCGAAAACAGTTTGGACCAGCCTAGAGGAAAATCCGCTATATCCTTACCATGTCCAACGTGTTCAGGCTCTTTTACCTCACGATTGCCCTCTCCGCTTTGATTGGTGTCAGTGGCTCCTTGAGACAAATGTCTACATTCAAAAATTTTCAATCAAAATTTTATTCATGGATGAAGCTAATTTTTCACGACATGGTATTACAAATTTTGATAACAATCATATCTGGGCACAGGAAAATTCTCATGCCATATCAGAAGCAGAACACCAGGTAACATTTTCAGTCAATGTATGGACTGGAATTATAGGGGAGCAGTTCATTGGACCATATTTTCTTCCACACCGAATGAATGGTGACTCCTATTACCAATTTCTTAAAAATATCTTTCTTAGCAATATCTTAGACACGTCTTACTACTTTCTAGATGTGTTATTGGAAACAAGGCTTTGTTTTTGGTTTATGTATGATAAAGCGTCTCCCTATTTTACCTTACAGGTTCGAGAGCACCTGAAAAATACGTTTCCAAATCGCTGGATTGGACGAGGAGGTCCTCAGGCTCGGTCACCGCGATCATCAAACTTAATTCCTTTGGATTTGAATTTTTGGGGGCACCTGAAGTAGTTAATTTACAGTATTCCAATTGCCACCGAAAACTAGTTGCGGAATCGGATATTGCAAGTTTTCAACAAAATCGGTTGTAACCCCGGTATCCTTGGACGAGTGCGGGAATCTCTTAGGCGACGAGCTGAAGCATGTGTAATGGTCAATGGGGGTCTTTTTCGGCAATTTCTGCAGTGCAATTCAATTATTTTATTATGTAATATCATATACTTTCCTTCTCAAAATGTTGCATTTTTTAACTAACGCAGCAATATTATCGATTTTTTTCTTCGAATCGACACGCAGTACGAAAAACAAATATTAATTTTTAACGCCCTGTATCTCCAGACGAAGCGTTCGCGGACCTGCGATTGTGCGAACTTATTTTCACGTTTTGAGCTGGGCAATCAGTCGTTAGATATTTTAGAATACTTAGGAAACGCCCTGTATAAAGCCGTACTAGAACCGATCCGGACATACGGCTTTCAACTATGGGGTACCGAAGGTAACCCAAATATCTAAATTCTGCAAAGATCCCAATCAAAAACGTTCCGGAATATATTCAAGACCCCACGGTACGTTAGCAACAAGACAATTCACGACGATTTTAGTGTTGCCACGGCACGAGAGGACATCGGAAAGTACTTTACCAATTACAAAGACTTGAAAACCGCCCTAATGTGCTTGCTGGGGCACTGCTTGACGGAGTACCGATCAGGAGATTAAAAAAGATTCACCCGCTGGACCTTCAGCAATGCTTTCAGTAACTGAAACGCTTGGTAACTGTGGAATATCATAAAATAACGTGCGAAGCACTGTAATGTGAGAATTTCGCCTCCTGCCAACGTCTATGAATATAATTGCTCATTTTCCGTAATGCTGACAGATCGCATAGTGATTTGTGAAAAAAAAAAAGAAAAAAAAAAAAAATCAAAGTCCAGATTCGGCCAAGTGAAAAGCGAATCGGTAAACGTCGGGCACAGAAGGGTGTTAGCATCCAAATTAAAGTTTACAGAGCTTTGTGAAAGCAATTGACAAGTAATTTACCGAGACCAATGGTCATTTGTGTCGGATAAATGAGTTAGACGGGAGAGAGCGAATAAAATTAGAACCACTGGCCGAGATCAAAGCCGCCAAAGACCCACCCGAATGCTTTTAGAGTGTGAATTTGAAATGTGCGTTTGTGTAACGCACTCGGACGTTTAGTCACTCTGTTTCGTTCGCATTTGCATTCGCAGTTAATACTCAGTTTGGGGGATGAAGCGACAAAGCGACGTCTGCCAGAAGCATTTTCTTTCACGGGACAAAGGACTGTTTTCGTCAAAAATGTTGGCCAGAAAGGATTCGTCATCGCTAGGGACCGGATTTATGAACGGAAATAGCCTTAAAATAATCCCTTGAAAAAGGAGAACGTTTTCAGAAAATACGCCTATAAATTACAATTATACTGCGTGACATAGAAAAGAGAAAACCTCATAAAAACGGTTTTATTTCAATCATTTTTGTTATGGATGCTTGTATATGGGGAACACAAAATACCATTAAATTTTCAGTCACATTTATCAATGTACAGGGAGTTCGGATTTGGAGTGTCTTGACAGAAAAGCCCCATTTCCCGATTAGATAGGGAAAAATTAACATACATGTCAACAGCTCGATTTTTGACAGAATATTAATGGCGAAAACCCTACTTCGATATATTTACAGTCTGCGGCGCTAGATGGCGCTTTTCAAATTTCGCCCGTTTCCAAAATTTCTCATAGCCTTTTTGTTAAAGATAATATCGAAGTAAAACAAAACATCCTTTAAGGCCATTTCCCGACGTGTTTCCAGTGACGTGCTTAGCTTTTTGCCGCAGCTCGCCGTTCTGTCAAAAACCGACATAACTTTTTTATTTTAATTGGAACCCACAGTCGGCTGTAACTGCGAAAAAATGTCAATTTTAAACCATTTTCAAGTATGTAAATATGTCTATAGTTATTTTCAAAAACGACTAAAGTATTCAACTTTCTGTGTTTATATTCAAGTTAGTTTCGGCATCAGTCGTCCAAGTAACATTATTTATTTTATATGTTTTAATTTTTGCATCAATCAGTTTTTCATTTTTAGTGTTGATTTGGTGCCGATTTTTCAAGTAAGATACCGATGAAAAATATAACATGATGAAATGTTTCATTTTGCCACACGATAATTCACAACCGACCGGCGAATTGCTCTTCCATGCCTATACCGAGCCACATCAAGCAGATAGAAGATTGTTTAAGCAATTGAAAGATAATTTACAGAATTATGAAAGCTTCAAAACGTGTAGACCACAACACTCCCATTTAAACGATCATAGATTTTTCCTGCAAGATGGAAGATAACCAAATTGAAGAACTAAATGTAATTGGAGAAGTTTTAGAACATCCAAACATCCTCCTTATTTTTGTAAATAACTATAGACATACTTACATAGTAGAAAATGGTTTAAAATTGACATTTTTTCGAAATTACGGCTGACTGCGAGTTCCATCTAAAATAAAAGTCATATTGATTTTTGACAAAACGGCAAGCTGCAGCAAAAAGCTAAGCACGTCATTGGAATCACATCGAAAAAGAGCCTTAAGAACGTTTTACTTCCATATTGTCCTTAACTAAAAAGTTATGAGAAATTTAGAAAATGGCCGAAACTTGAATAACGCCATCTAGCGCCGTGGACAGTAAATGTATCGAAATTCGGTTTTCGCCATTAATATTCTCTCGAAAATTGAGCTTTTGACGGGTATGTTAATTTTTCCCTATTTAGCCGGGAAATGAGATTTTCCTGTCAAAACACTCCAAATCCGAACATCCTGTATATAAGAGTTATCAGGGATTTTAGGTTTTTTATACTATAAATATTACAATAAAGTATCAGTAATATGGCTGCAAATTATCATTTATTGGCGTATAGCGTGCTTAGGATGTGCTCTTAGATTAAGCAAATCTATCTAGATGCAAAAATTTGAGAGAGGTCGAATGATGGGTTTTCATGAGGCTGGTCGGTCATTTAGGGATATCGCCACTAGATGAATCGTAGTGTAAAGACTATAGTGACATGGTCCCAAGAAGAGCAAACAGGTAGGAGGAGAAATTCTAGACGATCACGGAGAACTACAGAACGCCGTTTTCGAATTATGTCCCTAAGAGCTAGGTTAGTTTTGTCGAGGACGCTAACGGATTACCAGTTTGCAGGGTATGAAGGGCCCATTGAGTTTCGAACCTTTGTCACCGGATAAGAAATTTTGGATAGATTTCCTACCGTCCTCATCTTGTGTTACCCCTTCACCTTAAATCATCGTTAAAATTAACTGCAGTGGTGCAAAGGACGGATAGATGGGAATCTGGAATGAGGTAATATTTTGTTTAGTGACGAATTCAGATTCTGTTTGGGTATGCGTGATAGTCGAGCAAGAGTAAGAAAAAGACGGAGTGTAAGACAGGATCCTCAGTTTACAACGCAGAGACATGTCCGTCAGACTGCCGGGGTAATGGTTTGCGATGCTATTCCATATGGTAGCAGGTTACCTTTACTTTTCATTAGAGGCAGTATGACAGCCCAACGATACATCAAGGAAGTCCTAGAACGTCATCTCGTAATTTATCTCGAAACTCTTATTAATCCAGTTTTCCCGCAAGACAATGCACGGCCACATTTGGCTAGAGTGACTATTAAGTTCTTTCAATAAAACGCAATCAATTTGCTACTTTGGCCATCTCGACCTCTAGACCTCTCACCAATTGAGCAAGTATTGGATATTGTAGATAGAAGGTTGCATAATTTACCCCATCCCCTACAAATACTAGCAGCGCTACGTCATGCTGTCCAGTTAGCTTGGAATGAGATCCCCCAAGAGGACATCAATCACCTCATTAGACCCGTGCCTAGACGCGTACAGGAACGTATAAGACACCACGGAGGACCGACAAATTATTAAATTCGTTTTTGATTTTTTAAAAGTAAATTGTTGAATTTTTTAATGAAATATTTGTTTCAGCGTAAGAAACATGCGTACCAAAAATTATTTAAATAAAATCATTTTCACGGGGTGTTCTTTTTTCCACGTCACGCAGTACATAATTTAAAAAATATTCCGTCACGAAAAAACTGAACAAAACTGAAGATATTAAAAAAGGCGTACGCAATGGACAGGAGGAAACAATCGACACGTAAAGGAGGACGGCTGAAAGACCGCTACCAATTCAGGCAAGGTGGAAAGACAATTGTCACAAATCGACCAATATCTGAACCTCCTTTGCCTTGCCAGACACCCGGGGCACCTCGGGCCGAAGAAACGAAATCGAGGTCCATTTTGCCGCCTCGATTCTGCTAATTAATGGAGGAATCCCACAGCGATACGAGTACCAGTCTTGGCCTTTCAGCCTTGGACTTCGGGTGTTTTTCAACGATAAAGCAGATTCGATCGGTCGCCTGATTGACTGAAAAACAGCAGCTTAAAAATATCGAAATGGTTTTAAAGGAAAGGTTGGTCGAACAGGAAAACGACAATCTGAACGAATTCTACAGAGCGGGTCCGCCCCGGAAAAGCGGTTCATCCCGGCGTGAAAAACCTTATATAAATAACCCTCGAATTTCGACGGGGAAAATTATATTTATTTTTATCGTTGCTCTGTTCCGTACGTTGTTCAGATTGAGAACGAGATTATCCACGGTCCATTGAGGGAAAATTGCTTCGGGGCGACGAATATATTTATTTTTTAATTGTACCTACTAAGGTGGAAGGGCGGGAGAATTAGAGACGTTGTTCGCGCTCCATTCGACCAGATAATGGGTTGAATATTTCAAATTCGATTGAGATGTTCCTTCACCAATATCGCTCCCTTTTTACTGAATCAGTGGCGTGCCAGCGCTCCCGCTCGAGTAGGTGCCCCTTAACTGGTTTTAATGGTGGGTGAGCACATAAATTAGCAATCTTTTTCTAAATTGGAACCTAATCAACCGTGCAGGACTAAAGCAACCGTACGTATGTGGAACAATAATTTTCGCTGGCAAATATTTAAATTGACTATTATCACCTCGTTAAACCGACAATTATAACGCCATTCGCTGTTTAAATACACGTTTCAAATATTTAGAAATTTTTTATGGTCTATTTGCACAATGGAAAAATAAAATTTTAGACTTGGCCTATTCAATTACACAGGAGCATGGCAAACTTCCTCTTATACATTTAAAACCAGGATGTGCGCAATAAACAAATATAGTGATGGGCTGTGTTATCTAGCTTCCTTCGTATTCAAACGTACACATTTACTTTATATGGGAGCCCAATCCGCCCTGAGAGCTTTACGAGACAAAATCAAAGGAATATTTCCTTTTATGAAAATATGAGTTATTCCCGTAAGAAAATTGCGGCTCCCCGGAATTTATTGTGACATTTAAGGGGTAGAAGAAGGGCGCCATTGTTCGTGGGTATTATTTTCGATGTTAAAGATATTCCGAAATCACCCTTGAAGAAGATATATAAGTGCAGGGGTTAGTTGCCTACTGCCTTTTGTAATGTCTCGGACTGACCTTTGGGGAAATGTCGTCGCAATATTATATTACGACGACCGTTTGGATTTCTTTATTTGCTCCTCGGGGGGCGGCAATTTTTGGCCCCTTGAAGATGTCACAACAAGCATTCATCGATCGGTGACGGCGACGACGTCGTCAAAGGGCCGACGCCCACCCCATGTCAGATTAATGACGTGCAGTGTCGAAACCACAAGATAAATCGCTCCAAGTTCGAAATGTACCTACTTCTCACTGATATACCCACTCGAAACTAGAAGTTTCCAATCTCTCCGTCATCATGCAAACGCGAAACAAGAAATGGAGAGAACATTTGAGGAAAATCTCTCCCCAGAGCTGAGTAATTATTAAATTTATGCTGATTCCACGTCTTAGTCGTCGGCTGTTCGAATTACGGCAAGATTTACAATATTACCTTGATACGCCTTGCTTAATTCTAATTTATCTGGGGGAGCGTCTTTGTCTGAGCTACGACTATTGCCGAAAGTATCCGGTTGCAATCGTAAAATTAAATTATGACGTTTATAATGGGCTTAATGGGCTTCCGAACGGCCCTGTCGGGCCTCTAATTGCCCCACGAGTCTCGAATTAATATTATTACTCTTTGTGGCGCACAGAGTTCAATTTCTGATGGAAATGTTTAGGATCGTTTCGGCCGATCGAATTCCCTCATCAAATCTCGTTCCAGTTCTTTTTATTATTTTTGGATGTAACGCCTCTCACACCAGCGGGGGTGGAATTGCCCACGTGCCCCTCTGGACGCCACGTTAAAAATGTTTGAGTAGCCACATTTGTAACCTTTCGGCGACATAAATGCTAAATCAGAAGAGTCGAAAAAGCTCATAAGGCTGTAATCGGCATTAACACGACAATAAAGTTTATATTTAGTAACCAAACCGTTACTTTATTTGGCATTGTAAAAAACTTTCAGCGAAATTCAATTTGAGCTCCTTTCAGCTGTGTTGTTTGGACGGGGACCCGAATTTAAGCGACATGATAGCCCCGGCATTTGCCAATTCACAGCTATAAGCTTGTAAAAGTGCGATTTTTACATTTTTTTTATTCAGCCGAGCAAGACGTACGAAGGTTCATTGTTTCTATAAAACTGACCTTTACCTCGGTACAAACGTTTCTGAATTTTTTGTAAGCCGTTACTGGAAAATCACATTTTTTGCGAGCGGGGCGAGAGGCAACTGGAAGACGTCACCAACAGTGACAACTGAAAGCATTGCTATTTGGTCTCTGACACCTTTTTGAAAAAACTCCGCTCCTGTATGATGCATTTTTGTAAAATCACGTGATGATCAACCACCAATCAGTTGCCAAAACACTCTCACATTCGATACACTTTAGTTCTGTGAATTTTCGTTTGTTTATTTAAATTTTTTCTGAAGTGAGTCGGCAGTCGCCAGAACGTCAACAAAAATTATACGTCCGAGCCCTTTGCGGAGAACGAATACTATTATCAGTTTCAACTGAGAAAGTTGGCGACTCGGCCCCTATTCGTGTGTGGGTAGCCATCCTCAAAACTTAAACAAAGAATAGAAAATCAGACGCACACAACATATTTATCATATTGCAGAACATAAAGCAACAAAAAAGTGGAATATTGCACCTGTTAATAAAAGCTGAACGTTATCGAAAAAGGTGCATTCCGGCATACAAAACTCGAATTTCCCATAAATATGTAAATCGGAATGGACTATATTGATTTATGCCCCTCGGCTCGATGTATCAAACCTGTAATTTGTCTGTTTCAGCCTGGTAATTTTGTTTATCTTTTTTGCGAAATCAGCCCTGTTTTAATTTCGAATTTCATACTGAAATTCGCTAAACTCAAGGAAGTAAGGTAGTTTAATCCGAACCATAAAGTATAGTAAATGTTTTTCCTAGTAGGAAAGGGGGACGCGACCGTGTGATTCCATCTGAATAGCCCGTATCAAACCGCATCATTTATTCCGATCCCTCAAATTGAATAAAGAAAACGTATTGGAAAAGTCACACGTCGGGCTTATCGCCATTCGCAAATCACCCCGAAAAAGCAAAAAAGATACACTTATCGGCCTCTTTCTCTCAGATTTGTCTCCAAATCCCCAAAGGCGGGGAACGGTTTTATGTTTTTTTATGATATATCCTAATACGGGCTTTCTGCCTATGCAATACACTTTTTTACGATCGAATCAACGGGGCCGATTACCTTTAGCTTCAGGGGCGCACGTCGAAACCTCAAAACACCTTTTTTCCGTACAACTTGTCAACACTGCTCTATTATTTTTTGTCACCTTTGGCATATGTCGATTCAAACAAAAGAAGAGCGCAGTGTTGCCGTCGCTCACCTAAAAAATGAAAACTTCTCTAGTTCGTTGCAATGCCACTGGGTTTCTCATATAGAAATAATAACATAGAAAGAGATGAAATTTCTCCCTCAGTGAAAACGTCGAGAAGCTATTTATTTTTATGTGAGTGTTATCATTGATAGCTGGGACTCCGTCGCGCGATTTTTACTGTTTAGGTGCTTTTTGATTTTATGATACATTTGCCGAGAAAACAATATTGCCTTTAATGGAGGGGAGTTAAAATAATAATCGGTTTGTCGGATATTAAAAAGATGCCAAAGCTTGTAGGTGAAGCTTTTTATTACGCGGAGAAATTATCATATTCTAGACGCCCTGTATAATCAATCATTCAACCGATGAAATCGATAAATATAGCAAGTCAATAGAAACATCCCTTGGGTGCGGCGCGACAAACTCCCACTGTTTTATAGGGTAAATCCCGTCCCGATGGGGTAATCTTGAATTCGATGTTAAGGGAAATCCCGTGTTTTACTGCAATTCTAAAAAAATGCCGACTGAGTAATGTTAAGTGATTTTCGGAATATGCCTTTTTTGACCAGATAGAACCAATAAATAAAATTTTCTTTTTCTCGTTTGTGTGCACAACTTGTCCATCGATAAATTATCCTCAAAACATAGTTCGTAATTTTGTTTTTCGGTTAAATCACTCTGAAAACTGGTAGAAGTGGGAATGATCAGAAGTAGATCTAGTCACCAGAACGGATAGTGACAAAACGCGGATGAGGAACCCGCTGGAGCCGCCCCTGATATAATATGCACCTTAACTGCAAACATAAAAGAACTCACAGGCTTGTAATACGAAGTTAAGTAACAATTTCCAATGCAAAAACCAAGAAAAATCCGAAACAATAATAAGTGCACTAGCGCCTCCATTACTTGCCGTGGCAATTTAGATCCATTCCCGTTGAGTTTGACGTTTGTGCGAGGCTGCCCGCTGCGCCTGATGGGCATTAGGGCCCCTTTGGCCCCCTCAACTAATTATAACACTCATTACCGAAGTTTATTAATCAACCTTCGACGGCGATCAGTGGCAGGTTCTTCGAAATTCGTCCGGTAACTTGCTTGCAAAGGTAGTTCGGCTCATCATCAGCGCGAAGTTGTCGAAACGAAAATAATGCAAAACCAATCGATTGCCGGAATTGAGGATTTGCGTTTGTTTCGGGCAAAGGTGGAGTTTAATGTTAATCAAAATCGAAATATAATTCGAATCGATATTAATCACTTCCATGGATGACGAGGCCACAAAAGAAGTTAATAACATTCGGTCCCGACACGCTCGGATGGACACAAGAGGCGCCACCTGGTGGGTGGTCGATTCGTAACCAACATCTTTTGTAGCATTGGCGGAGATGATTCATGACGTTCGCCTCATGCAGGCACATGGCATCAATTCTCCGTACGCCAATGTTGGAGCCTTATCCATAAACGATTCGAATGGATTCTATAACTGTTCAATCGACTTCCCTTCTATTTCGACTACTCAATTTATGCCTAAAAGGCCGCTTTTTTACGAATCTGAAGGAATATTTAATTTCGGTAATTGCCGAATGAGCAAAATCGAGTTTTAGCCGAATTTATTACTGAAACCGTTTATTAGTTTCCATACATGGAGAGAAACAACCGCACCAAATTAACGTAATTAATTAAGCCTTTGTCCAAAGCGAATTTGAGCATTATGTTTGCTTGATGACATTGTCGTGCCAGCTAATTATTGTGCGCACTATATACAACGTTTGAATTCCGTATATTTTCAATTGATGATAATTATTGCCACCCACTAGGACAAAAAGGCGTAGAATCTGAAAAATGTCGAACATGCCGGGCCGAGCCGATGCGAGTCAAGTCAAGTGTGAAGGCGCAACGTCGCAACAATGTCGCGGGGTGACTTATAAACTAAGAAACGTCGCTCGTTGGTCTGATGCGATGCGACAACCGTCACACTAGGTGGTACTGCACTTTTCACTTACAAAAATATGAATTTCCTTAGAGGCGACAGAAAGAGATGGAGGAGAGGCACACATACAGGGGGTCTTATTCCATGGGTCTCGAAAATCGAGCGATTGTGTCCAGCTTTGCCCCAATTTACTCGACCGCATGTCTTTAGCGGTTACCGAGAGCCTCACGGCTGAACTCCAGTAATGGATATCCTGTAGAGTGAATTAAAATCACTACCAATAACGGGGCTGTTATATTAAATTTCCTCCCCACCAGGAAACACACATACACGCACAAACAATCCGGGATTATAATACGAAACAAAAACACAGGAATGAAACTTAGCTAAGAGGGAGAAATTATAAATTCGGGACTTGCTGCCGACTTACGTCGATCAAGGAGTGTATATGCCCCCCTCATCCCCATGGCCGGAACAGCGCGAACAAAGGGAATGCTCGCTTAAGAGGGCAAACAGTCGCCCTCCGCTTGCAGCCGAAGCATGTGAAGTGTTTGAGGACAATTTGAGGCTCTGCTCATCATCGCCAAGGAAAAATCGAAATCTGCACGAAACATAAATTTACATGCGAGAGGGAGAAAAATAGTTTTTTCCACTCAACACAAAAGTCGTACGAGATCGGCCGATGTGGTCATCGAAATCGAATTTACGGCTGCGAAATTGAAATGGGGCTCCGCATGGAGTGTGGAGCACCGACTGCGACGATATATCTGTCGTATATTATTTTTGAATTTGTCACTGAGGCATATGCCCGACTTTAGGGGAAAAACGTGTCTAGATCAGTCGGGAATATCCTTGAAGAGAATAGAGGTAATAATAAATAAATGAATTTTTATATTTTTTGCTTTACATCTCTTCTTTTATTCATCACGTAATACAATATGCGCTGGCCAGGAGCAAAATGCAAAAATCTACTTTATTCCAAAGTCCATCGTGATGAATTTCCTCCCCTTCTTAATTACAAGGGGCCCGTTTTAAAAGCTTTAAATACACACAATCTCTTTGCAGGCAAATCCGCATCACTCCTGCAAGTCTTTGGCTTTAATCCTGTACGGTCATTTTCACAGAATTCATTTTTCCCAATTTTTCCTCCCGTTAATCTCCCGAGCTAACGTGCTCCTTGCTACATAGTTTTAATGGAATTTTTCTTGCCCGCCCTCTGTATTCTCCAAATGGAATTTTTAATTGTTTTCAAAGGAAACTCGCCATCGCATCGATATTTTCCTGGGTCTTTTATCAGTCTCGAGGATGTTTCTTTAAAGTGTCACTATAAGTTTTCGATATTATGAAAATATTAAAAATCCTGCAGGCGGCCGCCAAAAGGCACATAGATCGCTTTTAATGCCGCATTAGCATGAAAATGCGCGTTTGACAGCTGAATGCGGGATATTTTGCGCACAAAACGCCTCCAGAAACGAAAACGCAAATAATTATTATCCATTCATGTCCGTTTGTGTACGTCCAGGACCGGACCTCATCTCCTAACGCACCAAATTCCTCGTTGAAAAACTATTGGAAAGCTCTCGTGGTGTGACCTTTTTTACCTCCTCGCAGGTTGCTCCTACCAATTTTGAGATATTTTTAATATGGTCCGTAGCCACACTTCTCTCCTATATTTTTCCTTAAAATCCCTTCGGTCTACGTGCTTTGAAATTTGATAAGAATGATTGCCAGGAGTGATCCCGAGGTGGTTATAGTGTCAGACTTTTATACAGGGTCCAAGGTAATTGTCAATGATATGGCGCTATTGGTGTTTCCGCAATATTGGTACGGGCAATGTAAACTAGGAGCATTCGTTTTTATCATCAGCAAGTCAATAATTTTTGCTAAAATTTGATCGATATTTTTAGAGAAAAGCACCCTGGCACTTCACCGAACATTTTTGGGACAGCGCCAGTCCTTGGACGAAATGACGGCGCCATTAACGGCTTTTACACGATAACTAAAAATTGACGTTGATGATCTCAAAAGAAAATGCAGAGCCGTATTCCAGTAATTTCTATTATATCCGAACCGGCGATATTCCGAATAGTCACAAAATATATAATCTCAGGTGTTGGGAATTTATACGGCTGAATTGTTGGCGACGTCGTGTATCGCAAATAGTCCAAAAACAAAAACATTTTCCCAATTTCACCAAATGCCATGGCAACAATACCACATGGCATTTGAGACAACCTATGTGGGTCTTGACTTACTCGGGTACCACCAAAAAATACCGATGGTTACTTCCACGAATTCTCCCAGTCAGCTGACAAGAGATAACATTTGACTTAAGATAACATTCGACAGACGCCACTATTGCTACGTAACTTAGAATAATACCTAACAGATGTCGCTAGGGACACGTTACAACAACATTTACATGGTTCTATTTGAATTTGCCTCATATAGATCGAATCCGGTTCTGAATGGTTTCCGCCGATGTCCAATTATTATTGTATGGGACCGATTCTGTTTGCTCCGGCAGATTTGTATGCATGGAATAAATGATACTCTCTATGTCGGTGCGTTATCATATTATCCCTATCGTCGACCTTTTACTTTAATTGACTGGACTCATCACATATCGGCTATTTCGTTATGTATCGCCGACAAAATGGACTTTTAATCAACTCTGATTTGTATGCACACCCAACAATGACCGTGTACGCATCGAGTATTTAACGTTTGACTAATTAAGGCCCATAATTTGCCATTTTGGTGTTTGGTTATGAATTTTGATTGCACAATATGTAGAGCGCAAGAAACGTGAGGTTTTGATGTGTGGAACTCGGAGAATGTTCCTCCAGTGCTTGTCAACGCCGTCTCGGGCAAATGTCTTGCGGCAGCAGGAATTCCTTGAAGGGCAGGAATGCGCCGATCGCATACCTGTCGCCCTTGCAGGATTAATCCTTTGCCTTCCAGGTCCGTAACGCCTGCTACATTTTAATGTTATCCTCCCCCCGTGTGTGGAAAATTTCATGCGACTTATGTAATTTGAATTTCTGGGTTAACAATGGAAAAAACAAAAAAATTCCCCGTGCTCATGCACACACAAAGGCCTTGTGAAATTTAAATAAATGGTACCAAACGGAGTGTAAATATTTAGACTCGACTATACAATGCCCAATAAAAATGATGGCGCTGTTAATTACATATTATTTGTTTGCCCGTTGTCTCGGCACAAGTTTCGCGGCCAATTACGGCGGTTTAACAATTATCTCGTGCGATTGCCTTATTTGCAATCTGGTCGCATACGTCCAATCACGTTAGAGAGTGCCTGGGAGACAGTCGTGCCGCGGTACCATTCCCACCATTCCCGCCCATTTAGTGCCTATGCCACTAATTATTGCAATGGAGGAGAAAAATACAAAAGAATTTTTTCGGTACTAAAGTTCCCTTTTGGTGTCGACAAGCTATAAACCCTTATGATGGACAAACATTTTGATGGCCGATGTGACCCGTATCCGTTCTATATTTTTCTCTGAGTACACACACGCTCTTTTATGGTCGTCAATAAAACGCATGGATAAGGAGAAATCGTCAAAATCGTCTTATTTTCTTATTTACGCAGTGTTCAGCTGAAGCGCTACATACAGGGTGTCACAGAAACTTGATATGAAAGAGTCTCGAGTGCTAGAGAGTAAACTTTCCCTACTTTCCTCTCTACCGAGATATACATATTCGTACGTCAATGACTTCAGAACCGTCTAAAAAAAGAAGGGGTTTAAGTCGAGAGTTCGGGGTGGACATAGATGTTCACGACCCCGACCAATCCATCAATATGGAAAATTTATTTCACAACCCCCTTAGATATTTACCACGTACCTCAAGAAGCACCGTTCACAATCCGTGTTATTCTGGTCCCCCAGACTTTTGTCGTGGCAACACCCTGTGGAATAGCTTTATTGATAGTGCTCTTCGAGTCACCATCAACCATTCGGAGAAATATCGAATCAATTACATAATTACTATCAGAGCTACGAATAAAAATAATACGTATCGATTCCGAATTTGATGTAATTTCCGGGCTGCGTGCAATTCGGAAATGAAATCGAAGCGTGACTCTGTTCGCCGGTCTCCCGGGGCCCCAAAAACCAATTTTTATGAATTTCCCGAAGAAATATGTGATACCGCTGTTATGTCTATTGTTTCCGGCTGTGTGTTTCCATACTAATCCCTTAATGAATTAAGTTAGTGTTATCCCGCACGGCAAAATTCCAAAACTTCCATTCATTCTCTCCGCATCAAAGTTTCTCTTTTGCGAAGAATCTCAAGCAGGGAACAATTTCCAGAGCGGTCAGGCCTGGAAATCGGACACTTAACAAATGATCAGGAATGTAAACATCATCTTAAAGCCGGGCCCGATAGAGAGCGATAATTAAAGTTCAACTTGACTCCGGTGTCAAAGGAGTCCGAGTCAGGGTCCGGTTTCTTTGATGTCCGCTGTCTTAGTGTTACACCGGACCTTTCCGGGAGGTGTTGCGGTATTTAGCAATGCACAGAAGCCTGTCGTTTGTTTACTAGGCGGCCTGGGGACTTTGTTTCAAAGCGGAAATAACTAAACTCCCGCAAAAAGACTTATAAACACTCTGTCTTTGTGCTCAAACGGTGGCGAATGAAATGTCACTTGAAAGAAATTATTTGCAGCTTGCCCTGCACCTCTCTTTTTCGACGACGTGTAATTAAAAGCGGAATGGAAAATGCATCGGAGGTTGGAAATATAGAGACGATTTGCTTGAAAACACTCTGGATAAGTTGACCTATAAAGTAGAGGACGTCCCTCAAATATCAACAGGAGGAAATCGATAAGGGGGGTGCGGAACGGGACTGAAGGGAAACAACAGGGTATTTTTCTCATGATATCGCTTCGGCATCGCATTAGCAGCTGCGATATGAGAAATGGAGAAAGCTTGTTTTTGGGCCAAAAAATGCCTCGATTCAACATTTCTTCACACTTGAAAATTCATGACTTGGAATACTTGTTGATGTAGCTGCGAAGTTGTTCTCGTCCGGTTTCTATAATGTCGGCGCTTAAATTTGAAAGGTTCTAAAAACTATGTACATATAGGTGTCCCGAGGCACTTTGAAAACCGAGACAATCGGCATTAGACTTAATCCACATCTCGGAAACTGCAAAAAGGAAATAACTCCGATAGAGCGCATCGATGCGATTAACATTGAGATAATTCACTCTTATAACGCCGAAGAATCCAACATGAAAATTCCACTCCCATCCATGAAACCAACAAACTCTCCGTCGTTGGTTGTCTCGGCAACGCCCGACCATCGAACAATACAAATCGACCAGTAAAAAAACCCAGTGGAAATAATTACGAAATTTACTATAATTGAAGTCGCCCGTTCTCGGATTTACATATGTACATTAGTTACAACCATCCAACTCAGTAATGGGGGCCAGAGACTACGGTGGGGGTCCTGACGCCCCAGATGGGCCGCTGGGCTATTGTCGCGGCCGAAAGGTGGAGCCTAAGAAGTCGATGGTACGACTATTGTCGCGAGGGCCAATCGTTGCTTATGTCAGGTGCTCGTCGTGATGGAATAATTGTACGGAACACAGGATCGGACTGAATACCGTCTAATACATGGAAAGAATTGTGGCATTCGTTATTTGAGAGAAAAGTGGAGATTAGGCCCAAGAAAAGCATAATAAAACTTGATAATGTACGAATGTAGTAAAATTTGCTTGAGAACCTTATTTTCAATATTAATTGATTCTCTGTGTACTAACTATCACTGTTCACCTGTCAATGGCATTAGGCATTAATTCATGATGGCTGTTCACCGGTAAGGCATTAAAATCGGTTGTATGTTTTAGGCGTTATCCCACCAAATATTATTGCCTTTATGACGCCATTTTGTTTTTTCTGAGCTTCACTTTATCTGTTTCTGATCTGTCAAGGTAAGGTACACGTCACCTTGACAGATAACCAATTGTGACAGCAGTGGGAGGGAACAAGACTTTAAAAAACTTGCACTACGTACATCATTTAAATTGTATTGCCTGCGTTCAATAGATTTCACAGTTGTGCATCTACTACGATAGATTTCGCCCGATTGACATGTGCAAGCGTTAAAACGCATTTAAATGTCAAACAACGTCATTTTTGCTGTCGATTTCAAGTATTTTCCTGACCCATGCAAAACGGTTGTCTCATCTGAGTGCACCAATCTATTCCAATGTACATTCCGATCTGTTATTCCTTATACCAATTTCAATCGGTGGTTTGCAGAATTTTCAATTATATAATTCCCTTGCACAAACTCATCCAATCTGGGCACCTCCGCCGTCCTGTGTGGTCTAACAGCATCAACCAACAAAGAAACACCCGTGAAACCAGAGACAATTTTATTAAATTAACCCAATCCGATGTTGGTTATTTCTGAACTCGTCGATTAGCTTGACTGTTCCAGTAGTTTTTGGACGATTATTTAATTTGTCTTGTTTACCACGGTGGTACCGTTCGGCCGAGCCATCGCGCCCAATGACCCTTGATGCGTTGCGTCGCCTGACCATGAGAACTATTCCGAACGGTTACTATTACTATTAGTTTTCCCGCTCATTTGCATACAGGAAAAATGTTGTGACAAAAAAGCCCGCTTGATTGTTGTAGCACCAGGTAATTACCTGTTAAAAGTGCTTGGTAATAAGTTTAATTTATTTTCGGTTGTATTAGATTAATAGAGGAAACGGTTTCTATTTCCTTTGTGTCTTCGCATTTCACGACGCATAATTACGAATTTGTTACAGCTACTCTCCAAAAGCGTCTTCGACGGGAGAGGAGGGCGAGGAAACGGCTGCAAGACCAGATGGAGGTGGAAATGACGAGGAGGGGCCAGCTGGAGGAAGCATTGAGGAAGGCCGGAGCAAGTGAACAAGTTGAGTCAATCAATGGTAAGTTATGAAAAAATCGTCTCAACCAAATAATAACGAGAAAAATCAATTAAGAATTCACCACCTAACAAAAAAATGTCACTACTTTTTATACTCCAGAAAAAGTGGCTCATCTTCACCAACACCAACCGGCTCAAAAGCCTCAATCACCCTTGAGACCTCCGTCGTCTGCTCCGCCGCAACCTCCAACCCCGGATAGAAACTCGTCTGAACGTGTAGACAGAATCAAGCAAGAGGTAGAGGAAAACCCCCAGCAATACCTTCCAGTGAGGGATCAAGTTCCTCCGGCAATACCGCATCAAGAGGGCAAGGCCTGGGGCTATTCCGGATTGGACTTCATGGGCAGCGGGGCTGCCTTCTGGCAAAACTACTCAGGTGGGTTTCAAAGTGATAGAGTACTGTCCTGTCAAGTTTTGCCCAATCTAGCGTGACTTAATACGTTTTAGAGTGACCCTTGATAGTTCCGTAATCGTATTCAAATTGCAGTTGTTACATACTGTACGAATAATATTTTCAGAACATGCAATTTTTCGGCCGTAATGGCGCTCAAAATGGCCGTTCACCGTAATTGTGAATACACTTGAATGTGTGGCGTATGTTTCCGAGCGGGGTAATAATAATTTTACAGTTTCAAATTTGTTTTTTCCTGATGATGGTACGATTGAGAACCTAATTGGAGCATAATGGCCGCGGTATGACGAGGCGATATCGAGTCCCAAGAGTCGGTAATAAGTTATTTTCATCGACGAATCACGTAGGTAATTAAGGCCTTCCGACTGACCGGACTTATGCCCGCTTTAATGAAGTAATTAGACACGCGCGCCATGTTGCATTTTTCGAATTGCGAGGCTCTTACATGTGTCCCCATGTCTTATAGCTTAACGACAATGTTGCTGAAATTATGCAATCGTTCTTGTTTTACGTTGATGGTCAATAATGTTGCTGGGAAGATATTAAAAAAAGCAGCGAAACGGGTGATAAAAATTCAAGAGACAGCGAAGGAAATTACGGATTTTGAGCAATTTTTAAAGCAAACTCGTTTGAAATTTGCCGAAATTTTTTGAGATATTTAAAGAATTTACCATGAATTTCAGTCAATTAGGATTGATACAGGTTAACTCGAAATCGGGTTCACTCAGGTTAACTATCAGATTTTTCTTCGAATTTGCATAAACTGTAATAGTTTTCCGGACTTTCTGTTTACCTCACCACCCACACAATAAATTTGAAAAGAAATTTGCGGGTGGTGGTCAAATTTGGTAATGCCTCAAACCTCGCGTCTTCCTGACCGTCTTGCAGGGTTCAGCGCGGGAACTTCCTTCCCGTTTCTGGAATAATTCAGATCCGAACTTGGCACTTTAAGCCTAAGTCTAATGAATAGATAATTGGTTGTTCCGTGGTCGGGGCTTCCTGTTGTCCACGCAGAACTCTGTCTTGGGACCCATTAGGCCAAGAAGACAGTGTGCACGGAAGGATCCGCGGAAACCCGAAAGTTGCGGCCCATTGTTCCCCGGGGTCCGGGAGATCGAATTGAATTAACTGTAATTACTGCGGGATTAATATGGATCGTCGGACTATGTCTTCGCCGACCGATATGCCGGAAACTATTGTGTAACTTCGCCAACTACAAGATTTACTTTGGGCCTTGTTTGGAGTGTATTAAGGAAAAGCCGGAGGTAACTAAATTTATGCGCCTCCTGGGGGAGATCGATCCGGGTGCGGCCCTCCCAAAGAACTCAAAATAACCATTCATAAAGGCCCCTGTATCGTTGTTAATGGACTGGCGAGAGATTTTTAACGAGATTTGCCTCGAAACGTAATGACACAGTCGACGAAGGGCAGACAATCCGACCGACGACTTGTGAACAGAGAACGCCGGATGGGAAAATATGCCCAAAGGGCTTAAGCCAAAATTTATCTTTGGTCGTTTTAATTTTGCATACAGGGTGTCCAATCATAAAAGATACAAGGCCGGTTAAATTGGGAAAAATTTGCGTAATTTGGAGTTCAAGAATATGCCCTCAAGAAAATGCTCATAATTTCCGTTGAGTTTGGCGAGGTGATTCATGATGCAAAAAGGAACTAAATTGATGGTGGTTGGGAAAAATCGAAAGGTCGAATTTCGAACATCTCTCTTTTCAAACAATGCAAACATAAAATGGTCGGCTCGTTCGCCACATCTATCTCTCCTTAATTATTATTTATGGGCAACTATGAGAGACCTTATTTAAAAAATTGTACCCACTGATTTTAATGAGTTGCAAAGGAAGATCATCATAGCTTTGAAGGCCAACATAAGAATAAGGGGCGTTACCAAGATCCCCATGATCGGGCACCTGAAATGGACACCCTGTATAAAGAGATATATTTTTTTTGTAACGCATGTCAGCTGATTTTTCCGGGTGGCACTCTATTATGAACTAATCACCGCCAACAACCGATCTCATTTCGGGGGCAATTAACTGTAGAAAATTAGAGATCTGTAACAAAGAGTCGGTCAATTCCGGTAGTCGACACGGACACAATACCGGTCGAATTAAAAACGAATTAAAAAATACCTGAAAAGGAATCGTTTGTGATTCTGAATAGGGGCCCCACACAATGGAGCCCATTTGGCTCGCCAGAAAGGACACTGAAGACGAAAAGGCGAATCATGCCACTGTAAATTAAACGCCTGTTAGATCGAGGGAAATAGCGCTTTTGCTTTTTGAAAGGATTCAATTTCGAATTCCTAAATATGCTTCAAGAAACAGGACCGGATTAACTTTCTTATTCTTCAAGGACTTTTCTAACACGGGCGTCCGAATCTAATTCAATCCAACACTGTTTCCAAACAGTTTTCAGTCGGGTCTTATTTAAATCCATGTGCCCCACAGTGATTTGACGGAGTGACACCGAGTTTTGTCATCGCGGTGCTAAAACGAAATCAGTATTCATCGTTTTCCCTCTACAAAGCAGATAGACACTTTGTGAAACCAAATAAACGGAAAATTTGTTTCGAGTAGCTTTTCCACCCCTGCATTCTCGTTTTGCCCTAACAAACTGATGATACACATTTTGCCCGGGACCATGTTTCGGAGGTGTGAATATTTACGTGTTTACCTCTGGTTTATTGAGCGGAGAAGGGGATTAAATTACTTGTGAGGTATTTTTTTATGAATCGCGCAGCGACTAAGGCAGTAAAAAAGCCCCATTCACTAGTCTTTTCTCGGTAACCTGCGTCAAACACCAACGTGCATGCTTTCTCAACTTCAATTCCATTCATTTCTCAATTTAATGGATCATTTCTTCCTCTTTTGGCACCACACGTTAAGTTTATATACTTTTCGAACACCAATAATCCAGTTCTAAATTTTGCTCTCTTGCGTGCTTAGACTCATCATCTAGTAATCACAAACTCGAGTCCAAAATTGACCCTCACACGCTTTGGATTTCCGCCACGATCCGTTTTCAACTTCAACGACGATGGAGAATTTCGAAGATTTCTTAAATTTCTAAAGTCAGTGGTATGTATATGGTTTCGAAACGCATAAACTTATCAATTTCGTAACGTTGAATTCTTTAAATAGGTTTTTATTTTAAACCTACCCCTGCTACGCCACTGGACGTTGCTGATGTTACTTGCCTGTCAGGTTACCATTATGTCTCTGATTTAGTGACGTAACTACTATCAACAAGTAGATATGAATTTTATACAGGGCCGGTGCTAGAGAGTTTGCCGCCATCTACAAGTTCGCTTTGTACCACTTCTTACCCCTAAGTTTAACTTTTATTTTCGTGACTGGAGCTGAAGGAAAAATTTTATGAAATATCTGGAGCCTATTTCACACCCTGATGCCCAAAATTTTCTGTTTACGAATGGATATGTCCTCAATATCTCAACAAACTCTCTCAAAAACATCGTTTTGAGTTCCCATTTTTCTTATATGAACGAAGTTCTGCGATCCCATTTATTCTAGCAAACAAATCACCTTATGGAACGTTTCCTTTCCTTCAAACATTACCAGCAAACCGTCGTTCACTCATGCGCGATAAATGCAAATCTGCCAGTTATAAAATTACATAATCACCCTGGGCGGTCTCAAGTCGGCATTAATTAATTCAATTCCGCCGAAACATGGCGGGAATCGGGGGGGAGGGAAGGGGGCGGCAGGGTGGGGGCGGCTCGAATCAATATTACAAACAAATATAAGACCGAAATTGAATTTCGCTTAGCGGCAACATTCGGTGCAAAGTTGCACGGCCAAACAAGGACCGACCCCGCCCATAAACACATTATGTAAACTAAGAGCAAACTCCTCGAAGGAAGGAGGAAATTATGCTGCGGCATAGTAAGTTCTGATTCGGGCAAATCTCCTTTTTGACCAGTGGCGTTCAAAGCAAACCACTTAACACCGGGATCCCGAATTTTGCAAGCCCAAACCAGAGGAGGTTAAACGTAAATAAATTAAAAGATAATGCGAAGAGTTCGGAAGGCGATAGTACCCCCTCCATGAAAAATTATTTGCAGGGGTGCCACTGACTAGTTAAAGTTTACGGGGCAAAAGCGAATATCCCGCAGGAATGTTTGTTGCAGAGACAATTCTGCTTCCTGTGGGGTTTTGTATGTCCGGATTAAAGTGCTTAGCATTCATGGTGGGCCCTCTGGGCCAATGTTTGATGTGTTTAGCTATTCGGTGCTCTGCACAATTTAATCTCAGCAGTTTCTTTTCTAGAATCGTTTGCCCAAGAACTGGAAATGGAGCGAAAATCCCGGCAGCAGCAGTCGGAAAGAGAGGTCAAATCGCCTTTGCAGGACCGCGCGGGATACTATCAGAAACCTGTTATGTTTACTAGCAGTGCCACGTAATTTGTACTCAGGATTACTTTGACTTACGCCAATTTGGCTGATTAACAATAAGTGACTGATGAGATTTGTACATACTGTTCGATGCTTAAGTAGCTACTGGCAGGGCCAGGTAAAATATAATTGAAGTATTTTCCGCTAGGCTCCCACGGGCGTTTCGCTCACAGTTGCAGGAAACATTCCGGGAAAATATTTACAATGGCAATGCAGTGTAATTATCTCATTGCTGTTCAGTTCCGAGTTCTGTAGCAAATATTTGTAAATATATTGTGATTTCGATTAGATTAGTTGAAAGGAAAGATTTTTTGTGGAAAGTGGGAGTTTACCTGCGAATGGAACATTAGAATCTAGGAGCTATAGAATGTAGGCGCATGTCAGATGTAGGAAACCATAGACACCCATGTTTATAAAGTATGTAAAATTTTCAAAATAGTGCCAAAAATCTTAGTTAATTGACCTATTTTGAGTCACCTCTGAATTATACTTCCGTTCTTCCCTAAGCACCCTAAAGAGGAATTTCCCCTGCCTCGAAAGGAATGACATGTTTAGTTAAATTCCCCACGAATCCATATAAGCCCCCTTTAATCGGACGCATTAACTTCGATTAAAAATAGCAGATCCATACGTTTGACAAAACTGTAAATAACTAGTATAACTACTATTCATCATACATGTGTATTTCAATCTATAGCAGTTATCTCCAAGTTAATCACTAAAATAGGAAGTTGCAAGTAGGCTTCAAACCGTTTTTATTAATGCCATTTTCTGACGAGTTATTAATGACAGGTGTGCGAGTATTTATTGTAAATATTTATGTGTGTGTGTGTGTGCCTTGTAGAGAATAAACTTATTACATATATTTGCCGATTTTTATTATTCAACCCATGGAGCGTTTAGTGCAATTAATGAGGGTTCCTTAATTGAAAATTATGATGATGGGAACTAGCGCCAAAGAAAAGAGTATGGAAAAATCAATTAAGACATAAAACCCATACGAGTAATAAGCCAATTTGGACGAAAACACGTACGCGGTGCCGAATTAACTTTGCCGGAAATTTCGCTTAATTATCGGAGAAATAATTGAAAACTTATCAGCTATTTTGAATACAACTCCTGGGCAATTTTTAATGGTAATAAGCGGCTCTAATAAGCCCATAAAACATGGGGCAAAACGTTAATTGCCATGCAAATAATTGCATTAAAACCAACGAAACCGTCTTGAGATGCCCATTTGAATATGAATAATAATTGTCCGTCCTGCTTTAGCGTCAGGAGCTCTTGCGCCATTAATCATAAACGTTGTGACATTCTGATGAATTCCCGTTTTGTGCAGTCATTTCCAGATTAATACGGCACAATTAGAGGAAATTTGATCGGATGGGTGTGATAGTGTAATGGGCGGACCTCGGCATGTTAGTACAAGTGCCTGTTCTTGGCTTGCCAAAATTAAATTCTTCTCGTCTCGTAACCAACCGAGTCAAATGACGAAATAAAGTTGTGAGTCCGCGGTACGCTCAATTTCAATCTGATGGAATTTTGCTGTCCTTCGGCCCCCCAAAAATCCAATTTATGTGAGGGGAAAACCGAAGTTAAAACATCATTATTTAATCTCAATGCGATTGGATTCTTTCGGAATATTACGAATTTTTTCAATGAACAAATATTTTTATCCGAGCATAGAACTTTTCTTTTTATGTAAATGATCCCGCACTAAAATCCTTATTACGCGGGCAAATACCAAACCCATTCGAAAGGGTTTGTTACTTGACCGTGCGTAATTTGCTGACTGTTTCTGTTCTTATCTCCGTTATGGAATCTCCACTTCGAGTTAATAATTCAACCCTTCTGAAGCGTCCGTTTTCAGCACTCTTCAATCAATACGTATATCCGTTGTACGGATACTTTTCAGAGATAATGGAGGGAACCGTAATTACGTTAATACCTCTCGAATTTTTTCGAAAATGTCCAATGAGTTATGTAAAATTGTATCTTACAAATAAAACTGTAATGCTACCAAGAAAAGATGGTTTCGAACGTCTGGTAACACTGATGCGTGAGCCACTGCTGAGCAATATTGTGACGCGCAGTGGTTCAGCAGTGTGCTGAAAACTAACATGGCGGGTGACAAATGAATCGCGCAAGGTTGCCAGTATTTGCAAAAAAGCAAAACATTCAGTCAAAATATCCTATTAAAATGAAATTATATTGAAACAAAATTACTATGAACATTCGAGCTAGGCAGAGCCATACGTCACATTCGATTAGTTTCTTCGTCTTTCAAAGAAACGAGAGATTTCCTAGTTGTTCCATTTTTCAAAAATTGAGTTTCATAGGAAATATTCCAAAATTTACTAGAAATTTCCGTCATTGATTCCCCTTTCTGCTGCAGCAATATTATTCGATATTTAAGTGGATATGTTCCAGTGGGGAAGAAAAGTGACACGTCTTGCTCGGGGGGTTATTTACGTTCGTAATAAACGGTTCAACCCCCCGGGTTACTTGTGATTGCAATTAACACCGGCGAAATTATTTACGAGCTTTGTAATTTGCAATTTAGTCGTCGTTTTCGGTTTATAAAACACACCGCGTGATGAATGTCTCTTGGAACGTATACACACACACTAAAGGGGTTAGAAAAAGAACTCTTCCACGGGAAATTTTAATCATCGTGAAATTTAATGAGTCGAGAAGACGCGGCCGCGGATTCTTATTACATTTTAATTGAAGCGACGTGTACCGGGGCCATATTGATGCCGGCAACAATACCTCCCGTCCCTTTGTACATAAACTTTTAATAGATACTTCTTTTGGCATTCATTATCAGCGGACTGGCGGAGCCCCTTAATCAACCGAAATTTTGATATTGCGGTCGTTTTCTTTCTGAAAAGTTCCGTTCCGACAGTGGCATCCTTTGCCCCCGTTCCGGGGCCTATTGAAAGCGATTCGTCGGCCGCACGCCCCTGGCAGGTGCTTTTGTAAAATGAATAAATAAGGTTCAGGGGGTGTTTTAATTATTATTTTCCCAGGGCGAGCGCCTTCTTAATTTCTACACAAAGTTTATTTAAAAGGAAATATTATCTCTTAATCTAATGAAGGAGCCCCGCGTTATACTTTGAATTCCACTTCCCTCGGCGTCTTTAACGTCGTTAGGGTTTTATTTTCTAAAGGATACCTGACTCCCAGAAGAAGTGTTGTATCGGCATAGGCGCTGAAAAAGCAAAGATTGTCCCTGCAATAATGGCCTGAAATTCTCCGCTGAAATGTTATAAAAAGGAAGGAAAAATCTTAAAACTAGCGCGGCTGCCTGCTCCATCAATCTCATAATTAATTCCATTCCGTTTAATTCTTTTCAAGATGACGTTAATTCAGCCCATAATGGATTCCTCTGGTGATTTATTCTTCCGTATGTTTTGATACAATTCACGATGGGACTTTGATTAATCTTCGTCGAATTTAGATCAGCATTTTCGGATAAATACTCTCCATGTCTTATGATAGCCTTCCTCATTACCGCACCGAAGATGAAGGGTGTATCAAAAAAATTCGCGCTCAAGATGTCGTAACGTACCTAATTATTTACCGGTGAAATAAGTTATATTTAGCTATGACTTGCGAGTAGTAAACGAACAAAACTTGTTTTAAAGCACACTCAACAAAAAATTTTTGTTACACCCGTTACAATGCTCAATCAAAAACGTTTTTCCGTATGCATCGTAATTTTTGCGTTACGGCACTTCAGTCCAATAAAAGGCGGCTACCGCAAAAAGCAAACAGGAAATACATACTTCAAAAGAAATGTTGGGGAAACAAAGCGATTCATATGAACGTTATGAAGAGCCATAAAATGCCTGTTATTGAAAATTACATTCCATTCTTTTTTGTTTGGCCGCGGGCTTTAAACGATTCGAATCCGGCTTTCGGAGGGTCCTCCGATGAGCGAATGCTTCCTGATAAGTTTCATCATTTTATTTATTTTTCACATTTCCTTATATAATCCTGTTCTCTAATAATTATCTCGAGTTAATCTCAAACACAAAAATAAAATATATGACCAGTTTGGATGCTCTTGTGCAGTCGGGTAGGATCGGGTCGGTCCGAAGCTTTTCGGAGACATCGGCACCAATAGCGACGCCAGGACCACACGCTAACTGATCTCAGGGTGACCTGACGAGTGTATGTCAATTTGCCAGGAACGATTTTCTTCTCACAGTTTCAATATCCACAGTTATTGCTCTGGTTTGGAACGTCTCTTTTGTCGTCATGAATAAGGAAACAACAATAAGGCCCAATTTACACTTAAATACGCATCGAGAACGTGTCACAATGTCGAGGTCCATGACTGGCACTCGGGTGATAGATGGAGCCAGTGTTTTATAGTCCCCAAGCCAAATCTGGCAGGCATGGAATGCCAATAGCGCCATGACACGCAGTTCAATTGTTCGCCATTGTGTCATTTGAGAGCGTTCGTTCCCCATCAGGCCAATCGGGATTTGTTGCCGACGATCGTCTGGTTATAATGTTTTTTAATTTATTTAATTTCGGAGTTGTGTTACAATTTATCAGTGATATGCTCGGAACAGTGATCCGTTTCCGATCATGATGGGCCACCGGAGGCATCAAGAATATGATGAAACCGCAGCGTCGTGGGGGAGAGGGCGACATAATTTAAATATAATGATCGTTTGTTCGGCACTTAAATTTAAATAAAACAAACATTTTTCTTCGGCATCAGCGGCGGGCATTAAGCCCCGGAATCTTGTTACTGTTGAACGACACCGGAATAAATCGTTTGCCAATAGCAGAGAAGCGGCACATTTGAATAGCAATTTGGCATAAGGAGGGCGAATTCTAATCAGCTTTTATGACACCCGTCGTCTACGTAATATTAGTCTGGTGGAAAACAGCTTTTTTTTCATTTTTTGTCGAAAGGGAAGTAATGTATCCGATTTGGTGAAATAACCCATGCTGGTTCACATGAATCAACCACCACTGCTTTACCCACCAACAATCGTACCTCTAGTAGCCAGTTTTTTTCACGGCCCCCTAACTTCCACCATAAACAATTCCTGAAATGTCATTGTTCCCTTAAATTTGTTTCAAACAGTTTTCTTTGTACGCAGAAAACATGAATTCAGATTGGAAATTTAACGTCGATCAGATCGACAAAATTACAGTGAAGCTGTTTCTGGATTCGAAACGAGCGCCGGCGAACGTATACAGGCACAAACACATCAAAGCGACAACGGCGGGCTCGCGCTAGATTGCTCGCGATAATTACTATGCAAAATTATTAGCATATTAATTAAAGAAAATGTAATTAAAATTGAGTTGTATCGAATTATCATGTGGCCCGGAGTGGAGCGCATCCAGGACTGGAATTGCTGCGAAAATTATTCCAGAAGGTTCACATATCACGCCTGAAACCGCATCAGAAACCTGATGCCGCTATGAGCAAAACGATGTCAAATTGCGTTTAAAAGTTAGTTTTACTTAAATAGGTGTCATTTTTGTTTTATTTAAGTTAAGTCCTGTACTGGCCACGTCAGTTGATCTGGAAATCATCTCGGAAAGCTTGTCCAGAGCAAATTAGCGTCGAAACATCTTTCGACGCCGAAGTGATTTATACACGCACCAAATTTAGATGATGTTTTTATTAGTGTCGAATCCATTTGCATGTTAATTTTCCAGCTTGTTTTGATCTGTCGTTAAGGATTTCGAGGGCGAAATTGCTTTTCGTCGTGCACTTGTTATTAATTTCCGTCTTAATGTGGCCACGTTCCAGATTTCGGAATACGTTTTTTTCTTTATCGAAATTAATTACATTCTGTCGATAAAATTTTTCTCCACCTATTCTATTGTGGCGGAACGTAAAACTCCGAACTGTCCTGACCTCACCCCGTCTATAAATAAACCCTCCATATTTCCAAAAGGAACAAACATTTGCATTTTAATAGTTCCACATTTCACGTCGCTTTGTTTATTCGAAAGGAAATATTAGAAGAAATTTACCGCGGGCCAACTTTCACGACTGATGGGGGAGACATAATCGTTTCGGTTTAGTTCCAAACGGAGAAGTTATTTGAATAATTCGTTACGGGATAAACGGGCTCGGGGAGGTGGAATATGCAAGTTCGGTCGAAACGATTTCACGGGCCTTAGGGTCGTCTCATGGAGATACGAAATAACGTGAATGTTCCCCAAAATAATTGTATTGATTTGAGAAAAAAATGTGTCAAAAAAAGCAATTATCATCACTGTTTTTTTAAGTGTTCTCCTTACTGATTGATATCTCCGAAACGATGAGAGTCTTTTTGAATACTAAAAGATTTATATATTATTTATCCGTTTTTTAGTCGTCCACCTAATTCTAACGATATGACTCCAATGGATTTTTCCATTTTTAAAATATAATGAAAAAACGCATAATGTTGATTTACAAAATTATAGTGGAAATATCTAAATGAAACACTGTATATCTGATATTGCCACAAACGTCACATACCTTCAATCTCACTCAAGTCGTTTCTTTCATCGTGAACTAAACAATAAGTGACCTACTTACCTATGGACAAAAACAATATTTGAGATTATTACACGTTTTTATATGAAATTGAGTCACACATACCTTTCGGTTTCTGCTCTGCTTATAAAGCCGCAATCAATTTGTACAAGTTCTGGTGACGCCGCCTAATAGAGATACAATAAATCGATTTTCTTACATATTTGGAAACATAAATAACCAATTTATGTTATACATACATTCAATGTAATGTAGACTCTAAGTAATTACTAATGGTATATGAAAAAGTCTTTGAAAATCAAACAATTTTTATCAAATATTTAGAGCCACAATCAGCAAAAAACATTTCGATAGAAGCCGCGAAAAACAACTGAATAAATTGAACAATTGCAGTTTTCAAAATCAAATAAACAAATATAGCCTACTGGATATTTTTGATTGGAAAAAAGAAAATGTAATCACCTGTACCGGCATCCTTCTCTCTCTATCGAAGCCAGTTTATAAGACAAGGACAAAACATGATTGAACGGGTTGTCAGCTGATGCTGCTGACACTACTATCAACTGCCAACGATTTTCGAATGGCACGTTTTTCCGTTAACCTTACTTTTCTATTCCTATTATTATTTTTAAATTAATTACCATAAACATGTAAATTGCAAATTATAGCTCATAAGAAAATCCCAACTTTTGGAATTTTTTAGGCTTTCGAGTCTTACAATACCTAAATTTAATTCCGGACACCGTAAGTACTCTTAGATACCTTTAAGAGTAGCCAAAAGTGATTATATATCCGTATTTTTGTTGTACATAGTAGGAATGTCCTGAGATAGTTTAAAGCATGATTTAAGTCGAAATGTTATATAACATTGTTGTTAATATGTTGAATAGGGCGTCCAGGTCTTTATTACTTGAGTTGGTTCATTCGAGGTTTATATTAGAAAGTTTCGAGGTAAATTGCAAAGCTGGATCCTCACGAGAGGAAGAATTACAGGTGTAGTGGGACTCTGTTGGTAGAAAATGCCTTTTGAAGGTTACAAAACCAACCAGTTGGGTTATTTTTAGTTAAAGTGACAGTTACACTCTCAATTTTGCCCTCATGAAGATTCTCCGTAAGGTTTTAGAAGTATCTATTATAATGTGTTACAGCAGATATGAAGTGAGTAATTATTTTGTTTTTTTTTTGTGGAATATTCCTCGAGCTAGGAGAAACTGGCAACTCACTGATTTTTTAAGATTGGGATCAATTCAGAATGGTGTGGAGAGTTGTAATTTTAATGTAGGTAGTGCATATTGATCCGTGGCTTTTGAAAATAAGTGCTTTGACGCCATATTTGCTGTTAAAATTTGATGTACCCAGCTGCTCACTCGAAATATATTAGCAGTAAGATTACCATGAATTTAATTTCCATTTTAATAGAAATTAAGCAATGGTTATGTCTGGACTAGTACTTTTCTTGGTTTCCTTGACAGTTTCCTATGTGAGTTTGACTTTCTTGAATTAATTAAAGAGAAAGTGTATAGTAATAAAGTTCTCCATGTCCGCGCCCTGCAAAATGTCCAATTCTTCAATTTATAATGTATATTTTTCATTCACTGTTTACAGGTATTTATAGAACGAGTTGCCGAGTGTCTTGGATCTACTTACATTTATCACCCAAAATCCTTCATGTCATACTTCATATGAGCCGTAAAAATATTTGAATCCCGATACCAAATTTTGAAATATATATAAATAAGTAAACTTTACGTTAAATGATTTAAAAATAAATAATAAACATCATGCCTTATACAACTCCATAACTGTTTTGTATGCACAATACACGATACGCAAACTAAAATTACTTTCCTGCTAGTTTTATGTAAATTGCAGGAAGAAATAAGCATAATTAATCAACCCATAATCGGTTGCCTCAACAAGAATGTCTGTCTTTTACAATACGCTCAGGTCGTTATTGAAAAACGCCAATAAGGGATATTACACTTGATTGTTCGTTTCCCATTTTACAGTTAATTTCCCGTAATATTGGACGACAATCGCTTTCGAGTCAAATTGGATTTGCATTGGAAAAAATGGGAAAATGGCCTTCCCCGTGGGCCCGGGCGGGGAAAACGTAACGAATTCATTCCCTTTGAGCGGCGTATGATGAAGAATAGGTCTTTCAATCGCAAAAGTAGCCACTCGATATCCCGACGGATGCATCGCTCCCCCGGGACTCCCCATATTCGGAAATGCGAAATTGACCGAAAGAGATATTGGAAAAGATAATGGAGCGTATACTTGCTTATTCCGGGAGGTACAGTGGTAATTGCAGTCTCTGAGTAATTTTCCTGATGTAAGAACTCACTTAAAAGAGCGTTGGTTCAATTTATCGTGCGAGTAAACGAGGGCGGGAAATCTTTTTTAGGTCTAAAAATATGAAAGCTAAACTAAAACAGATTGCTTGTCAAAGGGCGCTTTCAATAATAAGTTCGTGTCGGGCCGACATCATTCATTTTCGGGAGAAACGTATGAGGAAATTACAACATAATTCGTCAAAAATCGATGAAATTTATTTGGATTAGAGGAAAATTATAGGTGTAACTACCTACGTGCGATAGCGGGGATGACTACGTGAAAAATACTGGGAAGAAGGTCCCGAGACAGCCGAGCATTAATCTTCTGTTTCGTGTTTGTTTTTCTACCTTTTTATCCATTTTCCTATAGGTATCTGGTGATTGCTTTATTCCCAGGTTTCAGCAAATAATACTCTCTAGTTGAAATCAAATTCAGGCCGCGGGCATTTAATTCGTGGCTCGTACCCCAAATCTAAACAGACAAATACAACCCGGAGCAGCTCCTTCATTATTTAAATTCCACGAAATTTAATCAAAGTAATACGGAATCAAACAGACTGTTATTGATTCTTGAACCCTAATAATTCACTAGGCCGTGAGTTTTCCAAGTTTACACAACTGATCCCTTCAAGATGTTCACTTTCCCACAGGGAGTCATAATAATACTCCCGAATGCAAATACTCCTTAAATTCCTGACAGTTAATGAAATTTCGCCGGAACACAAGAAGGCGAACACAAATAATTTAATGGGGCATTAGCCTGCGAAGGCTGTTGATTCGGAAAGACTGCCAAATCCGGAAACCGCTACAAGTGTTAAGCTTCCATTTAGTCTTAGTCTGATTCCATTATCTCCGTTGCGGGCATTCGACCCCTCAAGATTTTACCCCTTTGGCTTTGCGTCGCCTTTCTTCTTCGCTTTTAGCCCTTTGGGCAGCCGACCCTTTGTCGTTTCGGATTGTTTTCTTTGCGATTTAGAATCCTCCCCTTTACTTCCTAATCCCAACGATTAGGCGTTCAACTTGACCCGATTTGGTTTTATTAAATTTCAAATCTACACCGATTTTCGACGTGCCGAAGCAGCAGCAGTAGAGTTCGTCGGTAAACCGCCAGCTTTCTGCTCTGCCTACGTGCAGATTATTCATATGTTAAAAATGATCTTTATCGCATCGGTTTCGAAGCACACAAGAATTCGTATTGTTGCCTACATCGGCATTACCGAAATTTCAAAAAAAAAAAAACGTCATTATATCTACCGATTTAAAACACCCCCCGAGCGGGCCGCGAAAAGACAAAAGAGACCGAAATTAGCCATCAGGCCGTGAGGGATGAGGGTGCGGAGGAGGAAGAGGAGGAGGAGGCCCGATTAGCGTCCTCTTTTGTCAGTCAAATGATGAATGTCCTGCGATCGCAAAACATCGTAAACTTTTAAACGAACCAGCTCGGAACAGCTGCAATTAGAATTTAATTAATTATGCGATATGAATGAGTCGCTATTCTGGATTCCGCTGCTCGGCCGATATAATGCAGAAAACCGCTTTCTTGCTCCTCGGCTCTTTTCACCGCGAATGATTTAGGACCATTCTAATTTCCTTTTAAAGTCGCTGAATTATTGGGAAAACTTCCCGGCAGTGGCGGCCCCAGCAAAACCATTATGTAACGACGGACAATTTTATTTTAGTATTTAATTACGTCTTGCACGTAGTTTACGATATGTTTGGCGGATAGACCATAGTAGTCCAGCACGGCTGCAGTGGTGCCTGAACGTGGTACTCTAGGAACTGCCACCTTTCGCACGTAAATGTCCCTCACTTCTGCCACAGCCGACAAAACGGCTTCACCAATGCCTCCTTCTGGATAGTGGTCTTCTACAACTAGAATCCTCTTGCCAGCCTCAAGGGCGTTCTTAATTATCCCCTCTTTGTCGATGGGTTTGATGGTGAAAAGATCCAGAACCCTCACACCAATATGTAGCTGGGCCAGCTGCTGGGCAGCAGTAATGCCTTCTTGTAGAGTTATTCCTCCTCCGATGAATAGAACTTGGTCTTTGCTCGATGATAATATCACATTGGATTTTCCAATCTAGAATTTTCATTGATTAATGCAGTTTTGATAATTATTTAACAGTTAAACCTGGAAATGGTGGTCGTTCGCGTAGATCACTTTAGTAGGAGGACGATTGGTTCGTAGAAAACACACCCCAGGAGTGTTGGCCGCCAGCTCAACTGCCCTTTCTGTTGACACAGCGTCAGCTGGATAAAACACAGTAGATCCAGGGATTGTCCTGAACATCGCCAAATCTTCCAGAGCCATCTGACTGGCACCATCCTCACCTATGGACACGCCGCAGTGGCTTCCCGCGAAGTTTACATTTGTTTGGGAAATGGCTCCCATACGAATCTGCGAAAAAATGTTGTGAAGAGGAACAATCAGGAAAAACATGAATGAAAACCTGATCAAAAGCTCTGGTAAGGAAAGCGGCAAATGTGGACACGAACGCCACAGTCCTGTCCCTGCACGAAGCTCCAATGGCTACTCCCACCAAATTCTGCTCGGCAATGAAGCACTCGATGTATCTTGCAGGGTCGTACTTCTTTAGCTGCTCTGAGAAGGTCGAATTCTTCATGTCACCATCCAAAGCGATCACTCTCGGGTTGTTTTGGGCGATTTTCACCAGAGCAGTACCATAAGCTTGCCTAGTAGCTAAAGCTTCTCCGATCTTGTAATTGGGAAGGGAAGTCAGCTTGATGTTTTCGATGCTTACCACTGGGGCTTGTTGAGTTGGTGTGGGGATTGTGTAGTTCAATTTACCTAAATTGTACCTCAATTAGTCCCAGAATTATATTGCATGCAACGTACCTTTGTTTACAACGAGTGTTTTAAGATGTTCCAGTACCCGGTCAGTTTCCTTGCCTAAAGGTTTTCCGTGCCACCCTTCGCGGTCCTCGATATTAGGAAAGGCTCTGCCCTTATAAGTTCGGGCAATTAACGCAGTGGGCTTGTCCTTAGTGGCGTTGGCAGCATCAAAAGCCTTGACCAGTTCCTCCACATTGTGCCCATCTACTATAATGGAGTTCCAACCGAAGGCGTCCAACCTGGCCTTGTAAATGTCCAACTTGTGACCAATCGTCGTCGGCTCGGACTGGCCCAGCCTGTTGGCATCAATGATGAGGACCACATTGTCTAACTTGTAGTGGCTGATGAAATTGATAGCTTCCCAAATGGAGCCTTCGGCGCTTTCACCATCGCCAATCAGACAGTATACCCTGTTCACAAGCAGATTTTCCAAAACAATTTCATCAATGCTATTCTCAACCCACCTGGCATCGATGTTATCGTATTTCTTGGTGGTATAAGCCATACCAGCAGCAATAGCCAGACCTTGACCCAGAGATCCAGTCCCAACATCGATAAAACTGAGACGTGGAGTAGGGTGACCCTCAAGGTCCGTTCCTAACTGTCGTAGCTTCAAGAGTTCCTGTTCTGGGACGACCCCATTTTCCACCCATGCAGCATAAAGGGCGGGAGCTGCGTGGCCTTTGGAGAGGATGAAACGGTCGCTGGAGGGATCACGGGGGGAGGATACGTCGTAGCGCATGGTGTTGAAGAAGAGCACGGAAAGAATTTCGGCAATGGAGGAACATGTCGTCGGGTGTCTGAGGGAAAACAGCGAAAGGAATCAATGATATTTTCATAGATTTTCTTTTTATTTATTAATTATGTTTAATATATTATTTAATTATGATGTTTAATAGTCCAGACGTATCAGTTTTTAAACAAATTTATTTAGCTTCAGGTTTCTTTCTTTTCTTTAGTTAGATTTCGGTGGTGAGCAGTGATACAATGTGTGAGGTCGCCATAACCCTTACGTGGATACTAATCATCACTATTCAGAAGTGAAGAGATTTCGCGTCAAAGTAATCAAATATAGCCTAACGAGACATAATCGTAATCCTGTTTCAGTTGTTATGCATTGATAACGCAATTCTGGTAATCATAAAAAAATCCTCGTTAAATACAACAAAAATACATTTTCTCAATGTTTTCAATTTTAATGTCACTATTAAAATTATGTAAATAGATGCAGATATAGAATATTTGAGGTGACCTCCACACGATATCGTTCACTAAGGTCAATACCGGGATAATAGTGACTGGCACAGGAAAAATACTTAAAATAACTGCGATTAACGGATTATGTCACCATGACTTCGCGCCATGGGCTCTCGCATTGACCTACGTGCTCACCTCGACAACTTTGACACTGTGTATGGTATATTAGCATAGTGCACTTAACGGTTCAGCGTTAAAGGCCACAATACCAATATACTGGCAGTATCGATTGTCAGCCAATTTCCATGGAAGTACTCGAATAGAGATTGGCCACATTTTTGTTTCTATGGAAACTAGCCTGCCATTTTGTCCTTAAGGCCCAGTATTCTGGTCTCAGGCAAAAAATGAAGGAAGGAAGAGACAAAATTGAATAAAATTCTTAAAAATGCAAAATTAACAAGACTGTATTCTTACCCAGAGTTTGCAGCTGACGTAGACTCAACACTCAAAATCCTGATTCTGGTAGCAAGGTCCTTGAGGACCTGAGGATCGGTGACGAGCGGCATTTTCTCTTCAAATCCACCACTTTCCTCGTGAGGTACACGAGCTGACTGGCCTCAAGACCGGTAATAACGAAATTATATTATTTTCTAACTTCTTATCGCTGTAAGCCCTCTTATCTATTTTGCTCGTAAATAATGAGTGGAAAGTATTAAATTTTTGTCACTTTGAATGATTATTGAGCTGGGTTATCGGTGTCATGCAGGAGTCTCTACAAGAAGGAAATTGGTGGTTCTAAATGAGGAATTTTACTCGAAGCGGTAATTTTCGTTGCGGCGCTACAAACGTCTAATGAACTACTGGGTATCAGTGGTTCATTGAAATAGAATACGAGGGGCAAAGGTTAACGATTTTTTTAATGCAGATTTTAATGAGTGCTCATTTGTGTTTAGGTTTGCTTTAACTGTGACATGACAACTACCGTCATCACGAACGGAATTCCGATTCTGAAGTGGGAAAGGTGCCGGCATAGAACCCGAAACCACCAACCTAATGGGGAAAAAGTAGATGTGACATATGTTTTTCAAATCATCCCCTACAGCACGTATCGACTGATCGAAACGTCCCAACAGAGCCGGAATTTAAAAAAAAAGTCCTAAAGGTGAGTTTTTCCAAAAATCGTTGTTTTTAAATACCGATCCTAAGTCCATTGTTTACCACGAAAATCAGAAGCCTCAGTTGCCTGGTTGTGCTTTACAAGTGTACACAGGCGAGATTCTAATTATTTTCTCTACGGTTCAAAGATGATTTCTGCTGTCGTTGAAGTTTTATAAAGACGGATCAATAAGGAGTTTGAAACGGGCGGCGACCGCGAAAAGCCTCATCCAAGTCGGAAAAGCAATTTCAATAAAACTCCGAAATGGCTTCTTAATACAGAGAGGCATTATGAATATTAATACCCAATAAAAACGTAACCCCGCAGCGTTCCTCATTCGAGTGTAAAGGCACAAATGCCGAACGAAGGCGATTGAGGGCGTTAATATTGGCATTTCCGAACCGGAAGAATCATGAATATCTTTCATTTTTTATTGGCCATTTGTAACCAAATTTATTCCTTGGTTTAAATTAGAGAAAAATTTTTAAATTCTCGTGCGAGACCTGCAAAAATCTAAAAATCTTCTCGTCGGAGCCAATCTCTCCATTTTGAAAGATATTTAGGTAAACTCTTCAAAAATGTTGTAATTTTTCTAATGGATTTTTTTGGGGTTTTCATTTATGAAACTCAGTTTTTCAAAATTTTATTTGTTTTTGCAAGTTCTATTAACTTCGCTCGAGAAAATGGTTTCCATGGAAATGTTTTGTCCTGAATTTGTGAAAATTCTTTTTTTTACCAGGAACTGGGAATACTAGGCGTTAACGTCAGGAGCACAGTGATTGTCGAGCGTATACCCGGTGCATCCGGCGAGTCCATCACTGGCCAAAGTAAATGGAAGATAAACACTATGAACGAGTCAACCTACTCGCCGGATGCACTCGGCATACACCCCACAACCACTATGAAAGGTATGCGTTTATTGTTTCATTTTTCTTCCTCAGAGTAGCCGAGCGTACCGTGCGATTTGATCGTTACTTGCGCGTGAGGCGTTATTTCCAAACGCAACGTGTCAAACATCATTATGGAGACATTTTAGAATGCGATAGTACTCTGCAATATAGTAAAAAGCGCTGCTAGAGCCATGGTCAAAAACGCGCCATATTAGATATACAGGGTGATCAAAATTTGATATTTCAAAATGTCCTATCTAATACAAAGCGCCAAAAATCAAAACGAAATTATTAAAATGGCCGAAACTCCGCCATAGGTTACAAACCGGAATGTGTAGATTCGACTTTCTTTATTTACATGAATAGATATTTTGCAAATTCTAGGAGAACAGTAAAAGACACGAACATACTGCAAGTAACCAAAAAACTAAAGAATTGCAGAAGGAATTTAGATTTGCTATTGGAGTTCGTACAGAGTGTTCCAAAGAAAGATGCAAAGGATAAAATAGCACATGACCCAAAAAACATATCACCATGTAGATGGGTATCAACAATTTTGACATTTCGTTGTATAGGGTCTTCAAAAAAATATAATAGATGTACGAAACATAAAAAACTCAACTCAGGGCATGCGTGAGCAAAAAAAATGTGAAACTTTTATCACTCTGTAAATAGGAAATAATGTGTTTTTGACCGTGGGTCTAAAAATTTTTTTGATTATTTTTCAGAATTCTATCGCTCCCTGAAATATCTCCATAACGATATGTTACACCTCTGTACAGTTAAAGGAAACATACAGATTGCCCCATAATTATGTCACTAATATGCCGGCAGTGTGCACTTCCTCCCCTACTTGTGTGCGAAGCCTTCTCCCCAAATAACCCAACTTGTCAGTAAAAAATGTGGAACTTGAAAATGTTAAAAAACCTTCGACTTGCCGGAACCGTAGAATTAATAATCATTAAAAGAGTTTGGACTGGCATTAGGGGTATAACCCTTTAAGATTGGGTCGATCGGTCCCGGGTATTGGGAAAGTAATCGAGGGATCTCGTCTAGAAAGAGACTTTGGTAACAGAGGAAAAAACTTTTCGTATTAAAGTTAAATTACAGTGGAACACGGAGAGATATAAAAGATAAAGCTGAAAAATAGGCTGTTAGACGTGCCATCAATCATATCCGGAGTGCAGAAAAAAGCACAATGAGACGAGGACTTATTTTTATTAAAACGTTTCCAAATTATAGCGAACCGTAATCAAAGCTATAAAAACAAATTAAATCTTGTAAAATGGGCTTGAATCGTTTAAGGGAACCCATTACCAGTGCCGGTACCCTGTCATTAGGGCCCGGGTTTTGATGGCAGATCTGCTCAGAGAGCCACATTTTGAATACGCAACGTAAAACACTTTGATTCATCATCTCTCTGTCCGATCCGCAATTTGCTTTTGTTGCGATTTTTCGCATATCTCGATGCCTGATTTATTGTCTCACTCCAGACGTTTAATAATGGAAACCAGTCTCATGTAAAAAAAAGCGGAATGTCCCCCGCTAGAAACCGGCAAAGAGGCGAAACTAAAAGTCATCCGATATTAAATTTAATTTAAAATATAAAATGGAACGTCAACAATAGAACGAAATCCCTGCCACGTTCCCGGACGATTTCGGGATGAAACGACCCAAAGAAAGGGGAGATCGGAGTGACTCTACGTTTTCATTCTGGCTGAAACTGTTTTTTATTAGTTACAAACGAACAACGACAATTATATCATTGAATTAAAATGTTTGCTCTATGGAAGGGGGCAGAACCGTATTCTTGAATTTCACCCAAAATTTGAATCACACTCTCCCCCCACCCCTTCCCAGGGGGGCGTTTGACAATCGTCACAGCTAAATACGAAAATTGCAACGACCCCTCGATGTGGTACTCGTTTTCAGTTAAATTTTCCCAGAAAAGCGATTGGCACTGTCAATTTTGACGTAGTTGCGCTCGGTTGAACGAAATCGAAATTTCAAAAATTTCGAAATTTTTTATTTTCGAAAATATGCCCCCCGACATGGTGCTCATTTTCGGCTAATTTTCGCCGGAGAAGCGAGCGTCGTTGTCAATTTTGACGTCACTCAGCTCGGTCCCCTCTTTTGTATCGTGTAATGCTGCTTCCGTTCGCCTTTTTAACAGCCTTTGCATAGGAGGATTTTCAATTATGACCAAAGTTCTTAATTACCAAGTTTTGGCATTTAATTCTCAATGGATAAAATCCGATCCTGGTTGTCGGAAAGTGTAAAAAGTGTCTAAAATCTGCTGGGTCACGGTTTCGCAATATACATAGGGTTGAGCGGCGCACCCTATCTCTCTACTGTGTGTTCTCTTTAATGAAACCCGATCCGAATCTGTCTAATGTTTAAAAAATGAGTTTCAACTTCGTACGAGAACTGGGAAAGAAACTGATGGTTTGCGCTATGCAAATTGATTGACTGTGGAAGTAAAGTTGTTTTCGCCGAAAATCATATTGATACACTATCAAATTTAATAAATACTTGGGGAGTTGAAAGGCAAAGAGATATCGAGAGCCTGCGTCCTGGTCACTTTTCGGGCGATTCATCTTGATGGCAATCTTTTACCCTGCTGTCAGCTGTCTTTTCCGCTTTATCTCTTTTTGTTTCTTTATTGTTCGCAATCCAGTTATCGATACACCGCCTATTCCTCCTGGATCCTGAGGGACTCCGCGGGAGATGGATGGATTTTTTATGGCCTTTTGTTATATTCCAATTTGGAAGGTGGGTCACATGCATTACCCCGTGAAAGAATAATAGTTTCCCAACTTCTAAATGAATCGGGATCTAATCAAGTATCTATGCAGATAAGTGCTAATTTGAGCTATGACGAGAGACCGTCTAGAGAAGGGCCTAATTGGATCACGAGGCTGTTAGTTATGCACGTCAGATTGGTGCCCAATCTAATTAGCAGACAATTTGTTAATGTGTTTTATCCCGTCTGCGATTGGATTCCCGTCTCCAGGACTCGAATTTAATAACGGACGAACCGGGATCGATGCGCGCGATGTGTGCCCCGAACATAATTATTGCTCTTGTTTGTCGTCGAGTACGGCCAAATTTGATCTTTGTTGATTGTCTTGTTTTGGAAACGGATTTCCCCGAGGACCCCGTTAGAGGCGCCTCCTTTGGAAAAGGAAACGGGCTTAAAACCCATCAATTTTCAGTTTTAATAGCGTTAGGTTTAAACAGCATTTTCGTGTTACTCCCAACTAGGAATCGATTGCTTTAAAGGAGTCGCGGCAACATTTCCTCATAAAGCTGCAACTGCGAAATTTTAGTTTTTGGGTAAGTACTGAAAACGCGACTAATGCCCCATTTACTCAGGTGTTCTTTGATTTTTTTACCCATGAAAACCCCAGCGTCAATGCATCGCAATAACCGCAACATCGTCTTATACCTGCAGCAATAATGGTATTTCCAATGGGCAATTTTGCGCAATTAAATTTTGCATATCTGTCTTCCAAGGAAGGCCCTTACGGAAAACATGCTGACTGAAAGCTGTTTTGTAACGATTTTTCCACTTAAATTCGCATAACTTCTTCACAGCAGATATAACTACAGAAAGTCGTTGGGTTTTGATGGCGTGTAGACACGCTAGGCATACGTATTTATCGCCATTACAGTTGAATTATTTACAAAAAATAAGCATTAAATATTGTCGTTGCAGAAAGCCTTATGAAAAGTTCAATTTCCTTAATCTTGTCAATTTCTACACTCCAGTAGGAGAGCTAAACTTGAAAAGTGCCCCATCCCCTGGCCTAAAAACAACGTTAAAATTACATGTAACTGATCTGATTTCAAGCAATATCGTCTAAGTCAATTATGCCACGTACAAATTTCCCAAAATATACGTTAATTTGACGTAACATCGTCGCATCATTTTTGTAAAATCAGGAGAACAGGAAATGACGTCAATATGACACGGCTGTTGACATTTTTTAATGCATTGTCACGTCAATTTGATGTCTAATCCGGATATATCTTGCTTCCAAAATTCTGATACTTGTCACCTCTGATATCCTGGATATGCAATTAAGACTTTGCTTCCTTGCCAGCTGGCCCCGAGTCCAAGACAAAGTGCCGCTTCCACATTTCGGTCGATAGCTAAGCTGGAAGCGCCGCCGAGGAGGTGGCGGCTCCTTGCCGCCCCCGGGTGCTCCAGCGACTCTCACTTATTGTCTCTTTTCCAGCCAGTGACGTAACCTACTGGTTTTTCGACACCTTCCCAACTTAAGCAATGACGTCAAAGTGGCACGAAAATGTAGATCTGTATACTGCAATGTTAACAGGCACACGTCGGTTTGACGTTATTCTGCGCTTACTTTCAGAAAGAGAATTCTGATGCCGAAAATTTGATATACATAAATATCTTAGCGATTACGTTGACTGTGTCGGTCCTGCAGTTTTGTCATCAATATATTTGCCAGTCAGGTTGGTTCAAGTCAGTTCGGTACTCGGAAAGTACTCGGAAATCAAAGTGCAATATACCGCTCTACCTTCAAGTCGTTAACAAGGATGACGCTTCTCGATCAACATTTCCGGGGTTAACAAGAATTCGCGTTTTCGATGCCACTGTGTTCCTCCCATCATAAAACATGAGAAAACTTAAAGATATAACTGCAGAGAAATTTTAACTAAAATTAAATTTAAAGTTGCCGGGGCCGCATTCTTAGACCCGAGGTAAAACAAAGCGGAACGCGAGCAAGAGACATATAGAGCGAGGTATTAGAAGGACGGCTTTTAGATTTATTAATTTAATATCCCTCCCCTGCTCGTCTCCCGCAGAAATTCTGAGTGTTTTCTGAAAACATTGATGCGGTTTCGCACGCCATCGCGGCAAAAATTGATTTCCGAAATGGGGAAGGAGCAATAATTGAGGGAAGACGGTTTTTGTTTTTCAGAATTTGGCGAAGGAAAGAAAAGTAGAATATCACCCGGTGGGTTCGGAATTCTGTAAGGCGCACGCGCTGTTAACACATTGCTAAATTGACTATTTAGCACATTCAAAAAATTGCCTAATATACGGGGAGTTCCATATAAAAAATGTCGGGTTTTAGCACTCCAAGCCTATGATGAAAAAGTGAAGTGAACACATCTTCTGTATCTGACGCTTTGGGGTGAACATGATGAGGATATTTTGGATCAGTGAAAAGTTCTGCGCAGTTAGAAAAAGACAAAAAACCACTCGTAGAAAACGACAATAGTAGAAAAAAAACGGGAATGCGCCCGCCAATGGAGCAGGGCAGACGACGCCGCGCGCAATAAGATCCGCAGCAATGCGAGAAACTCCGCTGCAGGACCGAATGTTCCGATTGGGCCGCGCAGAGTTTCTCGTATTGTCATTGGCCCCCGCTCCCGAAACGACACTCCAATCGTACAAAAGTCAAAATTACGGCTGCTCGTGGAAATCCAACCGAATCCGATTCCGTTTCCAGCATTCCCACGAATTTTCGTGTGATTCGGCGTCGACATCTTCTAAAATCGATAAAAGAGAACTCCCACGGTCATAACCCGAGCTTTGAGTTTCCCAGCTTTAAAATACATTCCCATTCGCATTGTAAAAACCATACAAAGAAGACGTCAGCGATGTGACGAGTAAAGCTGTTAGAGGCCAATATATGGGGCTTCGCGAGATTTACAATATGAAAAACCACCTTTCTCAGGTTGAGAGAGTCACTGAGCATGGTGTGAAAGAAAAACGTTTCATTTTATTGACGTTTTTATGAGATATTATAATTCAGCTCTGCTAGGAAAAGGTGGGGCGCGACCGCAGGCTTGGGGCAACGGGGAGGAGGAGGAGGAGATGGGAGGAACTGAACTGGAAGCGGAATATCAATAGTACGATCGCAATTGCGACGCCGAAGCCGAAACGTTGTTTCCTGTGGAGGAGCGGGAAACGCAGAGGACTCAGTCTCAGACGTTTCGCAGCAAAAACTTCTCGAATTTGATTAGTTTTTATTGGCAAGCCGGGCCTGCATATTGCGATACCGGAGTAGCCTATTTATAGAATTTTCTGAGGAATTTATAATAAAGTGCACGTCGTACCTTATGAAATTATGCTCAGGGCAATTTCATTTAAACTCCTCGGTTTATAGTAAAATGCGCACAGAAGAAACGTAAAGTAGCTCATTTTCCCCAAAGAAACTCTTCGGGATTCGGATTGAAGCAATTTTATTCGCGGACAGAGACGGGCTGGGGTTTCTGACAGGCGGACGGCCCTGCATTGATTTATTGTTCCTATTTGTGGGTTTCATGTAAAAAAAGCCCTTCACGCTGCCAGTCTCGGTTCAAGATTGATGCTTTCCATTTGCGATCCTGCATGCTGGTAGCTCATGCAGACTTCGAAAGCGATACATGTATGGAAACGTGACTTTCTTTCTATTTGGGTGCCGATTTCCCGTAGGAAAAACTTCGTTAACATCATCTGAACTGGTGCATATAAAGGAAAACTCTTTCTTAGTTTAATAATCGGCAACAAAGTACACAAAATTCAAAACTTGTCCCACTTAATTTCAAAATAAGTTTATTTTAAATCATTTAATTTTAAATAGACAGATCTGGTAAAATTATTCAATTTTCAGTAGCTTTTAAGTACCTTTGGGCACTTGAGGTTAAAGATCAAGCTCATACTATTAATTGGCCTAGTACCTAACTTCCTGTTTTTCTTGTTCAAAGATGGTTAATATTAGGGTCTCCATCTATGTTAGATTCTAGGAATCTAGGCTTCAAGCTTGGACGCAGCTGCCTTCACAGCCAGGTTGCCAGATGAAAATCCTAAATAAACCTTAACAAAATTTCTTCATTATATGCAATTTTTAGCCCTTTTATTCGTACAAACCTTCGATAAATATAAAGAAATTTTGTATAAATTGAAAATTATTTTCTGCTATTATAGGAATTCTCATCAGCGACAACAATGCAGCCAATTGTCAGAATTTTAACTTCTACATAACCTCACATTTTTCGGATTGTTTTGATAAGTTTTAGTAATTTTTTTCTATTTTTAATATTAAATAATTGCAACTCCCTTTGTTTAATTTCTACATTTAATCCGCATTTCCTTACTTCGTACTTTAGTGAATCAGTTTATTTATTAACTATGTACAAAGGTTTCCTTTTGATCGAGAATTCAAATAAAATAAACAGTGTAATAAAACAAACCTTTCAGTCTATGCGCCGAATAAAAGTAAGATTTCCCTTATGATTTCCAGTATTTATCTCGATTTAGTCCAATAATTGGTATCAAATTCCTCAATATTGTGTTATTTCTGCCTATTTTCTTAGCCAGTGTGCTTCAGTGCTTCTCCGAGCTTTTTGGTGTTTGGAGCTACAAGTGGCGGTGTTTATATCTTTAAACGAAAGCCATGTGCTTTTCTGAAGCTCATTCCCAGCAAGGTAAGCCCTACAAGGCCCTGCCTTTATAAATCTTTAGTAGAAAAATCTAGTTCTTGTTGCCCAAAAAACACATCACTGAGGTGTTAATTTAAACATAAGGCACATATTATGAAGTGTTTATAAGGTATATTTAGATATTTTGGTAAACTAAACATCTTCAGCGAAACTTAATTGGAGCTCTCATATTTATAGGAAGGCTCTGCCGATCTAATTGCAATATCCCAAGATGAAAAACTTATGGGGGTAGCCACATCGCGGGGTCTAATTCTAGTTCTTCAAAATTTCATTGAAGACCCAAATTTCCACTATCAAATATTCAGTCAACATGAGGGCAGACATATTACTTTTATAAAATGCCATAAACATCAGCTTTATATTGGGGATGACAAGGGAAGGGTTTCAATGGTGTCTGCAGACACTGCTTTGGTGAGTCCTAAACGCCGCTTGAATAGTTTTATCAAATTGGGGCTAATTGCAGTTTCAAACAAAATCGATGTTTCAAATGCCTGCAGCAATATTAATGACCCTCGATTCTTGCATTGTGCAAATCGACTGTTTTCAGTGTTATCTGTTGATATCTACCAGAACTAAGACATATTTGTGCAATACTGAAAAAGAATTTTTTGTGCAAATTGGTAAGAAGGCACGTGAAGGGTGTTATGGTGCATGTTTTCTTACAACTGAAGACTTAAGCAAAGGGGCTCATAACAATTTAGTGCAAAGTAGTGGCAACCCATTTCGATCTGCTACAGAAGAAGAAATATTAACTTCAAACAGTGACTCTAACAAAAATATAAAGATCTTTTGCGCTAGACCAGGTGCTCGATTATGGGAAGTTAGTTTTAATGAGGCAAAAGTTCTTTTCACTTACCAGTTCAAAAGTGCTTTGACCAATGCACCCTCAGACTTGCCTGTAATTGGTAATGGAGAGGAATCAGTACTTCAAATGAGGCTACATGAACCAACTGAAAAAGTCAGTTTGACTCCTGTAAACTTAGAATAGGCTGTATTAAGTGTCACTTTGTAGATTCCAGACACGTTCACGTTTCAAAACTTATTCCCAGTCTGTGATAGATTTGTATTAACTGTTGATTCAAGCAGGTTATATATTTTTGATCCCTCAGCTAATGAGTTAGCTTTTTGGCTGTCTTTTGAAAACGGTATTAAGTGTGTAGTCTCTACATCAGACAATCACTTATACATTTGGAAGAACGATTTTCAGATTGTTCATCTATCAGGTATAATTGTCATTAAAGGAATTTGAAGATAGTAAAACCCCAATTCTAGTGGTAGAACTGGAGCAGTTGTTATTAGCCACCTTGTATAAGAAACAGTTTTATTTGTGCACAGACATTTGCCTCCAGTACAAAGCAGAATTGCTGAAGCTTCTCGAAAAGTCATCGAAAAAACTGTACTTGCTCTCAGCTCTTAAAAGTAGGATCGGCAGTGCAGAGATTTTACAACAAATGCAGCCAATTTTAGAGAGAATACAAGAGAGCAATGAGAAATTATTAACAACTCGACCACAAAAGGCAAACATAGTTTTAGTGGAGAATTTGCACTGCAATTTGTCATTGCATCACATGGAAAAGCAGATCTTAAAGGAAGATTTGAATAAAGATTTAAAGTTAATCCTGAAGCAGTATAAACTGAACAAAACTCATGGGTAAGTAAGGTCGAAAAGTGAAGACGAAGATATTCATCAGTGCTATAATATTAGGACTGTGGAAATTCCAGAAGTCACAAATTTACTTCAAGCAATAGACCATGAAGACGTTTTTGCAATATTTAAACGATTTCGAACATTTGTTGAAGCAGACTTTGCAGAGGATGCAACTAAATGGTGTCAACAGCAATATTTAAAGCAAATCTCCAAAAGAGATTTGCCGCTTAAAAATCTAACCGAAGAATGTTTTAATTTTGTGGCTGACGCTTTGTTCACCGAAAACATGTCTCATCAGAATTATTCATGTTCCTGTGGGTACCCCTTGCCAGAATGCCAGAAGCACTCTTTGAAATTCCATAAGACTGCCTTGGATCTTCTGGAAACAAAGAGGGACACTGAAAAGGTGTTTATCTACATACCATTCCAAAAAGGTTGGACCAAACTTATGGAGATTATAAGAGACATCGCGGTGTACCATTTTTGCGTAAAAATCTCTAGTCAAAAATGCGCCGTTTTCTCTTCAAAGTCATTTTTGTTGAAAAACGTAGTGTTAGTTTATTCACATCAAAAGACTTCGATATTTAAGGTATTTTTATATACATATATTTTATAACAAAAAAATATATAATACAAATTTGAAATTACATCCCCCCTCCGACTGAAAGTCGGCCTTTGGACTGCCCACCTGTTGTAAGATGTGTGAATCTTGCTGCACGAAAAGAAAAGCCGTCAGTACTCTCTCTAACGATTCCTCTTAAGTGCCTGCAAGAGTCTAATGCACCAGCGACTTGATATAATTTCAAAAGAAAAAATCCAACAGACTTAAATGGGCACTTCGCGCTGGACACCTGATAGATCTGCCTCTTCCCATCCATCGCCCGTAGAAATGTTGGTGTAAATGATCCTGCACAGTACAGGCAAAATGTACAGGTACCCTATCTTGTTCTAGCCACATTCTATCCTGTGTCTTCATAGGAAAGTTTTAATACACTTCCTTGATTTAAAAAAAAGGAAGACCAACATGTTTATTTCGTATGTTTTTATTCTATTCATTTATTTGGAATATCGAAGTCTTTGAATAAAAATAATTGGTCCAAAACGGAATCAAAGTGGTTTGGGTGTAAAAATCTTCACCAAAATTTCTCCTATAACCCAAGTTTAGCAGAACCTTTTTGATACACCCTGTATATTTATGCAACAAAGTTATTTAAGGCAATTTTGTAGATCCTCAAAAACTTGCCCTATTTATGGAGATATGCGATTAAAACTGAAATTTATGGCTTGAATATGATAGCCCTGATTCAATATAATGATTTGACATTACTCAGAGAGCACACTGCTGAACTTACGTACGATAGTTGGCATGATGTTTTAAGTATAGTTTTGAGATATTCTAAAATAACTTAAACACAAAAGCAGCGAGTTTCAGGTTATTTTATTAAGATCAATAAAGGGATTTGCCTGAATTGCGATCGAAAAATCAATGTATCATCGTTGATAACCTGGTCTGATTTGAGCAAATTGATAGTGCAATCGTTGGGCTCCAAGAATACCATTAGAATATTGCAGAAGTACCAAAAAACAATACCCAGTGGGGCTTTAGATGCCACCTTCTATCAGACCTGCATATTTTCCCATACGTTTGTGAATGACAGTAATTATTCTCTTTTGATAGTGAAACCTCAGGATCCAGTCGAGTTTCTGGAGAGATTAAAGGATTCTTGCGACTATAAACAGGTCACAGGATTAAAGACTTTTTAGAGATTTTATGTATTCTTTTAAATGCTCCAACAGTTTCAGGACACAATGGCGAAGTATTTCAAGCGTAAGTATGCGGCCAGCAGAAATCCCTGCTACACGGTTTGTGCCGACAGTACAGGGCTGTGCCCTGCGTGCAATTTGCCTTTGAAGAACGACATTTTGATTGAGAGTGAAACAGCGAAGCGTTGTGGGCATAAATTCCACAAGTTTTGCTTCATTAAGGAAGGTCAAGAGTGCAGTATTTGCAATTAACATGGAAGTTTAATATATAATAAATAATATATTTGATACAGTTTTATACAAATCATGGTTTTTGAGTGATGTATCAGTTATTTCCGCCTATCGGTCATTTTGAACTTTAGCTCCCCATCAGGCGCGTACATAAACGTGACTTTATACTCCAGCGGTTGGTGCAAGTACTCCAGTTTGTAAGACCTGACCAACTGTGATAAAGCTGTCTATTATTAGGTTATTAAATTTAGAGATTATATCTTCTTACCTTGGCCAGCAAAACCTGTATCTCTAAATCTGCAAAGCGCCTCCCCAAACACATACGAGCTCCATACCCATAGGGCAACGATGCAAAGGGGTGAATTGTGTAAGACGGCCCTTCAGTGCATTTCATCCACCTCTCAGGCAGAAACTGGTCCGGATTTGAAACGTATTCCGGCATGCTCCCTGTGACCAAAGTGGGAAACACCACTTGAACCTTTAATATAATTATTTAAAAGTGATAGCTTGGTCTTTATTTGTCTTAAATCGTACTCCTTTAGGAACATTATAGCCCAAGAGAACCGTGTCCTCCTGGAGAGTTCTGCCATTTCCTATAACTGTTGAGTACTTTCTACAAGAAAAAGCTTTAGATAAAGTTTCTGGGTGCAAAATTATTTCCACCTGAAAACCTCCTTAACGAACGCCTTCAAAAACACCATTTGGTTTAACCTTTCTGGGGTCAAAGGTTCGTTTTTGTTCGGCAACACTCTCCTCAGTTCTTGGTATAATTTTTCCTGTTCTTCTTGACGTGTGGCGAGTTGATAGAGAATCGAGCACACCGCCATTGAAATCTAGAAATAAATGATTTGCCCCAGTCGATACCTCATCACCTCGGTTATCGTACTGTGTCAATCCCCACTAAAATCAAGTCCAGAGCTAAAATGTAGGCAGTTTTGGGATCGGCTTCATTAGCCAAAATCCTCTCCACCAAAGATAAATCCCTCTCGTCTCTCACAGATTTTTTCTTAAGTCTTTCCATTGCAGCATCAATATGCTTCATGCAGATTCTGAAATATCTCCAGTATGAACTATGCCACATAACTCAATACTATGAAACTCATACTCGACGAAATAGTCCATATTTTTCACGTATCGAGTCCATAGAGAAGTAGGGAAAAACCTCCAGAAAGGAAATCTGAGCTCCAAAATAGCAATGTTTCTAAGAGCATATTTAGCTGCGCTTATGATTTTTAATGCTTCAGAATTGGGTGATAAGTTGCGGTCTAAACAGCCCAAACGCACATCCAAGGACACTCTCCCTATGCATTCCAATGCCCATTTGTGGATTTCATTGTCGAAGTCAGGTGGCATTTCCTGGTTCTCGTCTTTCATTTCAAGCATCCTGAAATACGTAAGTATAGAGTAGTTATGAAACATTTTTTTATACATGTACCTCTGAATGAAATCCTTTGTGACCGCCTCAATGGGCTCAACATATTTATTAACGGTGTGCAATTGCAGAATTGGCTTCTGCACTTTGGTTCTAAAGGTTTTCCATGGTTCGCCATGACTGTAATCATTATTATCTATGTAAAAAAATATGTATATTACGCTTATATAAACGTACACCCCAACAACACCCCCTTCTCTTCCAAAAAACTCCTTCCTGACTTCTCCCTTATACTTCACTAAGCAAGGCATAGAAGGTCTGAAAGGAGTAGGGCCTTCTTGCCTAGAACAATACTAATTCCAAACAAATTCCTTTTAAATAAATATCTCCTCTTACCGATAAATCTTTTGAATTTCATCAGCGTCGTATACAAAAAGCAAGTCGGGCCTCCCTACTAAGCCAGACAACTTCACAATCTTCCCATACTCCTGGTAAAATAGAACTGACAATTTAGCCACATCAGAAATATTGTATTGCCCTATAACGGGGAGAAGTCTCCAGGTGTTCCCTAGTATAGGAATTGGTTTTGGGCCAGGGATTTCTGAGTATGGTTTTACAGCGTCTTTATTTCTTAGTAAGGAATCGGAGCAAACGGAAGCCTGACGTCGAAGGCGAAGTGGAGACTTGCTCAAGTGAGCTGATTTTTTTACTAGGGACATTGATCCTAACAATGGAGCAATCTAAGCCATGGTTTAAATAGTGTATTGAGTACTTACCTATAATATTTTTTGGTTACATGCACGGCTATAACATTAAAACTGCGCTGGTACCATGCCGTGGCCCACTTTGCTGATGGTACTTTCTATGTTGGCCATCAAGCAGTAATGCGGACGGTCTTGGAATAAAATTATTATGAATGAAGGCCGGTAGAACTCGTTTGTAATCTGCATAATTTTGGGTGATGAAGAAATATTATTATTAGTTTATCTAATTTGTTTCACTTTGTGCGCAGCTTATTAACTTATTTAATGGCGTTAAACTATGTAAAACGCGGGAATAATGTTTATTTAATATTGATGATCAATGCGCTTGGGCTAAAATTGTTCTGTTGAAGATACATAGACGCCTGCACTACTACAACCAACGGATTGCCCCAGTGGCTATTGGTATAAATGGTGATTAATAGATGACGCGACGATAGACCGAGAAAAACATAATCATATAATTTATTACTACAACAGAATGTTGGGAAAAATATGTTTTCATAAGCTACGATTTTTATTCACATTTTTATAAAATATTGCTAACAAGTAACAAATACACTCAAAAATTTGCAGGGTGATTGCAGATCATTGTTTGAAATTCCGTCCCCGTCGATTTTTATACCCTAATTATTTAAAATTTTATAAGAATGTGGATGGTAAATGCGCTTGGGCTAATACCATTTAATAAAATTTACAGCGCATAGACGCCCATACTACTACGAATCGATAACTGCTTTGAGAGTTCTGCATATGACATAACGCCAACTTTGAATGATCCCTTCTAGATGGCGGCAAGTATGGACGATGGTCGCAGTTCTGTCTGATACGCTTGGGTGAGTATTGTTGCGAATTACGCATGGTTGTTTTAATAAGACTTCAAGTATTATTTTTATTGTTATTTCACGATTTATCTATAAATTTAAATTTCAACGGCCCGTTGGGCGTATACATGGGATGAATGTAATATTCCAAGTTTCCGTAGTGATACTCGACTCTGTAGTTTTGTAATATCTAAAAATAAAACAACAAATAATTATGCTTATTAAAGTCACTAAATTTGGCAATGAACCTTTGCCAGCAGAGCCTGAATTTCTAGTTCCGCGAATCGTTTTCCTAAGCACATTCTTCTACCGAACCCAAAAGGCAGGGACGCAAATGGGTGATGGTTCTTCGACAGAGGACATTGCTTCAGCCACCTCTCTGGAATGAATTCGTCACTCTTAGTGAAAAATTCCTCTTGATTGCTAATCACATAGTGCTGAAATACTATTTGGACTCCTTTGGGTATCTCAAAGCCGCCTATAACGCAATCAGAGGTTGTTTGCCTGCCATTGCCAATCACCACTGGGAACATTCTGCATTATGACGATTATGAATATTATTGGTTTTTTGTAAATGGTCCAAATCAACAATAAAAAAACCTCATAGTCTCTTTGATGCAGGCCTTCAGATAATGCATTTCTTCCAAATTTTCTGGAGTTATTCGGACATTTTTCCGGGGAAGTACTCTGTCTAGTTCTCGATGAAGCGCGCTTTGTTTTGCAGGATGTGCGGCCAGCTGGTAGAGAATCGAGGCGACTGCGTTCGAAGTCTTGAAACAAAATTGTTTTGTCCTAATTTTCACTTTTATGGAGTTGTAACAATCTGTTATTTATTAATACGTATTATTCGGTGCTAAAGAGCGTTGCAAACGTCCGGTAATTGTAATAATTTGGCCACGGCCGGTCAACGCCATCAAATAATTTAACGCGCAATTAACACTTACCGTATCTACCCCTACAAGAAACAAATCGAGGGCCAGGATACTGGCCAATTTGACGTCTTTTTCGCGTTTGAGCACCTTCTGCATCACCGAGAGCTGACTCTCGTTGCTGTGCAGATCCAAACTGGCCATAGACTGTTCTATGTACTTCAGGCAAATCCTGAAACCTCCACTTTCGTGAAAGAGATAAAATAATAATCCCAACACGCACCCTTTAATGCAGTCCAGGGCCTCGATATACAAATTGAAGGTCGGAGTGTTGAAGAGCCTCCAAAAGGGTACTTTCAACTCCAGTATTGGCACCTTCAAGAAAAACGTGGTGATGGCGTCAATGAGTTTTTGCGTATCCGGAGGAGGGTTTTCGTCAAGGCACCCCATCCTCACGTCCAGGGCTACCCTGGCTAGGGCTGAAATATCGTTAATAGAAACGAGCTTAAGCAGTTGTGGCTAAAGTACATTCCAAGGACCATTTATGAATTTCGTTCAAAAAATCATCGGGCACCTCGAGTCGCTCGTTGCGGAGCACTGATATCCTGTAAATCGCGCGTTGGCCCCATTTTTATTAAGAACTAAGTTCAAGAGCTACCTATGAACGAACTCCTCTGCAGTGGCTGCGATGACGCTCGAATACATCTTTGCTGAGCGGGGCTGCAGCATTATTTGGTTCACTTTGGACCGGAATTTCTGCCAGCTTTCGCCGTGTCTGCATTGAAAGAGACCTTAGACGTAAACAATAATTTCGCCTTGAGAATTTGTTACTAGTCGTAAATGACCTTATGACGTCACACGATCACGCAACTAATTAATATTAATTGAACGAGGTTTGCCTTCGGAGGCCGTGAAATGACACTCTAATGATTCCTTGCTTTGCATACGTAATTCATTACATTGCGCACACGACTTTTAATACATTAATCCTTAAAATCACTAAAAAGTGTTTAGAGAATATGCGGATTAATATATTTTGGAAGACACAAAGTTCATCCAAAAGATCAAGTCATATGTAAGTTAATTAGAGATGTAGGAAAGGAGGTAAATCGGGCGGAGCTGTTTAGTATAGTCATTTTTTTATCGTCACAGAAAGTATTTACTCGGGCCATTATAACAAATTCGAAGAGAAAAGCAAAGTCCTTATTTGGGGGAAGTCGCTATCAATTCAGTAGCGCACTACATTTATTATACTCGAACAGGTAGAATCTTCACTGGCATGACTGTTCTAGAAAGAACACCCAAAATCAGCCTCCATATTTAGTTCTTCTAGACCTCTTGCGATGTAAATATGGTCACTAAACCTTGACCAATCTGACATCTTCTCCTTACTTAATTCCAATATCGTACTCACACAGCAATGACACCCCCCAAATCCCCAAAAAACTCTCTCCTCAACACATGTTTGTAGTAGTTCAAACTCGGCATGGAAGGTCTTACGGGCATCGCATCCTCCCTCCGGAAAACGTCCTCGATTTCATCCGGGTCGAATAAAAACAGCATATCGGGCCTCCCCAGCAGCCCTTCCATTTTAACGATTTTGCCATATTTTTTGAACAAGCGCAAGGAAACTTTGTCGATATGCTCAATCTGGAAATCGCCTAAAAATGTCGTTTTAATTTCTCCCATATGTGGGCTGATGCCAAGTCGACCTATAAGAGGGATGAATCTCCAACTGTTCCCCAGGAACGGTAAAGGCTTAGGCCCTGGTATGCTGCCGTAGGGCTTCACATTCTCGGTCACTGTGAATTCGCTACTTGTCACTACACTTTTAGCTTTGGTGAAACTTTTCAAAAATCTCCGAACAATTTTCGACGTCATTAGAGACTCAATGGAAGTATCACCGGCCTCTTTGAAAATCCGAAGATATTTGCGGAAATAAACACAGAAAATTCATTCAGACATCGGTAAAAGCGCGCTGGTAGTGGTACCAAGGTTCTTTAATCGACTATCTGTTTAAACAACCGGTAGGACCGCGACTGCTCTGTATATTTCTCCGATGAGCCTAAAAATGTAGTTCGGAAAAAGTGAATGCTGCTTGCCAGCTGTAGCGCAGGTGAGGTATCGGTACCACTCCGTTATAAGTGTAGAGAGTGATTACTTCAATAATCTAATATTTTCTTTAACAATTGATATGAGTTTACCTTTTTTTATGTAACAGCAGGAAATACAGTAGATCCCACTTTAATGTGTATTAGTGCAAATCCTTTAAGGCCACTAATGATATTCTAATTATTATTCCATTATTGTCTCAAATAGATCTCTTATATTCAAATTTTTTCCATAAACATGCAGTCAATGTATTGTAGGAAATCATGTGGGTTAGTATCTACCCGGGATAATAAATCCGTCTGAGTTGTCTAATGATAAATTTATAGGAGCACAATGGTGGATTGCTTGTTACGCAATTCAGGTAATAAGATTTAATATTAACATTTCTCCAATTATACATCGTAAACTACATTTACTGCGGTTGGGTGGGGAGCGATCTTTATAATCAAGTAAGAAACATGAAAATTCCGATTTTCACAAAAATATTGACACTATGAATTCGAATACACTTTCACTACTTTTAATGTATTAAATATATAGAAACGGTGATAAATTTGAGAGAGCCTCCAGCGAAGAAATGTTTGGGATTATGATGAGGACTTTAAAAAACATACCTTCAGCAATTGTCAAGAAAATTACTATATGTTTTCTTGACAATCGGCGAATCTAAATTTTTCTTGTCAATTCGTTAAGATCTAATACGACGCTGATTGAGACACTGTAAATTGAATCACCTCTTGAATCGCATATAATGGCAAGGTACAAGATAAAGATTAAAAATGTTTCACATAAAGTGACAAATTACCATAACTATTAGTTTTCACGATGACTGGCGAAAGCATTTATTTCACTTTAAACAAAGATGCAGGTTAATTGAAATTGACTCTCCGTTATATACATAAACATATTACGAGTATGACACACATCCAGTAGTGGTTTAGTAAGCAATTTTTTCGATTTCTTAACAGCGGTTAAATGAATGAAGCATCTGAGAAATAAGTAAATAAAAGAACAAAATATTCATCTTTTAAATATTTTATTACAGAAAGTAAGCTAATTGGTACGACACATGATGAAGTCGGACAAAACCAAAACCCTTTAGAAGAAATTTTAAACGTTAAATTTTAATACAATTTATTTAGACACTTTTCACCTGAACACCTCACATAAATAATTTCGTAATACTTAGTCCACAATGAAACAGCCTCCCTTTAAACGAATAACCAGTTTTATTATCATTCACTATCATTCAAGCCCCAGTAGATAATTGATTCCTTGCACCAAAAGTAATATTAATGGCTGCCATGACACCAGCCACCGAATTAAATCCAAAAGCTGCCCAAAGAGCATATGGGGCTTTTCCCATGGGTTGGAGAACATTTTCTGGAGATCCACTTTTTCTTTGCAATAGGGGCAAGTCTGTTTCTTGCCCACTATACACCAGCCTCTTATACAAAACTCATGGAAACTATTGCAAACATTTATATCATTAGATGGCTATTTTATTAAGAAAGATTAAGAGGATAAAAAGTAATCCCTATAACAAACTTACGTATGCTGGCAGCTTAGCTGGTATGCATTCTCAATTACCCCTTCTTCATCCGTGGGCACTAATAAACGATTGCCGCATATAGCGCACATGTTTGGATCGAGGTTTTTCGTTGGAATGCCTTGAGGAGAATAATACTAAAAACGCCTTTTTTAAAGTATCCTTTTGACATAATTTTAACATCCTTTTACCCCTATGTGTGACGCCATCTTGTCTGCACATATCTCAGAAATATCTCTGCCCAACACCCCATAGTACAACCCATAGAAAATAAATTGCACTGCTATATCCATCCAATCATGAGATTTTACATCAAAGATTAGGTAGAGGATCAATAGATTGACCATCATGAGAATGTAACCAACAATTCCTAGGATATAACTTAACTTATACAACAGGAAGAACCATTTGTACACTAGCCTGAAACATTAATAATTTATTTGAACACAAAATGGGATAAATTTTCAACCTTGGAGTGGTCCCGTTCAATGGTTTTTGCATGGCTTTTCTGAAAATTAAGCCAGTGATACAGGAGAAGAGCAGCCAAATAAAAACAAATCGCCACCAGAGGTGTCTCAAGCAAATTCCAACTGGAACAATCCACATACCCAGCAATGTGGCTATCTGTGAAATGGCATTTTGAACTACAGAACAGATGTTTCAAAGAGAACTTACAGAGTAGCTTCGATAGTACCTCCTTTTCCATTCAATAAGAGCTACTTGGGCAAGGAGTAATGTTACAAAAAGGATAAGAATCATCTCAAGGTGCATTTTTTCATGCCCCTTGTGCATTTCATGAATTTTTTGGTGTTCATACCTACGTAGCAAATAAATATTATTACTTATATTTGGGGTATCGGTTTACTTACCGCATTCTTTCTTCTTCAGAGAGTTCATCTATAGACTGAATGCAATAAAGAAATTTGCGTTAAATGTCGTGAAATTGTTAATATTTACGTTCTTACTCGATTGCCCAAGATGACAGGATTATGCAAATTTTGAAAGTCCTGAAAGCTCTGTCGGTCCATCTTCATAAATGGATTGATTAAAATTGAGTAAGGTGAGTTGTTATGGTAGACCCTCTCATTGTTTTTGATTTGAGGAAATTCAACTTCTTATCTCTTATCACCAAGTTTTCAAGGTCCGGAATCTTTGGTTTGCTAACACGTCAAAATAGGAACTTCTATTGGTTTTTCTTTCAGTCGATATAACCACTTTTTTCTATTAATTCATGTTGCTACTTTAAAGTTGCATTAAGGTATACTACAACATTCGCATCTCACAATCAAACATGAGTGACTATTGCTATAATTGAAGAAATTAATTATATATTTTGAATAAATTTGAGTTTAAAAAATGAAGAAACGGAGCCATGAAGTGGGAATTGTAGGAAATGTCAAAAACGTCATGTGTGGGTGTCCGCTTAAACTTTACAAAAACAGGATGTTTCAATTGGCAACACTGTAAACGGTGAAATGAAACAATTTTACATCGGCAGAATGATGACAATGAAATAAAAATAGTTAGACATAAATATATATTTATATATATATATATATATATATACTCCACATGGGGCGGTATTTTAATGAAAATTCAACGCCTGGTATTAGGAGAGCAGAAATGCTGCGAAGAGATACCGTACGTAGGAAAAAATTTCTTTTCAAGTAGGCTTTGGAATTATTGATCATGAGCCCGTACGTCTTCAATATGTTCTACGTAATCTCAAACATGAACAAATAAACTTAACCTCATTTAAATACTCTGCTTTTGTTATTAATTGGATTTTATTGTAAAAAGTCTTTTTCAAAGTCCTATAAACTTGTGTGTTGGTTCGTAAAACTTTTCTTAATTCTAAAAACAGTGTTTGCATTTGGACAAAAAGTCTAAATGTTTGAATCTCATCCAACTCGCAAATTTTTTCGAGGAACTGGCAGTTCAAAGAAAATTGAGAAGTGGGAGTCCAATTAAATGAACTTCAGAACTTATTGAAAATGTGCGGCGAGTATTAGATGACAATCCCAGTACATCTTCAGAATTCTTTGTTAACAAGTGAATGTCTCGCCTAGTACTTGTTTTTTTCTTCTGCAAGTGTGTCAGGAACTGCAGCCGTCAGGTTATAAAAAGACATTGAGATATTGAAATTGGTTTAAAGTTTAAGTCTTGAAGAAGACTATTTCCAATGAAATCCAATCATGAAGATAAACGGAATTTAAGTGAGGTTAGGTTTATTTCTTCTATTCGAAACTATGTAAAAGAACATATCAAAGACATACGGGCTCGATGTCAAATCATTCCAAAGCCTACTTGACCGGAAATTTTTTAAAACACCTACCTCTTCATATATTCTGCTTTCCTAATACAAAACGTTGAATTTTCAGTTAAATATTGCCACATGTGGTCTATGTACGTACGTACGGTTTTTGTCCTAAGAATTTAGATTTATTTCGTTATAGATATTACATTAAATTTACGATTGGATTTCGCCAAAAATCAACAAATGCGTTATAGGTTTGAAAAATTGTTTCTTGTATTTGTATATATAATAATTTCGATTCTTGGCTCAGTAGTATGAGTTCCAAGCAGAGTATCGCAGCGATAATAAAAAAAACAGGTAAATCAAGTGTTGTATGTAATTTATTTCAGTTAAAACAGAATTTTAACAAATATTATCTTCCTTAAAATTCAGGAGAGCTTGCATAATGATGTCATTACATTACATCATTGTGTACGCAACTTTGGTCCTCAAAAAGGATTAAATTAGCTGATAAAACAATTTTCAAGGGTATAAACGTAAATACAAATGATATTCAAAATAATGATAATTAGAAATGCAAGAAGAATATTACTCATATTTGGCACTATTTAGGCATTTTGTCCCATTTACATCATTTTTAGGTCACTGTTTATTGAGCTAATTTGTTATTTTATCAAACAACCAAAAGTCACATCAAAAAATTATTATAAAATTCCCTTGCGCACGTTTGATAATTAATTTTGAATTAAATAGGCCCCATCTTTATATAATTTGTTTACTCGAATGAAACACTTAATTTCGCTACCTACCTACAATATGTATATAAGTAACTTTTAGTATACTTTATATAGTTCTCATAAATAATGATTCTTTACAATTTGTACAATTTTTTCACGTGCTATTAGTGATAAAGCATTTTTCGTCTATCCGCTAATTTATATCTATTAATTAAAAAAACTACTTTTGAAACAAAGGCAAACTGGAAAAAGATTTTAAACACGTCTCTACTTGCGTTTAGACATCACTTTATATCACGATGAAAATATGTTTCATATAAATTAAATGCTGCCTTGTACAACAAATCAAGAACTCCGGCCTATAACTGACAATTTACACTTGAAAACAACAAAGCTATATTATCATATAATACAGAATTCATATTGCTCAATTTTAAAGACAAGAGAATATCTAAACATCAACGTTAACGATAAAAATGCAATAACAAATGACATCTCGTTTGGGGTGGTTCGAAAATTGAGCTTACCTAATCGTTTAAAGCACGGTATTCAGCTATTTATTACCCGTCCTACTTAAAGCAAATTAATACGGTCCTTAACCTCTGAACAAGGTTCTTGTAATACTCTCTTACCACACAACCAAATAAACGAATAACAGTAACTAATGATTCAGGGAAAATGATTTAATGTTTACGGTGAGACTGCCTCTACATAGTTGGCGGGATAGAGTCCGACTCGTCCGTCTTTTCGTCCTTTGCACCAGCCTTGTTCGTCTTCGTCTTCTAATTTCTCGAATACGTCTCCTGAGGGATCAAAATAAAGGTTAGAAATCTACAGTCATTTTCTTCACAATTCGTGAATGCAATATTTTTCTTTTAAATTGTATATATAAAAATCACCCTCTTACTTTTCTTAATTGCATCTGTAACAATTAGTTCAAGAAAGATGGAGAAGTACACTTAAATAGAGAATTTTCCATTCTTAAAATGTTTTATGATAAATTATCGAATCTATAATTTTTCTTTAGTCTACGTGAGAATAAGACAATGGCACAGGTTAATTCTTATCGCTTTCGGTCTTCTTAGTCCTATACACTACCGTGAAACAAACATTGAAAGACATTTTCAGCAGAGTCAACACTTACCGATTTTAAAAGTAAGCTCATCACCTTCGGCACCCACATAATCGTATAACGCTTTAACAGGAACTCCCGGCTCTCCGTTGTCCACCAAAGCGTCGTTTTCCCAGTCTTCTTCTTCGAACGGGTTTGATTCGTTCGCTTTCGCCGTCGAGCCGTTCCTGAAATAAAACTTCTTCAAAAACATCCAAATTTTTTATGCTGACAACTTACGTAATAGCCGAATCTCGATTCGAGGGACTTTCCACCGCTTTGGAAGGTGACTTTGCTTCTTGTACTTGCGTAATTTGGGCGGGAGGGGTTGCTGCACTGTTGGGTCGGGCAGCCGCTACTGCTTTCGTCCTGGAAGACTTGTTTGCGCTGGCTGAAAATTCCTTAAAACGCGCAAAACCATTAAAAACTTTGCAACTAAAAGATTAGTAAAACAAAGAAATAAATAAATGAAGCGTACATGCAAATCTTCGCCCACAGGCCTTTGGTTGATCAGAGTGATTCCGGCGGCAGAAGAATCTTTGGATTTGCCCTTGTGAATGTCTCGGAACTCTTCCGTGTAATCCTAAAGGCGCATGCCAAACGCAAAAAAAAAGAAAACGGAAAATAAAGATCAATCACATGCAGCGATAAGAATCAGCGTGACTCACATCGAACTGCGGCCAATTCATCGCCATGTTAACCCCGTGGTTGTTCGACCACCATTTCAAGTCTTTCTCGAAGTCCGCGTTGTTGATTGTATGGTACAATTCGTCGTAAATTTGATTCAACCTTTGAAACGATTATCGATAAAAGTTACTTCTCTCATGAACAAAAACCTATTACATCGGATCCTGGGATATGTTGAGGTGCTTGTGAATATCGAACAAAGACTCTTTGATAAATCGAAGCCTTTGCGCCTCCATCTCTTGGCACTTGTCAAAAACCACCGTCATGTCTTCCATGTATTTGGGGTTGTATTGGTTTATTTCCTGTAAAGCCAGTTCGTACTTCTCCCGGCACTTTTGCACCTCCTCTTTGCACTTCTGCACCCGGTCTTGCATCTTCCTAACCTAATCAAAATGCTTTTCATTGAAATGGTACCGATTTGACACACACGCACAAACACCCACAAATATATCTAACAATAAATATCGACTAACTAATGCACTCAAATATAGCGGCATAGCGCATCACTCACCGATTGAGATCTCTATAATGTAAGAAAATAATCGACATGATTATAAACCTGAAAAATCGGGAATGTAAGGCTTACTTGATCGTTTGAGAAGGAGCTGTCGCCCACCGCATTTCTCTCCTGGTTTACTGCGGATTTTTCAGTTTTGCATGCTGTATGAAAATCGGTCTTGGCTTTGTCTACCTTTTGCAGAAGCTTTGCCCATGGTTTCTGAGCTTTTTTGAAAGCATCGTCCATGTCTTTTTTCTCCTTTATGTTTATCATGGTCTAAAATCAAGCAAAAACATATGAGAGCATCCCTAATATTGCCAAAGGATATTGCTGTTGTATTGAGAGTTTGTATTTATTTTGATAATATTATTTATCTGCACTAATTACATGGACATGAAAGTAAGGCGCATGCTGTCACACAATCCTATTAGTAAAAGTGCTTGAATATTGTTAAAGCGGTATTTAAGTGACTTTTACTTTCGTGCGAGGAATTGAGAGACCATTATATGCATAACAATTAGTGCGCCATTTAAGAATGAAACATGCATGTTGAAATTAAAAGTGGCTGATAAAAGGGATTCCACTCTTATCGGGGGGTGACCCAGGAACTAGAACGACGCATATAAATAGTAAATTTCTCAATTATTACCTAACCGAGGCTATAAATCTTATTGGAGATTACTCTTGACGTATCTATTTAATAACTTTTATAAAACGTCATAAAAATAGTATACTAAAGCTGTGTTTTATTAAGGCCACAAAAAATGCGAGAAATCGAGTTTTACCTTGTGATACGTGTCTTTTTGCCATTGCTTCACTTTTTGCATCACGTCATTAACGAGACAATCTCGCACTTTACTGTGCAAATCACACCTTCTATCCGCTTCCACCAAGACGCCTTTCCAAGCCGCTTCCGTTGTTCCATATTCGGGACCTTTTTCCACTATGTCGTTCCATTTTTTTGACCTAAATAATGCAAATAATGTAACTAGTGACGAAGAGAGCTGAAGGATATTTAGCAGAATGGCTATATTAAATAAACAATAAAAACATTTCAAAAAATTGTCTTATGTCAATTAAGCTTACTGTCAAAGGTTGCAATCAAGCCTGGAACTGGAAACACGGCAATGTTGCCCCTAGTGCCAAAAGCGGCCATTTTACAGCATATTTAAATTATTAAAGAAATGTTTTGCACAAAAACATGATCCCGGTTTAAATTGAAACTTGAGCAGTGCATTTCAATTCAGTTTCTAAGAGAAAACTAGATCTTCGTTGGCGAACCTCAGAGTCGGAAATGCGACAAGGTCAACATTGAGCGCCATTTTATTGAAGAATATTAAGCAAATTCTATGTGTTAACTGCACACTTGCGTACTTAAAAACAACAATTTAGCCAGTACGATTCCGGAATAATACGCAATAAATATTTATCAGCAAATTTACAATGCAAATTCCCCGACTTAGCTCATCTTTCTGATTCACTACTTAAAAATAAAAGTTCCACCAAACAATGCAATAACAATAAAAGGGGTCTTACCAGGCCTTCAAAGCCTTAGCGTAGTTCTTCTCTATTTCCGCCCTCTCGTTGACCAATGTCATCAAATCGGCGCACAACTTATTGCCGTCCTCTATCCGTTTGGTGGTTTTTTTGTAATTCCCCGGCTCCCAAAATGAGTCGCTGGTTGCTATAAGCATATTGTCGTCGCTGTGGTGCGACATCTTTAGGCTGCCACACCTTGACCAAAAAAAAAACAACTTTTAAAAGCGAACTAGGTTCGCAGAAATCAAGCCCGTCCTGCAGCTATAAAAGCACTTACAAATCAAAGTTGAAAGGGCACGATCGCAGGAACACCATCGCCACAAACCCTTGTATCATGTTACGTAAAAATTGCGTTTTGTAAAGAATAACGAGTGCTTAATCTAAGATATTTTTTCCTCCTGCTGACTAGACCAACTAATTCCGGCTCTGATACTGTTTTTGGGCCGCAATTGTTATTGAAAACGTTACGGAGCATAAAGGAAAAATTGAATTCGGGTGGGTAACTTTTGCGCAATGTCGACCGAGGCTTAGCAGGATTGTTTGTCCACAATGTAAATACATGCTTAATGTGTTGTAAATCAAATCACCATATTACGAATTTTTGGGGAATTAGAACGCACTTCTCTAAACCTGTGTTTGCATTGATAAGGTTTGCGGAGGAAAGACGCGGTTTAGAGGACAACTGACGACTAAATTAATATCGACGAGAAGGGGTTTCAAATAAAATATTCTCATTCTTTTAAGGGCTTCGCCTCAAACGCTCATGCTTGGAAAATTCAGTTTGCCACCCTTAATTTGAGGTGAATACACACATAGAAAGTAGCAGTAATTGGTTTAAATATAGACAACCTTGTTCCAATGGGTGAATATATTCTATATCGATTCATAGACGCGTAACTTTTTTACTTGCACCACCAGTACTAGATTATTAATTGCAACTATTTTGAATTTTGATGTAAGGTAATATTCAATTAAAAATATTGTAGCCTTGCTAGGGATCGAACCCTGCACCCGATGATTGCCAGTCCGTTACAATGTCCACTGAACTATTCAAAAAATCATGACGTAATTTTCACCACTGTCAGTTTGACAAGATATGAGTTGATGACGTTCGTCGCCATTTTCTAGTATTTTTTTTTAATTGTAGAATTTTGTGGAAGAGAAATTTAGACCGAGTAAACTCTCTTAATTCGCCACTATATACTTGAAGATGACTCGCGCGCGCACATAAACACACGCACAGAATGATTAATGTGTTTCCTATCGCTGTCCACAGAAATTAGAACACGCCAGAAAAATTTCCTGCAGCAAATAGCAGCACAAAATATCATGTTTGCCTCTCTATCGATTCTCTATTTATTGGGTAACCGTTACAGTCAATTATTGATAGATAAGGGCGAAACTAAAGCGGTAAATTAAAGGTGTAAGTTGCTCCTGGTTGTAATTTCAAAGTGAAGCCCGTCTGAATTCAAATTTAACGTATGGATTGAAGAATACAGTGAATAAGTATTAGCGACAATAAACAAAACAGATTATTCACAATATCTAGACAAATCAAATTGTTCTTTTATATAAAATAATACGGCCCCTGCCCAGGATCCCAACGTGCACCCTCTTGTAAATGCTTGCACTCACGCCCCCGCGATGTAATTGTCACACTAACTATTCTTGTCACTGTATTTTTGATAAGGCGTAAATTGGAGACTGCAGTGCCTCAATTAGCATAACCGTGAATGTAACTTTTCTAAATATTTTCAAATTTATTTTCAAGCGAAATTAGGAACTCATTACGCTGCTTTCTGAAGCTTCTGCAGACAATGTCCGTTTTATTCCGTATCACTACCCAGAGAATCCCCAGAAAATAGGTCACACCGGGGGTTTTCCTACAGCAAATAACACTTGACATGTGAAATTTCCTATCCCAATCGATTATTTATTATTATAACTCCATAGTGCTGAGAAATAAACGTGCAATAAGCTAACAGAGCAGTGCAATTTTATAAGGAATATAAGCGCGTATCATACCCCATTCCATTTCAACGTTCGCTAAAAACAAATAATTACATTTACTAAAAAAATATTGGAAAATATGTGATAATACAATTTAATAATGAACTCAACTTCCGATTATCGGGACAGTAGTTTGTCATTAATTCGCAGGTGTGCTTATTTTTTTATCTCTTACTGGGCACGCCCTGAAACTGATTCCTTTTATAGTGAGCGGAATGCAGACCGGCCGGTCTTCCTTTTCCAATACAGCCGAATATGAACTACCTGCTTAACTAATGCCCATTAGATAAGCCGTTCGGTCATTGCCAGAGGCCGCGCTATGTGGCCTCAGTTTCATACTATACGCAGTTTTTTTCTAATTGAGTATGTTGACCCACGGCTGGGAATTCAACTGAAAGAAATCCGCGTTATTTACCTTCTTCAAATTTGACCCACATTCCCGGCCAAATAACCAAATATCAGCGCCACGAAAGTACGTAGTATGCAATTTATTGAGAATCCCCTCGTTTGGAATGTGACTTAAACATACACTGCACACGGTTTTCTGTTTTGGAAAAATCCTCTCTTGTTTCTCTTTATGTAAAAAGAACATACATAATTGCTCGCAAACCCGTTAAAATAATAGCAATATTTATATCTAGCGAGAGGCAGCTCCGTTAGGCACAACAAGCATTTCAAAAATGCAAAATACGTGCATTTCGATGTGGCCTGAATCTTGATGGGCACTTGAGCATAACTGAAATATTGTCACGCAAACCATACAACATAACTCACCCATCGTCGTTATCCCTTGAAATGAGCATACTTAAAATAATCCCTTAATTCACACACTACCACAATACATGACACGTTAAATTCGGAGTCCTCAATGTGCTTTAAATGTTCCTCGACACACGACGCGTACCGACAGTTAAATGGCATGGACAAGTACCATGAAAAGTGTGTGGCAAAGCACTGCAAGAGAGACTGGGAACTGGCCTCAGGCTTCATAGAACTGGTACTTGACTTCTCGCGGACTTCTTACCTTCATTTTTTGCAGTGACTGACCGCGTTTGGCTTTGTCGCATAGGGCGGTATTATTCCTGATTTGTTAATAAAAATTCCTGGCAATGCCAAACATTGTGTACACATTAAAAGCATGTTAAAAGTGAAACTATGCTCTTTAATTAACAGTAAATTAATTTATGTATTTAATAAAAATATTACTTGTGCCTGTGTGTGTTTCACAGAACTGAGATCATCTCTATGAAAGATTTAATTAAAGGACTAAAAGGCTGTGGCTCAACAGAGTTATTCATCTGGGAGACCCTCAGGGAATTTTAGGATTAAATCGCAGTGAAAAGGCTACGCAAATTTCTTGATGAATGAAAACAGAGGTATATTCATGGATTAATTTGATGCGTTCTGATGCCTCGATGAGACATAACTGAACTTAGGCAGTATGAAGTTGAGGCTCTATGGGCATTTTAAGGTTGATTCAGAATGAGGAAATGTAATGTGAAACCCTTGAAATGCACAAAATATTCGTTCCCATGATGCTTAGTTTATTATGTCTTTGTAGCAATACTAAAAACAAGCATCCTTAATAGCTTAAGAAAACCGCATTATCCTTTGATACTATCAGCCAATTGAATTTGTCGGGACTACTGGGAGCGCCCCATACGTCATGCCAAAGGGCAAATTAATAAAAAATCGAATTTAGCCAATTTGCTAGATGATAAAATGGTTCCACCTATGGCAATCAAAACCCATAAACAAAGCGGCTATTACTCCCAATGACCTTAAGTCATAATATCCAATATTAAAGTTATCTATTACCTTCGCTCGTGTTATTTGTAGAACTATTTAATTAATTTACAATGTTCTTGTTGATAGAATAACGTCATTTGGCTTACCTGATTGAGTCTAGACTGCAAAATTCACGAAATAAACGATCGCCTGTTTTCCTGCTGTTGACAGTTCTTGTCCCTCAAATTCGTAACGAGTGGCTTGGGAATTCGCAGCGAATATTGCTGTAGAAAATTCCACATAGAAAAACACCCAGGATGTGCCACAAAGGGAAAATATCGCTAAATTCCTGCTCCAAAGTAGTATCAGAAATATCAGTTCCTTCCAAGATTCAAGTCAAAACTAATCAGCAGGAATAATGTCAAATGTTAATTTTGAGGGACAAATGTCAAATAAATTCATAGCATTGTTAGTAAGATAGCTGCGATTGGTATATGGCAATATAGCGAACAGTTGCCATTTTCTGGTTAATTTTCGTTAAATTTGTATATTACAATGATATTACTTATTTTCTAGCGTTTGTTCTGAATAACAAAATAAAAAAAAAGCAATTCGTTTAAAAATTTTATAGTGAAACTAGTTCTGGTGACGAAAAATCCCGGGAAATATTATGATACAAAATTTTTTACCGCAGCACTTTTAGTGACGTAATTTCTACAAAAGCAGTGTTGCTAATCCTAATTTCAATGGCTTTTAGAGAATTTAAAATACAAAAAAAAATATTTTGACACAGTTGGCAGACGTAAAATAATAACTTAAGTAGAAAACTTATTAGCAATAATTTAATAATGAACAAATAATTGTTGAATTATTAAATAATAATGAAAAACAAAGAATCCTGACCAAATAATCTATTACCTACTCAAACCCATTCTTCTGCCCGATTTCTCCATCCATTAATCCGAGTAAAATTCGTATGTTTGAATATAATACCTCTAAATAGTAAATAATCAGTGATATTCTCTCCCCTAAGAACCCCTTAAGATGCCAGTGGAGAATATCCAATACTCTGAAAAGTACTGTGATAAGAACTTTGAGTACCGGCATGTAATACTACCCCCTGACATAGCAAAGCTTGTACCTAGATCCCATCTTATGACTGAAACTGAATGGAGAAATTTAGGTTGATTCACATAAAATTTTACCAAGTGGATTTTCAAATTTCTGATCTTTTAGGGGTGCAGCAGAGCCCTAATTGGGTCCATTACATGCTCCACAATCCTGAACCTCATGTGTTGCTCTTTAGGCGACCTACTTGTGAGTTAGATGAGGGATATGCTCGGTAAAGTTTCTATATTTGTATAATATAATTGTATATTAAAAGTTATTTTGTGATATGAAGGGAATAAAACAAGTTGTTTTAATGAGTTTGAAATCTTATTAATATGTCACTTATTTACAAAAATTTGTAGAATTCAACAAATCACCTAACAAAAACCTTTAACTTTGGAAGGCCTGATGCTTCATAAGTTTCCTAAAAACTCCATCTTCCTTCTGCACCAAATCCATGTATTTGCCTTGCTCAACTATTTGCCCATCTTTAAGTACTGCTATACAATCTGCATTTTGAACTGTGGACAATCGATGAGCGATTGTTAGCACAGTCCGGCCTTTCATTATCCGTTCCAAGGCCTCTTGAACTAGTTTCTCAGATTGAGCATCAAGAGCACTGAAATACTCTTGTTTCATTCAAATAATACATGGTGACCAAAATTACCTTGTAGCTTCATCCAATAACAGAATTTTGGGATCTTTAATTAAAGCTCTTGCAATTGCAACCCTCTGTTTCTGACCGCCACTCAACATAACTCCCCTTTCTCCTACTAAAGTATCAAACCCTTCAGGGAGTTTTTGAATAAACTCAAAAACATTGGCCTGCTTGGCAACTTGCATTAACTGCTCTTCAGTTACTTTGTCTGGATTCTCAGCTCCATATAAGATATTGTCTTTTATTGAGCTGCAAATCTAGAACTCTCACTTCCATCAATTACACCAAAGGTACTTCACACCTTGAGAATAATATTGGCTCCTGACTGACAGTCCCAATATGCTTCCGAACCCAGCTGGGATCAAGATTTTTTATGTTTTCACCATCTAAATATACAGCCCCATCTTGAGGATCATACAATCTCAGTAATAAGGCGGCCAAAGTACTTTTTCCTATTATACAAAAATTACACTTTCCCAAAAATTTTTAAAGAGATTTAGCGCACCTGAGCCACTTGGTCCTACTACAGCCACCATTGTTCCTGGAGATATAACAAGTTGTAAATTCCTAAATATTTCAGAGTGTTCCCTTGAGGGGTAAGCAAACTTTACATTTTCGTATTTAATATGGCCTTGAAATTCTTTTCCAGGCTCTAGTCCCCCTATAATGCATAACATCAAAAGTATTATATAATTTCATCAATTAAACTCTCCGGCAAACTAACCTGAGATAGGAATAGCTGGAATTCTATCCATGATTTCCCAGATTCTTTGGGCAGCTCCAACAGATTTGTTCAGCTCACTATAAAAACTTGAAAGCCCCCCAACAGAAATGCCAATATAAGCTGCATAAAGGAGAAAAGAGGACAGTTGTCCCACTGTTATTTGATGTGAAGTGACCATCACCCCCCCATAATAGAGCACAGAGATTATTATTACATGTCCACTAAAGCCTGTCTATATAATATTTTTGTATGTAGGTGCTTTCACTGAAATAATGTTCTTTCATTACCATTCCATAGAATATTGCCCTGGCTTTTGCCTCCAAATACCCTAAACTAAGAACGCTTTTAATTGACTGTTTATAGGCCTCTATTTCTCTAGGTTCCTGTGCAAATGCTTTAACTGTTCTCATATTAGAAATTTTTTCTTCGGCCACTTTAGTAGAATCAGCTAAGGAATCCTGCAATCTCCTTGAAATACCCCTGACATATCTACCATATATTACAGCCACTCCTGCTACTGGAGGGACAATTGCAAGTCCCACAAAGGCCAGCTTTGGAGACATATAAAACTACAATTATTATTTGATTAAATTTACATAAATTGCTCAAATGCCATGGACCAACCATCATGCTAGTCCCTGCTAAGACCATTACAGTGGATCTCAAACCATCAGAAATATTCTGAGACAATGCCTGTCCCACTACTTGAGTGTCTGATGATAACCGATTAATAAGCTCCCCCGTGGGGCGTTTATCAAACCAACCCTGCTCTTGTTTAACTATTGAACCAAATACTTTAGTTCTTAGGGCTTGGGTCATTCTATAACCTTAATGTATGACTTACATATGATTTTAATTTGAGGAAAGTAATAATAAATTACCTGCCACAGACATAAAGTAGACTCGTCCAAAATTGCATACACCACCTAAGACAAAAACACAAAGGAGAATTCCACACACTTTATTCAGCCTCACTTTGGCTTCTACTAAATCATTAGTAGAAGTATAAATGATATCTAAGACTTTGCCTAAACTGAATGGAACTGCCATAGTTACTGAACTTGAGATAAGTAAAAAACCTATAGCACCTGGAAAATTTCTGTGTCCAAATAGCCCGACCAACCAAAATCTATTATGGCTTACTTGTTAATTTCCATTTTTCTGGTTTTGCTAATGCAAACAATCGATTTATATCAGCTTTACTTATTTTAGGTGCTGGCTTCACCTCAGCTTCTCCCTCTAGTTCCACTTTGTTTTCATTAACCTTTTTAGAGGCCTTCCTTTTGAAAAGCCAGAATACTCTCTCACTTTTCCTCAAACTCTCCTCAGAGGTTTCGCCCCCCACATTTACAGCCACATAGCTTTTATTTTGGCTCACTTTTTCGGCCATCGTTTTGATGTTTCGCACTAAATTGATATTTTTGGCCAGGTTTAATATTGTTGGCAGAGTGGAACTTTTAGACATTAATAGAACAGAGCTAATCATGACTTTACAGTAATAAATCGTTTATGTGATAGATCCACGCTGATAGGAAATGAGAGCGATTCATGGTGCTGCTCGTTTAACGATTGATCATGGGGTTTTTCATTTTATTTTGTGAATTAATTCAAAAATAGATAAAAAGTGAAAAATAATAATTTAATGAGGTTATGGTTAGGTTCGTGACGTTGTCAATCGTAAGTTTTTTTCCGTAGTCGGAAACTACACACCAAGTTTAAGTACAGCATTGAGGAGTTGCGCCTTGTGCTCTGAAGAATAATGTTGTACAGGGTGTCCAAAAAACAATTAAAAGTACAACAAAATGTATGCGTTAATAATAGGCATTAATATTTGAATATTGGATAATTTACTAGATCACAGACATTCTACTTGATTTGATTATAAAATACTTAAACTTACAACTTTTAGTATTTAGGCAGGCGTAGATGTGAATGAAAAGTAGGTCAAATCGAAAAATAAATCTGCAAGCATATTAACAATAAATTTGAAACGAAAATATACATCTTTTCCGTGTATAATAAAACTTACCAATATTACACTAAATATACTTTTTTATTGCTAGCTTAATACTTTTTCCCAACTAAAAGTTGGCTCCTCTCATTACAATAAAATTGATAACTCATATTATTGTTCAAGTCGTAATTTCTCTTGTTTCTTCGCGAAGATATAGGTACTTAACTGATAACCATATGTCATGAGCTTTAATTATAACGAATATTTCAATGTTGGGTCATAGAACAAGCTTAATTTATCGAGCCGGCACGTTCACGTACACATATTAATTTACATGAATACCTAGAGCGGTACAAAAGTACAAAAAAAAATGAGAATCCGATGTTTCAATTTAATCATTGTTAGAATATTGTGGAATTAGCTCTTATTGTATTATTATCTCGGATAATTAACCTGAATAATCATTATTGATAGATATTACATTCTTTCTCCGCAGGTTCCCCTGTATATGGCCCATTTAAACACAATGAGAAAGGCGGGGAGGTACGCATAGAAGAAAGTCAATATAATCGGCTCTGTAATCAAAAAGTAAGCAATTTAAGTTCTGTATTTGACGACAGACATTTAATCTGTAGGAAACAAAATGAGCGTCCCAAAATTAGTTATAAAAAGCATTTCGCTTATCATTACAACCGATTCACTTTATCATTTGTGACGGTGTTCACGCCGCGTTTAGTACGTGTTTGTATTTAATTCCAAACAAATAATAATGCTCACAGTTTATCTACGAATGTGTCACTTTTACCCGTAAGTTAGTTTTCAACACAAAACATGGGCCACAGTCACTCCTCGTCGCATAAACGACTACAATCGATAACGTCTTCAAAAAATTATTGCGGTGAATTTACGGAAGTTGTTGATCTTGAGTTCAGTGACGCGGGTACCGAAGCCTTAGGTGCAGACAACCCTCGACCAAATATGGCAGCAAACGCACAGGAAATCGTGTACCCTTCCGATCTGATATTGATAGAAGCGCACGTAAATGAACTGGAAGATCGAGTATTAGGAATGAGTTCTGATGAGTTTTTCGTTTATTTCCCCACTTTCAAGGATGATTTGCATAATTGCTGGCAAAAAGTCTATGCGGTAAAAGAACAAAATTTGGAAACGAGATTGAAAAAATACAAGATTATTGATCAAATCAGAGAAGCCCTTAGACGGTTAAATGAGAGACTACAAAGATCATCGCAATATTAAACATCAGAGAAAAAAAATTGTTTCATGACAAGTTTATATTAATTATTTATTGTAATATTAAATAAATCGCAAGTATAAAACGTTCCCACCAGCAACTGTTTTTTTCCCAACAAGCACCTGTATCTCTTTGCTATCCTAAACCTATAGTAACTTTAATACTTCTTCAATGTCTTTCTAATCAAAGCAGTTCTCTGTTTATGAGCCTCAGTGGTAAGACTTCTCTTATAGGGCCGCAGCTCGTCAGTTCCAAATCCGGGAGTCCACATGTTATAATTACGACTGAGAAACTGTTGCACATCTTTTACCTACCAAGGAGCACATGCTGATTCATAACAATCCTACCTATAAAAACTCACCTCTATGCTATTGCACCTGCGATTTCTCGCAATAAGCGCGGCCCCATTTAAACACCTATCAACAAATTCATCGACATAAGACAAGAGAATTTCTTCCACATCATCCTCTAAGGTTAAAGTTTGGTCAATCTCTCTAACCAGATCTTGCAATCTCTGTTTGGTCACCACTTGGGCGGTCTCACTAGTAGCATTTACGGTTTGTTTACCTAGCAGTGTAGCGCTTTGAGAGTGTATGTGCTGTGCCGGAGGGACCTGCTGTATGTTTTGCACTGGAGGGTTTCTGACTGCTCGTAAAGGGACCTTTAGATGGATAAAGGTAAGGAAGTGTGGAGCTTACCTTGTATGGCTTGGGGTTCCACTATATTATTGTGCATGATTTGATTTTCTTGGGTCAAAGTGTTGGTGACTGTTGTGATGCCGTTGTTTTGGGTGATAAGTTGACCCACTGGTTGATTTACGATTATGTTTTGTGGTTGGAAATTATTTTGCATGTTGCAGAAAGGCTCGGTTGAGCAATTAACGAAAATAATCGAATAAATTCCTCGAACGCAAAATTAGTAGTTTATAAATAAATAAACAGCAATGTTTCACGCTCCTCTCGCAATGCCACAATACCGCGTGGTGATCGCAAATGCTGCAAGAAATAGGGATTTTCCTATTTTCCGAGACACAGTTGTGGAACCGCCAAGCAAGCGCAGTAGCGATGTATTATATTAAAACCTATTTATTAACGTCCGAGTAGAAATACTTGGATAACTAATTAGCAATGGATAAACAATTAATCATTTGGTCGCTCATTTTCAAATTAAAGTATATTTTAGAATCATTTTTAAAATAACGATTTAAAAACATACCTTATATTCTTACTCCTTATTGGGAACTACCTATTAACACGGAGGTCTGCTTTCTCTTTTTAACTTGAAATAAAAGTGAAGAACAGAGACACGCTCGGATCATGCGTATTAACATTACTTTAACTGTCAGTTGGAGTTATTAAAAAAAAAAGTGGGGGGACAAAACTGGTCTTCGCTCGGTTTGTTCCTGCCGCACTAACTGTCCTAAAATATCAGCGTCATGGAGTGTTTGATTTGTAAAAAGATTCGAAAAAAATGGTTTCCAATAGACTTCTCCTGCGGAGCGGGACAACATACCAATAACGATCATGTGAAGGAAAAGCAAAATACCATCAGGGATGACATTATCGAGTTTCTGGGCAGTTCAGTAAGTCTGAATTTCGATAATTCGTTACATTTAAAACGTTTTTGACCGTGTCTTGTTATTGATTTTAATATTTTCACTTTAAAGTGTTGTTTGTTGCCCTTTTAATTTTTAGAAATCAATGTTTTTTTGTCGAGTCTTGAGTAGTTACCTCAAGAGTTGTGCATGCATAAACAATGGCAATGGCAATTTTGAATGATAGTATTGTTATTGGGGTAATTTACATTGATGGTCAAGTTTGAGCCACACCTGTTTTTGTTAAATAGAGATTGATTTAAGAAGTGGGTCACCTCCAAAGTAAACTTGCTTTTTATCACAATATTCTGATGACTTACTTTCAATATACAGCTTTTTGCTGCTCTATGTTGAGTACGTTACACTGACCGGCAAAAACAGCGACATTAAAACCCACAAGGCCGCTTAAACAAATATCAATTTATTCATCTTAACAATGATGAATGAGTTGAATAAATATTTTAAGACATTAATAAGGGAAAAATAGATGAGGTCACAACCTGCAACTTATGTACATATTGGGATCTCATTTTTTTTGCCTCCAGCGATGACTGAAATATAAGTTAATGTTGTTATTTATTTGTTCAAAATAAGACCCAGAGAGAACCAGAGATCTGAATTCATAAAAAGTGGAAATTTTGAAGGCTGTTTTGGAGGAATGCAGGAATTTGCCCTATGCAGAAGAAGGAAGTAGTGGTGAATGCTTTTGCAGTTAGACATTAAACGTGCCTAAATGACATTTGTTTAACTTGAATACTCTGTATATTAACAAATGCACTGAGAAAGAGTTAAATTTCCTTTCAAATGATGCATCATGTTCTTATATTTAAATTTTTATGTGTTGTAAATAAATGCAATTTTTTCTGTTTTTTTTACATAGAAATATTTTGGTATTTTTTTCTAAAAGTGGTGTTGGAATGCCATACCCAGTTGTAAACAAAAAATTGTGAATCATTGTGCATATGCCGCAGGTGATTGGAATGAGGAAAAAATTATGATCGAACCGAGACTTTCGTATTTAACAAAAACATTATTGCGGCTCGAATATACGCCACTGGCGCAAAAATAAATTATGTTTTAAACAAATATGTTATCCAACATTATTATGCAACAATTTAATGTGTTTCTATTATTTTATTTGGTAATAGCGCCTTACACGCTAATGGAGGTGCAATTGTACATTATTTTTAATTAAAATTAACCGAGAATAACAATCATCCATTCCTAAGGGTTCGAAAAACCATTGAGTAACAATGATAAAAACAGCACCTCAGTTAGTTTTTTGTAATTTTTAAGATGTACGTGCAACAAGGATATTACCGATTCTTTACCTGGCAAGTAGGGCACTACAAGAAAATAATATTAACAAAAGATTGAAAATGCAAAAATTTTACTTAACAGAAAGTAACTCGAAACGCAGCCCCAGCGTTTTTCTTCTAGAAATCTACGTTTTTCTCGTTCAATAATAATGCTCAAGAATACCTGAAATATATATTTCAGTCAGGCCTATCTATTACACACAGGTTATTTTAATGGAATTAAATCAAAAAATCATTTACTTTGTTCCCATCAAATTTAGTGATAAGGCCTTCTTAACCATTTATAGGTAGAGGATTACTTAAATGATGGTCAGTGCGTATGTAATATCTGTATGAACATGCTCGACGAGATAGTGACAAACAAGCAGAACGTTTTCGATTCTATCAGGTCTCAAGGAGGGCAAAAGTATGCGCCTAAGTTGGGTGAGTGTGACACTCAAATCGCCACTAAAAACGCTTCAAAACCTACGATAACTACAGGTAAATTTTGGAACTTCTACCAAACTAATTTTTCATACGACTATGGAGATATTACTCCGAGTAACATTCCAAGCACGTCCACTTTAACAGGAACTACTAGGGACTCTACGCCTCTAGTATTTATCAGCAACTCTAAACCCTATAACGAGCCAGTTGAGAAAATATTTGAGATAAGGGAAGGCTTGAAAAGGGAGCTTAGGGAGGACCTCAGGAATATTGGTAAGAGTTTTTGTCACAATGTTAACAATATTTTATTGCAATGAAATAAAAGATGAGAACAGCCGGTGGGATGACCAGAAAATTGGAAGGGGTCAAAAGCAGAAGATCTCTTACAAGTCCAAATCGACTGTGATCAAGAAACTGAAGAGGGATTTGGCGAACGTTCATAGTAAGAACTTAGCTAAACGCCCATTCAGGCTGGTATATGTATTTCCCTAGAGGCAGCTATTAATTAATAAAAAAAACATTACAGGGCTTCCAGTGACATAAGCTTCTTAAGTTCCACTGCTGATGAGAAAGAAGAGTTTCGAGAACAGTCAAGTTGTGAAGTAAAGAAGTCAAATAGCAAAAGGGGGCGCAAGAAGGTAAAAACTATCCTTTAGATTAAATTATTTGTTCAATATTATTATTTACAGAAATCAAAACAATTAAAAAGAGATCCAGAGATGACCCAACTTAGGTGTCCACATTTGCCATGTAGGAAACTAAATTTCGATGGCAGTTTAGCCTTTTACACGTCGCATAGAATCGAAGTCCACGATGAGACACCTTATTATAGTTGTTCGGCTTGCGGCAATGAATACTTTACCAAAGAGCACTTAGAAATGCACATGAAAAACCATGACAGGCACCCTGTCTTATGCGGGATTTGCGGTGTAATGCAGGAGAATGTGAGCTGTTACCAGAAACACGTGGAAAAGCACTTAAAATTTTCTTTTCAATGCTTTTTGTGCGACATGACTTTTCTGACTAAAAAGGACTGGAATAATCACATTTTGCTTAAGCACGGGCAAAGGTATGTTTCTGTATCGATTTTCAAACTATTTGGCCCAAGAATGATGTTTTAGCGAGCGTTTAATGGATACAAAGTCTTATAAACGTCCAGCATATAAAATTTTGCAACAGAAAAATTACGAGAAAGAAGGACTTGATACCGACTGTAGTACAACAGCGGGTGATATCGACTACAATTCAATAACCATGATAATGTCAACTCAGAACCCAGACAAATTTCGGCCGTATACTTTCAGAACTTGGTTCGTTAGGCAGAAGCTGAGGTCGTCTCCAACTGAGTCTGAAAGTGACAGTCAAAGACTTTTAAGTTTAGGGGACGATTTGTTTCTCCCTGAAGAAAACGAAGTGGATAGGTATATATTTTAGAACTCGCCGGCTAACATCGATGTTTCACTGATTTTCAGCGACGCTTCTTCGGACCGAATCACGGATAGTCCTGGTAGTATACACAATCAAAACAACGTGGCTTCATCATCCACCTTTCGAAAGCAGCGAGTTCGCAGCAATGTGGGTAATCACTTGGCCCCTTTCAGCCCTTACGAAAGGTAGTTTCGCCTCAAATTTGGAACTCTCTATATCAGTTTTTTACAGGATTAATGTTCACTCAGACGAATATTTGACTAGACTAGAGGATTTACCTGCGTTCAACAGTAGCAACAACTGGTATCAGACCAGGCGCGACTTGGAGTCGCGGAGCAGCGAAATTGAGCAGTATTTGGCCAGCGAGTCAGAGGAAGACGGAGAAGCAGTACGGTCAGTTTAGGAAGATAGAGAATAACATAATAATAATCTGACAAAAATAAGTCTCAAATGAAACACGTAACATTTTCGTGTTTTGGATATAATTTATGCTTAATTTGGATAAATTTATTATAATTTTGGCAAATGCAGTTTAATCTCGTAGTGAAAAGATCTTACATACATGTTTTAGGTTAGTATTGGTCAGATTCTCGGATTCTATCAAAACTATCTCGATGTTAAAGTTAAACGCACACTAATGATTCGGACCTTAAGTCATGCTAACTCTGGCACCAAGTAGTTCAAACTGAATGTTCTTTAACTATTGTAAGTTTGTTTTGTTTCAGAATGGGGTTTTTTGAGAGAGGAGAGAGCGAATTAGAGACCCAGGTGCAATAACTTAATGGAAATTAATTTGTAGATACTGGCAGTTTGGTCAACGGTGAAGTAAAATAAGTTACTTCTTAGTAGAAGTAGTATTTTTCTTGCCTGCCTCAAGGTCAAATACAGGGTCTTGTAATAATAGTTTATAATGTTTTCAGGTATATTATTGATTTTGGTTGAATCTCGATAAGTGATTAAAAATTTCGTCTTTTGTTCTAAAACTACAAGCGAAAGTTCGATTCTGTCCATTTTTGATAAGCCTTCGTTATTTAATTATATAAATATAAGGACAATATTATTAAAATGCTTTTTTGAGTATGTTACGATGTTTAGCAAATTTTTATGATGCAATGTTATTGAGTTATAACATATTTTTTGAAGCACAAGTCGTAGTCAATTTAAGCATCATTATAAAGAGGGTTTTTCCTTCGGAATAAAATTCAACATTTTAAAACTGAAGTAGACTTTTTTATGTGTCTAGAAAATATCTTGCTCTATTTACACTAAATCAATCGTATTTGAGCACCATTATTTTTTGTAGAGTCGGTGGCGTAGACCAAATTGCACTATAAAAACCTTTTTATGTCCTACGACTTCAAAATCCAAATGTAATGTACAATGGTTACATTTGCACTAATACTGCACGCAGGACTGTATAAATCGAAAATGGGGCTGTAATTGTAAGATCATTTAGGCATCTTGAACATTTTGGAACGTATTTTACTTTTTGAACTACGTGAAAAATTGTTAGGTTTTTCGTATAATTTGTATTTTTTTATTAAATCTAGCAAATTTTTTTTCCGACAAATGCAGTGTGAATTTTATTTGGAGACGCTACGAATATTGGGCTTTCTAACGTGTTTGAAATAAGGTTTTGAGTCTGCACAATAATTATCTCCTGTGCTGTGCCCTTGATTGCGTTCTTACGAGAGAAAAACGGAAATTATAACGTACTTGGGACAGATTAACAAATTTCTTGTCTTACCGGAGATGTCACACCATGGATACTTATCTTTAGGAAATAAACATAAATATTGTAGTAATTTACATTTTATTGAAATAATAGGTATCAACTACTCCAAACCAATCGTGAATTTAAAATTTAACACTTCAAGTACAAAAGTTTGATTTTACTGGGAAATGGATATCCCTAGGAATCAAATTTAATGAAACGTTTGATGACTTTGAAGCGCACTGAAGGCGGTTTGTTCTGCCCAACATTTCCCATTAAATGCATGTGAATGTTTTAAATACTGACCTTATAATATATTGCCATTTGGAATGTTAGTTTTAAAATCCAGACTGCATAAACTTACGTTTCTTAGAACACTTATTCCTATAAACTTTGACAAAAAGCAACAGAAACGCACAATAATTACAGTAAAACTCAAAATCAAAAAATAAATTTTTAGTGTCAACAAAAAACAATTTTCACACAATCACAGATCAAAATATTACATAATTTGTCTAATTTTATAACTCAGAATTGAGGATTTACATTGTATTTTAATTACTGAAATTTAGTTCTTAATTTGAAATCTACGATACAAGAGAATACATGGAAATTTCTACAAGATTGTGCATACAGACCTAATAAAAAAATAGAAGCCTCTCCTGGTGACTGGCCGACAACATATGCCAGCCTCTTTTGATGTTCAAATACTGCAGAATTGCTCGGATGCAAATTATCAGACCTAATTCAGACGAATCAAAAAATTTTTTTAAACTGAAAATTGATTCTCACCGAATGTCATTATCAGCCACCATAACCAGCTATTATCTTTTGAAGCTAGTTCAGTGGAATGCTGGACAATGAATGTCCACTTGGCAAGAGACAAGCCAAAACCAGACAAGGCCCCATAGCGGGAGGCAATTGTATGGCAGAAACACATCAGCAGCAGAAACCCAATCCAATTAAAGATAAATGCCACTGAAAGCCACCTTTTAAAACAATTTTATTGCTATAGACCAATAGGATTATACCAAAAAATGCAATATAAAACATAAAATCTGTGCCCAAGAGGCTAGTGTCCACATCTTCAGCTGCCTCATTGTCAATGGGCATTAAGATCCTTTGTACTGGCTGAGATCTATATTGGGATGGCTAAACCCATTAAAAAATTATTCTAAAAACCTATTACTTTGGAGAAAAAATTACATTATTTACAATGGGTACCCCAAGTTCTTCTTCCAAATGCTTCTCTCGTTGTACCTCCTCATATGTAGGAAGTTTGCTTGCTTGAGTGGCCACCTCATAAGGTGGGGGAGCATTATAATCAGGCTAAAGCAAATACTTCTGTAATAGTGCTTTATGCAGCTACGACCTTCTACCTTGGGGGGTGGAATGTCTTCCAAGGACGAACTTGTCGGTATATCCACGTAATTTAATGTGCAAGGCAGAGCCTGAGTAACATTTACTGCATGTTCAGTATTGGCTGTTATGTTTTGGTGTTCCTCATTGATTTGAATCGAATGAGGTGCAGATGATTGAGAGGCATCTGTAGTCTGCATACAATTATACATTGTAAGCTCTGATGAGTTTGTGGTAAAATTTCAATAAACTACTGAAATACACTTTATGAAGGTGAATCACATGAACTGCGATGTAAGGTATTTTGATTTGGATCAAGAGATGGGCAATGCATTTATTGTATATTAGAGTATGACTAGATCACGTATTTACGTTTTAAATGGTTAAAAATTGCTGCTTATGCAAAAAAACGACACTTACAGAATTGGTATCCTTTTCCTCGCATTCTTGTGCGGTAGTTAACGGTGATCCGTTCATTGCGATGTTGTTATATAGGGACACGGAGTTAAATCATAATTTCCGCACAATTTATTGCGGGTTTAATGATTTCTAGAGGTTTATTAGACAATTTTCAACATGAATAATTAAAATTAAAATCAATAATTGTTTTTTTCCATTACTGTCACTGTCAGCGATACTGTCGAGCACCTGTCACTTTCCCCGAGTATTCCCGAGTAGACGTTGCCGGATCTTAACATTTTTCTGCAAGCTACAGGAAATTTTCAATGTACAAATAGAGTACAATATCAGATAAACTATTATTTGTACTTTTGCAAAATGGTTTTTTTGTTTTTTTTTAATGAAAAATACATTAATATTAAATTCTAATGTTTCAGCCTTCGTAACGATTCTCAAAACACCAAATGCCAAAATAGTACAATTGTTCAACTCCATACAATACAATTACAAGTCTAAATTTGGCAATGTTTTCCGTTAGTAAAACAGTCTTGTCAAAAACAAAAAACAAAAAAACAGTCAACAGTTGACGTACTTGCTGTGGTGGCTCGTGTTACTCAGCGGGGCTCCAAGAGAAGTCCGAATTTTCTGAAATTTCCCACTAGAAAACCAATTTTATTGGTTGTTTTTGATAAGTACTCAATGAACGTCCTCCATTCGACGACCTAACCGGGCGTGAAACGCGTATTTAAGACAAGAAAATGTGAAAAACTCGAGGCAAAGTTCAAAAGTGGACTAGAAATAGTTATTGGTTTTATGCGTCTTCAACCCACGGATTCTCTTTCCTGTGATGATAATTAATTTACTCTCTTCACATCAAGGTTTGTAGAAGTGTTATTTTGATTATAGCATTATCCTTAATGTAGCGGAATTTGGAAACTATTTGTAAATATTCGAAGTTATTTCTTGCCACCTCAGCCTCAGCTCACCCTCAACAAACTTTTAAAAGTATGCAAAATGAACCAAAACTTCAGGCAGTATGGCTGGGAATACGCAAAGTTTATTGCCTTATAAAACACATCATTTTATACATTTATTACTTTTGACCAGCTGAGACCACAGAGATTCTTCAGAGTAGTTTTACAGGGATTTATAAGCAGATTGGTTCGACTGAAGCAGTACACTCAAGTTAGAAGTTATTAGCCAATGAATAGTAGTAAACAGCTGTTCCTTGCAGCTGTGATTTTCTTCATAGGGTCATTATTGAAATTAGTTTTAATGACTAATTCAGAAGATCACATGAAAACATAACCTTATGTCAAAGCCTTGGTATACCTAAGTTGAATTAATACTGAAACTTGATTTGAAAAACCTCGCTCTCCGGATGTAGTCTGTTTCAAATTGACTCAAGATTGATGAGTGGCAGCATGGACTTATAAACAAGGGTCTAGCTAAACCATGACACTTGGCCACATATAGGGATTCAAGTACGCAGATCAGTGTTGCATGTTGCCTAAGTTACACCAAAATAGTTGGAAAATAAAAAGGTGACTAGACTGGCCAACATGAAGAGGAAACCGTGAATATTGCCCTGGGACTGCATAGAGATATCTCACACAGAAGATAAACAACGTGGAGATGTAGTGGAATCTCAATACAGGAGGCAATGATTCATTCACTATTAAGTTCTACACAGAACAGAGATTCTGAATGGGGATTTAGATTGCATATATGGGCAGCTGTAAAACTGCAGCATGTAGTATACGGTCGTTGCCTTGCACCAAAACGCTTCTGAAGTCTTGTACCAATGCGTCTAGGGAGAATTGGATAGTTCTGAGAAAAATGGCAACTTCAAATGAGAAATATAAATATTTCATGAATTCAAAAACATGGGTAATTCTGGATAATTCACTTTCAGCGGATTTTAATTTCTATCAATATACTTTTTTGAAAAAATTTGGTCAAAATGTCTCCATTTTATGCCCACAACATTCTATAGTTTTCGAAATCGCAGTGGTCAAAATTGTCCGTGCAATGAGAAATGTTTATACACACTTTGAAAAGTATTTTGCAACCAGAGCAAAGAGTTCGTTGGACCAAAATAGATCCCCTGATTAAGCGGACTACCTCATGAATAATTTCGGTTAATTTCAAACTAGAATTCGTTGTGTACGAATTTCTCCGCCATTCTAGGTCAATTTACGCATTAGTAAAAGTGTTCCTGGAGATGAAAATTTGCTTCTTTTTGTCTTGTTGATCCTTCGGGGAAGCTGCGACGGTCTCAGCGTTAGCGCAGCTGAAAAATCGATTGCGTTTGAACTTGACCCGACAATGGGAGAGAACTTCCACGACCTCGACAACTCTCCCATTCGTTCTTGTCTTTCAACACGTGTCACCGTTTTTTTTTGCGGAATTCAGGCAATTAGTTTTATTGTGTATACTACAACGACCGTGAAGTACATGTGAGAATTTTTCCTGCAGATGTCTGCAACTGTGGGGGCACACTCGGGGACAGGGCCCCTAAGTCTCATGTCGTGCGTGCGGGAATCCTCCCCCTTACAGGACTTTGAGCAAGAGAAAAATGGTAAGACTTAAGTTTGTTTGTAATGATTGTAAAGTTTGATCAATTTCCGCATTTCGTAGATGAAACATTAAAGAGTTATGCGTTCAGGCAAATGGATGTGTTTATTTATAGTGCTGGAAATGCGCCAATTTCGTTGTTGTACACGATTTTCCAAACGTGCATTTACCAGGTATCGAAGTCGGTAACTGAAAGGCCCAATGGACGTGTCCGCCTACCACTGTAAAGATACCGTTAGGTTTATGGTGGCCGCTCTCGGCAGTGGTACTTAATTGTTATTCATACTATGACCCATTCACTGTTTTGGTGCCGTAACCGGAAAAAATAATAAAAAATTCAAAAGCCTTTTGCGCCATTCCTCTGAGTCCAGAGAGTGGAAAACCACTTAATATTTATTGCTATTCGAGATTAACGCTAATAAGTAATCCTCTATTAAGATAGCTTTGTAGCTACACTATTCTCCCACTTGTGTTCAATCAACTGATAAGTCCTCGCGTCACTTTTCTATACTCCAAAGATAACATTCAAGCTTTTTACCGCCGAGTTTATCGACGCGTTTAGTCAAAGGAACTTTTTGCTTAAGTGCAGTTATGCCCAAATTGATGCGGAGCACCTCTTGGTCGCCCACCGATGGGGTCTCAGACTGGCGCTACCTCAGAAGTAAGTGTCAAAACTGAGGTCATTGTTTGATTCAAGTCAACTTGAGATATCGAAGCTAATTACATTGTAACAATCACTGTTAGTTAACTGGGCTAACCACTGCAATCCGGCAAATCTTTTTTGTTATTTTAGACAATATCGACAGTCTCTCAATAGAACTGTACCTGTAAGTACTACTGTGGTTTTGTGAAAATCGTTTGTTGGCGAAAATTGATTAGTTCGTAGTTCAGTTTAGGATATGTGTTTGTGAAACAAATGTGGTCACGAGGGAGTAAATATCATCTAGGTATTTGGACAAATCCACATTATTAGTAACAAAATTCTTTGGGCAATATGCACGTTGGTTATGTAAACCGATTCCGAATCAACGACCGGTACCGAACATTTCAGGCTTATTTCATGTTGGAAATGATTCATAAGTTTTAACACGCTCCGATAGTTGTGTTCTAGATTTCAGATCTTGTGCGCTGAAATAAGGGAAAAGTTCGCGCTCATCTTCCGAGTTGCAACATGTGCGATATCTACACATGCGAAAATACCTAATTTATATCGGATAAATGTATAATTTAGAAGCTGGTGTGCATCGAAGTATGGATGATGATATAATTTCCAAAGAGTATTCGAATATGCGTTTAAAAAGAATTCTCGTTGAGTTTTGAGGTACCAAATTTAGAAGAAAATTGGGAACGATATGTGGTTCTACTCGACTTTAACCTCCGCGCAATTAATTATCATGTGTACCTTAACGAAAATGGCGTTACCTTGTCTGCAATTCATATCTGAGGCAGAAATTTTGAGGTCTTTTGTCGTTTTCCATAGATTTCCTGTGAAAACTGACTGAAAACAAAATATTTATTTACATAACAAGCAAATAAAAGTATCTCTTTAACATCGCACATGAGCTGCAGGCGAGGATTCAACTACGCGAATGTGTTAACAAACTTTCTTACGAGTTATGAACATTATTTTTCCATCATCTATTCAACTGGTATTCCAATTTTTCGTACCATTTTAATGAATATGACTACTATCGGAGGTAACGCGTTTTGGCTATTTTAAATGTTTTTTTAATCTTCAGTTTAACTTAAGATTGGTCCCTTAATAATCAGAGGAAGACAAACGAGATCAGTGTAGGTTAGCCTTTAGTATTTAGTATTAAGGGCTGGTATGCTGTAAGAACAAAAGTCGACAAGAAAAACCCTCTAATAAGGAATTTATGTTCCAGTAGTTTCTAAGAGGAAATTCTGGAATCCGAAAAAATGGTTCCGGAAAAAGCAGAAAACTGGAGAAGATATTGTGGTCCACTCTCATTCTCATCATCATCCGGAGCAGAGAGATGTGGATGGTAACCGTAGCAGGTCTACTGGCGAATTGTCCACTGATGAGGAAATTCCTCCTAGAAGGTACTATTTATGATTTGATTTGTATGTGTCCGTTTTGCCCGAACATATTGAAAATGCTCATAGTGGAAAACGCCATAATGAACCAAAAATACGTGCAATACACTTTTTGCCGTCACCCTGTGCATATAATTTTTGTCCGTAAAAATCTATAAATTACTGCAAATAAAGCTTAAAGTTAATACAAGAAATAGATAAACAACACTGGTGTCCAGAAATAACTCTAGAGAAAATTGTCAGGTTGACAACGTGAAAATCACCCGCTAACAACCGCTGTTTATGTTGTGTTTCTCTCATACGTTTCAGACACGGTGGCCATTTTGCTTTGACAAATGACTAACTAATGCCACGTTGCCGCGTGTAAAAAACCACCAAAATTCAAAAATGTCGATTATTAAATGTCGTCCTGTATATATAAAATTAAGATGGCGGTGACTATTGTTGTTATCGTCAACTTTCGTTAATAGCGACATTCAATGGCAAAACGAGTAGGCAGAAAATTTGAATTTTAAAGTGTCTATGGTAACGTAATTTACTAGCCACCATGAAGTCAGAAACTCGGCATCGATGCACCCGGGTCTCAGTGTATCCCACGACAGTGTTTTCCACCCCCTGAATTCTGGTTCTTCAGATTTGGAATTGGAAGGAGCGCAAAGTTCCTCCTCTCTCTCCGTTTCGCAACCTTTGGGAGACGCCAAATTGCAGGTAAGAACCCCTCAAATTAATATCCCATTTAAATTATTCCAACCAAGACATTAGTAGCTCGTTAGTCTCATCGTGGAACGATTAGATAAATTAATCGTGGGCGCGAGTAATTATTTCTCGGATTTTACTGTGCTGTTCAACTTGATAAACTCTGATTTACAACCACGTAATCGCCTTTATGTGTCTAGAATTCATGGCGCACCAATGTTGTTCCTGGGGTTAATCATACGAAGTGCGTTGTTATTAAGAGCCGTTGACGATTCTGAATTTCCGCTTGTGGAAAGGAACGTACTCATCTGCTCTTTAATCCTGAGGAAGTTTACGAACATCTGTCTGTAGGTCAATAAACTACCACCAGTAAAGATAACATTGTTGAATAAATTAGCACCTTCTTATTGTTGCTGAAAACTATAATTATTTGAATTACGCCATGTCGCAGTAAACGCGCCTGGGACTGGTCGCTCAGAAGGCGAAACAGTTGTGTAAACTAGTATTCAATGCCATATACGGAGAAGCCAAGGTCCAGCATCAAATACCTGTGTGCCTCCAATTTGTTGTTGATTCCTCGTTTGCTTGATTGCTCTTAAATTGGATAACTCACTGATTGGCGGTTCTATGATTCATGCAGTGAAGTGATTGTTTTTGATTGAAAAGAGTAAAACAGCCAAGCCGCATATTGGCTTTTTGTGACAACTTTCGATCCGTCACTTGCCGAATGCCTGTGAAATAAGGCTATATCATACAAGTGGCAGTATCTACAACGTGGATTTCTCAGTTTTGTTTAATTTATTTATTTTTAAATGCTTACGGCAACCAGTTCGTCGCGAACCGCAATCGGGTAATGTAGATTTTTTTTACGTTACGAAACCGTGGATTTGTGACTTCATTGATAGTGGTGTGTAAACTTTGGGGATCATAGAGGTGATGCATGAAAATAAATTCTAGTGTCGTGACTTTTTGGGCCATGCATTCATCATTCAGCTGCGTTTTCATGTTTTATATTCGAGCAAACCGCACCCTTAATATCATTCTCTACTATTAAATTCTTTAGACTTTGATTCTGACTGGTCATTCGTTATAATACCAAATAAATTTATTTGCTAATCCACTTTTTGAGTCCTAAAAATCGCGATAATACTGTACGTTTAATCTTCTAATACCAAATTCAGCAATAATTGTTACACGTTACTGAGTCCGGACGACACGCCATTAACCGGGTTAAGTTTCTTCAAAGTGTTAATTGCCGATAGTTTTATTAAGGACAATTAATATAAATTCAACGTGCACCAAGCCAAGACTGGTTCCGAAAGGTCAATGTTGAGGCAGGCCGGCCCCTCGGTTCGTAATTATTGTTGTTACACATCGCACACACGATGGCCTGGTTCGTTAACATTTTTGTAAGTTATTTATTTAAATAAACTACTTGTGTTTTGATATGTATTAATGAAACGAAAAGTGATTGTTTATCAAACTTTAAAATACGATATAAACATCGCCACAAAAAAGGGCGAATAATCGGAGTGTTTCGGTTCCTGTTTGCAGGCCGCGATGACAGTTTTGTGTTGAAATGTAAATAAATAAACGCGGATATTTTTAAATAAAATGGCTCGAAGTCGAATAAAGAGGGTGTTGTCGCAATTAAGTTTAATATAAGGTTTGGTGCTTATCCGCTATTTTTAACAATTCGTAAATGGAGCGTCAACATAATTAGCAATAAAAATCAGAACAAGGTCGATATGCCGAAATCTCAATTATCCATGCCCGTGGTATTGTTTAAGCGAGTTTGGACCGAAATCAAGGTACTTAAAGATTTTTCAGGGCAGGAATATCAATATTTTCTGTCCATGCTTTTTTTCACTGCAATAATAACTTTAATCGGTAAGCTTTCCCCGACAAATACCAACTGAAAGTGTCGTGACAATCCAACCACGACCGACCAATAAATAAAAACATCTGTTACGCCATCGTAGTTACAGTTTTACGATTTCATTTACCATTGACATTTGCTACCTCGTTGACGGATATTCCTATCGCTCCTGCTGCAGTTTTATCTTTCGGTCCTTTGGAATAGAAATCGGTCTGCGGAAATGATTATTCATTTCGCAGAGTTGACTGGTTTTAAAGCAATGCCACAGTATTGTGACAATTTTTCTTTATCTGACTCAATTTTCAACAATAATTTACGATCCTTATGCATCATTATCTAATCGTGCCAAACATAAACATAACCATATTTGGACATGTGGTGAAAGGGAATCATCGAGCCACTTTAAGTTCGATTTTTGGGCTGGCAAGATTTATTAGCTAGCATTGTGCAAGTGCTGTCCGCACCCACGAATGCATGCATGCATATCTAGGTGTATCTGTGTGTTGTCCCATGATGCAGTTACATAAATAAGTCGTCTACTGTCTCAATTTCAATCGTTCAAGGCTGCCCTGCCTCACTGCCCAGCCCTGTATCTGCTTCGCAAATGTTTTACAGCAATTCTAGTCTTATTTTAGGACAAAATTTTGAAGGCTTATGTTATGTAAATTGTGTTTGTTAATATTGGGTAAAACCGGGATTATGAGGATTAATGGGACGTGATAAATCTCAGTTGCTTAACAATGTGCTTTCGAGAGGCCAGGGTTAATCCTCGACAAGGTTCCTATTAAAAAAATCCGCAGAAAAGTAAAAATTAACCGTTTTTGCTCGTTTAGGGGAAAATTGTACAGTGATTTGTAACGTCTTCCAGACTGAATTGAGCTCAAAGCTCCGACTGAGAAGGGCGGGAAGAGGCGATACCAGCGAAGACGACGAAGGTTTGCCCAGAAGTCCGCCATGTGGTTCTCCAGCCGCAGCCACCGATTCCTTTCTTATCCTCGAAAAGACTGCCAATCACAAAGTAAGTACGGTTCAGTTTAACAGAACGTACATCACGAGTTTTCGGAATATTGACGATTCAAGTTTGAGATAAATATTAAGAAGAAACATCGTGTACAAGTGGCAGCAATGCTAATTTAAACGTGACGCGGGGAAGGTGAGTCATCCAGCGCTTTGTCATACGAAGGAAATAGTGCATCAAAGCCATGTTGCCACCCTTGTTTTTTTGTGTATATGTCCAAGGAAGTGGAAAACGAACCAGAAATTCGACATTTTTCTAAATGAAGAGCGGCAATCGCGAAAGAGCAAGTACGAAATATGGAAGTTTCTTTGTAATACTCAAAAAATAATTAAAAAGTCTTCGTTGTTTACATCCGCATCAAAGCCTTGAATTACTAATCAAATATCTGCGCCTTTCTTACATTTAAGGAAATTGCTTTAAGACCTCAATAAAATTATGGTTCCGCGAGTCATAAACTTTAAATTATCATTTCCAAAGCCGCAATTTGAACGGTGGAACGATTAAAGAAGCATATAATGTAAGTGACTGCTATCGAACTGACGGTAATTTTTGAAGAATTACGTGTAACTTACCAGGGATCTTGAACTCGAGGGCCTGCAGGACGATTCGCACACACTAAACTGCATTAGTTCACCAGTTACGTGGTATTTTCACATAGTTTCACTCATATTCATCATCAGAATATGGGGGGCGATTCGAAATTGCAAATTCACATTAATTCGCCCGTTTAGCGACGTTTTTAAACGTTTCGAAGGGAAATTGAAACGAAAATTTCCGAAAACCGCCATTAACTAGAAATCGACCGTTAAACTAATTGTTAACTCCGGAAGGAGGCGCTGCTAGAATTCGACCGAATGTTAAATATTTGGTATATAGAGGTTTTCAATTCGAGTATTGAGAGCAGTTTTAGGGTTCGATCGACTATCTCGAGGATTTACAATAACAGCTAACAAATAATGAATTTATAACCACTTGCCTACGGGGTGTTTTGGGTATTTAAAATAAAACAAAATTTTACTCAATTGGAGGAATGGTTCTTTTACTTGAACGGTCAAATTATCCAAATGGCGAAGCGAAACAATGAGATGTTAATATCACTTTTCAGTGTCGTGACAATTAATCCGATTTGTTTCAGTCTTAAATCCCGATCGAGCCTATAAGTTTCCGTTGATCATAGCCCCTGTAAGTACGTGGGCATTGAAATGATCGAACTGTAATTACGTTAGGCAGGTGGGCAGCCATTACGTTATATTGTATTTCTAGCTAATTGATATTGCGTGAAAAATATTGCTTTTCTATGCCCACTTGTTTGCAAATTTCTGATCAAGGAGTTATTTAAACTCCATAAATCTTCGTTACTTATCAAGAGGCATGATCGCAGACTTTCCAAGTATAGCGACCTTATGTAATCGGGCAAACAATGTGCAACTTCTGTTTTATTCTTTTAATATCGAACACACACCATTGTAGTACCATTTCAGAGTGCGGCGTGCTCACTAGGCCGTTAGCCGAGGATTTGGGTACCACCGGCAATAGAAAGTATTTCTGTTTTATAACAAGACCAGTAGGTTTCGTGGCACCGTGCCATTATTAGTGCGCTTTTGACGCAAATGTGTTGAAACAAATTCTTCCAGCAACGTTTCATGAACAACGTGCAATGTTTTGCGTCGAGAACCGGTGTGAAAAGCGCCAGGACGCGCTCTGGATGAAAAAGATACGGATATACCTGCCTTACGAGGTAATTTTCGTTAGAGCTACCCTTTTAGGCTAATTAGCACTGGATTATAAATTCGCGTTTTAATGAATAATCCAAGCATGTTCTCCACGTACAAGAGGCAGTTGCATTGTGCTGCTAAGAAGCGGACAAAGCCTCTCTACTGGGTCGATTTTCATGTGCAGGAACCTGCAGCTTTCCACTTGAAGTCCCAAAGAGCTTTTATTCTGTTAAACATAAAAAAGGCATTTAAAATTGGGAAAGCTCTATAATAGTTTTCCCTTCTGTGCCGAAACAAAAGTTCCACGGACAATGGCTTAGTTTCATATTGCGTTGTAAACTTAATAATCCCATTATTCGTTCTGAGCAATTGTTACGATGGAAACAATCAAATATATTCAAGAAGCTGTGGCGTTTCAAATGCGCAGGAGAAATGTGTGCGTTTCAGCGCAAAATTTTAACTTTCTTGTAGCAATTAAACTGACGCTAGTTTCGCCCAAAACCCGTGAACAATTATTGCTTGTTTGCATTATTTATTGTGCGTGATGATTGGTTATCAAGGCAACTTACGAATGGATTATTTTTCTTAAAATTGTTAATAATATGAAGGAAACGTAATCCAGACGAGGGTTAAATACCTGTTGGGACTCACGCAATGTTGTCTATATTATGTTAAAAGCACACGTCCACGCTTTGGAAAAAGGCTTTATGCCCGACAATTTGCAATACGGCGGGTGAAGAGGATTAAAAACAAGTCGCCATAATGTCAAGTTCGAAAAGAATTTTATGTTATATGTGGGGTAATTTGCAATATACTGCACACTGCACAAGGGCATCTCAGGAATATGAAAGCAAGCCAATCTTTCATATGAAATGTTTTTTGCATACCTACGGTACTGAGATATTGACTTAAAATTTTTAAAACATTTTCTGAAGCCCATACCTCAATAACTCTAGAATGAGAAACATTTTTTATATGAATAATCGACTTGATTTGAGGTGATCGATAGAGACTAGTCCTACTCCACTGAGTTGAGAATCACCTTGTATACATCATAAAATTCTTGAACTTGACATTATGGTGACTCGTTATGTATCTTCAACAGGCGCCTGTTTCACATAGCGAATCACCCGGTATTATCCCTTTTCCGGGGCGCGGCCATCTAATTTGGGCATAATATAGACTACATTGCGTGAATCCCAGCACATATTTAAGAGTCGTCTGGATTGCACCATCAAATTTTTTAAAAACATTTTCTGAGACAACATCTCAACAACCACGGACGCGAGAAAAATATTTCATATGAAAAATTGGCCTCTTTTGAGGTCCTCCACAGGTATCTGTTTTGTGTGCATTGCATTACGAATCGTCTTATATTTAGCATAATATTTTTCTTGAACTTGACATTATGGCGACCTATTTGCAAATGGGATTAGCTGCCCGGATCGAATTGAACGGAAATGTCAGTGTACATTAGCCGATTCTCTCGGGATATTCATTTAAATAATAAAATCTACTTCATACTTGCGATAACGTAAATTTTCCGTAAACCCATATAAAGGTAGGCGGTCGTTGTCGACATCGAGCTGCAATAATAATGCTTATTGACTTATGCGACGTCCATTACGAAATAATGTTTCTAATACTTCCTCGGTTTGCAAAATAGCCATTTGCATCTTATAATGGATTATTGTTGCGATATGGCGCGAACCTTGGCTCGCTTTATAGCTAATAATGAAAAAAAAAAGAAATCCGTAAAATAAGGATTTTGTGACCTTATTTTCGTGCGTGCGCGCTCAGAAACAAATCGAATTACTTCCTTCAGTCGGGGAGGCCCTACAAGCGGGTATATCGAATTACCCCTAAAAGCCACTAATACGATTTCTCTTCTCGAGAAAATAAAAATCTGCACTGAGCTACTAAATCACCGACTTGTAATTATCATTGTCAACCGAAGATTAAAAACGGTTATAATATTTTACAGTTAGTCATCTGGGTTTCACTAAGTGCGTCTGCTATTGCCGCCGTTCTCAAAACCTAAATATTATTTTAAATGTATCGAAAAATGGTCTCGTTAAAGATTCCCATAGACATTAAGCGCATTGTTTATACTTTCAGGATCTTCCAACTAAATCCCATAGCACTTGCAGCGATGGGTCTCTTCTTAGTATGGATGGTTCGGAAATGGATGAGGTAAATATATAGATGGTTTTGGTTGAGTTTAAATAGGGTTTTAATGAATTCTTTCCAGGATTCGGTGGGCCCTCAATCTAGACATTCTTCCAGGGTTTCGTTAAATGAAAAGCAAGGTAAGGAATTTTACACTCCAGTCTTCATTTAGAGGGAAAAGCAGTTTACGTTTTCTTTTCCGTTTTCGACCGCAGAATCCGACTTGGAATTTGACTTCTCCACCACGCCTTTGAACCACAGCGCAGCCCACCATCGGGTTTCAGTGAGACCGAAACGAACTTATGGGGCTCCGAGGCGGAAAAACGGTCAACTCTCATCAGCTCTCCCTGCAACTCCTGAGGTGAACGAGGATTCTTCGGTGCGAAGTGTCTCTCCAGAGAGCGTAACCACCGGTAAGTTGTGTTTCTGTCTGCACCATCCAGTGTTAAAACCAATCGTCATTGCAAATCATCAACTAATACAAGTCGTTTTCTTATACCACCTCATTCAGCTTGTGTGTGACTAATTCCCGCTTCCGCTTCGCTTATTCATTCCAGAACCGATAACCGATCTGTACAGCAGCAGTGTGCGCAACTTGCACAACTCCACTTTGGTCCCTTCCGAAGTGAAATTAAAATGTAATTCTTTGCCAGCGGGCGTAGTGCCTCCCTCTTCCAGCTCCTTTCGGTTGAGCAGGAGTAAATCCAATGCAGGCAAAAGCCAAGATGATTCCTTGCGCAATGAGGAGTTGCGGGAGGAGAGGGTGTCGCTGTTTGAGAGGTTGTTCCCAAGGAGGAGCGGCAAGAAGAAGAAGAAGGAGGTAGTGAAAATGGAAGTGGATTCTGGCAGGACCAGCTTGAGCGAGGAAAAGAAGGTTCGAGTGTGAGAGGTGTCGATTATTAGAGTTAACTCGATGTTTCTTTTAGGTTTTTTCCACAACTCAGATAAAGCAAACTGTGTGGTCCCAGACTCAAATTAAGCCTTCAGTGGCGCCCCGCACAGGGGCAGCTTCGAGACAACGAATACAGCCTATAGACATTCCGGCTTCCCCCAAAGAACATCGCTCTTCTGTCCAAATGACCCAGGAAGTTTCTCCGCTAGAGCCATCTGTCCTTCAGTCACCCCCACTTCAGTCTTCTCCAATCCAAACCGAACTAGAAAATTTACTAAAGCAACGCCAGTTAGTCCCGAAAGACACACCTTTGCCCATTAAGCTTTCACCTCCTCTCGTGACCACAACATATTCTTCGGAAACAAAAACTACCACAGAAGATATAAGGAACAAAATTAAGATTGCCGGTTTGTCTTCTCTACAGCAGAGAGTGCTCACGTTAAACAGCGAAGAAGATTTCTCCTGTAAATCTTTGACAGATCCCCCGAAGCCTGCAAGAGCATTAGCAAAGTCTCATAGTTTTAAAAGCCGCATAAAGGAGGATAAGCCTCAGGAAGAGCCTGATAATATGGCCGAAAGGAGGAAGTCTATTACTAAAGCTTCTTCGTTGGATAGCGTTAAGGATTTGGAGGAGCCGGTGAAGAGGTCCGAATTGAAGCTTATATTAAAACCTGTGGAAACCTATCGTGAAACCGTGGAGGAAATTGAAGTAGCTACTACAAAAACTACACAAGAAAACACGATTTTAAAACAAAAAGCATTTAACACCATTACCATCACCGGTCCGAGTCACACGGCAATCGTCAACGTGATTAGCGGCAAGTCCGAGAGCTTCTCTTCTGTGACTTCGGAGAAAACCTCAGTTGAAAGTGAGGACGAGAAGAAACATATCACTAAAGACTCTCAAGTTTCGATTACTAAAATCCAACTCAAACAAGAAACAAAGTCGCACGTGCCGGAATTTATGAACAAACAGCTGAACAAAGTGGAAGTGAGGCCCTCGAGTAATATTATCTTTTCCATGAAAAGTCCAAGGATAAGTCCGGAAAGTTCTCCTTTGAGGCCTAAGACCTTGTTTAATTTCCCCAGTGGGGAAGTGAGTAAAATGTCCAGGAAATTTAGTAAAGATGATGTGGAGATCATCGAAAATAATCCGGAGGTTAAAGATGTTTCGCCTCCAAAAACTCCTCCGGTTGTAGCGACCACTCCGACCACTCCAACCAGGTAAGCAAGAGTGTTTCACAGTATTTTGTAAATTGTGCATGTTGCCTTTGATTTCTCAAATTTCGGCTTCTGCCAAGATCTGCCGGCATGTCGAAATTCTGACTTCAAGTCGATTTCGATTTCTTAATGGTTAAATAATTTATGCATACAAGTTTATTGCGTTTAATAAGATTACTCATTTGCCAGATTCAAGAAAAACGATTCTAAACCTTCCTCCCGCAAATCGTCTGTGATATCCATCACCTCTCCAGAGTCTCCTCCTGTGAAAGTTTCTAGCCGAGACAGAGCTATGAAGATGCGATCTATTTCTTTGGACTCATTGAAAACCGAGGAAAAACTGGATATAAGCACTCCGGATAAATCCTCTCAAGACAGCTTAGATAAGAGAGCCAGCGACGGAGTGGTTTTGAGGAGGAAATCCTTCGCTAAACAGAAAAACGAAGAGGAGCCCGAATTGATGAAAGTGTTTGCTAGGAGATCGTTGAAATTGAGGGATGAGGATATCGGGCATTTGCAAGAGGCTATTGCCGATGAGCGGAGGCAAAGGTGAACTTTGTTAATGATAAGTCTTTCGTGAGTTTTTGCTATAGGGTCTTATTGCTTTCCACAGAGATTCAGATAAAGAGAACAACAGTGAAACCACTCCTAAGGCGGAGAAAAAGAGCATTATAAAAGAAACTAAAGAGGAGGTCAAGAGCAACAAACTGCCCCTAATGGAGTTGAAAAAATCGCCGGAACTGATCAAAAACTTGGTCAAAGAAGAGCCTGAAGTGCAGTTGAGGAAAAGTCTGAACAATAACGTGTTTTTAGGTTGCTAATTTCTATTTAAAGTGCAATAAATTTTACAATAAAAAACATTTCTAGCTACTCAACGGGCAGCGAGTTTAAACATGCCCAAAACAATAGTGACTGATTTTCACATTAAAAAGCAGGCGTCTTTGAACGAGAGGCGGAGAACTGAGCAATGGATCACTCCCAAAAAAGCGGAATCTATAGAAGAGGTAAAAACCGATACGGAGATTATCATTGCGACTGACTCTGTTAAAGAGGAAGTGCGGACGGAGACGAAGAAAAATTTTAGTCAGCGCAGGGCCGAATGGGAAAAGCGGGTTCAGCAGGCTCAAAAGTAGAATGTAAGTTTATTTTCAGTTGAGCTTTGCAGGTTGAGACTAAATTATTATGTTGTTTATAGGCGCATTTGTCGGCCCAGACTTGAAGCGCATTAAAACAGGCCTAGATATATGTATATATTAGTCAAAAAATGTGATAGTACCATATTAATCTAGGACTAAAAAGCATCATGAGGGTCTTTGATTTAAACGTATTGGTATTGATAATAATAATGCATTTCCATATTAGGAAACTGACTTACTTTTGCACTCACCTTTCAAAAAAAGTATGTTTAATGTAAATACTCTATTAGCCTTTTTTATAATTTATATACTTCTCTGTGATTGAGACTTATGCGAGCCAACAGGGTGAAGAAAATTTACACTTCTATGTATTGTTTGCCCTTAAATCTGCATTTGTACAGTGTGTTTCCTAAACATCAATAAATCGATGTCAACGTGACAACATCGCTCTGGCATGTACAACATGGAAAGCTTTTAACAAATGTCAAACGCAATATTGCCATTGAAGTATTTTTGAAAAATGAATGGCAATACATGAAATTTGCCAAAAACAGGATCTAATTTTAATTGAAATAGTAAAAATCTCTTATAATTGCGCCTTGTGTTTAGGAAATATACTACTAGTTCTTACATAGTATTTCCCTCGTCTTTTACTAGGTGATTCGTAACGTGATGATACTTGTAAAGGGCGTCAAAACGATCTTATCTTCAGAATCTTTGCAGGCACCAATTTGGCGTTCATTGCGTTACAAATCATTACATATTATGTAGATATTAGATCAGTGCCTTTTTAAGTTCAATGTTTAGATTTAAATGTCGACAATGTATTAGTTCGCGTGCGAAAACACGTGTAAACTCCCCATTGTGATGAAATTGATATAGTGAACTCACGCTTGCCTTTCAGACGAGAATTTTTGGTGCTTGTGAGAGAGAATTTATTAGGAGATGATATTGTATGATGTGTGTTGATTTCGTATTTATGTACGTATACTGTTAGATTCCTAAATATTTCAAACATTTAAAGTCTTATCACCTAAGAATAAACGTTTATTATGCTAATTAGTTGTGGTTTTCGTTTCAATTGCAACCAATGGAACTTAAGCAGCTTCAAGCAAGTCTACACATAAGAATGTCCTATTCGAATTGGACGTTAGCTGCTTTTTTAGTCTAAACTAGAGAGGTTTGTAGTAATGGTCTAAAATTACTTATGCAGACGTAGCAGATGATTTGCCCTTGAAAATTACTTTGAGGCTGTAAACATAACTAATTGGATAGATTCTGGAGTGATTTGTTGGAATTATTAGGTAATAATTGGAGGGCTTACACGTGTAAGTTTTCATATTCAGGAACGATCTTGAAGACCTCTTGCTTGCTTGGATGTAAACGTGGCACATTTCTTTTTAGGACATTTCGCTATTAGCTCGATTGAATATTAAGTAATCAGGTAATGAAATAAGTAGTTTGTTAGTTAAGAAGTATGCAATTTAAGGCATTGCTGATGAAAAGAAAAATTTCGGTGCAAGAATTAGAAAGATGGAATATGTTTGCTTTACTGGGCAGAAAATTTGCACATTATGATATTGGGAGTGTGAAGTTATTGGTAGATCAAGGCTCATCGACGTTGTCCTTATTCATCTCGTGTCGATAAATAAGGAAGGATACACCTAGAGTACTACATGTTAAGTGGTGTTTGTGTTCATTTTGCGCTTTTTTCAATTTCGCTAAACTAAAAATTAACGAGGTTGGTTAATTGTTAATTTCCCTACAGCACAATTTAAAAACTTATGTTAGCGCAGATAATTAGAGTAAGAATCTCAAAACCTCTGGAAAAGAGAGATCCAGAAAACTCCAACAAAACACAATTATCTGAATGACTATGTCGATGAATAATTTTCGGCTACATTATCTAATCCCACTCTTCCTCCTTCACCCAATTCAAACCGGAGCTGCTGAATCGCGAGATGAAAACCATTAGTTATACGGTCCTCGTCAATGGCTAAAAATATGCCACCCCCTCTACACTGGGCTCAAAATTCCAATTCACCCAGTTTCCCGTGCTGCCGCGACGCTACCGACGACGCGTCCTGGCGACGCCGCGGCGCATGCCGATGACGTCAATACGCCTCCACATTCAGTCTGGCCGTAGGAATGATTAGGGGATGTTGCGCCCCCTTTACAAACACCCCATGCCTCGACTTTCGGAAACTATGTCCACACACATTCGATTCGTACGTCCGGGTCGCCTTTGAGTACTGTTCGTAGTGAAAGATCCCCCTATTGGCTTGTGGCTTCTGTTCCTTCTCGGATTCAAGACGGTAAGTCCTGGATAATCCACACCTAATAGTGCGTTTTTGTCCGTACTCACCCGACCTCTCTGCGCCTCCTTTCGAATTTTTAGCCTCCAAAATTTCGTTATATTTTAGTGAAGTCTTGCGGGATTTTTCGAAATCAACACGTCATTTTTTTCCCACCGTCAATTGTTTTCACTCATTGTCATATAACATTACGTAATGTCAAAAAAAATCTACGTCACAAGGTCGCTGGTGCTATAGTGACGTCAAAATTCGAAGAATGTATCAATAATATTTATTCTTGCAGCTAATGACACGTTTCCCCCGTTTCACTTATGAAACTTTTATGACTGTTTGTGCGCACAATTCCGTGTACTACGAGACGCTGTTGTTTAGGTTCTGCAGGTCGTAGAGTACGGGGAAATGCTACTTATCTGCGGCCCCGAAAGGGGCTCAAGTTTTTTCCCCTCGAGAGCAGGCAATATATTTTACAAATCTAGCACATTCAATTCAGGGTCTCTATGGACCCCATATCAGGTCACTGGACTGACAAATAGCATTAAATTCTTCTGGTGGGAATTTTCAGATTTTGAGCGCCAACATCGCGGAAACCTATGGAGTACTTTCTTAAAAAAAAACTCAAAATAATTATTTCTCTATGACCATGCTGACAACGAATCATAATATCTTGTCACGGGATCACTTGATACTTGCTTCTGTGATATAAAATGAACCCGAGGAGGGCATTTCCAGGCCCCACAGATTTCAATTGAGGCAACTTCATATTTCCTATTAGCCGATCAGAGCGTAAAAGGATTTATGGTAAATTTGAAAATGTTCGTAAAATCTTCCAAAATATCATTCTGTATTCTTGACATATTGGTGATCATTTTGTCGTCTACTTGAAGTCCTGGCATGCACGATGCTCAGAAATGTTCTACTGAGTTCTTACAATTCCCAAAAAGCACCTATGGAAAAGTTCCTTCATCGATCTTATGTTTATGCATTAAATTACGATTAAATTGGCCGATATCAACTCGACACATTCACGATTTGCACAAACACGCGGTTATCAGACGACATAATTTGCTAATACTTGTATAAAAATGTTGGGGAAAGTGTCGCTAACACGCGTAATAAAACATAATGGCCAATCAACACGGTTCTTATCACAGATTGTGCTCAACACGCCAAGAAAATGTTTGTTTTTAAGCTTATTTCTTGTTCTGGCAAATCGATGGTGTTTATGCGGATTTGGTTGGAACAGACACTACTCTGGTTCATCGAACTGGGCTTGATCGATTCTAAAATTGGGCCGGAATTTCATTTTCGTTGTAAATGAAATTGCACCGGCAATAATAATATCATCATCGGAGAGGGATTTTCTGACCCAGTTCCGGGAAAAATGCTCATCTCGCATTAGAAGAGAACTTTTGTAAAATTCTTAAAATAGAACGGTGTACAGATTAAAAGGCTTTTGTGAATGGATTAGATGAGTGAAAGAGGAGAAAAAGATGCCGGGAATAGGGGCGATCGATAGCTTTTACCACACGTTTCTAAGTAATGAATTAATCACTGCTTTCTTTCAACGTTTCTTAAACATTAATATTTCTCCAATGTCTCAGTAAAACTTTTATGTCCAAAAATCAAATATAAAGCGGGCAAAAAGTTTTATATGTTCCACGTAAACGCCATACTTTGTGTGTAACAGATTGAGAGATATCGATTCGTAAAGCCGCAAGAGAAAAGCATTTTTGCATTAAACTCTTCTAGAAAATACGTCTTTCCTCTTACAAATCTTGAGATATTTACTTAAAGTCGTCCTCAATCTCCAATCCCTGACGCCTCTCGCTCAAATTAGCTCAGTGACGAATAAATTTTCTTGACAATTGGCGAATGTAATTCCTTTTAAGGGACGATAGTGCATTTCTCACGAAATTTCATCGCGAGCGCGCCCTACTACAATGCGCCTCTAGCTAATTCTCTCCCAGTCACTTTATAAGGCCTTTTTGGTCTATAAATAATGTTTTCCAAATAATAAACTTTTCCAGACATTAATCTGCAAAGCAGCCAAGGGTCGGAGATGGCTGCGAACGAGCGAATATCCCGCAGCTTCGCCTTGGAACAAACTTACGTCCATGAGGTGTACGAACAGTACTATGACAATCCGCACAGCAAGCCTTGGCCCAAAGTTCAAGAGTTTTTGGAAAAGCTGGAACCTGGAGCTCTGGTGTGTGATGTTGGTTCGTAGCTTCATAAAAATATCATACCGAAAGAGATGCTCAGACGGGATTTGTTTTAGGCTGTGGCAATGGGAAATATTTGAAAGTAAATAAGTCAATTTATAATCTAGGAGGGGAGAAATCAATTAGACTGAGTGATTTAGCTAGGCAAAACCAAAACGAAGTGAGTATTACTACGAAGAGAACGAAGTGGAAGAGGATTAAAAAAAAAATTCTAATAGGTAATTAGATTAGATAATTTGGCACTGCCATTCAGAGACAACAGTTTCGACACAGTACTATCCCTATCGGTGATCCACCATTTCGCCACTACCGACCGAAGGGTGAGTGCCCTAAGGGAGATGACTCGAATCCTGCGTGTGGGAGGCAGGATGATTATCACGGTGTGGGCAATGGAACAGGACCATCGAAAGTTCGAGTCGCAGGATGTTCTAGTACCATGGCGAAGACCCAAACTGAGAAACGCCTGCGATATTTCTTCTTCCACAAATTCTGAAGATGAAATTCTTCATCCTTATCATTCTTACAGTCAAGAGGATTCCGAATCTAATAAATCTTTTAAGTCTGTCCACATTCACTAACATTTTTCAAATACTAAAAAGAATTTTCCAGATTTAGAAATACATTTAAAAGAAGATCGAGAACTAATAAGCAACGAGCAATGGACCCCTACCGCAAAACTTCCTCCGGCAGCTCCTCCCTCTCCTCCCCCAGCGAAACTTGCTACGGTTTCGTTCGGAGAGCCTTACAAAAGATCGCTGGGGGTGGAAGACGCGTTGTGGCTAATTCCTGGTTTCTAGACAACTGGATAGCTTGCATGCACAAGCAACAGCCCCTCCACAAGCGCTACCGAAGGTACAAAAACCCATCTCCCCACAATCTTCGCATCAACATAACATCTCAATGCAGGTACGACCCAGACGGGTGCGAGTACTGCGAATGTTCCGGCTGTGATAACGTGGAAGATCAACCCATTGAGCTCCTTAGGATAGATGATGAGGAGCCTAAGCAGATCTCCAGGAGGCAGACATGTCCGGTGTCTCAGATGAGTGCTGATATTGATGCGTTTAAGTCAAAAAGTATGAATAACATTAGAAGCAGCACCCCGGAGAATAATAATAATCGGTATATAATGTTGTGATTTCGGAGTGGGGGTACTTGGTAAGTCAAGTGGCTTTTAGGTGCAAGTTATCGAAGAAGCAGCAGGACACTCAGGGAAAAGATGTCTCCGAGAAACCTCTGATTTTGCTAAGCAAGAGTACGTTGAAAAAGCCGAAATTGGTTAAGCAAAAAAAGTCGTTGTGCGATGAAGATGCGGAAGAGGCTTTGGATCAGCCCACAGACATGAAGGATTTAGTTAGGGCTCTGCCTGATTTTAAATCCTCGTTATCAAGGTAATATTTATGGTACATTCATTATCGGCATTTTACCATCACCGCACGCTCATCAAAATTCATCAAATCATTGATGTCTCAAAGCTCTGTCAATTGTTTAGATATTTAACCGGATTATTCTCGTTTCTTTTGAAAATGGCGAACGAAAATTGTAATTTAATTAAGTGCCTGAGAATGATTTTTAGCTATTTTGAGCGCTCTTTGAGGTTTTGAGATCCACTAATTACCAAGAAAATATTTTTGGCTCAATATATTCATATATTAGTGGCATTTTCATGCCATTTAACGGCGGTGAAAATATTCATAGTTCTTATTTTTCAGGTACGACAGGGGTGGTGTGTTGAAACAGCGCTCGCTGAACGAGGAAATCTTGTCAACGGACAGACTGAGAGAGAAAGAAAGACTTAAGAAAAATATACAAAAACAGACCTCCTTAAACGAGGACCTAATTTATAAGAGGACAAACACGTTCGAGTCTATAAGAGAGTCGTTTTTTGCCGTGGCCTCATCGAAGGGCTTTCAGTTGTTCAAGAACGGGCTAACTAATAGAATTAAGAACTCCACGACAATGGAAAAAGTCACCAACGCCTCCCTAAAAAATGGATTTGTGAAGATATTCCAGACTTGGAAAGGTGGAGAACTGAAATCGCCAACGAGCAGAGACAACGAAGGGATTAAATTATTCATTCCTACTTGCCAAGTTTCAGAGCAGCCTGAAAGAACCACTGAAAGGTGCAAATTCACGAGGTTACGTAACTGAACCCCTCCTATAGTTATTAATTATTACAGAAGACACTCAAAAGAGGACGGCTCAGACTCCTCAAAGGACAGCAGCCTGCAGTCGGACACCAGTGTAGACTCAGAAGACTCCTTCGCTTCGGTCATTTTCGTGCCTAAATCGGACCCTATGTCCCCGATAGGGGGACCGAGCTTTTCTGCAGGACCTACATCACCTCTCCTCAAAGGGGGCTGCCAGTCCGCCCCCCAGTCACCGAGGATAAAGCAATCAAGCTGCCCCACTAGCCCTAGGGTCAAACAAATCCCCAATGGAATGCATCCATTAATAAAGCAATTGAGTTCTCCAAAAGTGAGTTTAAGAGTTCCTCATTTGCTTGAGGTTGAATAATCTTTTGATCTTCCAGCCTTCTACTGAATTGCTTTCCACGGCCGCAGCCTTTTTTCCTTGTGATAAGGATAGATTAAAACCCGCCAAACTCCTGCCAATGCAGCCAATAATCAAACGGGAAAACATTAAAGTTTTAGCTCAGAAATACACAGTTGCGCCCATACCTCAATTTAGGCGGACCACCCTCAACACGCCCTGCGGTCACAATACGGAATCGATCTCTGTGCCAATCACAAAGGTCACGAGCCCGGACCAATCTCCCCCTGATTGTTCTGAAGCTTCGAGAGCGGAAAAACTGAGGACGATCCGGGAAATGTTGGCTCAGAAGCCTGAATTTGGGGTCAAGTCCAAGGCGCGCTGTCCCATCGTGAAGAAGATTTCTGATCCTACAAATAAGGTGAGAGCAATGGGGGTGTCCCTTCAATCTCAAAATCAATTTTGTCTACAGCAGCAAAGCTTGGTGAAGTCCATTCCCAAGTTAATGAAACTGGAGATTTTTAATCCGGTGGAAGATGATGATAGTGACAATAGCTGCGTGTCTTCTCCTGATTCTATGGAGAGTGTCAAGATCACTGTTCCGAGCTTGGGAAATGAAGGAGAAAAATTTCACTTTCCCGATGCAACTGCCAATCAAAAAGCTCTTCTGGAAACTTCAACAAATGTTGCTACAAGCTTTGATGAGCCCCTGGAAAAAGTGATTAACTCAAAACCCAAGAAAAAGCTGCCTTCAGTAGACGTTTTCTCAATTCTACACAAAAGGTGACGCGTAATTGATTTCATTGGTTTGCATCTCATTAAAACCACGAATCTCAGGTTTTCCTCCTCAGACGTGACACCTCTTCTGGATGAAGACGAGGATCTCAATTATGGGGAATCTAGAAGATCCAGTAGCACTTGGAATGAAGAATGCCAGAGGCACTTGACTGCATTCGCAGATAAGCTCAGTGAGAAGCTCATGAAAGAGTTGGATGAGTATCAAATCACGGTAGTTCTCAAGCTTTTATAGTGAATATTTTTTATGTCCCTCCTTATTCGTCACAGATGGACAACATCGACGATCCCTACATCCATCGCCTCAGCGAAGAACTGCATGATTTGTCGATCCTCAGCGAGGAGATTAAGAAGCAAAATGAGTATCTCACGCGTCTTTCCCACAAAAAGAATAATTGTGATTTCGTGGCGTGTTCACCGGATCGGACGAAAAATCACCAGAACACTCGATTAATCAACGAAGTGCTACCTTGTGTGAATAATACTAGTGTAAAAAGGTTTAGTGTGAATAGTAATGTGCCCAAATACGAGGAGGGTTTCAATGGTAAAAAGCTGGAGAGTTACCCTTTCTGTTGCACTGATGGGGAGCAAAGCGAGCGGAATGGGGATAGTTTGGAAATTGGGGATGGAAATAGGAGAGACGATGAGAGCCGCCCTTTAATGGGAAAGGAAAGCTCTTCCTCGGAATCCTTCGATTCAAGTGATAAAGGTATTGAAACGGAAGTTTTTTTAACAATATGTAGAAAGATCACTCTTTTTTGCAGGAAGCAGCAGCAATTCGCTGTTATCCAGTGGTGCCACATCCATCAATTTTGGAGGCCAATCCATCGCCTCTTCGGTGACGGATCTCACTGGAGAATCCAGGGACGGTTGCAGCAATGGGGGCAGCACCGCCTCCCTAGTCTCCATCGAATCTAAGGGAAAAAACAAATTGGATAATACCGATACTTTATCCCCTGGCCACATGAAAAGGAGAGATCCCTCAGGCTTGAGTGATATTTCTGCAGATTCTTGGCCTCCTGACGAGATCGGAGGAGATATTACTTATCATCGGTATGAAAGTAGAGGTGATTTCGGGGGCCTTATTGAGATGTAACGTGAATTTTTCTCTGTTATATAGATATTACCACGTGTTCCGGCAAGGTGAGCTAGAAAAACTAATAGAAAAATACGTGGATGATTTGCACGTGGTGTCGTCCACGTACGAGCATGCCAGCTGGTGCATCATCGCCGAAAAGGTTCAAATCTGGACCATCTGACCGTCGAGTCACCTTTATAGCTTTAAAATTGGCCTAAATGTTCGGCCATTCTTTCGCACAATGTATAATATTTCTAGTATAGATCTTGTATGCCTTTGAACGCCCCAGATGTCTGATAAGTAAGGGCCATTTACTCCTCATTATAGTTTTCAGTTGATTCTCTACGCTGTCTACCTCAGAACCATGTTTCGTTGGGACCTTTATATGCCAAAATCAGACACTTAATGACTGTATCGCAAAGGGATGAGGGCCCTTTCTTAGCCGGATTTGGTGCATGTAGATACTTTAGGGTACTTTACTGTACATATTTGTAGCGTTAGTTTCACGAGTCTTGGTTTGTCGCATCTTAGAGTTGATACTAATAATAATAATAGATAATAATACGAGCAAAAGAACGTTTACGTATGTTTTCAAAAATGAAATCTTTCATGTTACTAATTGGCGAGTTTTAAATAAATGCGTTATCCTTTACGAGAAGCATGTTTGCCTTTGATTTAATTTATACTCGTTCGAATGCAGGAAATGTGAAAGTACACAAAAATCAACGCCCGGATTCCAATGAATAGTTAATAATTATGTAGATGCATTCTGGTCAGGGAGGAATTTGAAAGTGCCGGTCATTGTGTGGTCTAATAAAGTGAGTGTAAGCATTAATAAAATGTCTCTTTTTTTAGAGTTTTTTCGGGAATTTAATTCCTGTGTAGAGTTCGGCATTACTTTGAAAGTTAAGTTTTCCACCATGCTCCTATAGATAGATTAAAAATGAAAATTTTATTATCAGCACAAACGCATATAATTTTTTCAACAATAGCGAATGAACACCTTTAGTGGTTCCCTCTAAGGGTCATCACTTGCGCTACTTAGCGGGAATTTCACAGGAATTCTTGAGCGTCAATCTGAGCGCCATCTACCAAAATGCGCCCCTAACTAAAATCCCTCGAATTTCTTTTTGGGCCATTTTAATTGTTATTGATGGCTTCTAACTGCTTTTGCTTGACTAAATTTATCACTCATTACCTAATCAACAATTCCAGAATATAACTAACCAGTTCAAGTGCTCATATAGTGTAAAAAGAACTAACTGTAACGTGAATACCCTACAGTTTCCAGTGCTATTCAGAACTTTCATCTCCCGTAAATGCATATCCTTGCCATCGGCAATTTCCTTTTTAAGACATCAATTCAGTTTTTAATCGTCGATTTGCTATTCTAGCCCAGTAAAAGAGTAAAAGCACGACATGCTGCACTTGAAATCTCAATTAATGCTTAATTGCTTTTATGTAGCTCAAAGGCGAAAGTATCTTTTCATACAAAAATGATCGATTCTAAGGTTTACAACACACACTTCAATAGTTCAGAATTTTTTTCCTCGCATTATCCGCTGGACTATACCGATGTCATGCGACCAAACTCGGCCACCTCCCAGACAGAAATGAGTACGTCTGATGGTGTTGTGATGTAGTCTGCTTTCAAAATGTGACCGTGATCACCAAAGCTAAGAAACCCTCGGATCAATCACATTCAAAACCTCATGAGAAGAACAAGCGTGCTTCGCGGAGCTTGTATCTGAATACCGGCTGCTTTTAGTCGTTTTTAAGCATACAATCAAGTTTTAACAAAATATACGCTTTCGTTGCTCTTGGTCAATTAAAGATCCAACAGGGACGGTGATGATGACCGTGACCGTGATTAGCCCGTAGTTTTTTTAGATATTAATTGCGACTGTTTGAGAGTGAAGTGAGTTTTCACTATTGTTCAGTGATAAGCACGGGAAAGCTACAGCTTTGTGAAGACATCATTGGGTAACGCAGAAGGGCTTAGATCTACCTACTGAACGTATAATATAATGAGGATTCTTCATGAACTTAAAGGATGTATTTCTGTTGATAAGGAATGAGGAATGAAGGTAAATATAGAATGCATTAGATACAGAAAAAAATCATTTTCATATTGTAAAAATCCGTGTTTATTCGTGTCAATGATGAATTTTAATGTTACTCAGATATTTACAGACCTACAAAATTTCTCTCCGAAAATATTAAGTCACCTTTGAGAAAGTAAATTCCGTTTGTTCGTTTAAATTAAAAATCAGTTTGTGCGAAATTTTCTGTCAGAAGCTTGAGCCAAATTACGGTTGCTTGAAACTTCTAAAATCAGCACATAAATGAAACAGAGCGATTTACGCGACTAGCAGAAATACCTGAGCATATCTCAAGATGGTACAGATGCATGCAATTTAGCTATTTATGGATCAAGATTAGGGTCAATTAGCAATCAAACAGGTGACTTTAAGAAGCGTTTATCCCAGGGAAACATTCTTTAATAACGATTGTTGTTTATGTTGAGCAAACCACTCTAATTAAAATCTTATTAAAATCATGATAAACCACGAAGCAATTACAAACTTTCTATCTAAGTTATCTTGTTTCACATATCCTATTTCGCATATCCTAATTTCTCAAATCGCAAGACCAAATTCAAATGCCAAAACACAATACGTACATTGTGCTCTAGTGTCGGGTTATTTATTGTATGTGAATTTTAGCTTAAGTTCGTACCAAAGTTGAATAGGGATTGTGAAATAGTACCTTCACCATGTGTCAAGAAAACATTTTTATCGATCAAAAGTATTGTTTCCCAGTAAACACGTGCTGTCTTGGCCGTAATCAATATGCATGAACTTGCATTAAGAACCTAAATTATCAAGCAACAATAGTGTTGTGTGATAATAGTCGAAACTCCTGTAGCATGGTTATGACCAAGAAATTACGCACACAGGAACGAAGAATTTTGATTCACCATTATGGCCAGAACAAATTATAATAGAGTATGTTTTATGGATTATTTCGGGTTGCAAAGACGCTTGAAATTATTTATGTCAATATTTAATATTTCAATAACATACATTGGCGTTTCATAATATTGCAAACAAAAACCAATTAACATAAAATTTAAAATAATCAGTGCAAGGAATTTTTAAATATATGCCAATTTTACTGCAGGATTCTTACAACCTCCAAGAAGAGGAATCCCCGTTATGATACAGCTAATTAAGAAGCAGTTTAATAGGTACCGTTTTTTTCTCATGTGTCCTCAAGCGTTCACAAAGAATAAAATAACATTACTGGCGCATCTTAGACAATATTCAGGAGGTGTTCAAAGGAGTTCTGTATAGGAGAAAACTTTTTGAATACTTGAAAAAGCTCGGTTAATGGGTCAACTAGGTTTGCAAAACGACGTACCTATCGCAACCTGAACGTGTGTATGTTCCAGGTGGCGTCAGCTGATATGGGTACCGCTACGTCGAGAGCTTCAACCTGCAGCAGGGGCCTTCCAGCAGTATCGAATACATTAGTGATTCTTCCGTGCCCGAATACTGTGCGGTGCGCGACAATTGACCGAAAGGCACTTGGACCAATTGGCGAACGTAAAAAAAGTAAGTCTTTCTGTATGTTATTGCACTTTGCATGGTTGATTTTGTTATTGAACTCACGGATACATTGTATGCAAATTTGTCGATGTAAAGCTTCAAGTCAGGACATGTGAAAAATTAAACGTTTTCATGATTCGATGTGTCTTTTCTCGGGCATTCACCGTGAAAGTACCCGCCTAGTTCCCTGCAGGTTTAAGCGTGTCATGAGCCGCGGTTAAAAATTCTGTGTCAGGAAGGCATCACCAATATTCGCAATAATCGTTCAGGATTAAGCGATTTCCAGTGTGTACATACACTAAAGCTAAACACGAGCCAAACGTGACACAAATAACGGAAATGAGGTCCTTAGACGGATTCGGGCACCTCGTTTTCGTGAGGAAATGACCACTAAATGTCCTTCAGATTATTATTGAGTTCGTGTAAATGGCAAATAAGTTTAGCTTCAGTATTGTTACTCTCTTTAAAAAGGAGATAGTGAGAAAATTCATTTTCGTTACACTCTCGGTGCCTATTAGAACCTGCATGCTAACCATGATTGCAGGTACGACAATTTCATCTTGCGTTGTAGTTGTTACGTCACGAGACAGAATCTCTAAGAACCTCCGTCCTCTGCGAACCCCTAGAGATCCTCTAGAAACATTCTTAATGTAAATGAGGCGAATGTAACCGTAAAAAGTTGAATTTAAGGTGCGCCGTTACTGCAGGAAATAAACCGCAACCTTTGACATGGAATTACTGCCACAGAAGGTTTTTTTAGTTCCCAGATGGTAATACGGACTGCTGTGTAAGCAGAGAGAGGCCTGGAGAACTCCGAATATAGTCTTCATTGTTATTTCTTCATTTTTAGATGCGCCTCGCGTAAGTACGGTGGCAAAAATTAAATAATTAATTTTTTCCTGCATATTTGGTTGCCTACGAGGGTCTTTTTGATGCAGCGCTTCAGGGCCTAGCCGTTTTGCCTAAGTTTATACCCTTTATGGGTTTCCTTAATAATTATTCTAAAATGGAGTTTTGTTTAAGCTTTCGATGTGTATAATCAGGTAATAAAACCCCGACGCTCTGGACCATCATCCTTTAAAGAGCGTCCTCGCGCGGCTCTCCGCTTAAAGACGGAAGAGGTGACGTCAGTGGGGTTAAACAATTTTACATAGTGGGGACAAATCTCGATTTCGCTGGTCAATATAAATTATCAAACGTGAAAGAGTACGGGAATAAAGAAACCGTGGTTCGAACCACTGTAAAAAGTTCAATTTGTCTGCATATTTTCCTGTAGATGCTATGGACGAGTGACTATCAGAAAAGCGTCTTTATTAGAATCCATACAATGGTTTATTAAACACAATTTTTCCTCTATTGCCAGACTGTTATGTGACACTATTCACATGTTCATGCGTAACAGTGAGGCACAGGTCGCGCAATGGAAGCTTCGATAACAGTCATGAGAATACTAGAAGTACTGCCAAAGGATGTTTGTGAAGATTTCTGGTTTTAAATCGCACTTTCTGGTCTAGCAAGATGGTACATACGGGAATGGTAATAGTGATGTCGTTCGCGTTGACACTGAGGAATGTGGAACGTGTAATTTTAAAGTCAAAACGCGAAAATACCGTTGGCGGAATACACGTTCAGCTGAGCATATTTAGTAGCGGGGTTGTTGGAATTATTTCACGATAAAGCGTTTGGGTAAAATTGTATTCATGTCAGACATCAATCAGGCGATTATTAAATTTTTATGGTTGGCAGAAATTGAACACGAGGCTTCCATGACGCCATACGGTATGTTGAGGGAATTCGGTCCCGTTAACGAATTAAAGAAATGCCAAGAAGGATGATATAAATAATTATATGCCTTCCGAATATGTATTTCACATACGTTTGTAGGCCAAAACGTTTGATGCTCGAATCTGATTATGACTAAACTCTGTAATTACATCGGCGAACTGAACAACAAACAATTACTTTCTGTAGTACCCACTAAACTAATGGTTTCTCTTCCTTTTTCAGGTGGCAATAATGCGGGGCCTAAAGACTTTAAGTGTGCTCTCAGTGACTTTGTCAATGGTGTGTGGTATGATCTTAGAAACAAACTCCACCAGGTACCTAGAAGCCTTTAGAATAGATAACGCGCCTCCCAAAAACGCTGTAAATAGCACTTTTAGCAATAATTATAATTTAAATGTAACTAAACATTATGTAGTAAGTAGTACAGATACCTCATCACTAACTCCTCGCTCTAGTCCCGCACGCTTTGAGGGTAGCGTTACGGTCCAGGTCAGGAACGTCTCCAAATCTAAAACTCCATCAAGCTCTCGAACAACCCAAAAACCAAAATCAGGCATCCAAAAATCTCAAAAGCAGAAATTTAAGCTTTCGACTCTTGCCCCTCTGACCATCCGCCTTACTAAACCCACCTCTAAAAGGCCTCACTCAAGGTCGACCCCCAAAATCCACCCTGTCAGCAGCACTACCACGAAATCCACCACTACGTTGAAATCCAAACCTAAACCCACGCTAAAAAAGATCCTCACGAAGTGGAAGGGTGGAGTTGCCGATCTCAAGCAGGATTGGTATGAAGAGGGAGTGCCCTATCCCAATCCTAAGCCTGAGGTCACCTCAAGCTCCCCCCCCTTTTCTATTAGCGAAGACTCTCAAATCCAGCCATCAAGCACTGAAGACAACTCCATCGAGGCTATTGAGATCTTTTCGAACTCCCCTTCTGAGCCTCTGCAAGGGGTTCCCCCGATCCTTCCTCAAGACGCAGAAGAGAATTTGGATTCTGTAGTGGTCTCAGCAGACTCCACGAACCCCATCAGCACCTTCAACCTAGACATGCTTCCAGCCGCTGACTCCATCGGAGACCCATGTCCTACAGTCCACATAGCAAGCGCAGTTCTATCACCTCTGCAACGACAGGGCTGCTCTGATTTAAATCTAGTGATGAACACGCACTATCACCAGAATCAGGACATCAGACATCCTTCTGGGATTAGTACGTATGATGCAGCAGCTGAGGACGGGATCGTGGATGCCGCTGCGGTTGAAGACTCAGGGATTGCAACTTATGCAGATCCTGGAGTGGAAACTCTCGCAAGTCCAGCATCCTCGGTTGCTGCAGGAAGCCCAGGAGGTAGCGGAGGATCTGGAGGCGCTGGGGGCGATGGAGGGGGCCTTAATGAAGGTTTTCAACTCCCAGATCTCAAAGCTATGTTCCAAGCTATTAATTTGTTGATGAGCGGGCTCGGATGGCTTTTGCAGAGGCTCATGAATCCCTGGCTCTACATTATCCCTATCATCCTCTTCTTTATGTTAGGATTTCTAGGCATTATCACCCTGTTCCCCTGGTGGATCCCGCTGGTGTTCTTCTATTTCAGCGTGCGTAGTGATGAGCCCAAAAATACAGTAAGCCACGTTAATCACCACCACAAGCCAGTGGTCATTAAGCATCAAAACGGATGGTTTTGGGATCACCACACGAAAAGCTGGAGGGATGTTTATCACCCTCATAAACGTAGGAGTGATGATGAGCTAGATGAGGAGGGTTTGGATGAGAGGATTAGGAGTTTTGGGCATGCTTTTGTGAATGAAGAAGACGAGGGGTTGCTTAAAAAAAGGTTTGAGGACAGGTGAGCGAAGAGCAGGATTATGGCGGAAAAGTTTCTTGTGAAATGATAATCTTCCCTGTTTTGATTAGGAAGGGTCTTGTTGATGTCTGCAGTTCTCTCTGTTTCTTTCACTCTCTCTGTCTTCCTCACTCTCTCTGTCTTTTTCTCTTGGTAGATAATTTTCCTGTGAATGGCCTTCAACACTCCGTAAGGGCGTGGGATGAGGAAGAAATTATTTATTGTGAATGTGATGTATAAAGTAAATCGTAAATATTTTTAGAATATGTCCATTTTATGTGTTATAAGTAAGTTACTTAAGCCTACAAGCTGCAAGATTTATTGCTGACTGCCGATTTCGCCAGATGGCAGCACGGCTAAATTCGCATTTATGGCTGGCAAGCAGCAATACATCGTTAGTATTTAAGTCATATAACTCAAATTTAAAGAAATCACGAGCTGTATCAAGTGTGCCCAGGGATCTCTTAATTCTGGCCAATTCTTGATTCCATTAGCTCTCAGTTTGGGTCATAAAACGTACTATAATTCGTTCTTAATCATAGATAATTTATAATAAACATTTGTGCATTGTTATACCATGGTTTCTCTCTTGACCTATTTAACTCCCATTACCCCTATTCAAACTCCAACCTACAAGCCGAGAACGCAATTCAAATATTAAACTCTGTCTTAATTTCAGATCAGTCCCCCCACCCATCAACATCACCATAGAAAATGTCCCCAGTCCGACCTTGGACTCAAACATATCAACCACGAACGTCTTGGACGTCCGAACCCCTCCTCAAGTCCAAAACCAAATCAAGGAGAAAATCTCCAGTAAATATTCAATTGAAACTTCTCATGCTGGGATAGCCATACCTGTTGAAGATGAGGTAGAGGAGATCACCAAGAAGATGAATTTTTACAAGTTGGAAAGACCCACAACTGCAAATGGGGGTCTGTCCACTTGGATTCTTTTGAGTGGGCAAAGCACCACCAAAAAGCCCATTGTGAAACCTGTTATAATGAAGGATGAGAGAAGCAGTGAGACTTTGATTCTCAGTGAAAAGCCTGCTTTAAAACCGATATTCAAACGAAGATCAACCACCTTGAGACCGACTACTACAAGCAGCGAAACTACTACTACAGTCCGAATTAACACATTTTCACCATCTTCCCCTACAAAGCTCACCAAAGTTAAAGCTTCACTGCTGCGCAACATCACCACCACTACCACCACTGCAGTTCCCATTATCACAGAACTGACAACCACCCATAAGGCTTCTGAGGCCCTTCCCATTGAGGCCAAAGATGGTGATCTAAACTTGCCCTCCACAAGCGAAAGTAGCAAAAAAAACAAGAAAATCCAAAAAAAAAAGAAGAACAAACCCCAAAGGCGCAAGCCGAACAAATCTAGCAAGGAGGGCAATAACAAGCTCAAAGAGGAGGAAGACTCCCCAGGAACTCAGCTTTACAGTTACCTGCGCAGTGAGATTATTCCAGTCACCGTAGGAGTTAGTCTTGTGGGTCTGCTGGTGACAGCAGGATTGGCAAGTTACTACTTTCAGCCTTTCGCAGCTCTACGACGGAGCGACCCAATAGACCACAAAGATACAGACGGAAGTTACTATTACCAGGATTCCTCCTACTCTAACGCGATGCCTGAGGAGGAAGCTATAGGAAAGGTTATTGCAGGAATGCCTGATAATGCTCTGCAGGACGGTGGGGTGTCCTACAAGCAACCAACCTCCAGGAATACTTACCCTCAAAATGTTAGGTATAGACACGTGGATAGGCGGTCTCAGATTTACATGAATCCTTACGGGTCTGTTGAAGACGTTAAGTTGCATGATAGGACCGTTGCTACTACCTCCTATGAGGGGGACTATAAAGGGGGCAATGATAAATTTGTCGTAGAAGTTACGCCTGCGGTGGTGCCTGAGCACGGGCCTAGGAACATTAAAGAGGAGGAAGGACGAAAGTTTGTTGTAGGGAATATTCCTAAAGAGTTCTTCTCCTCCGCTGGTGCTTCTCCCAGGAACATTAGAATGAAGAGAGAGATATTATTACCAGACGATTCTGAGAATGAAATTGAAGATGAGGAGGAAGTTGTCGTCAAACAAACCACCACGGAAAACGTTAACGAAATCACCACAGAGTTGATCACCACCGAAGAAAACCCCAAAGAGAGCACTCCTCATAATGTGTCCAACCCTAACGAGACCACTAACACTCTTTTTGAACTTTTCTCGGATTTATTTAAACTTAAGGTTAAGTTAGGGCTAGAACTAATCAAGAATATCACAAACAGCGTGTCGACGTATGTTTCAACGGTTCACACAAGGCTTGATCAGCATTATAGGAAGGCCACCAGGTGGAATCAGTAGTAACAACATGCTTAGTGTTAGAATTTAAGTGTAAGTAGGCAGTATTGGTTGAATAGGGTGGGTTTGTGCTTATTCTAGATCGTCAATATCCATGTTAGAACTTTATCTGAAGGCTTAGAGAGGAAATTACCTTAATTAGAAAATTTCGTAAATTTACTCTTAAATTCTGGCGCATTCACCAAGAATGCCCTTAGAATTCTGGAGCATTTATCAAGAATTGTGATCAGCAATGCCCATCATTAAAACAGGAATATATCAAGGACAGAAGAAGCTACCAGCTCGGTCATTTTACCAATCGATAGAGGGCGAAAATTCGCATCTTCAGTCCCGTCATATTAGGCATTTAAGGAGAACGTCTATATCTAGAATAATCATGAACTATAACTTATACTTAGGCTAGATTTCTGTGACTGTTTAGATGGTAAATAACGAATAGGCAATTTATCCCGTGTTACGTTACCATTGCTCGCTGATATCAAAGCTAAAAAAAAATGGCGATGGTAATTAAACATATGAAATATTGGGTAAATGAGGATGCCTTATCTATTTAAATAAAAGTAAGTTTTGAGACTACGAGAATTTGTTCAATTTCATCTATTTATAGGCCAAAGCACGCAAGGTATAAATAACCATTTCCAAAATACTTCATCATAATAATTACCTTCGCGTTCCTATGCAGATAAACTTTTGAGGTTCTGTTGATCTCATACAGGTGGCGGGCATAGAGAGATTTCCAGAGGCTTCAAATTAGCATACACGACTGGCAACTAACAATACACCAATAGCAATACTTTGTCTCAAATTTAAAGCAATAATGGGTAATTCGTCATTTTAACTCATTGTTAGACTCTTCATTTGAATTATGTAAGGTAGATATATAAAGCGACTTACAAAGGAATAATTTATTGATAATTAACGGCAAAACTATCTACATCAGTGGAATAAATTACTATAAAATAAATAAGTGTGCTACTTTTCACTCATCGCGATGGGTACCATCATGGCCATGGTGGCAGGAATCATCCCTGCACCTAAAAAAATTCTCCATAGAATTGAAGCCACGAAACCTTAATTACCTCATACCCACGGCGGCCATTACGGCTCCAGGATCTCCATACTGAGGAACAGCACTATGACTAGACTCTTCATCATTAGTAACCTCGTGTTTATTGGGCTTCCTCTTCTTCCTTTTCCCCTTCAACTTCAGCACATTTTGCTTCTTATCGAACTGTTGCTTCGCCTGCTCCACACTCTCAAATGTAGATTCGACTTGCAACAAACCTCCGTGGGAGGTTGTCATGTTTACGTTGGAACCCTTGAGGGGAGGTAGAACTGTGAGGCGCACTCCTCTAAAAGGAAAAACCGTGGATTAAGGAAGCCAGTAGAAGCGCTTTGAGGGAAAAAAGCGGTACCTTGAGACCCTTAATGTATCAGTAGGTGAGCTAGTTGCTCCATACGAAAGCGATCTGGCTCTATTTCTCGGGGGCTTGTATCCTTTGGTGGTGGACAACAGCACCCACTCGCCCTCTCCATTGAAAGGGTGGCCTTCTGAGTGGACCTCGATATCTGAGCCGCCTCGTCGGTTGAAGGTCTCGTAGGGGTTAGATTGGGGGAAGTTTGCAGGACGACCATCAGTGATGATGTCCTCGTATGGGTGTTTGCAGTCTTTTTCTAAAGAAGAAAATCGCAATTTAAGATTTGCTCCAATGGTATGCTCTAAGTAGTATTACTGTTGTGGTATGAGTAGGGCCTCTGGGTGCTGCTGTCAGAAGGGAAATGAGTCTCAAGATGGATCTTATGTCCAAAGTATGCGGTGGGGCGTGCAGGGTACTTGCTAGGGTTCAGGGTCGGTCTAAGTCTGTCCCCGCCCTCATAGTAACCATCAAATCTGTCCGAAGATTCAGTGGGTCTGTGATACATATAAGGGCTAGGCGGAGTTATGGATACTGGACGATTAAATTCCAAATCGTCTTCATGTAAATATGGTCTTTGGCTGCTTGCCGTAGGGAGGTCGTACTCATCCCATGGCCTTTCTGAGGAAGGCTTGTACTTACTTTGCCACTTTGATATTTTGGACACTGACCATGGGACTGGGTCCAAACTCACCCATCTAGAAAAAAAGAATTAAATTATATAAATACCGAGTGAATAAGGGAAATAGTAAGACTTGCCCGTTCCTGTCATCGAAAGGGTGGTTGTGCCTTTGAAGGTCCATTAAAGTCCATTTGTTCGCTTTGTCTTTGGCCCTTTCACGGAGACTGGGATCGTGAGTCGTCTGGTCTTTGCCGTACTTTTTGGTGAAGTTCTCCAGAAATTGAGTCAAGGAGATCTTCGAGTTCTCTTTGCGGTCGTTGCTGTTGAATTCCGAGTTCGAGTGAATGCTACGGGGCGCGTTCTCGGACCTACCAAATCAATATTGAATCGCCGACGTGAATTAGCGCCAACCACTTACCGCCCTCCTGTAAGCTTCCCCCAAAGCTCGCCATCGGCCAACTTCAAACTGTCACCCGCGCCACCCTCACCCTCTTCAGTCCTCACCACTACACTCAAGCAAATAACCGTCAATAGCACCACTGCGTAGCTCATTTTGTCGAATCGTCAACCGGCCTCAGCAAAACTGGAGAGTTTACATTGAACTTGAAAGCACTTGAGCCAAAACGAAGCTGACGAAAGTTCGGTTTCTCAGTGAAATGGGCCTGAGCCGCATGAAGATGGTGACTATAAATGTCTATGGAGCCCCCTTCTTTGTTTAGTCCGGGCGCGCGGGTGTAGGAAGTGGGCAAGAATTGGGACCAAAGAGAGTAAGGAATTTAAGAGGTGCCGTTGTAGCAGGGGATTCTTGCTCTTATTTTGTACTACTGGTTGAGTTTTCAACGGGGAATATCTGTTAAAAGCGAGGAGTTTTGGGTCGCTGACGAGGGAGTTCGGGTCGCATGGTGACCTGATTCGCCATTATGTCAGGGAGTGAGATTGAACCAAGTCATCCTACTAATCTTAGCCAAGCGAGTAGTTGTGACTACATAAGTTCCCGTACTACATTCTTCGTTTGAATTCCTACGCTGCAATTTCATACTCAACGGTGACAATATAAAAATCTCGCGATCCGGCCTTTGTCGGAGCAATAATTGTACCAGTTGATATCTCTTGTTCTTTTTGAACCCATCACCGTTTGTTATGATTTTTTTGGTTCTCGTAGAAAGTTGGAAACGCCGCTCTTGACGTGAAACCAACAAAGAACATTTCGTAGAAAGGCTTTCTCCCTGAGGCAATTACGTTTCAATGCAAATTACGCCGGGCATGCAATTTGAAGATTGTTGTTATTATCCAACTTCAATTAGATGTAATACTTATCGACTCTCACTAGTCAGAATTGGCGCACGTAGCTTCGCAAATCTTTTGCTGAGCGTTGCTCTGGCCCAATTTTCCGACTATTATAGCGGGTATAGCACCTACTTAAAACGTTTAACCTACTGCGGGACGTGTTTGCTTAAAGACTTTCCATTTCGTGTAAAATGTCAAACGCTTATTACAAGCAAAATGTTCCTGTAACGAAAATAATTAAACTTGATCCGCTTCGAGCCATTCTGGGTCATTTTTTCCTGGTCGCTTGACTGGCACACAAAAGGAAAACATCATGGTCAAGGTGGTGAATTTTACGGTGTAACCGTTGAATTTCTCGCAGATTTGGTTTATTTTTCCGTCACTTTCCTTTCGATTTCTATGAACCGGTCGTTAGATATCGTCCAATTTTATCGCCAATGTGGGGGCAGGTCTCGAATAAGCCGCTCGCGAAATCGGGCGAAACGGCGGGATTTTCCGTCATTTTCCAGTGCTTTCGCTGTATGCACGAACTCACATGAGGGAGAAATTCTCGTATTTGGCGGAATTTCGACTTTTGGACAATTAAGCAGGTCGCGGGGGGCGCTCAAAAAACAGTGACTTTTTCTTTAGACACATCTCGGAAATATCTGCCCTAACTTGAACCAGATAAATTGTGTCGGAAAGACCAATTCCTTGCGAAACCAGTGGCGTAGTCTGTTTTCGAGTCAAAACCGTTTTCGATATCGTGCGGAGTCGAAAATAGCAATGCACGACCGAGCCCACTGCCATTCTTGACAAAATGACGTTCGCCCCTCTGGTCGTTTAAGGGTTCTGTACGACATCTCGGAACGCTCTTGAGAACCTTTTGATCCCTGCTTTACAAGAAAAACTACAGGGGGGGCGCATAAAGTTGCTGCCTTCATGGAAGATCAGCAAAATGTTCGTAATATTCCGGAAGGCGAGCGCCCAAGGGCACCCGCCATTTTCGCAAGCAGTCTAGATCCACACGAGAGAACGATGCTGTGATGTCCGCTCATTTAATTAACCCCACACTAACAGAACCCATTAAACATTATGTAGATAGCTTAGTGGATTAAGCAGCCTTTCTAGTAACAGTTAAACACCAACCACAATTATAATTTCAACAGTTATATCTGTACAAGAGAAGACATGCGGACAAGATTTACAAGAAGTGACCTACTGGTCACCCATTCCGCGCTTTCTCGACGTGAGCTGGATATTGGCGCCCAGATGGAAGTTTGACCGATCCAGAGAACAAACGACCCAGTACCTACCTCTCCTGCGAGCAGGAATCAGGGTGCAAAATTCGCATAGATCATAATAACACTCGTTAATTAACCGGACGCAAAATACACATTTTTGACTTGATCGCGGCTCTAAAGTTTCTATATCTACTCTGACACGCCCTTTAACGCTGGCAGATCTGCCATGGCATCGCCGAGCAATTCCGCAGATAAGCATCGATATCTGCGTTAAATCACGGTGGCAAAAAGTCCTAACTGTAATGTAATTGAAACTGGAAATTTTATAACATGAACCGTGAGAAAAATGACGAGATTTATCTTGATGCTTAAACCGAGGAAAGTAACGCAAATTGCGGCTGGTGACTTTGAGCTACAACATCCGCAAGCGATTTGCGTTAATTCCGATAGGGAAGGCATTTACAAACGGTTCAATGTCGTCGTTTGATTATACGGAAACACATCGTAATGGCAACGCTTAAAAACATGTGAAACTGCCCGTGATGGTCACTTATTTCAATGTTTCAAGCTGCGTTACAATGGAGAGTAATCTCGGTAAATACTGACTTGCAACGTGATGTAAGAATTTTATTGTGCTTGATAATAATCATATCTTATCAGTATTGAAACACGTAGTTACTTATAGTTGAATCATCCATAACTCAGCGATTGTGCTTAGTTCCGTTGGGAAGACCATGGCGCTTGAAGGCTACACGATCAAAGACATAGAGAAAGTAATTACAGGCATTGATGGCAAGAAAGCAATTCAAGTCGATATCTCAAGATTGACGGCTCCTGGTGAAAACTACGTTAGTTTGGTGTTTGGTGTAGACATCTTAGTCGAAGATGAAGGCGGAACGCGTGAGACCATAAAAGCTGTGGCCAAGCGCCTGCCTCTCGTAGAGATAAAGGGCGGCATGTCTATCATACCCATGAAGCAAGAGATCAAGTTTTACTGTGAGCTGTTGCCCTTGCTCAACGAGTTCGCTACCAAATACGGAATCACCACTGATTATTACCCGAGACATTTAGGCTCGAGGCTGAGCTTGGACCCTACGAAAACTGAACCTGACTCAGAGTCAATTTTACTAGTAGAAAATCTACTACCTCAAGGTGAGAACTAACACTTTACCGGCTGATCATGACAAGTTTTAGTCTCACTTCAGGCTATTTTAACGAAGACCGATTCACGGGCTTCGATTTGGAAGCAGCCAAGGCGATCCTGAAAGTTCTCGCGCAGTTCCATGGCATACCTCTAGCAATCAAGTTCAAAAATCCAGAACTCTTTGAGGTGATTAAGAAAATTATTGATTATCCTCCTTTTCCGGGTCCCCCTGAAGATGGGTCTCGCGAGGGTGAAGGTCCTCCAGAAAAGCTATTGTTCGAGGGCATGCTTAAGGTTCCTGCCTTAGAACCGTATATGCAGAAAGTCAAGAAACTGCAGGAAAATTTGCCACCCATAAAAGAGAGATTTCATGGAAAAGGAGAGGAGCCTTGGAACACACTAAGCCATAATGATTTCTGGGTTAACAACATGTTGATCAAGCTTCCAGGGAAGGATTCACCGAGGCATTTGGTTAAATTGCTCGATTTCCAAATGTGCTCCTATTCCTCATTCGCCAAAGATTTAGTGTTTTTTTTGCTGACCAGCGTACGAGACGATGTTCAGAGGAAACACTTAGATGATCTCCTCAGGTTTCACTTTCAATCAAAACCATAGAAGTTTTAATAACACGGAGGTATTTTAGGTATTATTACGAGGAACTGACCGCACTTCTAGCGAAAATCGACGTTCCAGAGCTGAAGTTTTCTTATGACGAATATATGGAGGAGATTACGCTAGTGGCAAAAAAGTTCGAGATTTTTCACTCGCTTTTCTTTTGCAATATAATCTTTGCTGCCAGAGGAAGCCAGAAGGATCACTTGACTGGGGAGGTGGATGTGTTTGATCAACTTAACGCCATGATGAGCAATTTGGGGGAAAGGCAGGCAGAAAAAATCGGGCTTGTTCTGGAATTGTGCGTCGGGAAGGGATGGATGTGAGAAAATAAAGTGAAAAATAAAAGAATTTCTAGTCAAAGTTGTCGTTTCATTCTAATGGTGATTGCGATAGTGCTTTTTTTCAGTGTAGATATTTTTAAAATTTAGGAGAGGCGTGACTTAAATGTCGCGAGCAAATAATAAGGGAGTCGTAAGTCACCTTCACAACCAATTAAATTCCGACTATTTTGTGCAATAAATCCAACAAATCTGTTATCAGTGTTTCGCTATGTAAACAGGGTGTACCAATGAATACTTCGCACCCAACTTATTTTGAACAACAATCAAAGTTTTGGAAATTGCCACCAAACGTCGATTTTGTTTTCGAGTGAGACACACTTTAGCGTTAAATGCACATTTATCAGAAAAAAAACCTTCATGAAGGTACGTTCGACTTGAGAATTTCAAAAGGCACGACAAGTCGAGTGACACCTCCTTTGAGAGGCTTTTTAATTCTAATTATCTGATTTTTTATCCCTCCCGATAACAAAACGAACAATTCGCGGTAATTTCTACTATTTTGCTCATAGTTCAAAAAAAGCTGGGTGCAAAATTTTCTATGGCACACCTTGTATATAAGGTACATCAAGCAGCTTCCACACTTATGACATGTTCATATCAAATATTTAATATACAACAAAAAAAATTTTTTAGTTGATGATGGGGCGTCAGCATGGGATACCGCTGAAATTCGTATCTTTAATGGATATCAAATTTGAGGTTTACAAAGTTGAAGTAGGTTTCGCGTATTTTCGCGAAAATTGGGGCACCTCAGCTCCAAGTGCTTTTCACCAGATTGTAGCTTTCGTTACGTCCAATATTTCTTTGTGAAATTTACATAATCCAGTAGAACGCCAAAACTTTCTTGACAATATGGTGTCTTGAAATTGCATCGGCTATTTATGAACTGGAGTAATTTTAAAATATTGAACATGTATTCTCAAGCTTAAGGAAAAAATTAAGGAGGCTTAAAAAAAACTAACCAAAAAAGTTGCAAATTACATCTGTATTCTATAAATCATTGTGCTCCTCGAACCCAAGGGAACCAGCCACAGCTCAGAAAATCTAGTTCGGGTAGTGGGAAGGTACTAGTAATACAAGATTTTGTTTAATTTTTAAATTAACTGGGAACAGTGCGCAACCAATAAAACGCACAAAATTATTAGTTCATCGCTGTCCATCATTTATCAGTTTCGTCGGTCTATCGGTTCAAGTTTAACTACTATACTTTGCTAATTGCAAAACAGTCCAATGAGTATATAACTCAATAAACTTATCGAACATTTTTCCTCAATAAAGTAAGTGTTTGATAGGCCTACCTTCGGTGAGTATTAAATAATAATCAAATACCTAATCATTGTTACAATTATCTTAACAAATTACTTTATTAAACTTCCAGAATCGTCATGTCTCTGGTAAATTACTCAATAAAAGATATAGAAAAAGTTCTCAAATTAGATGGGAACAAGAGGGTATTAAAGGTTAACATAGAACGACTAACAGCTCCTGGGGAAAACTACGTAAGCTTGGTATTTCGTGTGGATTTTCACCTGGACAACAATGAAACCATCCATGCAGTCGCCAAACGACTGCCCCTTGGGCAGGGAAGCAACGACCTCAACGTCATTGCAATGAGGAACGAGATCCGATGGTTTTCTGAAGTGGTTCCTTTAATAGAAGAATTTTCTGGGTCTTGTGGTCTCGAAGGTGACTACTTCCCTAAGTACCTTGGTTCAAGGTTCAGTCTGGATCGTTCGAAAATCCAGGCAGACTCTGAAGCTCTGCTGATGACCGAGAACTTGAATCCTCAAGGTAACTGTACCAGCCCACTTGTGAAATTATTAATATTTTTTGTGAAGGTTATATTAACGAGGACAGGCTGAAAGGTTTCGATTTGGAAACCTCCAAAGCAGTCCTAAAAGCTCTGGCAGAATTCCACGCAGTTCCTCTGGCTGCAAAGTTCAAGAAGCCAGACCTGGCTAAAACGATCAGAGATTTCCTGGCGAGTACTGTTCCTCTGTTTCCAGAACCTCCAGCAAAAGAGGGTTTGAACGATTTTGTCGTTCCTGAATTGTTAGTACTGAACAAAACGCTGGAGATACCTGCTTGCCAAGATTATGTCAAGAATTTAAAGCACATTAAGAAAAATTTTGCGACTATAAACCAAGGACTTGTGGGACCTGCATTGGAGCCATGGAGCACGATTTCTCACAACGATTTTTGGACAAATAATATCATGGTGAAGCCTCAGAAGAATGGGAAAACTTTGGTGAAAATCCTGGATTTCCAGGTGTGCATCTACACTTCTTATGCCAGGGACGTAATCTTTTTCCTGCTGACTAGTTTACAGGACGATGTCCAGAGACGCCACTTAGACAGTCTCTTGAGGTTCGTTTTCAGTTTGATTAACGCGCAACTCATCACTGAATTTCTACAGGTATTACTATGACGAATTAACCTCGACCTTAAGCAAAATCGATGTTCCCGAACTGAAACTCTCCTACGAAGACTACTTGGCAGAAATCAAAAGGGTAATGATTAAATATGAAGCCATACACGTTCTGTTCTTCTGCAGCATGATCTACGCCTCCAAGAATAATCATGCCGATCATTTAACGGGGGAAACTAACATGTATGACCATATTATCAGGGTGATCAGTAACATGTCTGAACGGGCAAAGGAGAAGATTGCCCTAGCTGTCGAGTTAAGTGTCGAGAGGGGATGGATGTAGTTGATATCATTGAGAATAAACTATATTTTTAATTAACAATGATATTTAAATTCGCTGCCTCAAATTCAGAGATTTTTGTTGTCGCTCAGTGGGCCTTGATAAAGTCGGACTGTTTCATTTGTCATTTTGCTTTGCCGCGCGTTGAAGCTATATAGAAAACCGACGTGAGGTGACAGTTGTCAAAGTAAATGTCAGCCTGACATGAGAGCTGTAAACCACGCCTCCTTTTGAGTGCTACACTGAGAAAAATTACCCATTTTAAAGAGAAAAACTGGGCACACGAAAAAAAAGCATTTATTAAAAATAAGTAATAACGCACTAATCATTTAATTCTCTACATTTAAAAACTTGATAGTTTAGTTCCATCGATACTGCTGCTCAGAATAACAGCTTTTTTCAGTACCAGGAATACGAAACGCTTAAGTGAAATCCAGCGAAGCTGATTATTTCTAGACAAACTAATGCAGTGGAACTGAACTATTATTATTTCCTATGGCAACAAAATTCTCATTACTACGCTGATGCGATTCTAAACGGTCACTTAAACTTTAATCGGGTGACAAGCAGTTTCACTGGCAAATTTTTCAGGGTTATTTAGAAATAATACGTTGGAGGTTTGTTGATGAAATCATGACTCGTAAACTATTTAATCTCTTTATCAGATCGAAAAATGTGAACATTTAGAAAATTCGCACATCATCAGTCATTCTTCCTTCTTCCATTTTCAGCAACACGTAAATTGATAATGTTATTGAAAGTCATGTATGGAAGCGCATTTTTTACATATATGTATATGTATATGTATATGTATGCGTAGATATATTCCTGATTGAATCATCCATGTAACTCAACCACTGTTTCGGTTAAATTAAAGCCGGCACGTCGCTGCAAGGCTACACGATAAAAAACAGAGAAAATAATTACAAGCATAGATAGCGGAAAAGTAATTAAAATCGATATTACCAGATTAACGGCCCCCGGTAAGAACTATCATAGTTCGGTACTTGGCGTAGATATATTAGTTAAAGATGGAGCAGGAAGACGTGAGACTCTCAAAACAGTAGACAAGTATCTGCCTCTGGTGACGGACACGAAGAACAACTTCAACGGTTTAGCGACGAAGAATGTGATTGAGTGTTACTCTCAGCTGGTGCCATTGTTCAATAAATTTCTTAAATAACATAGAATTACCATTTACCGAGATATTTAGGCACAAGACTGAGCTTAAATCCTACCAAAAAATTGAAATGGAGTCAGAAACGGTTTTACTATTAGAAAATCTGCTTCTTCAAGAAAAAAGATAGAAAAATTCGGTTTCCTAAGAAGCCAAAAATTGTCGGTTCAAAATGATGAGTTAGCCTTTCTTTAGGCTGTTTCAAGGAAGACCGATTCACAAGCTTCGACTTGAAAACATCGAGAACGATTTTAAAAACTTTCACGCATTTCCATTAAACCCCTCCGGCCGTCAAGTTCAAACATCCAAAACTCTTTGGAGTGATTAAGAAAGTTCCGGATCGTCCAACCTTTCTAGAGGCATCCAGCAGCGGTCCTCATGGACCTTCTGAAGGTGGTTCTCCTCTTCCTCCTACAGGTGTCCGTCCACGTCCTCCTCTAGGTGCACTCAGTCCGGAGTCTTCACTTTTCGAGAAGCTAATTAATATCCCTCCCTGATTATCTGGATTATTTAGAGGAGATCAAAAGGGTGGCAGCCAAGTACGAGGCCTCTCACTCGCTTCCTTTTTGTAACGTGATCATTTCTATCAAGGGAAGCCAGAAAGGCTGAGGAGGTGGACATGTGTGAACACGATGAACAATATGAACGAAAAGCGGAGGGAGAAAATTGGGCTTTTGGTAGAACTGTGCGTTCAGAGGGGTGAATGTGAGGAAATAAACTATTAATCAAAATTAACATATAATTAAAGTTGACATTTTCATTTGAGATTTATTGCAAAAGTAGTTTTCTGCGTGTAATGCTCTGTGCTCGTCTAAATTAATGGTTTTTCTCATTGTAAAAACGTTGAGGCGTGACTTAAAAAGCAGAGACGTACTCAGGTTGCATTTTGAAACGTCAGTGTTGAGGAAGAATTTAACTAAAAATGCCCACAGAATTTTTCAAATTCTGTGTTCCAAATGCACAAGTCTAGAAGACGGATTTTGGACAAAAACCTGCAGGTATGGAAAGTCTTTAATTCACATCAAACTTAGATTGATTTACTCTCGCGCATTGGCGTACTGAGGCTGTACGTTTTAAGTTTCAGGATTATTCTCCATGGGTCTGTGTGCTTTTAATTACAATTAGATTATGCAGATATCAAAAGTAGCGTAATCATTAGGCGTAATTTAAGAAATGCCACTTGAAACTTTCTCAAATATTATTGAATTCCAAATTACCGAATTATTACACCTGTTAGATCGTTTAATTTGCTATTTGCCAAAAGTACTACTAGTCATTGTCATTAATAAATCTTATCGAGCACTCTCATCTAAGTCGAACATATCCTGTCCCTCTCCCCTTTAAGTTTGATTAAACCCCAATTAATCATTAATTAAGATGAAGAATAAACTTATACGAGTGTGATGTCCAGCCAAAGGAATAGATCACCGTTGCTATCGACTCAAGAGCCCTAAAGGGATAGCTCTGCTTGATTTTTCACGAAAACAAGGTAATTCTTTGAAATTAGTAAATAATTTAAAATTTGCCGCTTAAAACTGTTTCTAAGAGTACTTCGAAAATGGTTAGTTTCGTTTGTTATTGGGCTTTACTGAGGGTTGAAGTGAAATGGATAGCTGACGGAAGATGGAGAGCTGTCAAAGTCGTGTGACCTTGGGACATCTAAGCCACGTCTCCTGTCGCGTGCTACACTGAAAGAGGGCATTTATTTTAGAGAGAAAAACACGCTACACGGAAAAAAATGACTTATCAAAAAATCTTAACGTTTAATCGCTCTATCTGGTAATGCTGAGAGATTGCCAGCTTCGATATTTTGTCTTCCTACATATGAAAATTCGTAATTCATTAGTGTTAAGTTAATTCCAGCGAGCCTGATTATTTCCACGTCAAATATCCTGTGTTTAATGGCATTTTTTTTTTTAATTCTAAGTTAAAAACTAATGCAGTGGAACTGGACTATTATTATTTCTTACAATAGCAGCATTCCCACTACTATTTATTGTATTTGCTGATTTGCTGATACAAATCCTAAACGTTCACTTAGACTTTTATCGGGCGGTAAACACACTACTGCCAAATATTTCAGGGTTATTTATAAACAACTCATTAGAGTTTTCTTGTGGAAATCGTAACACGTAAACTACTAATCTTTTTGTCAAATTCTAAAATATGATATCTTAAATTTATAACAGAGTTCCATTCATCCGTCACTCCCATCATCAAAATGTCGTCATTAAAAGAATACAGAATCAAAGACATTGAAAAGTTCATCGGCGATGGCAGGAAAATAGTAAAAATCGACATTAAAAGACTAACAGCTCCTGGTGAGAATTACCTGAGTTTAGTGTTTCGCGTGGATGCTTGGGTGGAAAACGAGAGAGGAGAGATCGAGACCATCCATGCAGTGGCAAAGAGACTTCCTCTGACTGAGAGAAATGTGGATTTCAACGCCTTGGCAATGCGAAACGAAATTAAATGGTATTCTGAGATTGTACCGCTTTTGACGGAATTTGCCCAGGAATACGGCATCGAGACTAGCCATTACGTGAAACATTTAGGTTCCAGATTCAGCTTGGACTCATCAAAATCTAAGGCGGATTCCGAGGCAGTACTGGTCCTTGAAAACTTAATTCCCCAAGGTAAGTTTCTCATCTTCGATATATGTTTAAAGTGTATCTAAAACCTAAATTTAAGGTTACATAAACTTTGAAAGGCAGATAGGTTTTGATTTGACGACATCTAAGGCCATCCTAAAAGTTTTGGCAAAATTTCACGCAATACCATTGGCGAGCAAATTCAAGAAGCCTGAGCTTTTTGCACTTATCAAAGACTACCTACAGAAAACCACGCCCAATTTCGGAGGAGAGGAAAATCAAACTGGAGCTGCTCCTCCAGAGAAACTGATTTTAGCTAAAGCCCTTGAGATCCCTGCCTGTGCGCCCTACGTCCAAAATATCAAAGCTCTGCAGAAAAATTTCGTGCCAATGAATGAGAGGTTCAAGGTCACCGGCAAGGAACCTTGGAACACCATCGTGCACAATGATTTCTGGGTCAATAACATGATGATCAAAGCTAATGAGCAAGAACGCAGCAAGTCTCTAGTCAAAATACTGGATTTCCAGATTTGCCTCTACACGTCGTACACCTGGGACGTAGTATTTTTCCTGCTGACCAGCCTTCAGGACGAAGTACTCACGCAACATCTAGATGACCTGATCAAGCATTATTACGAAGAATTCACAAAGATTTTAAACAAATTCGATATCCCGGAACTGAAGCTTTCCTACGACGACTATTTGGAGGATTTGAAGCATACTGCCATTAAATACGAATCGATGCACGCTTTGTTCTTTTGCAACGTGATTTTCGCCCCCAAGGGGAGCCAAGCAGATCACTTAACAGGGGAAGTTGATATGTTCGAACATATGACCACGATGATCAATAATCTAGGGGAACGATCGAAGGAGAAAATCTCTCTAGTTGTGGCAGAATGTGTCAAGAGGGGGTGGATGTGAGGAGGATGAGTAAAGAACGAAAGCATGTTAAAAGAACAATTTTATTAGTTATGGTTTTATTTCCTCGACAATATGGTGAATACAAAATTAAGTTCACCACATTGTCAAGAAAACCCAAACTGCTACAACCCATATATTTTTCGATTTATTTATACAGATTTAGTCTTTTATATATTATCTTCTATTAAAAAATAAATTCGCCCAACTCTTTTACCTAGAAATCATTAAAATCCGAGTTTTAACCACCTCTTTCAAGGTCTCAATAGCCTCTTTTGAGTCGATACCTAAAGCTAACGTTATCTACCTACCAGCAAGCAAAGCTTCATACTTCTTTCGCTCGCATATCCATGTAACTCATTACAAAACTGATAAAACTTACTTAACTCAGTTTACAATGTGTGTAAATTAACGATAACCTTAAGCTCTGCAAGGTAATGGTACCCAGTTGAGTGGGTTTACTTCCAGTTGGGCCGAAGCTAAGACATCATGGTAAACACAGAATTTATCTGTTATTAAATCTCTATTTGATATCTAGTTTTTTTTGTCTTATAATCGAGTTTTTGGGCTCGTTTTGCCGATTTTTAAATGAGCCAATTGTTGCTGTTGATGCAGAGACTTGCCGGGTAAACACATGCAAAGGTGTAATGGAGGGGACTTAGCAGCGAATCTGAATGTGTTATCGATGTGTTGTTTTCATTATCATTTATACGGGTTTTGGTGGTATTTTTGTGCTTTTCATCAAGACTGAGATATATTTCCCCGAGATGATTCGTCCTTCCGTAAGTACGATGTAGGGGCGCCTCATAAATTGGGGTTTTGTTGATAGGCATATGCCACTAAAATTGGTATTAGGTCAGCTGATTGATGAAATTACGTATAACAGATATGAGAAGAACTCGCTTCCGCTTCATATTCAATTATCACTTAACTTCCATTGTATTCTAATAACACTTATTATGCCAGTTCAGGTTAGTTCAAGTTAGTAACAACCAAAATCCCTCCTTAGACCTCCCCTTTGCTCAACGTCCTGAGACGTCAATACTCGAACCTCGCTCCATCTACCAAATTATTCATCGATGGACAGTTCCTGGACTCAAAGGCGACCCAATGGGTGGATTTGCATGACCCTGCTACCAACAATGTGGTCACCAGAGTACCGCAAAGCACCCAAGAAGGTTCTCGGCCCACAAAGGCAAGATCAAGGTTCTCTACGTTTATACTGTTTTAGAAATGAAGGCTGCAGTTGAATCGAGCAAAAAGGCTTACCAAACTTGGAAAAACACTTCTGTTTTGACTCGGCAGCAGTTGATGTTGAAACTGCAGGCAGTTATCCGTAGAGATATGAAGAAGATCGCTGCTAATATCACCCTGGAGCAGGGAAAGACTTTGGCCGATGCTGATGGGGACGTTTTGAGAGGAGTCCGTAAGTTTTCCCGTTTTGTCCTTCTACAGGAGTTACATTCGAAGTGCTTCAGAGGTGGTTGAGCACTCATGCGCCGCAGGCACCCTCCTGCAAGGGGAGTCCCTCCAAGGCATCGCCAGGGACATGGACATCACCTCCTATAAAGTACCAATCGGGGTAACGGCAGGAATTTGTCCCTTTAACTTCCCAGCTATGGTACCGCTATGGATGTTTCCCTTAGCACTTATAGCCGGCAACACCATGATCCTGAAGCCATCAGAGAGAGACCCAGGGGCTACAATGCTGCTCATGGAGCTGCTCAATGAGGTGGGATGCCCCCCTGGAGTGGTCAATGTTCGTAGAACTCTTTCTTTGCTTGTAATCGATTATTAAAATTTGCGACTTAGGTAATCCACGGAACTCACGACGCTGTGAATTTCATCTGCGACCATCCAGATATTAAAGCCATAAGCTTTGTAGGAGGGGACAAAGCCGGCAAGCACATTTACGCCAAAGGAGCTGCCAGCGGCAAGAGAATCCAGTCGAATATGGGGGCCAAAAATCATGCCGTAGTACTTCCCGATGCAGACAAGAACGCAACACTGGATTCCATAGTCGGAGCTGCATTTGGAGCTGCAGGACAAAGATGTATGGCTTTAAGTGTCGCGATTCTAGTAGGGGAGGCTCAAAAATGGGTCCCCGATCTCGTGGAAAAGGCCAAGAAACTGAAAGTCAGTGCAGGGCATGAACCTGGGACTGACGTGGGACCGGTAATTTCCCCTCAGGCCAAACAACGAATTCTGCAACTTGTTGAGGCTGGAATTAAACAGGGAGCAAAGTGCCCCTTGGACGGCCGCAATATTAAAGTGGAGAAGTATCCGAATGGCAACTTTGTGGGGCCTACTTTGCTCACTGAAGTTCTTCCATCATATGACTGTTATACCGAAGAAATCTTCGGACCAGTTCTTTCAGTGATATCTGCCGCCACCCTCGAAGAGGCTATTTCCATCATCAACTCTAACCCCTACGGAAACGGTACTGCCATTTTCACCACCAGTGGCAACCACGCCAGACAGTTTGTCCATGAAGTGGACGTTGGCCAAGTCGGAATCAACGTCCCAATTCCAGTTCCATTACCCATGTTCAGCTTCACGGGTTCTAGAGGTAGTTTTCATGGAGATCTCCACTTTTATGGCAAACAGGGATTGAACTTTTACACGGAAACGAAGACGATAACATCATTATGGAGAAAGGGAGTGGTACCAGCTAATGCAACCCCTTCGGTAGCTATGCCTGTGCATAACTGAAAGGGAAATTGCGATATTACGAGGTTTTTGGGTGTCACCACTGCAAATTAAATGAATATTTTGTATGAGTTTCATTTCGGGAGATTGATTGAAACGTGGAATTGCATCCCACGCTTCCTGTAAAAGGCAGCAGTATATTGTTGGTGGCATACAAGCTTTCATGGCTAAAATATACATAGATACTCTGGTGTTGCCCCATTTTCTTATTTTAAATATTTTCGTAAATATTAACATTCTGGTATCCTTTCGGATCTATAGAATTCTGAACGTTTAATATCAATTTATTGTGCAGTTTGATTGAGGTTCATAATAATGATAAATGTCTCAGAACATGCTCCCAAGAAAGTCGATTTTGTCATGAGATAAACGCTCATATAAATGCACTCTTTGCTGGTTTAAGCTGCTATTCCCGATAGTCAACTTATCTATAAAGTTATATCGTTCCCTGTACACTTCGATTTAATTCTTTATGTAATGTTGGCAGTCACCACATCATCAAAAAAAAAACGAGAAACGTTTTCTTGACATCGTGGCGAAGAAAAATTTCAAACTGGGTAATCTTACTTTTTCTTAGACCCCTTAACAATCCCTCGTTGACCTATTTTTACTAACTTGCCTAGTTTTTCAGCAAACCAAGAGAAGATTAAATCCTTTGAAAGTGTGATCCAGCACATATGCTACAGTGGTACTCTCAGGTCACTCCGCAAATGTTCGCTTTGGGAGATTTGGCCATTGAATTCATTTAATTTTCTTCCTACACCTATTTTTGCAAATGACATATTTCTAGACCGAATATTCAAAATGCTTCAAATATGGGAACTAATTTGAACTTGAGGAAAGAATTCTAGACTGAGTTTAATGTTCAATTGGATATACATATGTAATGATATTAACGAGTGAAGTCGACCAATAGGAACGCGCGTTTATTTCGTAACTTTATAGAACTCAGACTTGAATTTATGATGAATTATTGATAAAAAAAAATCCTTGTTAGTCACCAGACCGGCGGACATTATGAACTTTGCACCTATAGAACAAGTTCAAAAGGCAAATGGTCGTACTCCACGCCAATGGATTATACACCAATATCAGAAAATGTCTAGGTAGAGTGTATTCCATTACAATTGCATTTCAATAAAAGCATGTGATGCAAACATAGAGAACGAAAAAGCTTAATTGCCATTAGTCAAAGGAATCAACGAAGGTGCTGCGATTGGTGAACTGCCAGGTGTTTGTATTTTCCCTAATAGGCTTTAAGAGGTCCCGTTATTGGGTGTTTTAAATAACTGTAAAGTACGCTTTCTTGACTTGAAAAAGTAGAAGAAATAGTAGAATGTGTGGCGATGGCTCCATTGCCAGTTTACCCATAATTTTAAAGAATTATAGTAAGAGGTAAATAACTTAGATCTCTTGGAGAACTTCTTATTAGATTCTTATCAACGATAGAATCAGATGTGGAGAACAGAGTATACATTGCGTCAAGGTTTAATAAATTAAGTCGACTCTGTGTCGAACACATTTAAACGTACCGATTAATGTGATCCAGTACTTGTAGCTGCTTCTATAGCGTACGTGTAAAAAGCCTGTTTGTCGTTTTTTTATAATATTTCTTGTTTTCTTTGTGTCAAACTGTGACCGTTTTGGTAAGTTTCAAAAGAGTTTTTGCCTTGTAAGTTGTTTGGTGCAACATTTTTTAATTTCTCAAAAAGGGAAAAAATGCCTTTTCGGGTCTGATAAAATTGTGAAATTTACGTTAAACAAAATAACGAATAAATTCCCCGAAAATTAAAAAAAAAATTCAAAACTATTTTTGTTCTTATCTCTCCCAAACAAATCAATCAACTTCAGATTTAACATCAGAAAAATAACTCCTTCAATGACATCAAAGGTCAATCTGCACGGTTTTAAGGTCTGTGATAGCATTAAAAAACGACCTTCTTTATCTGTAAAGCTATTCAGACCATTATAATAATAAAACCGTCGATCTTTTATCACACAATGATATCGTTTAATCAATCGTCAAAGGAGAGTAGTAATTATGTGTTATTGTAAATTTTAAAGTTCAAGACATGCCTATTGTATAAATAATTTGCAGAAAATGTCTGCTTCAACCGAAACCTCAGACGCTCCATCTCCAACTTGCATGGAATCAGTCAACAGGCTCACCAAGTTGCCTGTGGTAGAGTCCACCCTTCAAACCGCCCACAACATCTACGAAAAAGTCAAAGTTCGTTTCGAGTCCTGATTTCACGATTGCTTTTTACTCATCATAATCATTAATAACAGGATTATAACAGTGTGACCAACTGGACGCTGCAAACGGCCGAAGATACCGCCTTCAAGGCAGTGGACATCGCCAAGCCTTACGCAACCCCTGTAATCAAGAATTTGGAAGGCCCCATCAAAAAAGTGGATGGCGCCCTTTGCTCCGGACTGGACTACGTGGAAAATAAAGTACCTGCAGTGAAACTGCCTCCCAAAGAGGTAATTATCATCACCATCACCTCATTTACCACGTTTCCATCATCATCATCCCTAATTGAGGATACCCTCAAACAGCTACTTCTGCAGATCTACCAAACCACCAAGGAATATGTCACACCGGTAATGGAAACGGCTAAACATTTGGTGGAACCTGCGGTGAAGGTTTTGGAGCCTGCTGTGACAAAGACTCGCAGTGTTGTGGAACCCATTGTGGAGCCCATTGTTGAAAATGTAAAGCACAGGGTGGGTGTTAATTGGTACCATTGAGGGTTAGAGTTTCACTGGTTTGAGGGTTGTTTAGGTCGATGAGTATTTGCACGGGAATCAGGGAGAGGCGCCAGAAGGTCAACAAACAACTGAGGCGGCTAGTGGATCGAGTGGCACGTATGACAGATTTCTCAATCATTTTTGAATATACTAATGTAATTTTCTTCCAGGAAGTGATGTTATTTGCCAAGATTGCGCAAAATAACGAAATAATATAATGAAATCGTTTCGTGTTGTTTTAAGTTGTTTAATGGTTAAGTTTTTTATATTAATTGTCTACTTATTTTAATACTCTCAATAATTAGGAATAATATTCTCTATGGCTTAATAGGTATTGAGATTTACGATGTAATTTTTACTGCATAATACGTGTAAGACTGTCTCTTTTTAAGCAGAATAAAGTTGTTGTAAATTTGATTTATTGTTTAAGTACTATATTTGCATTCACCATATTAAACAGAAATTGATTCCATAATAATAATAAAAGTAGGAAGATGTGACGCCATCTGTAAATCAACCTGCGAATTTAAATTTGAAATGTCTAGTATTCTGTAATATTCGACCAATTTTAATTTTAAACATTTTAATCGTTACTTCTGTGAAAAATCTAGTAAAAAATAATACTTTCATTGAACATTCATTATTTAATTCATATTAAGACATAAAATGCAATTAAAGATTCGTTACCCCTGGATATGTTTCTAATAAGAAAACTGTATCATAGAGGACACTATTGTAAATCTTTCTTAAAATGCGCCATTGCCAAATCTAACTGTACAATTTCATAGTGATCATTAAAAAGGAATTTATTATCTAATATCAAACGCCTGACCAACAGATGAAGTAATACCACACACGCCTATGACATTTCAAAACTTATTTGACGTTTTTATTTTAATAATATCCCCTAATAATGTAGATCCCTGTGTATGATTACCCGAAATTTCAAGGAAATTGAACTAATTCTTACATAGCGGCAACACTGCTAATTTTGTTCTTGTCAAAAATTCAAGCAATTTTATTAAAAATAAATATTTAATAATAATTTATTTGCATGACCGTAAAGCAATTTTTCGTAAATGAAACGGCTATCGTTGATTGGCTAAGTAAGACTGGCACCAATTCCCCTCCAATATTTATATATAACATTTCCCCCCCATTGCAGAGTGTTCCCCAACAAAATGTGGGATTCCTCTATGTTTCTCAGCAATTTAACGCCGAAATTCTACGTTGCTTTAACCGGGACTTCATCCCTCATATCAGGCCTGATTCTCATTTTTGAGTGGTGGTATTACCGGAAATACGGAACTTCTTTTATTGAACATGTATGTTTCTCCTTTTCAACGGCAGATGCATTTAAGCTATTGCCTTTAGATGTCTGCAAACCACATCAGCCCCTGGATAAGCGGAGAGTACAAGGAAGATACATCCAACAACCCCCTGACATCACACTCTATGTTGCCTGAATGTAAAGTGTGGAGAAATCCCCTTAGTTTGTATCGAGGGGCTGAGTATGAAAGGTTTCACAGGGCAACCAATAAAGATCCCTTAACATACTATGACATGAATTTGTCAGCTCAAGATCATCAGACATTCTTTACATGTGAAGTTGATGCTGGTAGGACCTATTTCAATTACGTTTTGTAGTGTTACTACAGCAACAATTTCAGGAAAAGCTGAGTATGAGATAATGCAGACTGCATGGAGGGAAAGAAACCCACAAGTGCGAGTCAAAGCAGCACACAGTGCTCTTGAAAAAAACCCCGATTGTGCCACTGCTTATATCCTTTTAGCAGAGGAGGAAGCCCCTACTATAACAGAGGCCGAAAAGATACTTAAGCAAGCTTATAAAGTAGCTGAAGCAAACTACAGGAAGTCTCAAGCATTACAGCATCAAGGAAGTCTTATGGAGGCTCAGCACAGAAGAGATACAAATGTTTTGATTTATGTTAAAAGGCGGCTGGCGATGTGTGCGAGGCGGCTGGGAAAACTTAAGGAGGCTGTTAAAATGTTCAGAGACTTAACTAAGGAGGTACCACCTATTATGAATGTTTTGAACATTCATGAGAATCTTATTGAGGCCCTGCTGCAGATGCAGGCCTATGCTGATGTGCAGGCTGTGCTGGCTAAGTATGATGATATTTCCCTGCCCAAATCTGCTACTATATGTTATACTGCTGCGCTGCTCAAAGCCAGGTGAGGGAGGCTAAGCTGGTTAGTTCATAATGTCATGTAATTATTTCAGAAATGTGGCAGATAAATTTTCTCCAGACGTGGCAAGTAAGCGCGGCCTAAGCAATGCAGAGCTACAAGCTGTGGAGGCCATTCATCGAGCAGTTGAATTCAACCCTCATGTCCCCAAATACCTTTTAGAAATGAAGCCCTTAATACTGCCTCCTGAGCACATCCTTAAAAGAGGAGATTCGGAGGCGCTATCCTACAGTTTTTTCCACTTACAACATTGGAAAGCCATCGATGGAGCTTTGAATTTGCTTCACTGTACTTGGGAGGGCACTTTCCGCATGCTTCCCTACCCCCTAGAAAGAGGACACCTCTTCTATCCTTATCCAACATGCACAGAGTGCGCAGATAGAGAACTGTTGCCTACGTTCCACCAGGTTTCTGTTTACCCTAAGAAAGAACTGCCGTTTTTCATTATTTTCACTGCCGGGTTGTGTTCGTTTACCGCCTTGCTGGCTCTTCTGACTCACCAGTACCCAGATCTAATGGGTGCAATAGCCAAAACCGTTTTAACATGGATTTCCTTGCCAATTTTCTATTTGTACGAGAAGATGGAAAGTGTGGTGCCGCCTAATTTGTGGCAGCAAGTAATACGGATTTAAGTTTGTATTCGGATTCCAGTGGACCTACTCCCTAGATAAACTGCAAGAGGTTATTTTTCCCAGGTCCCTTTAAGTGGGTTTAAGAAATACAGTGTTTTATTGAAAAAGGAACACTGCGTTATATTACTTAGTGTTTAGTTATTAATGTACTCGGTGCAAGCGCTGATAAGAGCCTCTATTATAGTCTCTGAAATATTGGGACTTCCCCGATGACGCGCAAGGAATTTTACAAGACCAGTCTAGGCTAAATTAGTATTGCAGAATGTCTTTGGAAATAACCGAAAATGCCACAACAGGGCAATATAAGACGATGCTTAAAGAAAGTGAACCAACAATACTTAGGTTCAACTTCAGAATAATCACACGCAATATATGCTGGTACGATTGATGTGAGCCTTGAATAAGGGCAGGTTTAAAAAGGGTGTTTCCTATTTTTTTTAGCGTCACTTTTTATTAACTTCAGTGGAAGATGACTGAAATAAATGAACTCCATCGTTTGTATTAAATTTTCCTTTTTATTGGTAAATAGATACATATCATACTTAAATCTTCTCTCAAGACACGTATCAATATCCACATCAATCTTTCTTTGTAAACTACAACGTCGTCGAAGTATATAAAGGAAGATTGACCATTTAACATTACCCTAAATGTAAAAAAAATTGAACATATATCATAGATAGTTTTGATTTAAGAGGTGGTTTAAACCAATGAATTACAAACATTTTCTACATCTGCAATGACGAGTGACTATCAGTCTTTTGCATATAGTCGCTTTTAAAAATAGATATCGATAAAATGGTTAGAGGAGCAAAATTAATAACGCAATTAAACAATTTTCGCCTAATAATCCATCAAAGAAAGACTAGAAATTTCCTAAATGCGCACGTGAGTGATGATTTCACAGAACCGCGACAATTACAGATATTTATTTTAACAAATTTATCCTATTAACTTTCCTTCGTTAATACAGGCATATAAAATGGATGGATACTTGTCAGTTATATTATATTACGTTACGCTAAGAGATAGGAGACTTTATATACATTGTTACATTAGAATAGAGTACGTTAAATTGCTCAACAAATACACATCAACAAATGCCTCAAAACAACCTTTATGAATGCAAGAGATTACCTATATCGATTCAAATAAATGTCTTTAGGACCGTAGGAAAAAGGTGACTACGAGAGAATTACTTTAACAGTAATTAGAGGGCCAAAGTACCTTAGATATATTCTCCCTAAAAAACAACGAACATAATGATGGTGGCACTGGTGTTTGTGATGAGCGATTATTGGCCCTCGTTGTTGAATCAGCCCTAGAATCTCTCAATAATGTGTCTTGTGTAGTTCAAATAAATGACAATGATGGATGCGATTTCTGGCTTCCGTTTCTCGGAACCCGGGACACCTCGTATAAAAATATCAAATATTGTAGTAAATGAACAATCGTATGTGTCTTCCCCTTGACAAAGATCTGTTCTTATTATGTTCCAAACAAATGTTGCATTAAATTAAAAATTCGCCCCTAATGACACCTTGCGTATATTCCCAAACTATAATCAAAAAACCAGTACTTTCGGTGATTTTTTAAATGTGTCCACTTTCAAAATTGGCTACAAATTAGATCTCTGAAGCTTGTTTATCACACTCACACGCTCATGGTCTTCCTCAAATTAAGGCAAATAATATTCACACTGAGTATCAAAACCTATCTAAATCTTTGACTCATCTACTAGAAGACGAGCCACATAAATCTACCTTGAGCATTTAATACAACGAAATTAAACACACACTTAAAACGAATATAAAATGTTTCGGAGATGGCTCAGTCCATTTGGTCTCGTGGTAAAAAGATTACAAGGAAGCTATAGAACCCTGTACCTTCTTCAAACATACCTAAATTTAATTTATAAAAAAACGTTAAATAATGATGATTACAAACGAGTATTTGTGTGAAAGTATTTCATATATTTGTCCTTAAAACCTGGTAAACAGGAATTTCTTGAAGTTTTTTTTTTGGAAAAGAAACCATTTGTACAATGTCACTGGGTTCAAAGTTTTCTTCTGTTCACTCAGCCCGACACTAGAGCTCGAAAGTCACTAAACCACGCATTCTTGGAAATTATCGCAAAGCTATAGTATCCCGTTGGTAAAATACTGAAACCCGTCATACAACTTGGTCGACAGAGAGTGGATACTTCCCTCGACCATGCGATTCACCTCCATCTGAAGCTGGTCCTCAGTCAGGTTCATGTGGAACCGGTTGCGCAAGTTTTGTACTGTCGGAGCTCCGGATTTGAAACAGGGAAGTTGGTTGCCTGCAACATTCAAAAACGTCTCTTCTGCACCTTTAAGCAATAAACTTGCTGGTGGCTCTCAACTTACTGGATCTCATAATTTCCACTAAATCTATTATGGTTCCATGATGCTTGCGGGCAGCGACCAGGCCTTGCAGAATCAAAATCTTGAAATAAGCGAACATGTCAGAATGCTCACCGCCCATCACTTCCACAAACTCGTGCGTTAGCTTAAAGGGCGATTTTTCGAAGCCCAAATTCTTTGGCGACGTGGAGAGGATAAAGCCGAAGTCAATGTGGATCAAATGCCCGTCGCTTTTCAAGAGAATATTCCCGTTATGCCTGCACGCGAAAGAATTACTATATTAGACTTCAGGGAACATTTATGTGTTTCTCTCACCGATCTTTGACTTGAATCAGGTAGCAAATTAGGCAATATGCCGCACAGCTTTGCACAAAGTTTTTCTGCGCCGTGAGGAAAGCTTCAGAAGTTTCAGGTCCGAATTCCTTTTTGAAATATTGGAGCAGAGATAGTTGACAATGTTTTTTAATTTGGTGCAAGGACACTGTATTCAAAATCGGTTCTATTAAGCCGCTATCATCTGACAACACTAATATCCTATAAAAAATATTAGAGACAACGCGTTACTTGTACTAAGAAATATACCTATAGGGGTGAATCCATAAAGAGACATGCTCCATTTCCCAAATCTTCTGAAACACGGACAAAAGCTGAAAGGCCATTAACTCTTGCCGCAAATCATCGCCGCATTTTACGATACATGAAAGCAGCTTCCAAGTGGCCAAATGGCCGTACGGCGAGGTCTCCCGAATGCGAGTTTCTTTGTCCTATACAACGAAAATTAATACAAACCCCCCTTTGAAAACTAACACTTACCTGCCAGGGCTCCTTTAAAACTGCAGCAGAGGGGTCCTCAGGATCATGAGTAAATTGTTTGTTTTTTTCCTCGTGGAAGAAATCTGACAACCTCCTTCGGATCTCGCTAGCGGGAATCGACACTGCAGGAACGCTTGAATCGCTGGAATCCTGACTCATCTGCGATATCGTGTCTCTATCCACTGTCTTCTTCATTTGAGTGTACTGGAATTTACTATATTGCAGCTGTACGGAGACATGGAGAGGTATACGAACCTGCTGAGATATTTCATCATCCTCCTGGCTCCACTCGGTATCGTTGTCTTCATAGCAACTACCGCATACACTGAAAGCCGACAAAGAGATCGAGTCGTGCTTTAAATTCTCCTCAGATTTTGTATGCCTTAAAGTAGACATGATTTTACTAGGGACTGAGGACGTGTAGATATCCTCCACCTCCACTACTTCGATGTAAACAATATACGGAGCCTATAAATCCATATTAGGTGCTTCTTCCCAATTAATTTTATAGTCAGTCAAACCTTGTCTTTGGAATTTAAGACGGCAGCTACTTGCGGAGGAATCCTCACTACAAAATGAGGCGATTCCGTGTTCAAGGGCAGCCAAACCCTGGCGGGTAGATTGAGATTTAAAGTAGTAAGCTCGGCTACAAGTCTCGTAGTCTTGGCCTCTTTAGTTGGTATCGAACTGAGCAGTTTTCCGATTAAGATGAGCGCTTGCATGAACTCCAACTCCGGCCTCAGTCTTGGAGCCTATCACCTGCTATTAGTTCCTTTCTGATTTACAAAATTTTCACTTACAGAACAGGTGCATTCAGTCTTTTCTCCCCTAAGATCGTTCACCAAACTGCGTCTGCTTTCAAAACATACACAGCCGTTCTCAAAGGCTCTGCCAGAGCTCAAGTCCCCGAGACTCAGTTTCGCGGATCGCGGCTCGATTGACCCCAATAAAGCGGAAGCATCGCTCTTGATTGAACTTTTAGTTAAAACAATGATTTTGTGGAATAATTGGCATCAAACCTGCGATCTTTGGTGCGACTTCTTGGAAGGAACGGTTAAAGTTAACGAGAGAGTCATCCTGTCTTGAGGCGATGAGGCCTGACCTTTGGGCCTTAGCTCTTCGGAGAGTATTAAGTTGCGCAGCTTAATGCCGTGCGGTTTCTTTTTTGAGGGAACAGTAGCGTTGGTACTGTACGCATGCAGTAACCAAGCGCACTTCAGAGAAAAATCAATGGATAGGCGACATCTGGAAATAAAAACGATCATCCACGATTAAAATCGTAACAAAATGACAACTACGTGATGTTCGCTTGTCATAATAACATGGCCAATATGTAATATGATCGTGACAAAGAGAAAGGAAAATGGCCACCACAATTTAATGCCATGTTGCCAAATGGACAAGGGTTTTTAGTTTTTAGACTGAATTTTCAAACTCTCAATCCCCCGAACAGCTATTTACGTTGCAATCAGAATTAACCTGAATCCGTCTAAACCTACCTTGCGGGTATATTGACTCAGTGAACATTGTTGATTCAGATAACCAAAAATCTGGGGCAAGGTGTGAAAACTATTTAGTTCGAGCATATTTACACGGGCAGGAAAGGTAACGTGAAACTTTGTAAAGTTTTGAAAAAAAAACATAACAAACGTTTTCGCCAAAAACTGTGCATCTAAATATAGTGAAACGAAACGGAAATCGAAGGCCCAAAGCTTGAAACGGCCCCCGCCTAGATTACGTTTTTTGAAACGACCCAATTTACGTCTTCGCCCAGGAATCAGGAAATGGGGCGCGGCGTCATAATGATGGGCCAGAAAGGCTAAAATGCGGTTTACATTTTACTTGGCTCTCCTACATGTCATTTATTATCGCGAAATGGGAACGAGGCGTATCATAAGCGAAGGGTGGGACAGAACTCCCGTCTGAAAGCTCCAAACGATGGAGTTATTGTGTATCAACTTTGTTTCGTGGAGCGATTATTGTGGCTTATTCGCTATAAACTTTCTTTTCATATTAAAACGTCCGCATCGACATTTAGTATTTCCAAAAAAACAAAAACTACTCGTGGGAATCAAAATCCTTTTTTTATAAACAATAATAAGCGAAATTTAGCCGTTGCCAAATTAAAAAATATTTAGATAAGTGGCTGATTGGCTATGCTTAGCGCTTTACAGGATATTACAAACATCGCAGGCGTCGATTTCCCAATAAAAATAAATTACCCAAGAGTACATATGCTTTATAACTGAATGTTTGGGCTTTTAATTGGAAGATTTTAAAATAGCAGCAATGAAATTAAATAGCCATGAAATGCGCTTCCTACGATAACAGAGAGGCACCGGAATGAGGCGTTGCAAATTTGACATCGTTAACGACCAAAACAAACACTGAGACAAGTTAATTTAGATTGTTTCCTTGAGGAAATCAGTGGAAAAAATAAGCCAAAAGGTTCGAAAAATTTGTCAGCGTGGCAGCATCGCACTCACATATACCAGCTGTGTTATTTTGACAAAAGAACGTAGCTTTGTTGCCATTTCGCTGCAGACGATTGAATGTATATTTATTCTTTTATTCCCATGTGAGATTAACGTGTCGCACAAAAGTAGGCGTTATTGGAGCGAACATGGAGGATTTTTATCATTAATTGTTTCTCCTCGTTGATCACTAGCCCAAAAAAATAGGCCGTAGATTCCCGGTTTGTGAAAAGAACCGCGGCCAAATCGAACTAATCCGGACCGAAGCGTGTTTGTTCTCAAATAGGATATTTCATTTGGAAGCCTGGCTCTGGATTCTATCTGATGCACAAAGATAAATAGTATCCTTGTTCCTTGACATTTTAGTTTTGTATCTGATGTTAGATGATATTAAGCAGACGCGGCTGCTTGGATCTACTTAAGCCATCAGTACTATTTTTGGGCTATATGGTGGCCGCTAATAAAATGCTTTATCAATTTATCTCCACTCGTTTGAATGTACTCGTGGGCGGTTCTAGAAAAATACAATAATAAATATTTACAGCGCTATCGAATCTGGATTCAATAGATTCAATTGAAAAACCACAATAAAAAGATTCAAATATTTAAATTCGGGCCGCAATTGTGACGCAGAACTGTAGATCATAATACATGACGTCGCAACTTGGATGTAAAACCTTTGGCAGAGGGCTCAGACCCCTGCAACATCCAATCCGCCTGTAACTAGCTACAAAGCGACATTCAATTGTCTCCATGGTATGGCCGAGCGGCTTAGGTATCATGTGAGTGTGACAAGGAAAAAACACATGGAATCGCCGTCATTTATTCAGCGCCAAGTTACCAAACTTAGTTTTCTCTTAGGAAATTTCACGGATCTAATCACGAATTTTCGAATGAACAACATTCCAGGTAAACATCCTTACGCTGGACAATGAATTTCTGAGTTTTTGGTTATTTATGCGTTACTAATTTACCAGGTAAAACTCTCTGTGTAATCATTAGTATTCGACAATGTCAATATCAAACCAAGTATCAAGGTCAGAGAGATAATTAGACATGAATGACGTTTGAATTCTGTATCAATTAGAAACAATTATTATTTTTGTTACTTACGCGGTTATCGTGTAATGAAACGATACAGTCGTATTGTGATAGGAAAAAATATATCAGTGACATCTTTGTTTCAAACAAAAAAAAAAGGCGATGTTGTAAAATGCTAAATTCCAGGGATGAATTTCCACACTTACCGATACACCAGGTATCGGTGTATCACCTCGGCAACCTCGTGCATTTCGATGTACATGCAGACGAGCTGCGGCAGATAAAAATCCACTTCCTGATCGTTGAACGTGAATAGTTTGTTGACGATGTAGCAGAGTACCTGAAAACGTCCTCAAATCAGACGGAAGTACCACTAAATGGGAGCACTTACTCCCGGCTCTTTGCTGTTGAACAAATAATGCATGGCCATGGACACGTCGAAGACTTTGCTCTCCAACAATCTCAGCATTCCCGAACTCTTCGGAGGGGGCCGTTGCCCGTCCTCCTCCTTACAATCACTCTCATCACTTTCACTACTATTTACACTTATAGTACACGTAAGACTGTCTCTAGTCCTCGGGGAACCTGCGGATTTATTTTGGCACTTCGGTACTGGTTTGTCTAAGTCATCTAAGCTTTCGCGGCTCTCGTTGGACAGGTGCTCCACGCTGGATTCCCTCGTGGTGTCGCTGGTGTCCGAACCGCAAATAATGCCGCTGTCGTCCGAGCCGAGGGACGCCAGTTCGTCTCGTTGTTTGGCCGAGGAATTCTGCGAAATCGTTTTATGACAGTCAAAAGTGATTTAATCAAAATAGGACTCACCTGATGTCGGACGCTGTCGCATAAAGTGGTGACAGCCACATTCTCGCATTCAGGGCTAGGAGTGACGTCCACCTCGGGAATTTTCTGGAGGGCTGAGTCTAGGGACCTATTCCGGTGGTGGAGGGTGAGGTGGGAAGCGGGACCGGCGGTCAGTTGAGCCACGGGGGGCAGCAAGATACCCATGGACCTGTAACGGTGTTGAAAAATCGCAATTTCAGTTAAATGACTTCAATAGAAATATACCCTTATTGCGCTAGAGGACTATAATAAAAATTTGGAACGCAACTGTGTGAAGCATATGATTGTTGCCCTGCACGGGCAACGTAAAGACACTGCCACCCACGTTCCAATATACAAATTCATCCACAAACTTGTTGCAATGCTTATTTTGCATGTTCTTTTTCTTAGCCGCGGACGTAGATGGTCCTGAACCTCAAAACAAACAATACCCCATTGATTGTCTTAACAATTACAATCAACAAATCTCCAAACTTAAACAGCTTTCTCTCTCTGCACCGAAAAAAACCCACATATGCCTATACATTTCACTGTTTCATGAAAGAGAAACCTTTGTGGTTTGTCAGCCAGTCACACATACACATTGAATGAAAGACTAAAAATCAACATGTCTCAGTTCGAGCACCCTAAATGTCTCTTATTTTCGTGTGTTCTATTTAAAAACGCCGACACGCCCATGGAGTATCCTGAGGGCGTTCAACTTCATTTTTATTTATTGGTACTTTACACTTCGGCGATTCTGGTGCATTAAGTGAGCAATGCACCGGCTATGTGTGTGCGCTCCATTTTAGTTCCCATGACCTTCTTTCACCAGTATGTGCCCTAGACTGGAACTGATTTAAGTGTAAGTACACAGGATGTCCCTTAAGTCATGTAATTTCGACGAATCGACTATACCACGCTGGCAATTTTAATTTAACACTAAACACCCGGCCGTTTCATTTCCATTTACGCACCACAGACATTTTCTGCATTCCATTTAATTAATATGGCGTTGGCGCGCATTCCATCACTATCGCCAACCGTGATAGTTGTGTGTAAATTCTCGATGCAGGACTACTGAACGGACCTCTGGACAATTTTTATTGCGCTAATTAGTCCGTGTAGTCCTCCGCGGTTTCATCTATCAGAGAAAGTGTTACAAAGGCATTACATCTGGTTAAACAATCCCCTCAAAACTAACGAGGCCATCGGTAATTAATATCACAATAAGATTTTATTGTCTAAACAAACGCATTGTGCCTGGCTAAAATTGAATGTGTCCACTGGAGATGTTCTCCCTTTCTCTGAAGGAAGTAAAAGCTTAACGCATCTGATTAAGCTTTTATATTGCCGTCGAGATGTAATTTGGTATGCGAGGCTCTTTAGAGCACCAATGGATCGGATTAATTTGTTGCGAAGTCCGGCCTAGATAAGCTCAAACTGATGGGCAAATTGTTAATACTACAGCACTGATAATTGCTATAGTTTTCGCAATGCGCAACGCTCAACAATACCAACAGAATATTTTTTTCCTAATAACGAGACTGTCCGGTCTAAGGAAACGTGCGCATCTGGCTTGGGAATTGACTCACGTAATGCACACACCTAATGTTTATAAATTAGACTTTGTTTTATTTCTGTATTTAAAATAAGGAAGCGGCCGGACAGGTGCCATAAATCTGTTCCTATTCGGATTTATCGTATTATCAAAAACAGTTCATTCCTGACAGAATGGCGACGGAAGTTGGCGCTTTTCTGAGCACGATACGCGAATAATCGAAAATTAGCCACAGAAAACACCGTTCTCGAATACCGTGGCGAAAACAAAATTCCCGCTGGCTAAGAAAGTCCACTTGACGGTAACGATACATACACCACAAACAGACGAGACCATGCGAAGCGACCAAAACGAAAATAAATGTACTTGAGTGTAACAAATTTAAGTTTGTAGTGTCTGTTTTGCCGATTTTGTGAATCATCCGCTCATTTTTATGAACCAGACTCATTCAAAAAGCTTCCAATGTGACTTTTTCTCCCGGCGATTTCGATCAGTTTTTGAGTTCCGACCGAGACCCGTTATTAACAATAATCGAGCTGATAACACTTTACGTCAATAAGGACTAATTGCAAGGTTTGAAAAATACGCAGAAAACTGTATCAAAGAACGGGCAGGAAATTGCAGCGATGGTACCTAGTACCAGCAGCTTTCTACGGCGTTGCAGGTCTACTTTCATTCAGCCTGCCGAGACGAAAAGTGAAAATTTGTTTTGTACAAATCACAATTTAAATTTTAGATTTGCAGGAAAATTATGACAAAACTCGCGTTTTCGATAACTGTCGAGGTGTAACTATAAACAACATAACAAATGATAGACTAAAGGGGGCTTTAAATTGATAATTAAGATAACGCTGAATACGTCAATTACGTTAAGCCAACAATGGGAACGACTTTGCTATAATCAACAGGAATTTTTGCCTCTTAACAGATATACAGAGGAATTCTACGTTGTAGGCGCAGTTGCAGAACAATATAATTCATATTCTTGGGCAAACTGCGTAACCCATGATTCCGCTAGCAAACCAACGTAAGAGAATACTGCGAAGAATCCCAGCTCGTTCATAGAACGACAATCGCCTATTTATTACTAGAAAACCCAGGCAGATCTGCATCTAATTGCATGAGCCGGCAGATAATTGCAAAACGAATTGCTGACGCAAAAAATAGCTTGAAAAAATAAAAGAGGAAGTTGCATTCAGCTGCAATCAAATCAATCGATACTAATAAGGTCAAATCGTCCTTGGGATTGGGAATTCATCTCAAAAGGTTTTCAATTAGCTAAATGCGACATTCATCGGTTTAACGAGGCGGTATCACCGCTTTCCTGCCTCGTCTCAGCACCAATAAGTGTGCCTAATTTCGGGACAGAACCAAACTACTGGCAACGGCGCGGTATCTTCTTAACGCTTAAGGGAGGCCATTGAAATCCTTAGTTGTAGGTGCAGCGGGGTTGCCAGATTGGGAAAAAAGTTCAGGCAGACAAAGCTCACTGTTATAAATAAGACCGCCAGAAATTCAGACGGGACCATTAAGCTTTTCATAAAAAGGCTGTATCAAAGGGGACCGTTACTATTAAATTATCGTGGCATGCGGGTCCCCTGTTTCAAACCTATTTTGATTTATGTTTATATGTTAAGGCTTTGTGCGGCCAATAGAAGCAAAAGCCCGCATTCTGAAGAGAGTCGCAAGAGATTCATGAACGTGTATAGAAAGCAAATCAACATACTGAAACACGTGTTCACGCATTGGGTATAGAAGATTAGAGGTGCAACAGAACGGGAACCTACGAGAAACGTTTCTCTCTTAAGCCGATTTGTCTGGAAGGAATTCTTTTAGGTTCAAAAGCGGAACATCGAACTTACAATGCAACACGACCGTCTAATTCATGTTCTATGTGAGAAAACAGTGACTAATTAATTTTATCTCAAATGAGGTCACAAACTGGTCAGATGATCCCTGCATGCAAACCTTGAAGGCGACGTGGGTAGCACCTTCTCCCTTCACGTCTTATATCATTGAAACAATTCTCCATTAAACGCCACATCTTACCTGAAATCCAAGCTCAAATTCCTCTGATGATTACTGAGTCTTCCCCGGTTTCCTTGTGGTCCACTAACAGCAGCCCCCTTCCCATGCACTGCAGGCACTGCATCCCTGTAGCCCCCGATTTTGGGCCTCCTCAACACCGGCTGAGGGAACGTCGTCCCAGTACTCATTGCGGACCCTCAACTACCTCCCGCCCTCCTCAATCATTGTCTTGTGCTCTGCGTTGTATATCGCAACCGCCATGAGGCTCGTAGATGGATCGAGGGATCTGAGAAATTCATACATTCATTGATTGTTTTGAACGTGTCGAGTGTTAATTTAATCGAGGTGCGCACTAAGAAGGCTCAAAGTGGATTTGATTGAAACCCTTGAACCAAATCTTGGATTGGCTATGTTTGGAATATTTTCCACTTACAGGCTGATAAGGTCAGAGTATGAGTAAGTGCCAGAAATTGGTGTAGTGATTGGCAGGGCTTTTACGGGCAGTGATATAATACACATAAATAAACAAAAGCGTGATATTTCGGATGCAAATTGATGCTAGTGAGAAGCCAATTAACGCTGGTTTTAGCCTGGACTACCTTGTAAATTAGAATGTGGCCTTGTCATAACAACCAGTTTCCAGTACCTGTTACCGATACTGACAATATGGTTTGGATGCTGAATGGGAATTATGTTCGGTTTCATCTTGAAAATTACCTAATGCTCTGGATGAAGAAAGGCCAAGAGCGGCACAAAAAACTATATTCAAAGCCTATTTAAAACGGGAACTGAGTTTTCTGAAAAGGAGCAGGAGCTTAAAACCTAATTAATTATTTTTAATAAAGAAAAAGGTGCAAAACGACTGCTTTTTATGTTTTAAATTATTGCTGCTAATTTCTTCAAGAAAGGCTTAAGCCGGCTGGGGCATTACAAGGGCAAATAATACAAAACAATAATAAAATTAATTTTACTCATATGCGCCAATGCGAAACAAAAAATAAGCCCTTAAATTTGGGGTATCCTTCATGTAACCCAAGGAAATCCAGTATTTTTTACTTTAATTTTTAGAATGGCTATGTATTAGAAGGGACTACACTTATGATAAATAAATTTAAACCACGAAGCATTTTAGGTGATAAGGACTGAAAACATCTCCACAAAAACACTAGGCAAACGCCATTTAAAGTGCAGGAATCTATTTACTAAATTATTTGCAGTTAAAAACTTTTCAAAATTCAAACTATTGAATAATAAGGAGCAAAGGGAAGAGAGTACCAAACAAAAAAAATACACCGCATATCCTGGATATCTAATATAGACTAAGTTTTTCTCTCGTTAAAAATAAAAAAATCTAATGATTTGAAAGTGAACCCTTTGGGAACTCTCATGCTTAAAACCCCTAAAGCAATTAGTACATTGTAGTAGCAACAAAAGAACGACATTCTCGGGAGGAAACCCAATTCTCAAATTGGAGCTCTATTTGACATAATACTGTCTAACCTCAGCTTAAGCCTTATGGTGGAGGAAAATTGTCCCTAAGAGAAACAGAACCTAACACAACTCTTCAATTACAGATAAATCTTATTTAGGGTATGTTGCGACTTAGAGATGAAATTAGAATTGTTGTTCTAACTCATTCTAGAACATGGTTAAGGCATTTAACCCCCCATTCAACCCTCTTTTACTCTCCTCAGGTCCCTGCCTCATCTGAAAGGGTCATTCCCCTTGAGTACTTCAGGTAAATTCTCCAAACTCCAGTTAACAAATGTTTTAAGTACTGGTTAGATAAATAACCAAGAATCAGGGTTTAAAATAAACATGATTCCTTTAGAATCTGATTAAGCAATTAATCTGAGAAATAGCATTAGGAACTTTAAGTCATATGGACAAAAAGGGGTAAAGTTCAGAACAAGAAATTTTAAAAATAAGGTATAACCAGTTGAATTGATCCTGATGAATGTCAAGCTCCGTTAAAGTTTCGTATAAGGCTCAATAAGGAACTCAAATGATGCTCTACAGAAACTACATGAGGAGCTCAAACAACGGTCAAGGCTTCACTAAAACTACAAATAAATACAAAACCAAGACAAAGGCAGGAAAAGACAAGTAAAAAAAAATCTTATTGTATATTCAAAAGTCTACAACAGCAATCCCAAATAGGCCTGTTTGCTATGCAAGGGTGTGCCAAAAAACCCCAATCAACCCCACAAAAGCAGAGCTACCCTAATACCCCAAACGCACCTTACTTCTCGTGGTCAAAACCATCCACACTTGTTTCGAAAATATGGAAAATTACTAAAATAAGCGTATAATTAACTTTCTATATGTCGAGCTTTGGGATCCTTGAAAAAAATACAGTCGGAACGTCACAATACCTTCCAAATGTTGCGGTTTTTAGCGCGACCAACGATGGGGCGAACACTGATTTATGTGAACAAACAATAAAGACACTAATACGTCGATTTCCTATTTAGTTTTAGGGGATTATGCGAACAATGTCAGATGAATAAACACGGAAACATTCTACGAACGCGGTAAGACGCCATGTTGTGACATGGAGACCGACAGGCTGCGACTGCAACGCCCCGAGTGGATGGAAATTGGAAATAAACTGGGACAAGCGACATTGCCATATTGTACAATTATTATTGATATATGCATCTTTTTTTCCTTAGCTTCACAGAGATTATTTGGTTTTTTTATTATTTTATCAAAAACTTTTTCGTTTTTTAATGTAGTTAAAGGAAGTTTTAAAAATATGAAATTTAATTGTATGATATGCAATTGTAGAAATAAAACCAATAAAAAGGAAGGGCTCGGAAATTTTTAACAAAAAACGTGGCAATGTTGCAAATTTCTGATTCATGTAATTTACATTACGAGAGCTAATTGAAAAGTAGTTAAATAGTGTATTACGGGGGAAGTGGAATTTTAAGCAATTATTTAGAGGGTTCTTCATCAATTCAAGATTAATTTGTAAGTCTTTATATTGAAACTGCATATTAGGTACGGAAATATCTTTCTCTTTAAATTATGGATAATTTTACTAATAACCTAATAAAAGCTAAGTTCTTCGGCATCAAAAAACACAGGTACTTATTCTCGCTAAAAATCTGAAATGGAATAAGCAACACGCCCGGAAACGCCATGACTGGAACCGAACAATGGCCGATAACAGAATGGGAAATGGGCTAAAAATGTAGAGCTGATGCCAGATAAAATAGTTCAAGGCGCCATTTAACAGACCACCTTGAACTGCGGATTTATTTTTAAAATAAAAAAATCCTGCAATTATTCCGCCTTGAAAACATTATGAACGCACATCAGACTCATTACCTACCTAAAGATGCAAGAGAACATGAGTTAATGTCAAATCTTGGAAGCAATTACATACTTTAACAATATGCTTACAAACTTAGCTCCCTAGTTCAAGCAGGTTTGGCAGGGTCAGTGTGATTTGCACAAATTATATTTTCATACACAAATAAACGATACAATTTTAAACGATTTTCCGGTATCTCAGACAACCAAAAGCATCGATCTATTGATAATTAGTCATATGAGTGAACATACGCATTTCTATCACCCCATGATAAGTCAACCCCAGAACAGCACTTCTCCGATGCTGATAGATATAGTTGAAATTGTTTAGACATCGCACGTGATACACCGTAATGGGGTGGTTCGTATTTTTAGTACGAGCGGAGTAATTGATTACAGGCACTAGTTTGGCTGTAGTATTCCTTGTTCACCCCGGTTGCATTATTTAGAAGGAAAAATTTACGTGAAGCGTTTATCACGTGTTTTCATCGGACTATCAAGGGTTTACATCTCCTTTATCCGCTACCAATAATTCATAAAAGGTTCATCCTACGAAAACTAAACTTTTCCGCTATGAATTGTATAAAAAAAAATTTACGTAAATGTATCTACTAATAGGTTTGTTGCGTACAGCCGCATCGTAATGGAAAGAAAACCAAATGTGTTAGCAGTGCGAACTAATGTAGGTAATTAAAATTCCATATCTAATTAAATTTAGGTCAGTTATAACAAATCATCTCGGTAACGAGCTGAAATTTTAAACATTCAGGGTAATGGTGTTTAGGTCTCCTATTAATTACTACGTGAGTGTGAGCGTTTCAGTAAGAAAGTTGCTGTTTTTTGGAGAGTTTTGGAGAGTTTTGGTTGAGCACAGGACTTTCCATTAATACATGGGCACGGTGAATGCCCCCAGAACAATTTCAACATTGCTGACTATAATGGTTTTAAGTAATTTCATTATAACACTGGTTGGTTTCATTACGAAGTGCTTAGTACAATTACGACGGTTTCTGTTAATTAGTGGAAGCCATACTATGCATATGCATAAATGGAAATTAAGCTAATTATGCTCTATTAGGTTCTCGGCTATTTTTTAAAAGTGGGAGTGTGGGTTTTCCGGTAACATGGCTCTGATTCACTTAGTTGTGACGAATACTCCCTTACAGGACAAACTTATCGATTAAACATGTGCCTTAAACAAATCTGCAATTTCATCAGTCGAACCAACTACATTCAACGTGTTTCCTTTTCGATCTCTTTACCACAAATTAAGGGCTGATGGCTGCTAAAACTGAAGAAGAAAGGACGGTGCTCGATCCCGATCATCCGCTCCTAAAGCGGTTTCAAGAGGCTTTAAAAGAGAACTACTTGTCCCAAATCAATAGATTGAAAAACGAAATCTTCGAATACGAAGCCGAGACCAAGAAGAAAAGTGATGAAAAGGGTCAGTTAGGGGTTCAAGTGTACGAACTCCAGCAAATCGTTTGCAGGCAACAGAAAACCCTTGACGAATTGGTGAATGAAGTTCAAACAATATCTGCAGCACGACAGGAAATTGAAAATCAGCTGCAAGAAGACAAAGGAAGGTATAAGGAGTTGAGGGAAAGGCTTATTGCTGCTGAAAGGTCGAAATTGGAGCTGCAAAACGAAATCAATTCAGTAAATTTGTTGATCAACCAAGTAAGTATTAGTTAGATCCGCTGTTCATGTAAAGTCACTAATTTTGACTTATCTTGAGGTGTCTCAATGGGAGTCGAGGATCGAGTCCAACATCACAGTTAATCAAAGAATTGCCGAAAAAACCCGAAAAGACAATTTGAGACTCTCGGAAGAAAAGCGCCAACAAGACGCTCAAATTTACAAAATTATGCATTTAATTTGGAACTTAGAGGCCGAAGTTGAGACGATTAACATGCAGATTATATTAAAAGGTACTGTCGATGGCCACAGAAAATCCCTTTTCTATCGAATAAATATTCATTCCAGAGACGGAACGGGAAGAATTGAAGCAAACAGTGGCTTTAGGCAATACTAATTTGGAGGCCCTTCAAGCGGAATATCGTTGTTTGATACATTCCTGGAATTCAGTGGTGGTGGCAATTGGGAGTAGAGATCGCATAATTCAGTGCTTGAGGACAGAGGAAATGAAGGTGCACGAAAAGATTAAAAGCGCCGTATGCGAAATTAATCGAGTGAAGAAGCTGACCAGAAAAGAAATGAACGAGAATCAGCGATTACTGATGACCAAAAAAAGGACGGAGGCAAACCTCAACTGTGACAAGTTGCAGCTAAATGAGGAGATGAAGAAGTATAATGAATATGCGAGAAACATCGGGGAAATGCAAGTGGTTATTGGTAAGCTTGATTGTGAGTTTTAAAGTTCATATCTATGACAATTTCTTGCAGACCAAACTGATAGAGACATTGTGAGAACGAAGGACGAGATCCGTGTGAAGGAGATGCAGCTGAAACGAATCATCAAAGATTTTAATAAAATTTACGCAAGAAAATACGAATTAGAGAAAACTCTCTTGGAAAATTTAGAGAATCAAGCCGTCAACAACTCGGTAATTAAACTGCGTTTTTTCAAATCTTCGAAAAATTACTGAGATGTGTTTTTAGGTCGCTGATAACTTATACCGGAACTTGAGCGCAGAAAGGGAAAAACGTAAAGACCTGGAAATCATCATGAACGAAGCCCGAAACAAACAAACCAAATCATTGTTCGAGATCGAGACCCAAAGGTCCCAAAACGAGGAGAATCAAAAGGCGTTGAGCGATATTGAGAAGCAGAAAAATGATTTAGAGGGCGAATCAGAACGTATTCAAATAGAAAAAGACCACCATCAAGTGTTGTTCTGGGAAAAGCAACGTCATATCACAGTCTTAAACAGCAAATACGAGAAAACCCTGGAGAAAATGCAGGTGAAAGTACCGATTTCTCCCCAAGAGCTACGTATGAGCACCCTGGAGAAGCAAGTTCTGGAGACGCAGGACTGCATTAAATTCCTGCAGGCTTTCTGGCTACGTGAGCAGAAAAACTTGTTGCGCGTGTCACAGGAGCGGCAGGAGCAGCTGTACCAGCTCAATCTTCTGAAGAAGCAAAATATGATTTTGATCCAGAAAAATTTGAAAGTCAGCAACGAACTAGAGAACTACAAGAAGCAGGAGGAGCAGGTTTTGCATAAAATCAGCAATTTGCAAAACCAGACGATGGTGCTATGCAATAGTTTATATAAAAAAAGGGATCGAAAAGCCAATTTGGATAAGTCCAATTATCATTTGCAGTCGCAGTACGATGGTAAGTGCAACAGCAGCAATAAAAAACATAGATTATTTTTTTACGCACAGGAAAGCTTAAGGACTCTGAGTTGGAGTGCTTAGAAATCGAGGCAGAAATTGCGGACATCGAAGAGGAAAAGGCAAGTTTAAGCCAGAATTTAATAGAATTAAACAGGGAGGCCCTGGAATGGGAAAAGAAAATTAAACTCACCAGACAAACCAAAGAGGAAATCAGAGGGAACAAGGGTCAGACTAGCGACATCGCCAACATGAAGCAGGAAATACAAAGGATGAATGTTATTTATAGCGGTCTGAAGAAAGCCCAGGAGAAGCTAGTTAAAGACTTAGAGCATTGTGTATCCCGTAGAGATGCTATTTTCATGGTGGCTGAAGCTCGACAGTCTCGCTCCAAAACCAGCGAGCAGAAAATGCGCATCAACTACACGAGGAAGATGGACGATATTCGGAATAAAATTAGGAAAATGGAGGGTGAAATGAAGAACACCAACGACAAATTAACGACGATTTCAAGACAGAGACTGCTCATCGAGCAAGACATCGAGAACAACAAAAACGACATTAATCTTTGCGAAAGCCACCTCAAAACTTTGAAGAAGCAAATTGAAAAGCGCAAAACTAGTAGACAACTCAAGTTTGAACTCTTGGTGATGACGCAGCGCCAATTGAATGTATACAGGGATTTGGTGTTGCATAGAACGCCATTTTTGCACACTAAGAGAGAAAATATGCGAGAGGAACATGCTATTCAAAAGGATTTGAATAACAAGCTTTCCAATGTTGTGATGAACTTAAAGTCGGATTTCCCGAATCATCAACATGAATTTTCGAGACTATACAACACCTTGAAGCTCACTGAGTACACACAGTATCTTGATGCTTAGGGTTACCAATGAAAACTAAATGTTTTTGATAAAATCTATATTATTGGCAAATAGCATATTCAATAACAGGCGCTTTAGTTGTTGAGTTCATTACTGAATAAGGAAATTTCTCCATACCATTACAGGCAGCCCCTATGGAGCCATTTTTATTGACTGCAATAATACCTCCAAAGAATGTGGGAAATTTTATAGCTATGCGATCAACAGCAACTTGTGCTGCCTCAGTAGGGGTTGCTCCTTGTCGCATTAGTTCCACCGCTAAAAAGCTGTTCTAAAATTTAGTGAAATTCTTCTAAATAGTTTTGAGAACACACCTGGGAAGGAAGCGCATCATAACGTCGCCATCTCCAGTGGCTGTGGCTGCTCCTACTTCTGCATCTGCATAAGCTCCCGCACCAGGAATTGGAGAATCTCCCACGCGCCTATTAATCAAAGAGTTATTTAGGATTTTTTCTGATAAAATGACCAATACCCTGGGATTTTATGGTTAGCCCCATTTGTTGAAGTTCCAGCTACTATGTGACTCTCACTATTGATCACAATCATTCCAATTGTGTCATGATTTTCAGTGTTAAAGACACCAAATTCCTCAGTGCGCACCTCATTGGTTAACAGAGGATCACTAAATCTATGTCTCAATGAACATTTACTGTTCTCTCCCTTTGGGACATATGGACCACAGCTTGTTGTGGAGTCAGGAATCACATTCTAAAACACCTTTGATTTTAGATAGTGTTATGCAGTAATTCTAAAACTTACACTCCAAAAGTTTGGCTGGCAATTTGTATTCTTCCACTTGTTGTAAAGTTCTTTAGAGTAATTGGTTTCTAAGGATTCATTAGGAAAGCCTAATTTATGAGCAAAATCTCCAGCAAGGGACCCTACTAAAAAGGAATGATCAGTGTTTTCAAGAACCCTCCTTGCAACCCCGATGGCATCTTTTACATTCCTTATGCCTCCCACAGCTCCCATATTCATTGTATTTCTGAAAGTAAGTTATATTTATTGGGTCTTAATTTTTTTTAAAGATTACCCATCAAAAATTAGAGCATCAAGAGTGGTTTCTCCTTCTTCATCGGGGCTTCCGCCATAACCCACAGTAAAGTCACATTGTAAACTTTGACAGGTGCGACATCCCTCAATTAAGGCATCAATGGCCTGATTTGAGTTCTGAAGTGTGGTCCAGGCATTTTGGGTGGCCTTTATAAACGCCCAGGTATTGACTACCACAGGAAACCCTGCTTGACAAGTTGAAATTAATAAAAAAACTGTGAATGTAAAAAGAAACATTTTATCAAACTGGGTAAAAATCTACAATAAAAAGTTGTGACAATGAACTATAAATTGACGATTTTTCTCAGTTTTTCCGTCATAAGTAGAAATTGTAGCTTCGCTCAGATTGAATATCATAGAATTTTATCTTTATTATTCATTAATACGTCCATACAGTACTTGCGTTAATACTTTAATTAACGATATTTGATTTATAATTATTATGATTATTTAATTTATTTGAAGGTGACATGTAAATAAAAACAAACCATGAAATCAGGGATGACAGGAAAGGAGAAAAAGAAATATACTCGATTTTTTTATTTCGTAAAGGACACGTCTTATCCTACTTTAATACTATTAGAGAAACAAAGTCAACAATATATTGCATTTGTACCGTCTCATCAATGAAATTAAATTTGACCTTGGCGATATCTTAAGGGATAAACAAAAAAGATATAACCTCAAATTCCTGATGTTGAATTTTATAATATTATTAATAAAAATGAAATATGCAAATTTAACTGCTGTAAATTTAATGTGTACGTAGGATGATAAAAATGGATGATACATTGAAAAATTGGTCAAAATTTGCTAAAATTTACGACCCAACAAAATGCGCCTCCATTGATGGAACTGACTGTGAGCCTCATGATAGAGCTGTAGTCCGTGCCATTAACAGCGAATACAGACCCAACAGATTTGTTAAAGGTACAATGGACCCAATATTTTAATGTAGCATATTCAAATTATTTCTTCAGGGCGACCAGAATGCACAATATTTGTCAGTCGTCTCAACCACAATACAACCAAAGAAACCATCAAAGAATTATTTTCAAAGTATGGAAAATTAAAGAGATTCAGACTAGTAAAAGATATTGTGACAGGCATGCCTAAAGGGTATGCTTTTGTTGAGTATGAAGAAGAGAATGGGGCAGAAGATGCTTACAGACTTGCCAATAAAAATGTGGTTGATGGAAATGCCATTTTTGTGGACTTCGAATGTGAAAGGTAAGTGAAGAATATTTTTTAAAAGAAATTAGGTATTCAGAGCCTTAAAAGGCAGATCATTAAAAAAATGTAGTAGATACCAATCATTTAAAATATCTTAATTATTCCAGAGATTTGTGGAATAAAGACCCATCCTAAAGACATATTTTTCAGGTTACTAAAAGGTTGGAAACCGAGGAGGCTTGGTGGAGGATTTGGGGGTAAAAAAGAATCGGGGCAATTGCGATTTGGAGGACGCGATCGACCATTTAAAAAGCCAATAGCTTTAGAACTAAAGGAACAGGAAGAAAGAAGACAGAAGGAGAGGGAAAGGCGAAGTAAGGAGGAGGAGCGACGTCGCAGGGGCAAAAGCCGAGATAATCATAGACATGCTTTATCTGCAAGTAAAGATCATACCAATTCTCCTGGCAAAACTAAAAAACGAGAGCGTTCAAAATCTAAAGAAAAATCTAATAAACGTCAGTCTCCAAAAAATTCTAAAACTAAGTCACCATCAAGAGAAAATGGTACTTTGCAAGAAGACAAACTGCCACCAAACATTAAGAAACTCAACTCAAACTCACCAATACTGGACAATAAACGAGAGCCCAGAACTGATAGAAAAGGCTCTAGAGAGAAATCTTCAAGAAACGACAGAAAAAGATCTCCAAAATCAACAAGGAAATCAAAAGAATGTTTTAATGATAATAGAACAATAATTAAACGGCGGAGATCACCAATATCACCTCCAAGGAGAAGATTGCAAACGCCACCAAGGAATAATGGTAGATCCCCTTTAAACAAACGTGGCTCTTTCAATGCTAGATCGAGATCTCCTCCAAAGCTCCCTCGACGAAGGCAATCTCCTCTAGTAGATCGAGGAAGAGCGGCCCCTCGGCCTCGATCCCCAGCTTATCGACCTCCTGTAGAGAGAAGGATTCCTCGATCTCCAGATAGAAACAGAAACAGGCCTGAATACTCACCAAAAAGAGAGCGTGCTAGACGGTCACCTGACAAGAGACCTTCTGATGTTCATACAAGAACTTCTAGAGAAAACTATGAGAGTCACAACAACTTTGACCAGTTGACAATACCACCAAATAGTCAACAATATTATAACAGTCTGCAGTATGTCAATTCATATGATAACACTCAAGAATTACATAATTACCATTATCCCGTAAGTGATACGACAACGGTGCAATATGGTATAGATGGTTATGCCACGTATGAATCTCAAAGGAGCACTGAAGGTGCTAGCAATCATCAACAAGGTTCTTTATTGCGCAATTTCGATAGGGAAAAAGGTGGATATTTTGATGGAAATAATCAGCAATTCTCTCATCAAAAACAGGGTTTTAAAGGAGATTATTTGGGAACGCAAAGTTTCCATGATGTAGAGCAATCCTATCAGTCCTCAAGGGGAAAATTGGAGCATACAGATAAACATTATTCTTCGCGATAGTGTGGAGCAAAAAAACGTCCAGTTATGTTAATAACAATGTAATTATTACAGTAAATGTTCTACTATTGCTGTTGCTCTTCTATTCGCTGAGTCCTTGAAACACGTATCCTCAGGTTAGTATTCGGCTGTTGTTGGTAATCGTCGTTCGGCAAATAAGCTCCCACTAATACGATCGAAAATATACCTGTAATTATTATCAATCCTATCGTTGCCGTTACTGTATAAAGATGAGCGTAAACGTATCTAAAAAAGTAAAAAAAAATGGCATTTTGTAATAATATTTAGGAATAGGCGCTCAACTTACCTGAAATACCAGGCAGTCAGCAAAATAAAACTTACTATGGCAAACAAAAAGTTGCCCAAATCCCAATCTATCCCTTGATTATTATTGTTTACATTTACAATATGAGGGAAGTTATTATTTCTGGGAAACTGAGGCCCTGATTCATTGACATTTTCTTGTGCCCTGTCCCCCAAAGTAGGCCTTTTCTGATGAATCAAACAGTGCACCACACAATTATCAAAGAGACCACAATTTTGCAGGCTTTGTTGGTTTTGTTTCAACACATGACCATTAAAAATAAGCTTTACTTCTTTGTTTGAATTTAATTCTCCTTCAAAATGCCTCCTAGAAGTTGGAATTAAATTTTTTTTTTGTAAGTAAACGAAAAAAGACCTCTTAAAATCCCCTAACAGCTCCTCTAGCCGACCATCTACAGCTCTAATATTATCATTAATATATTTAAGTTTGATGGTAATAGTGTTGTCTTCTTGTGAATCTTGAGGCTTCTGAGCCACTTTTGAATCTGTTACAAATGAAGTTTGAGGTGTCTCAACAGCACCCACAAAGTGGGCAATTCTCCTTTGCCTCAACTGACTCTGAGCATCTGCATCCATGGTTTCAATAATATCAGTTTCTTCCATGTCTGAAGTTTGCACTTGCAATGATGATTCTGTGTTAACACTACTACTGTCATCTGACTCTTCAGGAGGATGAGTCTCACATATGTTAGATACAGATGGATTTTCGTTTGGCGATTCTGTAGTGGTGGTCTGAGTGGCTGTCTCTGGAGCTTCTTCTGTGATTTCTGTTTGGACAGATGTAGAGCTATTTGCAGCACTTCCTATGGAGATGCATTTTTGATATGCAAATGATGATGTTTAATAGCGTTTTCGGCTTATTGCTCCTAATTGATTCTGTCATTGCTTCATGAATAATCTGTGTTACACTGCTGTATAACAATTTTTCAATCAGGTGAGTGTATTTGAAACTAGATTTGAGAGCAATTTTTCTGAAAGTTAAAAACACAACTCAAATTATTGCATGATGACTCATTAAATTTAAACACATTAATTGCCCATCAAGATATCTCAGATGGCCCCTAAGCAGTAAGTCGAAAACGCTATAAGACATACCCTCTGTTATTGTAATTGACTCAGTATAATTTGTCAATCGTCTGGGTGGGACCCGGACACGTAGTATGGACCTTCCAGAATGTCTCCGACGATCTAAAAGTAAGACAGTTCGAACCTGTCTTGGGTCAGTAGTGCTAGTTGACCACCAAGCAATGTAGGCTGAAAGTTTTGGTGGCAAAAGAGTCCTGCTTCTGGTGCCTATCTAGTGAGTATATACACACACTCACCAACAACTGCTGCAAACAGAATAAGAAAGAACTGGGTAACCTCGTCTCCAATGCCTTCAATCAGTGACATTGTCGTAGGAAAAATTTGGACTCATTTATGAACTAAATGAGAATATCAGAAGGCTGAAAAGGGGATGCGCCTTAAAGGGATCAAAAAAATGTATGGGGTGTCATGTATCAATTTAGGATTTTAATTTAGTTACTTACAAGATAAATTAACAGTTAAATGTGGTACTTTTTTTATGGGAAAAAATGCAACTTCTGAATAGGAGAGTTTTAATACTTTATATAAATATTTGAGAACACTTTGACAATGTCAAAAACAAATCAAATGTGATGCATATCTGTCCCACTTTACCAAATAGCAGTAGAATGAAATGAGATTAGTAGTACTGATCAATACATCAAGAAATTAATAAGAAATGGCCACTGGGTGTTCAATCAGTAAAACAATAGGGTTACGGTAAACGATTTTCTTTTAATAACCATGAAATCCTAGAATACTTCGTAATTATCAACAAAAATCGTTTTTAAAATAACCATTTATTTCACTTAGTCTATTACAAATTACATGACGTGAAAGGGTTCCTAACTATCAATTCTATAAAAATAGAAGCAATATTATCAATTGTTCAAAAAGATTGGGCGGCCATGTCATCAGCGCAAATCCCCAACATAGCTAAATCGTCATCTGGAGGCAACGGCGGGGGTTCTAACGGAGGATGCATGGCTGTATCATACCCTGGCGATTGATACGCAGGATAATATGCATTCTCAATTTCTGCGGAGTGATTGTTATGGCCGACCTAAATATAAACGATCAACAAATTACTAAAACGCAATTACAAACATAAAACTTACATAATTATTTTCAAGTAAAGGTTCCTCAACTGGGGCAGGAATCGCTGGTGGTGGTGGAGGAGGAGGAGGTGGTTGTGCAACTTCTTTTTTCTTCGGCGGGTTAACTTCCCTGGGAGGGGGAACCGGCATGATTTGTTCCACTGCAGTGGGTTCAGGGGGTGCTGAAATCGGTGGAATGGACGACAACACAGGAAAACATACTACATCCGGCCTGGGGATGTAGGCTTTGGCCAAATTTCCAGTTTCGAATCTTGTCTTTCTCCGCGGTTCGTATTCTTCCAGTTTAATCTCTTTCTCTTTCTCGCCTTTATCCACTCTCTTCTTGAACAACGGCATCCTGCCGATGAAGGGTAGCTTTTTGTAACTTGGAGGACCTGGCGGCTTCTTCCTCGAGGAATCCCCGCGGTCTCTCGGCTCGGGAGAGTCGGCTTTGGTGCTTTTGCGAGGCCTACAAATAATCTTCCAAATAAAAGTGAATTTTAAAATAATTAAACAGACCTAAATTGAGGAGACTCAGCTCTAGAGTTCTTCCTGTGGTCATCTCTATGGGAGCTTTTCGCTCTATGGTTGCGGCCATCTTCCTCCTCGCTCGACCTGCGTTTACGAGTGTGCTCCTTTGCAGTTTTAAATCGGACATGGCTTCGATCTTTATCAAGCACACGATTCATTTCTTCCTCTTTACGTTTCCTTTCCTTTTCGGCCTTTTCCGCTACGTCCTGCTCCTGCCGGCGCTTTTTATCATACAACTCCTGTTCTTCCCTTTCCTTCTCTTTGCGCCGCTTCTCCACTTCCATTATCTTAGCTTTCTCCATTTCTTGTTTGGCCTTCATTCGGTCTTTCAAACTTTCCAGTAAATTCTTCTCAGTTTCCGGCACAGGATTCGAGATGGTCATCCATTGATTGATCACCTCGTCTTCAGTTGATTTCTCCTTTTGGTCCTCCTTTTTGCGCACATCTTGCATTAGCTTTTCTAGTATTGACCATTTAGTCATGTCCTCGTCCATGATGGATTTGACCTAAGATTTGAGATTAAAAGGCAATTTAATGGTGGTTTCAGAATCGTTCACCTGTTGCATATTGCGCATGGCTACTCTTATGCTTTTCGCCTTGTCCTCTCCTTTTTCAGTCTCCTCCCCTGAACTACTGTCTGAACTACTGGAGCTGCTACTCGATGAATCGCTGGACACTTCCTTCTTCTTCTTCTTTTTCGACCGCTTTTTCTTTTTTTTCTCCTTGAGAAAACTCTCATCCGAAGAACGCCTGCGGTGACGTTTCTTAGTTGGTTGCTTGTCAGAATCTGTGGAATCGGCCCCCTGTTTTCCACTGCGACTCATCGCAATTTCACGATCTTTCAACCATTCTGTTTCCCAGTGTGGATTTTGCTTTACGAAATTCTGGAATATGTCAACTCACATTATAACCCATAAAATTCGGAGCCTGAGACAGCAAAGGATTGAAACGCACTTTTGAAAGAAGAAATTAGCTTTTCCTCTCAAATAATCAATAGAAAACTATTTCTGCATTAACATATACTTACCTCGTAATTTTGGAAATGCGTTTGGGATTTTAGATGGTGCGATGCACAATGTAAATCTCCAATCCAAATGTCGCATAGTTTGCAATACCACGATGGGGCCGAAATGAAGAATTGAAGACCTAAGTGAAAAATTAAAGCTCTTTTATACATTCATAATGCAGGCGGCTTTTTTTCATTTTATTCGAGATAAGTTCGCGTCAAGACTCCTAGTTTATGGGCTCCTTCCTTACCTTTAATGGGGACTCTTTTCTTAGGCGCGTCATCGTAGCTTCTCATCAAAGGTTCCATGGGCAGTTTGTGCCACGGGGTGGTATCCACTTCATTTTCTTTGGCCTGGTCCTGGTGTCGTTCGCTTTGCAGGTGTTGCAAAAACTCCTTGGCTGTGTCTGGAAATTTGTCACAGGCCCGGCACCAATGCATGCCAGTATCATAGTACACGTAACAGTGCCTGAAAGAAAAATTCAACAAATAGAGCTATTATGTAAATAAACATTCAATGCTGATACTTCTGTGTTCATCTGAAAACGAGGCGGCTCTACCGAAAGGAAAATAAACACTCAACCAGGCCAAACACTATTTATTATCAATTATGAACAAGATTTCCTTAATAAAACTATGTATAAATATGCCACCATACCTTTCAGAATCAGAGTCCCTCTCGGTTTTATCTTTACCCGAGCGAGAGTAATTGGGAGAACTAGATCGCTCCCTAGGTTCAGTTTTAGGTGTGTGAGACCCAGCTTCAGGTTTTGAATCCTGTTGCTCGAGCTCCGCTTCTAAATCCATAGCCTTCTTGCCATCTTTTATAATGCTGGACAGCATTTCAATGACATTCAGAATGGCTTTAAGTTTACTGTTAATTTCATCCTAAAACGGATAATAACGTCAAGTTCTAATATACACCTTAACTGAAAGAAAAACGTTACCTGAAGTCTCTCATTCTCCTTGAGCACATAGCGCAGTTCCTTCTCGGATTTTTCATTACCGGCCAATCCCTGCTTTTGCAGTTTCAACTCTTCCATTTCGCGCCGCAGCACCATCGCCTTTTTCACATAATCCTCCCTCTGTTTCGTCAATGTGGCTTTCTGCTGCTGGATTTCTTGCACAACTAAAAGAAAACACTCTTTCAGATTGGGTCCCTGCAAAACTTGTAACATATAACAACTTTATTCTAATATACTCCTGATAAATACGGGACATTTTATCAATCAGAGTGGGTCCCTCCATCAAATGGCTTTTATCCATGACAAACCCTACGAAAAGAGGCAGTTAAAATGGCGGGTCAACACTTAGTATAAAAGTAATGTAGTTAGTTAGGATCTAAATACAAACCCTGGTTTTTGTAGTCCCGGTTGAGGCCGAATTTGATGGATTCTGCTCCCGTTTTTACGCACCATAAGTGAGTTTATTTATGCATTGGGGTGATCAAATTTGAATCAAATGATTTAATTGTGGGCTTAAGAATATGTCTGTGTGCACATGATACCACCAAAGACACCGTTACTTAATACACAGTACTTAATAGTAACTATTATATAATTTATAATACAGGATGTTTCCTTCTTACTTTGTCCTAAGTAGTGTCCTCTTAAAGTTGTGCTGTATGTATAGGAAACACCCTGTATAACTCATTAACTTCTAGGAGCTCAGTAGAAGAATTTAGTCACCTAAACATGTCAATACCACGAAATTCTAAAGATATTTACACTATTATAGCAGAACCAAAACTTGACATTGCTTACCTATAACTAAAAAGGTGATAGTAATTAACATGAAGCTTACCTTCTTTTTTAGGTTCTGTAGGGGGTAAGGGAGGCTGTGGTGGGTAAGCTTGCATTCCTGGAACTTGGGACCAATCGGTTTGCTGCTGATATGCATCTCCTGGAGGTTGGTGCTGTTGGGTCTAGATAGAGAGAGAAAGAGAGAGAGAGAAAGAGTGAGCCCCACCTATCACATACAACAGAAAACTTAAAAGTGAAACGTCATGGCAACCTTAGGATTTAATTCCCTTTTTCATGTGATTATTGTTAATTAAAAGTTTACATGTGTTCTTTAATGGTGCAACAATCTATAATTTAATAATAAGTTTATACACACATACCTGATATCCATAGTAGCCGTAAGGATATGGGTAGGGATAATTGCCATACCCTTGTGGGTAATTGGGAGTTGTCTGAAACAAGGAAAACCAAATGCCAACAACAAAAAAGTAGAATTAATTCTAGTAACTTCTTTTACAATAAATACACTCACATTGTTATACATTTCTTAACCTGGGTCCAAGGCTTGTCTGTGGGGATTCAAGATGAGATGATGGCTGTAGACACAACTTGTAAGGCCTGTTGATAATTAGTCTTGCTGTAATTTATAGAGACAAATCGATTTAATAGCGAATTATTGAAATCAATAAAAGAGACGCCATCCATGGTGTTTGGTGGCGACAAGGATGTCCCTGTCATGCCGGTAATCCTCTTATTCTACACTTTCGGGGGTATTACGCTTTAATGATACTTACTATGCAACCAACAGAGGGTAAATAACCGTGTTGGTGTTGGAAAATTCGGCTTAATATTTAACTATATCAAGCAATAATAACGTGAATTGTTTTAGTTTTTATGAGCCACATTATCCGCCATTTTTAATTTTAATTAATTAGTTGACGTGAATGACTGTCATTGGTGACATGTGAATCCTATTGCACCGCCCTTGGGGAATTTAGGTTAGGAAGAACCAATTTACTTGCGGGTTTCCTGGATTTCACAGCTAAATCTTCGTTAGTCATGCTTAAAAAAATATGAAATATTACCAAATTGATGCATTTTCATGAAGGCATTCATAACAAATACATAATTTCTGGTAAAATAATCAATGACACCACCAAAATTATCAGTTCAATAGCATTCATAAGAACTCATGTATTAAACAAAGAAAGAAATACATGTTTTAATCTATACTACTCAAACACAGAGGGACAAAATTTTGACACTATTGGCGTTTCAGTTGTTTTTTATTTTTATTTATGAACATTTATTATTTTTAATTTAACTATTATTTAATGTAGCCTTTATCCATGATTTTTCCATATAAATAAGTGAGAACAAATACAAATCCACTAAAAACTTAAGAATTAAACTCTCCAATTCTAATATGCAAACTTCTCAAATTACCACTCAGGTAGACTATTCTCAGGTAATTTCAGAACAGCTCATTAAAAGAAAGAAAACGCATCTACTGATTTATATATATGGTTACAGATACCCCCAATTCAACAAAAACGTATAATAGCGTTTGTGAACCATTTTGTCACTAGCACTGTGTCATTTTTGAACAGTTTCTGTCAATTATGTGAATCACGATTTATGGAATTTGAATATAAGACCCAAAAAATTGAAGCTTCATTACTAATTTTGGAAGCTCAGGTGAGATCCTGGACCTTTAGAAAATATGAGAAAACTGTTATTTACAGCTTTCATCTATACAAGGACTAGATGCTCAAGAAACATCCAAAGAGCTAAAAGAATCTTCTCATGAGATAACTGACTGTGAATCTCAAGAAGGACACACATCTGTAGCTGTAGATAATGTAAAGCTAAGCCTAGAAACTTCAAATAGTATGGCGAAAGAGGCAACAGTTAAAAGAGATGATACCCCTCTTGGGGTTAAAGCAAGCGATGATCCCAGGTTTGTGAAGTTTTTTAAAATGCTAAAATTTGGAGTGCAAGAAGAGGCTGTTAAGCTGAAAATGCAGGCCGAAGGAGTTGATGTCTCAGTTTTGAAGTGAGTAAAAAGTTGATGCTTTGATTGTCATTATTTCTTTATTGCAATTCTAGTACTCCCGATTTGGTAATCCCAGAAGAATAAAATTAGTTTAATTATTTAAAGAATTAGGGTTAAAAACACAATAAAGGACATAAAAAAAGTTGGTTGAAACGTTTTATTAACTTAAAAAATTACATAGTAAGGTCTAGAACTGAATCATTTGTCCCTTACGCTTTTTATCTCCTCCAAGCTCAAAATGTTTACACCTTTTAAGGGGAATTTGTTTCCTGTATTTACAGTCTGCACATTCCATTCTCAAGACGATTTTCTTAGTTGTTTTTGCCTATAAAAGCGACAACATAAAGCTCTATACAGACCTAAACATTCCACCACACAAGGAACTGAATGGCAGGGCAAGAAACTAATAGAATTTGCAAACATATCTCACCCTTTCCAAATCAAATGTTTGGCATTCGGTTCATTGAGCGGCTAAATACCTTTGCTCTTTAAAGAGCAGATAATTTAAAGTTGATGCATCCAATGCAACAATGATGCATTTTTTTAAGACAATATTTGCTCATTGTTGAACAAAACTAATATGCGAAACATACCTTTTTACGGAAAATAGGCTTGGTTTGACCACCAAATCCCTGCTGTTTTCGGTCATAACGCCTTCTTCCTTGAGAGGCATGACGTTCCTTTGACTTTTTGTATTGTGTTACTTTATGAAGCTTGTGCACTTTGCACTTCTTGCAAAACGTTCGCCGTTGCTTCGGTACATTTACCTAAAAGCAACTTATTAATTCTCTCTAACAACTGTAATTGAAAAGAACCGTTCTTCTATCAGTCCTTGTAGGTCAACAAAACTTGAAAAGTTTAACATAACCTTTCATGGGGAATTAAAAGTGCACAATCAAAAACAATCTCTAGAAAAACACGTTAAATAAAACATAGATAGGTCTAATCTAATGAAATAATTTCCTGTTGGGTCTAGATTAATGAGATAAACGCAGATTTCCCGTTGTAGATTTCAAACTCACCATTTTTGCTTTTTCCAGGCAAAGAAGGGAAACATGGAAGGTCTTGGGAACGTCAGAACTGCCAATGTCACGTCATTTCAGATTTGTCCTTGATTTCTTAAGTTACGTTAAGAGTATATGTGGTACGTTCAGAGTGTGAGTGTATTTCAGAAAAAATAATATTTCTCGTTTTTTTCTCAATTCTCGTTAGATGATTTCGAAAACTACCAAAAGTCTTGTGAAAAAACTGATTTAATTAGAAGACTGTTGCAGCTTTGTGATATGACTATTTATTTTATATTTTGGTTTACAAATGTCGAACCTTCAGATCGGTAACTACTTCTAGTTTGTATGAAATTATCCGTTAGGGGCCTGCCATTATACTGTTGTGAAAATTCCATGATATTGCTGACGAGCCTGATTTCTTCTAATTATTACATTTCACAATTTTCGCCACAACCGATATCAATATCGGCACAATATTTCCGAAATTCTCTATAGATTATTTCATTATTTTATTATATTTTCTTCAATTCTGCTTTTCTACTTACAATTCATAATGGTGGTAGATTTAATTTGGCCTGCTAACGATATTGTTCGTCATTCTCAATTTCATGTGTTTTTATTTTTATTTCTGAATAATACCATTTTGTGTAAGTGAAAATTTTATCATATTTGATGATAATTTGTTATGTATCTGTTGTAAAACTAATTTACACAATAAATGGTTTCGCGAGAAGCTTTTTCATCCCGCAAATAAGTTTTCTTCCAGCAGCGCGAAATAATTTGAATTGCGCCCCCTAGCCAAAGCATCATCAACCAATTTCCTAATCTCGAAGCAAAACCCCGGCCTCAAACTCTAATCTAGAAACCCTCATTTACCTAAATTCATTAATTTATTTCTCAATAAATTAAAACCAGATTCAAGATTATCTTATTGTAGAAATCTTAAATTTGTTTAAGAAAGGATTGTAGGGTAAATTGAGTATTGAATTTTGCTTTTTAAAGAAAGCCGGCTGTTCGGGTAAAGGCGGAATCGGTCGGGTTATGAGGCGCCATATTAATTTTTGAACCAAGCTCGCTTGTAGCCGGCCCAGTAGTGTTTTCGACCTTCTCGTGAGAGCTTCTTCAGAAAGAGGGAAAAGTCCCAAAAAAATATAAACAAAATGAGTACGAAAGAAAACAAAGAGGTTGCAGTTGAAAAGTTGGAGAATGACAAAAGTGCGGACGCGAAGTGTGAATTAAAAGGCACCAAGCGACCGGCCGAGGTGAGTTGTTAGCACATTTTTCCATATTCGTTTTTCATGCTTTTTTCCGTTCACCGCCATGGTGACATGTCCTAATTAAGCCCACAGACTTCTTTATTGCATTTTCTTTTACTTTCCTAACAATCCGGGCTCATAACTAGAGTATTCCGACCGAAATAAGATGACGCTTGTTACCATGTGAGTTTAAAGACCGGTTGTAGAAAAAGCGTGTAATGGCTTCCTTTCAGGAGCTGCACAGCGTGTTCGATTTAGGTGCAAGGCGCTTTGGCGTCAAATGTTTAATCGCAGGTTTATTCCACAGCACAATATTTTCCGTAGTAACTTTGTAAACAAAATCCAAAGCCCATGGATCCCGCCATAATAACGGCGACGCCTCGTTCGAGGCTAGCCAGCCATAGTCCCTCCGTCATACACGCACGAGCTTCCCTACAACATGGCGAAATCAATAGACTTTCCGGGCGGCCCCTTGTGACGAGACTACTGTTTTGGTATTTAATTTCGCATTTTCCGAGCGTCTTTTGTCGAACCCGATCCTCATTTTGATAATTTTTTTGATTTCCCATTGGCTGCTGTCCGAAAATGACCACCGTCACTACTTACTTCGATTTTGGTTCATTTATAAAATTGTGGTATGGCGTCCATAATGAGCAGGCAAATATAAAAATATATCAACTGCTAATTTGATTTTATACAAAGTACGTAGTTTTTGGATATTTTCGTGGGGAAGTTCGGAGATTGTTGACATTGTAAGTGTTTCCTTCACAGAAAAGAAGTGCTTGGAGCTTCCTATACAAAACATTGAGAAGCTGCTATACAGGGTATCCCAGATTTTAATTAAGGAATCTTTTAAAACTTATAAAAATGTTTGTGCCAGTATAATAGACAAATCCATATTAAGCAAATGTCAAACCTGGGTCACTCTTAATATTATTTTTTGTAGATCTCAAATTTTTATTTTGTTGTATTGGGTGTTCCAATGTCAACTTAATTTATAGGAAATGCAATTTTAACTGAAAAAGTTAATTTGGACGTATATGGACAAAAGATTTTATTCTTGACTTCTAGGCGAGAAAGTTTCAAATTGTTCATGCTTCCAGTCCTTGGAATCAATCAATTGCATCATTGTCAATAAAAAAATAATTCAAATACTTTACTTTTCAACTACTGTTTTAGCGCTAAACACAACACACCACCTAACTGATATTAAACATTTCAACACATTATTATCAATATTGCCTTTAATATTTACTTTCATATCTGCATAGTGAAGTTATTTACTGATTACCAAATCTTTAATACATATATCATAGATATGCCTCCTTACACCTGATAAATAGCGCGATTTAATTTTTGCTGGTATAAGGTTTAAACCCCTTTAAAAAATAACATCATGCCGAACTATCCTGCATTACGCTAGGTAAAGACCTCATGTGTTAATGAGTCTAGCATGGCATAAGAGGGGAATGGAGAGCGCACCTGAAAGACCGGAAGTCAATTTAGTTAGAGGGCAGATGCCAGACACGCGTCTTTCAAATTGCATGTTATTTATTTTTATGCAGTGAACAATCCATCCTAAAAAGTATCCATCCTTATGATAAGTTTGTCTAGAACTTTCAAAGATTCTTACATTCAAGAAACAGCATTATATGGAGTTAAATTTCTAGGACAAAACTGACGACCCAAAGAAGCAAAAGAAAGAGGAGAATGGCGCCAACTCGGAAGGGGAGGAATTAGAGGAGGAAGAGGAGGAGGTCTTGGAAGAAGAAGACACTGGAGAGGAGGAGATTCCTGAAGGAGAAGATGAGGAAATTGAGGGGGAAGGTAAGAAATCAAGTTGTGTAAATGGCGTATTGCAATAATGTGGCACTTTGTAGAAGATGATGAAGAGGACGTAGAAGGCGAGGAAGGAGTAGACGAAGAGGAGGATGACGCATAATGAACCGGATCCCTTCCGGTGAAAACGATCTGTGACGGACATTCTCAGTGCAAATACAACCAGAGTTACTTTGTGGCAACGTTGCCACTTCACCCATCCACGTCATCACGTCGCCGCCCTTCATCTTCGTGACATTCTTGTCTTGTAGCATGTCCCGTCTCAGTTTTTTTGCCACAAAATAGCTCTCGAATTTGCCGCTGATGGTTAAAAAAAATAAACAGTGACCGTGCGATGTGTGCGAACGCTAGCCGCGGTACCTGACCTCTTGTCTAACTTATTACTTAACTTTCCTCCCTTCGATTTGTAAAAATGTCCAATTTATGTAAATGATAGGTATAAATTTTAGTTTAAGTTTGTTTTTACCTTGATTTTTCGTCACAACAAGTAGTGGGTTTTATTTTTGTACAAAAACGCATTCATTCTTATCGAAGTCGTTTCCATTTTTTTTTTACTTAATCTTATTATCAGAAACGTAGTAGACACAGTAATTATTAAGGGTTTGTCGCCGTTAACAACCTCAATATTAAGGGTAGCAGTTGGGTTAATTGGAAGTTGTTCTCCGCCGTTGAGTATCGATTAAGGGCAATAAGAAGTCTGTAGGCTGAAATGCATCATACATAAAATTATAGCATAGAGTCAATGATTTTTTTTTAAATCGGTGTGTTTTTTGTATGTATGATAAATCCTTGTAGTTATGGTTTTTCTTAAATTATTTAGGAAATTTACGTTAATTAGCGGTGCTAGTTGCGTACTCATTCACTGCCAAATGCATGTCTTTAATTGTATGTAAAACTCTAGCCGATGAGCCTCTCAACTTCCGAAGTTATTGCTCCAGAATCTTGAGACTCAAATGGGTAATAATTTCCAAAATTCCAGGGGCTCGTCCTTGTTGAATGCACCACGAGTGTATGCAAACCTGGCAAGATCAAGTGATTGCGTTTTCCAGGTGCACTAATACGTAATTTTTAATCCGCGGGAGTTTTGTATATAATTCTACGATCATTTGGTGCGTTTCATTCCAAGGAATAATGATTTTTTGATCCAGTTAGAGCGGGCCCAATCGCTCGATCCCATAGATTTACTGAATTCGATGTAAGGAAATAATTTATGGAAAATTTTGTCTTCATTTGTTCAGTGGTGTTTTATTTTGATTGATATAAATGATGGATACAAATTGTTTCATAAGGTTTTGTCTTATTTCAGTTGGGTTTTCCCGATATTTGGAAAGGTATTTGTGATAGTTTTAAGGGTAAATGCTAGGTAAGTAACGGAAGAGATGGTATAAGCTTCGGCGTTGCTTCATTTTAAGTTTTATCGCCTTTCTATTACACTTGCCGTCTACGGATGTTGCCTAGAATTTAATTCGATGATGCTATTTAATTATCTTTATTCTTTACTCTCGACATTTAGTACTGTCTTGGTAAGTTGTGTCACATTTCGGTTAAAAAAATATTGAAATAATATTTTAAGAAGCCAATTTGAAATGCGTTATAAATTTGGCAATGATGCAAATATGTGTACCTTGCAGTTAACCTAGCTTTTTGATAGTTTTCGGGTCGAGTACTTAACTTCAGTTAAAATTGGTTTTTATTAAATTATTCCTGTGTTTATTGTGATATCAGGGTACATATGAAATTTATTAAGGTTTTAGTAAGTAGATTTTGCGATTTTAACAGTACAAATGTAGAGCAGCACCGATCAGAAGTTTTCCGGTTTACAGTATGCTTTTCCGCTACTATAAAATAATAGATTTTGTCTCTCGACGCCACATAACTCTTCACTTGTGCCTTTCAAATTGAATCCACCTAATTTAAGAGAATAAAAACAATTCAATAAGAGTTCCACACTGACCGAACGTCTATTTTAACCTGCTCAATGCGAAGCGCCCTTGTGGTCACTTCTACGTTAAGGTTACTCGTGAATCTTAATCTTAACGTGAGCAGACCAATCTCTCGTAAGTTATTTCCGATAACCTTAGAGCTAAACTTCGATCAGTAGAGTTGATCTATATAGATAGTTTCGTTCTTTATCCGTTAATCCATAGGCGCAGAAGTGGTTTTTTAGATAACGACTATTTTTCAAATAAAATTTGTTTCGTGCGATACATGACTAAATCGTTAAAAAGAAATCTAGCTGTTCAGGAACGTTGCCGAATCTGATAGATTTTGGAATTACTTTAGTTTGTATCTACTGAATATAGATGGCGTTTATAGTGCGATGCAATTGAACAAATAATCTGAAAAATGTTCTTGATCGAAGATTTTGTTAAATGAAAAATCGTTTATTTTTAATTCGTTATTTATTATTTTACATATTCTATTCGCCGGTTTTATTCATAATCACTAGTGAAGAATAATCTATTTTTTTATATATTAATATGGACATAGTCCCTGCGTTGCGTGCTTGAAATGATTCTGTAAGCACCAAGTTCAGGAAGAATGCGTAGCTTGCAGGCGTTGTTTCACGCCCAACAAAACTATCAAATTGCTTTCTTTAGTAAACGATTATATTACTTGAATTAAACAAAATATATTTACATATAAAAACAATATACACAATGAAATATATACATAGATAAAATATTATCTTATAAATAAAGTTCCTCTCTGAGGAATGTGCCGTTGCGGACAACAATTGCACGTATATTATAGGAATTTATACGATTATCGAAATGAACAAAAAGTCGATAATAAGAAGACGTATTGCTTTCAATTTTTCACATAGTACTCTTAATCCTCAAAAAATATCACTATACCACATTTGGCTTATATACTTTTGTTCTGGCAAATTTGCAGATTCCCTCAACACAGAGTAAAGAATTACGCTGATTTCGTGGACCAACGAGGCAGGATTCTATCACAGGCTTTTGTAGAGATGTCCGATTATCGAGATTGGTCTTCGTTGGTCCACTAAATCACCATGAAAAAAAAACGAGCTTTGCTATTAAGTCTCCTATTGCTTATTCGCTAAGTAAGTAAATTGATCGATTAGGGTTTTCATCAACAGTAAGTACTTTCTATGGCTGATGTACGGTGATACTTGAGAGCGGCGGGAAGTATAAAACTAGAAAACTTAATAACCCATACGTAATCATAGGAATATATACATCTACACTGATTGGAGTATTGTTCTTGCCTACGGTCTGTTTAATATCAGTCTATTAAGCCGAAATTTCAGGCCAAACTAAGAACTAAGCGGAATTTCGTTGCCAAGTCAGCCTGCAATTTGGCATAAACTCAAGAGATGATTTTGCATATTGAACTCATGATACACCTCGCTATATTATGGTATTAATAATATCTAATAGAATTCCATATAAAAAAGCTTTTTATGTACAGAATATTACTATAATAAAGTATTGCCTCAACTATGTTCTTTTAATAGGTGGTTGTTCTGCCTTATGATAGCGATCATTAGGAGTGTCTATAGGCTACCCTGTAGGAAAAACAATTTATTATTATTTCTTATTAAATAGGCCTTTTGATTGCTTTTACACAATAATGTACAGAGACGGGAGCAATATCTCCTCTCGCACTCAATTGGACATATCAATGGCTCATAAGAAAAATAGCCGCGCATATTAAAAAATAGTCTCTTCTATCATAAATAATAACCTAATTAATGTACGAACGACTAGGATTTGATGAGACGATGACTATATGGCACATAAAAATAACTCTCTTAGTGTTCATCACTGGTCGTGCCGATGTATCCGGCCTCGTCTCGTTCCGCTTTTCCGCCTCTTCCTCTTGGAATCCCTCTGAAACGCCACGTTTCCAGGATCGTCGGCCAGTTGGGGGTATTTGTGTATACTGTGAATGTCGACCCCCTCGTAGCCGTCCACGTCCCCGTGGGAGACCAGTTCCTCCTTCTCCTCCTCGGTCCAGTCGCCTCTCCCTTGAAAACCAGCGGCGATCAACTGCCGCTCCAGTTCCCAGGCCCTTTCGATGGCCCTTTTGTGAGCGTGCCGCAATATCTTGTGCGTTTCTTGTTTGGGGTCGGCTCCGTACTTGATTATGATCACCGCGTCTGGGTTGTGCAGTCTGAGTTCTTTCAAGGGGGTGAGAGATCCGTGCTCGGTAACCTGGAACGTCGATAATGATAATGTTTAAATACAAAGACTCTCGGTTGTTTTTTTTTTCAATTTATAATAGTTACCCATTATGTACCTCTAGTGAATGCGATCTTTTTTTTTAACCCCCGTTTTGCATCATTTTGAATGTTAATTCATTCTACTTAGGAGGACAAGCTGAGCGTTATAACCTTTCTGGTATAAACTGGGGCTTGTCCCCCTTGATAAAAAAAAACATCAACCCCACGACCAATCCCTACCTCATGTGTAGAAACGTTGAACATCCCTCCCAGCCTCCTCAGCTCCTCCGAATCATCTCTTATCTTCAATACGTTGTCCTTGACGAAATAGAAAAAGTCTTGTTCGTGGATACTGAATTGCAAATTCAGGAAAAACGAGTTGTTGAACACTGAAGTGACAACGTCCTGCACTACTCCATTGACTCCTTCCACCACGCTCACCAGGGCGCGATTTCCCACACGCGACACCAACACCCCCTCCCCAAATACCGATTTCCTGTAAGCCACTCTGGGCAGCAAATTCCTTGTTTTAGGCTCCTTTTTCAGCAGCGGTTTTGGCACGAAATTTATATCATAAAATTTCTCATTCACTTTATCCACCATGCATTGCAAACCTGACATTATCCCGAAATCTGGGGCTAATTGAGGGGCCGATACCATCGCTCTAGGGGAGTACACCATGCGGCCTATGTATTCGGACCCCAGCATCTTCCCTATGTCGTATCCATACAGCTGCAGCCACCCTTTGAGACCCGTCATATACCTCGTGGACAGTTTTGAGTTAATGGGGTCATTATTCTGGAATCTGTAGATGAAGATGTCCGTGGGAGTCGTAAGCTTTGAGGCAAGTTTCTCCCACGCCGGGGTCACCCACTGACCAACTATAGGGTCATAGAATCTTTTTTTGATATATACGAGTTTGGTGTTGGGGTCATAAATTCCACCATGGAAGTCGACGGGAAGGTAAAAATCAGGGTTGCTGTCCAGAATGATATTTCCAAAGGGAGTCCTTCGGACTTCTTTAATGAGGTTTCCATTGATGTCGAATAGCGCCAAGGGGGATCCATTTTGGTCAGATGCCACGTAAAAGCGTTGTTCCAGAGTTTCAACGGTGATCAAAACATCACGGGTATCATAGAGGAATCGGAAGGTTCTTCCGGTTTTTGGTAAATGCAGATGGGTGACTAAATCGGGGGTGCTTGGGTTGGCGTAGAAGAATTGAGTGATGTTTCCTTTGTCGTCATTCCAGGCGATAAGGCGGCTCTTCTCGTCGTAGAAATACCAAGTCTGGAATTTGTCCCTTTCGAAGGCGTGGACTAGTTGGCCTGGAAAATGAGAAAAATGCCGTTTTATTGCTGTTGTTATTCACATCATGACTCACCTTTAGGATTGAACCGATACTTCTGTTCCCCTCGCCTCACAACAAATCCACTGTTATCGTAACTATTAAACTCGACATCTCCATATTGCACCACCCTATCCCCGCTATCATACGCCAACGTAGTTTTCTCCTTCTCCTTTATAATGCTTTGAATATTGCCATTTTCGTCATACACATACTTCCAATTGCTGCTTCCAATCACCTCCAAAACGTGTCCGTCTGAATTGTAGTCAATACGGTCCATGAACTGAGTTCGGCCCACTAACAATTTCTGTTGCTTAATCCTGTTCCTGAAGTCGTATTCCAGCTCCAATCTGAACACATCGAATGATTTTATGTTGATTAAAAGAGATTTTAACCGGCCGTGGTCGTCATAATCGATAATGCTGAAGAACTGTTTGTTCGTGTCTTGCATTACTGATCTATTGAAGGTATTTCTGTAGATTCTTAAGTCACTGACGGTCTCTAGAACTCCCAAGTTTTGATTAAACTTCAATTTCAATTGAGGCATCTCCTTCCCGTTGATGTCTACATCAATGCTGGACAACCTGGCATTTCCGTCATACTGATACTTGTAGTGAGCATTGTCCAGCCCACTTTTCACATTGAATTTCAGCCTTTCATCTTTGACCAATCCAGAGTGGTACTTAAACTCCTGTTTAAGCTCAAAGTTCGGCTCAACAATCTCAACATTTTTGACCAGCCCTAAGATGTCGTGGTAGGTATAATGAGTTGAACTCATACCTGCTAATGTGGTCTCTAGCCTTCCAGAAGAATCATAGACGTAGGAAACTCTAGCTGATTGATGAGGGAAGATTTTTGACAAAATTTGCCCGTCGTCATTATAGGTAATCTCATAGGGGTGGCGATTCATCGGGGAGAAATACTGGTATTTGAAAAATCCCAATGAGGTCTGCAAAGAGAAGGTGTGGATGTGTCCTCTAGGGGTCGTTAGAGATTGTAACGCTCCAGAATCATCGTATTGAAGTAGATAATCTGAGCCTCTAGGGGTGGTCACCTTCAAGGGCAAACTACCAAACATATCCTTGAAAGCATATTGCAAGGAAGACCCATCAGCGTACTTGATCTCATACAATCTCCCAGCTCTATCAAAGCCGTAAGTCTCACTCAAATCCCCCCACTTCCAGCTGCTCAATCTGCTGAATCTGTCATATTCCAACTCAACTTCTGCGAAAACCCCGTTCCTGGGCCCGAATCTGATGGGTCTGGATGATCTGTCATAGGTGATATTGAGTAGATCTACTTTGTCGTCCATGAAGACGCTCACAGAGGCAGTTTCCCGGTCATATTCCATAGTGAGGATGTTTTCACCATTGACGCGCAGTTTTTTGCCCACTTTTGCAATGGCTCTAGGGATATTTTTGTTGCCTTTGGCGTTTTGATTGGGGCGGACGTAGTATCTAGAGGAAAAAGCAGAGCATTGTAACATGAAAAAATAAACTTGTTATGCATTCCAGATCGCTGTGGACGATCAGAATGTAAGGTCAGAAAATTAAGGCTGGTTCAACCTATAGCGACACTCACGCTTCACCTACACAGGGTTTAAAACTTAATACATTGATAAGAAATCTATGTGTTAGTACTAAAACGAGGATCATGCTTCTATGTGTTCAAACATAATCCACATTCGCCAAAACATCTACATTGAAATCATATTTTGTGGACAATTTGGTGAATGCGTGTTTTCGACTTTGCATGAAATTGCAAGATGATTTCTTCTATTGTGTTAGCTAGTGTTATCTTTATCGATACTCACCTCCATTCAAAGCGATTCGCCAAATCTCCTCCTAATTCCGTCCTTTGTTTGCTGGGTACTGGATAACTTTCAGCCAAAAGAACATCTTTGTCTGCTAATATATTATACGGAACCGTGTCTGTTGTGGTGATATGCGACCAGGCACTTACAGAGGAAACTCCTCCATCAGGATATAAGATAATTTTGTTTTCCGTGTCTTCAACCTGCAAAAAAACACTTCGTAACCTAACCCTTCTTTTGATTCATACCGTACTTTAGTGGAGACACTGGACCCTTTGATAAGCATTGCCAGCTGCCTTTCATTGTTCTCGTTTACTCTCACTGTAGCCCCCTTCACGCTCAAGTCAAAGGACAGCCCTATGACTTTTCCAGTAGGAGTTACCGCTGAAGTTAGTCTTCCAAATTCATCGTAATTGTACACATAGCTCCTTCCACTGCTATCCAATTTCGTTTTCAATAGGCCTGTGGGCCCGTGATAGTCAAAAGTGACGTTGTAGTTGTCAGGAGTACTCAGCTCGTGCAACATACGCATCCTCGTCATCTTCAAGCGGCACTTCTGTCCTTTTGTGTTTTCAATAGAGTTCACTTGTCCAGAATAATCTCTGAGTAGAAATACTTTATTTCCAGCAGCATCGGTCACGGTGCTCAATTTTCCGTTGTTGGTGTTTACGTTGTAAGTGAATAAGTAGCTAGTTTCTCCTGTAAGGATGTTCTTGGTGGCGATATGCTGCCCGAAACGGTTGAAGATGTAAGTTTCCTGAGTCTCCGGTGAATAAATGTCGTACTCTCTGGATATACTGGTATCAGGAATGCTGGCCATTACCGAACGAATTCTGCAATTCGATTGATCCCCAATATGGACATGCCCGTCCGGGCTCACAGTCACTGAAGATATGGTGCTGAACTTGGAGTTTGACGCCAAATAGTGATCGGCGTCGAAGCAGTCACATCCCCGTTCCAGGCAGTTGCATTTGGACTCAGCACCGGCATAAGCAGTGATCTTTCCATCAGTCCCAATTACCCTTACTCTATTTATTCTCTGACTATCACTCTCAGCTACGTACAAATCACCAGCAGAGCTGAAGGCAATGCTCTGGGGCATTACTAAAGTTGCATGGGTAGCCAGATCCAGGTCAAAGTCCATTAAAGGGGGAGCGCAGTGCAGTGGTCGCCCAGCGATGATCTTCACTCTGCCGTCCACTGTGAGCTGCAAAATCATGTGATCATCGATGATGTGCAACGTATTGTCCAGGGGGTTTATCGCAAGATCCGTAGGCCATCTTAAATGGACTTCTTCGAGGTTTAAAGTCCCTTCGCACGGTAACGGTTTCCAGTGAGATTTGTGCATGTGATTCCCGATTACTGTAGTCACAATTCCGTCTCTATCCACCATACGGATATTGGTACCGTCGGCGAAATAAACGACGTTGTCATTGGATACAGCTACTCCCTTGGGATAAGCCAATTTGGCGTCTCGAGCTAAGGCTCCATCTCCACAATGAGCCTCGTCTCCTGGAAGGCAGCGCTCCCCAGATCCCACCACAGTTTCCCAGTTGCGATCTGGATCAGAAAAGTCGTCTGAGCTGCGCACGCGGATTATGCGGTGCCCTTCCGGGTCTGAGATGTACAGAGTTCCGTCCATGGGGCTCAGAGCCATATGGTAGCGATAGAAGACACGAGTGTTGCTACAAAGAAAAGAAAATGAGCGACTGTTAAGCATTTCAGAAACTAATGAAAATGTTGCAAGGGAAAATTGAAAATCGCCGCGATGCTTACTTGAGCCGCACCAAAGTCCGTACAGATCCATCGGTTTGGATTTTCCTAATCAAATTATAGTCGCCCACGTATATAGCTCCGTCTCTATCGCTCTCGAGTTCCATGGGTGCCAAAAGGCGCTGCTTTGAAGCCTGCCCTTCGCAGTCCTGGCAGTCCATGGGACGTTGATGGCCATCCCCCATGGTGGTCAGTATTACCCGAGGTTTGTGCTTTAGATAAATGTTAGAACCGTCTCCTTTTTGGAGAATTCCTGAAAGAAGTTCATAGGCCCAAATTACTCGAGTGAGTACGCTTATGCCAGGACGGGAATTATTAGTGTTTACGCAAAAGTAAGGAAATTCCAAGCTGTTTCGCAGATAGTAATAAAAAATCTTCCATTAAATCATGTACCTTCATGGAAATTATATCTATGATGAATATCCAGGTTCCACCCTCCAACATCCGAAATGCTCATATCGTGTCCGCTCAACTTGGTAGTTTGTACATCCCAAATCACATCTTTGCAGTCGCTGTACTGATAGCCCACCTTCACTATTGCAGTGGTCACTCCATATACCCTTTGTCTGTAGACGTTCAGTCTGTTCCATGCGTAAGTAAACTTGATTACCGGGTCCGCTTCGAACACCTTCTCGAAGAGAATCCCTTCAATGGTGATGCGCAAGTGAATGAGCTTTAGAGTGGCCGGAATTACGTCTGGAGTGAGCTGGAGCTGGATTGTGGACAAATATCCAGCGGCACGGGAGCTGTGGTAGACCAAATGGAGGCCAGTTCCAGGGATACCTTAGAGACGCGTTAATAATCGTATGGTGGTTCGTTATTGCGGTGTACCTACCTAAACTCTCTTGGATGACCTGCGACTCCGCCAAAATAGCGCTTTTGTCCGGGCAAGCTCCCTGAAAACCATGCTTCCACGTGGCCAAAACAACCGGCTTCATGGTGTCGTAATCGTGCGTGGTGCAGGGCTGCGGCACTGACGCTATCGCCTTCTCTTCTCCCAACGTCATTATTACATTATCGATTATCACTACCTCATTCCATGGCACGAACACTATGTGACTTTGAGGCCTGAATGGGGATCTTCCAAACTGCAATGTAACAGCCCCTCCGCCGTTCACCAGCAAATCGAACCAGCCATCGTCTCGTGTGAGGGTGAATCCCTCCAAGGGGGTGCTAGTGCTTACGCGGACGCCCATCAGACCGAGGCCCATTTGGGTCATGACGCGTCCTCGGACCACTGCAGAGCGACTGTATAAAATGTTATGAGTGAGTTCATGCCTCCAATGGAGTTTCCTATGATCTTAACACAGTATAAGCCAACTGAAAACGTCACAAACACAGTGGGTTGAAATGAAAATACACAATAACACAAAACAGATTTGTCCTAACTACGAGAGTCGACTACCGTGCTTCTTCCCTTTATATTTACCTCGCATTGAAGTGGTTCCAAAAGACACTGAGCAGCATAAAGGGGAAAGAAATTTCATTCAATTAGTCCTATTTTTTCAGTATAAATCCCAAACAAAACTAGGATTGATCGATGTTTCAAAAATCTGCAGATTTGAGTGCTTTTGCCGGTGAATAAACTTTGATTGTGGGGTGGAAATAAACACAACGGTTGAGAGAAAGAGAGAGAGAGAGAGAGAAAGAGAAAGAGAGAGAGAAAGAGACAGAGAGAGACAGAGAGAGAAAGAGAGAGTATGGTAACAACAGAAGTTACGACAAAAGGAGGTGTGTTTTCGACTGGGGCACAACAATGCGTCTATATAATAAGTTGTTTTGCAACAAGAGGAAACATATAACATTTGAGGTTCACGTGGAGTAATAGTTAGTTGCTTATACCTTTCATTGAATGTTTCCTGCCGGGCGTAGTTCTGCAGACTTCCTTCGTCAATCAGGAACTTCATCCTTTCGAAAAACGAGGCTGTAATGGCGGGCGGTTGCTTCCTCAAGAGGATGTCTATGGGCTTAGGAGAAGACACGCAAAGCTGGCTGCTCTTGCAGGCGGCGTTGGCGCAGCACTCCGGATCCTCGCAATCGGACAGTCCATCTAAACCATCGGTCAGTTTCAACCTCCAACTCTTAACAGAACCGCGTTACTTTACCTTTATCGTTATCCCTCCCGTCACTGCAGTTCTGCTCCAGCAGCAAGCTGCAATCGGGCCCGTCCCACCCATTGTCGCACCTGCACTCCCACATCCCATCTCCGTTAAACCTGCACTGTCCATGAGCGGAGCAACTGTTGGGACATCCCTCTATGGTGCAATGCTTCCCATTCCATCCGGTGACGCAAAGACAAGTACCATTTTTACACTGTCCATGTTCGTTGCAACGTGGATCACACTGTTTGAGGTTGCAAAATTCTCCTGCCCAGCCGGGATCGCAGTGACAAGCTTCGGAGACACAATGACCATGATTTCCGCAATCCAGATCGCAGAGTTCTGATGCAAAAATTGATTTTAAATGTTGCCATTCCCGGACATGACAGGAGGGGCTACCTTTAGAGCAGTCCTCTCCAGACCAGCGAGGCTCGCAAGTGCAGGTCTGCGACTCCAGATCGAAGGAACCGTGTCCAGAGCAATCTGGTAAGCACTGCAGTGCTTCCTTATCCATTTGAGAACAGTCGGCCCCCTTCCACCCCTTTTTGCAGATACAGGACCCTTCTAGGCAGTACCCATGACTCGAGCATGTGGGATGCGGACAATCAGCTATAGAAATCAAACGCATATTTAAGTTTCGATCCAGCCCGACCCGTTCAGCAGTCATGCACGCAGGTTAGTGACAAGGGAGGGGCTTACCCTCCTCGCAAAATTTCCCCTTGTACCCCCGGATGCAGTTGCATTTGCCGTTAGCACAATGCCCATGCCCGTTGCAATCGGGCACCTCGCATTCGTCATGCCGCAGCTGGCATTCTTTGCCTTTCCAGCCTGGATTGCACTGGCATTCTCCATTGATGTACTCGCCGCGTTGGCTGCATAACACCGGACACACGCCTGCGCGTAGAGAAAACGTAGATTTGACATGCCAGACAAGGAATGTGGGCTGAAGGATCCAGAAGTTGCTATGAGCATCTGGATCCTGGAGATTTTGGACATTAGTAACGGATTGTGCCGCATATTAAAGAAGCGTCAGAAGCATCGGTTAAGGATATTATTGAGCATACAGGATGGAGAAAAACCGAAGCTACTGTTTTCTGCAAAAGACAGTGCTTCCATCTGTCAGATTTATAAAGAATGACTCGAGGTTTTGATCCCCAAAACCAGTGGCGTCTCATCCGAGCACTTCAAGAACAGATAAATTCTTAAAATTGGCCACGTCGATGTGTTACGCCTCTGGCTTCTACTTTTATCCTACAGTGGCTACACTGCACGCAAGGTTAGCACAGAAATTAGCATACAAGTGTATCAAATCATGCCCTTCCAGACTCACTTTCACTGCAGTCGTCCCCGCCGAATCCAGGATTGCATTGGCAGTGCCCCATGAGACATTCCCCCTTGCCGCTACAGCCATTAGGGCAATTGTGGGTCATGTCGTCTGCAACTTCAGCCTCCATGGTGATCTCCTGAGGGTCTCCATCGTCGTTGTACAGCGAGAGGAACCAATGGCCTTGCTCCATGTAGTGTGTGACCTCTTTTTTTACTATAGACTGAAACGTGATACTCGTGAACAATTTCTGCTATTGACTGACTGTGCCGAAGACTCACGTGAGAAGCTCTGGTAGTTCTCGCTTTGAATCCGCTCAAAACCTCCAGAATGTCATATTGAGTGTGAGTGGGTAGAGCGTTTCTTCGGGCATAAACACCTATGCTGGCCCCTCTGGGTATGCTGTACTCAAATTTCACATATGCGGCTTGAGGATGATAGAACTGCATGTTCCAGTAACCATAAGGGGGAATTTCCTTGGTCAATCTCTGTCCCAGAGAAGTTTGTGCAAATGTAGTCCCATCGGGGGGGAATGACTGTGCGGGGAATGTTCGGGCCCCTAAATCAATGCCCTCATGTTAAATGGCCCTTAAAAGGTAAGCAAATCATGCAGATTACCCAAATCTTCTATACACAGTAATTCATTGGCAAATGCAGTTAGTCAAGCAATAACAAAACCGATGGGATCGCTTAGAGCGTGCATCAGATAAGGAGCGCCACCTGAGTTAATGACATATTGGCGAAATGAAAGGCTTTATGGGTGTTATTAATGATGGTACCTATAGAGAGGATGATCACGATGATGATAAAATGCCGTTAGAGGTCACAAATGATTCCGACATGTATGCGTTTGAATCGAATACTTGAAAACTGCTGGTCAAATCAAAGTGATCAGTGAAGTGACCACCACATTTTGATTTGCCCATCAAGTCATGCATTTACCTTCCAAAATAAGAATGGTGGGAGGCGGAGGCAACTTCGTGGTAACCTCCGGACAACTAGTACTGGTCCATGTCTCCTCAGTAGTCAAACCCGCCTCGGTGGTGCTCAATCCCCCCTTCTTGCGTCCTCGGAACTCCTTGGAGGCAAATAACCCCTCATAGTCATAATACTCTGAAGTATTCCCATCTAAAAGTTCGTGAGACTCCTCTAAACATGGACACTCGCACTCACAAGCCCCACCCTGCTGATGCTGTTGCGAGTTAGCCTTAAAAGCACCCTCGTTTGTGTTTAGGTTAACAGAGGGTTCCTGCCCGTCGGTGGGCACCGAAACCGAAAGCACATAGACCGAAGAGGTGGAAAATGGGTTCTGAGGATCCGTGGATATTGTCACATTTACTTGAACATGTTTAGAGGAGGAGGAAGGAATTTCGAAGACTTTCATAGAGGGAGGGGTGGAGTTGAGCTGCTGCAGAACCAGGTTTTTGGCCGCGAAGTTATCTGGCTGAGGAGGAGCTACCAAGTTGACGTCAGTAAGCTCTTTGGAGGTTTTCGGAAGTTTCGCTTTAATTTCCTCGTTACTAAATTCATAAACGAATATTGGAGAGTCTCTTTGAAGTTCCTCAGACTTATTTTCTTCTTCGTTCGACGCGTTTGCTTCAAACAGTTCTCCGTACAAACTCTCTAAATCGGCCTCAGTGGTAGTTGAAGGCGCAGAAGTTGACACAGAAAGTGGAGGCGCAGAAGTTGGACTTACAAAAGCTTCTTCTAGCGCCTCCTCGGTGGATAAAGAGGAGGTAGAGGGACCAATATTATTACTCGCCGAAATGACACTCTCGGTAGTGGTCTCATCACTCTCATGCGACAAAGAAGAACCCTCAGGCCCCACAGTACTAACATGCACACTACCTACATGCTCAGAAACAGAAGTGTTGCTTGGAAAGAACACTGCATGCGGTGGACTAACTTCTCTACGCTTGCGGAAATAAGGAGGGTAGCTAGATTTACCTCCGGAGGACGACGACGACGAGGGGGGCTGCTTCGGCCTGCTCGACGTAGAGTGGTTGGTTTCCGATGGGGCGGTTTTGGAAGCTGGAATGATTTGCGTGTTGTCGCCTACGAGGACTGAGCATGGCTTCGTGCTTTGATATGACCAGTTGAGGATACTAGATGCTGAAAAAGTACATGGAGTCAGTGTCAGATCATGTAATAGATAGATCTGAGGAACGACCAAATATCGCGTCAAAGATCCCTCCAATTCTTTAAGGAGCCTAGAAAGAAAGGGCCTCTGTGGTTCTTTCTCTCTGTGACTCGTGGATTCCTATGACCACCCTTCTCCATAATTCGAAAATGATTTTTTCACCACTTCTGGTTCATCTAGTGTTAAAAATTTTTAAATTATCGTCCTGCATGCAGGGCCGGCCCTAGTAGCCCTGACCGAAATTTCTAATCACCGCCCCCCTACCCCCAAGAAAACCGCCCACCAGGAAAGTTCGCCGCCCTGGGCCGGCGCCCAGCCTCGCCCTCCCATGAGGCCGGTACTGCCTGTGTGTTATGAAAATGATTATCAACGCGTAATAGTGTTGAAATTGTGTTATCGCTAACTTCCGTTAAAATTGATATGTTAAGGATATGCGGTTAAAGCTTCAGTTTACGGCCATTCGAGGACATTACGAAATGTTAATAAAGTTTGAATATTTCTCACAGCAATATTTTGTAAACGAGGGGGATCGGCGAGGAGGATACTGCGGTATATTGCACTTTCCGAAAAGGATTTAATTTTATTTGAGAAAAATGACGAAGATTTAGTTTTTTTATTTTTTATTTTTTATATCGCTGAAGATGCGCGTGTTTTCCCCTTTTCAGACTCGCAAACTTCGACGCTCGAGCTGCTGCCGTTCCCGAGATATCGAGATCTTAACTACGGCTCCTCAGACACCGGCAACTAAGCTAGAAATTGAGAATACAGTGGTAAAGTTGCAAATTTTTAACTTGAAACTGTTTTGTTTCTTTTTACGAAAATTTGCATGAACAACTATGGTGCATTCGTAGCAAGTTTGATGGTCATAGATCGTCCTTAGCGAATTAAGGCCTGTTTAAGTCTATTTTAAAGCCCCCACAACATTCATCAAATCCCATAGTTTCATGTGTGGCAAAGTATTACAACAATTTCCCTTCATTAGTCCTGGGCAGGACCAGCAAAGCAAAAAGTTGTGACATCCACCTTATTTATTGCTGAAACGTGGTGGCTCAATAACCATATGCTCGAACAGCTGTTCTGGGTCAGGTAAAAGCTCATCCGAAAAATGGGCGAAAGCACAATGAAGAGGACCCTTCTCCATGAAAAAAAAACCTAACGTTACAAATGATTTCCACTTGATTTTTTCCCGGCGCAATGGTATTATGTTACCATGCCCGGTAAATGGAACGAGCAAGAAGTTTAATTCGTTTTTTCTGCGGACAAATTACGACCCCTCGTGCTGGGACTTCCTGGGCGGAAAGGATGAACCTTTTAGGACGGTTAATGGGCTTCTGATGGTATCGTACGAGAACAAGTAGCAAAATGTGGTACTGTACAAAGGCAACGTGTAACAGGCGCCAGATGTTGGCGCTCGATACGGGGCTACGCTAACAAAGATTATGGGAACAAATCGCCTTTTTTGTACTTCTGGGAGTAATTAATGCGGAACGGATGTTTAAGTGCTTCGCTACCAAATAAGTGCACGCAAACCTGGCTTTTTGCGCGATTCGACAACGCTGCCTGTCGACACTCCTCACGTCAGGCTTCTGTCAAATCCCGACGTGCATTTTCAAAAACAAAAGCGTGACGCGGCGTTGCCATTTCCTATTCCATCGCAAAATCCCTTTAACGACATGAAACCATTATTTTCTTCTACCTAAAGATTGCCCCACATAAGCTTCGTTTTCGGACGGTTCTATTTTAGGCCTTATCCTTTTATTTCAATCTGTTTAGACGTAGGTGGCGGCATCACGCGGTGAAATAAATAGGTCTGGGCCCGTAATAAATGACCGCGTTTGCGAAACACCGCTTTTTCGTTGACCCCCTTAATGGATCGTTCAGTCCTTACTTACCAGAAATATAGGACAAAGCAGCAGTCAAAACCACACATAGGACTATGCAAGCGATAGCAGTGCACTTCCAAGTGCACCTGGAAGCCAGGCCTTTCCTGAAATGGAACCTGGAGGCTGTCGGAGGAAAGTGACTGGAATTGGGCCTCCTCAGGTTGTTTCGGACGGGTAAAACGGGAATTTGCGCTCCGTACGGCAGACTATTCGATCCGGGCATCCCACCTCCGGGCAGGGTGGAGTTCTTGAAGTCTTTGGAGGGACTGCTGCACGACGAATTCGGCTTGTAGTCGATCACTTGGTTTTTTGAATGATCTGCAGTCAAAATTATCGTTAATGGAGAATCTGAATTGTTGCAATCTCAATTTTCAATATCTCATAACGTGGCCATTATAGCTATCGCGTCTGGGACCATTATCTGCCTACGTCTTCACACGTTCCGTAATGGACCTTTCGGAGATCTCTAATAACGAGACCAAAACAGGTTCCGCCATACTTACCATGGCCATATGGAATGTATTGTTTTGTAATGTTTGCAATTACAGTTTCAATACCCACCACATGTGATGGCGATTCTCGTGGGTTTCGTTTATGCTGCAATGCAAAACGCCATCGGTCACTCTCAATGCCGATAAGATTGCTGGTTAAATACTGGGAATTTGGTGTCTTAATTGAGCGATTGGGAATGCGCGAACTTGACCTCGATGGATGAGGAAGTTGGGGGTTTTTCCATTTTGGAGAGGTCCATTAAACACAGCTCACACCTCGTATTTAACCAGTATAACCCCCATTAGTAGACAACTTAAAATTCCTATAACAATGTCATAGGTAAAGCCCTGGGCCGTGGGCAAACCACCTCTGCCCTAAGCAAATATTTAAGGGCTGCGATAACCGAATTTGCTAAGGACAAAGGATCGCTCTTGGGCAGGAAAATATTATGTTAAGATTAGCAGGGTAAACAAGAGCACCATTCGAGGAATTAGAGATAGGCGGACCAGATACTTCGGTCTTCATTACGTTTTTCATCACGCATCAGATGCAAAACGAGAAATACGTGGTTACCAAACCCTAGGTTCCCATATGCCTAATTGCCACCACCATATGGTGGGCTGGAAGAATTCACGAAAGGGACCAGAAAAACGTCCACCGTGACGAAGGTAAAATTCTTAATAACTTCAACGGTAGACAAGAAATCTCTGCCCAACTGACTGTGGGGCTCCTGTTAATTATACGTGACTTACTTAAGGTTCCACTTGGTATATACACGTTCCCCGAAGGGGTCCGGACTAGACACGAGGGTTCAAAATCCTGATTGGGGTCCTGCGGGGGGGCCGAGGCCAGGCGTCCATTCAACCTGCTCATTGTGGGGTTCCTGGGAGGCACATCAGGGGGACGCGGAGCGCTGTCTAGCAGACAACCTGAAAACGAAATGTAAATTCGAAAAATTGCTATTCAAAGTTCCATGAGGCGATAACATCTCTGGGATTGATCAAACGAAACGCGTGGCAAATTGCTTTCAGGTGCAAAAAAACGAGAGATTAATCAGCGCTTTTCGGTAGTTAAACAAAAATGCCTTTATGCAGTGTTGGGTGGGAGGTTCGGATGATGCCACGCAACATCTGTTATTCCTGTTCTTGAAACGTGCCCTCTGTTAACCTCAAGAAATCTGTTTGTTTGTCTATCTACGCTGCTCAAGTATTGTTTATAAATTTAGTAAAATTACTTCCTCTATCGGGTCTCCGACATGGTGTTCAGCTCCCCGAGCGAAATCTCTATACATCCACATTACCTCCATCTCGGAAAAAGCCATAAACGATAATTTCCCCTGGATAAGTGGGCCCGGAAAGTGTCATAAACAATAAACGAAAGCCTCTCCCTGTCTAATACCACGAGTATTTATTTTTTAAAGTTCCACGCCATCGGGCAACAACCATTAAATCCAGTTGCATAAATACAGATAGCGCCGTTAATAAACGACAACTCGCTCGTACATCATTTCCAGTTCCAAAATAGATCCTTAAAATTAGAGAGGACACGCTTTAACGGCGGGGAATCCAGGGAAAAGTCGCGATCCAGGGAAATCTGGATGGAACTTTGGCTGTAGAACGCTGGAAGTGTCGCTCGCCGCACTGGAAAAAAAAACAGCTATTTTGGAAGGAGTAAAGTTTTATCTGTTAATTGACGGTTTCCCCCAAAACCCAGTGGCGTGGATGACGAGGTTTAAAAGGGATGATACGGGGTAAAAGAGAAATTCAATTTGGACGCGAGTGTGGGGACTCATTTTCTCAGAAATCAACGGCGCAGATAGTTCGTCATAGCGACCACGCAGTGTGACGCCACTTCGACGCCTCTGATTGCTCGAAAGAGCAAATTTCTTCAAAATCGCAATAATGCACCAAAACAAACGTCGTTCCCCTTGACTGGAGCAACGGGGAATTTAAAAACTTTACAGGGTGTCCCACTAAGAGAGACTTCAGGTTTTTGCCGCTCTTTTGTCTGCTTAACATCCCTTTCGCGTGCAGGAATCCCCCCTCCTTCTCTACCCCTTCCAGCTATTTCTCGAAGAACTCAATTCTGAGCTTCTCGGCTCCATCCGTTGAAACCGAATCTGGCAACTGATTATTCTCTATCTCAATCCAGCACACAGAGCCGTTTTCCATTAATATCGATCTCCTAGTAAAGTGCCTGAATACTTGAGTGTAACTGATATCCCATGAATTCAAATTTATATTCATGAAGTATATCGGATGAGATCTAGATCCTGCCATGGAGATAAATTTAGTTTTGAGATTTTTAATTAACCTTTAAGGTTTCCCAATGGTACCACGCATTCTTTCGGATTTATATCTCGAGAAATCTAATAACGGCGATGCCACTTTTTAAACGAAAGCCCATACCTGATTGGTATCTACACAAATGCCGTTTTTTTCTCTGTCCAGAGTGATTCTGGAAAGTCCAAATTACCGCGGAGCCTAAAAATAGCAAAAACTACGTAATCCAATTTCGATTTGTTGTTACGAGCAATATTTCCAATCGATGTTGTTCAGGAATAGATTTCTAAATTAGAACACTTAAAAGTTTCTTGTTCCAGACGGTCCAGCTGCCTGGAACAATGTCTGCGACATAATATTTAGGCATAAATATTTATTTTGTTGAAAGCCGCTAATCGTAATATTAAGCGGAAACTCGCATTATCAACGGTTTGGTTCCATGGAAATCTGTGTTAACCGAAACGTGTAGGTTCCCTCAAGGTTCTCTTAGTTTGTTTACGACACCCAAATAAGGATAATTTTCGATCGCACTAATAAGTAGCGCTTTGACTCCGACACTAATAATAGCACCAATTATCTCGCTTCCTAGAACCATCTTCACATTTGACCCCCTTCTCTGGTAATTAAAAATTAATCTAATTTTTTATCGGGATAGCTGATGATGTATTGTTTATAAACGGCTATCGCCTCCTTTTACAGTCGTCCATCTGTGGGGATATTCAATATACAATCGGCTGTAACGAACGCAGTCTAATTAAAGAACCCATTAATCTCTCTTCCTAACAAAGAACGAATTACGATCTTGTTTTCTCTATTTGGAGTTATCACTCAAGGGGAAAAAAGCATGGGAATCCACTTTAGATAATGCTCCGAGTTTAAATCAAAGACAGATGTTTCTAACAAACCCAAGTTCCCTCACTCCTTCCACTACAAACCCCTTCCCGCTACCTCAATCCTGAAGAATGTCCGCAAACAACAAGCAACACCTCAAATTTACCCCCAAATCACCTCCCTCAACCCCCAATTTTCACTCACTATCACCACTGGAACAGCACAATTTACACTAAAAAAAAATAAACAAATTTCCATCAAGAAGACATTACATGGAGAAAACGGCTGGTGTTGTTCAGCTTCGCTGTATTCCCCTGGAGGTGAGTACTGAGGAGGTCGTTCCTGGGTTCCATCGAAGTGCTCGTACCGATCGTATAGCGCGTATCGTTCGTTATACGAGTCGTTCTCTTCGCCGGGCCTCTGAAGAGGTCCGTACGCGTACGGCGATATCATGATACTGCCGAGAGCCGAAGAAGAATCTAACCCAAAGCCGAAAGCGTCCCACGATCGTCGTCTGTTTAGGCCCTAAAAATCGGTAATCGGGGGCACGGCCGTCTTGAGTCGAAAGGGCATCCCCTACGACAGAGCCGGATTGAGGGGTGCAAGAGAAATTCGGTTCCCCCTTCTCACACTGTCAAACGTTTTCGTTAAGTCAGCAACAGCTGACTGATAAAGTTGAACTTCCTGGGGGAGATTTTCTCCACCAAGGATATTTGAAGAATTATCTTCTGAAGTAATGATGAGGGTGTTCCAGCACAGGGGTAAACCTACGATCTCTTCTTAAAAGTACACAGAGTATTTCATTTAAGCGTGACAGCGAGGTTTCATGACCTCTTGATATAAAAACTTTAATATTTCAGAAATGTCATTGCGGGAGTAAAACTGTTGCTCTTGAAGCATTTAAATTAATAATACGAAAATATAGAAAGTATCGCTTGCTTAGGTTTTAAAAATAGGCAATCGGGGAGATGGCCGTCTTGAGTCGAAAGGGCATCCCTTAGCACAGATCCGGATTTAGGGGGTCGCAAGGGAAATTCAGCCTCCCTTTCTCACACAATCAAAAGCATTCATTAAATCAGCAAAAGCTCATGTATAAATTAAGCTCTTTGGGCGAGGCTGTTCTCGAACAAAAACTGCGTTTGCGACCGTGATTACCCTAAAATAACACGAATGGAAATTTTCGGGATTCCTAAGTGACCTGAAAGTAAACAAGGAAATCTGAGGAAGCCAAAATGCCCGAAACGAAAATTGTGGGAATTTTTAACTCGTGTGGAGCGATCTGGGTAGGTGACCTTATAGAGGAAAAGTCGTGGGGAACGAGAGACCTGACGAGAATCTTGACGATCCGGCCATTATCTCGTCAACCCTGATCACCCCAATAAACACTTTTTTAGGGCAACTTCGTGGGCAAAAACCAAATCTCTGAACTTTGCAGTGCGGCCCAATTTAACTCTTACTAGCCGGCTTCCGACATTCCATTCCAACTACCGTAATTGGCCTTTTTTTTTGTTGGCCCAATAGACCCAAAAATTTCGCCAATAAGCCCCATAAACCCAATCTCGGGCCCGCAAATAAGGCCCTCAAAGTCAGTTTTTTTAAAATACAGTTACTCTAAATTGCCCTTCTATAAAACGTTTTCTAACAGCACTTTGTAGGGTTTACTTTTTACGAGTTTTCGATGCCGAGGAAAGGGATCGTTAAAAAATATCAGTTTTGTTTATGGATCATAAAGACGACCGTAAAAGGTGGTCAAGGAGGGTCCAACAGAGATTTCGGAATATTAGGTCTTGGCGGCTCTATCCAGAGCTTTGATCCATGAAAAAACGTTTCTGCTCTTGTGTAGTAATAACAACACGTTACACGGGACGACTTTATCTGCTTCAGAGCTCTTATTTATTAAAGCTTTTAATAGCCTCAAGTATTACGACTTCATAAAAGCGCCATAAAGCCTTAGTTCTATGACCTGCTATCATTTGTCTTGGAGCTTAATGCCTAGACACTCCACATTCCCAGATGGGGTCCCTCTTGCACACACGATTACCAAATTTCTCAATGACTGACTCTTGAGAAAAGATTGCATGCAATCGTGTCAAATTCTTTGACCAGGTGCAACGTGTCCCCAAATGCTAATACGCACAATGCATCCATCTCAGAAAAGGAATTTTCGGGGCCTTATGATGGTGTATAATATGGGACCCTCTTACAAATGTTATTTATTGTTGCTCTCGAGCTAAAAGGTTTCTTTATTGTTATTTCGATAATCTCCTTAACGCCAAAGCTGCACTCTACAGAGCCGGATTTGCCCGGGAAAAGGATAGACTCTATATTTCTCCTAATGCTCTAATGGAGGTAGTTAGTGTGTGGGGTTCCAGGAACACTTGTGGACCACTTTATGAGGGCATAAGGCAATAAAATGCTTTACGGACTGATCCATAACTCTTCGCCCCAGTCGAAGTTTCAATGTCGCAGGCATACGATTGTGTCCAAAGTCAAAAATTTCTTTTTCAACAAATTTTGCTGCGCACTCACAAAGCTGCCCCAGTTTTGGGTACGAAAAGGTAATTTACCCCTTTTCGCTTTAACAGTTCGCAAATGGCAACTATGGTCTGCTGCTGCGACGCCAATTGGCCTCAATAAATCATAGCCGGAAAAGCATGAAAATCTGATTAGTCTTAAAGGATTTGCAAGAATATGAAACAATTAACAAAGAGTGTGGAACAGGCCCTTGGGGGCATTTAGTATTCGCATCTTCATTTTGGAGGTATTTGCACACGCGAATTTTCGGACCAATTGCTCAAGTCAGTGGAAACAAAGTGTAGAGTTGGAGAGAGAGAGAGACAGAGAATTTCATCACACTCGTTCACCGTTCGAACTGTCCCCCTAATAAACTTAATCAGCACTCGAAAAATCTCGCCCTTAGAACCTTCAAAGTAAACAGAGACTTGTGGCTCATTCAGCTTCCAATCAGTTTCAAAGGCAGGAAACTGCTATGGTCTTAAGGGCTAAATTATTAACACGCTGGGTAACTTTAACAGGAGATTGATTTACAGGGAATCCAAAATAACGAGTGAGCCTTCGAACCTGACTGTCTGGTAAGTTTACCATTAATACATCAATATTACCGCATAATTTTGCCATGAAATTCGATTAATGTGTGGTCAACAGAACCGCAATCAGCGTAGTTTCAATAAGGAAGCAAAAAACCGATATATATATATATGTGTGTGTGTATATATATATATATATATATATATATATATATATATATATATATATATGTATATATATTCTGCGATAAAAAGAGTCATTTTTCGAAAGGGAAATTGCAAAGGGCAACGCCGCATTTCACTTTTCTTTCCATTGTGACAGGTGACAACCATTATACATTTTTAATGATTGTGTTCCCTGATGTTGCCATATTTACTTTCGATTTGACGTCACAACTCAAGGCAGTCTCAGATTAATTTATGCAAACAGTGGGAGTTTAAATTAATTAATATTTTAGGGGTGACTTGAATTTTTATTTGACTGACTTGATGCAGTGAATGTAAGAAAATGGGGGACTTCAGGGCCGCGATAGAAATGGCGGAATAACAAGCGTGCACTTTAAGGGTAGCTACAAGGGTCCCGCCCTCGGGGCGGCCTACAAGTAGCGTCGATTGTCCTGAGGAGTACCGGGTCCATGGTTGGGTGGCGATGGTTCTAGTTAACCGACAAAAGAAATTAATAGGCGTGCATATAAAACCAAGAGGAGAAGACAATAAAATTCGAATTACACTTATGTTTGCGGTCGGTTTCGCTTGATTTACGACGCTGATCATAAACTTTGCCTTCAATTTCGTTTTTATTGTTTCGAGAGCCAACTCGAGCAGAGTATATTTGAATACAAAAACCCCGGATTGTGATTTGTCGCACTCGGATAGTTTCATCGGCAAAAAATCCACTAAATTCTTATTTCGCATCAGGCAGAATTCAACGTGAAGTGACCGATCGCACTAGATATTAGGGAACAAAGGGGTGATTGATGGAGCGCCACCCTTCCGAAAAACACGTCCGGACCCTTCCACCTTAAAAACACTTTTAAATTAGGCTCGAGCAAGTTCTCCCCGGAATTTTTGATTAATTAAAATCTATGTAACCCGGATTTTTTGCCCCACAGAGATAACTTTGAAGGAACAGCTGCTTTTTAGCGTTTACTTCTAGTCTTTTACCCCACACAAAAGGATGTTAAGGGCCTAAACAATACCGATGTCTGACTGCATGCCCACCCAAGTCAATTGCGGTCCATTAACATGGGTTTGTGGCCACATACAGAGTGAGCATGGTTCGACAACAAAAACAATGCGGACTTGAACGTAAAGGCTGACACACCTCATAATGATGAGGTGGTACTACCAATATAAACATGAATACTGATCAACTACCTACAATATGCCGAGCCTATTTAACATGCGGGACAAACCTAATTTGCATAAAATGCACTTGTGCCTCAGCAGAGGCGTAGTTTGTCTATTTTACTCCTTCACCATTTTGTGCGGATTTTCTGCCTAGTTTATTGTCTGCGTTTTGCACGTGCAATCACGCCACCGGCTTTATATTTTCGATCAGTAATTAAATTTCTCATTAGCATCGCAATAACACTCCGGCTTGGCGCAATCACGCGTTCTGCCGACCCGTTTGATTATAATTCGCCGACAAATTAATTCCCCGTTTGTTTTCACCTCGAATTTTCGACGGTTAGTCGGCGCTTTTCATACAAAGCTCCATTGTGATCAATTGCCATCACTGCATCGAGCAGATTTCTAATCAGGCTGAGACAAAAGGGATAAAATTATGTGTAGAGTTGTGCGGGGCGCATCCACCATCTCGGGCAGAAAATCTCCTTGTGGCAGTCAAGTTCGTAAAAGTCGATTGTACGGAAATAATTGGGAGTTTCAATTAATGGGTGGCGCATCTACCAGTTTGGGCAGAATACACAATCAAAATTGTGCAGTGATGATTTCATCAATTTCCCAAAAGCTAAAATTGATTGTATAGAGATATTTAGGTCATTTCGGCTATATCGCAGCAGTCTCACACATCAATCAAATCCTCCCCGAAATCCTTGACGTATATCTAGTAGAAAAACCGAAGGAATCCCCATAAAAGCTGGCCGCATTCGGAAAAATTCGATCCGAACACACACACACACACACACATACACACATCTCAAAGGGGGGCATCAAAGGCATTGCCGACCCTCTAATTTATCGCAAGTAGGGCCGTGCCATTGCGTGTGCCCTACGACACAGAAACCCGCGTTTCCGCCATATTTCTTGGCCGATCGGGCCCCTCTTTCTTATCGGGAATCCGAAGCCTCTATCTGGATGTCTTTCCGGCCATCCGAGACTGCGGTCGCGTTTTGTAATATCACCCCCTTTCACGCGATAGCACCACCACGTGTATAGTATGTATTTTGGCCAGGCGAAGGTATTTCTTATCCAGGAAAAGAATGTTGATATCCTGCTTAAGCATGTGGAATCGCTAGAACAAAATCAGTTTCTATAACTGCCATGGCGTGAATGGGTGATAAATAATGCATGAGACCAAACTCACGGTGGTGAAGAATGTTTCTCTTTTGATTTACACAATTTTCAAAACTGCTTTCCTTGAAATGTGCATTTCTTCTAGCAGCCGTATTCGAATGCCCATGGTTCAATGGTCAGAATTATTTATTTCGACCATCTCTTTTGTTTCCTGTGTTAACCTCGTTGAATATTTATCATAATAATTATATAGTGTACCAAAGATTAATGGCCTGATTCGTATTATTATTTATTTCCAGAGAAGGCGCTTTTTTCTGGCTCCACCATAAATAAGTTTACAAAATCAGGGCCGCAGCACCGAAAGGGTGTCAGTAAATCATAATAAGTACACCCCTATGGTTAGGGGAGTGTGATATTGCGCATTAACCCCCGTGTTATTTCACGGTTTAAGTATAGGCCCGGGCATGTATTGACTTCGCCGATATTGAGCCATAACCCAAAATCCTGATATTACTCCCCATATTGTATTGAAACTCTAGTGGGAGTAAAGCTCTCTTCAGTAAGCACCTGAAGCTTTTAGCGAGAGATCATCAAACCACGCCTCTATGATTAAAAGAAAGCAGCAGCTAAATGGGACTGGTGTCATCATCATCACAATAACACAAAGTATTCTGGAATTGCATGTTCACCGGCGAAATCATGTGCATGGGTGGCAGATAGTCTCCGTATCTTTTGGCCACATTTCCTGTTCTGCCTAATTAGTCGCTTCCAGATGCCTCATGTGACTTCGAAAAAATCCATTTTTTCTCCATGCGCGAAGCGGCGATACTATTGGAATAGGTGAAATATTCAGCGATTGGCAACGTGGCGCAGTTCTTTTGTTTTTTCAAAACAAGATGGCCGAATTAATTGTTCGAGATGTCAGTGTCAAATAATGCAATCCAGCCACTGGTCTCTGTCAAATCAAGGTGGCTTACGAATATTTTGAAAGAAATCGCAGTGGCGTGCAATTGTTTTAATATAGAGTTAAACATTTTTTATTATTTTTTATTATCGAAAGTGCGTTCTCGCAGCTGTTTCGTACCCGTGGCCGGATCGTCACTGTTTCTTGTCGGATTAAGTTGGTAATTTTATTCCAGATAAAAGTAATACGGTACTGAAGGAAATCACAGCGACCTAGAATATATTTCTTGTAATAGTTCAGTTGCTGATTTATTGCAATAATAGAAGTGTCGTGTCTGCACTACAGGGTGTGAAAGCCTGAAAATCGCTTGCTTCAACGCAAGGAAAACAACAACAACACAGTTTTTATTATCAATTCATTAACTTGTAAAGTACTGCAGCACAAAAGATATTTTCCGCTCCCCTTTGCAATATAGGGACAGGCATTCAATTATACTCCCTCAATGGTATTACCAGTCATTCATTACCGGGATCTTTTATTCAAGGATTCTCAATTAATAGGTCTCTATACCTAGTAATCAATCACTTACTTCACTTAGGCTGTAAAATGCATTTATTCCTCCTAAGAAGGAAGGGTGAGTCGCTCATTGTCGAGATTCTATATGGGAGAAATAGGAATTAGGAGGAGGGCTCTGAAACTGCCACGTTTCCCTCTATAATAAAACACACTGTGACTAGATTTATCAGCTGAAAAGTGAGGTGAATCGATTAAAAAAAACAGAATTTTTTCGGAGGAGGAGAGTGGAGGTTTTGATCGACATTTTAAGCTGGCATTTGATGTATTTCACACAATAACAAATCAGTTTTGGGAGCTAAAAATAAGGCGAAAGGTGACGACAGTTCTCATGGTGGAAAAAGAGCGGGCATTGGAGCAGGCTGGTTGGCGAGAAGATGAGGGAGGAATCGGCTTGATCAGCACACAGCATTTTGCTTCACGTGCAAGTAAGGGACATTTCCGCGTGAAGAGAAGATTTTTTCAGACATTCGTTTTGCGAATAACCGATCTACTTCTGAGTCGTGTTGCTGCCCGTTCCAAGAAGTGGTGCAAAATAAAAAGAACTTCTTCATTCAGGACATCTTCCTCTGGACCCCTTTGTGGCAAAAAACAATAATTAACGAAGTTGCATAAGAATTCTGCGCAATTCAATTATTTTCTTTGTAAGTTGGAGACTCTCTTTTGTGTTTTTCCAATTCGGTTTTAATCGAGTTACCCACTTGGCATTCGAGTTTTTTCCACTTCTCAAAGAGACGTGCCGGGAGTTTGCGAGCCGATTAGGAGCCGGCCAGTTTAACCTTGTTTAAGAACAAAAGCGACGTTTTTAATTTAAAACCACTTACCACCCATCGCGACCACGGGAAAAAAGGCCACATCAATAGGAACCCGAAGTCTAAATTATGGCCATACACAAAACCTTATGGTTTATCGAAAAAACGGCCGTCCTCCTTGCCCACCCACAGAGTGAGACGTCCGAATGAGTAAGAAGAATTTGAATGAGACTGGCTGGGAACACTACAAGATCTAATAGATAAATTAGTGTTTAAACGACTCGGATTTGAACAGATGGCTTGGAAGCTTCAAGGCCACTTTTTCCTTTATCGTTAATTAGGCCAAATGAAATTATTGTTCCGATGGCGGTCTCGGTGAGTGGGTACTTACATGAAATTTTCAGTAGTTTCCAAGTTGGCCCGAGGCTTTAAGGCCGGCTAACAGCATTAAGGATCGGTGAGGAAAGTATAATTGGAAAATTACTTCCACAAAATTGCTCCTCCGTTAAGCTACGAGCTTAACACGACCGCGGGTAAAACCGAAACTAAAAATAAAGCTTCATCTTAAGTGATTATTAGCCGCCACGAGGTGCGAGCTTTGTATGCAAAATGCATACTAAATCGGCCCATAAAAGCACATTTGCATCTGTTTTGAGTCATCGAGAATTTGTAATTTGTGTGTCTTCTTTGAAGCGTATGTTCTATGAATTCCATTCCCACTCCAATTACGGAGTGGCAAAAATGGTGAGGGAGACTCCTCTAGAGCCAGAGCTGGCACGCCCCTGATGTTTCCATGAATGGAGATGAATTCGTTGCGTTTGTAAATTCTAGATCTGGCATGGAAACTTAAATTTTTCCCAGCGAAAGGGTTGATTTATCAAAGGACGTCACGAAAGTGCCCCCGCCGAGTTTTGTCATGAGGCTCTAAAGATTTTTAGAGCAAAGCGAACCACTTCAAGGTTCTTTAGTTCAGAAACAAGAGCGACGAGTAACGACTTTAGTAAATTTATCTGCAGTTCTTCAAAAGATCAAAGCCGAGAAAAATTTTCCAGGATTTTTCTATGGCCAGCCGCATCCAAAAAGTGTCTCAAACGAGATATTTTAGGCCAAATTTCCGCCTCGACCCATGAAATTCACGTTTAACTCAAGACCGTAGAGCCTGAAATTTTTTACTACTTATGGATTAGAGACAAATTGAGACTGCACATGGATACTCACACTCAACTTTAACACGGCTCTAACGCTCCCTACCAACGAAAGGGCTTTCGGCTCTGTCAATAGAAAGTTCCTTGGAACATTTGCTATTTGATTCTGTTAAGAAGCTGCCAGTGTTAATAAGTTTCCCAGATGTGACTCAATTATTAAACTAAATAAGCTCGGAACAAGAGCTTTAATGGGTCGAGCTTTGATTGTTCTATTGTCAAAGTTTTCTCGTAGTTTAATTATTGTCCTCGTGGATAATCTCGCTATTTATTTCTCCATAGTTTACGTCTTGAGGCGTGGAAACATCCCTCTCTGTACAAGGTACGACATAAACCCACCCATGGGCGAAAACATAAAGGGCACGTAAATCTTCGTAATTGCGACGTTTTAACTGAGAAACACTTTGTTAGGCTGCATACGCGACTTTGCGCGAATAATTCAAAACGTGTATTTGCATGTTTTCACCGCGCCCATAACCATTCTCGTATGCGCTTTGTCTTGCTGCCTGTTTAGCATGTTTTTACCTGACAATTATGGCCCCATTTAAATTATCCCGCTTCGTGCATTCCGGGGGAGCTTTATTCTTACCGGTTTTAATTACCCCATCGACTTCTAGATGCAGAGCAACTTAATTTATTAGGGGGAAGCCGCCCTGGCGTGTCAAAAACCCGTTCGAAAACCCTCCTCCGACGTTGACAAATTCATAACATAAATCCACGACGCCGTATCTATCGTAATCTACGGAACAAATGACCCAGAGATAGTCATTCTTATTATGTGAAAATGGCTTCGTTTTGGGGCTGTATAGTAATTTTTCTTGCCGCGGGCGGTAATTTTTGCAGGCAAAAATTCCTCCCATGATCCTCGAGGACCTGCGGCAGTTTTCCTGCCTGCTCACCGGGTTTTACTGCCGTCTTGCAGGCCATTATCTTCGCCACTATAATTATCTGTTTTCCTTTTGTTATATCTACAACATCCGAACGCGAAACAGACAGCTCCTGCAGTTAAGGTAACTAATCTGCGGTGATTGCTCTCCTGAGATCCCGGAGCGATCCTGCTGGAAGCCCATATAACATGGGTCTATCGAGCCAGACACTCTCTGAGGTATGAGAAATTCGATTAAGTGTATCGACACCAAGGAAATTGTGTTTTTCCATGTTTAAGTTCAAGTCACGCTAAATCACTCCGAAATGCCATAAAACTTGCTATCGGTTAATCAGGATTTCAAACTTGTCTTCAGATTCTTGGAAATTGCTCCGAAAGTTTTTATATTGCTCAAATTAGCTCCGTCCCAGAATCCTAGGACACCCTGTATATTCTTGGGCTCGTGGGTTACTTTATCCAAGAGGAACAACTTTATTTCGAACGGTCAAATGGACCTCATTAGCGATTGGTGAAACGGGAAAAATGGACAAAGGATTAAACAGACATCTCATATGAGGTATATGACAAAGTTGGGGCACGTTATTTTTCAAATGAGACATCCTGCATATTATCGGGGTGCAGGAAACCCCATTGGAGAATTCCACATCGAAGAACCCATCGTTGTTTCATTCTTGTCACCAACTTGGGCACGCGTAATCATTAGTCACGTGCATCTTCCATTGTAACAATTTCCTTCTTCAGTGCATGCTCATGTCATTGTTATTTTCTAATCAATTGCAGCAGGACAATGTCGTCTTATTGAGCAGCTGAGCAAGAATGACTTCTGAATAATAATCGTGTGATCACGTATAGAACCCACTCATGACGACCACCTTTCATGGCACAAAACAACGAGTATGTGCGGTGAGAAAATCCGCCATTATTATGCATGGACTTCTTTCATACAAATCGCTCTTTATTGTCCTTTCATGACTCAGTTCCGTGAGGAGTCAAAGAGCCTAATCGGTCATTATAAGAAGCTATGTTGCACATTTCCCTGAAAGTGTTTGGATTTCTTCATGTTGGAGAGAACTGATCGAGTAAAAAGGGGTTTTGTAAGTAAAATATTTCAAGAAAAAAATGATATGGGACACTCGTGGAAATAAATTCGTCATCTCGCTATGACAGACGTAGAGGACCAGCTTGAAATAGCACCCCTATTTCAATATGTCCTCAATCCCTCGTAATAATGTCGCGACATATCGGGCCTACATCAACCCTCGAAGGGGGCATCTTTCAAAATGGACGGTTTGAATAGTATTCATGTTGCAGGCCAAAAAAAAATCGGAAAAAGCGGAACAATTTCAGGTGTAAAAGTTCATGCTAAAAGCTGAATGAAATTGAAACTCAACTCAGGGCTAATGAAATGGCAGTGTACGTGCGCAAAGTTGTAATTATAGAGCGCAACCTGGGAACGTTGCAATTTTTTTAATTTCCCATAATATACAAGACGGTCTTTAGGGCTTATTGAATATCCCTTTAATACCTTCATTTGCCGAGGGTTTTATGCACCCATGAAAATATCCAGACTGTGTGCAAAGCTCTAATCAGACCGGCACGCGAGTTGTAACTAAATATATAAACAATTAGGGCGGCCCTAATCGCAAAATCAGGCCTATTTTAAATAGTTACAACAGAATTGCTTACACTTACAGCATAATTATAGCGGTTACTGGCCGACTCGGGTAAACGGGTGAATTTTGCATGAGGGGGATGCGTGCCGCATGCAATTCGTTTTTGAGCCCCGCTATAAATAAAGGGGTTTGCGCAAATTCCAAAGGTTTAACTGTGTATAATCTGATTATGTGGAAAAAAGCACAATGAATTATATTGTGGTCAGCGGGTCAACAAATTAAAAAAAACAACATTTAACGTGGCACCTAAGTTTATTTTTTCTTTTATTCTATTTGGGGATAGCGCGTCACACGCAAGTGGAGGGAATAGTGTGCAATTGCATGCTGGAAGGGCAGACTTTGCGGGGGAAAACAAACGAAAAATGTCGCTAAAAATAACATAATAATAAAATTTTATTAAAAATTTACAGCGCACTGCACTGCCTGGTCGCACGTCCGTCACTGATATTTGATCGCTTTGAAAGCAACGTGCTCGGGCGTCATCCGACTTCGGAGACCCGAACGTAAACGTCACGATTTTCCCGGTATTGTCAATTCAAATAAAATTTTAAAAGGGTGATTTTTACCTGTTTTGAGTGGGGCCCAATCCCGTACGAACACTCATTACACGTTTCTATGGAATTAATTTCCAGCTACGTACAAATTTTCCAAATATTTTCCACATTTTCCCTCGAAATTTGATACTTTTTGCAAGCAAAACGGGGGGTGGAGGGGGCACGAATATTGACAAGCGAAGCGGTATTGTTTTGATTCCAAAGCCTTCTTTTCTTAAAGCGTCCCTTACATACGACGGATTTTTGTAAAATCACCTGTCCAGTTAATAGTGCTGTTAATAACATAACAAAAAACAACATAATACATAAACAACTAAACAGTATCGCATAATTTCAAGCAATAATCAGCATAAAAAAGAGAATAAAAGAAAAGATCGATTAAATTAGGCACCATAATTAAACACCAATCGCATAAATGGACCTTTGCGAACGATTGCATGACTAAAAACATTCCTCAGCCATTGGCGAAGAGGAATTTCTGAGCATTTTAGACATTTTACAAATTCACCGTCTATACATTTTACCTAATTGTTGAAATTATCGTTTTTCATAGCTTCAGAAAAGGGTGTGTGATTAATCACCAAAACGTCAAAAACATTTTTCGTTCAGCCCTGAGTAGCCGTTGAGTATTGCTCTTAGTTAGTTTTAACTGAGATAATAGTGTGTAGCAATGCCGTTGACCCTCGAAAATGGTTCCCAATTTAGGCAAAAGTGATCAGTTCAAAAGTGTAAAATAATAACCAAATGGGGGATCTTTTGGGGTTTCTCCATATCGAGGATTGCAATAACGAATTCGGCAGCATGTATGCATTTGGCAGTTCTTTTCCAAGCATTTTTCATGGGACCCAAATTACCGTAGACAAATGTAGCCGTCACTAACACGAACGCCCACTTGGAATTTTTCACACTTCGAATGTGGACCATACGAATAAAATTAAACTCATTTTTCATGCACCTTTTTGCTCTGCAACACATCAAATTCCACGCTAAAATCATCATGTAGTTAACTAGAGGGGATCAAATGGCCTTTTGTAGACGACTATTAGAGTTCGGTAATGAGAGCCTCGAAGTTCGGTCCCTTTTTGCCCTCCACTTGGTAGTAAAACTTTCTAATGGTCGTAAAACTGTTAATTCGAGGTCTTGGTAAGAATTTCGACGATAATTGACCCTTTTTAGAGTGAAAACGTATAGAAATATGTTCATAGCTTTCGCTAATAGGGACGAAAGAAAGCTCCCTAGTCCCAGAGTGAAAAATAATCGAAACAGTATGTCTTGCGTATTTTACATTGTCGCGTACGTTGGGTTGCCTGCAATCCAGGGCAAACATGTTATTCGTAAGGCATAAGATCGCTAAATGGTCTTAAATACATTTTTTAATATCTAAGTTTAATGTTTGCAATAATGTCTGAGAAGTTCTTTATCACCGATGTCCATTCCGCATTAGACAAGTTCTAGTTCTCAAGATAACGAGTGAAAAACGCTTATAGTCCCACTGCACGTAGCGTACTGATATACATAGATATGTGGATAATGTTGATTGATTCAAGTACGTTCACAGTATGCAGATAACATTCACGACGTAGAACTCACAATATGAAATTCCTCTACAAACAAACTCTCTTTAGGTCCTTTTATTGGCCCCAATTTTGACGATTTTAATGTTCCAACTTCCACCAGTGGTGTGCCGACCCTGTTAATTAATTAATGCTTAGCTAATGCTTTCAATTCTCCAGGAAGCGCTGGTAATAAACAGGTCGTAGACACAGCATTAAGGATTCCTGGGGCTGTTGTAGGAGGAGTTGAGGAGTTTTAAACATACCTAAAGGAGCGGTCGGTTAATTATTGGGAAGAATTCGAAGCATTCCGGTATAGTCATTGAAGGTCGATTTTTGTAGGGAAAGATTGCGACGGATGTAGTTAGTAATCCCGATGGTGGGATCCAGGGGATCGTGGTCGAGGGCCCGTTCATGGGGATGCAGGATCCCCTTGGGAATATGAAACTTTGTTAGAATTTTAGAGTACTTTCGTAAATAAATTATATTACAACAGCAACACTCTCATTTATGAAACCGGAGCAAATTACTGATGCAGTCCCATTTTATTCAGAGATGTGCAGATTTTCGAGAAGTGAAAGGATGGGAGAGAGATTGGTAATTTTTAAGGGTTGATCTCTTCTTAAATATCTAATCGGGTTCATGTGGTTCTTCAGAAGAGCTCGATAAAGGGAATTTCCGATCGGCACTTGCAGAGAGAAATGCTTAAACTGGCAGGCTCAAACGTGTCAAACAGAATATCAATCTTTCCAGTGGTCCATAATCTGCTTGTAGTGAACCAAAATCAGCCAAAATGTAACGGTTTTGAGAAAATATTAGGCGCTCCCAAGGTTATGCCGCAGTTAGATGCCGAATCAGCAGTTTTTTTGGTTTTTGTTTATTTTGCTGGAAAAAATCGGGCACAATGCTGCTGCCAAAAAAAGCGGAATTTCAGGCCAATTATTGCCACTTACGCGAATCGAAACAGAGGTCCGGTGCACAATACATTCACGATCGATTAACTATTAATTTCAAATTTCCGCAAAACAAAATTCCCGCACTTTGATAAATTCGTATAAAAGGCGCAATTACGTTTGTTAGAGTCCTGACCTGGAAAGGGCCAATTATCGAAATTGCTTAAAACGACGTCATAGATTTGAAGGTCTTTATTGTCGCAACAATTACATAATGATCAAAGTTGAATTATTAGCGGCCAAAGAACCCGCCAAGTTGGAAGAAAAATCAATTCAAGAACAGGAAGTTCAATGGAAGAGTACTTACAACGTCGCCCACTGACTCAAGAGTAGCATTGATGATTTTTCTAGGGGTCTTCAATATATCTCCGATAGAAGATTTAACGAATCCCGTAGTTTCGTCAGCTGTAGCCCAACCCACAACTAAAAGAACTGGAAAACTAATGAATTTAATTACCTGGAAAGCACATTTTGGTCAATAACGAAAATTATTAAAACATCAAATCCCGCTACCCTCATTTTGCTTGTTTTTTATTTCATTAGAACCTCAACCAGCTGCTGATTACCCCGCCTTGCGCTCTTCGATTATTTAGAGCTCTCACTATCAGTAAATTTGAGCTATAAATGATATTATTGTAGTTTTAATTACTAGCGAGGGTCTACATTTTCTGCAAAACTTCTATAATTGCACAAAAACCACTCAAGGATAATTTCCAATTGCGTAAATGCGATAAGCAGCTTTAAGAGAAATTACAGTTTTAAAAAAATCTCCAATTTCACTGCAATTTTTAGTCTTTTTTTGAAAAAAAGTCACTTGAATTTTAGAAAAACTCGAGCAGAAACGTCTTCAAATGATTCTCAAGACAAACTCCTCGTTGAGTGACTCACCGCTTCAAGTCTCAGATCAAACCTCATCTCCAAGACTTTTTGTTTAGGTGCGTTCCTTCGATTTAGTTCTGGTTAGTCACTCGTCGGTTAACTATGGAAATTTTAAAAGTAATTTTAAAGGTAAGTTTGAGGGGAAAAGAGGAGATTGCTCCTTAAGGAAAACTCGAAATTGTGGTGAAATTCAAGTTATTTTCGTATGGTTTTCCTAAGCACGTATCAACAAGTTTATGCAACTGAATAATACTTTAAGGCAATTTTTCTTTGCCGGCTGACTTTTTTTCGCAAAAGCTAGAAATTTTCTGATGAAATTTGAAACCATAATAAAAGTACTCAGCTTTAATGCTTTAAGAATTTTCGTTATTAGTCAAGATGCCCTTTTCATGTAATTGCACTCGTTGCTTTTTTGATGCTATTACCGATGGATTTGGCTTTGAGCTGACGACGCTGTAGACTCCTTTGAAAGTACTCTTGGAGATTTACTAAATGCTCTTCCACAATAGTACCTTAGGGTCAGTGGGCGGCTTGTAAGTATTCCTACCTTGAATTGATTTTCTTTCCAGCTCAGCGGAATCCTTGGACTTTAATAATTCAACTTTAATGATGATGCAATTGCTGAGTGAATATAAAATAAGGAGCTCTGAATCTATGATTTATTTTTTTTTAATAATTTTCGCGAAAGACGCTTTCCCGGCTAGGGTACCACCAAATGCGTCTCTTATATGAATTGGTCGAAATGCGGGAGTTTGTTTTGCGGAAATTTCAGATTATTAGTTTCACTTTTAACTCAGTGTTTTGGACAAATTTGAGGATACTAATGTCCTCCAAGTCGCACGGTGTTTTCACTGTAAGAAAGTATTGAATTATTGCGAATTTTATGCCGCAATCGAGGGACGAACCAGTGACGTACCCCGTTTTTATTTATATTTATGGAAAAAATTCGTGCTCAATGCTGCTGCCGAAAAAGCGGAATTTCAGGACAATTATTGCTACTTATGCGAATTGAAATAGGGTTCCAGTGCACAATGCGTTCACGATCGATTAACTATTAATTTCAAATTTCCGCAAAACAAATTTCCCGCATTTTGATAAATTCGTATAAGAGACGAATTTGGTGGTGCCGTGGCTGGGAAAGCGTCATTCACCAAAATTATAAAAACAAACCAAATCGTATATTTAGAGCTTTTTATTTTCTATTCACTCGGCAAATGCATCAACGTCAATGTTGAATTCTTAGCTGGAGACGATGCTGTTAAGTCGAAGAGACAATCAATTCAACAAAGAAAGAAAATTCCATGCACCGATACTTACAACTGCTTCTAATATCTGAATAGTGGTATTGAGGACTTTTGGAGGAATACTCCGTAGTTTATCAACAGCACTTTATGTGGTTCCTAGTATCTGTCTAGTAGCCAAGCTTAAATCTATCATGAAAAGCATCAAGAAACTAAAGAACGCAATTATCGGAAAAGACCATTTTGATCGATAACAAAAATTTTCAAAAGGGCTAATGATCGGCACCTTCATTTTGCTGCTCAAAGTCTACTAGAAACTTTACAAGTCACTGAATGATCTGCCATGAAATCTTTGTCTATTTAAAGCTCTGACTATCAGAAAATTTTAATCTCAAATTGACGTCTTGCAGTTCTAATCATCACATAAGTTCTGGCTCAACTGAAAAAGAAACAATAATAGGACAAGAGTTATCTTAGAATAGTATCTAATTGCGCAAATGCAACAAGTTTTTAGAAAATTTGTAAAAGAGAACGCTCGAATTTCTCTGCAATTTTAAGTCTTCAAAAAAAACCTCCTTTGCAATAACTTCTGGGCAAAAGAAATCCCATAAAAGCTGCTTTCACATTACCCAGAAATTACCTGGGGAGTTTAAACGCTTCCACTTCTCCAAAACGAGGACGTTCCTAATCCCAAGTACTACATAAAGTCGAATCTTTCTTGCAGAGCTCCACTGAGCTGCAACATGCTGTCGCCCCACTAGACCCTGTTCACACGTTTTATCGTGCAATTTCAACTATTCCCTTACTTTAAGTCCGGCGAAATCGGACACGTCAGTTTGACTCAAACTCAAAAACTCCCTTTGATCGGCATTTGAGGGGGCAGCTTCTGCCCTCCCAGTGCGGACGGGTGCTGTGAGAAGAATTTGACCTCACATGCTTTCCCTAATACCCTTCTTTCAGCTACTCACGAGGGTGAAGAAGCGCTACACATTGCACGTTTAATCATTCGAAGCAAAGTTCTGTATTTGTTGCAGAACTTTGCTTCATTAGCTTTGTTGCGCATTTGCGGTCGAAAAGCTTTAGCTACATTAAGCCAAACAAAGAGGATATTTAGATAAAATGTGAAGAAAGTCTCGGAATTGTATGATAAGGGAAAGTTCAACTTGTTTCACTGGTCCAAAAGCTTTTCGTCGCAAGGAGGATTTGGTTCTGAGTAAAGCTAAAGGATATAGAAATGAACAATTGCTCATTCGAGCATGTGAAGCAAGATACTTCACATCGCATTAGCGTAAAATTGTTATGTAGAAGAATTTTTTGATTTTGAGTAAAATTTGAAGAAGAAAATGTTCTTGTTTTCGCTAAACTAATGGCGGGGAAACGCTGGTTACAAGTTTAAGTATGAGAAGCAGCGTCCAGGGGGCGTTCCTATTGCAGAAGAGGAGAATAAGTCGAAAAGAATTTGATTTTGAAGAGCATTTAACGTCAATGGTGCAGCTGACGATTGTTCCATGACGTCACAGCGTTTCACGGCCGTCTTCGATAAAAATACCAAAATTGTCCCCAACGTTTAGTGACGACACACGAAACAAAAATGGTAGAAATAAAAAAAACTGCATGGATGACTCGTATTAGGAAAAACTTCCATAATTGAACAGTCAATTATGATTATGAAAGCGTCATTATTTATTTTTTTTTTAAGCTAGAAATTTGAGGATAATTATTACGACTTCAACGCGTTAATTTATGGAAAGAATTTGCTGATAGTGGGAGCTCTAAACAATTGAAAATTCTAAGACAAAACACTCTGTAGTTTGTCGAGGTCCTAGTGAAATTTGAAATGCAAAATGAATGAGTTTTGATGATTTAAAAATGCGAACGAAGCCAAATTCTTCAAAATACATCCGTCCGAACTGTGAGGAGGGGTGAGGACAGCAGAGGCCAGTCAAGGGAACTTTCTGATTTTGAGTAAAACTTAACGTTCCTGATTTCGCCAGACTGATAATGAGAATGAAGAAATTCATAAAAGTGCACGATGAAACGTGCGAGGCACGGTCCGTGTTGTATAGACGGTTGGACTTTCTCATTAGTTTGAGGATAATGTGAAGGCAATCCTCCTTGGATTTCTTTCGTTTAAAAGTTGCAGCAAAGGAGCTTTTTTTAAAAGCTCGAATTCAAAATTTAAGGTTTAGTTTCTATAGTTTTTGTTCTTGGTACGCCATTGGATATGATTTTAAGGCAACTTTTCTACAATTATTATTATTTTTAAAATGTGGTAAAAACCTTACATGCTGATCGGAGCTGAAATACGTTAATTTATGACAAAATTTTGCTGATAGCGTGAGCTTTTAAGAGTCGTAGATTCTAAGCGATAATAGTCAGTAACTTGTTGATTTTGTGCTAAAATTTGAATAAAAATAAAATAAAAATGTTTTCATTGATTAAAATGACCTTTTCAAGTAATTTTGCTGATTAGTTTCTTGTCGCTGTTGGTGGTGGCTTCAACATCCGCTGACGATATGGTAGAGGATTTAAGCTCAGCAACTAAAGATATCCTTAACAGTGCTAAAACTGTTGCTGAGAACGTAATGAACGGTTAAGGTTCGAGATTATGTTTATGGGATTGTTGATTCACACGTAAAAGTTGTTCGATTGACTTTGAGCCTAGATTGTAGATCAAATGCTCCTAAAAATTGGCTCGAAATCCCAATGATTCAACTTTAACGAGGATAAGTTGCTGAGTGAATGTAAAATAAGGAGTTCTAAATCTAAGATTCCTTGTTTTTATAATATTGGTGAGGGGCGCTTTCCCGGTCAGGGTACCACCAAATGCGTCTTTTATACGAATTTATCAAAATGCGGGAATTTGACATCGATAGTTAATCGATTATGAACGGATTAATACGCTGAACCTCTGTTTCCATTGGCGCAAATGGCAATAATTCTGAAATTCTGTTTTTTTGGCAATAGCAGGGTGCCTAAATTTTTCTTTTAGGAAAATAAAAAAAAGCGGACCACCCGCTGATTTGGCCCCCGATTGCGGCATGAAATTTGTAATAATCAGGCCCCTGAAGTGAAACTGCTGTCCGATGTGAAGGACGTTTCGTCCCGAAATTTGTTAGTGATATCCCAGGGAGCCGAAGAAAGACGACCTTTACATAAACGTGAAGTAATGATGAACTTGCTTTGGGCAATCTAACGATGAAAAATTTCGTGTAATCGAGCGCTGAAGCTCGAAAAGCAAAACCCAACATGTTCCAGAAGTCCACATGTTTTTTGCAACACAGGAGGGTCCTCGAAGACGACTTTGTTTTGCAGTTGGGAACATCATTCGAGGTTAATAACGTTCTTGTTTCTCCCAGTTAGGGAGAGTAACGCACTTTTGCATGTTTGAACTTGTGATGTTTCAGTTGCCATCAAATTCAACAAGTGCTCCAGATTATAAGAGTAAAAACGCGAGGCAGGGTACAGACGTGCAAGAACTTCTTGCAGAGGGGCAGAGTAATTCAAATAAGAGTCGATTCTGAGTACCATGTGAGGTTAATAACGTCCTTGTTTTGGACATTCTCATTGCAAAGCTTGAAATTACACATTATCAATGATAATGTTAAACCACATTTTAGATGATCTGGTGACAAATCAAAAGATGCAAGAACGCTTGAAATTCTATCTTAAGTCAGTATTAAACTCTTAAGTCATATATTAAATGGCTCAGGGGTTCAAAGGTTTTTTCCAGGGGAGGAACTTTTCCAAACAGACTTTGTTAGGAGGAATATTTGCAGACCATTTTACCTCTGTTTTCTTCAATTAAAGAGTGAAGAATCGCTGAAGGTTCAAGTTAAAACTGTTGGCGGAAGACTATTTTCCAGTTGGGCGGGTGCAGGTTAGCAAGTTCTTGATTAAAAATTGAGGTGTGTATTTTTAAGGAGTATTTGAAGGCAATTTCCACTGTATTTCTATTACTCAAAAGTTACGGCAGAGGAAGAGATTTCTTCCAAGTGAAAGCTCAAATGTGAGGTCAGAGTAATTTTTTCAGAAGACTTTCGCAGTTTCGTCAGAAACATATTAATCCCTTTTAGAGTCTATTTTTGTGGATGTTTTGATTTTTTCCAAACTTCGAGCATCTACTTTTGCGCATTCTAAACGTCATAATCCACAAAAACCTGAAGGGATTACTTACAACAACAAAAAATTCTATAAATTCATCGGCGATTATCAGCAAGAAAGACTCGTTAGTTTTTTTTTTTTTTTTCAGAAAAATTAGAAACTCGTAGGTAATTAGAACTGCATAACATCAATTAATATATAAAATTTGCTGATAGTGAGGGGTTTAAATAGTGGAAGGTTTGAAGGCAAAGCATTCACTAACTCGTTGAGTACCTGGTAATACTTCAACAACGAAATGAAGGTACTGACCTAGGTGTTTTAGGAATTTTGGTTTTTGATCGAAGTACCCTTTTCAGGTAATGATAATGTTTGGTTTATTGGCGATATTGCTGGTGGGATTTGCTTCATCCCTTGAAGAGATTAGCAAAATTGTTGAAGATGCCATTGATGCGACGTTCAAGATTCCTGCAAAAGCCGTCGACGCGAGTTTAGAGGTGGTAAGTATTGTTCCATCGAATTTTCTTTCTTTTAATTGATGCTCTTTTCAGCTTAGTTTAGTTCCCGGGGAGTAATTTAACTTAGATTATGATGTAATTTCTAAGAAAATAGAAAATAAAGAACTTCCGAATCACGATTTTGTTTTAAATAATTTTGGTAATTGGCGCTTTCCAAGTCAGGGTACAAACAAATGTAATTGCGCCTTTTATACGAATTTATCAAAGTGCGGGAATTTTGTTTTGCGGAAATTTGAAATTAATAACTGATCGATCGTTAACGTATTGTTCACTGGAACCGTTAAATAGCTGTTATATTTCGATTCGTATAAGTGGCAATAATTGGCCTGAAATTTCGCTTTATTTGCAATGGCATTGTTGACGAATTTTTTACCCGGCAAAATAAATACGAACCGGGGGAGTCCCCGCCTCGTCCCCTGATTGTGGCATAAAACTCGAAATAATCCGATACTTTCTCAAAATGAAAGCACTGTTCGACTTGCTCCGGCAAATTAAAACCCGTCAAAGTCTAATTTAAATGGAAAAAGTTACAAAAATACGCCGGAGAAATCTAATCAGCCCGAACGAAATGGGCCTTTCCGGAAAATTGTGACGATATAAAACTTTCAAACTTGCAAATCAGCGGAAATCTCCCGGACATTATTTCGAGTTATGACGGGGAAAGAAAATCATTATGTCACACCTTCGTCTATTTGCATTAACGACCCTCATGTTATTTATCTCAGCCGGTTGTTTATTTGTCTTTTATTCGGGTCCTGAAGTACTTAACAATGGCAGGCATGCAAGAACAATAAACCTTACGAAGAGAGAGAAAAAAAAGAGGAGCAAAGTAAATAATTGGAGCGCCCTTTGTTTCCCAGGAAAAATCGTTAGGAAACTTTGGGAAATTTTTATCCGGGGAAGGTTCGGGTTTCCCCAGAATTAGAGGCATTAGAGCTCTTAAGGCAAGACAGATGTGTACGGCGTCAAGATCTGAATGACAAGACCCGAATCACGGGTTCAGTTCGGTTATTGCACAGGCTTCAGTACTTTCCAGACGAGTCCGTTAAACGCGCCATAGGGGGGTTTGAAGATGGAGATTTAGTCTGAAACTTGGGCTTCTGGACAACTAAGGAAACATCGGGTTAAATCGCCCCTCGATCCTTCCAGTTTCGAAGGCCCGGACGCCTGAGAATTCAGCCTCGTCCCTAGAGGCGAAGATGTTCACGGAGGAACAAAAAAACTCAAATTTAAGAAAGTTTCTTAACTTTATTTAAATTAAATTAAATTAATTAAAATTGAAATGCCGAAAACAGAGCTGGAATTTAAAAGCTTGAATTTTCTGACCACTTTTCAAGCTAATTTTAGCCATTAATCTCTGGAATTAATAACAACTTTAATTCCAATAAAAGCAGTCCCTCTCTTCTGGTTTTCGTTCCAGGCGGGTTGCGATTCAAAACGCATGATGGTCACGTGCTACCACGGGGGAGCGCGGGAGGGTGGGGGACAACCTAATGTGCTTTAACTCTGCCGACAATGGCAATATCATTAAGCTGTCACTGTGTATATATTACGTTATTCGTGGAGATTAGCTTACGGCATCCCCCCCCGTGTGCGTCGCGCTCCCCGTGCGGGGTGGTTCCTGCCCCAAATTCGGTGCCCCCATAACAATGTACCCACTACAGTCCGGAGCTAAGCGGAATTTTATAATATTTCTATTTATATGCAGATGTGATAACTGGGCCCGGAATAAACCGGATCCCCGAGCTCTCGTTAGCTGCGAAATTACCTCTTGCCTGTTAACTTCATTTTTCTTTAATTGTCCCGGAGTTATGACGGCTTCGGGCCTTTGTCGTTTGTCAATAATAATTACTTCATCCTTTTCCTCATTCCTTTCCCTCCGCCCTCTCGCTCGTAAAACTGCACCTGTACACAAAACACGCGAAAGTTTTAACAGCAGCGGCGAGGACAAGGGGGAGGGAGTTTTCACCGTTTTCAAGGGGCTTTATTTATATGTTTTCCCATCAGTTATCCGAAAGTAAATTTAAAAACTGCTAAAGAAAGACAATAGAGAAAGGGAGGGCGGAATAATTAATTGGACCGGCCTTTATTTTCTTTGCGAAGGAAAAGCGTTAAAACTTTGGCGAAAATTTAATACCGGCAAAGACAAGAAAAATCCCATTTTCTTCCACCGGGGGTGGGAAACGGACTAAAACGCCCTGATTGCGTCATTACCGGTCCTAATAGGATCTTGTCTACAATCAGCAGGGGAAGGAAATCGTTCAAATAAAATCGACTATTTCACTTCGGGTTCTCTGTTCTCTGTCTTTGAAGGGCTTTTTTGCAAACTTGTCCAATTCCCGCACCGAAAAGAAAGTCGGTAATTTAATTAGAACGAACTATTTTCCATTATCTTTTCCTCGTAAATTATGGACAGAACAGATACCACCGAAGCAGTGGCGCTAATCGAAGAACCGAGTGTTCGGTAATTTATTAACCGTTAATTTTAAGGATGCCATCAATTCCATTTATCAGAAAAGTTGTATTAGCTGAGCGCACGCCGCATTGGATGCGGAGGAGTAGCACTGTGAAGATAAAGTTTGACATTGCCACTTGGATTTCTTTAAAAACTTTTTGCCGCACGCGTGCGACAAATTGCGGCTTTTGCTTGGCGATAAAGCGGCTCTACGTCTAAGAAAACCCCTTTTAATCCGTACAAAATCATTGTTCATCGATGATCCACTCGCACGATATTTCATTTGATGGAGAAAGTCCACTTGCAGCGGCTTTGAGCCCTTCTGACGCATCTTCAGCTTTCCAAAATTTGAGTCATATCCGCAATCTAAGACGCGGGCTTGGAGCGCGAGCAGAGCGTCATCGCCAAATTGGCCGATTTGAATTAGACTGAAAAATGTTTAGCTGGTAAATGGGTCGGTTTAAAGACTGCCAGAAATTGTCCGAAAGCCACGGACACCTGGAAAACCAACGAAAATAATTCCGGCAAATTAATAAAGGTCCCTCCGACCCCTGGAACACCCTTCCAACTTTTCCGGAACGTGTTTGCTCCCATTCCAAACACACCTTCAGGATTTATGACCCCATTTTTTCGATTGCTTTATGCCTTTTTAATTAAGTTTGTGTGCGTGTCCAAAGCGCGGGTCTGCGCCTCGATCTTGTCCAAGAAGTAGAAAATGAGCTCATAACGTCATTCCCCGTATGGTCGCCTTAAATTGCCCTGGAAATGTCGCAAATTTGATTCCGACTTTTCCCTTCGTCCTGTCCAGATTGGCCATCGACGCTGGCAATCATCCGCACGGACACAAAAGAGGGTAAATTGGGGTAAATACCCACTCGCGTCGGGTTTTCAAGAGGTGATAAGGATATATTACGGCTATAAAGGAAATTGATATTCTTTCTCTCGCTTTCTTTCAAGATTACGCTGCCTTATAAGAGCCCTAAACTAATGCAAAAAATATTTGGCCAATATTGTTTGCTTTGGAGTGTTCGGAACTTGTATAGGTAGCAATTTATTCCCTCCACATCCCCCCCCTGCCCCTCGGAGAAAAAACTGCCCTCGTTAATCACGATTCCGGAACATTCACGTAACAACTTTTCAGTCACGTGCAACGTTTTACAAGCGTCCCGACGAAGGCCCTTTAATGACGCTACCTTTAGGCAACTCAGGAGCGCGAGAGGCGGGGGGTGGGAAAAAACTGGGCATTTGTACCAATTTCGTTAAGAATTCTCCTATTTCGCGCAGGGTCACGTACCACGAAACAGGTAGTTATCATCGGCGTATAATGTTAGATAAATGCGCCTGGGAACCTCCTCCTCCTCCTCCTCCTCCTCCCCGATCTACATCCATAAGTACTCGCATCGGAAATTGATTTTGCTAATCTGCTTATCTGAAATAACTTCTATACAAACTGTCTTTTTCGCGTGGGGTTTAAAGGATATAAATCACTCCCCGAATGGTCCCCAAAGGCCGGGTTTTCACCCTTAATATAACTCTGTTGTTTGTTTGTTTGCTTGAAGGGAGTAGATTTGGATATTTATGGGTGAATGAGTAGCGCACCAAAGCGACGTTTCTCTGTTAAAAAAAAAGAAAAAAAACACTGATAAAGTGATCGAGGATAATCTATACGCCATCGATTTCAGCAGGAAAATATCAGATTGTGTTTGGTTATTTTTTTAAAGCGGACGTGCACAATGGGTTTATCAACTTTTACATGTGAAGCGGTTCGCAGAGGATTAGCGCCGAACAAGTCCGTCTTAAAATGTAAATTTCTCCGGTTTAGAGGCGCAAAGATAATTATCCGGGCTGTCGGAGTGCCGGGGCCCTTTATACGGTTTCATAGTTCTGAAATCCGATTAATCCAGGCCGATCCAGGCGAGAGGCAACAGGAAGTCGTCCGACGCCATTCCGGCAAAAGGAAGCCCTGCCCGGGCCCTTTTGGGCTAACTTTCCACAATTGACGCGCAGTCAGTTAGCTCAAATTTAATAATAATTCGGGAACAACTTTGCCGGACCCGTTTGTGGTCATAGACCAGCAGTTTGGTGCATAGTTTTATTTACTTTGGGAATTGCATGAGTAATCCTCTATCACTCAATCTGTTTAGCGCGTTGGTTATATTGATTGTTCTGAGCCTCCGTGGGCGCGTTTCGCCATCGATATATTCGACCAACTCCCGGAACTTCACGCAAACGTTCTGAGTGTGAGTCGCAAGTCATCACTGAAGACGCCTCCACCAAATAGCCGGATTTTCACCAAGATTGGAATATTTTAGCGGACGAATTCGTTGGCGTGGTGAGTCCGCCTTCAGCGATTTTGAGGCTGTAAGTCGCCTTCAGCTCCAAATAAATTGAGCATAACCTGTAAGTTGATACCCAATCCTCCGGGCGGCTCAGTTCCAATCAAATTTGTACATTTTTACTGGACAACTTCATTGATCTAGAAAGTTTACATTCGGCGATTTCGAGCCTCTACAGGTGCTCTTCGGCCAACAGTAATTCACCAAATTTCAAAACTGCAATGTTGCTCCTCGATATGGATCTTGAACCCACATGGTCTCTTGCAATATTCGTCGTTGGGAACGACTAATCAATTAAATGAAGCTGTAATGAAATACCTATTCTTGAAACAAAGAGCCCCTTTCTCCCTTGATGTTTAAAGGCGATCATCCTGAATTTAAATTCTTGCGCTCTTCATAGAAAGACTTTTTTTTGTTGGGACAAAGGGGGTGAAGCTCTATTGCTGCAGCAGTTCTTCGAAACGCATTGTCTAACGAGATCTTTAAGACAATAAATTCCGAAGAGTGTTAATGAAACATATCCCCCGCCAACAAGGTGCAGCACGTCCCTGGCTTATATTCAGAGGAAATTTTAATTTTTCAATTTTTAGAGGGCACCACCGCTTCTAGAGTTCAGGCCATGGGCGCGCGAGTCTATTTTACGATGTTTCAAATCATTTGAAGACTACATCAGGAGATTTTGTTTCATTTCAAAAAAGTTATCGCATAATTTTGGATTAACAACAGCCGCAATTGTTTACCCCAGCCAGCCCTGGTGCTAGCACTAAATCCAGTGGCGCGCAATTTTCGTTTCAGAAGTCACATGGTTCCTGGCCAAAGCAGCTCTACTCCCATGTTTTCCTCTCAGACAAATCAACAGCCAGCATAGAATTGCTCTCACTAGCGTTACACACAAGTTCCACTTACAATTCCGCGAAATTGAGCGTAATTTCCGAAGTTTCCCCGAACATTCCCAGAAGTAAAAGGTCCCTCTCTTTGAGTTTTTATTATTTACCAATTCTTAGTTTGTCGTTGGTGTTTTACGCGACAGTGAATCTGAGAACGTGCGTCCCATAGTAAGCAAAGCTCCGCTAAAAGCTCTGTTTCAATATGCCGCAAACATCGGCTACATTTACCTTCCAGTGAATGCTCTGGAAGTTCAGCAACCCACTCCTCTGGGGCATGAACGTGAAAGACGTTCAAATAGTTGGAAGAGGAAACTTTTCTAACTGCAGATAAAAAGCGGAAAAGGCTTCCGGTAATTAATTTCCAGCACCTACACAGTTTCCTTGGGAGAATTATTGACATCGTCAAATTCAATCCCTATGAGAAAACGTCCTGACTCGGCCCTATTTTAATTGAACTATGTCATATACGACACAAATCCCCTCGGCTGTAAGTCGAAAGTGCCCCTGGGAACTTCCTTATGTAGTTATTAAATGTGGATAAGTGCACGATACTTCCCTGCTGCAGTCAGCAGATTTTCGACATATGAGGGGATTTATTCGGTTTATTACTGGAGATCGCAAGTACCTCTAATAAACTACCACCAATGGATCGAACCTGGAACAACTTGGAAATGGAGTTTTACCTCTGGCACTTGGGGGAAGTGTCAAATGTATATCCGCTCATCTCAGAGTTAATAACTTCGAAGCAAAACTGCCACGGGCCCTTTGAAATATCATTCTGAAGGGCCCGCACTGGATCATTCGACAGTTCGTTCAATTAACTACGGTCTAGACTGAGGGCAAGTTTTCGAACCGGTCGATAATCAAGTTCGTGTAAAATTCGATGTTGAAGTGTTTGTATGGATTTCTTGTTACAGCAGAAGATTTCGGAAAGTTCGAGATTCCCAAGATTTAAGCAAAATAGAACGGGCAGCAGCAGGTTTGAACTCGTAGAGGAGAGGGCAATGCTATCTTGCCATCTCAGATATCGTCGTTAGATGCGGTATGGGTGGCTGAGGGTAAACACAGGGCATTTGTTTTCCCAGGCCAACTTAACTCAATTAGGAAAAAAGCTGGAGCGAAAGCCCCATTTTCTCCCCATTAGAGTCATTTCAAGCAACGTGGACATGCTTTGGCTGGCACGTTCACCAGATCGTGCTCCATTCGATTATTGTTTATGGGGAATTATGAAAGGTCGCATTGAACTGAACTCGACATGTGACGCATCATGGTAATCAGGAGAAGAAGCTGAATTCAAAGATGTTAAGATCCGAGATGGCGCCAGTGAGAAAAAACAAAGTTGATGACAACTGAAAATCGAAATGTCTGATTTCACATATAATCTCGCCATTTTGTAGCAGAGAGAAAGAGAGAGAGAGAGAGAGAGGGGGGGGGGAAAGAGAGAGAGAAAGAGAGAGAGAAAGAGAGAGAGAGGGGAAAGAGAGAAAGAGAGAGAGAGAGTGCTGCAATGGTGACGTTCCAATCGTTATGAGTTACCTCGTCATATGAACTGGGAAAAAAATAAATTTTCCGAGCTTCCCTGGATGAGATCCAGACACCCTTACATCCTCCCCTTCTTTGACTTATTTCCTGCGCCATTTCTTCGAGGCAAAGTTCATGAATTAGAAACGAGAAAGTCTTCAGTGTGTACGTCTAAATCCAATTGTTGGGAGTCTAAAGATTGATATAATTCTGATCTCATCCTCGCAATACTCGTGTGTGAAAATAAGAGAGGGATGTAAAAGGGTTCGACCTTTAATCCATCGGGAAGGGCTTTATAAAATATGATCGTCAGGCGGGTGTTCGCTAGTTCTGGAATTATGTTACGCGAGCGATGCCTTTTGCGCCCTGAACCCATATGGAATACACAATACAAACGAGGGACGGATATTTTACAATTCAAAGTATGTTGTTATTGAGTTTGCCGAGGGGAATTAGGTTGTGGCTTTGTCGATTTTAATGTTTAATGGCAGTTTCAGGATTAATCCCTAATAATTCCTGACAATGTTCGTATCCCATTGATGCCAGAATTCTGGAAATTTCAACCCTCCCATGGGACCCTAAAGCGAAATTACTCCGAAGAAAATCGGTGTGTATATGCAAAACGCTTATCAGGGTGAAAAATGCGAATGGAAATTTCGCGATGGTAATAGACAGGCAGTGATTGATTACTTCGACGCACGCCCTAATCACAATGAATTCGGAAAGCGCCTGGATCATGGAACGGAGCTTGTTTCTGCCCTCGATTGAAAGACCTTTAATTTGTGAAGAAACGTGAATCGTATAACGATCAGTTAGGGCACATTTTGCGTCGTTGTTGCTTTAGTGACCCTCAGCCGAAGTTTCGACGACTCCTTTCAGCTTCCGATATGAAAGCAAACATAAGTCCATTATGTCGAAACCAGAATTTCCAGTGGCAGAGCACTCTCAAGCACTAAACCGTTATTCTCAAGCACACAGAATCTAATTTCGCCCGGTGGCATCAATGGGATTTCACTAATTTCAGCGATACAAATATTTGCCCTGCGCTTCTACGTTCTGGCCATTAAATCATCGGGGCCCGGGATTTCTAATTTTTAAAATGGATTCAATTTATTAAAGTGCGTTTTCTGGTGCTCCCCGGTTTCATTTCCAACTTCTCCATTACGTCCATGAACGTCCGAAATTATTATATATAACGCCATCGACGTGTTACCGAATGCGAATCACGAGATGCTCTCTCGTAACGGGAGCTCTGGATATTTTTGAGAATTCAATTTTTTGGTGGTACGTGTGATGCACGTTTCAGCTGGAATTTTCTAAATTGCCGGTTAAACGTTTTCAATTTTTCCCATCGAGAGCGATCGGTTTTAAAGGAGGGAGAAAGTGTCGAGAAATTTACACAGGATTTTCGAAAATGTCTGTGACCTCGGCAAGTGCAAGCACGCCTATGACTTGTGCGGACTTGGACACCTTAGAGATTGTTTTACGTCATGCTAACTGGATCGGCAGGCCAGGAAAGCGCGAGATGGGACAGGACAAAATATAAAGAAATTTCCCTCATCTCGATTTCTGAACATGTTTGTCACCTCGGGAAAATCCAAATGCGCTACTGACTTTTATTGACGATTATTAGAGCGCGAAGGATTTTTTTAGAGAACCGGAGTTTTATAAATCAATGCGGCGGGAAGCAGCGGCGTAGCAAGCAGGGAAAGACAGAATGCTAAAAGTGATTTAAAACGATCGAAAATTAACGGAAAAATCGTCCTTTTTGGTGGTCGAAAGGCAAAAAACGAGGTGGCCGACTGGCTTTCGAGGGGGCACACCAGGATTGCATGCGTTTCCGAATGTTCCAACAGCTTTGACCGAGCTGAACGCCCGATCGGCATCAACTGAGTCTTGGATCGGCTCTTCCACACGCTCTGCGATCATCTCTATAAAAGGAACGAAATGAAATTTAATCAAGTCTCCCTCCCTAATACCGAAATAAGTAAATCGCTCTTACAAAGTCGGAATTATCCGTGGAAACTGCGATTATTACGGGAGTATCTCGAGTAAAAGTCCGGGTTGATTGAGCAAAAGACTGGGAGTAGGGCCCAGCAAGTAGCAACAGAAAACGATCCCTTTGAAGTTTCGAATTTATCGACCTTTTTCAATTTCCAATTATTCCTTGTATTTGAAGATTTTCCCTTTATTTTATCATACATTTGGGCGTCCAAATCACATCCCAAAAATGCAATTTTCCCGAATTTAGGGACAAATCCTCCGTTTTTCAATGGGTCTAAGAAATTAAAATCCGCAACCGAACTGAAAGAAAATCTTCAAATACGTATAAATTGAAATGGAGTTGCGATTGATACGAAAGGGCTTTAGCCGAGACGATTTCGACTCTCTTCATCGCTTTTTAGCCGCATTGACTATTACCGTGAATGTTATCTGCAGTATTACCGGAAATCATCGAAGGGAAAAATTTCACTGCGGTTGCAAATGAAAATTACATCGCCCGTGGGTAAAATAATTCCTGAACTAGTGGACCCGAATGGCGTTTATATTTTACAAGGACAATTCCTGAGGGAGGAATTGTCCTTTGACAAGCCGGACACAACGGTCCATGTGGCAGAGATATTTCAATACAAGAGAAATTGCCTTTTCCTTCAGTATATCACAAAACTATGAAATTCAAGGTAAAAGCAAAAGTTAATTGGGCATAGAGATTCGCCAAATGCCTCGCTACACATCAATAGACTCTCATACGTTTGAAGTCCAGGATCGCAAAAGGCCATAAGCAAAATTTATCCGAAGCTTTTCCATTTCAAATTACGCCCGTTCCGCATTTAGGGGATTACCGTTTTATATCAATTTCCCCTCTGATGGAACCTAAACTATAATTTAATCTCCCTGAAACTCACCGTTATGCACCAGAAGGGTAGAATCCCTGGCTAGAGCCAGTTCTGAGTCGGTAAGGGTGGCGTCTGAGGCGTTTTCTGAGGTGGGGGTGTCGCTCAATCCCGCTGGCTGCTGGTAGAGGGGGTGTTGGTAGGTGTGGGGGTCGCCGTATCTGCGCCCTACCGATTCTTCACCCTCGGAACCGCTCAGACTGTAAGCGGGATATAAACGCCCCTTTCCTGCAAGGTAAAATGTTTCGCGTTAGCGTTTTTGCAAAAAGGAAATTTTGGTTGGTTTAATTTGACGATCGAAGTCGCGATGGGGAGTCGGTGCAGGTTCCTTAGGGTTCGCCCGATTACGCGGTATGTTATTTGAGCATAACGAGATCTTTCATAATTCTCCATGAATAATAATACGATGGAGCAAGATCTGGTGAGTGTGCCGGCCAACTCATGCTTGAAATTACTCTAACGGGGAAAAATGGGGATTTTGCTTCAACAGTGCCGTGATATTCCTGCAAAACGCTCCAGTGTCTCATGGGTGAAGGATTTGAGTGATATGAATTTTAAACACGCGATACTTATGAATTTTTCAGGACTCCCCGCGCTGCCTCATGAGATGCGTCATTTTTTCTACTCCCGCCATTGTCAAGTAGAAGGGTTATATAGAACCTAATGGAGAATCCAATTCATTGCCGTTTACTGCTTTTAGGGGGTTTTAATATTTTACTCACCGCCTGTAAAATTTCTGCTTCGTCCCCATTCGGTCTATGAACACGTATTTTAGCTCAGAACATGTTCCAAACTCGGCCGTATCTCTATGAGGGAATGGAAATCCAGTCGTTTTTCTTCACTTGGAAAAGGCGTTTTGACAATAAATTCACCGAGTATCAGCCATCCCCATCTGAGTCTCTGCAGCTTTCTTAAAGGGTGAAACTTGAGAGTTTCTCTTTCCCTGACTGCCCGATAGCTCCTAAACAGTTGAATCAAGCAACATTGGGCCTAGTGAACGACCCCATATATCCCTCCTTCTGGATATTCCATTATGGACATTCTAAATTTTTGATGTAAGTCCGAACAAGCACGAAAAGCGGCATGTTTTGTTCGGCACAGTGTTCCACATTTCCGAGTGAATAATTGAGGGCGACCGGCTGCGGTCTCACTGCCAGGAAAATGAAAAAGTTATTTCCGAAAGAAGTCCCTTAAATAATGGCAGGAACGTTGTCGCCCTTTCCCTCGAACGAAAGGTCATGATTCATGTATCTCCTGGTGCATTTTTCAGGGATTAAGTTTTCATCAAGTTCGGTGACTGTAACATCTGATGCATATGAAGTTAAATGTTTATGGATTTGAGAGGCGGAAATTCTCCATGGCCCGAAGCTCGAAATCCTGTCGTCCCGTATTGATCCTGCAGGAGACACCCGCACCGTTCGAACTCGTTCGGATTTCTTCGGCCTATGCAGCAGGAGCAGGGCCGCTTTTAAACTAAAACGGGGTGAAATTTTCATTAAAAAGTGACTGGCACGAAAACAAAGCGGAAAGTATCAACGTGTCACACACGCAACAAAGTCCGTCCTGCCCCGACGATCCAGATCGGTTGAAGCCAGAAAGGAACAGGAAATTAACTTTCCCAACTTTAATAGCTTCTTTCCAAATTAACGTGCTTTCACCCTGTATAGTGCACGTTAACAATTAACCTGTCCGAGTTTTATGAAGAAAGATATGCTGTTTGTCGGTAATCGCGTGTGGCTTATCGCCGCTTCACTTGCACTCTGCAAGGCCCCTTTGTGCCAGGATTTACTTCACTTTGCTGCCTACCTCGAACATCTCCCCACATCGTGTCCATCAACGAAAATATTCCCATATTCATCACTTCAAGGCCCATTTGGCCGGGCACGCGATAATGAAAAATGTCGCAACTATTTGTAACAAAACAACCCATTTATAACGTGATTTTTCCGTGGGGTGCAAATGGCCCCCATTCGCGGCACGACTCCGTAACAATAGGGCTCTCTCTCATTGAAACGAATTCGGTCTAATCAGAGCACCGAAATTAATTCAACATACACAATGGAGGTAGGTTGCGTATGATAACCATCTCTTTACGAGTACTGGGTACATATGTATACCCTGCATGCGGGGATTATTATTTCCAGGCACCCTTTTGTGTTATTCAGGGGATAATTTGCGGAAGAACCTGACTTCGGGTTTTGTCGTTTATACAGCTGTTACAGTTTGAAAAATTACTTAAAAAATAGGTCATTAAAGCATCAGTTGATGATAACGTTTGTCTATGAGAGGTGGAATTTCTGCACTTGCTCGCCTGAAGGTACGTTAAGGCAATTCGGAACGATCGACACGTCACGTACTCAAGTCAGTTGAATTAGATTTTTCATAATTTCCCATAACTATTAATCCAATGGGACTAAATCCGGTGAGCGCGCTGGCCGCCGCATGCATCTTGAACTGGAATATCGTGTCAAGGAACGGTGTGCCCAGAGTTCAAATTTCTGGAATTCATACGTCACGCTGTGCATTATAATTAAAAATTTTCCAAATCCAGTCAAACTTGCCTGCTACTTAACTGCCTTGTCAGATGTTGGCAACTCTGCAGAGTAAACAAGAATATAGTGGATAAAAAGAGAATGCGCATTAAAGGCCGTCCCGTCGGAGAATTGTCTGAGTAATAGATAAATGCATTTTCCGGGGAATGAAAAATAAATATCGGTTAGCATAGCAGGAACGTATAAGGGATTTCCATCAGATATATCGGAGAGTATAAATATTTCAAAGGCGCATTTGCTGCAAGTTGCCGGGACTGAAAAAATTAACTCTGTCCTAGTTAGAAGCTTCGGTAGCAAGTTTTACAAGCCCGGAAACGGGAGTTTGAAATTTCCATTACATAAACCTGAGTGAGTTTTCCCAGCAAGCGACCGCGAATGCACACAAGGAAAGGAAATTGCTCCAGAGACAGGCCGGGTCCTATTTCAATATTATTAGACGTAAGACACGACTACTGAAAATTAAAGCCACTCTCTGTCTTCTGAAGGAAGCTTGCGGCTTAACCGATTTTCATTTCCACTGTTTGTCTTATTATATTTACCTGCTCGGCTCCGGGAAAATGGCAATTTTTAGGCGAGTTTTGCGAGCGAAATATAAAGAAAACATCTTTGGGAACAGTCCATGTCAGGGCGGCTTTTACATACTATAATCTTGTTACTGTAAAAACGAAAACAAGAAAATACGGCAAAGCCCCGGATAAAGGAAAATGTACACTGAAGGAAATTTGCCGAAGCGGAGAATGCATGTGTATGAATTATTTCCCCAGGCAAATTTAATGCAAAAAACTATGTTGCTTCATAATTGAGTGGGATATGATCGTCACTTCCCTGAAAGCTTCTAGGAGGAAAATGTGAAAAATACCCCTTTTCTACATCTTCAAAGAATAATTGGCTAAGAGGAGGGGGTTCTTTTGTCCAGGTCCTTTTTTATCCTCGAAAAGGCACGAGGGTGTGAAATAGCGCGACAACTAAATAGGCCCTCGCCTTATCATGTTTTATTGTGGCGGGCAAAATAATAACACTCGACAAAAGAAAATTTCCATACAAATTGCCCACTTCCCCCCGGCCTTTATCGGGACATTACCTTTTGCTCTTTTAGCATCGATCCAACTTTTCATAGGGCGTAAGAAAAAACAATTGCGTGGGGTCCTCGTTACGTCCCCCCCTTATGCGTACCTTGCACCGGGCCAATTTAAAATTGGAGTTTAGTCAGCCGTTACTCCCCAGGAAGGGAGAGCTTCAGTTTATATGTGAATTATGACCCTCAGAGTGGGTATGTGGAAAATTGAAATTATAATATTCGCAGTGTTGGAAAATTGGTTTTCTAACTCATTCAATCAAGAGACATTTCTGCGAGCATTCAGATTTACTAGTTGGAAGGTATTTTAACAAAGAGCAGTGCAAACCCCTTACGAAACGATGCCGCAGCAAAAAGCGCTAGATTCGACGAAGGCGTGTGGCGTGTGTAGCTGAGCAAACATGAGAAATTTTTGTATTCAGGTGTGCCGGAGGTACACGGTGTGCTCCGCTTGATTTTGCCCCATAAACACGTAGTGTTTATGCTGCAAAAAATAATTGCTGCGGTTTTAGCCTCACTAAATTGTCTGCAAAATCATCAGTGTTGACCTATTTAACCAAATTGGTCACCAATAATGGATTTTACTCGAGGAAACATTTTTTTCTCGACAATGGTGAATGTAACTCTTTCAGTTGTCCATCTATCGAGTATCAGTCGAGTTACTCAGCCGCAAAAAAAATGAACTGGGAGCTCCATCTATTGGAATGCGCCTCAGATTAATTCTCCCTAAATTTGGTTTCGAGACATGTGGAGTTCCTTTTGGTCTATTTAACTGTGTTATCAAGGTCAAATTCTCCAAAAATACCACTAATCAATGGCGAGCGAACATTTCTGACTCGATATTTCTATTTATTTGTGGCGTTTTTGTACGATTTAAAGATTTTGAAAACCGTAGGGGCTGTCGCTCGGTTCTACGACGTTTCATGTGAAGTTTACAGACACGGAGATAATTTGTCGAGGGCGTTCATTAATAAAGTCGGCGGCAAAACAAACAAATTTAAGTACAAAAGCACACATTTAGCTGCGTAGAACCCAGAAAGTTTGAGCAAGTGCTTTTCGAACCTACATACACCTCTAGAATTACAATACGCCTGGAAAGTATTGCTACTAACTTCTCACACAATTTTCCGCAAAATTCAAATTTTTAAACAATTTTTGCTCGGATCGAACTCATTCAAATGAGATTTTTCTACGTAGCGGAGAAGCAATCTTCTGGTGTTTACTTTCATGGAATAACAAACGCTCCAGGTTATTTTCTCATCAATAACTTGTTTATCAGCACTCTTTTAATTACTACTACCCCTTTTAATATAACGAAATCAATGCAGCTAATAAATAACCCGAGCAATCAGCCTTGCAGCCCCTGGGGACCCATCTTACGCGCCCTGTCAGCGACCGCCGTCGTCTTTGTATCCAGATGTCTCTTTAGATCGGGAGTTTTTTCCTAATCCCTGGAATTGAATTAATCCTCTGAAACGTGTTAGTAATGACTTCATTAACATCTATCAATAATGGAAACATGCATTTATTACCGGGGAAATAAAACGCATTTAATTAAATTATTTCAATTTCGATTCACTGCCGAAGTCATTAATATGGTTTTTTGTTCTCTGTTCCATTTGTTAGCTGTGTTTCTATTATTTGTTGCGGTGTGTATTAAACACAATCGTATAAACAGCAACTTGAATTTTCACTGTAATGAGTTTGTTGAACGATTTTTCTCTTGTTTAATTCGTGTACATACAAGTGAATTTCTTAGTAATTACGCGCTTTAAAATCGCAATTGAGCATGTATTAGGGCTAATGCAGCTAACCTATTTCCAGCGATTTATAGACTCTATGTTAATAAAATTTATGAAGCAGCCAGTGGTAGTCATGCAATTTGGGACGGTAAATTTATAATGAATTCCGGTGTGTGTTGGCTGAAATTTTATTATTTATCGTTTACAGAAAAAGCAGTGCAACGAAAAGTTCACGTGTTGACCTATTAACGGTTTAACCCACTCGTTTTTGCTCCTGAAGTCGAACCGCAGAAGAAGAAACAAAAAGAGCTACAATTCTCAGGTTGATCTAGATTGATGGAAATCTTCGAAAAGCGAAAAATCCTCAAAAGATTCTCCTTCTTGAGGTCTGAAATTCAGCTTGATTTAAATCAGCGTTGTCGACTCCCTCACCTCAGTTTCAACTTTTTTGACACGTGTTTGTCCTAACCATTGCCGATTACATTTATTACCGGTAATTTCTTCCAAACTCACTACTTGCGCCTTTGCACATAAAACTCTTTCGGTCTTCGGGTTACCTTAAATTGCTCTATTGCCGCATTCAGCTACATTCACTATAATTTCATTTAAACTTGCATCAAGACGTTCCATCAATCGACAAACGTATTTTTGCTCATAAAACTCATCTGCAGACTGATCCTCAAATTTCGAACCAATCCGGATTGCACTGTAGCCGTTCGCAGCTACATTTATCGCAAGTTGCTCTGCGTTTTTGCCGTCTAAAATCATATGCAATTTTACTAAAACGGATCGTGGACATTTCAATTAGATTTGAGCTCAAACGTAGTTGGTGCAGTCTACACTTACCGCAATGCGTCTTTACTTCATTTACCTATTTTTTTAAATTATTGTCCACCTGCTCAAAGCCTCAGCAGACTTATTTTCCACCTAAAATTCGCTCGTGGTGTGATTTAATTTCCTTCCTCAGCCTTTGAATCAACCTGAATTATTGCACTGTAGCCTCGTGCAGTTACATTTATCACAGCTCGTTCCAAGGCAATCCTGGTTGTTTTTCAGTGATTTAATGCCGCAAGAAAAATGTTCTGCCGTCTAAAATTACTATGAACTTCGGGTTGCTATTGACTACATTTACTACATTTTCGTGCATTTCGGGACACTGGCGGTGGAATTCAACTTTTGAGCCGAACTGCCTTGTAATCGCCCCGGCTACATGTGCTACAGTTTATTACTAAAATGCTTAATTCCTCTTCATCCTATTTGTCTGCCCTTAAAACTTACTTGGAGCTACGTTTCGGCCAATTCCCTGAACTTCAGTTGGACTTGCTTTGCAGTGACTCCCGGCTACATTTACCATCGAGTGCCTCAGTTTCGAGATGCATAAACATAAAATGAACGTGGCAACAATGCAATTTTATTAAGTATCGTCGACTAAGACCAGGACATTGCCGTATCTGTTTCCCAGCCCGGAAACGGAAAACAAATCCCCAAAGCCGCAGTTAAAGTTTCCAAGTTAGAAATTAGAAATCCTCGGAGATAATTTCGAGCCTAATTGCCCCACTCTGCTAAATTAACGGCGAAATTGTGCTTCGTAGTGTTGAGTTTATTATAGAGGCTAAAAATGGATTACCCTGTATGATACGAAAAGTTTATGGCGCAAGAAATGCGACTGAAACTCGTTTCATCAAGATTTTGGAAAGTCACAAATGTAAATCGTTTACGACCTCGTAAAATTGGCTGAATTGATTGGTCTGATGTGCCACTGAAGAGGGAACGACGAGACGTGCTCAGCGTTTCATTTTATTGATATTTTAGATGTCCACTCTAACCGTTTGCGAAATAAATGAAATTTTATGGCTGCAACGAGAGAAGGCGCGATATCTGTAACGCCTGATTCAAAAACAAATTAGTGGAGGCAAGAAGCGGGACAAAGGGAAAAAACCTGGAAATCTCTCCTTCAGGAACAAAAAAGGGAAATAAAACAATATGCTGCCGAGACAATATTTTCGCCTGGTCGCTTCCTGACGCTCCCCATCATTTCAGGCAAGTTTTATGAAGCTCCCGTTAAATCGAAAGATGGCACTTTCACAAAGGAACGAACAGTGTATACGTAGACTCTATCCATCATTGTTCTTTCAGATTTAAATTTTTGCATGTCGCAGTACCTTGAAGGGGTTCTTTGCTCCCTTCGAAAAAATCCGAATAAATTGCTCCGCGATATGAAATGAAACGTAATTTCCGTCTCCTTTTCACCCGAAATTACCTATACAAATCTTAAGGGATTTACGGGAAATTCGAAGCGACGACACATCAGCAGGAAACCCGACAGCGGCAGCAGGAAAGTGCGTGAATATTCGACAGCAGTCGAATTTTTACATAACAATGGTACGTTTGGCGTCGTATTCAAGGCGGCATCTCCCGACAATCATGCAGATTCCTGTGGGAAAAGCCGGAATTACGTCGGATCGGGGGTTCCCTGGGGAACAGCCTCAAAGCGTGCCCCAGGAACAGCTGCAGTAACTCTGCTTCTAGATATCTTTATACGGGAACACTTTGATTCTGGATAAATATCGGAAATTCCCAGTAAGGAGGTGTTTTTAACATCGATTTTGTGATGTTGCTTATTCATTACGTATCTTTCCCTTAACTCACACGTACGAGATTTTCAAAGTGTAATTTAACGTAACTACTAATTGCAGCTGTTCCACGCCAATGTTCCTTACGAATCTGATTGTGCAAATTTTGCCGTTGAAACGCAATAACTCGGGGGCTCATACGAACCGAATTTGATTGGTGTAGAAGATCTATTAGGAAAGTAGCAATTTTTAAAGATGCTGAAAATTCGTAAAATGTTTTTAGCGGCGTTCGCCAAAACGATCCATGACGCCACTGCTTCTTCACCAATCTGGCTGCAACCTGAGGGTTCATACACACTATCTCGCAGATTATGCTGTTCGAAGTTCAAGGGCGTAGATTGTCTCTTTTGGCAATTTTTCGAAATATTCAGTCTTTGGTGGCTTACGCGGTGTGTTCAAAGGGGGCTCTATTGCACAACGGTTTGTTTATCAATCGAGCTCCAAATTTTGCGATTCATACACGACATCTCAGGACTCCCTTAGTCCGAAATTCGTCGGTGCATAACCTCTACTTTCTCAGTATATATGTTTTTTAATTTCCTTAATGGAGACCATTCTCCGTGAGTAAAACATGCTTAATTCTCATTCATCTCCTCCTGGAACAAGGTTGTAACATTCTAATTCCTGTCTATAAAGCTGGGAAACCCGATCGGGCGGTTCCGCAGTGACCCTACCTTTGTAATGTCTTTACGTTAGCATTAATAGGGTAAGCTGTAGGGCGGAAAATTACTTTGTCCTCCTGCCAAAATCATCCTTTAATTAGAAACTGGAATCTCCCCATCACCGTCGTCCGATGACGTCGGATGAAACCCACTTTATTAAAGCGTCAAAGATGCTTTAATGAAAAAAAAGTGAGCAGTATTTTGCATTTTTTCTCTGGAAAGGCCTAATCTGGAATCGAGGTGAATTCGCACGAATCCAGGGCGTAATGGCTTGATCTCGGAAATGGGCGATCCATAAATAATGTCGCCAGAAGAAAGGTCCGAAATAAAAATGCCCCAATCAATTACGGCCACTGTCTCGTTTCCCATCCTCTCCGATTTCGTTCCTTCTCTTCCTTCAGTGAATCGGATTATTTATTTATCGGTTGACAATTAGTCGCGGTCGTGCTCGACCTCAGAGAGGAAATTTGTGACAAAAGCAATTTGTTGAATTGAATGTCACTTCTTTATTGCCAAAAAAAATCTATATGTGTACAAACCTTGCGGGTAGCTCATTGCGAAGCGGGCGCATGTGTCTGGTAGCTAGGCCAAAGGACACACACTCACCTGCAAAGGAAAGTCGCATTAAAATCACTATCTCTCGACTTAAAAGCTACTTATGAAATCACTCTTAAAAGTGTCGGGAATCTCAATAAAAACCCTCTTTTAAGAGAAATAAAAATACAGATAGGAAGTCGGGAAAGTATCGCAACTTCCGGGCCCTTTGTGTGTGCTCGGATCAAAAACAGAGTTTATGGACTAAAAGCTGCGCCATCTGATATACCCAGTACGCGGCGATTTTTCAATAAACTTAAGTAATGTCTCGTATCATGCTTTTCGCCTTTGAAATTTCCTTTCTTTTCATAGGAGAAAATCTTAAAAATCAAACCCGGAAAAGGGGATTTTTAGATTTCCCCAAGGAGCAGGATTCCTCTGCTTTACCGATACAACTCCGAAAGTTTAGACTTGTAGGAAAGTTGGGGAAACTTCACATAATGAAAATACGCACCCTGCGATAAATGCAGGGAGGGGGGATTCTTGAAATAATGGCGTCTGTCTGGCCAGGAGAATTACGGCATCTCGCTAACTGGTTTATGTGCGGTTATGTAGCGGAGGGACTATCGAGCTCAAAGACATAAATTATGCTTTTTTTAAGCCACAGGGGGTGAAGAGAGTGTCCACAAAAACCCTGATACGGCGGATTCGTGCCAAAATGCTTTTGCAGACTCACAAAATTTTGAGGAGTAAAATTCTCTCAAAACTTTGAAACTGAAGTAAAATCTAGATAACGAGTGGAGAATCGTGATAATGAGTAGGAAGTTTTCCTCGAAAACTCTAAGTTAAGTGCACTTTTGCTTGACTGAAGAAATTATAAAACTCATGTCCGCATCAAATAATTTCTGTATATTATGCTCCGCAAGTTCTTAAAATTCATTTCAGTATCAGGTTTTCTCCTTGATCTTCGTAATTAGTCGCAACGCATCAGTCATACTTAACTCAAAGAGTTAACTTCAGTATCAGCGAAACTTTATATTTAGAGGCTCATTGGTGAAACTCAGGGCAGAGCCTTCTTTAAGCTTAATTTCTTCCATGATTGAGCAGGGTTTCTTGGAATTTCAACAACTTCTTATAGAGTTAAAATTCATCAAGCTTCAAAATTTGTACATCGAAGGCCGCAAATGAGACCTTAATTCTCTAAATTTATCACGGAGTAAATTGTCACACATTACATCTTGCATAAATAATTGAAAATAATTAAATTCGAATCGTTTCCTCTGTTGTTCACAACCTAATTCTTTGATGTTTGTCCGCACTGTTTGTCGCTTTACGCGCGTTTAATTTCAACATTTTTCCTCTCTGGCCCGCTTTTCCCGGAAAAACCACAATATTAATAAATTCCTTTTATTTCCATAACGTCTGGCTCGTAATTAGTTTTAGCTACTAACAAGGCAATTTATTAAAATATATTATTATTTCGTTGTGCCGCTAAACAAATATTTAATTAGTTATTTATTGTATGTTTTCGCACAAAGAGACATCGTCACTGAACAGAAGAAGTGTCGAAAGGTTCGCAAAACATGTGACCGAAAGCGTTGTAAATTATTAATATAAGTCCTTTGTAGAAGCCTGATACTGGGGCTCAACTCTGGTCCGAAGGGAGGTCCGTTCCTTCATTATTAGTTATATAGAGGGAAAGGCCATTACGTGCAGACCCCTCACTGAAATAAATTGCCTGGAATCAGGCCGGCCCCCTATTAACGCCCTGAATGTGAACAGATTTCTGATCCGTATTTTTGCAGAGTTATTACGAGAATCAGGCTTAATTAGTCATTAAGCGAGCTTGATAAAAAGCCGCGACATTTTCCTCTCGAGTTTGAAAGAAAACTTTCTTATACAGCCTTAAGGCGAGGAACGACTTAATGCGATTGTCCCGCGAGCCTCGACTCAGACACCCCCGAGCATTCGCTTTCTAATTCTTTCTCTTCTTTTATTAATATCACGCCAACTTCCGATTAATCGCGACATTTTTTTCGGCAAATAGAGAACGTCAAAAGTTGGCTAACTGTATCCAAGTAAGTCTTAATTACAATTAATTTGCATAAAGTACGAAAACTTGGTAGGGCGAAATACTTGTGGGGCATTAGCGAAGTTGGCAAGCGGGGGATATTTGTTGCATAATTATCAACCCCCCGGTATATTTATTCACTTTAAGTAAAGCTGAATTTATGAGGGGGGAGGGGCAGGGGTCGATGAGAGAAGTGGATGTGAGAAAACAACGGGAATTCTTCGAAACTTCCTCCCCGAGAAATAGAAGAATTGAACAAATTTATCACCATCGGCATAAGCAAAACGACACGTGATCCAACAAAAATACGTCACACGGGAGCGATAGTTTTTACGAAGAAGGCTTTGGAAACAAAAGAATAACTCTGCGCCTGTGGGTAGTGATGGCGCCTCCGCGTCTCTTCTCGTGTGGGTCGCGAAAAATATCAAATTTCGAGTGAAAATGTGAACAAAATTTGAAAAGTTTGTGCGGAATTGGAGCTTAACATCGTAGATAAGTATCGAGTATTCGAACGAGATTACGCCACGTTGAAACAAGTAAGCACCTCGCTTTTATGACTATAATATAATGTTATAGATGTAATTCGGCAATACTAGGAATATCGCGTCCCTTGCGCTCGGGTCCCCGAAGTCGCACGACGACCGAGCAACTCAGTTGAAAAGAGCCGTGTTGCCAACTTTGTTGTTCAGCGGACGTGCGACGCGGCAAGTGTATTGCTATGTCAATTGTTAATTAACATTTATTATTATGCTAATTTTGAACATAACATTCTCAATTCTGTGTTTCGTTTTTTGGGCCTAAGCCTCACACCCCAGTAAAGGTCGTTGTTTCGCCCTGCCAAGTACGAAAACTTGGCAAGGGGAACTACTGGCAGGGCATTAGCGAAGTTGGCCATATTTATTCAGTTTAGGTAAAGCCGGGTTTATGAGGTAGTTAATGAGAAATGGCATAGCAACACGAATTCCTCCAAACTACTTCGATGGAGAATGAAAGAATAGAAAAAACATTTACTCGGCCCAATTCGGCAAAACGGGAGAGGAGAAAAGATAAGAAGGTAGTCGGGTATCTTGGTGATGGATGTAAAAACTACGTGCATATGTTGCCAAGAGCAGTTCACCGGGATGGGAATCTGCATAAATATGACATTTCTTTCCTTCGCTTCGTCCCTTATTTTATCGAATGAATCACGTTTAATGCCATAAAAACACACACGGATTTTATGGCTCCAGAATACAATAAAAATTTTATTTATTAAAATATGTCCCTCCCGAAGTTTTTGCCTTTCGTTTATGGGGAACATAAATATTTTGGTATAAAGGTCGCATATCATCAAAGACTGATGAGAGTGCATGGACATTTTCGGTTTTAATCTCATGTAATATACATTTCGCCAAGCGCCCTTCCGAATGTCTCTGTGGCAATTAAATTTGGGCATCTGTCGATCCACCAGCAGCATTCGATCGTGTAAAATGCTGATTTATCGACGTCATGTGGCCCATAATGCGATATGTTAATTGACCAGTGAGGGGTGTCTTAGTACCAATTTAATATTACGGAAATACATATTCGACACTGTAATCATTAGTTCGTCGTCAGGAGCACGTGCCCTTAAGCACAATATATAAATATACACGTGGGACCCCGACTTTTCCTGCTTCAATTAATACGGGCAAATATTTGCTAATTGCGCCATCTATCTTGCGCGAAACGCAATTATGTTTTCAGAGTGCTTCGGAATTTCGAATGAAAGTTAACAGTAGATTTATGAAGAGAGAAGCGCCCTTTAGGGGGCGCATCTCAGCCCTTTTCGGCGACGCTAAAGGGTTCGGCTATTCGACTATTATGGCTGATTTATCGCCACTTTTCGGTCGGTCTGTGGTTGTCTTTAGGACACTTCTTACTTGCAATAACAAGGGCTATATGTTATTCCAACTTGTTAAAAATCCTGGGTGTCTGCTATTGGAAGCAAATGCTCGTCGCCAGCATGCATAATGGGCAAGTGGCAGTGGTCCAATTATGCTTAAATTTGGCGTCTTCTTCAGCATTGGCGTAATTTTTCTAATTTTTATAATATTAAAAAAACGAACACAACAATCTCACTAATCGAAGAATCACCTGGTTACGTAGACCCAGGATCTACGTCTCGATTTTTTTAACCAACACTCCAGAGAGGCATTATTTACGCTCTCTAGGGGTGGCTTGACGTGATTTTCGGTGCCAATCATTGTGGAGGTGGTTGCCGCCCTGAATGGGGATAAATTATCGTTTGCCTGGAGCAAATGGCTTTGGGGACTATCCGGGCAATGTCCTGTTTCGTGTTAACCAGGCCAGATTAGGCTGTGATGCGAATGTAGGTACCTTTTTGATAGATAGATAGATAGATAGATAGATAAGATAGTTCATAGAGATTATGGAATGGAAAGTCTAGAACTCGATGTGTTCTCTAAGCTTGAAGACCCCAAGAAAACTTGGGAAACTTACTGTTCTCTCACTGTAGTTAGAATAGTCGGACATTTCTATATATATATATATATATATATATATTAATGTAATTTGTGGCGGACTTAAATGTTTGAATCCCTCGATGCTATGCTCAATCTGGCTCTGTCCAGGTCTCTGTACAGACCGATAAGTCAGGGGCAATGCTCAATTATTCCGCACTATCCCCAGTTAGCTCGGTATTTAATGGCGTCACATATTGCGTTTCCCTAATTGTCCGGTTCGGTATTTAATAAAGCACAACTGCGAATTCTATATTGTTCTTCGGGCCATTTGCTTGGTCGGATTAAAGCAAATAATGAGTTTAATTTCGCGCTTCTACACGGAGCCCCCGGCTGCTGTTATACGCCGAGTCCGTTTGCTTTAACACTTTTACAGCCAAATTGGAGAGAATCTATTTCGTAGAGGAGGAATATCATTAAGTTCTCGTGAATTGCCTCGGCGGGGTTCGTTAATGATGGCTGGATCGTCCGCGAACAGTGCCTCTCTCCCCAATAAACTCATGGGCGATAAACCGCTCCACAAAAAACGGCAAATTGTAAGCGGAATCTTTGCCGTTTCTGGTTTATCAGGGCGGATTTCCGTTTTTGTTTTATTTTTAACGACGCCAATGGACTACGCGCCAATATAATAATTTCAGTAAATATATACCGCCCACGGACACCAAACAGCGACTTTTTAGGCCGTCTTTACAATTTATATGTGCGCAATATCCGCTGCTCTATAATTATCTAAGTTCTGTTCATTTAAATTACCACGAATTAAGCGATAAATTATACGTGCGCCATGATTATATACATCGGAAGAAAGTGTCCTCGATGATGGGCGGAATCGCTTGTCTTGTGGGGGCTGGAAAGAGGGGGTTCAAGTCTGAATTTAATCTTTCGATGAATTTTGAATTGCTTTATAATTTCAGGTGTCCTGATACGCCACTGGGAGCTGCCATTTTGTCTTTAAATATAGATACTTTAATTATAAAATGATAAAATGCATAGATTACAATCGGCAGAAAAACCAGTGCAGTATCAAGCGCAATGAGATAAAATGGAACGATTAATTTGAGATATTTTTAAAATTCACTTACTCCCGAGACGTCAAAAGTTGAAACCCCCCGTCTCCCTTTGGCCTGAATATGACTTTCATTGACTTTCCCCATGGACATTTTTCCAGAGAAACTCGTTTCCATCGCGAATTTCCACCCTGCGTAAAAATCCCCTTTCGAAGGAGGGGTTGAAAATTTATGACTTCATACAGAGTAGCACAATAATAATTATCATTAATCACACGTTATGAATGGCAAAACTTGTACGACGCCTCACGTTCCGCGTTTCACGCTGCCGCTTATTTCGAATTTTCATATTAGGGCGGCACACACGCTTATTAGGGGGAGAAAATAAGGGTTAATTTTTCAGCTCGTTCCGAATCAAAACTTACGCCCTTTCGATTATTAACTTCATCAAGTATGAAATTGGACTCCGTTTTCCCACTTGCGTGGTTTTCGGCCACGTGTCTTTGTGAAAAAAAACCGAGGAAATCGATGTGTGTGGCGTCGTTTCTGTGTAGAAAACTGTCATAGTCGTACTAATTGCAGGCGTTCCCCTTTGTCAGATGAGTTATACGTTAAAAAAAACAATTTCTCGCATTCCTCTCTAATGACTCGAATTGTCTGGAAGGCGTAATATATTGGCTACGGTTTCCTTTAATTTTTGTATTCCTTTGCTTTTTTTGCCAATTAGTCTTCTTTAATGTGCAATCGGGACATTAAGCTAAGACAGCCATATTGGATTTAATTTCGCTTTTATTCTATTTGGTATAACGCCCCGCACACCAATAGGGGTGGAATTGTGCACTATTCGCAGCTAAAATTGATTGAGATCAAGATTTGCCCTTGATACAGGGCCAGGATAATAGTCGTTGTTGACGTTTTGGTGACCGTCTTCATTGCCCAGGGAGAAATCGTGAGAAAAAACGAAAATCAACGAAACTAAATTGTAGGAAACGTGAGTACGTTAGATATTTGAGGCCCTGAAAAATCCCGGTCCAAATCTGTCCATATTATTACTCCAGAAGGTTAATTTGAGGTGATGAGCTGGTGTTTGATCATATCACTACAAACAAACCAACACGTCGATCCATAAAAACGCGTCAAACGGAAGCGAAGCTTTTTCTCAAGAAGGTTTTAGAAACAAAGCAACATCTCTTCACATGTTAGCATTGATGATGCTTTCGCGGTTCCTCCCATTTTCTGGCAAAAAAAATCAAATTTCGAATAACCACGTCGAAGAAACTTGAAGAAGTTCGTTCATGAAAACGTAATGAGCATTCGTGCGCGATTATACCGCGCTAAAAACTGGGAAAAATCGCCCGCTTAAAACTAGATGTGATTTGACAATTGCGGAATATCGTGTCATTCACGCTCGAATGTCCGAAGCCGCACGATGACTGAACAACAAAGCTGAAAGGAACTCAAATTGAATTTCACTCTTTGCCAAGGGCTCGGACGGAAACCCTTATTGACGTTTCTGTGACAAGTCTATCACCATCTTCAGACATCCCAAATCCCCTAGATAAAAACACATAAAATATATTCGCAAAAATTGGATTTCATGCGGTGGGGTATCTGATGAGCGCCTGACTCTGTTAAAAACTCAAAAACCCCCACTCGAAAACCTGTGTTTGTCCTCAGCTTTAGGTTTGAATTAGGGGCTGCGATATAATGAAAGCTGCACCCTCCTCCCTGCTACGAGGCCGTTTTGCAGCTGTTACACTTCCTCAGTACACATCATACAGCTGATGATGGGGTAAAATAATTAACTTTTCAGCTTCACTGCCCAAATTTATACCTGCCAGTGTTTGTCGAGGGGATTTAGGCACGCTTAGGTCACGTCTTTCTCATTCCGAAACCGGAGGTGCCCTAAAAGCTGACTAACAGTGCGTTTGTTTTGTCTTTACCATCAAATAAGGAATGAAGAAGAAACGAGATTTTCCTTATGTGAGATAGCTGCTCCTGCTCTGAACAAGTTTGATTGTGCTTCATTACATTCCATCGCTGAATTAATACATCGTTTCGGCTCGGAACAAGCCCGAACTGCTTTTTAATGGGCTTTTAAGGCTTTTTAGGTGTCGGAGAAGCGTACTTCTAAAACGGATTTTTGATGGCTTTAATGAGACAAATTTTATCACATATTTTCCAAAAAAATTCGGTACAAGCTCAGAGATGGTGGATAAGCGGAACTGAAGATCGAGGAACGCCTACGGAGTCGAAACGGGTTTTTGTCAGATCGGTTTTTTCCTGCTCACCTATAGAGAATGGCTGTTATCTTAATGAAAATCTCGCCTATTGAAAGCAAATAGAGAACGAGCGTGCTCGGGATTTTTAAACGGATGTTTATTGAATACAGTTTCAGAAAGGGGAGTCTGTTTCCAATATAAGATTTGAGAGAAATAAGTAGACAATTTACAGGAAACTATTGTCCTCGAAGCATAATTTTAAGGCGTTGTCGGAATTTGTGTTGGTCTCCCAAATAAAATGTCTATTGCTCGACATATAGTGAATCGAAGTTGGATCGATCGCTTTGGGGTGGGAAGGGATCGTTATGAGGCGCGATCCTCGATTTAAACTGCAGATCATTTCAAGATCGGGCCATTTTCATTGAAGTAGGAAGTTAGTTTAATCCTCCAAATCTCTCAATTCTTCAAATCCATTAATCCTTTTGGAGACCTCTCTGGTTTCTCTCTCGTTATTTTGATGTCAAAAGTGATGGTTTTCAGTGGCGTACAAAGAAACAGAAATCCTTAGTATAGCCAAAAGATTTGAGAAATGCCGAGCAGATATTTGAGCTAATGACGCATGTTATGATCCGACCGATACATTTTCAGCTACGCACACGAGATGAATGATTCGCATAAAAGTGAAACACGTCCAGTCGGATTAGTTGGGAACGTTACCAAGCAAAAAGAGCCCTCTAAACTTCCCCATCTCGATGGCATATTTTCCATTTTTAACGTCACACTTTCGGAGAGAAAAAAAATAGAAAAGCGATTGCCCATCGGATCCCTTTTTCCTAGGGGCGGCAAGATAGATAGTCCAGGAATGAGTGATGACCGGGCACCACCTGAGGACTTTTAAATTTAAAAAAGGGTGGATTTCCCTTTTATGGTCTTGTTGCACCATTTGGCAACTCGGCAGAGTTAAAGACATATCTCTGGTTCAATAATAGGCTTAGAAGATTAAGCTTTTGGGGACAGATATATCGACCCTCGGCTCTATGCTCTTGGGTATTCATAAATGCGCTTATCGTAAAATTGAAAATGCTTTTAACCCGAATGGGTCTAGACTTTAGAGTCATAAAGTGGGCCAGATAGCCTCCAGATTTATTCGACGATTTTAACAGGCAGGAAAGAAACACTTTCTAATGATGGATTATTTTTTGGCTGAGGCTCGTTCAAGGCATCGTAAGGGCCAATAACTGTCAGATATGGGAGTCGTTTTTAATGGGTTTTAACTTTTTCGGTGGGTGGCATGAACGTGACTTTTGGGCACAACAAACACCTATAAATACGAGGCTTAAGCACACGGTATTTGCCATCCAAATTGTCGATAAATCAACCTGCGTGTAGCATTAAATGGTATTAAGGGGGGAAATGCATTTCCTCGCCAATTTGTTGGTACTGACGATCAATTGAAACTCATAGGGTTAAGAATGTGTTTCGTCTGCATTGTTTTTGTTTGCCGCATGTGCCCTCGTGCTAATTTTTACTCCAAATTTATAATCGCATTTATTTAATTTTAAGATTTTAATCTCATTAAACCGAACTGCGACAATGGAGAACCAGCCAAACATTAAATGTGCAAACGGGGCGATTAAAATAATATAACCGAGAGGACAAACACAATGGGCCCCCCAAATTGCAGGGCCGGCATTACGAATTAAAGAGTTATTTGTGTCGTAGACGAGCTGACAATTCCCATTTTGCGCTAAATCACCCCTCTATTCAATGGAGACATTCCGCCCTTTGCACAATTTATCCAAACAGGCAGAATGCAGCTGTCATTATTATTGTAAAATATGTAGTTAATAAAATTTATTATAGAAATCTATTATAGAATTCTATTATAAAAAAGTCTACTGGGCGACCTACAGATGCCTGTTATTATCTCTTCGAAATTATATGACGATCTAAGGCGCGGTTGATTTCCCGGATTTTTTACCCCTTTGCGACACGCCTCTGAGCTTTGAAATCCGTCTATATGGCAATTGGGCACGAATTTGATTCGCCAAAATTGGAAATAACTTTTAAAACACAAACTGACATATAGCAGTGCAATTTTCTCGCTTCGTATCTATGAGGCAGAATTCTAGAACGAAGCGGAGTCCCCATCCAGTTTCTAGTTCCCGTCAGAACTAGAAATGTAGGAGAGCCCCTTTGAGGTATTACGAAAGTTCGAGATTCGCATTGGCCAGTTTCCAGACTGAAATGGAGCTTATTAACTCGTTTATTACTTTACATTCAAAACACACATGCAACAGTGTCCTAGACATCCCTAACAATAGAGCAAAGATAAATCGAAACCCGATACGAGCCATCGATCATTCTCTGGGACATAATCGAAGGCGTGGTCCTGATGATTAATGGTCCTCGCAACCGAAACACTGGTTCCCTACAAATCAGCCGCTGCCAGAACGTGTGGTTCTTATAATGGGTTCATCGCCTACACATACATTGCAGATACATACGTTCCGTCTCTCATGTGGGAATCTAATGGGAGATTTATGAGTCTAGAAGTTCCAAGATTGAGCTTTGAGCGCGTTTTTCCAGGGAAATGTGAGACGGAAAATGCGTCTCTAATTAAAAGTATAGGTACCTAAAGCCATGTAACTAACTACCGCAGCTATCCAGGCGAGGCTCAATTATAAGTTTCCGCGGATTTGGAAAAATGTTCCAGAAAGGAAATCGGCCTGGAAGGAAATAAATTTATGCGGCTCTGTTTGCTTTGATGTTTTTTTTAAGCACGTCGTTAAAATTTTCGGTCGCTGATTAGAGAAATGCGGGAACAACGAGTGCCTGCCTACCTTTACTCTGCATATAAGTGCGTTGCCTGGATGTGGTTCAATTGGGCCTATATGAAGACTACGAAAATGCTGAAAAATAGTTAAAAAGGTTGAACCTCGTTCAGGTCATTAACTTGGGGTTTTTAAGGCAATGGCTCTGCGGAGTCCTAAGGTATCGTCGCTCAAAATAGGAAAAAGTCGTAATAAAAATGATCTCTCTGTCATTGCAAATTTTCAGAATTTCATTGGTACTGCCAATTTGACAATACTGAATTTGGTAACGTTAAAAGGCGTTTGACGGTCCGCAGGTCGGGACGTGTCCCGTTAAAACTCAACCAAAGCCCAAGCGCGGAGTTGAATGATTCACACAGTTTCCCCTCGTTTAGAGAACTAGTATTTCTACAAATACAACTTACAGACTTGTACTTTACATCCATTCACACCAATTCCTCATTGATTACGTTGCACCACTTGAACTCACCTGAAACAAAAACAAACACTTTAGTATTCCGTGGGACATGTTTAAGCAAACGTCAATTCGACACAATAAACCTCAAACAGTGGGAAACGTTTGATCGTCCCGTTGTAGGCCAGTGATTGTCCATTACGATGGAAAATTCGATCAAACGTATAGTTGGATTTGCGTATCTTCGGGCATGTACAAAGGCGCGCCGAGATTGGTGCAATTAGAGCCGAACTTAATCAGATTATGTTTACCAGTGTATGCGATTATTAAAGGGCTGGAGAAAGGACTAGCAAGGACATGTTTCTGTACTGTGCCATTCTCGCGAAGGGGGAAAATGTTAATCTATCGAGCCAGTTTCTGGATGAATTTATTGTTGAACATGTAATCATGTAATCAATACATAATTCAAAATTTGGGAATGGGACCTCACACATGACTGAGCGATGAATAATTCAATAATAAATGATCCGATAACGAATCATCCAATAATACAGTTATTTCAATAAGATTACGTAAGAAGTCAACATCGGTGATTGGCACCTGATGGTCTGTCAACATCTACAAGTCAGCTGTGGTTGTTGACTGAAGAGAGTCGAAGAACTGCATATATGTTGTACATAACTGTATAAGGATGAATTAATAATATCTCGAAACCAGGCCCAGAATCCGGCTTATCCATATAAAACTACATTAACGAAGCACTTATCCACATTTTCATGGTCTCTTGCCGAGTCCAACTCCTAAGACTTCAATAATCTTCCATTCGCCGTTTCCATTGACCCAAATATCCTTTAATTACGACGTAATATCGAATTTCGGAGGCGCTGCGGCATCCAAAGTTAAATCCGTCCGTCTCGGTGGACCTTTTATCGATTGTCTTTTGTCTTTCCCCGGCCCGAGCGATTCGCCATTGTTTTACAAGAATCGTAATTTAGTCGTGATGGCCTGCTTTCGAGTCTGATGATGGCGAAACTCGAATTAGGCGAGGGAAACGCCGCCTGTCCTCGTATGTTTTCCCCCGTAATCTGGTTCGCGAGGAAACGTGTAGTTTAAGACTTAATATAAAACTGTTCCGGGAAGCGTTCGTATGTAAATGGCTGGTTCATTTAAATAGAAAAAGCATTGAAAAAGACGTAAGCAGTTTTTGGGCGTGTTTCTGCCTTTTATTGTCTTTGATAAAGTTGTTATGTAGATCTCTCGAGATAAGGGACTATATGAAGGAACAAAATATGGGCTTAAAGCCCCATTTGTTCGAGGCTTAATGAGCGGATACTGACAGATTTATTATCGCCCCCACGGGCCAGTTATTAACTGGGAAAAGAAAATATCAAAGTTTTCGGAAATTTATCCGGCAAATTTGCGGTCTTACCGGCCGAAACTTATCCGAGAATATCTGGAAAGTTAGCGCAACTACTTTCCGGACCCAGTGATACGTAAACGGATCCGGGAGAGATGAAACTGCCAAAGAGTTTCCTATCTGCCCATAAAACTGTTAAATGCTAATGCGCCGTTTTATTACACGGATCGCTTCAAGTGAAACCGTATTTTCTTTCGCAAAGTTCGAAGGACCAAAACCGATCCCCGCGGGTAGATTTATTCAGATTTATTCATTTAAGGCTTCAATAATTCTTCTCCGAAGGAAAAAACTTAATAACGAGTGAGGAAAAACATCGCAAATGGAATCACATTCTCGGGCCGATATTACACTTTATGTCTTTCTTAGTTGACGTGTTCCTTATACTCTAATCTCTCCCCATATATACGTCTTCTTCGTTTTTGGGGTGTTGCCAACATCAGATTCAAGTCTTAATTAAAAACGCTCGTGTATTTCTCTAACCCGATGGCAAACACTGGAGAAGAGACACGATGATGGAGATTTAGCCGATAAATGACAGACAGAGGACGAAGGAATTTGGAGCAATAGAGCCGCGCTTGCGGCAGTAATAATAGCGAAATTCAATATGCCGGCTCAATTAAGGCATATTTGGGTCAAGAGTTGCGGGACAAATCCATCGAGGAATTCTAGAATGGTTTGTTGAGGGAAAATTGAAGGGAATAAAATAAATAGAAAGCCGTCTGTCTGTTCTAAAGCTGCGCAAATAGTTCTGAACGAGAAAATATTATATACTTATACAGGATGTCCAGGAATAACGCACACTACCTACGGTTTTATACCGTTGCGTGAAACGAAAATTTGCTCCATGTACGGATCGCGATGAATGCTTTTACGGTTGGACATTAAAAACGTTTAAAGCGCGTTTGCCTAACTCGGATACCCTGTATATCAGCAAATGCGCTGAAAGACAATTAAATTTCCGTTAAAACGATGCATCAACTTCCTATACCCAAATCCTGATATTTCGCAAATGAATGCAGTTTTTTTCTACGCTGCCTTCGCATAGGGACATTTTGGCATTTTTCGCCAAAAAGGGCGTTGGAATGCCGTGCCCGGCTGTAAACAAACAATTGTGAATTATTTGCACAGAGTACCGAAGGTACTTAGGCGAAATTAAAAATTATGATCGAGCCCAGATGTTCGTATTCACCAAGACAAAAAGCTCGATTTCAGACCAGTGGCGCAAATCACAAATTCAGTTTTACGACTGTGTTGGAAAAAAATGTGTTAGCAACACTAGACTCAAAATCTTGCATTGCTGTGCCTCGGCATTCGGGCGCCTTGAGGAGGCATTTCTAGACACATGTTAACAGGGAACTGAGCGGTCCCCAAGGAATCATCGGCCACATTTCTGAACCGAGCACCCACCAGAGGACGAATTAATTAGATATACTTGATGGATACAATATACCGATTCACCCATCAAACCGGCAAGGAAATAGGACAATGTAACTTTACACATTCTAGTAGGGTCGGATCCTTTCAGTGAATAAACAAAACAGCCGCGAAGTTGTATTACGTTACTTTCGACCACTATTAAGTTCTAAAGGGATTTTGAATAGAACAGCGGATAAAGGAGTGGCTGAAGGAAACACGATACCGACGTCTTGGGAACTAGTAGCATAGGGGCCTTTTCTCTACCTATATACCCATTATCTACGCCAGTTAAAGTTGTAATCAAGATAAATTATAACGATAATGACTGGAAACGTTAAATAGAAAATTCCCATCTTTGTTCAATGATTTTTTTACCATTCCCTTATTGAGCTCCTCCAGGGGTGTCTCACGGGGAGAACCACCGATTCGAATTTTGACGACCTGGATAGAACCCGCCCAGTCTGCACTCGGGTTGATTTTTATTTAGAATATTATTCGAGAAAATTAAGGCTTATCACGACTTTCTGCTTTATTCATTTCAGCTCTGCCTTTAATTAACTTTAGCCCTCTAAAAAACGGTTTCGATCTTATTAGTTCTCGTCCGGTCCATTCATCTCGAATCAATTAAACGCTGGCATAAATCGGCAGCGTCAACGGCAAATGTGTTAGGCCTGCAGGAAAACATCTGACCAGCGCCATCTGTCGTGTCATTTTTGCTGTACCTCGTCCAAGTCCGATGGAGGATGAAGTGAAGCTATTCGAGGATCAGTCAGATCCCGAAAAGGTTTCACAGCTTATTATCAATTCTTTCAAATTATTTGCTCCCTCCTGGCGTAGCTCCACATAGCGTTTCGACTTTTGCTTGCCGCTCGGGATACCTGTAACGCAATCTAGGATACCTAGTGTAGCACGCTCTCGATCGATATTAATTTGACTAATAAAGCAATGACCCTCATCCCTCTAAATGGCCCTATCGATAGAATTGTTTGTTCAGAACTCGATTTCTCATGTAGTCGTTTCTGGAGTGGTTGCGTTAGCCCGTGACAGCTTAATTAGTTACCCCTCTGGTAAAGCCAAGGAAACAAAAAGTTATTAAAAATACTCCATTTCCATCATCATCATTTATCAGCAGCAGCGCTTATATTCCCAACATGGGCTTATTACCGACGACCTCTTTTCCAGAAATAAATCTTAGCCATCCATGTTGACGCAGTTGGTCCCGTTTCCTGCGCCAGCACCCGGGATTATATTTTATCCTTTCAAGACGCTGAGAATATATTTTGCTCTTTTATTCTCGTACCTGCTTCTCGAATTAATAATGTGTTTTGTGTGCTCTTATCGCCGCTGCATCGGCTCCTCCAAGCGGATTTTCCAATGTGGAAGGCAGCCCTTATTTTCCTTTAATTTCCCTCCATCATCGGCACGCCTGTTTAGCCGAACACGCAATCCCAACAAGAAGTTACAGGATTCACGCTCGAATAATTATTCTCTTCCTGGTTGAATTCAAACATATCGTCCGGGAAATCTTAATCTGATTAGCTTTTCTGACAATTACCGAGATATGGGGCCCTTGTATCAGACGCTGAATATGAGGCATGGGTGATTGGGTGAGGTGCCTGAAAAATCACGTGGGCTGGACGCGCGACTGCGCCTGCTCCATCACTGCTCTTACTCCTTTTCTCCTTAAATAAATTTGAATAATAAGGCTTTAAATTATGTTTGACTTTGACTTGGCACTATCAACTGCAAATTAGATCTGTTTGCAATCCTCACTTAGTTACTTTTACTTATTTCATATTCGTCACTTCCCTACTGTTTTTTTTTTTTTTAATTTTTTCTGTGATGGCTTTGACGTTTCTACATTTGTGGCGCGTTCCTGGCAGAATTCGAAGACGTCCAATAACACCTCGGCTCATCCTTATTCTCATATTATACCTCCTCCTATTCCTACGGCCACTACTACCATACCATCTCTCTTATCCTTATATCTCGAAAACTAAAGGAGTCCAAGGCGATGGACCAAACCGAGACTTTGAGCGCAACAATTTTAATACAAAATTATAGTTTTTGTTATCGTCCGTTCCTTCGCATGTTCTATTTATTTATCGACAAAAACGAATAATCGATGTTGTGGCTGTGTGTGATCCGAATCAACTTCAAAGAGCGCATTTTTCAGTCACACATGCCAACAGATTTATTGCGGCTCTAAGTGGAAATTAAATGACATATGCTGCAAAGCACATCAGGAACAATGTTTTGTTTGTTTTTGTTTAGGCTGCGACTGGATCATTCCTGGACCTTTAATAATGAACCTAAAAATAGCTCATGTGGTGCAACACTTTATTTGATACTGTGCGGTATATGTAACTTCCTCATGCAGCAAGAAATTCCACTTTGGAAGTCTTTTAGCGAGCATAAAGATGTGATCTCCCCTGGATAAACACTCACCCTCTCATACCTAGAGGCAATTTAGGTATTTGGGAATCAAAACTCGAGAGCATTTTAACATTTATCGGCGTTTTACGGCGTGGGGTGAACTATCCCGTCGAGCCACGTTCGCCGGGGAAAAGTCTCGACGTTTATTGTTTAAAACACCAACGGATTACACAACCAAATTGACCTGTTTACCCGACAAACATCATTCCACTTTAAATAAACAGGAATTATAATTGGAAGCGCCTTTGAATATCGGCCTTTCATGCTTGAGAGAGGCTGCTTGGGGCAATTGTGTCGAAGACCTCCGAGAACTTATTAATGTAAAGCGATTGCGATCGATGAGAAACTGGCACCTACTCCTTGAGCAAACACTGGAAACCGGGGAAATCCAGAAATTCGTTTGCCTTAGTCCTGAGCAACGTGGGACAACACCCTCGTCCCGAAAAGGGCCATTTTCGCCGAGGAAGACTGTAAAAATGTCAAAGACATAATGCCGCTAAACCAGAAAAATCACTTAGGAAAACCTGGACGAGGTGGGGTTTGTTCAAGAGGGAATATCAAACCATGAAACGTTCGGCATATATAAACCGCCCCCCATCACCACATCGCGAAAGGACCAGATCGATAGTAATTTTGGTAATTCAGTCTAAAACATCAAGATGGAGGCGCAGAGGAGCGAGTGTTTGTCCATGCCTCTCAGTCAAGACGGATTTAATCAATTTAGCTATTTGCTAATAAGATTACGGTGAAGCACTTCGTTAGCCCAAATTGCTGCTGCAGCAGAAAGTTTCCTTCAGTTTACTTCCAGATAGCTTTTAATTGAGAGCGCACTGATGATGGCGTAATTAAAACTGCCCGACAAAATCAAGCTCAACATTGCAGCCCCCCCACTAATTCCTCGACTTGTATTTGACACGATCGGGGTGACTATTAAGGGTCGTGTATGGTGGAGGTAGTCACGCGATGTTTTGCTTTTGACTTGTCAGCGAGAATTCTGGTTAATGATCTCGTTTTATCCTTAACCTGATTTCAACCCCCATTTGTCGCGAAAACGTGCAATATATTAGTCCTGATAATACGCGAAAACTTAGGGGGATGGTTAGAAGGATTTCTATAGGCGAATTAAACTTCGCGAGTAACAGATTCGGGAAGTCGGGCCGTGTACAGGGTGTTCCGAATGGAAAAGTAAAGTTCGTGCCCTCCAGAGTGAAACTAGGTCTCCGAGATCTTGGGTAGCTGATGATATGCCGGGAAAAACTGAGCGTTTAAGGTTTTGACGGAATCGCATGTAGAACTCCCGTCTACGAACGCTTATTAATCCTATAATTACTCCAAAAATTGAAGGATATATGGGAAAGTGGGTTTTCACACCCCACCTTAGAGCGCACAAAAAAATTATACATACGGAGAGCTCTCGGAGTTTGTACCCGTGAATTGCCCTTTATGATTGCTCGGTTCATAATATTTAGTAGTGTGTAGGAGGAAAATCGCGAATCCAAGACTCTGGAAGAATCGCGTAGAAGATTTCCCTTAAAAAAACATTGGGGCTCTTGTTGGTCTTGACATCACTGGTTTCCTGAGAAAGTCGCATAATATGCAATAGGAAAATGTATTTTTAATGTCAAAAATAAATGAAAAATAAAGTGCAATTGAATTGAAAATATCCTAAACAGAGCGCAAACAGTTTTCCGGACTTTTCATCTTATGGAGTCTCACAGGTTTTGACACAAGATCCCGTTGTTTTCTAATAGCGCCTCATTCGAATATCGATCTTCGCTTTTCCATTGGAGTGCCTTTGATGAAGAAATCGCTTCGCTCGCTTTAAGGAAGCACACATTATACCTACCCATTCGTTAATTCATCCAATTAGGTTGTAACAATGTGTTGTTGTTTCAACGTACGCTTGTAACGTGGGAAAATGCATTAAATTAGCTACGCTAAATGGAGTGAGTGCCTTTGTTTATCACATCGACCGAAATGGGCGTTAAACGGATCGATGGGAACTCTATTATAATTGAAAAATACACATTTTGCTATCTGGACACGTAATTAACATTAAATGGAACAGGTAATTAAAGAGACGGATGAGCGCAAGAAGAATTCTTTCCAGACTGCTCTGAAATAGCTTCAAAAGCTTCCCAACACGTTCAGCTATTCCATGGTCGGGGTAATTAGCGGAGATAATGTTTATTAAAGTTTTCCCAAAATAGTTTGGAAGCTGGGTACATACACCGGACGGCGCCACAGTTTATTATTGCCACCATTAAATGTCGATGACATTTGTTCGAAGAAGTGCCAAGAAAGTCGGTTGTTTGCTAGAGATTACGTGAGCCAACAACCATTTGCTCTCTGGATATTTGAGCATGTTCGAACAAGCTGAATTGCGAAGAGGAGTCGACAGAGTAGTGTGAGCATCTTGAAAATGACGTAAAAGTATAACGGAAAAGCGCATCAGGCATTTTTCGGCGATTCTCAAAGTCGCACGGCAATGAACTGAGAATTCGCGATTTTCAGTAATAACAAATCAGTTGCGTTACTCGAATCAAACACGTTGATATATGGTATTTAATTTCATAAATGAAAAAACAGGGGAGCGCGCCACTGCGTTGCAAATTGCTCGATCGCCAAAACCTTCCTTGACAATTCTTGAAATCTGCAATTTTAACTATGGTTTAAACCACTTAACTTTTTATGCACGTCACAGGGTTCATATCAGCAACGATGTCACGTCTTTTCAAAATTAATATGTAGCAGGGACGCTAGAAGCTCCTTACACCAACTGTTTGAGAACTTGGGCATTACACTAACAATAATGACAAACAACCAATAATAAATAACCAGGAGCACAATTTTCGTTCCGAAAAGAACCAATTTTTACCGCCGAAAATTAAACCGAAAAGGTCAACAAATTAAGCGGCAACCGCCCAAAAATAGGGTTATGTTTAGACAGTCAAATATATCTTTATCCTTTTTTGGCATATTAAGTTTGTCCGACTTGTCGTTTCACGTGAGGCTACTCGCAATCCTTACATTTTGTGAGGTGAATAAAAGGCCGCGTGATTTGGACCATATGTAAAAAGCATTGACGTGACAAGCGTTTTTGTTTGCCAATGCCTGCACACGCGCACGAATTCGAATCAATGGCGTACCAAATTGAAATCGTAAAAACCTGGGGGAAATTTGCAGATAAATTAATGCTTCGGACGAGTCCACGCCTCACATTTTCTGGAGCATTCGCGTGCTTCCGAACGAAATTGATCAAATTATTCAATACACAATCAGAATCCATCATCGTCATCACCGCAACCGCTATTTTTTTCAAATTCCATTAGCGTTCTCACTTTGAAGAACTAATTTAAGCCGCTTAATCTACCGAAATTATCCACTTTCGTGTACACGAAGCATTCTCCTCTCGATATAATAAAACTATTTTGAAAGTCATCTTTTAAATAGCCCGTGTGTATCGACCTTAAGCCCCTCAAACACGACTTCTTATCGCTGTTCCGTCTTTCATTTAGTTTTTAACAAGAAAAACCGTGTTAGCTACGCTTCATAGCCGCGATGGGAATGTTTGTGGCACGATGAAAGAACGCTTAAGCCCGCCTTGATGAAATATGAGATTTTAATTACTATTTTATAATAATCTTCCCTTTCGGGGACTGGAAATACTTGAAATAGTCCACTGACCTCCATCGGAGAAGTTTTGAAGACGTTTTTCCTCCCGCTTAATTCCCCTCGACTGTGTTTGAGGGGGTGAGAAATTAATAACAATCAGGGTGCCATCTGTTAACCTGAATTACAACCCCGAACTAATTAGACAGACCTCGCAATGGCATATAATTTATTTGGAGGTGTCTTACCGCTGCTACGCACCGTTGCCCCTTTGGCACTATCATTATTCATTGCTCCTTGTAGATGCCGCTTAATTATTCAATCTGATTTCCTGTCATGGAACTACAAGATTTCGGAACAAGTGTATGGAGGAAAAGGGTATCAGATACAGCTTTTTGGGAGAACTGGGAATATCTGGAAAAAGGGAAAAGGGCCCGGCCATAAAGATCCGTATCATATAATAGAGCTATAATTCCGGGCGAAGAAATATCCGGAATTAGTTTCTTAAATAAATGAAAGTTTCGAGGTTTTAGCTTGAGAAGGAAAATACACAACTGAGTTCATAACGGCATATTTGTCGGTTTTCATCATCAATTACTGTAAATGTCAAACCTCATTCCAGGTTGCGTCCAAATGAAGAAAATTTCCAGGTTGTCACCCGAATGGAGAACATCCAGTCAATCTACACATTAATTATCACGCCTTCGTTGGAACACGAAGCCTTGTCCTTTCCAAGTCGGAAATCCTCGATTCTGGATATTCTTGGATTGTCTCGAGAGGTATTTTTTGGTGAATGAAATGTTGCGATAAAAAATCGATAGAAAACGGTAGGGCGCCTAAATTATTCCTCTTCGGCCTTCACATAAAATCAGTTTTGGGGCACTGCAAGTGTCCTCCATTTAGCGTTTGAATCTACTGCTCGCGACCGCTTACTGTGCTCTATGAACTATGTAGATCATTGGCGTACCTATGACGATTTTGTAACATCCGCCGAAATTTTTCCTCCTATTTACGCTTTTTTATATACTGGGTATTGCCTCGAAATTGCGTCCGGTACGTCTCAGAAAACTGCAATTTCAAGTAGAAGAATTACGGTATACGTTTGAACATATGGGAAAACTTTAATCTGAATTAAATACAAATTGCCAAATGTGTCGCATGATGGATTAACAGATTAAGTGAAAAAATAAGCTTTAAGACTCGATTATCGAATTCTCGATACGTTTTTGAGGACAGCGATTTTAATAAATTGAAAAATTTAGAAATCACCATGAAAACGTCCGGAAATCTAATATGGGTTGACAGATTATCAGGTGCATCGCTAGGAGCGTTGATGTATTTGGGTATTAGGGTTTCCTTGTTTTTTTCATGAGAATCAGTGGCGTACTTCGTTTTTTATATGTCCTACGAATGTTGATAGTAAATTGCTTTTGTCATTTTAACTCCTTTTGATAGGCTTCAATGTAGAGAAAATTTAGTGACGCACTTCACTTTTTAGCGGCGACTTTTTCCTGAAGGTTGTGACTTTTTTTCACCCCTTTCGGAATGATTGTGATTTTTTCTTACGGTTGTTGCTGTGTCGTACTTCGAAATTCGCCTTCGTAGAACCCCCGTTTTTTTTTACTGTAAATGCACGATTTTCAAATTACTTAGAACCTTAATGCGCTCAACATGCAGTAAGTCATTATCGAAAATGATTTTATACCACGCGTCTCTGTTTTTACTGGACTAGGAGGCAAACTTCTGCAGGGCAACCTTTTAAGATCCTACAAATTTCGAATTTTTTATCTTCGGTTTGGGTTTGGTTAGTTGGATGGACTGAGGTCTGGACCGCCATTCGAGAATATTATAATTCATATGTTCCCATTTTTACAGGCTTCATGATAAAGCATGATACTGCAGAGCCCCTATCTTACAGTCAGTGGCGGAACTGGGAATACAATGGACACATTCTACCGTCCCACTTTAGCGCAATCAATCATTCACATCAATCCTCACACTTTCCACCCCTCAAAGCTTGAATTTGTCATCCCCATCCGCCTGAAAACGGGAAAATTCGTCCCAGGTGCGCACTTTTGACCGGCAAAAACAAACATTTACCCACCGCTTGTGTAGCAACAGCAAGTACTGTTATTGTGTTTATTATTATTTAATCCACACCACTCTCATCAATCATCCGGATTTTTCAACAAGTCAACGACACCACTAGAACTCGAAGAACCTTTGAACACAACACGCATATAAAAGCTTTAAGCTTTAAGCTTCGCTCTGACCGACCGATCGAACTCAACTGGCCCGAAAGTTGGCCCGAACTCTGTATAGTTGAATCAGCGGCGCGTTTGCACCCTCCGCGACTTACCTCCCCCCCCCTCTTTCCTATGGGGGTGGGCGATGCAGGGGCGCGCGGATTGATTAGTTTTGTTAAGCGGCCCCATAAAGCTGCGACAATCAGCTGTTGACAGAAATTTTAGGTGTTTTTGTACGAAAGTTTGCAGAGTTGGTAATCTGAGGCTAAGAAGGGCAGTTCCCTTAAAGTCCTTTGCGTGTCAACTTTACAAGTTTGTAATACAGCAATGAAAGTTGGCGTTAACGGGGTTGGGAAGTGACGTTTCAGAATTTTCCTTCGAAAATTGGTTAAAAACTTTATGTAATTAAAAAGCCCTTAGTCCAGTTTTAAAAGCTGCAGCAAACCCCATCTCATGCGCTTCAGGAAGTAGGTTGGCTTAGATTAGTCCGAGCTCAAGCCCCCGTTAATCCATTTTTAATAATTAAATGATTTTTTTTAATTAATAAAGTAATGAAATTTTTCACTAGAAATAATACAAATGCTTGTTTTTACTGGGAAGTGCGCAGATTTTTTCAAGACCGAGAATTAAATCAGAGTCGTACCAAGGGGGATTCAGTTTTATGTTGCTTATCGCTCAAAAATTCTGATGAACCGTGCGGGCCAATGATTGCAATATTTCGAGGTTTATAGAGGATTTTCTGCGGTCAGAAAAGCGAGAGGAATTTTTACAATATTTACCATTCAAAAGCCCCTTTAAAGCTCTTTATCTCCGAAATAAGTACAGTTAAGTCTTGAATCAAAGCTCGTCAAAAATAGATCGGGCGTCTGTTAAAAATCCCACTTCGTAGTGTCCGAAAGACGACAGAACTAAAACAGGAAAAGTTTTTCGCGAGAATCATCCCGGAAGCACCGGCTTCTACTAAAACCAGGAACGGATCCAAAAGGGCTAAAAATCCTGGAAAAGAAGTATAAACGATCGAATTTTTTTCAAGAATAGAAACAAAAGGGGCCAGTTTCAATAGATCTTGGCCCCTTCGGGCTCAAGTTCCCCAACAACTCGCATTCAAGAAGTGTGATTTAAAGGGGGCTGCGGTTTCGGCTTTCCATTGATAAAGGGCCGGAGTCGGCAGGCCGGTTTGCGGCCCCGACAAGAGCCCATAAATCACCGACAGCCCAACAAACAAACATGATTCTTGGTGGTTGCGGTATCCGAGTCCGACCAGCTACCATTAAATACGCTGCGTCTTGATTCCTCGTTTATCATAATTGGGATTCTTGGAGTTCGTGCTTCACACGCCGGCGTTTTTTCCATTGCAATCGAACAATGTTGAGTACAAAATGGTCTCGGCCATACCGGGGGTTTCCATATAAGAGCAAAGCGTTCGGGCAAATGCAGAAAACGAAGAAAAACCATGCGAGAAGAAGAAAAATAGATGGGTACGGAACGAAGGTAAGGAACGGGCGCGGAATACGAAATTGTTCGTTTGACAAGATAAAAGTTCGGGTTTGTTGTATACGTTTATGCAAAACTGGGGAACGGTAATGGAATTTCCTTTGCCGCTGCCGATTCCTTTTACGTAGATATACGGAATTATCCCGTAAGAAATAACGTTCCATGTGGCCAGGTTGACGGGGTTTTACGGCTCAAAAATAACACTCTAAACTTTGACCGTAAATTTCTTGATCCCGCCTATAAAAATAAAACTTTATACCTACACTTCCACTAGGTGTTTGGTTAAGCAATTAAGGCCTCAAATTACACACTTCAAATTACGGAAAGCCGCTCTAATGTAGAGATGAGCTCTTCGGCAGAGCGTCTTTAATTTCATGCTTGCCGATGCAGGCTCATCTCTAACTGGGAACGAAAATAAAGGAAAATTTAAAAATAAAAGTTCACTTTTAACCGCAGCAAATGCTCCTCACAACAAATTGCCGGTCGGTCCCCAATCCCGCTGTGACATTTACTTTCTGAATAATGCCTCAGGATTAGGGGATTAAGGTCCACGTTGCCCCTCCTTTCGACGTCACTGCTTTTCAGGATTAAAATTTATATATAACCGAATGAAATTGTTAATTATTAACGTTTTTGTGCGGTGGTTGCTTGTCAACATAAACGGAATTAGTTACTACAAATCCACTGGAAAGTTTGTCAAGTTTCTCTGGAAAAGCGCGAAGGGGGTGGAAGGGAGAAGGTTAGAAGATGCCGCTTGAATGAGATTGAAAAAGTGGGGAAACGGCCTCCAATGTTACTTATTGAAAGAATAAAGACGGAATGGCAGCGAGACAGTGGTCTGCCTGATTCATCATAATTTGCACGAATCTTTCAAAAGTATCCTTAGGCGCACCCTTCGGTACGATTCTGATTTAATCCCAACTGATTCGCAAATCTCAGTTTATGTAAAAAATCCCTTGGAAATCGATATCTTTTTAAGGCAGTGGCGTGCCAGATTATCCAGAATTTCCGTCGATCATCAAAATATGATTTAAAGTGCATTAGAACTCGCAGATAATTGACCTCAAAGGCCCAAGTGTTGGCCAATTAAGGTCCCACTAATTTATTCAGTTGGAACTAACTTCAAGATTTGTTTTGGGGATAACCGGCTATAGGAAGGTGACATGTCCTAAATCGTTCTGGCTTTCGAGTTAGCTATTTCCCACCTACACGCAGCAATATTTGAAAATTCCCTTAGTACCCTCAATGGCACATTTTCGTGTAAATCAGTCATTACCCCGAAAATCCCAATGCCAGCTCTAGATTTGAGTCTCGCCTCGCATCGGTGTCTAAACACAGAGTAATTCGAGGCTTTTGTTGGACTTTGTAGGGACAGCGACTGTGAGTCCTTCCAAAGTGACACCTGACTGAAACCACGTGACAATTAAAAGCCTTTTTAATCATGGAAACCCGTCCTAATTTCCACGCCTAACATCCATGTAGATTTCGACTCCCTGAGATAACTCTAGGCATTAATTTGAACACGTTTATGAGCCTATTAACCCGAAAGTAATAATAAACTGGTTGAATGAGATCATTTGTTGTTGGGAACGATCAAATAAACAGGCCATAAACAACGCTTTGGAGTGGCTTATTTTCACTTCCGTTTAATTACTAATGGTGGCATAAGAATATCGTTTGATTAACGTTTATGGGTGGGCCAGCAATGCAATGGCGAACCTGCAATGTTGCATAGAGTAGGTTCGTTATCGAACATTGTTATATATCGCAATTCACCAGCTGGTTGGGGCCGATGTGAGTAATTACAAGGTTGCGAATGGCATTAGCGGAAGGCGGACCGGGAAGGGGAAGGGGGGGAGGGGGAGGAGGTGCCCTTTCCTTAATTCCTATGTTTTTCGGGGATGGCATGCCAACACAATCTTAATCACGTAGTCTCATTAATTATGTCGCCGTCTTCCAGGGCCTTTCCCGAAATTTATGTCGCTTAATCTGGGAAGATATTCAAGGCAACGGACGCCGTACCCTCGGGAATTATGGACAAGACATGACGGTTATATTTCTGCGCCCTTTAAGCCTCCGATGACGACGCTGAAGGAGTTGGTGTGTTATGTCCGGGTCATGCTTTTAAATTGCCCACTTTACGTTTTACTGCAACGCGTTTGATTCGTTGGAAAAAGGCCGAAATTTAGGTTCATAAATTTCCAATAGTAGACCCACTCGAAAATAATAAAGGCTGAGCCAAAGCAAATTATTGCGAAATTAATTACCCCTTTTATGAGCCCGGCGTTTTCCTGAAAATGGAACAATCCGTCCATGGCAAAAACTTGAGCTTCTTTAATAAGTTTGCCTCCCTTATTTTCATCTAATTAAAAGTACGCAGAAATCTCATCCTCGCGATAAAATTATTTGAGTGAAGTCTTCGAATTAACTCTCGATAATTTATTATTAGGGAACTTGGCTCTCTAATAAGCAGTTTTCCAGGAAAGTGCCCTACAAAGGCTTTTGTTCGCCCAAGAAACCCCGTCGGCTATTTTCGTTTAAAGTCCATTTTAATTACGTATCATTTGGTATTTTCCCGACTCGACAAAGCTTTCCAATTATTGGTTTTACATGATATCACGAAGACGCAACCGAAAACAATTTATTGATTGCTTTCTATTCGTTAATGGAATTTCATAATGCGGCCTATATAAAGCACAAAACAACATGACCCCCCCCCCCCCCCCCCTCCCGTAGTTTTTATTCATTTCCCTCAATTTCGGCTATCCCCAAGGGCGGAAAGAATCTCCGATTTTTATGTTAACTGAGTTACTCAGTCCTCCCTTCTGTATCCTGCTCTCTAATCAAATTTTATTCCCTGTTGGTATATACCGTCAAATCACCGACCTTTTAGATGAATTAGTTTTTTATTTCCGCGCTTTATCACTGCGATTTTGGTGCACAAATTTGGTATTTTCACGAAGCACCAAAGCTTCCTAGATGCGTGACAAAGCTCAATTTCCAAAGTGCGGTTAATCTCCGAAATTCGGCACAGTCTTATAGACCCTAATTCCGTAACTAATATTCCAGATCAGCCCCACAAAGCCTCAGGGAGCGTTGATTTATATTTTGTTTTATGACAATTTTTCCTTCTAGCACTTTCTTCGACAATCTCCCGCAAATCGTGAATAATTTCTCCAATTAGGTCCCCAGTTGTCGAATATAAATTATTGCTCACAATCAGTTATTCAATGCCATTGAATATGAAGGGGAAATACTATTATGTAATCGGCGTACTCGGTATCCAAATTACCCTTATATTAGCGAGGAAACATAATAGAATACATGTGTCATTGAAGGGAGACTTGCAAGAGGGGCTGTCAAGGCTCCATGTTGAAGCCCATATACTTCAGGAGCTTCAAATCGTTTTAGAACCTGTGGATAATTGAAAAACATTTTTATTCAATGCCCTGTAGATTGCGAAGTATTTCAAATCTATCAATCACTCGAATCAATTTCCTGAAGGTGCCTTTATCGGTTTTTGGGCAATTTTTTTTAAACCTTCGTGAGGGCATAATTTGAAAAAGCGCCTAAAATTGTTGTCGATATGTTTACGATCCTAAAACTCTCCTTTTTCTACCTATAAAGTTTATAGCTTACCGTTGCGAATCTCGCTCTTATGCCGAAACTCTGCTTTTGAATATTTCACATTCTGTAAAGGTTACAGACTATCGACGGGAACTTCCGTAGTCGTCACTATTTTTGAGTTTTTAGAGTGATTTCCACATCGATTTGGCAATCCCGCACGCTAACCTATTAGTGTGTTTATGTCAATTTTGCGAAAACAATCGCGAAACGCGACGTTGCCGTCGAAGCCCAATTCCGGGGATCAAGATCTTAGTATCGACTGCGGTAAATAATAGATACCTCCCGATGCCACAAAGTCCCAAATGACGCGCTGGATTGAAACCAATTATAAACTTTATGTATTTAATAGAGAGGGCTTTATTGTGCTCGGAACAAAGATGCTTAATTGCCAATTGTTAAACATTAAAGACAATCAACTTGTCGACTGTGAACTTGACTTCCGTTTATTTAATTTATGTATGTTTAATGTGTCACTCTTCATTCTTGGGCGTAGGTTTTCGCCTAAAAATCCCCTTTCAGGGCTGTGTTATCGCATCGGAGCAATTTCCGGTGTCCATTAAATCACTTAGAATGGTAAAACAACAAAAGGCACTGATGCACTTAAGGTCTTGTTTGTACAAGTGTAAATGTCATTAGAAATTAACCCCGAGCGATGGTATTTTTCCAGCCATTCACGTCTTCTCTGAGATATCACGTAAACACACACAGCTGGTTTTCATGTATCTCACTTTAGTCCACGGCCAAAAACCTTTCTGATCCTCTTGAAATATCCTTCCATTGAAGGAGCTAAAATTGGGAAGAAATACTGAAGATTGGTGCGAGCTATGTCAACATTTTGAGCTAAGGAAGTTGAAGGGATAACGAGGAAATTGGTCGATTAAGGACGAAGTTGATGCCCCGGACTAGTGAGGACCACCCAAAAACTCCTGAAGGAATTTTTGTCAAAAACCTAGGAACATGTCGCCATAGCATATTTGATCGTTGGAAGGTGCAGTCTGCTTGAAGATGTCTGTTCTCTGCGTCGGAGAAGTACCGAAGATAAATGTTGGCTGTTCCTAAGGCACGTGCAAGATCTCGGAACCGAAGACAGAGGCTTAATTGAACAATAGAAAAGGTAATGAAAAAACTGAGCAACTAGAGATGGCCCGGATGGCCTGAATTAGCGAGGACTATCCGAGACATTGGGAAGTAATTTTTGCCAAAAACCCATGAATTCCTCCCCGTGACACATTTGATTGTTGGTATGTGAGGTTCCGTTCAGGTTGTCGTTTTCTCTGCATCGGAGAAGAACCAGAGATAAATGTTTGCGATTCCTAATGCACGTGCCAGATATCCGGACTTCGATTTATTCTTGGCGAGAGGTTTAATTGAATATATGTCAGACCTGAATGTCTGCGATATATAGTGCAAAAGCGTCTGAAAGGGCCCGCAGGATGCATTGAACTGGGCCGGATCCAATAATACCAGTTTGGAACGCCGCACTGCAGAAGGATTTAATTCGAAAGCTTTCTCAACAATCGTGCAACATTTTTTGTGGATAAACTGCAAGTTGATTAGGAAAGTTATTTCCATTAAGTTAAATGGGATTATTCATTACGATTTCAATAGGGCCGGTAATGAGCGCTATCCAGGTCAGAATGGAAATCGATCAATTTGCACTTTATTGTAGCTGCGATATGGGTGTGAAGTTCATCTTTTGCGAAGTTGGATCTAAAGTGGTTAACCCGGGGCCCCAACACCACAGACCGCATCGTGACATTTGCGAAACTAATGCCTGTACATTAAGTGTAGCTTGCTCAAGTTTATTTCCAGATTTCCAGGAATTCAGGCTGCAACGCCGCTCTAAAAACCGCTTAAAATGAAAGTGAAATAATATGTGGCGTGTCGCACTGAGGCTCATTCAAATCCTCATCGGTGGAGTATCTTACCGGATACCTCAAATTCCCTTCGTGCTAGGAGCCTTAATTTACCTTCAGATCCTAAGAAATCTTGTTCGATTTTCAAATATCGCCCATTTTTCCTGCCATTTCATGATTTTTCCCGAAGCGATTATGTTTGATCTTGGGTGGAATTGCTAATTTTGCGTTGACAAAAAAACATGTCGGCCGCATTACGATTCTGCCTGCTTGTGGGTTAATTGCTCGATTTTAAAGGGCGATTTTGGCTGTTTTTCTTTAGTGGGGCCACGTTTAAATTTCCCAAGTTTCGCTTTTGAAAAGAAAGGTTTTAGCAATCGCCATGTATAAATATTATTGGCCTGTCTCGAGTTATGCATAATTCAAAACAAAGCTTTTTTTTCAGTTTTTCTGTGAAAATTGCTACTTCGCGTTGATATTTGGAGCAGTCCTGCTTTGGTCCCGATGAAAATTTCAATTTTTGTGATAAATAATGAGGCTCATTATTTTCAGAGAGCAGTTAAAATTATCTCAGGAACTGGAAATGATGGATTCGGAGCTTTGTCCGGAAAACTGCTGGCAAGAAGTGGAAGTGAGGTGGAGACATTTACTATCCAGAGGAACATCTGGAAGCATGGGCCAAAAAACGGGGCTAACAAATGGAATGCAGGTGAGTACAGCTTACTGGATTCTCGCTTTAGTTGTTTTGACTAGACAAATTCGTTTTTTCTCATTGTTAAGGAGCTTAAGTCGACGCGACTCTCAGCAAACAAATTCCAGCCGAACTGAACTTTTTACGCACTTAAATCCCGATTTATTGCGACTTTAAAAAAATAATAAAAAAGACCTGAAAGTTTATTTTACCTTCGAAAATCGCATTTTTACGGGCACCCGAATTTAATTTCGCTAAAAGCGGCCATTATCGTGAAACTGGCCGCGTAAAAAAAGTTTTTTGCGGACGCGATCGAACTTTAAAGTTGATTAAAAACATAAAAGGCCCGGTCTGGATGGAAGTCTTTTAAGTCAATTGTGTTACGCAGTGATTTTTAGCCAAGGCGATCCAATCAACGACCGGATTAAGGTCCTAATCAAAAACTCGTTATTTGGGGCGCAACCCCACGGGAATGCCACCCTTTCGGCCCTTCAAATTCCACTCCACATGATAATGGTTTCAATTATTTCTCGATGCCCATAATAGAGTTTACAGGTTAATGTTAAAAAAAAAAAACTCAGGAATTTCGCAGGATTAGATGCAGCAAGGAAACCATATTAAAGCGAAAGTTTTAGCCATGGATGGATTGCTCCACTTCCGCGAAATATAAATAAGCTCATAAAGCTGTAATTAATTTCGTTCCCGTTGAACAATATTAGTTTCGCATAATTTTAAATCTGGCTCCTTCCCAACGTCGACTGCGGGGAAGCCCGGCAAAAATTACTACATTCAAAGGAAACTTTGCGAAAATATAATATTTTCAAGGGATTCATCCCGGCAACTACAAACGTGAACAAAGGAACCCTTTAGGCGGCTTATAATAGCATTATTACGACAGGCAAAAACCCCGGATATATGCCAGACTGGAAAAACCCACATTGCATCAGATTAAAGTTGAGCGATCTGGGCCACACTTTAAGGCATAGCGACTCGCTTTTTCCATGTTTTCCATGGCATTATGCAAAGATATCGGCCAGTGTCATGTAAGACGTGAATAATTGAAAGGGCAAGAAGCGAAAATGCATGCAAATTTCTAACGAGCACGGCACTAGAGGCACGTAAGCACGGCGAGAGGTTATTTTTGCGAAACAAAAGCTCGAGTGTCGTCATTAATATTAAAGAAACCCTTTCCTACATACGTAATGAACCGCCCTTCGAGTTAATATAGATTAGATCAATTTGTTAGCTGCACTTTTAATTATCCTCGGCACGAAATGCCTTTAAGGGTAACTCAGATCTCCAAGCGCCGAAATGCAGAAAATGCATCGGGCTTGGGATCATCGAGGAATACTGCACGCTGAGGGGGAGAATCATGATTGATAGTGATTTAATGTCGATGCGGAAACCCGAATCTGGCAAATGCGAAGTTCCCATCTTCTTAAATGAGTCGCCGAATGTGGCAAAGAACGGGAATTTTTAAAACTACATTCCTGCAAAGATGATCCTCGCGGATTCTCGCCCAGTCCGGCTCTGATTGATTTCGGGCTCAATTGCCCATTTCCGCGCTTAAAGAGGAAAACATTAACTACCACCTTGTATGAAGATTATTTGTGCGGCTCAGTTCGTTGCGCCATTAAGTTGAGCAGAAATGTGTAACGAAAAGGTATTTATTGTTCCCGCGATAATCGTCCCTTCGGATTCCCGTTCAGTACGGTCCTGTTTGATTTCAGAAAATATTGTCAATATCCTGGATTACGCAAAAACATCGTAGCTTTTTCGTCGTGACAATCATTATCGCAGATTGGAATTTTGATCCACTCCGACGCTCCTTAATTCCGAAGAACTTTTTGGCCCTGACTCTGTATAAGGATTATTGGCGCGTTTTGCTTAATGGGGGGAGTAGAATGTAAAAAAAAATTGATAATTAAGAGCTCTTTAATTCTTAAGTTCAGTTTAGATCTTCGAGCGTTAAAACGCACAGAATGCATCTTCTCTGGAATCACCGAGGACTAGCGCGTACTAAGGGGGAGATTCATGATTGATAGTGATTTAATGTCGATGCGGAAACCCGAATCTAGTAAATGCTAAAGTTCCCATCTCCTTAAATGAGTCGTCGAATACAGCGAAGAATGGGAATTTTTGAAACAAATCTACCGTGCAAAATGGATACATTAGAGCAACAATGGCGATTTCCACTTACGCTAATGGATCCCCAACTGGGAAATAAATTTCCCTGTCATGATTTTGTTTTAGAGTTAAATTGTTTTCGCTATGATTTCCGTAATGAAATTGTTTCCTAAGAAGTGTTTTAACGATCGTTTTTTGCCCTAATGTGGAGTGAAGAGCCCTTTAATGACGACAATCCCCAAACAAATCCCCAGCAAACTTTTACGAAATATTTCAATTCAGAGGAGGCGAAAATGTAATTAAAGTGTTTGTGTTGCCGTAAAGAATATTAATCACGCGCTGTTTATAAGAGCCGAAGATTGCCAAAGTTGAAGTCAAATTTTCCCTAAATTAAGGGAATTAGATTAACGACTAATTTCCAGCAAAAACAAACTAAATATAAATAAAAAAGAAATTAAGTCCCCAAATATTATCCCACTTCACAGGGAAATTAATTCAACTCCGCTTTTCGAGAAGGAGTTTCGACAGTAGCGCAGCCATTGTAAACACATCAAACGCTTATTTAGACCGAACTCAAACCCCGAGATGACTAAATAATTACAACGGAACCGAAATATATTCAAGTTACACTCCTTAATGCAAACAGGAGCTCACCCGTAATAAATCCTAATTAAAACATAGCCGGCCCTACGCCCTTATATAATGCAAATCAGGACGGAATGTAGCGAGGACCGGCCTGCAGTTGTAATACACATTTCCAGCTGGAAATTGTCCCCGGGCGTTTTGGCACAATAAACTGGAAACTTTAGAGCCAATTTACTTTAGTGGCTAACTCTTTTGGTTAGCTTCTGGGGTTAGAGCTCTATATTTTCAATTTTCTCATGTGTCAAGAAACACCAAGGGCGAAGTGTTAAGTCCTTGTAAATCGTGCACTTGTGCATTTAAGTGCCCGGCGTGAGCTTACGATAATGTGTATCGCTATTACCGTTTGAAGCAACAAATATGATTTCGCGAGGAATAGTCACGGGGAAGAGAAATATGTGTATCGTATTCACTTAAATTGTGATAAATCGGAATTCGTTGGGGAAAACCGCAGAAAATAAGAAATGCAGAATCGCTGAAAACCTCAGATAGGTACTGTAATCCGTGAACTTTCATTGTATATGACAAATGGTGGCGTGCTTAGCGATTTTAGAGCTTTTCAGAATTTTTAAGTATTAGTACCGCTTTTCAGTATCCAGTTAGTGAGAGGCAATCAACAGTTAACTGGCGGATGAAGCGTTTTTAAGTGCCAGGTCAGACTTGACCAGCAGTTAAATAAAGCTAGATGAAACGCCCCTGCATTTACCGGAGACATTTTGACCAATGGTTACCACCGATGGTAATGTAGTTTTAGGAGGACATCGTAGGATCGGCTCTCTGTGCGATGAACAGTTAATTTTCCAAACATGGCTTAAATGGAGAAAACCACGGATCATCTACCGCAACAATTGATTTTATCACTGAAATTCGACGGCTCCTGCCTTCCATCGCCTTATGAGTTCGAAGCTTTCGTTTTGTTATAAAACTCGTAGCCTGCATCGCTGTGTTATTAAAGAACATTTGCCTGAAACTTGGCTCTTGCTTGACTTATTCCACACGCTCAATGCATCCAGACTTTAAAGTTTGCCTCTAATAAAAGTAGACGCAAACGCGTTTTATGCACTTAAACTAAGTTTTCCCGCAATAATTCACGTCGGAATAAATAAACAAACGGGTGCAACACACTTGAAAGAAGAAGAAAACATAAAACCATGCCAGCCACTATTTCAGCAGCGAGAAATTTCCGTGTATTATGCACCAGGCACAAACACTACAGCGGCGCTGGGAGTTGGCCCGAGTTTTTGGCACCGGGCCAAACCGTATTTCTTTTCGGCATCCGGCAAAATCGATAGACGAGCGTGTGTTCGCACAATATTCATTGACATCCGCTAGGTAAATCCCCGCTTTCAAGCAAATTTTCGCAGGCGAAAATCAACCCGAAACTCCCCGGGGCGCAGTACAAAGAGCCCGGCAAAATTGGCGACCGGCCATCGTTAGCCCCAAAGTCTGCGCGACAGTAAAGATAATTGGCCCTAAAGTTTCCAGTTTATCGTTCCAGAACCTCCGAGGCCAATTTCCAGTGAGAAATGTGCATTTTCAGGGCCGGCCTGTCGTCGTACATTCACCAGCGATTTGCATTATGCAAGCGTGTATGTTGCACGGCCTGTTTTGATTGCAATTTATTGCCCCAGACAAACTCTAATAGAACCTCGAACCTAAAACTAAGATATCGGTCATTTGATACACGTTTCTGGGGTTTCGGGAGTAAATCTACCGAATTTCGCGTTTGAAAACATATTGGGGGGTGATTACGACCTGTTCTCTCGCACATACGAGGGAGAGGAGTTTTTGAACAAAACAAACTTGGAAGGAACCGCAAAACCGCCACTTCCTATCGATTAAGTGGTATTTTTATCGCCGATAGTACAGGCGATTTAGCAAATATCGGACCGGCGAGCGCCTCTGGTCGGGAGTTTGCAAAAGAATAAAATATCAGAAATAACTTACGAGAAGTCGGGCAAAAATTATCATGCTCAAATTGTCGGTTCGAGCACAACTTGAGGGGACAATTCCATGAATAAATCAGCCAAATTGAACCAAAGGGACCTTTGTAAATGTATTAACAAATTTTATTCCGGCAGATTGTGACGATGATGTAGGAATTTTAACAATGTGCCGCAAGAATTTTCTCGTCCTTCTTACTAATTTACCCGGTGGTAAATTACGATTCGATGGTCTTTATTCACACACTTCGTTTACATGAGTGGAATAATTCCTTTGCCGACTATAAAAAAAAAATATCAAATTAATGTTCTTTCTTGACTTCCACTGAACTGTCAGCGTTCAGAGGGCGAACCATTGCTGAATAACAATTTGCATTCCCCAAGGCAAACACAAACACTTGATTACTTTTTCACGTGCCCAAACTGGAAATTTTAATAAACCCCCGCCAAGTGGTGAGAATCGCTTAGGCAGAGGTGATTTGCTGAATGATTAATGCTTTGCCAACTATTTGTCATTCTTCTTATAAGTAATGGTTGTCGCATTTGACCTCCTTTTTTTGGAATTCTATTACTGACTTTATCGGAACGGAACATTCCACGTTGGATCCGATCAAATTCAACGCAGATTTACGAGAATGTCCCTTCTTAATGATTATTGGATTATTCATTATTCGCGTGTAAGTTTACCTCTAAGACCCATGACCCTTTAACATTTATATAAGACGTATGAATAATAAACTCGCACGTAGGAAATATCATTCGATCCTTCCGTGGATAACGGAGTTTTGAGCAAATACTGGCCGTTCATTGCAATGAAAATTTCAGTTATTTATAGGTCAACGTGCGTGATCATGCTTGTTGAGCTTTTGGCAAATTTTAATTTGTCATAAAATCCAGAAGTTAACGGAAAATCATCACTAAGTGTTAGGAGCAGCCGAAAGACCGATTTGCCCTAACCAAGAAACGATCAGAATATGAGTCTTCAGAGTCGATTATTAGACTGACGAATGATAGGGATTTCACGATTTTTCCTCATTAATTCGCCCTTCGAGCATCTGATAAATTATTGATAATGGCTCTTCAGTATTTCAGAGTTTAAGTAAATTAGAACTATTAGATCAATCGGGGACAAGAATTTTTTAATTTATACGCTTTCGCTGAGTGTTAAAATGTTGAAATTATTTCTCCCTTAAGTTTACGTCGGAGCGCCCTCAAAAATGGCAATTTAACATGAGATTAAAATTAAATGCGGAAGCTCAAGTTAATGTAAACTATGTGAAACTGGCAGATTAAAGAGGGGAGCCGTTTGCCAACAAATGCATTTAAAATGTTTGCAATCTAGAATAATAATGATTTAAGGACACTTTCCGTCGACTGAGTGTTAATTCGTTCCTCTAACGTAAGAAAAACATTCATTACTGGGAAACCTGTCATTTACAAATAACATCATTTTTGACACAGGAAGTTTTCAGGTGCAGACAGACGCATAAATCAAGTGCAAACTAGAGCACTTTTCTATATTTGAAAAATGAAATGTTTAAAATTTTACCATTTTTAGTTTTTCTTTCGTTTGCCCTATCATCCTGATTATTAATTGCTCTCACTGTCAGACCGACGCGGGACTCGAGAGTTTTCGATCAAGAAGCTTCCGAAGAAATCAACGATAGAATTCTGCATTTAAGAAATATCTCCATGAATATGGAACACATAATTTACATATCAGAATTTCACCCCGAACCCAACAAAAGTTGCTTTAGACCATTCCACCGATGAAGGATGGGATTAAAAAAAAAACACATTTTATTGATGATACGAGCTTCTCGAGCGTCCGAGCTCTTATCACCAATTTTCTCTCGACTTTTCCCTCACTGAGAACTCAAACGACTATGTCAAACTCATTGGAGATTAAGGCGGGATTCTGGACTAACCTGGTCAAAACCGTCACACCGACGAGGACCGGGAGTTCTTTAAATTTACCAACTTCAAATTTTTTTCAGTTCGAAACCTTTGAGGCACGCTTTTCCATTAAAACTACCATGGTCCTGGCGTAGCGAGCAACAGCAACAAATCGAAACCATGCGAAATTGGGTCTTTAAAGTTCAGGAATAAACCACCGAAAACTAGAAAATCGTTAAGGGATGAGGGTTTTTTAAAAATACATTCGAATATGCCGTAAAACAACCGTGCTGGTGCCTCAAACTTACCAGCCAGGATTGCAAGACTGTCGGCCAACGAGATCCAGATAACCCAGTTACATATCAGTCACTTTATAAGTCAAAAACTATTCACAGACACTGAATCCCTCGGTTACGCGAAGGACAATTTCGTCCTTAATAAGTCAAGGATTGGACGATTCACATCTCTCAGTAGATTGAAAGATAATTGAGATTTGTTTATATTATGTAGAGGCGTGTGCGTTGGATGCCCGAAGCGATGCCTCCATCAGCTAGAGCCTCTTTCGTACTAAATCCTCCTCAACGTCGAATATTGGAGGCATTCGCAGAGGACGTCGACCACCGCCGGGAATCGATGCGCCGCGGCGGACGTCGGTCCTGCGCCCCACATAGCACATCATCCAAGATTTGGATGGACCACGGTTTTCAGGTGCCAAATGCACTGCTAAGACTCACCTCATTAAAAATCAAGCTCCTAGAGAGGGCAATTTTCCTGGTAACTTTTAGACTTTGGCCGAAAAGAAACTTTTCGGGGGTCGTTTCCGACACTGTAGGATGAGCTTTTTCATGGCATCAATACGGCGTTCATCAGCAAAAAGGCAATTTCGAAGATTCTGATCTGGCGGCATAGAAAATGTTCGACGGGGGAGCGAAATGTTATTAGGATTTAATGATTTTCTTGCCTACGTGTGAGCACAATAGATATTAATCTATCCGAGTCTGGGGCTCAGATATTCGATTCGATTATCTGACGTTGAGGCTTTCTTAATTTGTTGAAAGGAACTTTCGACATGATGGAATGATTTTATTCTTTTCTGGAGCTTTTTTTGATAATTTCACGATCTATATTGTGACGGAGTCACGTGTACACGCGTAGCTTGAATAATTGAACCATCGAGACACTTTCCATACCGTGCAGAAAATTAGCAATATGAGCCGAAACCATCCAGTTTGGTAGATCAGAATTCGGTCTGGAAATTCGAAAGTTTTGTGAAGTGTAAATGTGAGTGGCAGTGCGCTTGCGTCTCCGATTGCTTCTGGACTGGTAGCTGGACTTTAGGAGCCTCTATCGCTTTTTTAAGCCTGCATTTAGTGATTTTTGTTTGCTCTTATTTCTTTATATCTTCCCCATTGACGATTTCTCTAATACAGTTCTGACTTTTGAAAAACAAACTTGGAAAAACTCTGTTACTATTAAAGACAAGGCGCAGATCGTCGAAGTCTCATGCTGAACCCCGTTCCACAGGAGTTCGTCGCAAGGGCCCAAATGTGAAGGAGCTCTTTTGTGAGCCCCATATCGGGGTGAGGGGGGCTGTAGGGAATCACGAGTTTCTACTCATTAGTTTGGCCTATCACATAGATTCTCTGCAATGTGTGTATAATGAAGATCAAACTCTTCAAAAACAAATCAAAGACGTCCTAATTGTGACGTGCACAAAGTGAACAGCTCCGGGTGGTGACAAACGATCACCCTTTTAATTCGGCCACCGCAGCATTTGCTTGCCCCCGGGAGATACATTCGTAAAACACACATTAGTGACGAAGGGGGAGCGGGTTGCCACTGAAATATTTCAATTTTCTCACCCCGGACACTCAATTTATTCAGGCCCGGGGGCTGCAGATGGACGTACGTCGATAAATTAGACTCGTTAAAACGTTACGTAAAACCATGTGAGAGAACCGAAAGGCCATTCAAGCCCTGATTGCGCCCCAAGACTCACGTACGGCCCTGTTTGCACAGCACTCATGACTTCGCTGCAGTTGACTTAACGGACGTGGACAAAAGGCCTCACAAATTGCGAGGAATTGAGAAACAAAGGGAAAATAATTTGAAAAAACACTGGGTATATTTTCAAATCTGGAATATTGATAAGGAAGAGGTAAAGACGTGAATCCTCGGTCCCTCGGTCTCTTCGAATAACTCATCAAATTTTATTGAGGCAGCAAAATCCTGAAAGATACTCGACTCTTCTGGGATTTGGCCCCTTATAGGGAAGATTAACTTTCCAGGCCCCGGCAATACTTCAAATCGAATTAAACTTTATTAGGCTTAAATATTTCGTATTATTGAGTGAAACGGGGTCTGCTCATTTTGCTCTTCTGGGGGTCTTTCATGGACAATGACACCTTTTCATTGGACAGCGGTGCCCAGACAATAGGCCATTAATTACCGATATACCACCAGACCCAAAAAGGGCCAAAAAACTGGTCGTTTCGCAATAGCAAGCGGCACACTTTGGCGCATCGCATTTGCAGTTATGAGCCCCAATTTCACGGTTGGCCGCCCCCGGGGCCGCCGCCAAATCTGCTCGTATATCTATCGATGGATAAAATTCATTACTGCGCCCTTTGGCGGCGGCATGCGCCCGTGAAATCTCTATACCCAAATTCTAAATAAATTTATTCGACATAATTACGGCGGTCCAGGTAGGAAAGTTGCGGCGACAGATGCGCCCCCGGAAGTTCCTCCTGGAAAAGTTTCCAGGCGTTTTCATGCAAATGAAATCCTCCCCCATGCATGAATTTCTTATACAGCACAATTTGTCTCGAATAAAAGTAACGGAGTTGGAACTAATTGCTGCCACGAAAGTGCCCTTTTTGCACACCCAGCGATCAAATAAAGTTTTCAATGAACATAACGCACGTTAAGGAATTTAATTACCAAACACGACACGTTACGTGATTGTTACGTATGAACGTGGCAAGGGGTGAATTACCCCTGTTTCGGCTTAAACTCGACTAGACAGTAATAAATAGCCTTAACTCGATCAGTGGGAATTTGGGAAACTTTCCGCATTAATCTCCGGCTAGCCTTGAATTCGTTATGGCCGAATTCAAGGAAAAATCATTGATGTACAGGTAGAGTCGAGAAATTCGCGTCAGTCTGTGGTGCTGTTGTTGAATTATGAATTTCAAAGCCGCAGGAGAGACAATTCGGCAGGAAAGTGGGTATCCCATTTGCATGGAGATTCGGAAAGTTTTCTAGAAAGTTCCGGAACATCTGGTGCGAGTCAAGATGCTTGTTTCTTTAGTGCTGGGTGATTTTAATCAGTGTATGAACTTGAGGGTTTGTGGGCCAGAATCAAACGTGTCATTTGAAGGGCAGCAACTTTGGGGCTGCGATATTTTCAGGTCGAGGCGGTCTCCTAAAGTGAGCGAATACGAAAATCTAAAATTCAATATGCAGCTTTCCAAGTCGATTGACTCTCTTGAGCTCAGAGGGTTTCTAAATTCAAAATGGAGTCTATGAAAACTGAGGGATTCGGGTTTGTCAAGAGTCAGGGTCGTACTGATCAAAATTTCATAGAGGCAAATCCTCGCTCTCAAAATCGGGATACGCCGCCGAATTTATGGAATTTTTAAGGGCAAAATCGTGGGTGGGACAAAATGACATTTTCAATTTTGTTTGCCTAAAATAAGGGACGTACTACATAGCTCTTCAATTGGGTAAAACATGAGCCAAAACTGATGTCGAACGAACTAATACAGAATCTCTCAAAATCGAGCTACGCCACTGAATCTATACGGTCTTTAAGATCTAAATTGTGGAGTCTACGATAACAGTTTTAACCCTCTTTCCTATTAACTTAAACTCATTTAAACTAATTCATGGATTTTTCCATCACTACCACTAAACCACCACCCTTCCTCTGTTACATGATTACTATCGATTGCACTACATATATCTCGTTACATCCGATATCAAATTTGTGCTACGTCATTGGCCAAAAGGCATTACGTATAGAAAATCATTCCATCTATCCATTTAATGAGCATTTGAGTCACGATGATCGCCCCTCGCACTAGATCAGTGCCACGTGTTTTTCTCTATGAATCGCCCCTCTGAGAGGCATTGTGTAACACTCTATACATCATAATCGACGATCTAGTGTGGAAATTAATGGATTATCGATTTCCTGGGTTATTGCGATTAAATTTACTCTGGAACAATGTTACTTTTTCCGTGAAATAATGGCTCAGAGAGACACAATGAGAGTCATTCTTTGAACTTGGGCATTTAATTGAGGAAGAGGCAGTTCCGACTGGCTTCCTATTGTCTTAGCCCCCTTTTATCTTGGATGAATTTAAATAATACGCTTTCTCGAGCGGGATTAAAACCACAGCAATTTCCAAGTAGAAATTTATTTTAGAAAATACTCGTACAAAAAGAAGAATTGTTTCTAGACTACGTTTACTACGGTAGCATCGAGTTGTTCTTTAGCTTTTTGGGCATCCAGAAGCTGGATAGTTTTCAGCTCGCTCGCAGAGGCCACTCCGCTGGCATCGTTGCAGTAGTCCCTAGAACAGGAGTAGCAGTTGAACGTGGACAAGTCTGGATAATAGGAAATCAGGCTTCGGTAGATGTTGTTACAGGTATCTCCGCCAAGATCGCAGCTTCTAGACACCACAAACTGTTTTTCTGGAAAAGAACTTTGATCAAACCAGCGGTGTCATGAAAAGAGTCCAGTCTTACGAGTAACGTAGGAGACACGTGTACAAACGTTGGAGTCCGGACAGGTGGTGTAGTTCACTAAGGGGTAAGGGCTCATTGGGTCAATGCATGCTGTATGGTCCCTGTCGCTGTAAGAGTTGCATTGGTAGCATCCCCTGGAGAGAACACCTAATCGACAATTCAGTCGCGCAACTGCATTATTATTCTTATTATTTAGAAAACTTACCAGCAACCAGGGAGATCACAACCAGAGCAGTCAAATAGATTTGAGACATTTTCTATTGAGAACTGAAACCGTTATGCTGGTTGCTGTTTTAATCGACCTATTTATAGTTAAGTACACCTGTGTTCTTGTTTTTCGCAGTGTTATCTTATTTACTTTATTCGAGCCTTTTCGATGGAAATCGATTAAGCGGTTCTAACAAATGCTCGTCTAGTTTCTGGAGTGGATAAGGAAGAACGGATGGATTGGTTCCAGGAAAGCATAAGCTTTGGATTTTTAGCGTCCAGAATCGCAAACACTTGGGTTTTCCATGCATAATCGAAGATAATCAGCTGCATAAAGTTATAATGAGGCAATATAAATAACGACAGTCTTTATTGAAGTCCAAAGTTGGGGAATTTCTTATGGAATATGTCGTGTAATATGATTTTATGATGATATGTTTATAAAGTTGCCGATGTACGTCCAGCGCCTTTTGATGTTGCCTCCGGATTTAATGGAAAAACTTGGACGTCGTTATTAAAACTTTTCCCGTGATTTTTCGCCATTAATGAAAATACGGCGTCTTCCTGCGGATTCAGATGAAGAGAGCAGTTTTTGACGACTTCCCGAAAATATTTCTGATAATCTGCATGCTTTGATCTTCGCTCGCTTCCTAATAAAAATAAGTCGACCGATAACTGTTATCGTTTACGGTTTCATCGGAATTTTATGTACACAATCGGATGCCCTTGAGTGCCTCGCGTATTATGAGTGCCTGCATTAATCCAGTTTGAACTATTACTCACCAGCTGCTGATTACTTTGATTAACTGATTTAAAACGAACAAATTGATGCAGGAACACATATGCATTGGTCTGTATCAGTCGCGTCCAAAAGGCAAATTCAGTGTAAAACCAAATTGAGTAATTTAACCCTCAAAACTCCATTGATAAAGGGACAAATTTCGTTCACCATCGAGTCAAGAAACCGCACTACCCAGCTATCTCCGAAGCTTTCAATATCGTCTTTTCTCGCCTCATCCTCGCTTTTTCCGAGTTTCAACGTTAATTCGGATAATCGCAATATCAGACATTCTGAAATTTGAACCCAAACGAAAATTTCATGATTCCGTCTTTCTGCGGATTTAATCTCGAAGGAGAGAAGTCTCCGCTAATAAATTTTACTAAAAATATCTCTCGGAAAGGAAACACGGTCGAGGAAATAAATTCACATCGCAATAAAAAGGAATAAATGCGTGGCCTGTCACCGGGACAACTTAATTCCATCAGCGTCGCAGTTTAGGAAAATTTAGTGAACGTCGGCAGCAGCAACGGTTATTGCATTAATTCATGCAATGAACTAGAAAAGTGGACTTTTGCGGACGCTAGACGTGTGCAGAAATTAATAAACCGCGTTTCAGGACTCCTGTGGTGTCCGGGAAATATTGTTTCTAACGCGAGTTTGATAGATAAAAGTTCTCATTTTACTTGAGAAGACAAACGAGAAGTATAGTCTGAATGCGCACTTTTTACATGTTCCGACCTCAACTAACCTGCATTAAAACAATTTTAGATTTTGTCAGTGCAAGAATTAGGCCGATCATTTCCTCAATCATACTAAGCAAATCATGAGTTGGAGGCGTGGTTCCACAACAACAAGTAAGAACAGGGGTTTAACTTTTTTTTTGGTAAACCACGCCTCCATACCTTTAACGGGAGCCTGTAGGGATGTGTGAAAGGTGTGGCTTATTTTGATCGATTTTTTAACAACCGATCAGAATCGGTGTAAGATGCAAATCTAGAAAAACTACACCCCTAAGCGAGCTCAACATTTAAAATCCCTGTTGAGAGCGCAGTAGAGGCGTGATTTCGAGCACGGAAATATTTAAAAATGATCTCCTTTAGTTACATTGAATATCTGGCGAAATTTTGCACTGCGCCACTGGGTTTCTCCATCGCGACATGCCCATTAATAGCGTTTTTCAATAATATAACTAAAAATCATTATTCACTTGTGCAAACGCCACTGATTGCCCACTTAGTGACACAGTTATTAAACACATGTTTGAGCTAAAAAGGGATAGCTCCGACTCTATGAAAATTAATTGTGTACAAGACCTCGGTTAGTGAAGCCATCAGGGCTTGCAAATACCTCTCCATTAAATAAAAACGGAAAGTGACAAAATTTTGAGCTACGCCACTTTATTTCCACAGAGCGACACCTCTATTAAAAGCGGTAACACGTAAAAATCTCGGGTTTTGCAAAAAGACAGTGTCGCAGCAGTGCCCTTTTTTTAGCTTTAATATAGCCGTTCTTCAGCAAGTTCCCTACGCCCAACGGTTTGAGCGTTTTAACGGAAATGCCGTTTACTGCAACAACCCTGGTAAAACTTCGACTGCAATAATTTACCATGGAAAACGTACCAAAACTGCTCCAGACAGCTAAATGATTTTTATAACAAATCTAAACACCGAGTGACGTAATTTCCATCGCAGTTGCGCCTGTATATCCCGGAAAAACGTCCCGTACCGGAATCGAATCAGGATTCAATCAGAAGGGCAAATAGTCATGTGATTGTTAATGTAATTTCTATGAATTTGCCTATTGAAGGGCCCCCAGTCCGGCAATGTGCAAACGGTCAGGCCGTTCGACCGTTATAACGCGAAAGATCTACATGGCACAATGTGGCTTTTGCCATTGTGTACTTCGACATAATGGAGTTTCCAGAGGGCCAGATCGGTGTCTGATGGCCGAAAATTAAAAAAGAAACTTCGAGTCAAATATTTGCGAATCTGGAGACATCCAGACGAGCCGGGAACGGTTAACTGTAAATCAAAATATTGGCCCGGGAGAGCTGAGGAATGTTTGTCTTGCAGACTTGGGCTTAATATTCATTAGCTGGCTCGAGCTCATTTGCAAACTGATTCGATTTAGGAGTCGAAAGCTTCAAGTCGAGGTTTACGGTGCTCGCTGTAATAATTGAAGTTTCCTCATTCGAAATTTATTTCGTGATACCTCTGTCATTGCCATGGTGGGGCTCTTGGAGTATTTCTCCATGAGTGGTTGGCATCAAACGGCCTCGGGTCGCAGTTTCAGCAATAGACCATTATAAAGTTGACAGTGTGAGATTAATTTCCTGGCATCTAATGGATCGGTGAGTTTTAAAAAGACTGAAAGAACTCGTTAGAGCAATCACGTAGAGTTCTATTAGTTTCATTTCGGAGTTCGGTGCAGTCGCAATCACTACTAAAGGTTTCCTCCTTTTCCAAACCGAATGACAGTGGGAAATAATGCCTTTTGTCTCACGAAACTTTCGTTTCTCGCTTCGAGACACTTTCCAGTGTGGGCTTTTTGAACGTGCAATTTAAAATCGAAAAAAGTCTTTTTGTGCGAGTGGTTAATTCGGGGAATTACCTGCAGGGGGTACCTCGCAAACATAAATCTCGGTTTAAAATCCTCAAGCCGAACTATTACCCACATCAATAAAGTGCGAAGTAACAAAAAGTAGATTTCCAGTGGAGTGACGCCGCAAATAAATTCGCTTTCGATTGATGATTCCGCTGTGAGTGAGCTCTCTGTTTTTGTCTTTTCTAAAGAGGCGATTAAAGAGCGCTCTTCCTCCATCCCATTAGTTATAATAGGAAGAAATTCCTATCCTCAGGCCCATTTATTGTATCAAATTGCCTCCATATTGCGCACTGGCGAATAAAAAAGGAAGAACGAGGCTGCAGACAAAAATTGTGACGTTCTCATGGGGCTCTATTTACCTCTCGCTCTGTTGCCGCAGCTTAACCTGACATTTCAAGTTTAATTTTAAAGAAAGACCCGCTTAACTGGGAAAATTAGATTTTTCCGGTACTGTTCGCTTTGCACGGAATTTATACTTTAAATTGCTAACTTTTCATCCAACGGTCGCTCGTTTTTTCTCCGACTCGGAAGTAATTACGTTTCAATTGAGCTGCAGTACACTTGTTGAGGCTCTACGAGGCTCGCAATGATGCAAAAAGCACGTAAATCCATGTCGATGGCAAACGGCCAAAAAAGGCATAATAAATCACATACACCGGGTATAATTTAATTAAGCCATAACAATTTATTTTCTTCCAAAATGCCAGGAGTATCGACGTAAATCACTGACCCACCGAATAAGGGCGATGCGTTATCCGAATCCAAATAGGGCACGAATTCTAATTGGGTAAATATGTCAATAATTTTTTGTGTGACTGGTCAGAAAGTATGCACTCCCGGTCAGTTTTCCTTCTCCAAGGCAGTACCGCCCTTATGGCGTACATTGTGCGACGGCCCACGGCTACAAACCAGGAATGGTGGCGGTTTTTGTTGGGCTCAAGGGGGCGGCGGGTGGATAATATCGCCAGGACCACCTGTCTTGCTACCGCAGGCCCTGTTGCTATTCAAACATTCACAAGTAGAAAAACAGAAGGGTGCCACCCTCCTTCGACATTTTTTTAAACAAATTTCGAAATTTTCTATGTGCTGCTCATGGGTCCCATATTGACCGTGGATACCTCAGTTAGGGTCGCGAATCCTTGGAAAGGCGCTTTTTTCCAACCGTCATTTTCGGCACCAAAAAATCGCAAAAATCGAGGACCGAAATGATGCTGTATCTCGGAAACTGTACGAGATATCAACAAACCGTCGGAAACATGTTAAAGACGCGTGTACACGATTTATTTGAGCTTTTTTCTTAAGGTAATTGCCCCACTCCCAATTTCTGTCTTATGAGGGGGTCAGGTTGGGCGAGGGGCCAATAGGGTAGACTAAGAAAGGCGGCGGATTATGTTGATCGGCGGTTTTCCGTGGAGGCAGAGCGGCGGTGGTTAAATATTTCTCCCAGGGGCAAGTCTGGCTAAGGCCGGCCCTGCCTAAAGGTAGCGCTGTGCTGGGCTAGACTGGAATATCGCCCTAAGGGATTGGAAAAACCATTTTCCCGTGCCTGTTACCTTATGTTCTTTCCGACCAACTGTAAAATAATTCTGCAAAACTTTTAAAAGCATCGAATGCCTTTGGAAACATGTTTGTGTCCTTGTTTAGCAACACCGAATATAAAATATAAAAAAGAAATAAAGCATCAGCTGCAGTGGGCCGTAAAAAATATTTTTCCTCGCGCGACCGAGACTGTGGTCAGCGGCAGCGAAAAAACAGGAAAATTTTAGATATAGAGAATACTTCAAGTCAATAGCGCACGTGCGTTTTAAGAGGTCTGCAGATGTTTGAAAATTCAAAACCAAATAAGTCAATAAATTTAATGATTAAATAGATTAAAAATTCAATTTTTTCCCTTTGAAATTAATCCCGGCACGCCACTGCCTGTTGCCTGCTGAGATTATCAACGCCTGTTTCGACCCGGAAAACCAAATGGTCAAATAAGATCCCAGTCATGGAAAATGCATGGCTCCCTGCATACTGCATGGAGGAGATTTAATATCTAAAGACGCGAACGCTACCATTGGTACCATGAAGATCAAGCGTACCATTCAAGTGGTGGTTTGGCACTCCACAGGATTCAAAGTAGGTGTTAAGTACCACCCACCACCTGCGGTGCCAGGAGGCGACTCGTAGCTCCAAAGTATTGTTTGCATGCCATCCAACGCCACGGCTATTACAGAAGTTTGAGTCAAGTTGACTCACACAAATTTGATCTCAAGTACCCAAAAAGAGCATTTCGTTCACTGGTGGAGGTAAATTTTATGAAACCCCTGAAGACACTGCCGCCTTGCAGAAAGACTACGAAGAAATCGGAATGGACTACGGAGAAGGTGTCGGTGGTGAGGACTGGTCAACATTCTGTATTATTGTGACCCTTTTGGGATATCCCGAAATGTGCGGTGAAAGGTTTAGTGTATTGATATGAGATCAGTGAAATCCAGGATTATGGATGTAACCTAGTTGAATACGAAAAGGCGGGAAAAAATGAAGCTGATGATGGATGCAAAAACCGGAAACGTCGTATTAAAAATCCGAAAGCTGGAGAACAAAAGTGACAATGAATAAACGGCATTTATTTTTAATAGTTTCGGCAAATCAGCTCAGAAAAAATATATAAATTTTAAGAAATCGGGTCCCCTCGATTTAGATGAACCTTTGAACCAGGAACCAAAGAAATTTCCTTAATTTTCAAACGCAGTTTTGTTCGACGTAAAAATGCGCCATACTCCCATGAACGACTTCGTATCTTAAGCGGTTTGCCAGATCCCAATAGTGAGCAACGGATTTGAATAACCCTGTATCCACGATATGTGTATAATTCTCCCTAAACTTTTCAATTTCCAAGTTCGTTCCCCCCTATACATTACACGAGCATGTCGGGTCCTCAGCCCAATCCCATCTACCACTTTACGTTCCGAAAAGATGCAATCCCGCACCGAAATTCCTCTAAGAGCCCTAAAAATAGCCAATATTCCCTTCTGGCACAAAGGTGAGAGTGGATGTATAAGTAGGTCGCCTGGACCTTTCTGGAAAGGAGAAGAAGCTGCTGCCTGTCGGTGACAGATAACGGCGAATCTCCCCCCTTCGGCAAGGCCATTAGCGCACCCCCAACTAAAGGGGGAGGATCTTCAAACAGGTGTTACTGGCACTGGTTACGTCGATAATGAGATACTTCTTTTGTGCAGCAGTTTATTTTTCTGGTGGTGGTTATTATGACGTAAAAATGTATACGATCAAGTAAAATACGTATACTTATGAGTCATGTTACGCTCCTATTACACAGTTAAATCACAATGAGATTCTGAATATCTCAGAAAGACAGAGTTTTGTCGGTTCAGAAACTAGAAAACATCCCGGTTTTTGCACGCTTGGAAGACTCATCGAGGCGGAGCTATTTTCTGACGCAGTTGCTCCGCGATTCTCGAGATATTGGCGCTGTAGCAAACTCAAGCGACACTTTCGCCTGAATTTTTTTAAATTCATTTTGTACCCATGTTGAAAATCAATAGTACCACAATGGATTATTTGTCAGCAAGAAACCACAGCGGATAATTGAAATTTTTAAAATTTATAACCACAGAACATGATAATCATGAACATTGTGGGCTATGAACCTCACCACGAAGACATAAAGTAATGCGCGAAAATCCATATTCCACTGACATGTCTTCGAGTTCCTACATGAAAACAACCCTTGTTCCTCCCCGGAATATCCTAAAGGTTCTGCTTCATACTACGGCACAGCAGTACCCGGGAAGAAGGTATTAAACTCCGATAACACCGTAAGGTTCTCTGAGGTATTGAAGAGGGCTGAGAGCATAAACTATGAGGCCATGACTGATATTCTTCCGAAAGATGCTGAGATTCGAAGAGGTGAGGTTATCAAACAACTTAGAAGACGAAGTAAAACTTTACAGTCAGAGACTTAGAGAACATTACTGCTCTGACTCTTTCTAGTTTCCAAGTAAAACTTCAAATGGAAATAAAACAGCACGGGTGCCAGAAATCGCATATGGTGCCTCTCATACCAGTTGGCAAGGCCGCATTGGTGCTCTTGGTGGTTTTAACGTGACATAACCTGAAGTATGGATAGTCTCGTGGTTCCTGATCAGAATGTGCGAAATGTTGACGTAAGTACTGAAATAAGACATTCCAACCATGGAAAAAAACTTACTATATGTTACATTTTAGAGGAAAGTAAAGATGGCCTTAAGGCAACTGAAGTGTGTTTCTGGAATCGTTCATTGATGGGACCGTCAAGAGCGTGAAGCTGAACACGACCTACGCCTTTGGAAATATTACAGAAATAAGGAAGCTTTAATGTAACTGAGAGTCGGTAAATAAAACTTGAGAGAGATTTTCATTATCGGCCTTAGAATTGTATAAACTCGCACGAATAGTTCCATTGCAGACTATCGGAGTGTAACAAGAGCCTGACCAGAAAACATATATAAAGGCGAATCCAGACCATATATCCAACTGATGGGCATTCCCTTGTAATTTCTCGCCACAGCCAGAAACCACCGGACGATTTCTATTGAGTGTCTTCCCCGGAATACTGATAGGGTTGTCTTCCCACTTTGTTTTATTCCCCAGTTAAAATAACCGAAAGCTCATATATCGGTTTTTATTCCTGGTTCAAGCGATACATCGACAGTAGGGCCTTATCTATATTACGGCCCTTTTTTTTGTTTCCAACCATTTTTAATTTGCAGTAAATTTCTGCTATCTCGAGGAAAATCGAAGTTAAACTTCCAAGAATTACCTTCAATCCTGTTTATCGAAAAATTGGGCGATTTATTGCAGGCGGAGAGATAAATTAAGAAATAATTCGAGGTTTCCACATTGTTACTCTTCGCTTGTTCTCATTGTTACTTTACTTGAAAAAGTAGAACTCAAAACAGCTCTGTATCTCGGAAACTGAACGAGACAAGACCAAACAAGGTTAAGGACAAGGATAACTCCACGGGTTACCAGATGAGTGTGTCAGACTTCGTATTTTGCAGAAGGGGAATGTGGTGTTAACGAAATCAGAAAACGATCAAACATTAAAAACAGCTGCTCGGACTGATAATCTTGCTCGATCTTGACGTAGTGGCGAATGGGCCGTTTCTTGGCGCAAATTTAATGCAGGGGCAATTTACTGATCGCCTTCCCGCGGTTTTGCTCCGTGATTGTATGAGAATAGGTTTTACAGACAAAATCTCCCCAGAAGTTTAAAATAAATCAACTCCCGTAATAATATTTCGTACTTTTGGAGAAGGATTTGAAGTTTTACTTTTAAGCCGTAAGTAACTTTTTATTGATCATTTCTACATCATCCCTAATAGGACGATCGAGATCCTGCAGCTCGAGGGATCGAACACGTTCAAAACCGCGGAAAAAGACTCAAAGTGGCCGCATATCTCAGGAACCGAAAGAGTTATTTCTGTCCGGCTTGCGCAGGCTTGTGGGTCTCATCGACACGGTTAGTTTGAGCTACGGTTCAAGGTGATTCGTCCGCGGGCTTTCGAGATATCGGTTGAAATTTCGAAATTTCGAAATTTCGAAATTCGAAAAGAAGAGTCGGTTCCTTTATTTCCAAAACTACACACATCCAGAGTCGAATAGATGATTCAGAAAAGATTTATTTCTATTTCTCGAGAAAATCTGTCGAAGCAATACTTACGTCAAAGATCAAACACAAAGATAAAGGTAAATAGTGGAGTCAATAAGTTTAAAATTTATTTGAAATAGCATCGTTGTTGGCTTCCCTTATGGAGGAAAATACTTTGTCTACTAAGAAACTTTATTAGGTATTTCGAGGAGCTTCGGTGATTGTTTGGAACGATATGGGTCCTCGCTTGAGCGCAGTTTAAAGTTAAATTCAGGCTCTACATACGGGGGTAGTAAAAAGGGTTTTCGAGGGGTGATAAACAAGTGGAAAAATCTGGCTGTGCTAACAACGTCTTCATGGTAATAAAGAACACTTAGACTAGGACAGTTAAAATTAGTTTTCTGGGGAAAATTTGAAATTTTCGGTATCGAAGAGCTTCGGGGGCCCCCTAGAGAAATCAGCGTTCACCGGCTGATATTGCCTCTTAATTACGTTTTCGAGTTTCGAGCAGTTGTATAGCGGCCGCATTATTTCCCTTTGATTAAGTTTCCGGGGTGAATCGGTGTAAAAAATATTTAAGTTTTAATTTAACTTCAGACGTGGTGCACTTAATCCATAATTGCATTCTGTTATCTCAGTTTTCCATTTTTCCTGCGGCAAAATTTAAAAATAGGACGTTATAAATTTGTACTGTTATCAGTAGTTTTTATGCTCGCCATGGCTCTTAAGCCTTATTAGACTTTCGACAGCTAAGGCTTATTTATAAGGCGGGAATGCTTCTTGGAGGAAGTTTGCCAAAATGGTTTTGAAGAGCGAAATCCCTCAAAGATGCTTTATATTATTCCATAAATTGCATTACTCGGTGTACATCGGGGCAATGTGGCATGATTTAATCTCATCCCGACGGGATCGAGTCCCGTGATCTCTGGTGACCCGTTCGGGATTCAATTATCGGACTTTCGGGCTGGAAATGGCAGGTGTCCCGACCCGATTTGCATTTTGGATGAGTGCGGTCGTTGCAATTTCACGGCCTATTTTAAAAGTAAAACTTAATAAATATCGTCAGAAAACGAGTCAGCAGAAAAGTGACACTTTGCCGCGACTCAGCACCAAAACAGGGGCCAAATAAAGCCGCTTATGCGATGCATGTTAATTGCTCATCAGCAACTCCCCCTTGATTAATGCCGAAAGTCGGAGACAGTCTGATTTATGGGTTTTATTCAAGGACTATTGATATTTTATACCTATCAACTTATACACCGAAAATATAAACAAGCAGTGCGAGAACTAGTAAACTTCCGAATTCCAGACCGAATTAATTTCTGGAGTTGGAGATGGTCCAGACAGTGGCTGCCGCAAGTTATGTCCAGTTTAGCAATAATCCATAATTTAATGGGACACAGTTGGTCGTGAAATGTGTACTAAAATCCAGAAGGTATTTGAAATTAGCAGTGGGATTTTATCGAACTTGGAGGAGGTTCTCCAATCAATAGTTTTTTTAAAGTGAATTTTTGAGCTCAACTTTTCATTGGCAAAAATGCGCTCGTACCCACATTCAACGCGGGTTCTAGCACGTGCAAAGCTCGAACCACGTCATCAAACACTTGTTCAGGTTCCAGAGAAGACACCCAGACGTCCAAGGACAAACTGGCCAAAGCTGGCACTGTAGTTGTAAAGTTATTTTTGCAGCAAAACGCCACAACGTCTTTAGGCCTAATTTCCAGTATTGCAGATGAAGGGTCACTCTGACGGATTTACCTTTACCACCCGGTAGATTTTTTGCTTCCCTGCAAGGGCATCGATATGAAATTTTCATTATCATTTGTTATTTATAAGGAACAGAGAAGGAAAAGATGGAAAAGTGGGTCACCGATCTCTCCAGTCTTTTGGAAAAAATACTCTCCAATATCCATGTCGATGATTCAAAATTTTCAGGGCAGAATTTTTGTCGTGTAAATAAACGCGTTTTCCTGCAGGAATTCTGTAGTTAAACTGCCGCATTGAGATGGAGCAGAGCTGGACTTGATTTTGAATTCAAGTCACATATCGGTTTTATGCGTTCTATATATCGAAATTGCAAATTTTGCGAGTACGGCCCTGTTCATTATTTGTCAGTTAATGTGATAGGACTAAGATGATTAAAAATCGCTTTGTGATAACTGTTAACTTAATTGAACTGAATTTAGTTACCGCAGGGATTCACGAAATTTTTATTCATTATTTTCGTTATTGCCTTTTCCCTTTTAATACTAGGAGTGTAGCATAACCGAATTGTCGAAAAAAAATGAATAAATGTTAGCCTAAATTTGGGGGGTCCGGCCCTGGTTCGGTACTTAAGCTTTACTTCGCTATTATAATAGAGGAAAATTCTAATTTGAATACCTTTAAATCCTATTCAGGAGTTTTGGACTGCATTTGAATTCTAGGATTGAGAGAGACCAGATTTAAAAGCTGAGAATCGGGAATGTATCTGGAACTCAGGAACTGAACTGGAGTGAACGTTCTTTCGAGGTTGATTCCGCAGCGAGTCAACTGTTCTCAGGAACCTCCAGAGTACATTCCAGCACAAAGAAATGTGAGATACAAAACACCGCTATGTTTCATTTAATATTTCCCAGCTAAATTCACTTTCAACAGAGGAACTGGCAATAACAATGTGTCATTCAGTACATTACATCGTCTCCTGAAATCGTATCCAGTGCCGTTCCATCCATTCGCAGCGGCTCTATTTTTATTTAAAGAGGCAGTTTTAAAACCGATTATGGCCCTTTATGGCTCTAAATGTGGCTCTGCGGATCTAGCATATGAATTAATAAATTATACGCGCGATGAACGGGCCTTGCTGTCTACGACTTTTTGCCTCAGGGCTTTGTTCCAGACGTTTTCCAGGTTTACACTCACGAGTGCAGCAACGTGCATTTGATGCACGAATAAATCGGTTAAACTGTATATTTGAATAGGGACGGGAAATGCCTTTATTCAGAAGAATGGGCGAAGAAATGAGCTGGACAACGGCCAAGCAATGCGCTTCGGATTTATTTCCTGGAAAATCTACTCGGACGCGGCCCTAAACGGCGATTGTCCCTGCCAGAGAACCTGTAAAAAATCTGGAGAATCTATAAAGGAATTCGATTGTATGTACGTCGCAGGATTCGGGGGTAGATTTATTTTCAATTTTGCCGTTATTGTGGCACAATTCATGCGGCGCACACGTGCTGCAATTTAACGTTTTATAAAATATAATTGATTAAAAGTGGGCGCAATTAATTGTTGCTGCTGGCCCTGGCCATTTCTAAATTAAGCCTCGGTGGCAGTAATTGATGCGCCACTATTAATTACCACGTCATTTCCGCCAGTGGTGCTGCAAGGTGTGCACTTTACATGGGTCATTGTCTTTGTCTGGACGTTCAAATTAATCGCCCCATACAGCATCAAACTGCTGCAGTTCGACATCGAGATGAGGCAAATACGAGGAAATTTCAATCAAATAACCTTTGAAATATCAATGCAAATAAGCCTCTCGAAAATTTTCTTTTCAAATAGGAAAAAAACGTCTTGAACGCATCCCCGTATTCTACAAAGCAAATAAGGGCCTGTCCTGTCTATCCTCGGGAATAAAACGATCTCTTTTGCCCGAAAGTTACGCCTGAACGGGTCGTACATTCTTCGAAATTGTGTTTGTTCAATCTGCAATTCAGATATCATCGTCTTAAGACGGATCCGAATACATCAATCCATATTACTTTCCAGAGTTTAACGGGGCGAAAATCGCGCTTAATGAACGCGTTTTTCGCCCCGTATAATTGCCGGGCCCGTGCCAGTCAAACGAAACTATATAGTAATCCAATAGCCAGGTTATTAATCCTGGAAAAGCCTCTGGATCCAGGTTAGTGATGTTGGATGGGGCGCATTGCGGATCACGTTGCGTCCACCATTAATTGGATCAGTCTGGATTTGGTTTGTGGCGTAGGCTTATACGGACAATAAATCTGGAAAGATATGAACTGGAAAATTGGACTGTTTGTATTATGGAGAAGTATCGATGACGCACCGATGACGGGTTAAGATCTGCTTCGACTTCGTCGCTAATAAAGACTTCCGGAAGTCGGTGGGTTTGGAGTTAAAGACGCGATCGTCAGTCCAGTTTCTGAGACGCAGACACTTCCCTGATGGTCGGTGTCACGGCTGGCTCCAGGATCGTCTTGCTGGTAGCTCTCGAGGGACGGTCTTGCGACAAGAATTTTTGAAGAAATGCGAGATGTCAAAAGAAAGAAGGAAGACAAGAGAGGCGGGAGAAGGAGTGAGAGTTTAGCGCAAAGATAAGAAAGCAAGGAAAAGAACCGGGATCTGGACGCTTTCAAATCTATTTGAATTTTCCCTCCCGGTCCGGGGTCTTATCAATATTTTATCGAATGCAACTTTCGGTTGCGAGGGTCGCAATTCACCGAACTATCCAAACTTCCTTGAAACAAAAACAGAAATCGGAAAGTTTACGTTCGACGATAATCGTCCAGAGTCATTAAGAGTCCTATTGCTTGTTTGCCAAACTCGTTAAAACACGAGAGTCTGGATTAGACCTGGGCCCTTAAAAAATAATTTTTATAGGAAAACTTTCCGGATTCGTTCTGGAAAGTGCGCATTCAGACAAAATATTTTCCACTTTATGCGGGATAATTTGAATTTCGTTATTAGTCCGTCGCTTTAGGATCAATATGGCATAACTTCCGGTAATAAGGGGAATAGTACTGGAGGAGTGGAGTCACGTTTAGGGAAAATGTCCTGGCGACTTTACATTTTGCTCGACAAACAATAGATTTGAGGCGATAAAAGGGATTCTGCAACACATGGGGCCCCAATTACCTGAAGACAATTCCCGCCAAGTAAACGCAATCGAATTGTTATTACATTTCTTCGATGGACAAAGACATTCATCAGAGCGCGCATCGTTACGTATGCAAATGAAAGTACATAACGTAAATCTAGACCTCAACTGGGGTCAGAAAATTATGCAAATTCCCGCTGTATGTGTTGGGGAACCTTTGAAATTCGCAGTATTGATTAAACGATAAATCGCTCCCTCTAGACTCATATCGCTTGCCCTTTCGAGTGTCAACCAAAAAGCGGCTCAAGTTTTATTGGAGCCTCTAAATAAAGCAAAACTGAGCTGAGAAAATGAAAACTGCCGTTTAAAGCCGGCAAGTCAAGCGCACGGCAATATCCTAGACCTTATAAACCGGAGGCTAGGAGGAATTAATTGTAATTACGACCCTGGGGATTCATTAATCACAAACTCGAGTAATTACGGTCTTGGCTCTAAGTTTGTACATACGCGCAGCTCTGAACAATAGAGCGCCTCTGATTGGAGAAGAAAAAGCGTTTTCAACTCGGGGATGAGAGTTCTATCTCTTTAATGAAGGGATGTTTTTGAAAGCAGTCGATATCGTCACGTAATGAGGTCTCAGCTTAATAAGCCTTGTAAATATAGCTGCCAGGTGAAAAACATCGCAATACGTAGATATTTTAATTAAACCATGGGAGAAACTTTTCCGGCAATTAGTCAAAATTTAATTAAAGAAAAAAGACCTCTTTGTATTCGCAGTGCACCTCAGAAATGGAGGAATTCCTCCGTTCCAATCGACCAATGCCTCTTTCCAATTAATTAAACACGGGGAAAAATAGGCCTTTAAATGCCAGATTCTTAACGTTTCTCTGAGTAAAATATCGCTTCCTTCATTATGCGTTTTTTCAGCAGGAGCTGCGTTCATAATGGGAAATTGAACTCGTAAATTTCGTCGCGAATATAACTGCAGGTGAATTATTTCCTCCCTGAGAAGTTCGATTCAATAATAAATTTCATTCGATGTTCTACAGTCCAGGCCTCTCCACTCACTGGGTTTTACTGGAGAATTTCGAAAAAACGCCGTCCAAGTAAAACCGGACCGGGTAGATGGATTAAGGGCACTTTGGTAGAGCTCTATCTTCAGGTCCAGAAAGCGGCTGGATCCAGACCATTATACCGAGAATGGTGATTCAGCTCGTTTCTGGAAACTCTGCGTCCCAAAAATATCCGAAAAAAATTTGTTGTTTAAGAAGCCAGAAATTAAAAAAAAAATCTCGTTGGATTCAGTGACGGTTGCTCAGATACTCGGACCGTCCGAGCGGGTTTCGTGCAGGTCGCACCAAGCAAGTCGAAAAAGAGATTTTTGCAATTTTTCGAACGACTTTTGAAAATTTCATGCGATTCGATTTTCGACATTTTTTTTCCATTTCTTTGACATTTTTACTTTCGCAGGTTCCCCGTAATCTCGATAAATATTTTTGGGAAATTCTGAGACCAGCGAGGTTCGTCTAGGACTTCGGTTCCTTTTCGGGGATTTTCGTGCCACGTCTGAGGCCCCTGAAAAGTGGAACAATGTCGCCCGGATTGGCACAAAAGCCGAAATATTCGGCAGGCAGACTGACGCACATTCAGATCGCAAATAGCGACTCCCCTAAATCCCCATTTACCTCCTAATCCGGAGGTTCTTGTTTAGACTTATCGATAAATCATAAAACAGTTGGAAACTGCTGGTGCAAGACACATAACTTGCGGTGGTTCTTGTCTGGTAAATCCATGTTTAAGAGCGAAAATTAATTGGCGAATTTCCAAAGTGACGTCAGCGGTGGTGCTGTTAAATTATGAGGTCGTGTCGTAATTTGTAGCTGCTTGTAATATTTTTGAAAACGCACGCTCCTGAAAACTAACAATAGACATTAACTAGGGGGGTTTAAAGCGGGGGATGTTCACCACCGAATTATTCCTGTGTCAGGCCGGGCATTCGCATTAAAAACCGCAGAATTAATTGCCAAATAATCCCGAAAATTAATTGTTTACCGGCCCTGGAAAACTGGCGTTTCGAATCCAAATTCGTTTTCCGAATTTGGCTGACTCGCAAAACTATGGCTAAATCGCTTCCGCCAAACTATTCGCTTTAAGTAGGGTTTACAGAGAAGTAATAAGGCAAAAATGTCTTATCAGCTCCCTAAACTATAGAGGAATTTCCAGTTAAACTTCCCCGGTTGGTCACGGTAATTGAATTCGACTTCCAATAAAGGTTTCACTGAAAGTTTCAACTATTCAAACTCTGACAAGAAACGTTTTGGATTTCGGTCCGCCTGGAAAGTTGCTTATTTCGGGTTAATCAAAATTGCCTTTCTTACTCGGATTAAACGGGAAGTTGTTGCTTCTTTCACCGACTCGAGCACAAAGCTCAACGTATCTGGAAATTGTCACTTCTGAAAGTTTCATTATATTTCAAGAGTCCGCCAGGCTGCGACAAATCTTTTATCCAATTTTCTGGATGGCCCTTCCGATTAGCAATTAAACAATATCCACGTAGGAGAGCCGCTCTGACGTCTGGATATTTCCATAATGGCGGACTGGAATAACGGGAAAGCTTAATTTTTCGTGCGGCCCGAATTAAATTTTCATTTGAACGTCAATATTGCCGCTTTTAATAAAATTAGCGTTTTGTGCCGAAAAAAGTAACGACGTTACTTCGACCTGTTGGTTTCATTTCGCATTCGCAATTTCGTTTAGCGGACGCATAAAGGGACTAACGAACCGTTACATCTCGAAATAAAAAATCATATGAACGTTTACATGAGGGGGGGGGGGCGGATTGGGTACTTGTGCGTTGCCTCCGAAGAGCCTTCAAAGCTCCTTACTAGATTACAAATTTCAAATTAACTTATGACCTTAAATCGAGCGCGAAGGCGTATGGAACAGCGATCGTTCTTCCAGTAACTTAAGATTCCTTACTAAAGTTCTTACTAAATCCAATATCTCAGTTCATTCAGAAGACTAACGGTCCTACCATAAAACGCAGCGGACCGGCTTACTGAAATAACTAGAAGTTTTGGTCGGGTATTTTAGATTAGCCGAACTTCTAAATCCCCTTACTAACCTGAAAATCCGAATAGGCGTTGGAGGAGAAATTGCACGAGAACCAGCTATTTTCGCTCAGTTTCAGATATTCGCCCAGAGCGGCAAGAGCCCCCTTACTAAATCACAAATTTCTCTAAATTTTCCAGTCCGTAGTTTCTCTCCCAACACGGCAGACGGCTGACTGATCATTAAACATTTCATCGAAGTTGCTGCAGCTCTAATTAGTAAATAGGAAAAACCTTTGGATCTCCTTACTAAAAAGAAATCACCCTAAATGCCGCAATTCGTCAATTCTCTGTAAATACAGGGACGAGTCATTATTTGACGCAAGTTATCGGAGGTAAGTCGTGACTTTTCAGAATTCCTCACTAAATCGGATATCCAGTGCGCTCCCACATGGAATAGAAACTCGGATTAAAGTGGTACTTACAGCATCTTTCCTGTATGGAATCAATTCTGACGAATGAGCCTGTTTGCGATATTGGAAAGTTTGAGGAAGTCTCCGTAAATTCCTGATGATTTAGTGATATTCCTCGTGGAACATTCATAAGTTTCCTGGATGATTTTACAACTGTTTTCCTGCAAGCCCAGTTGAGCGACTTTATCCCACATCTGAAAGTCGCCTCCCTCCCCTATAATTAAAGCCTTTTGTGTCAGTCTTCGAGCTTGTTTGCCTGCGTTGTTGTTGGAAAAATCTACCCAACTGCATTGTAGTTCTACCCCGATGTAAAACTGAGTTTCGCATTGAGTTTTATTCATTAATTGGAAACTCAAGAGCCGACTTTTCGTAAAACTACGCAAATTAAAGCACTTGGAGTCGTCTAATTAGCGTCCGGTAGTCGTCTGCATTGTGTACTTTTTTTGAGCAAAAGAACTTACTTCCTGTATTTAGATTTAGTTGAAAGGTGTGTGGAAGAAGGGACTTTTCCCTGATTGGTTGTCAGCGGGTTTTGAAATTTTCCTCTCCCGGGGATGATCCCGCAATCCGGCTTTGATTTTGTTGTGCGCAAATTCGTCATAAAACCCGTCACGAAAACAGTGGAATTTTAGTCACATCGGATGTCAGTTGGGCCGTTTAATTTCATGGGGCCCGAATTAATCCGGTCAAAAGCGCTGAGCAAGCTTTCGTGTCGTCGATCTAACGACCGACATAATTAGTCAATTTCACAGGGACCGGACACAGCACCGTTATCAAAAAGTCGTCCTAGTCAGTATTTTTTTGCCGTGACAAATTCATTAATCACAAGGCCCCATTGACCGACCATTAAACCGAGATTTCAAGAATTCACTGAGTGAGGTTTCTAATTAGTGTCCATTCTCCGATTACCGGACACGTGACCCCTCGCACGTGTCCATTGTCCTTGACGTCCCTGCAAATTAGGTTCATTAGCAATTTAGCACACCAAAACGAGTGTACAAATTCCGACTCAGTTAGGGCTATATTAGATTTGGTGTAATTGTGCGAATTCGTCTTGTGCCCAATTTGAGATTCGCGGAGAACAAGACTAATCCTTCCCCTCTTGTAATGAGGGGGCTGCACTGACCTTCCTCGGACAAACAAACATCGTTATCGACAGTGTCCAGCCCGCTGCATTCAATGCAATGGGGAATTAATTGTGCCGAAGCCTGTCTCGTGTAACGCCCTATTGTCAGGCCCTGTCAGATTATAGAGCATTGTCTAATATTGATTAAATGGGCCAAGAACGTTTAGAAAAATAAAGGCGCGTTACACTGCATTACCAAGGGTCTAAAACCTCGACTGAGTTGGTCAAATGTCAATTATCGCCCTTAAAATTCGTTCAGTACGGCACTGTCTTTTGGAGAAATTGAGTCTCTCAGTTTGACTCAGTTTCAGAAGAATCGGTGGCGTATCTCGATTCCGAGAGGTCTACGACTTTTTTCACTCGCATTTATTCGATCGCGCGACATGGGAATTTCGCCCAGTACGCCGCTGCTTTTGTAAGAGTATAATCAAAGAGTTTCCGGTATTTTTCCTGCTGCTCGTTCTCGGCGATTTGGCAGAGATGCGAAAAAAATGCCACAGATGGCGCTGCTACGGCACTTTGCTGCAGGACCAACATGTTTGCAGGTGACATTACCGATTTCTGCCCGCGTTTCCTTAACCCCAGAGAATTTGTCCAATCGCACAGAGGAACCATGGACATCGATAACTTCGGCCTTGTCGACAAACCTCCGCAAATTGCTTCGCCATCTGAACGACAATTCCCTATTTCCACTGACTTCAACTAAAAATACTCCCTGAAATGCCGAATAACTCCTGCATCGCATAATGGCGGACTACGATCAAACTTACAGGACACGGTGATAGACCAATTTTCTTTCACCAAACGTCGATCACCATTCTAATATTCTATGATATGCCTCTCAAAACATGTACGGGTACGTGGACCGCCAAGTTGGCAATTTGATCATCAATCTGAACAGCGAATATGATGTGCTAGGAGGTCAAGAATCGCCTGGAAAAGTCGATTTTAAGTGAAATTTGGACAATCTGCTTGCCTCCAAAGAGATGAAGAGGTTGAGAAAGAAAGAGAATCCAGGAAAGAGCGACAAGAAGTTCAAGGAATGTTATAACGTGACGGCTAGTGAAAAATGTTGGTAATATTTGAAAATTGGGCCTTTAGGGTTTCAAGCTGTTGCAATAGTTGTTTGCTTGGCCCTTGTAGGGAATTTTGTGTCGCATTTAAGCCAGGCGAAAGTGTGCGATATAATGCTGATTAATATAGAAGGGAGCGAAAGCTACTGTATTTTTAGATCATCATTACCGCTGCCTCCATAGATATCTACACTCTTCAACGAAGAAACCGCTCGCTCCAGGCATTTCTACTGCGTGATACAGAAAAGAGGACACCCCCGTAAAAATGTTTTTATTTAAATAATTTTATGTATGCATTTTTCTTACGCTAAAACAAATACTTCATTAGAAAATTGAACAAATTTAATTGTTAAAAAGAAAAAAAAATTAATAATTTGTCGGTCCTCCGTGGTGTCTTATGCGTTCCTGTACGAGTTTAGGTACGGATCTAATGAGGTGATTGATGTCTTCTTGGGGGATCTCATTGCAGGCTAACTGGATAGCATAATATAGCGCCGGTAGGGTTTGTGGAAATGGAGTAAATTATGTGTATTACCCCATCCAGTGTAAATTATGGATATTGTAGGCAGAAAGTCGCATACCTTCTGGGTGAGAGTTCTGGAATTCAAGGTGGCCAAGGTAATAAATTGATTGCATTTTGTGCAAAGAACTCCATAGTCACTCTAGCCACATGTGGTCATGCATTGTCTCGTTGGAAAACTGGATTAATAAGAGTTTTGAGATGAGTCACGAGATGAGGTTCCAGGACTTCTTGATTGTATTGTTCGGCTGTCATGCTGCCTCTAATGAAAAGTACAGGTAACCCGCTACCATATCCAATACCACCCCAAACCATTGTCCCAACAGACTAACGGACATGCCTCTGTGTTTTAAACTGAGGATCCCGTCTTTCACCCGGTCTTCTTCTTACTCTTGCCCGACCATCGCGCATACCCAAACAGAATCTGCATTCATCACTAAACACTATATTATCCTGTTCCAGATTCCAATGTATCCGTTCTCTGCACCAACGAATTGGATGTTGACGATGATTTAAGGTGAGGGGTAACACAAGATGGGGATGATAGGAAATCAGTCCAAAACTTCTTATCCAGCGATAAAGGGTTCGAATCCCAATGGGCCTTCCATACTCAGCAAACCACTGATCCGTCAGCTTCCTCGACGAGTCGAACTTATCTCTTAGAGCCATAATTCGAAGGCGGCGATCTCGGCATTCCGTAGTTCTTCGGGATCGTCCAGTACCCCTCCTCCCGCCTGTTTGCTCTTCTTGGGACCATGTCACTATAGTCTTTACACTACGATTCATCTAGTGGCGATTTCCATAAATGACCGACCAGCTTCATGAAAACCCACCATTCGACCTCTCTCAAATTTTTGCATCTAGATAGATTTGCTTAATCTAAGAGCACATCCTAAGCACGCTATACACCAATAAATGATATTTTGCAGCCATATTGTTGATATTTTATTGCAATTTTTACATTAAAAAAACTAAAATTCCTGATTCCTCGTAAATATATTGACAAATATGGCTGGAAATTTAATCGTATTTCGTGTTCCCCATATACAAGCGTGCATACCGCAAATTATTTAAATAAAACCATTTTTACAGGGTGTTCTCTTCTCTACAACACGCACTATATTAACGTACTTTGTCCAATAGCGGAGACTCTTGAAGATAAATTGAACGAGGCCGGGAGGGCTTGAAGGTCCTGAGCTATGAATTGCTGACTGGAGTGAAGGCGGTATTGCTGGAAATCCCACTTTCATACCCCGGATTAACGGTTGATTATCAGAAAATCGAAAACGCTTTTGACGCGATCTGTAAATCAATTCCCAGATGCGATTGTACCTCCTGCCTCTCGGACATGGTCAAGACCATCTGCCAGTAACGGCCTCAGTTGTTTGCGTCGTGTTCAGTTTATCGGAGCTCGATAGTTCCAGAGAGAAAAAATTATGTGAAATTGGAATTCTTGCCAACGGGAAGAAAATCCCATTAGGCAGACTTTTATAGTCGCAGTAAGTGTGGATAAAGCTTCATCTGCCGGTGACAGTTATCTTGTTATATATAAAATAAAAGTAATCTTATGGGATGTGTAATTTTCTCTGAAGCCTCAATTCGAAGCTCCATCATCGGAAACGTCGCCTCTGAATTGGAGTCTCGCTGCGAACTTGATATTACAGCTACGGTTCCGGAAATAGTGCTGTAGAAGGAACGTCTAAGACTGAGAGACCTGGAAAGCCGCAGCCGTCCAGGACAATTCCTCAACTGAGCGCCCCTCTCACGGGTCCCGCTCTTCAATAAATCGAGCTAATTCGGAATTTTCGTAGCATAACAAACATACCAGACCCGCAAATAAATAGTGCTCAGTGTCGATTGATGATTCAATCTCTGGTTTTACCTCATCCAGGGTCGTTGTTTATGCGACTGTCACAGGCCCGTCGATCCCACTTGTGACGTAACCGTGGTTTATGGGGTCCAGATTTATGTGCCGTTATGACCGGATTTATGGGATCGGTTATTTAATGTGTCCAGGTACAGTGGCGCGCACAAAGGACCGCCTTCAGTGAATGAGCCTGGATGGAATTAAGGGATCTCTGTCTTCTGCAATATTAAATTTTGAGGTTGCTAAGCACGGGAATTACTGAGGGAGATTTGAAAAGATTTGAGCAGTTATTAAGGTGAATTTTCCGCGCTGATGGAAATTCCTCGGTTTAGTTTGGCAACAACGAGGCAGATGTACGAGAGATAAAAACTTTTCCAGGAGACTTGTCTAACCTTCAACTTGAGCGCGTAAAAAAAACTCGGGGGAAACTCGGGAAGCCCTCCTGTATCTTTTCTTTCTATCAAACTTCGCTACAACCGGAATTGCGAAAGATTGTTCCCCGTTTTAAACAGAGGCCAGCCAAAGTTTGAGCGGCCTCTTTTATTTTAGTTTTATCTGCCCTTTTTCATCGCTCCCACCCTCGTTTCGGGTAGGTCCCTTCCTACTATCTGTAGCTGAGGAGAAAGGCGTACACATCCGAGAATGAAAACTACGATTCCGGACTTCAAATTAAGTCCACATTTTGCATTGGCCCCCTCAAAGCTCGTCCGTATTGCCTCCCCTCCGTTATTACAAAACAGGTTTTCGGTCGTTTGTTAAACTGGCCTGAAGAACACCAGCTTGAATGCTTACTCTATCGTTCTTCCACCAATCGCAACCGTACGACCCTAAACCTGAACTAACCCAATCGAACCTTTTTTTCCCGAGGAAATAGAAACTTCTCAAAGACACTCGACCGTTCGAAGCTCCCGTGAAGTTCGCGTTCCTCTTAGGCCTCGGACTTTCGTTCATTTCGCCAGCACCAATGTTTCACGAGGGCCGCCGAGACCCCTTTCCTGAGAGATGCCAGCTCTATCGCCTCTATTCCTTCGTTTCTAGTGCTGCATGGATCCTGGCACAGGCCATCTGGGCACGCCACTGGAGTAGCGCCTACCTAAACCATACCAGCAGCAGTTCGCTCTTAGAATCAGTTCCACGGGTTTGGACCCCTGAGGCAGCCCGCATGTCGTCATTCGTTCTTCCCCGTTAGAGTAAATACGACTGGATTGCAATCCGAATTAACCTGAAATTTTTTTTCAGCTTGCTCGGGCCACACTAACCTGAACTAACCCGAACTAACCGGGATTAAGCGAAAACGAGTGATAATCACCCAGGCCAGCCGGTCATTGCCAAATCAAAGGAAGCCCGCATGATCCGTCTCGAAATCTTCGTTTGAGTGAACAAATTTGAGTAAGTTTGTTCTGCAAAGCTCCGTAAATAATTTCACGTAAACTTTAACATGTAAACATCTATATTGCTGACGATTTGCATGAGGTTTCCACACATATCTGCTCGTCAACAGCAATCAGCAATACGAGGTGACAGTTTCTTGATTACAAACCGCAGATGCTGAATTTGTCTGATGTCGGTGTTACCTCGAAGATGGATTGAAACTGAATTATAATAACGTAGACACCACACAATAACTCACATGGAGTGAAGCAGCTCTAATAATATATGGACTGAATGGAAGCGGCACTCGTATGTTATCCAGGACGTAACTTTTGTCTTTATAATGAATTTCGGCCTGTGTTATGTTTCGCTATTATTTTAAAACGTTCATTTTGCACGGGCCAGCTGCTACCCCAAGTCAAGAGATATTAAAAAGTTACTTTCCTACATAAATAAAAAGTTAGACAACGCGGCTGCATTGTGTGTCATTGGCATTGATTGTTGCCCGTAGGTGTGGATCCAGGCCTGGATCTTGGAACAGGACAAATTGCTCTTCTCCAAAAATAAAATCTTAGTGCAGTCCCGCGAGAGCGTGGCTGAATGAAGAGAAAATTGAAGGAAATAAAAGGAAATAGATGGCAAAGAAATTGTTCGCATCCAAAACAGACGGGAGACTGCTGCGTCTCCTGGACGATTAGATAACTTGTCAACCTTTAAAGGAGAATTTCATTCCAGGAACTCGTTCGTAGGGAGAATTGGGCCAAATTGAGGTTCGAGTGGCGTGTGTAGAGAAGGACGGAAATCACGTATTATATTATAAAAGCAAATCCTGGATAGCTACAAGCGGAATTCGGGATTGATAACGGCGTAATGGATTCAGTTGGGTGTAGCAATAATAATCGTCGAATTCAATCAGTCGAAATTTGGGCACTTCCTGTGAATCCCACATTATGCGCGCGCTTAAGAAAAAATTTGGAAACCACGCGCTTCCCATAACTTAAGGAGAACCTCGACAGTCGTCCAATTTTCGAGAAATACACACAATTTTCATCGGATATTCCCCCGCTTTTCCCCGTAGATCGGGCCTCCTAGCAGCTACTTAAGCTACAGGCTTCAGTATGGCGCGCGCGCCCACGCAGATCTTATGACACACGTAAGCTGCAATGGAGAGTTTTCAGCTTCCTCTATACGAATCCAGACACATGGGCATCGGTGTTAAAGGATCTTAATCAAATATGGAAAAATGGCATTTTCACTTACTTTGATTTTCCAGAGGTTAGCGAATGTACGCCACTGTATAATGCAAAATTTTGACGTGTCTCTAAAACATTCCAAGTGTTCAGTTTTTTCCATGGGCGGCACTCGGGGAAAGAATAACCGAATTAAATATGGAGGGAAAGCATTTTTGCTTAATTTTCTTTCATTCGAGATGTCAGGTCACTGTGGTACCTATGTCTCGGAAAATATCCCATACGCAAGCACTTAATGGCCTGCAGTATTTCGGTTCCGAGCTAAAAAACCAACAGTGAAACTCCCATGAAACCGAACTACAAGGCCCCATAAAACCATCAGACTGTAAAGACCATTATTCGCACTTCATTTGCTCGCGAGTCATTTACGGGGGCTACCGTGACGTCACACGCGACTCGTCTAGTTTTCGGGTCCATTGGAGCATGAAATGTGACTGGAACTCCTGGATCTGAAGCCCGATGGTCCGTTTATTGCCAGATTACGACTTCCTCGAGTTCCGCTCTCTATATGCAGATTGTGCGACAATTTTAGAGTCTCCTCTGGTAAATAATCAAAAGCGTCATTGTTTTAGTCATAGACTTTTATCCCTCTTCATGAATTGGAAATGTAATTTTCTTATCCCGAGATCGTAACATTTAATAATACGGAGGTAGGCAGAAAATAGTGCCCCTGCAATGCCAAGGCGTAGTAATAATATTACGCTCGTATGAAATCGTAAAATTATTTAGATCTCTTTAAATTGCTTCAGAATGAGGGCAATAAAGGCAATTTGCTCAGCTCTATTACTTAAGTCAGATATCCGAACTACAATCGCCTTTTCCCTTGTAAGCTGGAGCACATACATCCTTGTTAACGGGCGTTAGATCAACTTGGAGATCTCACTTGATTAATTTGACAAGCAGAGAGTTGTGTCAGAGGGCTTATGAAGATTTGGACCATAGAGCCTCCAAGCCTGCAAGAGTACCAAATGAAATTTTCCGTGATGGTGCTGAGAAGCGAGAGGGGAATATCGCCTTTGTGGACGCCGTGAGCGGCTGAATATCGCACTCTTGCCGACAAATCTCTCTTTGTAATTATAAAATTTAACGGAGAACTTCACGTAGAAAGGAAGCGAGATTGAGGCAAATTGATCAAGTCAAGCTTTAAATCAGCTAAAACAGTGATGTCTGTCCTGTTAAAAGTCTTATGCCCATGGAACGGCGACAAACCCCCTGAAAATTTGCCATTGTCTGTTGGACCTGGATCTGGTGGATCCACTGGCCACAGATAGTTTCGCAAAAACGAACTTCCTTCCAGCAGGAGTTTGCAGTGGTCAGACACTCTGCAACACAAATTTTAATTATTAATTAACAGTGGATTTAGATTACGTTGTTATTAATTGAAATTTAGCTAAAACATCGTTTGTGTGACTGCACTCTCCCTCTCACATATACCATCCGCAGAGACTAAAATGGAAAACATGTTATGAACCATGCAGGTTTCTCTAAACCCCTGCGTTCCCAGTATCAATAACTGATGAGCCATAAATATACATTAGCCCTGCTAAACACTCCAGCAGGGGCAGTGGGTGGGAAGTCCGGGCCGGTGGGCCAAAATTTTCGTTTTCCCGGTACAACTACCGAAGATGCAAGAGAATTGAGATGAATAAAAATGTTTTCGTTAAATTTCTTCAGGGGGGGGTCGAGCGTATTTAACGATAACTGGGATGAAAGGTGGTTTTCCTGGCACCATCCCCATCCACTGCAGGATTGGCGTCAATGTTTTAGGTGAAAATTATTCAATCCCCCGTGAGAGTGCGCCGCATTACCACCACGTGCACACTTTCGTTTAGCTTTAAATCCGAGTTAGACTTGATCCTATGGCGCACTTGGCATTTCTCACTTCTCAAATTAATTTCCACTTCATAATCTACGAGTTCTTTTGTAAGGTTCGGGTCTCCGAATGCCAGAATAAACCCAGTTAAATCTCAAACGTCGAGCACAATAATAATCGAGACAATAATTATATACATGACATTCCAATGGCCCGGAAATGACTTACTGAGGCCGGAATAATCAGCTCTATCACTTACCTATCTAATTGCTCTTGCAGTTTAGCCAGCTGGTGCTAATTAGATGCCTCAAAGCCAAGACGAGCGATTCTAAGGGCGGATTTGCACCCTTAAAGCAGATTTACTGGGAAGATTTGTTTGGAAATCTGTCTGTGTTTGCCTTAAATTTATGATTGATTTCTGAGAGTTTATGGACGAATTAAGTCTCGCACAATTCATAATATCACCTGAGTTGCCTTCAGTTTAAGTACAATTACATTGAAGTATGGAGAAACTTGGAACGTTGCATTAACGTCACAGACCAGGCAGATGCTAGATTGCGTTGTTTTCATCTCGGTCATTAACCAAAAATGAAGTTGCAGTAACGTCGTGGACTCATTGAGTTCGAGAGTGAAACGTCACATTAACCTCACTGATTGATTAGGAATTGGGCGACCTCACAAAAATCGAATGGACAGAAAAGTCGATAGTGAGATTGAAAGTTAGGTATCAGAAATTGAAATTTAGAATTCATGTTGGAGCTCGCTTGAGCGTTGATCCCTTGTCTTGGAGCTTGGCCCTGGAAGCGCAGTTTCCTTATTACCTTTATCCCTAGTTTATGGTTCTCCTCTGTGGTTTATTATACCAGCCGTCCATAATTTAGCAATACACATGTTTACCAACTGATTAAAGTGGTAGTTTCGCCCAACTCTCTGCCTGTTGATTATAAATTTGCTATAATAGGGGAGCGTCGACTCGAAGGAAACCTCATTAATGGGGGAACTGACGTACTTAAAGGGCCTTTGACCTTTCAGGTTCACCCGAAAATCTTCATTTAAGGTGGGTGGATATTAATAAAACATCCCTTGCAAGGTGGCCCCCCTCGGAGATGCGGATTCTCCTTAATTTTTTATTTTTATGGTTGAGATTGGCAGTTATGGAGAAGCCCCGGTAACTCGGAACAATAACCGATAAAATAGGGGCCAAAAGGGGAAAGCGCAAACATCTAATTTCCATTGTGAGGCAATTTTTATGCCGTTTGTGGTCAGAGCAGTGTTCCATAAAGTAATGCAGGAAACGGCAAGGGAAATGTAAAATGGATCTTCTTCTTCTTTTCCAGCGAGTTTGGCAAAAGCGTTTTCCCCCGTCTTGGGCCTTTCATTTGAATAATAATTTAATTCGAAAGTTGTCGGCGCATTCGGCAGTATTTCGTTCCCGTTTGCGTTTCCATTTTAAATATTTTAATACCGAATATATGTATTCGGAAATTGCGCCCTTTCCGCGTAGCTGGTAATTTTATAAGGTATTATATATTATGTGTTTGTCATGAATTGCCGAGGTTTACGTGCGTTATTAAATTTTGATTTATATTTCCCATACAATAAAAATTAAACTTCCCCCGGAAAAACGACTGTATTAACACGTTTAATTTGAATTTGTGGCCCTCAAGGCGCGATAACATCCACCCGGACAATGGTCCTAATATGCACTCGCGCTCACAACAATAGAGGCTAATTGGACCTTTTTACGAGAAATTACCCTTTAGATACGAATTTATTGTATGCCACATTAGCATAATCTCAAAATCCGGCTAATTTCGACTATACAATAACACTAAAAGATTCAAAATGGGCGGATTTAAATTTCAATATTCCGAAAGGGGCTCACGCTCGGCTGCATCTCGCTCGCCTGAAAATAAACGGTGCAAAAGAAAATTAAAGGTAAGAAAGGGCCGGAGGATCATAAGTCAAAGTAGCACGTAGATGGGGTGGGAAGCGGCAATAAGAAAGAGCGAGCAATGACACGAACTAACTCGCTTTTAATTTAACAGCCCCAGTCGATGTAATTTTGGTGGATCGACATTGACCATTTATCTACCTGGATGAAAAACTACTTGCGACCAAGGAAAATCGAGCGTTTCCTGGGAACCAGCTGGAGGCGTAATACGTGATTATGCACCACTACTCTCGACGGAGCCATATAAGAGAACCCAGTTCAATGAGGACCCTCAAAGCTCCCCATAAATAATAATCTATGGGGGCTAGATCTGGTGAACGTGCCGACCAAGGTACATTTGCATTATTTGAAATGACTCTGCCGGGAAACATTTCAAACCTGTAAACTTTCCACTTCATTCCCAGTCTTCGTACCCGCTCATAGTTATTTTCCACATAGCTTTTTTGACGTCGTCCCATTAAACGTTATTGCAGCGTAATTTTCGAAATAAGGATCACGATGATCTGGTTAGAGGTTTCCTCGAAATCTCTTTGCTTTTTGTTTGTGTCGGAAAGAAGCAAAGTGATGCTACCTCCCCTATTAACACACAGCTTCCCTTTCCGCTATTATACGGAAATTTATTCGCAACAGGGTCGAGCAAAAGTCTAATTCGGCACCCCGAACTATCACTTCATAAGGTTGTAATTCGGAAAATATTCAAATCCAGCGTATGCCGCAGACTCCCCAGGGGGCCGTAAAGATCGAATTAAAGTGGAGCCTGCCTCCACTTTCTATCTACCTGCTATGTGTTTATCGCAGGGGGCTAAAGTTTAATCATCCACCCCACATGATGTAATAAAAAGAATCATCGACAATTTACATATTTAACTAAAGCAAATAAGTGTACCATCGGCAAATTTTTCCTCATTATTGCGTATTATCCCGGTGCCAAGTTAATGAAATATGTATTTATTTCACCGGAGAGGCTTAAATATACCGAATAACGTCCAATACCCCATTAGTGATAATTTGGGGACAATAATGCTCGCTTTTGAATAGGACACAATAAATTGCTCTCCGGGTTTAAATTCGCAATGATATTAACGAATACACATAGGGCAGTCATTCCGAGGCAATTCTCTAGAATTTCCACGACGCCTGCAATTTTCCGATATTTGTTAGCTGCGTGTGTTCAAACTTCGAGAACGACCCCAAATTGTTACATTATCGAATCCTGCCGGCCGATACATAAATAGATATAACTCTCTAATAGGATGACCGTTTAAACCTCTCACTAATGCCCCTATTATCGATAGGCGCCCCTAAAGCGAATACGCAATTGCCGCTGCCGTTATCATTTTTGGGCGAATGCCATTTACCTATGGGCGAATTGCCCTACATAAAACCGAATCACGTCACGGTTCGTTTATGGAGCCAAAATGTTTGTTTAGACAAGATTTAGACGGAGGCGGCTGATTAGCGACGTCGCAACATCCGGGAGCGTCGCGACGCATCTCAATTGTGCGACGAGCGATGTCGGCGAAACACCAAAACGTAACCGGATTGACCAAACATCAAACATTGTTAAGGAGGGCGAACACTGAATACGAACTTGCCGGTTGAATTAGGCGCAGCTGGAGACGCAATCTGTCTTATTTGGGACACGGCCAGAGTGCCTTGTGTGTGGGAAATTGGGGGGGAGCATTCAGTTTTGCGTCATGGGAGACACCAAAAAGGAGGCGTTTGGTCAGGTCTAAAACAATTCCTTGACAAAATGGTGGACGTGACGTGTGTTGGTATAAACAAAAATCGCTTTTTTTGCATTTTTGCGTTGACTACAAAATATGACCTTCCTATGATAGTCGAGACGCTTTTGGTTGAAAATATGTAGATTCCAATTCATAAATGTCCCCTAAACGCAGGCATGGAAATAAGTTAGCAAGCAAATTGCGTCGGGAGGGCCGTATTATCTGCAAACATTGCTCACTCAAATGGAAATAAGTGCGGTAAATTTGTAGATATTGTCTGAACTGCTGAACCCATTTGGACGGCCGCCATTCGCCATTAATGAAATATTTAAGCCTGCTTATAACAATTTGTTGGCTCGCCACAAAAGCCAACGAACCGTCACAAAGATTCATGCGGTTTAAAATGCCAATGGCATTGCTTTGTTTTCGTCACGGCAATTTCATATTTACCAAAGGAAAATCATCCCTGGTCATGAAGCACCGCGAAGCAAATAATAATTTAAATAAATTTTAAAAATGATAGAAATGAAGACGTCGAGCACCATTTCGTAGCAGCAGCAGCAGCAATAACAGATTTCTATTGTCGCAGCACAAACCGACAGCACAATATCTTTAAAGAACTTGCAAAGTATGACCTATTTCTGTTACATACCAACAGCCTGACAGTACTCCACAGGGTATCTCAGAAACTATAAAATCTTGTAACGCTTCTGGAACACCCTGTATAAAAAAATAAATAATAGGAGCTCTGATATGTGAAGTTTGCCCCCCCATCTAACAAAATAAAGTCGATGGAAATGAAGTAATTGCCCAATACCTTACTCTCATTTCGTCGTTTTTATGGAAATTATCCTGCTGGCAACGTTACCAGAAGTTTGAAAAATCGACCCTTAAAGCCTGAACCTGATCTGACACCTGAAATACTGTTGGCCCTTAAGGTCTGACCCTGGCACTGATTTACTTCACATGCTCCAAGACAGAATCGTTCAAAATCGCTTGCAATTTTCAGCGACATTAAGATTAAATTTTAGCAGGAGAATGTACGTATGTCGCCATCCAGTGTCAGGTAGCTCAAGTAAAGAGTTTAACCATTATTAGTAGGGACGTGTCGATCAACAGTTTTGCATACAGATCAGTCCTTCACGTGATAACCGAAAGTGCATTCATTGATTTAAACCGACAAGGGATAAGTATCATTCACCATCGCGTCCAGAAAGTGGAATATTAATCGAAGACGCCAACGCCAACGCCAAAAAATATCTTTGGAAATGGAAGGTATCAAAAGAAGTAATTCCTAATCAAGTTCTTAATAATTGTGAATAAAAAAGTAAATGGTAGGAAAGTAGCTGCTGCCATGAACCAAAAGAAGGAATGTTTGACGAGGACAAACCATTAACGTTCATTGTGATTTGATTTTCATATTATTGAAATATATTTCATATATTTGAAAGGAAAATGTATACGTATTAAATCCTAAATTAATATTGTTCTCGGAAAACTTGAGGCTTATTTTCCGATCGAGCTCTCTTTTCAATAAGAAATGTATTTTTTATTCCGTCAAGTTGTGTTTGCATTATGAAATTACTGCCTTGAATTCGCAATTTTCTCCCATTTTACCAAATCTAAAAACATCGCGTATTAATTCCTATCGCGTATCGTTTCCAAAACGGATCAGCTGTACCTTTACAAAAGGCAGGTAGTACCGATATCACCTCGTAAATGATTCATTCGATGTGTAGCCCGACGATGAACGAGACGTTCGTAATGCGCACAACAATCATAGTTGGGATAATCGGGTTTTCTTTTATTCTAAAGGCTCCTGAGGTACGCCGTTTGACTGACGCAGTGAGTGACTAAAAATGGGTAAAGTTTAGCTGTGATTTGTGAATGAAAGGGGATTTGCTAACGTGATTCTGGCTCAAGCTTTTGATACTCGAGGGTGATTTTTGATTATTTTTTCGCCTGATTTATAGTTAAATTTTGTCAGGCCAATGAGAACGATGCATTTAGAATTTAAGTTGATGGTTGAAATCATTTACAATTATGTATCATCTGGAAGATACTTAGGACTGCCATTGGACGTGGCTGCGGAATGATATCCCAACTTGAGCTGTTTCGTCGATTTTTAAATCTTCTTCAAGAATGAGTAGTGTTTTTTTTTGTGGTTCAAATGCCAACTGTGTACGTATCTACCTAAAGACGAAATTAATTAAAAACTAACCATTGTTAAGATGTTTTTCACCAATTAATATTGCATTATTTTCAGGAAATACACGTAATTTTTTTTCCAGGAATAAATATTGCATTTTTTATGTTTTCGATTTCAACTGTGCCGCTACTTCGAGTTACAATTAGTCGACACTTGAATTGTTCGGAACGTATTAAATGTTTTTATTTGGAATTAAAATTGATCTTTTTATGTTTCAGCTCTCAACTGTGTACGCCTCTGCTTCAAGTAGAAATCAATTCGGTTTATAACCGTTTTGAAATGCTTCTTTAGAAATTAACATTGCAGCTTTTTACAGGAACTATTACTGAATCTCTTTCAGAAATTGATATTGATTTTTTTTTATGTTTTAGGTATGTACTATCTATGCCTCTGTTTCGAGTAAGAATTAATCGAAACTCGAACTATTTCGACAATTTCAGATTTTCTTGTTCAGGAATAAAATAGATTTTTATATGTTTCAGGTCTCAATTGTGCATGTTTCAGCTTCGAGTCGAAGTGAATTCGAAACTCAGTTTTGAGAATTTTTTTCTGGAAATAATATTTGATATTTTTTTCAGGAAGTAAAATTTAATGTCTTTCAAGGGTCAGTATTGAATTTTTGTTTTGTTTTATGTTGTTGGATTTATTGGACCAGTTATAATCGGTTTAATGGGAATAATTGTTAGCTCTTCTTATAACGCATTTTACCCGATTTATTGTAGAATCTTTCATGACAACTTGGTGACAAAATGCTGTTTATGCACTGCGCCACTTACGGGCAAATGTTTTTAGATTTGGAAATTAAACATATCCTAAAATATTAATCATAAAAAACGACGATGCACCCGTAAATTGGCGAGCAAAATCACCCAATTTAACGCCTCTAGTTTTTTTTCTTACGAGGAGCTCTTAAATCAACACTGTATGCTTCCCCCACCGCTACAAAAACTGAGGTACTGCATAAACTTGTATACGGTGCAGATTATTTTAAACATAAGCCCGACATGATGTCCAAAGTACAGATTAATTTGTTTAAACAAATTCATTTGTTTATTCCGGCAGACGGTCAGTTTTTTAAGTATTTGTTATCATAATTAAACGAAATTGATAATTACGTGTAATTAACACTTTTTTCACGTTTTCATTCCGATTAAACAACAGTGATGAATTTTAAGGTACCATTAGCAATTTTTTTTCACTGAAACTGTTTGTCTAGCGAAAATTTTAGAATAGACAAAAAATTTCAAGTAAACTCACTTTTTGGCAAAGAAAAAATTAAAGTCATTCGTACTTTAATTTACGAACCACATGCCATTGTTAATATTTCCAAGCATTAAAAAACTATCATGCTCACGTCAAAAGATGCCAATTTACATATTAGCTCTTAGTTCCAAAATGAGTGAAAATCATGTCGCAGTTATTACTAAAAAGCTATAAAAATTTGAAAACTTTGGCCGCCTGTAGTCTGAAGCGGCAGAACCAAAAATGGCCAAAAGGCCTTATTTTTGGTCGAGCGTTGCACACTCGTGCCAGAGACACCCTGTATAAACGCAGCAAGCATTTTCTCTTATTGAAGCTGATAAAGAGAAAAAAGCCTTCACCATCGTGTCCAGAAACTTCGTGGTCCGTAACTGCTATCATCCCTATATAAATACAAAACGCGTTTTCTTTAATTCAAACTGATGAGGCATAAAGTTCATCAGTACGTCAAAGAGCTTTTCGATGGCTGCACTTCAATTGCGAATATGTCGGAACCAAAAAATCACAAAGTTTGTTTACTTTTATTAAAAAAAATGTATTTGTTAAAACATTAGAAAGTTCAATAAAAAAAAGCACTCACAAACAATGATAAACCTTAAAATTATATTTTTACACCAAATTTAATCAAGTAGTTTTTCTGTTTGGTGCAGATAAATAGTTCGAACGCCACACTGACGCATAATTCTACATATAAAATTTATAGAATATATTAAAAGCATACATAAATAAAACAAATTTAATACGTAGATACGGTATGTGCATCTCAAGTGATGAGTTATCTACTCTTATGCATTTGCCGCAATTAAAATTTGAAATTTACCATGGAAATCTCCATTAATTAACAGAGCGAAATAACTGTTTAACCATTTTTTATTCACGTATATAAAAACATGGAATACAGGCACAGCCATAAAAAAAACTTTGTCCGTATTGTAGTGATACTTCCCTAAGTCATCTAATGTCACCTAATTGAACTACAAAAAAAATTGCTTCTTAGCATTCTCTGATTTGCTTCGCTTACTTACTTCTTACTTCGCACTTATCCAACCCCTAAATTCCTGTCGGCGGCCGCGTTGACTATATTAGTCAAACTATCTGAGGAGATGTTCTGACCTTGAGTGTTTAGGTCAATCTCCGTCAAAGACAGATTACTAAAGTCCGGCCCCAAATTCGGAATATTCATTTCGTTCAGATGATTTTGTAAATCACCGGAATTAATCTGGTGGTTATCGAGATCGAGAAGGGTGGGAGCTGCTTCTATGTGGTTGGGGACGATCCACTGGACAGCTCCCGCTGCATCCTGCAGGTTCGGAGGGGGTATATTCCATATCGGGTCCGGCTTGATTGCTGAAAGTTCATTTTTTCGAAGTTCGTGGTGAATTTGGGCATGCGAAAAGTGCGCACCGGGTGCTAGAAAATGGTCGAATTCGTTCACAGTTTTTGCGTTATTTTCGCTTTTTGTAACGTGTCAGACTTGAGTGGTTTTCTGTGGCCGTGTAGCTGCACCGAGTGCTTACTTTTTGGATGCTCCAATTCGTCCATAAATTTGAAATAGTGATATGGTGATGACGCTAGCGATCGGGAATTCCCTCGGAGACAAATTGAATAAATTCAGTGATTTTATTCATAACACTCTTTTGCAGAAGGAAAATTGTGCCATTGCAAACATGCCAGATTTGATGGCATTAATTTTCCTTATTGTTTTTTTATATTTTAATGGCTTTTCAGGGAAATTTTCCGTGATTCAACACTTACGATGCATGGCATTGAAGTTTCCCAGATTGATGGGCTGACTTCTATAGTGGTTATTAAGCGTTTCGGGGGAGGGAGTAGGCGCTAGCAAGTACTGTGGTGAAACTGAGGGGGTGGGGACGTAGTTCTGATTGGCCTGGTAGACTATTCCCCCGTAGGGAGAGGTTCCTCCGTAGGGGGACGTAGATTCTGTAATTGTAACTTTTTTATATTTCCTAAGGGTTCTCCTGAAGTTCTTACCTCTAGGCTCGGTTTTAATGGGTTCTAACGTGTCCATCACCATGACGTCTCTCATCACCATCTCTAAAAAATCATTAATTTAATGAATGTTTCCAAAGGTGGACAGGTGCATAAACAACATGACTAACTACGTATTCTGACAGCGCTAAGTGTGGCACACGCTTTTCAAACCCTCCATGCATTAGTAAAGAAAATGTGTAGTTATGTCACGTATACAAAACGCACTCTAAAAAAATCTAAATAAAATCTACCTAAATTAATTAAACACTAAACAATGGCACAAAACTAAAGTTTTTTGCATGGTGAGCCATGAGATTTCTCATGTGAAGAGACGGTTTTCCTTAAAAACAGGACGGACTGAGGCGAAAAATGAAAGTGCTGCAGTTACACGTGAAATCTCGCTAATTTGGTCCAATAATAATTAATGTGAAAAACTGGTGTTGAAAATTGAAAATACCATTTAATTATTTTTTCTATGGGAAACGAACGTCATGGTCATCGCACAGGTATTCATGGCCAAAAGCAAAAACAATGTAAAGCAGTTGAAATAAGGAAATCAATTTAGCTTGCCGAAAAACCTCTACAAATGAAAACAGTGATTAAAAGTCAAAGCAAAAAATAGCATGCAAAAACCTTAGTTCCATACCTTTTTCCCTAGAGGCGTCTTACGGAGATTTGTCCAAGAGTGAAAACAATTTGGTATCAAACGAGGATATATTTAAAAAACACTCAAAGCAATACAGGAGGTGTTTTGGACATTATAAAACATTCTTTGAATTAAAAAAGGGAGAAACTCGTAATTTTTCGGTAAAAGTGATGCAATAATGATAAACCTAACAACAACAAACAAGCCAGTTCTTTACAACAAAATTTCTCTATATGTAGTTTACATGCTCCTTACACTCGTTACTGGCATTTAACGCCTGTTGAAAATTGCTAAATAATAATAATTTTTAACAAAAGTGTTAAGTGATGTTAACAATCAAAATACGTATTTATAACGAGGACTAACAATATTTTAAAGTTAAATAAATAATAAAAATAATCACTAAAATGGACCATCAACAGAAAATTGTTATCTTCAGGAACCTAATAACAACAATCTTATTTAAGTGTTTTTTTTAGAGGATGTTTAACCGGTGCACTTGAATACAATAATTAAATATTGGTCACATCAATTTACAATACCCAGTAATGGATCTCCATCTAGGAGATATTTCCATGCCATGACATAACATCCCATTTTATTTAAAAAAATAGGAAAGAAAAACTCGTGTGTCCACATAATATTCCAACAAACCCATCACCAATGGAGATTTAAAAAAAATGGACACTTACTGTCTTGAGGAGTCAATACACCCAGTATTTTTTGACATGACTGGTCGAACTTAGCTCTCTTTCGCTTATTACTGTCCGTATGAACCAAAACTGAAAGTTCGTTAAAAAAAAATTAGAAAAAGTCGCATTTCTAGGCAGAATCGTGAGTATTTGTGGAATGGCCATTTCCGAGGCCTTTTATGGAAAGTTGCATTATCCAGACGGTTACCCAAGGCCGCAATTACATTAGGAAGGGCAGGGAAGGAAAATTTTTGTTCTTACTCTTGAAATTCTCATTTGCCACCAATGTGCCAACGTCATCAATTCATCGTGAGCATCATCTATCCCACGTACACACCCCCACCTACCAGTTCTGACAGAAGTCAACAGATCCTGCTAAAGTATTAAAGTAGGCTGTATCGTCTGTCTTCACTTCAGAGTGTGTGCTAGAATAAGATAATGATCATACGCTGCGCAGTAGATTAGAGTTATAGGTCGATAGGAATAATGATGGCAAATCGAAGTTTAAATGTTATAATCGGATGTTTCAGGAAACCATACGAAAATTTACATCAAGAAGAATCTACGAAAAAACACATTAATGAAACGCAAAATTGGAGAGAATAAGGGATCGTCGGTGGTTCAATTTCTGTCACAAACATCGTAAAAAAATGCAGAATCTAAGAGGAAAGTGGTTCAGGTGCAACTCCTCTCAGGAGGATGTTACGGGGAATCCCAAAAATGAATGCATCACCTAGTGGGCGAAATTCAATCCTAAGAAAGTGAATGATGTTATATTTGCGCCTGTTTGGACTGATTGGCGCAATAGCTCCCTCATTGGAAGCTAACTTTCAAAGGATTACAGGAATCACGTCGGGTGAGATTACGTTCTGCCCGCGAGCCGCGCCGCTACCTCTGCGCCTGTCAACAATTTGCCCCCCTCTACTGGGGCATAGTAGCAACTAAACTCGTCGAACTCGCTTTGAGTGGCGTGTGGCGCCATCGTGGTGTAAAGCGCGTAGTTTTCGGCCTCTGTTAAATCCATCTGCAAATCCGCGTCCACGTCCATAGGAGGCAAAGACGCAGGGGCGATGGTGATGGGCGCAATAGTCATTGTAGGTTTCTGATAAAGAGGGAAACTAACCTCTGACTCAGTTATCGGAGGGGGACTATCGTCTTTTAACCGAATTCGTATGCTGTTACTGGAGTGAGTGGATATGTTTCCTGAGCTCTTAGAGAGGGCACTGTCGACTTGTAACGATCTAGTGCTGTTATAAGAGGGTGTGACGCTCGCTTCGCGCGAGAGCGCCTTGGCGCTGCATTTGGAGCTTCTGCGCCCAAAAAGTTTGGAAAAGAAACTGCGCTTTTTTGGATTCGGCAGGGTGGCGGATGCGTTTGGCACTGGAGGTAGACGTTTACCCGGGGGCACCAACTCCCCTTGAGATTTGGGGCGTTGGAGGTTGAACGATTGAGTGCGGCTCACTGAAGTAGAGCGCATGCTACCCGAGCGGGTAAGCAAAATGTCGGCCTGCTTGCCTGTGAGCTGGATACTCGTGGTGGACCCTCCGATGTAGGTCTCGAGCTTTTTCGTGCGCTTCGGTGGCAAAGGTGGCAAGCTGGGATCGTTGTCTCTTTTAGGAGGGAGGGGTGCTGGCCTCATAATTGCGGCCTTAGGGTCATTTTTCGGGGACAAAGGGTCGACTATAACATCTTCGTAGCGATCGGGGGTGTCGTGCGCGACCGGATTCTTAAAAGCCAGTTGCAAGCTCGTGTACGTCCGTGCATCATCGAAAGACTCCTCGTGCGGAGGTCCCATCGGAGGCTTCTCGGTCATTTTTGCTACAATCTGCGCGTGAGTGTCCGAGTAAATCTCGTCTAACTCGGCCACTTGATTGATTATTTCATTGAACGACTTCTCCTCTACGCTATTACTGACAAGGACAACGTCGTCGTCCAGTTTGGTTTTTTTAACTTCCGCGTATCCAGACGTAATATCGTTATTGTTAGCCTCAACTAGAGATTTTGGCAACTTTCCAGCACTGTTCAACTGGCGCTTAGCGACGAGCTTCACGTCATTCGCCAAGATACTATCGAACAAACTATAGTTCGGCTTCTTCGTGAGGCCACCCTTAAAGGACCAAAAAGGCGTCCTACCTGAGTCCAATGGGAGATACTCGAAAGGGAGCGGTTCGCTAGTCATGCGATCGGATGGTCTGTAGAGCTGGATGAATACTCTGACAGGTTCCGAAACGTCTAGGGTGCGGTAGGGGGGAGTTTTGAAGGTGATAGCGGTCTGTTTGTGCACCTGGGAGGGCTGGAAGTCGGCCTTGGCGCACCACACTCGAGCACCATGCGCGTCTTCCTCGTAGAAGTGCACTTCGATGTCTTCTTTTGCCACCTGGATTTCTTTGGTTACTAACAAATTTGTTCTATTTATGATCCAAATCACGTAACTTTTTATTCACGTCACAAAATGTAGCGATTGAGAGTCGCTTTACGTAAAATGACAAGTCATATAGATTTAATATGCTAAAAAAGGATAAACGTACATACGAATGTCTGAACATGATCCTGTTTTTTGCGCGGTTGTCGCCTGATTCGTTGACGTTTTGGCGGTAAAAATTCATTCTTTTGAGTACCAAAATAATGCTCCTGGTTATTTAATACCGGCGTTGTGATTATTATTGTTGGTATAATGCCCGCGTTTTTAAACAGTTGGTCCAGTGATATACACAAACACGTTAATTTTGAAAAAATGTGACATCACTAGTGATAGAAACCCTGTCAGGTGCATAAGAAGCTACGTGATTTGGACCATCGATACCCACCTTTTCGCACAAAAGAATCATCTGTCTTCCGCCATCCACATGGCTGACGCATGAACACAGCTGGACAATGGCTAGGTCAGCCATGGCTTTCTTGTCGTATATCACATCCCCAACTACAGGCCTCAGTGGTATGGTGAACTTGCCATCTTTCGGATTTTCCAGATAAGTCTGGAAACACAGCCGGACGGCATTTAAATCTATGGAGGTCGGTTGATTTCTGTGAGCATAACCATCTGCAAAACCACTGGTTAGGCTGGTGATTCGTTTTTACTAGGGGGGCTCACTTCTAAAGGGGTCTACTTTAATTTGTTCTCTTAGCCGAAGGGAGGACTCGATGTCTCTCTTCTTGACGCACTGGATGCCTAAATTTTGAAACTGGACCCTCATGGTTTCCGGTGATATGATTACAGTGCACACGCCGTTTTTGCACTCTTTACCTACTAAATTGTGTGGATGGACCCTAGAAAGGAATTACGGGCCTTTGTTTAAGTCGCTTCTTTTGTTGTTTAATGGGCAGAAAAAGTGAACAAACAAAAAATTTACGAAAAAATTAATTATAAAAAAACGACTTAACAATGAACGTTTCAATTTAAGGCGCATTATGTACGGCAAGGTAATTAAGAAGAATGTTTAACAGGTGAATTTATATTATTTGCTTTATAGATTTTTAACGATTTTAACCTTCAGAGACGCAGATGACAATACGCATATAATTATGTTTACTGAAATCTTCAAGCGTTTAGGAAACTAGTATTCAAACAATTACTTTTTATACGATTAATTGAGTTGACAAATGTCCGTTTGATAATTAGAATGGCCGTTTTATGCTGACCGTATTGTGATCGCAACATCAATTTTGGTTCACTTTAAGGAATCAATCTCAGCACATTGCAGAGACCAAGATTGCTGCGGGCTGAATGCCCACGGTGCGGAAGAATGAACCGGCTGAATCACCCTGTACAACGTGTCTCACGTGACTGTTCAGAAATTCGGGGGGCGAATCTGTGGAAGATTTTAAGAAAAAGCGGTCATATGAACGTCCATCCGTTTTCGCTTCCTCTCTAAGATGCAGGACAATCGGAAACTCCAAGGAATCCGTTCCGATATTGATTAGTTTCATAAAAATTGGGAAGCGTACAATGGACGTAGAGTAGGTGTAACCCTGAAGGTATCACACGAGAAATGTGATACGCCACTGTTTTTTAATGAAAATAACTTGCTATTTCTCTCAAAAAAGTCTCTTACATATTTTTTTATAACGTTAATCGTTTTTATGACAAAAGTAAAACGCAACTGACAAATCGCACTCTGCATAATGTGGGTATCTCCTAGGGCTTGATTACGGGTCTACCCTTAAGATAATTAGCAAATTCTGTTACTTATAAAGGAAAGGTGAGCAGCTGAGCGTTTCCGAACTGCAATCGTTTGGTTGAAAATGCCTAGGTCACCGAAGATAATGTGGCAAGGCTGAAAGGTTCTTTACCGGAGAACTTTCCGTACTTAATATAAGGCCCAAATTGAGAGCTTCTGTGGCTGCCCAAATTACGTGTGTTAATGTTTTTGGTGTCACGACCCATTTCTCCATTTTGCAAACTATAAAACTTCAAAAATTTGAATCCAAAATGTGGGCGCCACTGGAGTTGGTCGGGTGAAGAGTGCGCTAACAGGAACACCTTGCAAACTCAGAACAAGGCCACATTGAGGATCAGTGGCAGCACGAAACACTCAGTAAATTTCTATTACGAATACCTTCACCCGTGTATTTTACGTACTGCCCGAATAAGTCCAATTGACGGTTTCAATGGCGGCACAAACCAGTCCGGTGATTTTACTGATAATTCGTACGTTTTTGGTCTAGTGGGAGAAGTTAATTTAAATAAACCAATTGAGATCGTGATTAAAATTTAATGGAATCAACAGATTTGAATTGCGGATGAAATCGTGATTTAAATCAATGGATGTAAATTCTTTCAACACTGCGGTTCAACGGGTTTCAACTGAAAACAATAAATTCGAGTAATTACTTCAATAAAGTAATGAAAATTATAATAAATGCTATTATTGTTGTTTCTCAATATTTTGCGTTGTAAGTACTATTAATCCGTCCTTGCCGTAGCAATTATCAAGCCTTAAAGAAATTTCGACCATTTTTTGACTATTTCACAAACGTTTTTTCCCTTCGGGCAAAATACTCACAAATAAGGTTCGTCCTTCGTAACACAAGACACCACAACCACGGCCCGTCCCTGATATCCACAGATTTGGATTTCTGGGAACGTTTTGTTTTCCGGGGTGCTGCTCGCACCAGGAATGGAACCCGCAGATCTCCCTTCACATTCATACCGGAACCTGAGGGCTTTCGACGCAGGCTGTTCGATTATCTGAAATTAAACATCACATAAATGGATATTTTCCAACGTGAAATTTTTTTTGATGTTTCAGAAAATTTGAGGGGAAGTCGGGGTAAAGCGGGACGCACTGTATTTATTGCACGTCGGAAGATAAGGACCCTGGTGCGGGGCTGAATGCGAATAGAAAACACGTTGCAACATACAAAGCGTTGAGAAAACTACTTACTCTGACTTCGGCGTCGGGATACCGCTTCTTGTGCGCCCCCGTGTGGTGTTGCTGCGGGGGCACCGTGACCTGCCCCCCTCCGTTCATCATGGAGTAGCCCCTGAACTCTGGATCAGTCTCATTAATCGCCTCAACTGCAACGATCAACGAGAAATTCTCGATATGAGTCGGTTTTCCGAGTTGGTTCGGTTAAGGCTAATTTTAGCCCGATGGTCATAGCTATGAGTTTGTACCGGGAATCTCATATAAAGTACACACTTTTCCTTCCTATTGCGGTGAATAATTTAGCGTTTTAATCGATTGAAACTGTATATCGCAAGGGGAATCCGGGGAATCTCTTGCAAACATGCAAATCGAAAAAACGTTTATTCATGCTGCCTGTACTAAGATTGCGGTTTAGAAAAGGTCACGATAGATCTCGAAAATCACTGTTAATTCCTTTTGTAGTGATAAAAAAAAATGTTCTATTTCTGTGGTTCCCGCGAAGCTCTTTCTCTCCACAGGAACATATGGGAATGGCCAAAATCAATGTCCTCGATTTACGAGGGACGGTAGCAAAAGCTGCGCTAAAATCGGACGTTTCTGAGCTATTTCTGGATAGGAGTGTACAGATTTCATTTTAGCCACGAATCTCTGCGATGACACTGAATTTATTGAACTATGAATACTCATTCGAAACACAAGTCGCTTTAATTGATATTTGCAGCGAACTTCCTCTGCGAAGCTGCATGTGAGGATTTTTTATATTATGGAGGTACTTACTGACATCACTTAGGTGCGTGGAGTCATAGGGACCGTCAGCTAAATATTCCTTCGGCCTGTCTGCAAAAATTTTAGATTTAGCGAAATTGACCTATTTTTTGTTGTGTCATGCGCATGCGTGAAATTATGATTCAAAACAAAATAACTGAAAAATAGCAGTTCTAGATAACAAACTAAATGGCAAACAAAAATTGACCTCGAGTTTATCTCTGACTTCTACTGACCCAATGAAGAACCCAGGTTAATGTCCTTGAATCCTATTATTATGTACACAGGGTGGTTCAGCGTCGATGGCAGTTTGCACGTCCACCAAAAACTGGACAGATGGTTTTGCCTACATTTCCGAAAATACATGCGACAATTTGACGCTGTCGGGTTGATCAAAAACCGTCATCTTGTACATGTATTGTGGCATTTTTAGGTTTGCTATTTTCTTTTGATGACTTCTGCCCAATAATTCCTGTATTTACCTCTAGCGATTCTCGAAATACTAATTTATGTCCTGAGCCTGTTTTGTTTCAAATAAGTCCCCGAGAAAACCTTCGCTAGAGTACGATTTCAATTCACAAAAAGCGGAGACTTCAGAGGCTGATTCGGAAAAGTTTCATTAATGTAGAAAAAATCGATCTACCATTCATACGGTGGCTCCTCGTGTAGGTGACTCATCATTAATGATTTTACAGTCAAACACTAAACCTGTCTAAAGTGCATTCTTCAACACGACGCACCCAGTATGTAGCATCGACAGTGAACCACCCTGTATAAGACTAACACTATTACCACCACTTTTCGAATGATTCGCAGGCAAATTTGTGGTCTTCCAGTTATGTTGATCGGCGAAAGCACTAAACTAAATTAAAATGAAACGATCTGCGGACGATTAACTACCATCTACAATGACTATAGGTGAAACTTTGAAAATCTTGATCACATTTACCTTCGCATGAATGCTTTCGGAATGTTTTGTCATACCATAAATATAAAAGAATGAACAGGTAGAACCTCCAACTGATGGACAAGACTTCATGGCAACCCGACAAATTTTCCGTAGCGTGGAGAGTTCTGTCCATTTCCGCAATGGACAATTGCAACGATGAATGTGGTCACGATGGAGGATCACGCTGGCACTCGTCAGTGCAATTAATGCATAAGGTAAATGTGATTGAAGTAGAGTTTGAAAAACCAAACCTCAGTTCGGATAAAGTCAATCTTAATACTTAAAATTAAAAAAAATTCATTGTCTATTATCCCTTTCAGAATTTCCACATGTTTACGTTCCTCAGTTGTGGTAGATAAGCTATGAGATATGAAAGTAGACTTAGATTTAAAATTACGTAGATTAGGTAAAATAAAAAGGTATGCAAGTACTCATGTTTCCCTTGAGTTGAGTGGGTACCTGGAGTTTCGTGTTTTTCGGAATTTTTAGATCCGTGTTTTATTAGGTTCTTTTTGGGACACTCTGAACCCAAAAAAATAGGGGAAAAAGTACGCTTTTTATGTTTCGTTTTTATTTATTTGTTTTGTTGCGGTTATTGGTAACACCCAATTTAGCGAATGCATCCGATTTGGCACCTAACTACCCTGCCGGAACGATAGAAGGGCTAAATCGTTAGCTCGAATAAATCCGCACCAATGCGAAACAGCGTTTTAGCTTTTCAGCTCTAAGGTCAATGTTGCTTGTGGGGTGCACCCACAAATCTGTTCCATGCTCGAAATCATGTTAATCCACTAAATAACTAATCCGACATGGTTCTATATATACTGAAGAAAAAATTGTTACGCCCCTGTTTTTTGAAAATAAGCATAAGTTCCGAACGGCTTGTGGAAAAACAAATTAGCGAATTTTTTAATTTCTCATTAAGATCGTCGAGATCATCAACTTTTTTTTTTTTAACAATTTAATTAAAATCCATTGCGGGAAATTGCAGTGTGGCATGTTTAAGGCGGCACCCTGGGCCCCAGCTTTTACGGACGCGCGTTTGTCGCAATTTTCGCCACATTTGATCGAAATTTGTTTGCCCCCGCGTTTGTGTTACGCATTTCTGAGACACCCGGTATTCACGCTCGACGATAATTGTCGACGTATAAGCAGTTATCAAGCGGAAATGGTGCTTGAGAGAGTAATACAGAAAGCAAGAAAAATACCATCGCATAAAGAACAGGAGAAATTTTTCACAGCGGTAAATCCTCTATTTGGCGATAACTATCGAAGTGACTATAAACCTTGAACCGACGATGATCCCATAACTATCGTTTACCAATATGATGATAATGTCAAAATGATATTTTGATATTCCAATACATACGTATATCGGTTACTCGGTAGTTTCGTATCTGACGTGGGTTCATCTGGGCTAATAGGTAATCTAAAGTTAATCTGCATTTTTCTACTGTAAACTTCCCTTGAATTTTCGATAAAATTCCATTCACTATCCGACACTAACTCTCCGTTGCCTGCACTAGAACAGTATACAGACAACCCGCAATTCTTGTGAAAATCAAGACGTTCTAACTTACAGTGCCGAGTCTTCAGAGCTGAAAAGTGAGGACCATTCATCAAACTGAAAATGGTTCTTTCTTGTGTGATAAAAAAGTGAGTTCCTTTCAGCTCCAAAGTCGCACTTTGACGAGTTCGAAATTTCAGCACAGATAAGTGAGTGTTCAGTCGAATTTTGTTTCATGAAAGTGAGGCAAGTCGCGTTGGCTTTCGTGGAATTGAAGACTGCGGAAAGTGAATTTAAAAAACTCAAGTATGCAATTTCTAGATAATTACAATCTAATATATAGATAAATGGCCCTATAATGAGCTGCCATTTTGTGATGGAAGAAAGAGAAAACGGCCAATAGAATGTCATCTTTAATAATAATAATAATAAAATGGTAAATGCCTATAACATACACCTAAATTTCCTAAGTGAAAGGCCGCTCGGATGTATGTTGAGATTCGAGACGTGTTCTTATTACTTATTCACTCTTTCAATTGCTAATTAACTAAAATGAACAACGTATGCTTTATGCCCGTGATTGTATGATATGCATCGTCACTGAAATCAACCTTCTAAATTAGATAGTTATCATTAAGGCAATAAAGGGTTATTAGTAACATGTGTTCGGTGTGACCGCTGATTACAGGGATCCCTTGAAAATCATAAAATAATAAACACATATTATGCGAAAAATATTTTCTAGAGATATTGGGTTGATTTTGGAAATTTATGTTGGAAGCCAAAACATTCCACAATGAAATTAGATAGAAATAAACATATTTTAGCTCATTCACCGATATAAATAGAAGACTTAATGTAAACTCAAAGTAATAAATAGGAGTTGTGGTACAGATGCTAAGGGATTTCCGGAGAAATCGGAAACTGCCAGGTACTTTGAGACGGTTTATTTGTTGGAAAGTGTGCTTGATGACTTTAAGTATCAAGACTGAAAATTGGAGGGATAAGAAAAAATAATTGTCTTGGGTTTATCTACAATTATTCTCTGTATTAAATTGTTTTCTAAGAATTCTTAACTGATAGCGCCCGATATTGCTAATACGTTAGTGACAATATGGTGACTCAAAAGTGGCGTTTAGGACGAGGATAAACTAGGGGGCACTACTGACAATATGGTGAATCAACCGTAATGTGTTGGGTAAGGATAAGTTACGGACTTCTGAAGTGTTTCGAGAATTATCACTTAGTGGGACCGTTATGTTACGTATTCTTCTACTTGTCTGAACATACTACTACGAAAGGTTCTATTTACATCATTGAGATCCTTGTGTTAGTATAGCGAAAAATTGAGGGTAATTAGACTCTCCCCTGTTCATTCGAGTTTTCCTCAACAAGCAAATGCATGCTTCTACCAAATAACAGTAAATGAACACGGCAAACCATGTACACACCTATTTCGCTCTCGTCCATGACTATTTATAATGTATCGACGGGTTAGGCTAATGATGATTCGCGTCCTGCAGTAGAAGCCGCTATATAGGCATAGGAGTATCACATTCACATTTACTTATCAAGAATGCGAAATGACTGAGTTAGGACATATTCCTGTTATCGCATTGATTAGGAGATGCTGTTGCTTGATTGCTCACCTTACTAAACAACATGATTATATCCAATGAAAACGCAAAAAAAATTCGAGGTCACCTGCTACAGCACCAGCGAGCTAATAACAACACAACCGAACAATAATAATTATTATTATGCGCGACTTTAGCGAAGACGAAAGTTTGTCCCGCTTTTCCGTTCGAAATCGTCCGGGCCACCGACTGCTTGAGCCTCAGGACTTGGACGAGGAAAAATGAAACTGAGCAGGATTTATTTTAGGAACGAAGTTTATAAACTGCGATTGGCGATGGTTCTCGGAATCCTGCGAGCGGACTTGATAAAATCGTGAAACTGCCGCTGTACAGGGTCCGGACGTACTGCCGCCACCAGCTCGTTGATACTGCTAATCCGCGATCGCAGGCAAAAGTTCGTTTTCGATTCGCGACGCATGCGATCATTTCTGTTCAAATAAACCGCACTTCACTGGCCTTGCAGGAAACTGGAATAATAATTATTACTATAATATAGTGATTAAAAACCGATAACTTATAGTTGGGATTGTGGGGGACGTGCCATACTAAAGCGCGACCGAAATGTTACGATCATACGAGGCGCGTCGAGAGGAGAAAGATCCCCTAGCCCTCTGGGCGGATCAGCTCCAGTGGTCGGAGGGTTGTGAGGATCGTGGCGATCCTGTAGTGAAGGGCGAACGTATTTTCAGCTACTTTAGGGACTCGTAGATTCGCGGAGGCCCTGATTTGAGCTTGGAGGAGGTGGGAGAGTTCCTGCAAAGAGCGCTCTTGGCTCAAAGGTCTCGGCATTTTGCTGATAATAAAACGAAAACGCCTAATATACAGATTACGTGTCTTTATTGTGATTTCCATAGGTCGTATTTGGTAGTATTTAATGTTTATCTCTGCCTCTGGGGTTGATGTCTTGTTCCAGCATACATAGGTAATCAGGTATTATCCATGCTTCCTGAACAAAAGGACATACATCGGTTTTTATCAAATAGTATAAATGTTTTTTCAGTGATTTTACGCTTCTTTAATAATAGTTCCATTTTAACTCTGCAAGAAGCATCATTCTATTTAATTCTGTGGCCATTACCAAGGGTACTCTAGCATATATTTTACCTACAAAATTCTCTATTTTTAATTGTATTCTCTCTGTTTCAAAATTTTCCACATTCGCAAGACATTTTGTAAATGACATTTTTTCTCTGTTCGTTAGCGTTTTCTGGTTCTGTCGTATATATCCAACGTTAGGACTTTTTGCCTCTCCAAGTCCCAGCGGTGCCAAAATTCACCTCTTACTCGTCGCTTATCACTTCGTCATTCTCTAATCCACCATTTAGCAAAATTAACGTTCCAGTACGTCATCGTATTAACTCCTGGCACCGCTCTTCCAACACTGATCTCACATCTCATGCGGTTTGTCACCAGTCACCACCTCAATCAAGCATAAAATTCTGATTAATGTTTCTTCGATGATTTTTTCCTACAATATTCTTCCGGTCATCGACGTATTTCCCAGGGGATTCCCGACGTCGAAACAGTGAAAAACCTCGACCTGATCAGTTACCTACTCAAATCGCGGTTATTACCGCTCATTACGTGCAGAGTTGCGAGATGAAGACACACCAATATTAGTAATGTTAACACCGATGAATGAGTCAATTAACCTGAGTTAGCGCATCAGCTCACCAAAAATTAACCGTTGACAGCTTTTTTGCAAGTCGACAATAGTGGAATGCAAGTGAAAGCTCATGCAAACGCTGAACTAACAGAGAACGAGCCTTTGGTTCCTAGAGAGCGCCGAGGCGACTGGAGAGTCTCCCGTCATGAGGGAAGACAGATACCCTCTGCCAGTAACTTCAACGTAAAGGCACCCACGGATGAAGCTTTGTAATCGAAGCTGACAATTGCCCTAGCAGAAATGCACCCTGAAGACCAAAATCCAGCCGAAGCTTGGACCCCCACCAGCAAGCCGCAGTCAGCTTAGACAGCTGAGGTCGCCCCTACCGAGACTACTGACCGAAGGTATTGTAATCAAATTTGAAAATGAATGTGAAATAAAATGGAATTGCCGGTTAACGAGGAGCTTTAATGGGATTTTGAATGCAATAATAAGCATTAATGAAATGCGTTGTTGAGTGACGCAAGTGAAAGGCGTTTCCCGCGGCAGTTATTGCATCTGAATCAATTTCGGACCTGTATTTAAGATACCTTGGCGAGGAGAACTACTGCAAAGTAAACCACGAATGACGTCAATGTTAATTTTTGGCCTTACGGAGCCATGTTGACCGGAGTTTTTTTATCATTTTATGCTCTGACCCAATCTCTTTTTCTAAGAAAAAACCTGAACCGTTTGTATTGAAAATAACCTCTAGAACCTCTGAAATAATATCAAATAGACTCGTGTAATTAGCTTATTACCATAATACTCTATAACCAGTTTCATTGTTCGAAGGCAGATTCTCGGAACGCGAGCTCTTCGCATAAAGTCTGACCTACTCGAAACCGCTTATGAATAAAAATTAATTCTTCATAAATCCAATTACCATGGTTTACTAACCACTCGATCTCCGACAGTTTCAGAAATAAAAATTCATAAAATGTACATAAATCGCTTGCAGCTTCAAGAAAAATTCGAATTATATCGACGGCACAGCTCTGTTCTCGTAAATCACAATGAATCACATTTGGTTTGCACTGGTTGCTTCACAAATCCACTTTTCTCAAATACATTATCAAATCTTCCACAGAAGATTCCTCCGTGAAATCTACTTCAGTCCTCTTCGTTCTCGAAAAGCGAAATGAAAGAAGACATTTCGCACGCAAGAATGGAATAACTGTAAAGTCTATGGCAGACTCGTGCTGTTGACTCGAAGGCGACCACGTACTGAAGGTTTTCGAAGGGAAAAGAAGAGGCAGTAATTTCAGGTAAGTTTATTACTCACTAAACTCTAATAGATCGCAAAAGTAGGCATTGTGGATCATGGATACCTTTATTAAAGAGTCTTGGAGAGGCATTTTTCCAACCTACATGTCCTTCAAAATTGCAAAAAATAGGGACCAAAGTGACCCCGTATCTCAGACACTAAAGGGAATTTGGCTAAACGATTTGTGTAGCGTTATGGAGCAATTTTTAAAGGCATTTGTTCCACAAGTTTCCGAGATGTAGGTTAGTAAGTAGGTTGTATGGGTGGTTTGATGTGTATCACTCATCAAATTCCAGCTGTTTTGATCAAAATTAGGGCGCGTGGAAGTACGGAAGGCTATCTGATATTGTCCAGGGAATACGTCCACTTTATTTTTGTCAATACGACATTCTATTCTATGTTCGTTAATTACTTGATTCATTGATGGTATTTGGTTTTCTGTACTGTAAGAGTTTCTTTTATTTTTTGCTAGTACGATTTTCCTTTGTCTTGTTCAATTTCTTGGCGTGCTTCCAACCATTTGCCCCGTGGACATTGGTCTATCAATGTCTTTCTATTTCCGTTAAGGTTGCTAAGTTTCTTCTATTGCTAGTAATCTTCGGATATTGTTTGACATTTAGTGCAATTTTTGTCAATGAATCGTTTGTCTTAATATATCATTTTCAATTGCTAAAAAGGGACAATAATAACGACCTGAAAAGTCTCCAAATATCGGCACTTTATGGCAAGTATTTTAGGCTATTTTCAACGATAATTTTAATAATAAAATTGAGGATTTTCACGTTGAACTACTAGATACTTTGACCACATTTGCGTGAAAAGTCAAAAGAGATTCAAATCTTACTTGAAATACATTTAAAAAATAATTATTTAAGTAAGGAAAAAATGCGCTAATTTTACCCAGCAGACCATATCTCCTTCATGATCAGAGATACCGAAGTGCGCCAAAACCCAAAATATCAACAAGAAATATGCCTCTTATTTCATGAAAACCGCGTTACTTTGCAAATTCTACAATAATCCATAGGGGGTTCCGAAATTTAAGGGAAAATATTGCATTTTTTTGTTTTACCCATTATGCTATGTTGTTGAACTTTTACTGAAAATTCAAGTATCTGATGAGATTTTTGAAGAACATATCCTTAATTACATACAAAAATGACCACAGTTTGACAATGTGTTTAGAAGTTATTTAGCATCAAAGTTGTGGCTTATTTTTATGGATGCCTTAATTTTGCCTAGGAGTAAATGTCCCCTTCTTCGGATGAATTGTGTCCAGACATCACGCATCTGCCCCCTGATGCAACTTAATGAGCGTTCAAACTTAGTGCCCTTTCATGACACATATCTGCCCTCTATCTCGCGAATTTCCCCCAGCGTTAACTCAGTGAGCATTCAAATATATCTATGATTTGCCTAGGCGACTATTAGTTCATCACCCCGGCTCGACGCCAAAGGCGTTGTTTTGTATGCGTCGCGACGACGATGAGTGTATATATCCCAACAAAACATGCCATCACCGACCGATTTCGTTTCTCCAGCAGAGGAGAACTTCCGATGTAATGTTTCACCGCTAACTGACTTGCCATATCTATTTTCAGAGTCTTGAAAATACGTTCTAGTAGCCAAATCCTTATCTTAGGGTTACGTGGAAAATTCCTGGCGACGAAGCCGCCCTTTAGATTTCAAGAGAGAAGGCTCAGAGAGGATGTCTGCAGCTCAGAAAATACAACGAAATTTTAGTAACAGAGAGTTATCGATAAAGCGAAGCACATGCCAATTTATTTTGCGTTAGATTCTTTTTAATTTATCAAAAGCAGAACTTGAAGAGTTGCTGGAACAGGAACATGGAAAGTGGAAAGAAATTTCATAATACATGAATTTGGAAAAACACGTTGTGGAGAACTGATGCTTTTTAATAAGGAGGTTTTGGAAACAAAAGAATAACGCTTCAGTTCCCAGTATTAAGGATGCCTGCGCGTTTCCTCCCGTTCCGTTCGCGAAAAATATCGAATTTTGAGTGATAACGAGGACAAAATATGGAAAAGTTTGTGCGGTTACGAAGGTTAATTTCATGGAAACTTAATGAGTGCTCCTACGAGGTTGTGTCCAAATAGAAACAGGTAAAATCTCTTTTTTAATATTAGATTCATATTGACAATGTCGGGAATATTGAGTCGTTGATGCTCGGGTGTCCGTGGTCGCACAGCGAACAAGCGACATCGACAAAATGTCAGTCACGGACATGTGACCGAGTAGTGCCATCCTCAGTAGAGCGATGCCAAATATTAATGTATTGTTATGCTAATTTTGATATAACCATTTCAAATTTTTCGGGTTTTTGACTTTTGACTAGGAGTACAAACTAGCCATGTCGCGTATATTACCAAAAAAAAATGGTAATGTTCATAGAGGAAACAGAAGGGTACGTAAATGTTTTCATTCAGAGCCAAAATCTGATTATTCTGATATCGCACAGAAAAGAAACGGAACAAAACCACATCACAGGTAAATCATTCGACTAGGTCCAAATATCCGCGGACATTATTCGTTCCTCCACCTGTTGTGTGTTGTAACTAAGAAGAATGACTTTCAATTATCAATATAAGTGGTAGTGCTATTTTTAGTTCAGTATAACTTCCTAGTAGTGGGGAAAAACCCAACGTTTATAGTTGTTAAACAATGAAGCGATATATGGTATAAGCACGATGACGGCCATGCGGTCAGGCGAAGACATTGGAAAGCGAACCGACGTCATCGGTCATGAGGTTTTTGCGGTGACGTCACCAATCGTGTAGAGAGTTCCTGCGAGATGCAAAGAAGATATAGATGGTATGGGGAGCGTTGTTAAAGTATTCTATAAATAGATGTCATTAAATTGCCAAGACGTGAGTGAGAACGGTATAATATTATGCAAATCATCTTATGAGCACAAAATGTATTTGGCAACTCTACCACGCATTGTGGTTCAATGTAATAACTTGACACATTTTAGTCTTGAATTCTTTCCGCACAGCAAATTTTTCGCTCCCTTGCTCTTATAATTAAATATGTTGCATTTTATGATTTTTTTTCCTTTTACTAAGCAGTAAAAACTAGAATAAACGACAAAATTCAGCATTAACACATAGACCTAGTGACTCCGCAATTTCATAGCGTGTGGTGCCATCCAGACTTCACCGATTTAATATTCCAGAGGTCTGAACTTCATGGCGTGCGGCGCCGTATTTCTTATTATTTCAAGTAATGATACATCACTCCTTTTTGTATAGTTCCATTAATTGAGTAAAATTCATCAAAATCAACAATTTCGTCAACCACCCCTAAAATAATCCGAAAGTAAAAGTATTTTTTAAAACTTTCCCCATTCCGAAATATATCCAGTAATACGTGGTGAGTCACTCTTATTCAACCAAAAATAGATCCAAATCAACAAGTGTCAAAGGGACGTAATTGGGGGGAGGTTCTGAGTCATTGCCGCCCGCAATGTCCGGGAATCCAGGGACTTTTCCAGGTCGACGGGCCGGCTCCTGCCTCGTATGACTCATACAATGCAAGAAACTGAGACGTTAAAATCTAAATTGAAAACCTGCCACGAGTTGAATAATGTTAAATTATGCTGGACAAGTTGGGAATTCCTTAAAGGTTATTGTATGTAAATGTCATTTCTTAAATTCCGAAAAAGACACGTTTAAATAGTTCTGCAAATTGCTGCAGTTACCAATAAATTACTTGTTGGGGAATACAGAAGCTGACCTAGGCAGACGATGGTCAAGTTCAAGGTTATTTTTGTCGTATGTAAGCGCATATTAGTAATTATTTAAAAGAACAAACGTCTAATGAACTATCGACCATGGATCACCCTGTATAAAATCAGTCAGAGAGATATGCAATGTGTTCTGCGAGAAACGGAAATGGGGATTTCCCTACGCACGAATTCACAAAATGGGGAAATTATGCCTTGTGTAAATGGTGTCACGCAATTCTTTATGATTGAGAGAATTTTTACAATTAAATTGTCAGAGAATCGGCTTCGGTATTCGATTGCCCCTTTAGCAGCTTTATTAGAAAAAGCTTTTGGAGATTTATTGAAGATAATTAAGGGATAAATAAAAATGAAACTAAGGAAGAGCAAAATAATTAACTTTATTATGGACTAAAACAGAAAAAATATGCACATTTAAAATGGTGCGAGAAAAAAAATCCAGACACTACTTTATTATTATAATTTGCTTGATCCGTAAGTCACGGCAACTGGAAGATTTCCAGGGCTCAAATTTTAAAAATAGGTTTCCTCTTACTGCTCTATATAAATAAATATTTTTGTCAAACGAATCATTTGATCACAGATATTCAAAAACCAGCTGGACCGAAAAATTCGACACAGAGAACGTAAAGACGGGGCAGAAAACTTTCGGTACTTCTAAGGAGTTGATGGTGGAAAAGAAACACAACTGGAATTAAAAAAAAACTAAACATTTCGCTTTATTGTCGTTATCAGCGTGTATTGCTCGCATCCTTGGCTGATTTTGCTTCGAGAATGATGTTAGTTTTTGATGTATTGGTGTGGTGACATGTTGCGCTATTAAAAACTGGTTACAGCGAGTTTGTCCAAATTTAAGGACACAATTTCACCGCTTTAACCCATTTCATTTCTACGTCTTTTTTAATACAAAAAAAAAAGATTTAATTGAATACAGTTTTATAGATTACTGCTTATGAACTGGTAAAATTCCACTAAAGTGAAAAAACTTCGCAACTATCTCCTTAAGAATCGAGTCACTCAGGACTGCGCTAAATGGGAACAATTGCTGTGTTTGGTGTAACTCTTAATGGAGTAGTTTTAATTATTCGGAATTACTTATCTAACACTTTTACAATCATTCTTATAACGTTGTAGAACAATTAATAAAGTCGCTAAATGCTATAAAAGTGCAAAGCTTTTACAAAAAAAAACTTCAAATGAGCAAACGAATGTACAAGGAAGTGGCTAGATTAAATGTTTACATAAAACAAAAGGTATTAAACGTCTGTTTTCAGTGTTTAGGCATTGGTTTCCAAATTAATTCCATTCAATAATCCGTCGACAATCGAAACTTAAATATTGAAGCGGCCCCTCGTAAAAATGACATGCGTAAAGCAATATCAATTTTAATAAAACAGCGCATGTTACTTAGAGAAAAATGTTTGTGAGGTTAGATCTGCAATTTGTATGTTTCATAGCGCCCTCACCGGGGTTCAAATTCCGATGTGATCGCCGCTAGGAGGAACGTCACTGTCATAGTCAAAATTTCATTGTCCTCCATATTTGTTCAAGTTTCCTATCGCCCTCAGTGGTAGGGAAAATTGCGAGAAAAGGTGTATTTTTTTGCTTTAAGCATCAGCTGCCCGAAGCGCCTCATAAACTGTAATTTTAGCAAAGAAAGAGCGCCTTAGTGATGTCTCATAGCATGTATAGGGCGCTTGCAGCAATGTAACGTAACAGTTAAAGCAGCCTTCAGACATGTTGCAAACGCCTTATGCTTAAAAATACACCTGTAGTTATTTTCAATGCCTTTTAAATATTTTAAAATGGCATCGATTTTATTCGGAGTTTATACTCTTGACAACTGTTTTCGATACGTCTTTACATTATTCCGCCTCAAAGACTTGTTTTTCGTCTCCCCAACGCGTCCACTCGCTTGGACATAATTTGTGCTCCAGTGTTTTTTAGCTTTGTCCGAAAGCACACACCCATTCGGGTTTGGCCAGGAAACAAAGAAAGGAAAAAATAAACGAGGGAAACATGCGTGGGCGTCGGGTTAGCCCATTGTGGAAACTTCGACTTTTTCAAATTATAGAGTTCAGTTGAGCATATTTTTTTTGCGAATGAGCATTCAAGGTCAAGTAAAGATAAGTGATTTTGTTGTAAGACTGGCTGTCAAACCACAGATATTGACTTTTGTTGGTTAATTTCCTGAATGTAGGCCCCGCGTGGGATAGGCCATTTTGACGTAATACCCCGAGGAACGTCCTATTCCAAAGAGTACGGAATCGGGCTCCAAATTTTAATGAAACACGTCACGCTCAGTTGTCCAGTAACGTTTTTCTTTCAAAAATTTTGTAAACATACATTCTTTACGCCTAAAGACACTGTTTCGTTTAAAATTCTAGTGATTCAGTTTAACTCCACTGTTGTATGCTTAACGAATGCTTAATTGTTCATTGCAACACCGTGCAGGCAGGCCCGTTTACCACTTTATATTTCTAAAAGATAAAAGAACTGAGCGACGTGTCGGTTGCATAGTAGTGTAATTGGTTGCAAAATATCACAATGTTATCCTCTACGTATAAAGCCTTATAAAAATACTGAAAAAAACTCTATATGGCTTATTCCTACCCTAAAACTACTATTATAAATGTGAGAAACATTAAAGAGTTTTCGATTTTATTGGTTATAATTAATAAATGCAGTCAACACAAGACTTAAAAACGAGAAGTATTTTGATTCGAAGTTTAGAGATAAAAGAATCCTAATCAAGGTTGAAGTGCGCTCATTTTTAAATACTTAAATACGATATCCTAGAGTACTATTCCTTTTAAATCAGTCTAACAACAGGAAACGGTTATACCATACCGAAACCTTCGGTTCCTTCACTGATGGCCAGAAGCAGAGCTTTTTCGAAGTGCTCGTAAGAGTCGTAGTCTGGCAGGCAAAGTTGATTAAAACTGAAACAAAAATTAAAATTTGACAAAACGTTAAAATAGGAATTTCTCCAAACTTACCACGTATGCGCAGTGGGTAAATTCCCGAAAGTGGGAGCTGCAGTAATTTGAAATCTTGGGGTCAATTCTGCGAATCCTCCTGCAGGTAATTGCGAGCACCCAGTAACAAACTGTAGCAAACGGGCGATTTCCTCTTGGGTAAAATTACCGACAGCCGCCCAAAACCAACCGACCACTCGTCTAAACTCGGACGAATCTCCGTTTAGAACGTGATGAGCACGCAAGTCGGCTGAACTGTACTGGCCAGTTCCGCAGAGCAATAGCTGAAAGGCCCGTTGGGAAATTAGCTTTAATTAAAATTTCACGGTAATTTACTTACTTCCAATTCGTTTTCGTCAAAAATACTGAGCAAATTGTCGGGGATCAACTCATTAAGACCTTTGAGGAAAGCTTCTAGTTCGTCTTTGACCTTGGTGGCCAACTTGTATTGCGCCAAAGCGTCTAAGTACTGCAGCTTTGTGCAGTCTTTGACTCGAATTTTTGTTCCGTTGGGCACCAGTTCGACCTGCAGTTGTACGCGTTTATAAACAATAAAGGAAAACCTGTTTGTAGTACCGCTCTGTCCAACTGCCCAGTATGGTCGTATTCTTCTTCAACAAAATAGACCTCAGTCTCGATTTCGTCTATATTGTTTTCTAATAGATACTTAATTTTTGTTAAGTAGAGATCTGGATCATCTTGTTCAAAATACTGAAAAACAATAGTAAATCAAAAAAGCAATAAAGCGTGAGACCTAAAAATACCTTGTAATGAACCCGAAGACCAATGACTTGAGCCAAAAATGATCTCGTAAATCTTGCTCGCACTAGTTGCCTGTAGGACCCTCCCAAGGCAGTTTCATAAAGACATTTGCCAACCACTGCGTAAAGAAAAGAATGTTTTTTTTTCTTTGACAAAGAATAAATAAATATGGAGCACCTTTTCCAGCAAATTCGTAATGCTTCAGTTTCAAACTGGGAGGTCTATTGGGGTTGGGATGCACTAGCGATTGCTGCCCTTCGTGAAAACTGCAAAATAACCCGTGTTTAGCGTCGAAGAGTTGAGCGCAGATGAGCTCGAACCATTCTCGTCGTAATCCTCCCCAATCAATTCCTGCAAGCAATAGAAACAGGCTGTAAAATGCTCGTTAATTCTTATTCATCACATAAAGAAACCCTTTGCCATTTTATCACCGTCACATAACATTAATCATTCTATGTGTGTATAATACTACCTTGTTCTCCCGAAAACGTAATTTCAAAATTCTTGCACCAGTCCGAGACTGAGAAGTTCTTGGTGGACTTCATACTGCTTTCCAGCAATTTATCCCTTTTCACTTCCATCGCTAGCTTTTCACGATAGTGTTTCTGGTGATATTTTCTCACTTCGTGATAGAAAAAATCTTGTTTGTCCTGCAATACTTCCGTGTAGATTTGACATAACTAGTGGGGTTGGAATTTCTCACTTTGAAAGTTTCGGATCCTCCCATATTCTTGAGGAGGAATTGCGCGAAAGTTGCAGCTATAACGTTTCGCTCCTTAGAGATCAACTCGACGCGTGGTTGGCAACCGTCGTCAATTAAAAATGAATCATTGCCTTTGTCGGTTAGTTTAAGAGTCTCCGATTGAAATATGAACTAAAAAAGATGTGTAAGTCACGGAAAATGATTGCTTAACGGAGTAGTACTTTAGTCGACGGGCATAACCTAAAAGTGAATAGTCTCTTTGGTATAAATCTTAGAATCAGCTCTTTGACTATCAGTTGCTTCGGAGATACGTAACACAGCACCTTTTTGGGCTTAACTAGTAAGTCGCCTTTGACGCTGATCAGTTTCGCGTCGTAGCAGATATTGTGGCTTTTTATCGCCACGTTTTTTTGGACTAAAGTTGAATCCACACCTAGACCACCATTAATAATCTCAAATCGGAATTATTACACAAACTTACTGTTTAAAACGATAATGTCGAAGTCCCCATTATGAAGCTCCATCCCATTGTACTTTATCGTGGCATGGTAACATCCTTCTTTGGCAAATTTCAACTGAACGCTCACTCTATTTGTGTTCCAGTCATAGTCTAAAGTTACCGAATAGTTGTCCTCGCAATCCATTATACTATTTTGTGAAGCGGCTCCTAAAGGAGCTATCTGAACTAAATAACCCTGAAATAGCGGGTTGACGAGTCGTTGTATAGTTTGGGGATAGATCCACGTACCTCTGTGGGGGTACGATCGGAATCATATTTACAAATATTGCCATATTCATCTCTCGGCTCGATGTATAAGAGATGAGCCACGCTGGCTGTACAAACTACAGTGCTACAGTGTCTGATCACTACAGTGCGTTGCGCGTACGCTGGCCCCGCCACGAACGCTGTAAAAAAAGGGCTTCCTGCCACATGATGGTTGTTCACCATGACCGAAACCCTATAAAGCATTACCTACAATTTCATTTTCCGTGGAGCTGAATTTGCTTACCGGTATTGGCCAGCATGGCGGACGGTAAACATGACTTTAGCCACATTTGCGCTATTAGGGTCAGTCGGGGACCCCAGTTCTGTTATTACATTCAACTAAATGGGGAGCAATGAATTATTGATTGATAATTGAAAACACAGAAGAAATTAACCGACCTTTCTGGTACCCCCAGTAATATCTACATTAAAATTGTCAGTATCACAGATCGGATAAGGCTGCCCATTGCGTTGATAAAAGTTCACAGTGAAGCACGTGGTTTGACCTACCGGGTGCGGCAAATTCCACTTGAAATGCACCTTCAAGGAGACATTTAATGAGAGAAAATCAATAATTAAGTAGAAAACACAAAAACCTTGCAGTTAGATGGATGGAGGTACTTTCCAGTGACATACTGCAATAAGGTATGCTTGGCTTCCGGAGCTAAGGACGGCTGCGTCATGGCTGCTAGTGTGACCAGTCCAGCTACAGATACTGAAACCACCAACATGCCACCTAGAAACACCCCTCAATCAATGAAGATTTGAATAAACACTCCGTTACGGAATACCCCATGTCCAAGCGTCCTGATGGTTGCTGCTCTTCACCACCTCCGACCACAGATCAGCCTTCAATCTGTCCAGGTCCCCTTTGGAGGTCGGCAACGATTGCCGGACTGCCGACCAATCGCCTACGTCTTTGTTGAAGACCTGCTTAGCCTTGTTATCCTCCAGCCAATAAGCGTCCTCCAATCGGGTCACTCCAACTGCTAACAACCTGGCCAAGTAGCCTTGCAGGCCATGCCTGGCCAACCAGTGGCGCAACACCAAGCGCTGTTGCAGGGCAGCAGCTGCTTCGCGAAGACGCTGCTCATCGGGGGCTGGGAGTTCCGGCAGCTCTTCGGGTTGGGCAGCAAGGGATATACCTGGTAAAAACGGAGTGGTACAAGTTATATTTAGCCGATGATAATTTGAGCGCCGGTAATTAGGCCATCTCACTCCTAGGGCAGACGTTTGGGAAAACTGGAATGAGAGCTTTCTCTGAACTTGAGCGCCCATGACGCGAGGATGGCGATTTTCTAATGGTTTAGTTGGCTAGAATTTCTAGTCTGAATGTTTGCCATCTGTTCGGCGAAGTTTAAGGGAAAATGCGAGCCCTAAACTTGGCAGAGAAGCTTGTATATATAAACTTTGTCCCAGTTTCGGTTAATTGCTGGCACGGTCTTGATTCGCGCAGAACAAACCAGTTGTTACATGAGGAACGTTCATAAATCGTGCTGCGACAAGGCAGGATACATTTACCTCCCAGGAAATGAGAACGAAACGAAAGGGTGTAAACGGCAACTTAAAATGTATCATAATATATCATATTTCGCATTGGAAGTCGGCCGAAATTCTCGCTTTGCCCAGACGCAGCAAGTTGCGACAATTACAGCATAATGGAAAATGTACGGTTCAAATTGAATGAAACCTTGACAAGGTAGCAATTATCCGTTATAATCCCAAAACACGCGCTACGTGACACTGCAGAATAATTCGATATTTCGAAACAAAAATGGAACATGCCACCGCTGACCTCATTAATAGTCAGTGTTGGCACAAGGAAAGTTCACTTGCCCCATCCATTATGGATAGTAACAACAAATCCAGAACTTATCGATCCTAGACATGCCGTTTTCTCCATCGATTCTCGATTATATTTGTAAATAATTAATAATCGGGTGTTCCTAAGACACTTACCAGAAGACACACTGTTGGACGGGTGCATGGTCATTCCGATTGAGCATATTTCGTTTTCGTCGTCGAAAATGCCGGACATGATTCTCGGTACTTACAACTATCTGATATGGTAATTTCTAATGGACGATTTGTGTGATATAAGAACTATTTCTTGTACTAATCGATTTCATCACAAAAACAGATTTTTTGAAATCAGCTTCGCGCTGTACCCCACGGGAAAAAGGCTTTGATGACCTGCTTATTCGTTACAGCCTAAAAATCATCCAGGGGAAAAAATTGTGCGCCCATGCAGAGATTTATGAATGCTGGAATTTCAGCGCCACTCTGGGAATTGCTCTGAAGTGGTGTTTGGCTTAGGCAGAGAGGCACAAGAAGTATAGAGAATTTCCACAAACGCCGGATTCCTTGGATTATTAATTAAACCTGCCCCAAGGGAAACACTATAAAGCTGCATTCACTTGAAACTGAAGTTGGGAATACACTGGAAATCAATGAGCAATCATTACTCTTACATGAGTAATGATAACAAATGAGCAAGGTCAGAAGGGAAATTAATATTCCTGGCTTCAACATCGCATTTTAAGTGATCCATTACTTCCATTAGGTCCTCGATTAAGTCAAACTCCGAGCCAAAAAGGGATATGGATTTTTCGATAATGGACTGAGGAAGTTGATAAATGGCCACGAAGATTGATCGTTGGTCAATGAATTTTAATGCGAATTAATAATGTTTAAAGAAGATACACGAAAAAAACTTTTTTAAACAATTTGGAGAATAAGGGAAACTTTTTGAAGTGGAGCGGTTGAACTTTTCGGAAGAAACCGCGGTAGACACGCGCGCTTCGGACAGGGCTCCGGATCTGGCCAGTCGTCGGGACGCCGTGGCAAAGACTGCTGCAGCCCCGGGGTCTTCCAACAATGGATACGCGACGCAGTGACGTCATACATTTCCACGTTGCAGAACGACGAAGCGAAGACCCCTGCTGGGTGTTAGGCTAATGGGCCACTTAGAGCTTTACCTCTAATCGCTCTAATTGTCCAACTGAGGCAGGGTTAATAAATGGCTGTTACGTGATAAGGGGTGATTGTGCTTTTAAAATTAATAATTTTGAGTCCCTTAGGAATCGGGCAAAACAAACACGAATCTTTTGAGTTTTGATTTGCGGAATATGGACTGAATACAAATGAGTCCGAATGGGAGTGAAGGTGCTGAAACTTGAAAAATTGAAACAGTCAATTTACCCTAATGGGATGCTTCTGAAACTTCCGGTTTTATGTTGAAGGGAATATTGCCCTTTTTAGGGTATTTGCAGCTCGCTACTTTGCAGTCCTCGCTATCACTCAAGCCGGGAATTTAAACCTCGCTGCAGAAATAAACAGGAAGATGGATTAGGTTCACTCTAAGTGGAGGTGTCTAAATATCTATTAAAGAGCACTCAAAAAATTCTGTTTGCAGATTTTAATAACATTGAGGGAAAATCTGATGGTTGGATCTATAAAGGTGCATTTAAAAGCTCACAACATTGGATGTGAAATTGCCACTGAGTCGCCGTTGGGCTGCCATCAATGATTAACTAATTTTACGTTAACACTCGTAGCAAATCCACAGGATGGCGTGGTCGTCGAATACCTTGCGAATCACCCTGTATATGAGCATTGGGAATTGGGTACCCTTGTAACATCAGGACATTTATTGCGGAAGTGAAAGTTTGGGAAATTCAGGCTTAAGAGACCCATGAGTTAGCAATTCTCAGCCTTTAAATATATTGTATTTGAATTGGGTGGATTGATAATAGTCCTCAACTGTAACTCGAGGTTTACTATAGGCATTTAAAACTCATAGGTAGCTATAAAAACTCAAAGGAATAATTTTTGAATATGAGTTCACACTCAAAAATTAATTCATATATCCCAATTTCCATTCACTCAGGAGGTGTACTACAGTTTATTCCTCCTCCTTGCCTAATATTACACAATTAAAAAAACCATTTTCTGTTTTAAATAAAATTCTTGCATGTGTTTATTCCACTCAAAATCTCCCTCTTTTATCGATTTTCGCCCACCTCTGTACATATTAATCTTTTACCTTACAAAGATAATCACTCAACTATGCTCAGATCTTGGCATGATTTATTTGTTTTAATCTTAGATAAAATAACCCACCAATACTTACCTAACAAAGGACTCCTGGACTGCTATATAGCTGTCAGCTAATGAATATAAGTACTGGTGCTTGGGCACTTGCACTTCACACATTTAAATATTATTATCAATCAATAAAGTTGTGGATTGATTGATTAATTGTTATGTTTCAATAACTTAAAAAAGATAAGGAAGTGAAGCTATTATTGTGGTGGTTTTTGGCATACATTAAATGCTACTTAATTAGCTGAATTAATTTGAAGGAGACAAAAAGAAACGTGTCTGGGTTCCCAACTTGCATTGTCCCTGTTCAATTGTTGCTTTGTGCTCCTACATTCCTGAGTGACCCTTAAGTGTATTGGAGTTAAATGTTTGTTTAAACACAAAATAAACTTATCATAATTCGAAAGGAAAGCTTACCGTTTCCTCTGAAAGCGACAACGTGCCTTTCCAGCCCGAACTCTTTAAGCCACTTTAGCACATACTGTTCTAGAGACTCTTTCACGTTTTTGGACAAAGAAGCTCGAAAACTAAAATAGATTGTGGGGATAAAAATAATAAATGAAATTGCTAACAATTTGACTTTGGCACTGTTCTGCATAATAATAATTACTGTGGTGTTTACATTTTAAAAACGCGAATAATGGGATGATTCTTGTCAGGAAACTTATGTGAAAATAATCAAAGAACAGCTGATTTTGATTGATTAGTGTTTTTGAAAGGAATCAATAATTAATAACTGTCGCGACATCTGTTGATGAAAGTTGATAATATTACAATTTGATTTAAAATGTCTATTGTTCTCCATCTGGTAATGGGAGTTTTTATACAATTTACATTAGAGGGCGCAGAAATACCACTGATTAAAATTGAACGATCTAATGTTTGAGGTTTTGTTATCATTTAAAATATAATTTCTTATTTATGCTTTGTATTTAAAATTGTTAAGTAATTAGAAGATATAATAAAAAAATTCGTCATAAGTTTCAGGTTTTAAATGCCTCAGACAAAGTTCTTTTAACAGTAGCATTTCGGAGTCCAAAATCTAGTAGATAGTCGCTCTATCAAGGGGGCTTTTATTGGCCCCAAATTCAAAATACATTCTAATTCAATTGCATTTGGTAAGTTCTTTAATCAACCTTCCTTATCTACTTTAATGCTGCTTGGGTCAGATCTTAATTCTACAAGATTTCTGTTTTGCCATTAACCATAGCCTTTATGCATGTTATCAAAAATGATTTTCATTAAATCTACATGAATTCTAATGGGTAGCGTGCATACAAAGCTCCAACTGTATATTTTTACCTAAATATATTAACACTTTTCAACTTTTATTTTATCTTAATTTTAATATAAAGTATGATTAAAAGAATTTTCAAGTTGTCTCTCCTCCCTGATCTTCGTCTGCAATAACAGACATTCAAGCACTCCGATTCTAACGTCCATGTCAACAATTTCAGCCTTAACCTTTACTATGGTTTTCTTGATGTTCACTAGAGGAGCTAAACAGAACAAAAACACATAATCACCCTTACTTTTTGTTGTGTAAGAACATACTTCCGTCAGTCATGGAGCTTCCACGTTCTTCCATTTGCTGCTTTATAGATTCCACTTTGTCATTTAGGTTGTTGAGCTCCCGGTTTCTCTCAGCAACCCCTGTGCTAATGCTTCGATATTTCTCTTTGATTTTTGATAATTGATCTTGCAAAGTCCTTATTTTTATATAGAAAAATGTCAATCATACTCGTTTTATTTTAAATATACATTATTTACCTGTAATTGTCTAAAACAGTTTCCAGTTCTCTATTTAAGTACTTCTCTCTGTTCCCAATTTTGTCTAATGTGGAGCTGATTTCTTTATGCAACTTTTCCAGTTGGGTTTTGGTGGGTGTTAAAGTCTCATCTATGCTATTTTTGTAATTTCTCATTTGTTCCAGATGGGACCTAAAACCACATTTTAATTACCAATTTTCTCAATCAATCCAAAAATACTACCTCCAATCCCTGTTTTCATTCTTAATTGTAACTTTCAGTAGAGGGAGAACCTTTTCTACCTCCAATTTCCAACTCTCTTCATCAATGTTACTTTTTAAGTCAATTTGGTGTAATTCACTTTTTCTCTAAATCTCATTTTCATGTACTATTGACTAACAACATGAACACACAAACTTACTGGCTTGATATTATCTAATTGAAATATATTTTCATCATCAGAATCATCAGAATAAGCTGCAATCATCTCTTCCTCAACTCTGTCTAAATTAAGTTCAGATTCATCATCAATAATTTCAGTTTCTTGCTCCTTTTCTTCAGGTGGATTCGGCCTGAATTAACACATATTCTAGTATGAGTGACTTGGAGGAGATTCAAAAGAAACTGGTCAGTTTTTGCGAAATACTACCCCAGCATGTCGAAACATGGAAGGATGCTTTAGCAGCTATGCAAGACCCTTTAAGGGCCTTATGCAACTTTTGCGAACAATTGCGTGCGGTGGAAGAGGCTCATATAATGTATATAGAAAATTTTGAAATCATCCAGAGAGACTTGCAAGTAAAAATATTAGGTGTATATCCACCTCAAGAAGGGAACTAAATAGTTGCTTTACAAGAACAAATTGTAGGTCATATAGAAGAGGAATTAGAGGCTTTAAAACCCTGCTTAGGGAGATTTAATAAATGCAATCACGACTTAAAAAATAAATTGGCAAGCCTGGAAAGGGCCACAATAGATTTAGATTGGGATTTGAAATCTCCACTTTTACAGGGCAGCCCCATCCAGCCACCCCTAGCCAAATTATTGCAAATGGCATATGAGTTTTGGATATTCTTCTCAGAAGCTTCAAAGGATATAAATAATAAGCTGAAAACAATTAATGTTAGGGATGAAAAGTCGATGGATGAGTGCCAAAAGGCCTTAAATGTGAATTTAGTAGATAATAATAAAGTGTATCCTCTTTTGGCAATAACCCAGTATGTAATAAATGAAAAGGCTGTGGTGTGAATCAGATATGTCTTACATTTGAAACTTCAGGTTTTGCTTTGTGATGGCAACATTGGCTAGAAAATCCAGAACCTCAATAACCTGCTCCCCCAATCCTTGTTTCAATTTATTCGCAGAGAAACCTACTTGCATTCCCTTCAAAATTTCCTTTATAAAGTCTGATTTATTTCACTCAAAGATTGCATTACCATTTCCTTTACTGTACTCAAAATGGTATCGATAGTAGTGTTTGGATCATCAAATTCTTGAGGAGTAGAAAATTGTTTACCAGCTTTCCTAATCAGCCACGCCGCTAGTATAGTGAAGAGGTAGAACTGTTCTCCACTGTTTTTTGTTACCACAAAGTAATATCTATTAAACATAAAATGAAAATTATGGAGTGAAAGGATAGATAGGTGAAAAATGTAATATTTCTATTGCATTTTACGTACTTGTGTATGGGTTTGAGTTTTATTTCACTCAAAAAGTCCACTTCGTAGTTGAGTAATTTGAGTTTGTCGAGCAAGTACTCCATTGCTACAAATGCAGTGAAAGTGTTTTCTTGTTCTTTTTCTGAGAATATTTTAGGTCCAATACGAATCATTTTTACAGATTTTTAAGTCGTGAACTTTTTGGATTTTGTAGAATAATTGAAGCTAAAGGTTCGTAGATCAATTGATTAATTTTCATTGTTTGTATCGTAATTTTGAAATTTGGCGGATAAAATCACATGACTGTCACTGACTATTTAATTAGTGTAGAATGAATGTATCCTAGTCATTCTTTATTCGGCGGTGATAGAGAAGGATGAAACCATTCTTGGTTTACGTCAAAAGTGACGGACGTCTAACCTCGAAAATGGATTTTAAACATAACCTCAATCTTTGTTTTGATTTCATTAAATTAAAATATGAAATGTGATTTTCAAAACTGGATCTAAATATAAAAGAACTTCAAAATGAACAACTTTTACGCAATATTGGATTGTGCACCGAATGCAACTGCTGCAGAAATCAAGAGAAACTACCAACGTTTGGTCAAAAAACATCACCCAGATAAAGGAGCACAGACAACTGAGAGATTTCAGCTCATAGACAAGGCCTACAAAACTTTGAAAGACGAAAAGTCTAGAAAAGATTATGATGCTTCTCTACTTGCCGATAACTGCAGGCAAGAGTCCCTTATTTATGCAGAACTATCCAAAGAGAAATTAGTTTTAAACAATGAAGGTATTGCTTTATATCCTTGTCGATGTGGTGAACAATTCATAATAGAGCAGGAATATCTTAACGAACCTGAATGTATTATTGAATGCAGTGAATGTTCAAATTGTGTCTCAATTAGATAACACTATAGACTGGGAAAATATCCTTTTAACAATACATTAAAACACATTTTTATTATATTAGTAGTAAATAAGTGTATTTGACAATAAAACTATCTTTTATTATTTCACTTCCCAAAACAGTTGTTTCACAGGTCGTGTGAAACTTAATGTGTCAGTGAAGGCAGATCCTAAAAATAATTGTTGTAATTTTATTATGTATCTAATATGCAGTATGATCTACCTGCTCCACAGCTAATAAAACTTATCACTCTTAAATTAGGGCAACATTCTGTGAGCTTCCTTAGCCCAATATCTGTAATTTTGTGGCAATTGTCAATGCTTAGTTCATTGAGCGTTTGGCCACATTTCCCCTCTACAAGTGCAGCAATGCCTTCGTCAGTGACCTAGTAATATTTCATGCAAATGGAAAGGTTTAACAGACAAATATGTGTTTACATACCTGTGTTTCAGATATTTTTAACCATTTCAATTCCATATTTCTTAAAAATGCCAAACCCTTATCGGAGATGTTCTGACATCCTCCTACATTTATTCCATGAATTTGTTTGCAATATGTTGAAAGAATTTTTAAAACATCGTCAGTAACAGCATCGCTCTTCATGGCAATGAAAATGTTTAGGTTTGTAATTTGCATTAGTAACTTTGAAAGGCCTTAAATATGAACAATTTTTATCAAAATTTCATTGAAAGTCTATTAATTAGTACCCTCATTGGTGAACTGGCAAATACTGCCATCTTCTGTAAGGTCCAACCTTTTCAAATTTGGACATGAACTCAATGTGTTGAGAATTTCATCATTGACTAATATGCAACTTAGGTTCACTTGACTAGTCCTATCATTGACAAAGGCTTTAAGGTAATCATTGAAAAGTGGGTTTCCAAGTAATTGTTTGGTGAACTGTAATCTCTTTAGCAGGAGATTTTTAATTGTTGAGGGTAAGATTGTAAGTTCTTCCAATTGGAAATTGGTTAAGTGGATTAATATGTAGTCAAGTGTACTGGAAAGGATTTCTTTTAATTCAGGTTTTTGTAAAGGTTTTGATCGAGCTTACATTGAAAACAAAGAATTGACTGAGGACAAATAGTACCTAGTTGACATTGTCGGCGCTATAGTCGAATGGTCTTTACATTTTATTCCTGTAGCCTCGCAGCCTCATGGTCTTTCGATGATCAAACGTGTTATTTCACTTAAAACTCATAGCGGGTCGATGCCAAGTAGATCTGAATAATGTAATTAAAAATTGCTTTTTTATTTCTATGACGTTTAAGAGATCGTGCATTGTTTTGATTTTGCTTGGTTCGCACTGCGCAGGTTTGTTTTTCTGTCTTACTCACCCACTTGTCAGCAATTTACAGAAAATTTAAGATATTACAATAATTCTTGCATCTATTTCAAATTTTCGTCAATATGTTTTTCAAGAATTATTTAACAAAAAAGTTATCCAGCATTTCTGTAGCCGTGAATAATGTATTTGAGTAAATCCCCATTGAGGAGACGGCTGAACAATGGACGGATTTTTGCAAGTGTCTTTGTTCGTAATGACAGCTCGCAATGTGCGGAACGAAGATGGATATTATAGTGCACCATTTTGTGCTCTTCCTTTCAATACTACGCGGGACATTCAAAAATGCTTTACCAATAATTTGGGTTTCTTTTTCCGGAGATTTTCAGATTCTTGATTTCCATGAGGATAACTAACTGAAGAACCGGAACGTAGAAGTACATTCCTCCTTCAAGGTTTATAAGTCAACGTCTCGACACGTGCACTCTCACATTAAACTGCGATTTAATGAAGGAAGTGCGATAGGATGCAAAGACTAGGACCTTCAAGGACTAGGGCCATCAAGGCCCGGAACTGGTTTTCACAGAAGAGAGCCCCCGATGGATGATTTATTCAGGAAGGCGTCGAGGAACTGCTGCTCGAAGGTACAAATGTAATAATTTTGATTGCTTTTTTTCCATTTGTTGATGAGTTTTACCGTATTACTGAATACGAGTAGTAAATCCCCTCTATCTTTGCCACCCTGTAGGTGTACACGTAAATAAATAATTCATGAAATCAAAAACGGAAACGAGGCCTTAAATAAATAAGAACAAAGACTGCCGGAGCTGAACAAAGAGTTACTTTTAATTCCGCAAGAATTTCGTCCCCGGAATTATCTTAGAGTTTTCCACTTTGTCACAGTCCCGCCTCGTTCGGAAAACTAGTTTTGGTTTAATTAACTGGTCAAATCTTCTACTTTTTTCTCATTACTATACCTTCCCTTTAATAGAAGTTGAAAATTAGTTCGCTTCTATATAAACTTTCCACTGGGAAACAGCTCTCGTGGTGACAGATTGCGGGAAAGGGGGGCACGAAGAGCCCCCCGGAGGGAAATACTTCGATTGTAACCCACGCACAATATTAGAAACTTGATTTGGCTAGAGTGCGTGAACCGATTTATACGGGATGAACACTCTGTATATATCCCCCCAGAAATAGGGCGATTCAACTAAGCTTGCCTTAGGCAGAAATCTTTGATCTTCCATTATTCGATTTTTAATTAAGTTAAGCGGTCAATTCTAAATTTGCGGAATTTCTAAATTTGCGGAGGATAGGTATTTCAACGCAACCCTTACAAAATTTGGAAAAAATTAGTTCAAGGTAGTTTGAGTAATTTATATATATCGTTATTTTTTTATTTTTTAAAACCTTTAAATTTTACATTTTCGTATTTAATTTTACCTTTTCTCCGCTTTTTGTGCGCTCCGGAGGAATCCCTAAAAATCCCTTCATCCAGACGAATGGCCCATTAACCTTGCCACACATGAATCTATTCGTAACACATTTCTTAGTTTGGTGACTAGATGTACCTCAAAACAGCCCCTGGGAAATTTCAAAATTTAGTTTTCTCTTTCTTTTTTAGATTAGTTCTTCAAGTAAGCAATTTCGAAGATTTACGGTCCAATGAGATGGTCGTTGGTTTATTACAGAGAGTTTTTGATCTCGAAAAGCGTAAAGCATAGTTCATCTTTTAAAGATAAGTCACGTGTTGGTTACAGCTGGCAATATAAAACATTCCTTTAGTGGCAAATGTTAATTCCTGGCAGCCATTCCAAAGGGATTAATTCAGCAGGAACAGATTACTCGCTAAGCTTAAGCGGATTTCGATGGTTATTTGAAGCTTTCGGGGGCGAATTTTGACAAAGATTCTATGAATTTTATGTATGAAGTCTTATTATATTTTCCTCAAGTGGGATTAAAAGAAAATTCCTCGCATCTGCAAGCGGAAAGTACACGAGTGATCCGTGAAGTGGGGATCAGCTATTCTTAAGAAGTTCCCAGTTCGAACAAGGCAATAAACCAGAATGTCGCTGAAGTGTAAAACCTCAGAGACGTGCAATTACTCCTCAAGTGGGAAAGAGAGTTAAACATCGATGAGGCAAGGAATATAAAGCCATGATATATCCCCCCCTTAATTCCTATATAGGCTTTATTATTTGCCAAGTTTTCTAAGGAATCGTGTCAGAATTCGCCGGGGAGCAAACTTTATTTTTGTCCAGTTTCCTTTGAGCTGAAAGGGTTGATTTATTGAAAGTTCTCCCATTAGCAAATATTTTGAAAACAATAATTTCGTATTGTGTTTCATAATGCATTTCCATTCATTTCACCCTTCTTGTATTGCAAACTGCTAATAAATTCATTAGGGAGAGCAGTTCATTTTTGAAGTTACGAGGTCAACTTTAGGAGTTTTCGCATGAGCAATGGCTTTGCCCTTAATAATCTAATTTTCTGTAACTTCATGCATATTCATTCGTTCTATTTTTTTATATCAAAAACTGGTAATATATTCACTAGGGAGTGATGTATGTTTTTACCTAATCTTCTTTGAATCTAAGGGCTTGATTTGTGAAGTTTTCGCGTGGGGCTCAAATTTTGACGACAGTAGTCCGTTGATATGTAATTCAATGCATTTTCACTTATCGTCCTCTTCTTATACAAAACACTACCAACAAATAAAACGTCTGCATATTTTTTAAATAATTATATATTACATTTTTGGCAATTTACATATTTCCTATAAAGCTTACAATTGACGGCTAAAGACATCCGCTTTACGTTTAAATATGGTTTTCAACACAACTAATAAATCGTTAATTTTGTTAATTCGAAATGTTAATTATATAGGGTGTCCTGGTTCAATACAAACCTTTTTTCCAAAGAGACAAAACAAATTATCCACAAACAAGTCCGTATCCCTGCGAAAAGTAGCAACAATAACATTTTAGCTGAAATTATTACCGATAAATAATCAATGGAGTGACATTTAATAGCTTCCATGAATATGGAATATCCCGGTTATTGGTGATTAAATTTAGTATTTCAGTTCCATTTTAATTTAAAATAAATAATACAGCTAATGGTCTTCTGTACACCATTAGCGCAACCGTGTAATAGCTCTTTAACTATTATTAAAAACCGCTGAATATTATTGAGATTTAGCTCTCGGGCTAATTTTAGCCTTTAACTTCATCCTACAACTCAGTCATACTCGACAATAAAAACCTTTAATGGAGAAAGTATTTACATTATTTATAAAACAGCTCTAAGTCTCCTAGTTTATTGCTGGAATCTTATGTACAGTGACCTTATGTAGTTACTTTATATATTTACATGGCAAAGGTTATGTATACGGCTGTTAACGACCTATCGTTAACACTCTGGAGTAACACTTGCTTAGGTTCCCTAAACTCAAAGATCTGGGAATAGACTTCGCGACTAACATTAACTTTTATCTACAAGAACTATATGTTAAGCTTTTTAGTCGTAGTTTCTGTACATAAAGCACATAAATGTTATTGTAAGCAATGGAGTAGCAATACGATGTACCGTAAAGTTTTAGGGGGACCTCGAGGGCGAACAATCCTTCTTGAAAAGGCTAAAACTAAGTCATCTCTCCCCGTATAGAAAAATAATGGTTTGGAAGGCTTTGGCTTATTTCTATTTAAAACGAAAGTGTCATATTTGGGATAGTGGGTAAAATTTCTTGTGAAGTCACATCGGCGGGAAAATCGTCCGGAAAATGCGAATCTGCTCCAATAAAATGGAGAGATGAATTTTAACTTGGAGTGAACGAACTGTAAAGATAGGAAAGAAGCAGCATGGAAAATTTGTATTTTATATTAAAACGAAAACGACTGCTGGCAAGGAGGCCGAATTTTCATCGTTCCATACCTTTTTCCGGACATAATATTTTAATATTAGCTCTGCCATGTTCCGGGTCTCAATTTTTTCTTTGCTATATCTCGCTCGACAGGAATCGAAATTAAATATGCGACGAAAAAGGGGCGAAAGCCTTCCAAGAAGTATCAATGTATCGTTAAAATCCTAATTGTCATCCCTAATGTAATGAGTGCATGCTCTGGAACGGATAGTCCTTCACACTCTGCGACCATTTGTTGGCTGAAACAAGAAAAGTTCGTTTACCACTTTCGTTTTGGTATGTTTGCGATTTTTCCAACTTTTTTCATTTTGTCGGACTTCATTAATGTTATCCTAGCCGTAACAGATTATGCGAAAAAGTTGGCCAATTAATTGTGGGCTCGGGAAACCATTAAACGGTTCGTGTTTGGTGTTCGTGTGTGATTTTCACTTTAGGCCATCTTGGCCTTAAATAATGCCAAATGGAAGACTTTTAATAGGGAAAAATCTCAAAAAGTGCTAGAGCATTTCTTAAAATGGTTTATTTTTCGGGTCCCATACCACTGTATGGGGAATATGTACTATTGTTTCTGCTACGCTGTGTATATTAATTCATTCGTTCTGATGGAAACCGACAGATTTGAAAAATGTTTGCAGAGTCTTACCTTTATAATACATTTCCCTGTGCATTGATGGACAGTTGTTGATCTGAAAAAAAATTGATATGAATAAATTAATATAAAGCTTTTGATGTTTAAAAGTAACAGTTAATAGAGTTCCAGCTCAAAAAACGTTTCTTGTGTTGGCAAGTAAGGACAACTCATCTTTGGAGTGTGCATTTTGAGCGGACAAGTGAGGGCGCCAAGCTTTGGAACGCGCAGTTTGAGAAGGTTAGTGAGGAGATATGCAGAATGTCAGGGACATAACTTTCGTAAATTTAACCAATGATTAAGAACTGAACAAAAAAAATCCTTACAACAAGGGTCGAAAACCTAATAGTAAAAAAAAGTTAAAATTGATAACCGAAAAGCTATAAGCTTTAATAATAATAAATTTAATTTTTATGAAATAATGAAAAATATGCTCGACATATGTTGATTATTTAAAGTATAACAACAAAATAAAATTATTCAGAAATCACATTGCTGAAAGCAATTCGACACCGAATAACTAATAAAACAACTTAAGCGGGAAAAATTAATTTAAGCGGCAACGCTGCACTTAGAGTGACCAAGGAAACGGAGTTGACTTTTGTTATGATTATTTGTTGCAATTCCTCAATAACCGATAGCTGATAAGACTTAACCTTCTGATTAGTACGTGAATTTATTCGGACATACTAACAGTACCTACGTGAAAATGTGTCCTCTACGGGAACGTTATGATAAGCTTTTCATTTCTGGAGAGGCGTTACAAAATGCCGAAAAAGCTAGGCGCGTTTATGCTAATCGTTATCCAGAAAGAAAACTTCCAGCTCAACAAACTGGATTTTTCATCGTGTACAGGAAAATTGGCTAAAACGCTGTCGTGCATGAATAGACTCAAATGGCGGACATTTCGGACATTTAATATAGTAAAAACAATAACAAATTTGTGTTTTTGATTGTGATTTGGATGGTATAAAATACGTAACGTGTTATGCTAATCGGAGATGACAACGATAATTTAAAGGTAAATGGGTTTTTAAAATGATGATATAAGTACCATCCAATGTTTAAATTGTAATTGTAAAATCTATCGGAGCCAAAAAATCGTGTAAAAATGCGTACCTGATTAATGCGGCTATTTAGAGAGGAATCAAAATGAAATAAACATGACGCGACGTTGCTAATTCTCAAAATATGTTTTATTTTCGGGGAAATGGTTGTGTTTATAACTCCCATTTTAAGGAACTTTTTTGTGCAAAATGATGTTCTTAATCACTGATTAAATTTAGGAAAGTTATTTTCCCAACATCTTGTGCCGCCTGTATCTTTTTTGCTGCTATGCAAATGACGTTTTAGGGAGGGCAAGCGAAATGCCATTAGGTGATTGATAAGTGTGAGGGAGACGGACTACTTTTTCCCCTTCCATCGTCGCCGTTCGGCTAGCGTCGTTGACTCGCAAGCAGTACGCCTTGATCCGAGGAGAGATGCAGTTCTATGTTACTGTGGAGGACGCAAATTGCGCACATCCATGCAAATTTGAATGCGTTCTTCGAGAACAAACTCCATAATAAATTTCAATGTCGGCTTATCTCTACAAACGCCACGGTCGAAATAGTATTTTTAGCACGCATGAATTGAAAAACAAGCCCTTTTTGTTCCTGTCTCCCTCCCACTTAGAAATTGCCTAATTGTCTTTTGCTCGCGCTCGGTAAAACCCCATGTGCACAGTAGCGAAAAGGTACTATACAGGGTGTTCGATTTATCATGCACATGCGATTTTCTCGAAAACTAAGAATTTAATAAAAAAATGTGTTCATGAATCGTTTAAAAAACGTATTGTAAAGTGTATTGAAGTTGGTGAAAGAAATTTTTACTGGAATAGAAAACTTTTATGTTGTTGTTCCATGCTTCACTTAATTTTCGATTATTTCTTTGAATAAACTATCTAAAAAAGCCTTGAATTGAAAACTTTTTCAAACGAACGTTTTTCAGTTCTTAGTGATGTATCCATTTTTGTCAAAAAAATCTAGGGTTTCCATTAGAAAAAATACGAATGACCTTGAAAAGGCCCTCTAAATGACAGTTTTTTTGGGGAAAAAAAATCAAAAGAAGCGCTCCTTTATCCCAAACAAACTTTATTTGAAACATTTTTTTATTAAATTCTTAGTTTTCGAGAAAATCGCATGTGCATGATAAATCGAACCCCTGTATATCTAGCGCCGACAAGTGAGGGCAGCTCAGTTTCGATTTCATAAATTCGTGGTTTTTTTACAAGATTTCGTTTCAATTAGCAGCGAACTACTTAACTGAAGCATTGAATAAGAGCGGCGCAAGAAAAAGATGAGGAGGTAAGCTTCGCCAATCTACTCCTAAACTTCCGGAAATAAATATTCAAACTCAGCGACAGCTATAATCCAGAGGTGGATTATTCCAAATCGGACCGTCTCTAATTCACCTGATAAATCAGCCACTCACCGTTTCTTATAACTAACCACATTTTCTCTCGAATTTAGCCATAAACGAAGCTAATACTTGCCATATCCAACCGGAATTAGGGAAAATAAAGGTATATTAGCCAGCTCACCTAGGAGGGCGTGAGAATCTTAATTAAGGGTTCTGGATTTAGGGGTAAATTCCCACGAAAATTACCAGGCAGCGGTGGATGATAATGTTTTAACTTAGCTCGCTAAATATTTCAAGAGGGTCATTTAATATTGCGCTTGTGGCAAAAACACGAGGATTACTCTCTGCTTAAGTTCCAGTTTATCTCTCGGCATAATTAAAACAGTTTTGTAGTGCTAATTTGGCCTTAAAGGATAGAATTAGGTTCCACGTACCTATTCGGTAACAATTGAATCCTCGCATTCCATTAGGGCCAAACATATTTTATTAAGCCCCCAAGTTGCGGTAATGTGGTATAATTAGGCGAGAATGGCCACATTATGCGCAAATTTGCAAAAGTTGGGCCTCGCGATTTTACGTGGTCGTTAGCTTCGGTTCGCCTCACATTTAATCCGAGATTTTACGCGGAAATATCTTCCGAAATGAACTTTGAAAATTTCAATCAGGGCCCCGGGTAAGGAGGACTTAATTTGCTTTGATGAGCTTTTGAGGTAGCTTTTTACCTGGTTCGGGTTTTATTAAAGGAACGAAAATCTTATTGGATTTCCAGCCCTGGTCTAGCAAGTTGATCGAGCCCTGTAAGTTTGGAAAAGCGAAGGAGGAAGTAATATTTTATAAGAAAGGCCAGCTGATTTATCAGCTAAATTAGAAAAGACGCGCGGCAAGTGCTTTCTAAAATAAGCCAGACTGGATTATGTTGCGCCGACATCCTTTAAGATTCTCCTCCCTGACTTTTTCGGTGATAAATTGCTAATCTAATATGCCCTTTTTCACGACGTTATGAACTAAATTTTCTTTCTTCCGTAAATTCTCGTTTACCAGGTCTTTGAAGTCTCATCCTCACTTTGCGACCTTCGCCCGTTTAAGTGGAAAATTCGGCAAAATTACATTTTGGATACAAGGTAATGGTATGTATTTTGCGATCAGAAAAATGGCCTTCGAGGGCTGAAATACCAGTCGAACATTTTTTTCAACGCGTGAAATCCTCCGAAGTCGGCCCTGTTCGAGGAGACACACTCAAACATACACTGCGTGTCACAGGCAAGAAACCACTCCGCGAAAATGGTTTCGATTTAAATAATTTTCAGCGCACGTTTTTCTCGTAACGACGTAAGTACATCGTTAAAAAATTAAACAAATCCGATGGTTAAAACCGGAAAGAAACTTCATATTACGTCGGCCATCCGCGTCATCTTAGGCATTCCTGGACACACCGATTCGATAAGATTATCGATATCGTCTTGGGGGATCTCATTCCAGGCCATGTCTACGCCACGACGGAATGCTACCAAAGTTTGTGGGAGATGGGGTAAATTTCGTAACTTGCTACCAACAATATCCCAGACATGGTCGATTGGTGATCGGTTTGGAGATCGGCATGGACAAAGAAACAAATTGATTTCATCATTTTGGAAGAAATCTATAGTAACCCTAGCCACATGTGATCGTGAATTAAGAGCTCACACCATTATGTCTGTAGTAGAGTGCAGCTCGTCACCTTCTCACTCTTCACTGACTATTACGCATATCAGAATAAAATTTTGATTAGTCGCTGAAGATCACAGTGTTCCATTGCAGATTCCGTTGCACTCGCCCTCTGTACCGTTGCAATCTATTTCGTCGATGAAGAACGGTGAGAGGTGGCACAAGATGGGATCAATAAGAGGTCAAGCCAAAAGTCCTTATTCGGCTGTAAATGGTTGGCATCCCAGTAGACCAAACAGAAATCGTTTGTAACACTGCCTGTAAAGTTTGTCATCGAAATATTCGCCTTTCCCCGAGCGACTTTACATAAGTTCTAGAACCCACTCGAAGTTCGTGCTTGACTTCTGCAACTTGCACTGTTTTAATTCGTCTTTAACGAAAAGTATGGAAAAGATAATAAAAATAACATAATAATGGAATGAAAAAATAATCGAAAGGTAAAATATTCGGAAGACCCTCAAAAGAAAGTAGCCGACATTAAGAACTGTGAAGGTGTGAGATATATCTTAGTGAGTCAACTGTGATACCGGAACCTCCGTCTCTGAAGCCGAAATTATCGTCCAAATTTCCCGCTCTGTCTGCAATAAAATAAGCATTTATAAAATTGATGCAAAATTAGAATATACCACAAATTTCCACAGGCAGCAGAGAGATTACCAGGGAAACGAGGTTTATTTAGGGATTATCCTGGGATATAATTGCAGCCATTTGAATAAACAAAATATGTGTTAATGGGGATCGTGACCTGAATTACCTACCCATCGAAGGAGGGAAGGAGCAATTTAAAACCAATTTAGTAACCCAGGATTTTGGTCGTAGGTACCAAGATGGTCTAGATTACGCTTTGGATGCATAGGGATCGATAAGCAACCGATTAGCGAAAGGTCTGTTTCGTTTTTATGTAAAGCGATCCGGAAAATAAAATTTCCCCAACAGGTACACAACTTAAGGAAACTTCGTTAAACGTAAAACTTATTAATTTCGGGAGCTCCTCTCATTCAAAGCTGTTTTGAATTTCCAGCGAGAATTTAGATTGGAAGCAGAAGAATTATGAATTTTGAATAAAACTTCTGAAAGACAATGGCGTTTTAAATTATTTCTGAAGAGGAGTTTGTCTTGGAAATCCTCGTGAGATCGGAGTGCCGGAGAGTGCGCTTTATTTTTAGAGATTATTTTCACCGATTTTAACAAAAATACGGCACTCCTTTGTTGCGTTACCAAACAAACAAAAATTAAGCCAAATCGAAATTTAATTAAAAAGATACAAATCTCCGAAAACGGAATTAATTCGGGTTTTACGGCCACGAATGAATGTAAAATTTGCATTGTCTGGTTTTCAATTTCCTGGATGGAAACGAGCGGACAGGTTTTGTGACATGTTTGTCCTGCATCGCTGCTGGAAACGTACATACGTAGTCTCCATTTCCGGCTCCACTGCCCGAATCCAACTTATTACGTTATATTGGCATTTCAGACATGCCTGCCTAAACGGATGATGCATTAAAATGAAAGAGAACCCTTTTAAATATTTGTGGGTGTCATTCACAGCATCCACTTACCCAGTGGACATCACGCGATGTTCACGCGATGACCTTCACAGGTTAACGCAGGAACTTTCAGCAAAATTAAAAAATATGCATTCGGCATAATCGATGGAAAAATTCCCGGCAACAAAGGGAGAAGTTCTATTTCCGATCATTTTTTAAAGAACAGTGAATGTATTAAAAGTTCGAATGAATAAGTCGTCGCATTGGAAACTTTTTCAATTAATAACAGTTTCCCCGAAGTTACGCGACAACTTAAATGGATGCGAATTGATTGATATTATTTCTCGGAAAAATAATGTATCCAATTTTTATTTTTCTTCATTTATTTTTTGTCGGCAAAGTTCATGATTAGCTTACGAACGACAGTTAATTTGTTACAACATCTTGGTAATTTCCAGAGGTTCGCTTCTCCACAGAACTTGGAGCGCTGAGGCGGATCAGAATTGCGGTCCAAATCACGTAGCTTTTTATTCGCGTCACAAAGTGTAACGATTGAGACTCTCCTTATGTAAAACGACAAGTCGTATAAATTGAATATGCTAAAAAAGGATAAAGATATGTTTGAATGTCTAAACATAACCCTATTTTTTGCTACACATAACCCTATTTTTTGCGCGGTTGCCGCTTAATTTGTTGACCTTTTTGGCTCCAATTTTGGCGGTAAAAATGTGTTCTTTTGAGAACTAAAGTAGTGCTTCTGGTTATTTATCATTCGTGTTGCGATTATTGTTGTTAACATGCAGCCCAAGTTCTACACAATTCGACACATTTCGACGTAGTTCGTCATAGTTGAATCTGCGCATTAACACAAATTCAGCTGCCATGGATGGTATACAGGGTGAGTCGGGAGGATCGTGCCAAGCTTCAGGAGCGTGTTGTACATGAAAAATAAATGTAAAAAAACTCAAATGTTGTTATACGTTTTTGGTTTGTTTACAAGTTATAGCGCAAATAAAATTAAAACATAAAATTTTACAAATTTATAAATTTCATAAGAAATTCCATAAATTAACGTTTGGATATCATAGTAAATGTTCAAAAATATTGCCATTAACTTCTAAACATTTTCGGCTTCGTCTATGAAGAGCATTCGTTGTGCTCCTGATTGTTTCATGTCTTTCTTTAATAGCAGCTGCAGCATTTCTAATGCGTTGAATTAGTGCATCTTGAGTGTCCACTTTTACTCTGTGCACTTCAGTTTTAAACCAACCCCACAAACAATAGTCTAGTGGTGTTAGGTCTGGAGACCTTGGAGGCCAACTAATAGGGCCACCACGACCAATCCACCGTCCAGGAAAGGTACGTTTATGGTAAATAGAATCCTAGTTAAAAAAATTTATTTACGCTATAACTTGTAAACAAACGAAAATCGGATAACAACATTTGAGTTTTTTTACATTTATTTTTCATGTACAACACGCTCCTGAAGTTTGGCACGATCCTCCCGACTCACCCTGTATACTAGGCGCGCAACTAAGTTTCCGGATTTTTTTGATCAATGAAGAATGGAAAATTTTAAGGGAAACACAAAAAATGCTTTATTCAAAGTATCGTCCCTCTCTGTCTGCACATTTTTGCCACATCTCTGGCAATACATAAATACCTCGACGATAAAATGACGCGTCTTTGGACCGAAACCGTTCGTCCAACCAATTTTGCACTTCCTCGAAATTGCCCAAATGTAGCCCCCCTGCCAAGCCACGGGCCATCGATGGGAACAAGTGAAAATCGAAGGGTGACAAGGTCTGGTCAATATGGCGGGTGCGGCAGCGGATTCCATTTCAGCGTTTTGGTGGCGTCCTGGACGATGGAAATGCAACGGCTTGGAGCGTTGTCGTGCGGCAATATCACTCGTTCGTGCCTCGTGTTCCATTCTGGCCGTTTTCCGAGCAATGTACGAATCAGATTGATTAGTTGCTGTCGGTAGCGATGCCCATTGACAGTTTCTCCCGGTTTTAGTAGCTCATGGTACACGATTCCTTTTTGGTCCCAGCAAACGCAGAGCATTGTCTTCTTTCCTAAACGATTTGGTCGATGTCCATGTTCCGCCAGGTGAAGGCCATGATTTTTTGCGTTTTGGGTTCTCAAAGTATATCCATTTTTCCCCTTCAGTAACAACCCGGTGTAGGGAGCTCCTTCTTTTATGCCGTGAAAGCAAAATTTCGGAAGTGGTTCTCCGATTTTCAGTCTGTCTCTCAGTCAACTCATGCAGCATCCATTTTCCCTCTTTTTGAATTTTTCCCATGGCATGCGAACGTTTGGATACACCTTGGCGAATCATGTTTAATGCTTCAGCAAGTTGGTCTTGTGTTTGTGTATCGTCTTCATCCAACAACGCTTGCAGATCGGCGTCTTCAATTGATTTTGGTCTTCAGGAGCGTTTCTTGTCCTCGATGGCGAAATCGCCACTTTTGAAGCGCTTAAACCAATCTTCACAAGTAGTTTTCGATGGTGCATGTTGGCCGTAGGCCTCCTCAAGCAAATGACGTGCTTCAGCTGCATTTCTTCTCAAATTAAAGCAGAAAAGCAAAGTCTCCCGCAAATGTTGTTTATTTATCACGAAATTCGACATTTTCGGTCTTAGAAAAAATGACTTTGCGTTAAATGTTGATATTTCAACTGGTTATTGATAACAACTCTCTAAGCCATTAACAAAACACAGTTTCCGCCATTATGTCGATTACACGTGTCGTTAGCGCCATCCATGTGTGAAACCCGGAAACTTAGTTGCGCACCTAGTAAGTATGCTTTCTCCTGCCTCCACTTTCACTTCCCACCACCCTCGCAACTCGGTTCTACCGAGGGGGATTTTTGAAGAGTGGCATTGCCGCATGGACTTTGGGTACCACCCCTAATTCGTTTTTTCGATCTCGTAACAGTAAACTCAGGAACAACTTAGTAAGCAATTCATTTTATTGTTAAATAAAGCACCTCAGTCAATTTTACAAAAACGAAAAAATCGTTTCGAGGTATTAAAATCCAGCCACGCCAGGTATATTACCAAAAAATAGTGATGTACAAAGGCGAAACACAAGAATACCTTACAAATGGAATCACGTGATATTTCGAAAATACCACAAAATGTTAGGTCCGTGTTTAAGAAAATTGAAATTACGTCTAGTATCCCAAAAACAACCCTAAAACCCCACAAGAAAGTTTGTTAACCTCGGTGTGTAGGCCCAAAAGACGAGATAAAATTATGTATTTAAGTTTTTTTTGAGATTTTGTCGATTCCTCTGTATTTCGTTGCCAAAATTGCGAGCAATTTTCAATTCTATGTTCCATGAAATTCGGCGACTTTTAGTCGATCTTGCAACTCTGCGTTGACGGGACAGCAATTATACACCATGGCAGTTGGCCCACCCTATATCAACCTGGCTGCGTGGAACACCCTGTACACATTTCCACCCTAAACACCCGTTATTACCACGAAGTGCAATTTTCACCACACAGCTTTGTACAGGAAAATTTAATAAGCTCAAACCAACGAAATATTTTATGATGTTTTGTCAAGTAAGGGTCAAGGGTTATTGTTTCAGGAAATGCCTTATGGGGCTCATAGGTTGGGAAACAATTATTTGTCGCTTAATACGAAACATCGATATATCAAATGGATAAAGAAAAATTACATAATCTCGTAAACTATGACTCACCTCTGCGTTTTTGAAATTTATATTCGTTCTTATGGTCCTCTGATGTAAGGGTTGAATAGGACGTGCGTTATTCCCCAGAGGCGCCTTTGGGGCTTCTTCCGAACCCTGCATTAGCTTACGCAATTGATAGAGCTGCAAAATACAAAAAGGTCATAGAGCTATAAAATACGTAAAAATTCAATAGAGCTGTAAAATACGTTAAAGTTGATACAAGTTCCTCAATATTTTCGCGCTTGTGAGTAAATCTGAATTAGGGAAAATTTATGGACCTAAATACACCCATATTGGGTCTTATTATTTGCAGCTAAATCTTATCCTGAGGCGGAAGCAAAAGGACCGGCTTTTTAGCTAATTGCCACCATAGATTACAGACATAGCTGACTCGTACCTCGTTCTTGGTAATATAAATGGGCTTATTAAGGATGATCCACACCGTGGTCTCCCAGCAACCCGGATGCGTCGTCGATCCCTCGTATGTCATGAAGAGTTCTGTATTAGGCAGGAGGGCCCGCAACGAAATGTGCCTAACTGGGGTGGAGGCGCCTGAAAGTCGAAGAAAGATATTAGTCTAGACCTCATAAAAATCGTCGACTAATTATCGCGGAGACAAATAAGAGATTTTTATTAAAGAAGGACCAGAATTAGTCTCCAGAAAACGTTAAAAAGTCACGAAGAATCGAGAGCAAATTTAATAAAATCTCTCTAAAAGCCCTCATTTGCATAATGTTTGTGCTTTGATACTGCGCGGAGTTTACACGGAATGTTTTTCCTCGAAACTTTTTTAATCTCAGTTTTTCCAACTATAGTTTCCTTTAAGCTCTTTTAACCTCGTAAGTTTTGATCAATCCCAAAAGCTCATCTAAATGGTGTTCGCACGCACGTCTTAATGGTCACCGCCGTTTTGGAAACGTAACGGAAAAAATATTTATACATTATGAATAAATTTCGCAGTGAATAAGTTGCATTAAGAACGGTATAGGACGTTATCTCGGATCGTACTCCGCAGGCAAATGAAAAGTTGGCATAACAAAATGGCCTATTTATATGCTAAACGTTTGTTAGACTGAGCTATTAGGGGAAGAATTGTCAAGCCAATTTTCTGTTATGTTCCTTTGTTTGACTAATGGTTACAAGGGAGTGTTTCTGGAATTCTGTACACCATGCTTTAATAAACATTTTTTTAGTTCCGGAAAGAGAAACCATTAAATTTCCTAGTCCAGGATTCCAGGACGAAGAATCTGGATTCCATTAGGCGAATACATACAATAGTAACTGCATTTCCAACTAGCGAAGGCAACATCTTCGAGAAATGTCTCCGGCATCGTGATAGACGCCAAATAGCGGATATGATAAATGAACCGGGGATCACCCCTCGAGCCGCGTTAATTGTTTCTGGATGTCGCTTGTTGTGATATCGCACGTAACTAATGGGCTCCTAATATGAAGCCCTTCAGCACTTTATATTGAGCCCTGGAAGGTCATTTTTTCCACAAGCGAACGCAAGCGCAAATCGGCAAGTATAATGTAACCTGCAAAAAAATATTCAATCAGCGCCACCTGTCGTGCACAAAGCCGACTTGAACGGCTGCGGCGAAACATCGAGTCGTACCTCGTAGTATTAGCGCCCATCGCGAATATCAAAACTACTTTTCGTATAATAATTTCAATTGAAATCGCATGATTTAATATTTAAATTGTTGCATGCGATAATTTACTGTCAGCATCAATACATTGTTTCCCGATTAGTTCATAATTAAAAGCGATATTAGTAGGACAAAATATACATAAATATAATTTCATTATTGTCCGGGGTATAAATCAACATAGATACGGACCACATTTCTGTATAGGACGTGTCTGCGCAGGGGAGAAATGGCATTTAAACCGATGTGGCCGAGAAAATATAGTATTTCTGTTACTCCAGTTAATTACCACGGATTATTTCCTTTTATTCTCTCTTAAACTCAGAATTTCAGGAATTGATCACGATCTATTATTATTATATAAACACGAAATATAACATATTTATACATTCCGCGGTCTTCACGATCGCACGATCTGACACCTCTTGATTTTCGTCCACCGGGACTTACGAAAAACACGATACAGACCAAGAAAGGGCATCGCCAGCTTAATTTTCAAGATATCGACATTGGTACTTTTAAAAACCCCATCCTGTATAAAGGCTTGATTGATATATAATTGGTCCACATTTCCCCCCAAGGTAAAACAGCGCCATTCTCAGAACCCTACTAATTTCTAAGCCTGGAAGTAATTTTTGGGCGGTGAAATTGAGGTATCTCCGAGCTTTATGTGGCGATTCGTTCGTCTACAACATTTAGCTTCCATTCCTCCCTTTCCAAGTGGAGGCAGAAGTAAATATACGAGCATTTCTATGCATAATACCGTTCGTGCGACATAATAACCGAAGCAGGCTAATAATGTACGTGCAAGTATCATTCCGTTTCAAAAGGCAACGTGCGTGATTCCCCGGCATCAAGGCCTCCATCTTGCGATGGAATGGTGTCGTTGTTTTTCATTACATTGTCGCCCGTTCTACATTTTAATGGTTATTTTTGTTGTTTTATTGATCGGCTTTCAGTAGGGAGATTCTCATTTATGCCTCTCGACTTTCCACTCTTTCATGGAAAAAACCGTTGTGTAAAATAAACACCACTAACGTTTGCGTTATCGTTAACTGGGTCCATCCAAAAAGGCACTCGTGCGAATGATGAAAAACAGCATCCGGCGAGTTGGAGTCATCGTGTTGTTTATTTGGGGCCTAAGAGCGTCGCTATCTGCGCTGCGATGTTGTGATTTACTGCCAGATAGAGACGTGGCGTCGGCGGCGTCGGATAACGGCAGCAGCCTCGATTTATGGACTCGCGACGCTTAAATATGAACCGCGTTTTAATTATTTAATCCACCGGGTTTTAGATGCTGCCCCACATTTCAACCATCTCCTAATGGAAAATCACCTCGACGCGGGACTGCTTGGGGTTAGTTAGGGATTGAAAAGTTCACATCCGAAACGAGTTCTCTTGATATTTTTGGTCAATTAGTCCCAGCTTTATTTCCATAATCCGGAATCACCTTCGAATAGGCGCTGATTTAACGAAAATTAGTTTGGTTCGCTTCCAATTTTCCCGAAACGTATAATTCCATTGATTTACCGAGTTGGCCAACTTCGGCATTTGCATTTGTATAGATAGCGGGCGGGTTAACAATGCCGCAAGTTAAATGAATTGTCATCGTGTTATATATTATTAATTACGGACGGTTATCGGATCGTGCGAAAAGGGAGAACGGTCGGGGTAAACGACTATCGAGGTCGGTTTTACTTGTTAGATGATTGTTAACAATGGCGGAATATAAGCCGGCGTTAAATCGGGATTTCGGTTTGCACAGCTTCGGCGCGGATGGTAAATAATAGGCCGATTTTGGGGATGTGCCGTTTTACGTATCGTTTGTTTTCGAAAACAATTTTCCATTAGGCTAGATGTAACGGTTCCCAAATTGGTTTAGCTGTTTATTTCGTTATAACTTGCCCGTTGAGGAATTTTCTTTCGGGAGAACTACCGCGTCATTTATCATTTTACGCACAAACGGATCGAAGCTGTTTGTTTAACTCTTAGCTTCCACGGGGGAGACGGTGACCTTATCCCCCCCAACGGGGTTTGTTTTACTTTTCCGGCCCATTTCGAAGGGCAATAGATCGTTAAGGTCCTATGCCGCGCGTTGCTCTTGGTACCGGCCGCAAAGCTACAACAACGCTCGTTGCTCTTGACAGCGGGCTGTTGTTCACTTCACGGGAGGCTCAATATAACATTTCAAGTCCGCACGAACCTCGCCTCCCTCGCTGCTTCACGCATAGAATGAGCCATTCCCTCCCCAACGGTACCCCGCGTTACTCGTCACTGCGTTGTAGCGGCGGTGGAAGAAACTCGTCTCGCGTCGCACCCTTTCCTCCAACTCGTCTCCAACGAGATTGTTGCTTTCGTCCGCTTCGAGTTTGGAGAACTTTTCTTTTTCTCGAAGTTATTTTTTAAAACATAACAAACTTGCAATAACGCAAACAAACTGAACGCTTGCAATGAACACCGTCTCTAATTTATAGAGTCCTCGTTCATAATTCAGGAACTTTTCGGATAATACCTGTTCTCTCTACACTCTTCTATAAAAAATTAATTTCTCTGGGCTGTTTGCCGACACAAAAATAAATGAAAATGTCGACGCACGAAAAGCTCAGACACTATGGCGTAAATCAGCAAATCTTTGTGGCAGTGGTTGTTGCTGAGTGTCGGTAAATGGCTCAAAATTATTGATTTTTTGGCCATTTACAATAATTGCAACGCAGAGTATCTCTTTCGCTGCTACGCACGTGGAGTTTTAGCGAGTGCAAACGAAAGGCGATTGAGCGATTGATAAGTGCGAGGGAGAAGGGCACACAAAAAAGGGCTCGTTTTTCAATTGGTGCGTCGTAAAAATAGCGTTTCTACTGTGGCGTCTGTAGAGGTGAGGCTACACTCAAATTTATCATGGAATTTGTTATGGAAAAAGGCACTCAACTTCGCATGCACGTGCGCAACTTGCGTCTTCCAAAACCAAATAGAACTGCGCCCCCACTCAGGTTAAGGCGTACTGCTCGCGAGTCAACGACGCTAGCCGAACGGCGACGACGGAAGCGGAAACGGTGGCCTGTCTCCCTCGCACTGACCAATCGCGTAATTGCCTTTCCCTCGCACTCGCTAATACTCTGTATGCATAGCAACGGAAAAGGTACTGAAGAAATTCGAGACTGTTTCGTTGAATTAGAAATTCCGCAGGGGCGATACTCATAAAAATGCGGTACGTTAGCGGCTTTACATACAAATCGCAGAAAAACCGCAACCTTACATAGGGGTGTCGAATATGTATATTAAAAAAAATAATAACCCGAGATTTGTCTATAAAGCCGCTAAAGGCGCCATTACAAAAAAAAATGTCGCTCACTCTTTGAATGACTTTTCAAAGAATGCCGGCATTGCCAGCAAACCACCAAAAATGTCTTTTTTGCGGACGTTAAAAGCGACCTTTTTACAATGGGGTAAATGCAAATCCAACCAAACGTTCGAATTTCCGTCGCTATATGCGACTTGTTATTCACGACTTTCACTGTATTTCAATCGCGCAGTCATCCTCGCTGCTCCTAGAGGAAGATCGTTTCAAATTTGAGTGGAATTCCCGTCCGTCGGCTTCTGATTCATAAGAATGTTGTGCCGTTCCTGGGACGTATGCTTTGGAACAGGCCAGAAAACGGCAAGAGCAATTCCAGAGGCAACGCCAGTAATTAATAGGAAATTATAGGCGTGATACGATTCCATCGGTCACGCTACGTTTACATACGACCACATTTGTTATAGCATTCGCAAGAAATCTCGAGTATATTATTTATTACACGGCATTTAGTTGAAGCATCGCGTGCGAGTATGGCGGCACTTTTACCCTAATGAAAGGGGCTGCTTGTTTTCGTACGACCAGCCCTGTTTCCCCGCTTAAATCAAATCGAGCGAAATTTATATTTGAGGTGTCGAGGTTCGTTATTTAGAGGAGGTCGGAGTGGTTTATGAGACGATTCGAATGCCGAGACCAAATCCCTTTTTTTTGGAGGGGAGTCCGCTCTAAACATTTGACAAAAGCTCTGCATTAGCGTTTTGCGGTGGTACACTTCCATCGGAGCACTAACGCTTTGTCAAAGGAATAAATAGCATCACGTCATCCTTTACAAATGATGGTGTTCGTTCGGGATCCGACCTTCTTAAAAATGATGGCCATTATCTGGCAGATGGATCGCGAGCAATCTGACTAATGCAAAACTCGGAGTTTCCCATATACTGCCGAGCCAGTGAATATATTTTAAAAATATGTTTATAAGATCGTGATTTATTTTCTCGCCATGTTTCCGCCGCTCGGGAACGCTCCACATATTCGGTTTTTCAAATGGATGATCGCGATTTTGTGTCTTTTAAATAAATTGAAAATTATTATGATTATTTTCGGTCGTTTCGGCGCAGCGAGTGCGCCTGCACGACAAAGCACGCGACACGTTCCAGTTTGATCAATTTCATTAAAAATGTCTGATGGATTTCCGCATTTTATGTCCAAAGCAAAACGTCAAATAAAGAAACATATCCGACGTCTCGCTATTTACTGAACAATATTTCTGGTCAGACTAAGGGCTCTTAAGCCGATTGTAGGGAGAAAATCCGCTTACATTCTTTACGACGATTTTGTGTTTTTCATCGTTTCTTCTCATCCCACTCCAAATTGCATAAACAGATTTAATCTCGGAAATCTCAATGTGGCATTTTCCTGTTCAGTGAGTTTCGGGAAAATGTTTCATTGTCGCAACAGCGAGGGATTGTTCAGCACCTGGACAGAACTCGCATCCCTCGTTGCGGTGCAAAATCAGCCGTGTTTTTATTTTTACTCTTGTCACTCCCCTTGGATCATAGAAAGACTCCTCTCAAACCTTCGTGGGGATGAGTAGGGCGAGACTCGGGTCCCTCCTTGTTCCACTGAGGGAGCCACCCTGTTTCTAAGACACGCGTCCCTTATGGCTTCACAAAGGTATTTATCCCGTTTTGATTAAAAACTCTTTGTCCTCATTCTAGTGTAGGAGCATTTAAGTAGACGTTTTGAACCGTGCCGAGCGATCGTTCTACGGCTATTCAGAAATCTACATACGGAAAAAACTGGTCATCGACACGTGATTCAATAATTTAATTTGAAGGGTCTTAGTCCGTCCAACATCAAAGCGGAGTTAGATTCTGTTCTGGAGAAATCTGATCTTTTGCTGGTAACAGTAAAATGTTGGGTGGCAGAGTTTAAACGCGGTCGTACCAGCTGCCAAGATGGGTTCCGCAGTGGTCGACCCAATTGGGTGATGGCGTCAGTTTTTGAGACGCACGTGGAATAATTGTTACTGACTATCCCCCGAAAGGAAAAACAATAAACGAAGAATATTATGTAAATTTATTGTGGCGTTCGAGCGAACAAATTAGAAAAAAGTCTTGTTTCATCTCGATGGCCAAAGTCACTCAACTTGGTTTCGAACTTTTTCCTCAGCCACCCTATCCGCCAGATTTAGCCCATTCAGATTATTTTCTATTTCCAAATTTGAAAATGTGGATCGGTGGGAAAAGATTTGCCAATGGGGACAAAATGGAGTCTGAGGTTGACGTCTATGTTGAAGCATTCGCAGCTTCTTACTATGAACAGAGTGTAGAAATGAAAAATGTGCTCATCTAAAAGGTGACTATGTCGATAAATAACGTAACGCTCACTAATTTTCGTTTTCTTTAAATGTTAGGTTGAGTACTTCTGGAACTACCCACGTAACATTTTTTACAACGATTTCGTTTTTCGTTGTTCATCCATTTTCCACCTTGCATTAAATAAGCGGATTTAAACGCGGATACCCTAATGTGGTATTTTCCTTTACCGCAGGTTTCAAGAAAATGTGCCTTTAGCGCTAAATCGAAGTGTAATTATCGACCTTGTCTGCATAATCAACGTGAAAACAGCCACTAAATAGGATTGATGCTTTTGCGCTTCCACGCTCTTAATATGAGATATTATCAAACAAACGGTTAATAGGCTGAAACAATCGAATCCAAAGTGGGGGTTCATGTAAGCGTGGCATTTCTGTTAGTTTAACAGATTCCGCAATAAATCTCCACAGTCGAGCATAGATCGGATCACACTAGGAATTGGATGGAATAGATTTCCACTTCAGGTTGGTTTGGATGCATGAGTCGAAACAAAACCAATGGAAACACGAGACTGCTATCCACGCCAGGAAAGCTGTATAAAGATTCAACAATAGGCAAAAACGTTAAATTTTGACGATATAGACGAGGGCGTTCTGTAATTATTTGTATATAAGAGGGATAGGGGAAGGTCACGAATTTTCAACAGCGCGAAAATAATAATGGAGACCCTAAGGAGTACCTTTTTTCTGAAGTTTTTCCCGGAATTTCCAATGAAGGGGGGGGGGGGAGTACCTCCCACAGGTCATTAACCTTAGTTTGTAACTGAAAGGGGGAAATAACAATTGGTGGAAGGCAAAATGACGTTGTAAGAGATGCAAGGCAAACCGCACAGTGGAGTTAATCAGGCGGAAAACCAAAGCAATCAACATATGAATATCAGACGGCCCCGTGGAAAACGAACATTTTAATACAAAAACTGGTCGAGAGTTTCATAGAAACGAGAATAAATAAATTGGCAGAATGGATAAAAAATGTGAAAGGAAAAACTGAACTTCTCCATCGCAGCTTCCGACTGTTCCTGAGATATTCGGTTGATTCTGTAAAATCCCCTCACAGCAATTGGCCGAAAAGCACGATTTATGCTTAGCTCTTGACGCGCTCCGTAAGCTTGCGCAAACGGGTTTGAAGCGCCTCTTCCAAATTTCGAGCCACGGTGCCCCTTCGCTGGATTTTTTCGCGATCTTCAAAGTGCCTCAAGCTGCGCATACAGTGCCCCTGAGCATCGAATACCGTGCGTTGCCGGATGATTCGTCTCAAATCGTTCGTGGTCGCAAAACGCTCCTCTGCCTGACAAAAACAGTCTCGGCCCTTAATTAAAGTGGCCACTTGGCTTCGAGTTAATTACGGCTTACGTTAACCAACAAAAGGTATACTACGTGAGCTTACGCTAAATATTATGATGCATTGCCGTGCTGAATATGCTTTGACATCGATATTCCCCGGAGTGTTTGGTTCAATTTGTAATGTCATGCCGGGGCCCTTTGTATGCATAGGTGGACTGAATTGGCTCAGGTCAATAGTCTGTCCGCGATAGATGTATTTTGATTAATTAATACGATCACGTCGGGCGCCCTCAGGGCCTCAAGAGGTGGGTCAAATTTTATGGAAAAACCACCCTATTGTTGGGTCTATTAACACGAGCTTTCGCAAGCAGCTGGCTAAATTGAAACCGCGGCAACTTGACAATACAACCGTCTAATCTCCAAGGATTAACACCTGCTCACGTAGTGTGTATTTGGTTGATTAAACATAACGGTGCATTGCGGGCTCATGTGAGTTCTCGTAGTTGCTCTCTTGAGTACACTAAATGATATAATGCATTACACTAACAGCGGGACAATAAACTTTGCTCGTGTTGCTGAAACTCTCCACTGCCTGAAGAGTATTGTTTGCTGTCTAGGCTCAACGAATTAAAATTTCAAGTACTTAATCGCAGGGAGAGAAATAATTGCGGGCGAGAAAAAGGGCTTTGTGCGCGTAGATAAAAGCTCAGGTCGTGCAGGGCGGAGAGGGTTTGTTGCTGTTTAATTTCTGGAAAATTCCTACAGGATTTTGCGGTCTCGAACAGGGTATGAGAAAAAATGAACAGAGGTCGATATTAATTCGATAAAATAGAATTTCATGAGCTTGATTGCATTTGGAACTGTAGCGGAAGCAGCTACTGTGTTAAATAAAGTCAGTACCTGTTTACCCGCTATGTAGGTGGAGTTTTACGAAGTGCGAGCAGGAAGCAATCAGGCGATTGATAAGTGTGAGGGAGACAGACTACTTTTTCCCCTTCCACCGTCGACGTTCGGCTAGCGTCGTTGACTCGCAAGCAGTACGCCTTGATCCGAGGAGAGATGCAGTTCTATGTTACTGTGGAGGACGCAAATTGCGCACATCCATGCAAATTTGAATGCGTTCTTCCATAACAAATTCCATGAATGTAGCCTTACCTCTACAAACGCCACAATGGAAATGCTATTTTTACGACGCATTAATTGAAAAACAAGCCCTTTTCGTGCCCGTTTCTCTCGCACTTATCAATCGCCTAATTGCCTTTTGCTTGCACTCACTAAAACCCCATTGGCACAGCAGCAAAAAAGGTACTGTATAATAAACGTTTTTACTCGTCAGTAACGTCCCCCTTGGCCTAGAAAGCTCCCATCAAGAAAAGGGGCTGATGGTTGCATAGCTATGCTGGATAACACACTCAGATGTTCTTGAGCGTCTAAAGGAAAGCATTGAACAACAAAGTAGTTTCTTTATTCTGTATGTACGATGAAACTTAATTTCTATTGCGTTTTTTACGTTAATTTTTTCTTTCAATTTAATAATAATAAATATTAAAATAAATAAATTTAAAGCCTCTTTTCTCCAAAACTAATCTATCGATTTTAAATCGGATTACACCATTGAATGTGGTTTTGAAATAATTTTGACTACTTGTACAATTTGATCCTTATTTAAATCTTTAAACATCGGCAGTTTTGCCCTGCTGGTGACGTAAGCAGCATTTACAAAAATAAACAAAGCTCAGAATATAATATTTTTTTTCTTACTCGATACGGCTTTTAATCGTTTTAAAATGTTAATTTGTCAAACAGTTAACAGGGGAGAGGGAATTAAGAACCGCACGGTATCTAACTCAGCGGTCGCGGTAGCTTCGAAAGCTACACATATAGAATCGGGAAGACGGGTCCGGATTGCGGAGTCGTCGACACCGCAGAGCACTGTATTGTCCCATGCCCGCTACACCAAAGTCAAAGAGAGATCCTAATCCGATGTGTAGACAACCTGATTTCAACATCCCTCATCAACGGGATGTTGGAATGCAAAGCAAGGTGGGACCGTTGCAATAATACTGTTTCTGCGATGGTCAAAGAAAAGGAACGCGTGGAGCGTGCCACACACAAGGGACAACAACTTCGAATCTATTCAAGGAAAGGAATGTGCCGCACCACGGAAATGCGATACCCCCACCCCCTTGAGATGACGAAAAACTATGACGACAACAAATAAACTGGACCAGAGCAACGCAACAGCCATATTTTTAAGTCTTCTCGATACTGAGGTTTTATCCCCCCCAGGGACAGGTCCAGATCGGTGGAGACTACGAGAATGGAAACCCGACGATTTTAGTGGGTTGGCGCCCCGGGAAAATTCCACATTGTCCGATCGCCAGACCATCAGACTGGGTGTCTTTTGAAGATTTTCCTCGAGACGAAAAAAAAAATGCACATTTGTTTTGCAACATACATCGGAAAACTTAAATCGTTGTCCGTGACACCGGCCCGAACGCGAGCCACTGCACGCTCCTTGGTAAATGCGGCTCGATCATCATGTTCAATTTGTTGGCATGGAGGCCACACACAAAACTGCACCTTATTTGGGAAATATTAAGTATTTGCGCGACCGATATTTATGGGTTGGCCCATGGGTACACACGGTACCACAACGTATGCGTCACACTTCCTTGAAGCTGCATGAGCCATCCACGGTCGTCTTCAGCATAAACTGAAAATATTCCTATGCGAAGAAACCACACAGAGTTTTGGGCGTGGCAGCATGACGCTTCATTTCAAAGGAATTTTAATGGCCATTTGGTGCATTTGTTAATACACAGAGTGTTCAATAAAAAAAAAAACACTTTAAGCAGGTTTAGTGCCCAACCATAAAATCATTAATTTTGAGCTTCCCTACGCAGAGTACATGGGGCAAAATGGCATAAAAAAAGGAATTTTATGCACCTAAAATAACCAATAGGGCCCAGCGAAACGTGAACAAAAACAATCGGAGTGAGATTAACGCAATATCATCAATGTTGTTAGTCTAATGGAGTTTCCATTAAACTACAGTTATGCTCGACGGTTGACGGGAAACATTCCGTCACATATTGAATTGCGCTGACGTATCCACGTGCGAACCAGGCAAGCGGATCATGATACAAATTTTCATAGTTACTAAATTACTCCTAACAACGGCACTAATCTCATTATGCAAGATTACTTAGAAAAAAGCTCGCTGCGTAAGCAGATAAAGACGAAAAAGCCCGCAAAGCAGCCAAAAGAGGAACGAAGGCAAAACGGCTTTACCCAAAACAATCGGCTTATGACTATGACACCTTCGGCATCCACTAGCATGAAATTTATGGTGTATTAGATGCAACAAGAAACAGCAATTCGGATTTTTGTAATTATCGCGTGCGTTCAGGTTGAGTTACTATAAACCCTAACAGTGCTCATGGAAACGGAGTTTATGACGCAACACGAATGTCCTGTCCAAAGCTCATCCCGAGAACTAATTTGAATCACGGGAAAAAATTGAATGCACTGTTTGTCGGCCCCAGGAACTCCTCGTATGGGTCCTGGATTGATCGCGGGTACCTCAGCGGAGCGGAATGGCACCTTCCTGTGGGAGCAACTAGGAAGACGGAAAGGGACGAGAAACGGATCAAAATCAATAAATAACAGAGAAACTGGGATAGATGCAGTTCGTCCAGCCCGAGATCGCAGTAATTAGTCTTCGAATTTGGACCACTCTGTACGAACTCGTTTGGTATTCACACACGTATGCTTTACTCACGGCTTAATCGTTATGCACGAAAATGCCGCTTTGAGATTAAAAAAAATATATATATCCGCGACAGTTCCAGGCGTGCCTGGAAAAACTGAAAAAATTAAATTAAATTAAATTAAATTAAATTAAAATTAATTAAATTAAACACGGGGGAGGGGGGGTATTAATTTGTTTTTCTCCTTTCGGGCATCGAAATCTCCTAGAAAGGACGAAAACACTTACCTTTATACATCACCCTTTTAAATACGCTCGTGATCAGTCTCAGCTCCCCGTCTGGCGAGTCCCCAATCTGGAATCGTGACAAGAATACATTCGTTACTTTATTTCCTGGCGACTGAAAAATTCATGGCAAATGTTTCGCTTTCTCAAATTTTATAATTTAATGATAATGTAAATATATCGATCAACGAAGTTAATACCAGAGTAAACAATACAGGTGTACGAGAACAAAGCAACCCCTTCCAAAGCCGTTTTAGATTTACTACTCTACCGAGTAGTAGTTTAATCCGCCCAAATTCTCTTGCTCTCTGGCGTTAAACACTGTTTTCGCCTCGTTCTAATTGCTAATCCTGTTTTAATTTTAATCGTCTAACTTAGGGCGGATTTGTCTCTACCTAGGATCTCGACGGGTTATGGATTACAATGCGCATTATACGTGAGAGCGGGTAATAATTGAATATTTCGACTACAAGAAGGCTACATTTTTACTACCCCAATGCACGAGCTTGGCCTATCCAAACATCCCCCCACGATGTCGTTTAGCCGCGCTGTGAATACATTATCATCTGTATTCAGGTAACAACTGATAATATCTAGTTTTATGTTTATGAGAGGGCATAATGCAGTGCAAAATGGGCACAGTGGATGGGAAGTTTTAATGTCGTATAGTTTCCATTAAGGACATTACTTTCGGTGGATGGAACCTAATTAATTCCGATCGCATTAGATCTGCAATAGAATTTCTTTATGGATCATGAGCGCCCGGGGTTTGACCGGACTCGGCGAAGTTGAAGTCGATCCCGAGTGGAAAAATTTGGAATTCGGAACGTCCGCCCTTTTCCAACGATTTAGACCAGGAACAGAATTCCTGTAGTCTGCGTTGTGTGAAGAAAACCGCGTTAGTATTCTGGAGAGGAAATCCGTGAATCAAAAGGAGCTTTGCGGAGATTCGGCGAAAAGCCGAACAGCTCATTCGCTTCAATTTTGGAGCCAATCGGACGTCTGGAAGATTCACCTCCTCGGAGGGGCTCCGTTCGAGCTCTTTGAGGCCGACTGACCCTCTGGAATTTTTCAAAAACGGGTGACCGCCAGAGCCTTAAGGCTTAGCCTTTTGCACGTAATGTTTTATTTTATTGAGCGGAATACGTAGTTGTGCGGCACACTAATAACGGAAGATCTGTCGTAATCCTTGTATCAGATTACTGGGGAAAGGGCCTTGAAGAAAATTTCGCTCTATCGAAACCCTTTTATCGAAATTGCAAGGAAAGTCCTGAAAACGTCCCTGATTTGCTTTCCTCTGATGGGGGTTCCTGGAAACCTCATTCGCAGGCTTAGGAAATGCACTGGAAACACCTACTCAAATTCGATAATTATGGGTTTTACAGTTCCTGCAGCTTGCCTTGGCAACCCTTTGGGAAATTCGGATAGTTCAGAAATCGCTCCGAAATATTTCCTCTCATAATGACCAATTCAGCCATTCCAAGCACACGTATGAATCATTGATTGTACGTTTTTGAAATAAATCTTCCCATCGGAAAATATCGCTCCATATTTGTCCACATTAACCGGGTTTCACGGCATCGTAGGTCCGAACCAGTGGCCATCGTCCACTGGCAACATATATCCAGAGCATATATCCAGGGATTTGTCGGATCGAAGTGCATCTGGTATGCATTTTTAGCCTCCCATGAAAATCCTTTTTGCGCTTTCCTGGCAAATTACGACCCGCCGTATATTTTATGCACGTGTGCTGCTTAATTTTCGTCCCGGAATAAGTTTTAAATCTCGGGAGATGGATTTACAACTGCAGCGATTATGAATAAAAAACGGACTTAATTTCTTAATTAACTTGGGCTCGATGGGCCCGGCCAAGGCCAATTTGCTAATTACACTTTTACAACGTTGTTGTGGCGAAACTTAATTACGAGAAAATATCTCCGGAAAATCAGTTTTTATTAGGCGGACTTGAAGTGAAATTAATTTTCGTCGGGCACACACACTCGCAAACAAGATAGAAGTGTTGCCCATCCCCATGCCGTGACTAAGCCAAACTAAAACTTGTATCTGATTTTCCTGCATGTGGCCTATTTCGGGATTTTAATTAGACGGGGCCCAGAGACGGACTACGAACGGCTGGAAATTTTCCGGAGGTACAATCTGCAACGTTGAGACGCATTCGTTCCTTGCTCTCAGACGAATTCAACCGGGAGTGACAGTCGGTCCGCGCCGAGGGCGCGGACGGTGACCCTTACTGATGTTTCGGTAAGAAATGGGATCGTTTCAGTAATTTTTCGAAAAGCATTGAATCGACGCAAGCACATGCCCTCCACTTAACAAAAACCGATGGATAGCCCGCATGCTCAGGTTTAGGCCGTAGCTTGAATTTCCCAATTACGGCCCTGCTCGTTTTCTTATTTACGCCGATACTGTCGAATTTTTTAAATGCGAATCTGATATTTTTGTTCGCATTTCGCAAGGTTTTTGTCCTCCACTCAACGGCGTACCGCGATCGCATTTTCCAACGTTTCGTTTGAAAGAAGGCTCATCATGCGTTTTTATCGGGCAGTGGCGCAGCCACCGAAACTTCAAGAAAGATCTCCGCCCAGGCCCTCGGTAAAAAGTGCTCGTGGTCGGCAGTCAATTTTAGCTGAGAATGGGCCACAGCTTCGACCCTATTAGCACCTCAGTTGCTATTACCACGCGGAATAAAAGGAAAAAAAATAAAATTCGATGTGACCTATCTGCATGAATATTTGCAATATGTTTTTGTTTCAATTCTGCTCTCTGGAATTGGCATTCCCGTTAAAATGTTACAGATTCATGCGGGTTGGGAGTTTTCTAATTCGAAATTGAATTCGCAGATAATCCAGATCCCATTCAAACATTTAGCGGGAGGTTCGGCCGGGAGAGCGGCAAATAATTCCACGGAAAATATCGAATACGGTAAACGCAAATATTGAACTAAACCAAACATAAACGAACCAGAGCTCGATCGCACGTAGAAACCGAAACAAAATTGCCGCCCGCTAAATTTATCGCTTGGAAATTAAATACCTGAGGTTTTGCCGCTTTTTAAAATGGACTTTGCGGCTGAAATTCTTGAAATTTTCCGGCGATAACGGGGATTTGTGTGGACCTATCGGTGTTTTTACTGGCCTATGAAGTGAACACTTTGCCGCTAGATTTGGTCTAAATTTTCTGGTTCGCGCTCATAATTACAGAAACTACCCGTTTTATCACGTCGATTTAGGGCGTTTTTCAATACGTCAAATCCGATCTCCTTTCCTCCTATTTTGAACCCGAACCGGCGTGGGTTAATCAAATTTAAATCACCTGGCACTCAACCCCTTTGATTGCAGTTTCTGTAGTAAAACTCCCGACCCTAATCGCTTTATGTATTAAGGTCTTAGTTTCGCCTTGAACCATTTTCAATCTTTCGCATTGCAAATATTTACGTTATTAAGTGCCCCATAGCGGATCCATCTTGAAGTCCGGCCTCATTAAATTAGCTCGCCAGGAAACTCGAAAGACACGCGTACCATCTTCCTAACTATGCACGATTGACTTTTCATAGGCGAGAAAAGGCACGTAAAGGATGTTGGGTTAAGAGCTGCGGTAAATACCTACAGTGCCGCCCTCTACTTTTCCACGGCTAAAGCTCGACAAGTGGTGCAAAGCACCATGTAAATAAGTTAATAAATGCACTGTAGCGGACACGTCGCGCGGCCCAAAGCCAAAGAAATTTGAAAACTTCTCTGCTCTCTCGTTCTAAATATTCCAGTCGCAGATTATTTAAATTTTACTCCGTTCATACTGAGATCCAGTTTAACCAAAATTTCTAGAATGTCTAGGATTTGTCTGTTTAATTCATGGTGTACTTTGTCTTAAAACGGTAACTCGTCCAGTTTCGAAATTCCAGGTCTTTCGACACTCGTCGCTCCCAACACCGAAGCAATTCGAAATTGGTCGGCGACTGTGCAGCTATTATCGCTAGGCCGATAATGAACAGAGACGTCGGGTTTGTTTCGAGCGAATTCCGATAGCGCCGTTACCATTTGGTGGAGATGAGCTTCACTTTCAAATGATTTCGAACGACATCCCCAAGCAAGGTAATCAAGTGGATCTAGGCCGGGTGACTCGGAGGGCCGCGGTAAGTGTCGAAGCAACGGCAAACTACTACAGGGGCATTTTTCCAAGAACACCTCTTGTTCTCAAAATTAGTCTTAAACGCTAAAAATGGAGTTGAAATTTAAAAAAATCGCCGGCAGTTAACACAAAATGGAAAAAACGTTACCATGAGCCTCATGGCGGTGCCCCCGATTTGAATCTTTTTATACCGGTAACGCACAAAGTATCCCTTCATTGAGGATAGTTGATGTGTCAAATTTGGAAGAATTAACTAACCGTCGCTGAAACAAAAACCCGAAACTCCTCTTTGGCCGCTATGTTTAAATAGCTCTAGCGCGCTCCATTGAGGCGCTTAGGGATGTACATTCAGCTGATATTTTTTTCTTTTTTCTTAATGTACGATTATAAAAATCTCTATTTTTTCGCGGCTTAAAAATAAATTCTAGTATTTATCGACTTTGTTTGACCTCGCTTTTTCATAATGTTTGATCGGTTCCGTCGGGGGTCTTGGTTGGTGGCATTCCCTCATCCCCCAGATCTGAAAGCGGAATTTGATATACCTTAATTTAAATAACCCTAATTAGATAGTCTGAAAGGTTCACACGGAGCGATTTAAGAGGCTCCTGGGCGAAGAGACGTTAATGTGAACTCATCGCTCCAAATGTCTCGAAATTTTGCATAGGAGACCTCGACTACGGTCTCGATTCTCCCGGATTTTTTTTTTCCATGATTGACAAAATTTCCTGTCCTCCACGCCTTAAGGAAGCAAGCCTCCTGTGGCAAATCTACGTTTTTCAAATGCACTTTACGTACCGCTTTGCCTCGACATAAATAATTTATAAACTCCCGCTGCGGAGGGTCATTGCATACGGTTAAAAGTAAAACGGCTGTTACGATTATAAATGCAAACCTAAATTTCTTTCTTTTGTGGCTCGGGACACGACATATGGTCGGCTGTAAAACTACTGGAAAATATTTCCCCATTTCAAAATTTAAAGCTATATACGAGGTAACCCAGATGCGCGTCGCACATTAAAATTTTTGTGCGAAAAGATTTAAAAGTTAAATCCGAACTGTTCGATTTCACTTTAAAAATCACCGTGTACCTAATCGATCACGGGTTCTGTATCGAATACTTGTGGAAATGCCATTTGGGGTCAGGTCGAGGTACGTGTCATAGACGTGCAGATGCTGCGCAGACGCCTGGCCCGAGCCCGGTAGTCGCGCGCTCTCTCTCTCTCTCGAGAGAGAGAGAAACTAAACTCTTAGATTCGGGTTCTTTACGGCAAAGTGTTACGCTGGACTCGAACGCGGGTCGTTACGCTCAGAGACGCTCGTGCCAATCTCCTCGGGTCATTTGAGCGGCGCAGTCGCAGATTCACTCCACCAGATGGCAAAATTACAGCAGGGAACCCTCGGGCCGTGTCGGCTAACGCACGTAAGCGAGAAACGATAATGACACTATCCGTAGTCTGTCCCTTTAAGATCCCGGAGAACTTAAAAAAAAAGCGAGCGACTGCGGTACCGGAGCCTTTCGACAGATAATTCACAATGAGTGTTGGGCAATATTCCCCAAATAATGATACTACGCCCAGTTAGAGGACCAGCGGCCGACCGGGCCACGACCGTGCGAGTCCGCCCTCCAAGTCCGAAAGGAGGGCCCGAGCCGTACGGGTTCGACGGGCAGACCTCGGTTCTTCAGCAAAAATAAAAACTAAGCATTCGTTAATAGAATCTGTGGTTAAATTCCTCTCGGTTTCATATGAAATGCACCACTCAGCAACTATAATAACAAAACCTTGAAACTTTGGCAAAATAATACTTCATAACAGAATACCAAATGATCAGAGCTTCGGTCAAAAATAAAGAACGCCAGTGGTTTTTTTGCTTTTGTCACATGCTACGCTGACAACGTCCTGAGGCCAGTACTAGTGCCTTCCATCCGGATTTTACCAAATGAAACTTTCCGATGGGACAATGCACGGCCGCACATCGCGAGCGTTACTCGATTGTATCTGGAACGAGCACGACTGGAAAAGCCGCCTTGGCCTGCACGCCCACCGGACCTAACACCCATCGAGCATCTTTAGAACGTGATAAGTCGCTGTCTCCGAAATTTACCGAGGCCTTCAAGCATCTTGGGGTGGCCTACGGCACCGCCTTGAGGCCGCATGGAATGAAACACTCCAGGAGAATATTGATCATTCGTTGCAAAGCATGCGGCGAAGTTATAATATTGTTCATTTCTTTTTACCAAAACTCTGCTCATTTCATACTCTGTTATAGAGCAGGGTTTAGCCATAACTGGGAGACTTCGTTATTATTATGAGTGGATGGTGCACGTATAAGTGAGCGTATTTGTACGGTATGTTCCTTTGCGTGTATCGGGGCTGTCGAGCGGACTTTTGACGAGATTTGAATGTGACGCCTATGGCGGACCATCGGTTACACTGACCAGTCCTGTCGCATAAAGTCAAACGAGCGAGAGTTTCCAAATAAACGTTCAAACTGTCTCCACAGTTTCCCAATAAAAAGCGAAAATGAACACTTCGTGTCGCGTCACGCGTGCATTTTCGTAAAATTATCAGCCCATTGCTGTTCGTTTATTGAGTCCCAGGGCTCGTATTATCGTTAAACGATATTTCGTTTCGTCCTCTATTTGCCCGTTGCGAGTTAATAATTATCCAGGCCATTTTCAATAATTAAACCGACGTAATAAAACGTTGTGTCTGCGAAATTGGTTTTCCCAACCCAAAGTCATCTAACTCACTTATTTAAGCACCTGAGTACAACCGATTCGGGCCGAATTTTAAAAGCTAACTTCTCGTTAAGTAAAGTTTATAAATCCATTAGAGAGAAGTTCAAGAAGCTGCGAACACCTCCTCAAGGGAGAAGTAAAACTCCAGGGGATAACCCCGGCATGAGCCCTGTTATCCCTTTAAGAATTTCGCCCGCAGGGCCCGGTTTAACAAACCACCAGGTATTTCCGTGAGTGGGACACAAATTTTGATCCCGAAAATTAGCAATTCCTGCAAACGAAACTCGAATAAATGCGAAAAACGTTTCGGGCCTAGTGGCAGGTGGGAGGGAGTAAAAGTAGCTGTTTCACAAAGTATGGAATGACCCTCCGCCGGACCAAAAGCAGCTGCTGGAAATCGTAGCAGGTGTTTATGATGAAACGGAGCTGAATTGGGTTCAGAGCGGAGTTTGAATCTTTGAAGACATTAGGCGTATTCTTTGTAATGGTGTTGGGAGTAAAACACCCCCCAGCCCTAGGCGAGGCCGATCCTTTCTGGGAGTTCTGCGGCGATGAATAACTGACAAGTTAATTAACAGCGGTGCGCGAAAGCCATTATCCAACTCCCTTTTTTAATAATACCATATCAAAACCTCATTAATAATTAATATATCAAACTTCTGCGTGAAGTGCTAAACGAGCACAAAGGAAATTAAACGAGCTTATGAAGGAAGACAGGTAATTATAAATTTTCTTAGAGGCATTAGCTAACTTATAACTCGAACCAAAAGGCAAATCTTGCACTTTGTTACTTTACATACTAGATTTGGAGATTATCGTGTACTTTCTTAATTAAACTCGCATTAGACTTAAGAGACAAGAAATCGTCTTACCTGTACCATTAGCGAGATGGCTACGATGCCTTGCGACTTGTGCTGCGCCTCTGACATGTTGTGATACAGCTCCTTGTTGAATCCGTAGAACTGGATCTGGAACGAGGAAACTTAAAAAAATCTACGTGGTTTGCATGTGAATGCGGTCTAATCTCAGCACTTTCCTGATAAAAAACGCACACAATGATACACTATATCAACAATATGCCCCGGCTAGAGCCGGCTTCTCTCCGGAAGCAGCGAGTGTTCTATTTTCATAAGAAAAGACATTATACTTGCAGAAGCCGCCATAAAAGTGCTTTAAGTATATGGATCATCAAGATTACTTTCCGCAAGTATAAAGAGTTTGACCTCGTACGTCTCTTTCTTAGAAAAGATCATGTAGCTGGTAGCTAGCAAGAGATATAAATATCAACTGAGCTCTGCTTTTATACGGAGTTCCCTTCGAGATTAAGATATCTGATCATGCTATTCGCGATATTGGATCAAACGGTTTGAATCCGGTGGGAAAAATCCTCGAACGAGGTCGTCGATGGGAATTTGGTGGCGAAGGTCCGGGTATGGATGTAACAAACCACGCGGCGGTTTCCACCTTATACGTCTCCCCGTCATCGATACCTCGGCATCGGCCAGCCAAAACATTGCCTAAAGTGCCTCGTTTTGACAAGCTCTGTTAATGGATTAAATGGGGCCACTCTCAGCTTCAGTTTCTCTCTTAGCGCAATTTAATAAGGCCTCGTTTGAGCCATCCCCGACTGCAGGGGATGCAGAACTCGTGAGATTTGACGAGAAATCGCACCTCGAAAATTTCCGCTTCTCCTCGAGGAGGCCGTACCACCTTAATCCGGCAAAAGTTTATGATTTCTTTTTCGAAAAAATTACCTCTCTCGCATTGTAATACGTGATTATTTTCCGGGTCTTCCTTAAGGATAAGCGTGCAAGCTTTCCGGGCCGCGCAACGAATAAGGGCACTGGACGGGATAAAATAAAACAGCGAAAAAAAAAAAACAGTTGAAATATATAATAAATAATGTAGCGAAACCTAACCGTGGCCAAAAACCCACCAAGAACTGAACTTACGTGACCGAACCATTCTTACCCAAACAAAACCAAACCTATGGCATAATTGAAAAACGATGAAGATACTCGTGATGGGTTTGGCTGCGCCTAGGTTGGGTCTCATTACATTATTTATTGTATTTTTCAAGAATTTTTCACTTTATTTTGATTTATATTCATTCGTCGTGCGATCCCGAAAGCTTGCAGATACTCGCATGGAAGATAGGCAAAAAATCCGCCATTTTTTGTAAAGAATCACGCGTTACAATATCAAAGAAGTTGTTTTTTCAAAGAAGGCATTTTTCCAAAGAAGACACCATTAATATTTGGTGGGTTAAAGTGATATGTCACCTCCTCAAGTTTTCTTAATGGAGCCGTCGATATCTCAGAAACTCGTGCGGCGGGATCTAGTTAATGCTGCTCACTTAGCCACCCAAGAGCAAGCAAGCACGTATCCATAGTTTATTGCTATGTGCCCGTAGCTTATTTAGCCACGTGCCCGTAGTTTGTTTTTCACGTGCTCCGCATTATTTTTCAACTCGCGTAGTGGGTTCTACGTGTCCGTAGTTTGTTTATCACGTCCTCGTGATTTGTTTTTGACATTTTTTCACGATAGTTTTCTTTTTAATTTAAAATCAAACAAAAATTTGAAACTTTCAAATGTGTTTCGAGATATCGCTCGCTCTGAGCACAATTGGACCAGACTGGACCAAAATCATTAATCACCAGTGGCGTAACCCCCATTTAATTTTTTCATTGGACGAGTATGCAGACCATTAATGTCAGCAGCTTTAAAACAGCATCACTAATTGCTTTTCTATTGATCCCGGAACTCCATAATCCAGAGCGGCGTACTACCACTTTCAGTTCGTGAGGTATGCGACCACGACGATTCCCAATTCCGCGACTTTCGATGAGCCTGAAAAGTGATTTTCCTAAAACTGGAATTTAAGGGTTCAGAGAGGGGGGAGGGGAGGTCGCCTAGACCAAAAAGCAAATTTTTGAATTTGCCGTGAAATTTGCGACGAGGGAGTTTTCGCGATGCTGCGCGACCCTGACGCCCCTTTTCGTGATTTTCGAGGTCCTCCGGGTCGAGCGCCTCGGGCCTGAAATGAGGTCCTTCAAGGGACAATCGAGTGTTCCTACCTATCTTTAGTTAATGTATATAATTAGATTAATTGAAATTAAAGAGCACTTCACCGGCTCGATGGGGATTATTCGTCGAATTTGATCTTTGTTGGCTTCTTCAGCACAATATAAGCCATTATCATCCTCTACGAGACTCTTAAGAGAATCTTAAATATCTGGATTACTTGGCAGATTACCCCGCAGCTCCAGCAAAGCTAATCTCGTGCGTCTTAGTAGCACAAAAGGGTTAAACTGCAGGAACTGGGGATAAAAAGGGGGAGTTATATGAAGAGTTATAATCTTCAGTCAGATGTATTTTTTGCGCCCAGGCAATGGGTTTAAGTTTCCAGATTTGCATGAACACGACTTTCAAATAAATTCAGATAAAAGCCGCCACCCGCCCCATTTAAACTTATACACTCTCATCGCAGACGGCAATGTTATCTACCACTTTTATTGTATTTTATACCCGAAAGTCTGCCCTTTCTAACACAAATTCGCCGTATTGAATTTCCCTCGAATTCAGCCTGATGGACTGGGATATGTATCTATTCCGTTATTACTTTATTTCCATCGATTTGGCTTTTCTTTTGTGGCGAGAGGCGACTTGAATATATTTCCTCTGGGGGCTCCCAATGCGTTTCCCCGGCGGAGTTCCTGATAAGTACATAAACGTAGTACAGTGGCATCTTTCCAATTCTTCTCGGTGTACACTCAGCTTGATTAAGTGCTGAATTTTGAATGGCCCACCAGCTACGTCACGACGGAACTAATCAATTTTGACCCGATTTTCTCGACTCGTATAAATTCAAAACATTTGAACTGTAAAATTGAATTTACATTGGAAACAGTTTACCAATACTCCGGTCGAAATCAATTTATATCCTCCACTCAAAAAGTAAATGACTTATTAAACAAACTTAATAAAGAGCTGAAGTTTGCTTCATTGCACCCCCAGCTCCGAAGCCATTAATAAACTGAGATTGCAACTTATTGGGATTCAAACTTAACCACAGGCGAAAATTAACGAAAATTAATGAAACGCTAAATTAAATCAACCTGGGAAAGTTTCGACAGTATCAAATCGATGAATAAATAAGTCACTTCTAAGGCCGGCAGGGCCGGATCCGCCGCGCGACCTCGGCGCTCGCGAAAATAAAGACTTCCAAAAGGGCCGGCCCGGGTATATGTACGTTATAAACCAGAGAAAAAAAGGCATAAACCATCTTGTTACGAGCGAATAAAAGTTTTGCCGAGCACTTTAGATCATCAAATCGGGGTCCGATCTCGGCTGAAAAATGAGTAACTGCCCGAATGTGTATTGATTCTCCATTTCATGATTTATTTAGAAATGTCGGGTGCGTGATATCATGAATCTTTTAGGGATGTTTTGGCATATCCTGGAAAACCAGTTAGAGGCGGAACTTTATTCCATAACCAAAGAAGTACATGTATTTCGTTTCTATCAGGAAACCTCTCTAATGCTCCGTTAATCGACAATGTGTTATCGAAAGCCGAATCCGACCATGTAAAATTCGAAAACTCACTTTTAAAGGTCGTATATCGAAACTCAACTTTTCGACCAGGATAAAACCGGGAACAGAGTCGAGCTTGGTTTAACAATTTTTATGTTTATGTTTGGACTTTTGGTCAAAAGCTTTCGGGCTTAAAAACTCCAAAAAGTTTGAATTGCCCCGGAAAAGTGAATCTTGAAAGCCACGAGTTAGCCCGAGTAACTCATATTCTCATCACGTGGTAAAACTTCGTGACCTTTGAGGTAGGGCAGACGGAACGAAAAATCTGCGAAGACTTTTTTCTGGTGGCAGGAAGTCGAAATTCGCATCGTTATTCCATCCTGCATTAGTTCAGGATGAGTGGAAATTATTTTTCGCCTGTCTCCCCGCCTTCATCATTAAGTCAAAATTCCGCGCTGGCGCACGAAAAAGTCGTTTACGCGCCTCATTAATATCGGTGGATACGGACGTAAATCTCCATGCATGCTCTAGTAGCACTCTTAGTATCCCCCCCACCCCTCTGTTTATGGATAACTCGTACAAGCGAAGTTTTCATATTTCCCCCATAAATATTAATCTAATGGAGCAAGATCTAGTGAACGTGCCGGCCAACGCGTGTCTCATTGTTTGAAATGACTAATGGGGAGAAAATGGGGATTTAGCTCCAACAGTGCCATGATATTCCTACAAAATGCGCCCCTCCTCTCGGTATCTCCTGGATGCAGGAATTAGGTCATGTAAATTTTAAACCGGCGATATTTATGTTTTTTTCAAGTCGTTCCGCACTGCCTGATGAGACTTCAGTTCTTCCGGCACAAACCTTGCAGAAGGATAAGGACGATCTGGAACTTAATGTGGTTTTTTTTTTGGAGGGGGGGGGGGGATCATACGTTACTTTCACATTGACCCACATCCCAATACAAAAATAAGACAAACCCGAAAAGGGCCTGACAATACCTCATCAAGCCCTTTGTCTACTCCGGCAACCTTATTAATTCAGTTCCTTATGCCCTGAAAGAATGGTTTGTTCCGTTTTAACGAGTCAGTGGCAACATCATTTACACCGAAAACAAGGATACGTTGGTGCAAAGAAAACGCTTCGTTTTAAGGAAATATAAGACATTTTTAGAAGAGGAACTCGTTAAAGTTGAGCTCGCTTGTTATAATGGGCCTTACAGAAAATACGTTTCGTCGCGATTGATTTGCGAGTATCATTTAAATGATGCCATTATATTCGAAAATACGAGAATCTCTTGGAAATTTGCAATTTGTCTCGGGTTACGTTGAACTTCTTCGAAAGGTCCGCTAATACGCAAACGCAATTAATCGGTTTAGAATGTCATATTCGATACTTCAGTCGATATCTGTACGTTATGAAAACCTCGAAACCTTACGAACTCAATTAAGGGCTTTCCGCAACTCAACGGCAAATTAGTGATTTGGTTTGCATTGTCGATTAATACAATTATTAAATTTCAATTAAAACTTCCTGGCATAAAGCCCTTTGTCGTCTACATTGAAATTCAGAGTGTACATAATTGGATTGAAACTTTGACGTTACGTCGACAAAACAGGAACAATCTTTGATTTTTGAGCGTATACAGGGTGTCCGTTCCCGAGGCTGAACGATGGAAATCACGGTAACCGTAAGACATGCGAGAGTATACGTTAGTCGAGACGGAAGGAGACGCAGGTGGGCCGGCACGCCCGCCGCATCTATCCCCGCTAGACCATCGTTGCACATCGGCATTACTCAACCGCGAAAGAAAATCATCGCAACTCCGAGAATAAATAAGAAGAAGGGATGTTTTAAGGTCAGCGCAGAATTTAAGAGGACACATAAAGCTTTGCTCGGAAGTAGAGTGCGAACGCTTCGAGCATCTTTTGTAATTTTCCGCAGTCTCAGTCTTCGCAAAAATTTGACGTTTGATATTTCCACTAGAGTTATCGTAATGGCAACAAAGATCAAATTAACAAGATGAAAGTCCAAAATGGCGCGCGCGAAGAAAAACAAAGCTGATGATGGTAGTAAAATGTCGAAACATCGGATTTCAGATGTAGCATCGCCATGGTGTGAGTGAGAATTGTCGCAATGACGGAGTGCCGACAAATTTTTAATTGCCCCAATTCGCCCGATCTCGTATCTTTTATGGCTCCCAAAGTCCCCAAGGTTGAGGTCCTGAAGCACACACACCTTGTATACAAATGAAGGAATTCATGGAATGTTTCACCTTGTGAAAAATGCTAAAAAGGATGAAGATTTATTCGCAATAAATACATTCGTGCGTCGCGTGATGGGTCTTTTAGTAAGCTCCACTATTCTCATAACGACAACCACTACATCAAACTGAGTGACGTGCGGGATGTCTTTATTTTGTATTCAGCGCGAATCCACAAATAAAATAAAACTTTCCTTACGAGAGAGGGCAAGAAGGAGATTTCCAAGAAACGAGACCCTTACTTTATGTAATGGATTGTTTATTTATTTACCTCCTCTGGAGAAAATCGAACATTCCGTAAATTAGCAAAGCAAACTTACCTCTGCGGGGAACGCGTAACCTTGGATTTGGTGCTCGGAACCTTGTTGATTATCCGCTCCATAGTGGATGTAAATCTCTTCGAATTGATAACGGTACGCCAGCGGCCCTCCGGATATGTTTATGTGTTGTTTGGTGTCTTTTTCTACGCGAAACACTAGGGACTGGCCAGTGTTGTGTAGAGTTCCGCTAACCTGAAATCAATTAATTTTTGTTATCCTAGAATTGCACAGAAATTAAATCGACCGAAAGTTGCAACGAGTTCCATCCACAAGGGACCGGACTAAACGTATTAGAGAGCGGTTTCTTGCCTACAATCTCCCAGACTAAGACACGCAACGTGAAGCGGCCTACGCCGAAGCCGGCGAGTTTAAGGTTGCCTACTTTTCTCGGTTTTCGATTAAATTATTTGAATTGGCCCTTTTAAACGCCCATGAGGATTTGATGTTGTGCGCAATTCTTCCCGTAACAATCAGACTCATAAGCTCTGCGAGCAAACGGTTTCGGCTCCGTAAAAATGCACGCCCCCTTTTAAAATTCCGTTAAATTCGGAATTTATGACCCAGCAAATGCCTGTCAAAATGTTTTACAGGATCATTATGGATGCTAACGACCTTCTAGTAACAAAGCATGCTCATTTAAGGACCCGTTTGTATTCTTTTTTCGATTCATTAAAATAAATATTTCCTTTAATCTTGACGGTATTTACGGGTCTATTAACATCACAATTATTAATGCATCGAGGTGAAAGCTTCCGTTTTAATCAGTTTCGAATTTCCCCATAATTCCCTTGATAATTGCGGGTCTTGTTGTAGTTTCGGGGTGAGCATTCAGAGAATCCACTTCCGACTAAATATTGCTTTTAAGTTGGTGATTTGTACGCGTTAAGTCTGGACGAACTGCTATAATTTTCCGATTATCGTAAAGATCTGATAATGGAACTCTCTCTCACTAAGTTATGATGAAGTTCGATTAATGCACGAAGAGGCCCTCGTTTACACATTGCGAATTGTGTTGCGCAAATCCACAGTATTAATGTATGAGTTTATATATCAGTACCTTTGTTCTATGGCAAGCGAAAAAGCTCTGTTGCATAAAGCAAATTATGGTCCCTGGAATGGAGCTTAAGCGGCTATTTGTCATAGGAATATATGTGTCTGAGCCTGATATTGTTTTCTTTAAGCACGTTCGTATTTAGGATCGAGAGGCTGAATTATAAAAGATTAATATGCCGTTGGGGATTCTGTCGACGAAAAGAAAAATGTTTCCACGAGGGTCAGTTTTTGCATTTATTTGCCGGATAAAGATCGGTTCTGCTGTTTAAAATTTACGCCCGAAAGTGCAATCCTGTAGAACTTGCAGATGGCGCTGTTAAGAAACTTTCCTACAAGCTCAACAGATTTCCCCGTTGACATCGCCGATGTCTCTCGTCCGTTCAGTCGTTACGTTTATTCGTCTCAAGTTCGACTGAACCGACCAAATCTATTAGGTGTATAAATGAATCCTCGGCCCTTAGATAAAATTGGTTAAAACACCTCTCTGAATTTGCAAATTTTTCCAACTATACATAGTCCGTTTTGAAGCGCCATCTGTGAGCTATCAAACCACTTAATTTGATTAATCTAACCACGAAGAACGTTACAAATGTCGTCTGACAAGCAGCGCTTAAGGCACTCATGTCTTTTCACTTTTCGACTTAAAAAAAATGCTGCAGAAGCGCAAGACATGATTTGTTCAGCCTTGGGAGAGAACGCTGTATCTTATGGTACGCGTAAAAAATGGTTTCAAAAGTTTCGGAATGGAAATTTTGATCTTGGAGATGAAATACGCCCCGGTCAACCAAAGAAGGTTAACGATGAAGAGTTGGAGAACTTACTCAATGAAAATCCCTGCCAAACACAAAAAGAGCTTGCTGGTGCACTCAGAATGACTCAACCAGCTGTTTCGATACGTTTGAAAAAATTAGGAAGGATACAAAGGGAAGGTCGCTGGATACCTCATGATCTTAGCCCAGAAAACGAAAATCGGCGATGCGAAATTGCAATGTGTCTACTGACGCGATTCAGAAAAAAAGACTTTTTAAGTAAAATTGTTGCTGGAGATGAAAAATGGATATTGTATGACAATCCTAAGAGAAGAAAATCGTGGGTTTATCCGGGAGAACCATCAGTAAGTGCTGCAAAACCAAACATCCACGGAAAAAATGTGTTATTGAGTATTTGGTGGGATTCCAAAGGTGTAGTTTATTATGAGACACTAAAACCAAGAGGAACTATTACTGCTAACCGTTATCAAGACCCATTAATAAAATTTAGGGATGCCATTGAGGAAAAAAAACCTTTTAATGGTAGTGGAACAAGGCAAGTCATTTTGTTGCACGACTACGCGCGACCACATACGGCAAAAGACACCATCGACATTATCTCCGCGTTGGGCTGGGAAGTTCTCCCTCACGCGGCGTATTCACCAGATCTTGCGCCTTCTGATTATTACCTTTTTCGAGCATTACAACATCACCTGGTTGTTGATGTACACTTTCAATGTCTCGAAGAAGTCCACCAAACAATGGAAGATTTTATCCAATCAAAAGCGCCATCTTTCTTCCGAGATGGGATTCGAAAATTACCTGATAAATGGCAGAAATGCATTGAAAGTAAGGCAAATTATTTTGATGATTAAATTGCAATTCTTTTTTTTTATAAATAAAAATCTAAATTGTTAAAAAAAGGCAGTGAATTAATTTATACACCTGATAAACCAGTCTTTGGGGTACTCAAGTTAATCAAACCCTGAGCTGGAATCGCGTATAGAGTCGTCGTGGTCGTTGACGTTCTCAGATTTGTCCTACGAATATTTGTATTCATCTTCGCTGTCCTTAGCTGTGGATCGACTCCGTGCACGAAGTCCTGCCGTTTTCACTCGAAAATTTGGCCCAGGCGAAACAAAAATGGCCCGCCAGATGGCGCTGGTGCGATATTTTTCTACAGGCGCAATGTGTTTCCCATTGATATTGCCGATTTCCATCCGCACTTAATTTACTCGAGATGGAGTGAACTGACGAGATCGAGTAGGATCGAAATTTGTCTTTGTGGTGTTCGAGTTAATTAAACGCAGAGTTGAAATGACACATAAAATAGTGTCCGTTTTAAGACCGGGACCCCTATTAAAGACTCTTTTAGATTGCGATTGCACTGAATTATTTCAAATTCAGGCCGCACGTTTCTGTTCTATGATTTTCTACCTCGGTACCTTCGTTCTACAATAAGTAAAAAAAATCGGTTGCATGAACCAAATGATAATCCCTCTCTAAGTGGCTATTTGTCAAAACGTTATATGTGCCTGGGCCTGATATTGTTTTCTTTAAGCACGTCCGTATTTACGATCGAGGGACTGAATTATAAAAGATTAATATGCCGTTGGGAGTTCTGCCAGTGAAAAGAAAAATGTTCCTCGAGAGTCAGTTTTTACATTTATTTCCCGGCTAAAGATCGGTTCTCCTGGTTAAAATAGAATTTCGAAACTCCAACCCTGCAGTTCTCAAATGGCCTTTAAATTTTTAATAACTCGTCGTGGACAAACGACCCAAGTAACGTTCCTTTTACCAGAAACAAGTTGAAAAATGTCGACGGTCATCTATCACCAGCAATGGTCCGGAATCAGGACGATGTGAAAGGGCCCTTTCGCGGGCCTCCGCTAACGATCAAAGCCATTACACTGACAGGATTTCCACTTTTTGCCCATGGCCCAATCCGCCCTTTATTCAAGTGCAATATAAATATTTTAGTTCCCGATGTCTGCGTATTGATTAATAGGCATCTTCGATAGCTGGTACATCGTTTGGCCATTAGCGATCATTCGAAATGGTGATTCGCGACCGGTCCGAATGATGTAGCGAAAATATTGATGAAGAAATCGACGTTTGGGGGGGATTTGCGTCGATTAAATACTCCGCAATGCAACATAGATTTAGGGCCGAAAACCACATTGAGGCCGCAGCATTTTCATCAGTCGTAAAATTGCACGTTCATTTATGCTGCGAATTCGATTGCGGAAAATTGGGGGATTGCACCCCTCTCCGAACCGAGCTGAAAGCAATCTCCATGGACGACGATCCGAAAATTAAATACAAATTAAAAAAAAAAAAAAAGTGCTCAAACTTACTTTGTGCTTGTCTATGTGCACGTGCCTCAGGTATGGGTCGAAGAGCAGTTTGTCGGGTTCTACGTTGACGGGACTTTGTCTCCTACCCCGGGAACACATGTTCCATTGCGGATTCATGAGGCCCCAGTATGCAGGACCTGAAACGTGTAACAACGGTTTTGAAAAAAAATTTCTAGGCATTAAATAATTATATCTCTAATAACGAACGAGAGAACTAATCCCCTGTACGTGACTAAAAAAAATCCGAATGTTTGCTCTAGCGATATAATAGGTGTGTGAACCTCACATTTCGCTCCATGTTTCATAAATCCCAGAGGTTTAGGTGCGTGGACACAGCTCCCCGATAAAGATAACACTGGAACGTTGTTTGCTTTCGCATTTCGAAAATACTTTCCCAGAACTTACTATTTGTATATTGCCTTAATCCATGATTAAAATACTACCGACTACGCGGAATTCAAAGTTATTAAATATTTTAGGGTCACTCTCCGGACATAAATATTCTTATTATTAACTTAGCCGATGATTTATTGTCCCTGGAATATTAAAATTCCCTCCTTGGAAAACTCATTATCGATCTGCAAGGGGATATTTAATATCGCATTTTCTGTTTTAAGAATTTAAATGCGAAATTTTCAGCATCTCGACGGTTTATTATAGAAGACAACTTATTAGCGTTGATTTGGAACTTACGACTCTGAATTCTTGACATAACTGTGAATGAATATTGCTACAAAGCTATCTTGATAAATTGGCGAATACTAAACCAGCACCTATTAAAATCGCTCTTATTGAAATTGCACCCAAACTAATTGCCAATATAAAACAATGCGACAGGGCAAAATGAGTTAATTGGCCAAAGAAAGAGCTTTTAAGCCCTGCTTTATTCCGTATATTTGTTCGAAACAGAGTTGTATGGAGCTGCGTAACGGCACATTCAGACAGAGAACGTATAGAAAATGATGGACGTCCGGAGTACACCCTGGAGAACTATTAATCTTAATTTTCGAAGCGGCACTGAATGATTTATTCTATTTTAATGAATTTGAATAAACGAACTTTTAGGTCCAACTTCCATCCGCTCAGGTAAATCAGATTGAAGGCATAAACACGGCAAAATAATTTATAACCTGTGAAAGTTTGTAAGAGAAGGCGAAATGAAATGGAAATAGAGTTCCTTAAAGCGGGGAGTAATGGGGGACTGCTGCCCCATCGTGGATGAAGTTCGGATCGTTTACGAGGTGAAATTTTTAATGAACTTTCCCGAATAGAAAGGGAGTTTATATTTAATGGAGTTTCCCTGCCGATGATGAATGAATCCCAAATTTACTCATATTAGGTGACTTAAGGACTTAAAAAATGACAAGAAAATTTCCTAGTTTCCAGCTCGAAATGGAAATCGAATAAAGACAAACTCGCATTTTACTGCCTTGTCAGTATTTTCAGTCTCGACCAATTTTTCTTCCGTATCTGCCTTAAAAGCTATAAAATGTACTTGCCCTTATTTCGAGAGGGTGCTTCCTGCAGTATGCGATCTAACAGAAAATTGATTTTCCACATGTTTAATGCCTACGTAGATCGCGGGTTTTTGAGCATGTTGTGTAAATAAAAAAATGGGACATTTGCGGCTTCAATCACTCTACACAACAGTAAAGACGACGTAAGCAATTCTCTAATGTGACGTTTCGTTTAATTCTAATCTACCTTTGAGCGATTTGAAATTCATAAATAGAAAAATTTACACAGAAAAGTCGAACCCGAAGTAACCTTAAGTAACGAGAAAAACTCTCCTGGATGTGGCCCTGTTTGGAAGTTCTAACAGAGACATTATGGGATTTATGTAGGAGGGGAAAAATTTCCCATGCAATTCATGCTTTACACTCACTATAGTACCAGAGTGAATTTTATTTTTTCGTTGCACAACGACTAAAACTTTGGATTTTTTGCACACACTTCTTTCTCGGCCTGTACAACTCGGCTGGGATGCACCGAAGTTGACGATCGACATTTCAGCAATAACTTAAACAAATGGACTTCGCAACATTGCAAGGTACAGTCGAATCCACTTTTGCACTTTGGATTTACTATACCTTGAAAATTATCTAAAAATGCCTTAGTCAGGTTGGCAGGGCGCCCAGTTTACACACCGCTCGTTCTAGGATTTGTTTTATAATTTTATTTAGTATTTTTCGTGGTGGAATTTTAAATCTCTATACAAATACGAAAATGGGAACGAAACTGGACTCAATTTTCAATTCACTAAAATCAAATCGACACGTGATTTTGCAATAATTCGTCACTCGGGAGCGACGCTTTTTGTTAAGAAGGCTTTGAAAGCAAAACAATAACGCTTCAGTTGTCAGTATTAATGGCGTCTCCGCGTCTCCTCCCGTTTCGCTCGCGAAATACGTCAAATTTCGAGTGAAGATATGGACAAAATTCGGATAAGTTTGCACGGAGCTAAAGGTTAATTTCGTTGAAACAAAATGAGGGTTCGTACGAGATTTTACCCGGTTGAAAACGGATAAAAATCGCGGGTGTAAAATTCGATTCGGTTCCAGGGTACTGGGAACGTCTCGTTTGCGTTCAGGCCTGCGCAGTCGCGCCATCACCGAACACCAGACCTGGACGGAGCTCGATTTGAATCGATATGAAAGTGTCGGCGATTGACATTAAAAAAACTCACGGGATGCTCAAAAAACTCAAGCCGAGACCGGGCTCATGCAGCAGGTGACGTGTCGAATGTAAACAATAAGTGAAATTCCTCTTGTCCATGGCCGATGGATCGTAACTCCAAGATTCATCTGAGGATGTTGCTGCTTCATCGTGGTACTAACGTCTTTTTCGGACCAGAAGGTAATGTGGAAATTCACCTAATTTCATAAGCAAAAAGAGTCTTATACAATGCGTACAGAATGTCTTGGGAAATTTAAACTCTCCCATCTTCGAACGTTCACTCCTACCGACGCTGACTAAACTCTTTTCTATTTTAAATATTTAGTTTAATCGCTGGCGGTTCCGAATGATTTTTCAGGGCTTACCTTAGATCCTCTTTTTTGATAACTTCATAAGAAAATCATTTTTCCCTTGAATACTATTTACCTCCCTTTATTTATTTAGATTTGTAGGCGCAAAGTCAATCCGACAGTCAATACGCTTTGTTGTCCAAACATGATAATGTTGTTGACAGAGAGGAGCAGCAACAAAAATATCGAGAACAAAATAAAAAATGACGGGTGCTAACACATCGCACTTTCCTTGCCGATGATGAATGAATTCCCACTGTACTCCCACTATGCGACTCAAGTTTAAAAAGTTCCAAATAAAGTCTCTTAGTTCCTTTTTTACAACGAAACGAAGTTTCCTTCAAGGAAAGTAGGTACATCAACTTCAAGAGGCACATTCCATTAACCATGGCAAAGCTTCGATCACTGAATCCCTAATTTATCAGGAGTCACAGTACCCCAATAAACCACCCTCAAAAGAGCCAAAGAAAAGTGCACAAGCTCTTACAGGATGGAAATGTCTTAATTTCCCTTTCTATATTCATAAGCACATAAAGAAACATAAAAGATTCAGATGCTTTTCAGCATGGAGATCACGTATTTTGCTAGTTTACGGCATAAAAACCGTTTTTGGTTTTTGTTGTGTTTGCCTAAGAGCTTTCAGTACAGTTGCCCGCTTTTAAATTGAAAGCAGTTTATAGGAGATTTTTCGTCTAGAGGCGGCGGAGGCACTGCTAGAATTAAATTGGGTTTTGTATGCGCTGTCTGCCAACTTTCAGAATGTAAATTTATGGGTATTCAATTTGGAATTAGATAGGAAATATGTGTGTGTCTCTTAATGGCTTCCGCGTTTTCAACTGAGAATTCTGTGCCTTCACATAAAATAATCTGCTAAAATGTTAAACCGGGAAGTAATTTCTGCAACAAGCCACCTATTTGGTACTAAAACATGTTACGTAAACCTCTAAAGAATAGTTCTTTAGCCGCAGCACAATTTGGTAGTATAAAGCTGTCACCGTAGGTTGAGAGGAATCTCGTCTGGCATCCTAAACATGGAATCTTCCATTACTTTGTTCACGGTTAAAGCTTCAGGGGGACTTTGTCCTTTCCTTTTATACCTCCAATATTTGATCTTCTTGTTAGCTGCAGGTAATATTGTTGTAAGTATTTTAGTTTAGTCTCAGATGTCTTTGTTTTCTCACATTCAACATTAATGAAACATTCAATAAGCGCAGGAACAAAGAATGCATTTCCTAGGAGAGAAAGTCTTTTCGTTCATTAAAATGAAATAAATCATTCTGTACGGTTTCTAAATTGAGATAAATAGTCCTTCACATTTTCAAATCCTTTGCGGCTTCCATTCGATCACTTTAGATGCATCCGATGAAAGTAGCTCTCCTTCTTGGCACATCGGCATTGGAAATACAATATTAATAAAATCGGGGATCAAACAGAGCTGAAATTGGAAATTCAGTTGCCCACGTTTCACCGAAATTCTCTTGTCTTCCGCGCCTTTCAATCACGAGCTACACCCTTCGTGAAAATAGCTCTATTTACTTAACGGAATAACTTCATTGTCACCTAGAGAGGGAGAGAAAGAGACAGAGAGACCCTTTTGTTTTTACCCAGAATCTGAAAGGTAAATTGCATCGGACAGGCGGGTAAGCAGAAAATATGTACTTTTCAAGCAAATCTGAGGGATGAAGTGGCGGCCTAATAAACGTCCGTATCAGGTGAATTGTTGTCCCCTGCTATTAACTTCCGAACTTTGCATTGATGACTGGCGATTGTCAATTGTGAACCGCGATCCGGTTCGATGAATTAACACGATCCGCACTGTATGTTATTTGGGTTTAGCTACGCTTGTATGTGTCAACAACACGGTGTTAATGAAAACAATTTATCATCAGGAATTTAGGTTCATTTTCCTGCGAACCCTCTCTGAAATGCTTTTAATTTAAAAATTTATTTTGTCCTTTTTGTGGGCCGACAAATGAACCGTTACGTGCAGTTTCGTTAATCTCTATTTCTATTTAAGGCAATTTTTTTACTTCGGTTCGTTTTCGTTTTACCCCGTATACATGTCCTGTATACAACCGCACTTTTTTATTTCAGCGTTTATTTTATTTACATATCGCATACCTTCTCATGTAAAAATTAAAATCATTGCATGGCATAAATAGTGTACAGATCCATGCTCGTATAAGGAAGATAACGGAGCTTGATAAATGTAAGAAATAAGAAAAGAAGGCGCACAAAGATTTATGTTTCCTCGTTTGGCAGTCACCCCTAATTTTCACTTTATTTTCACTGCGGAGAAAATTCCTAAAGTTGCACCGCATTGCTTCCTATTGAAGCATTTTCATGTACTGCAAAAGCAGCAATTTGCTTTTTAAAAATACTATCGATCCATGCGAATGTACTAAAAGCCTTAAGCAGACAAAATGAGGGGTGTGCTTGAAGCTGCACGTGCATTTTACTATCTAATGCAATTTATTTTTAGAAGGGTTGTGTAAGCGACAACAGCCCCCATTGCTCTTTGAGAAAGAAAGAATAATTTAAAACATTTTGCATAAACTCCTTTAAAGACCTTTATAATTTCCGCCCCATAAAACCGTAAAAATTTCGCTCGGCGAAAAATGACCCTTTGCGGGTAGTAGTGGACGTGCCCACCCCTGCAGCCTGACTGGTTGCTGACAAGTGTTTATTTGCTGAATCGCACACAGTCATAATTTAAATCTGTTCATGACACCGTGTTTAAACGCGCTTAATGCCTCGTCCGGCTGAATTTTAATTTGCAGTTGATAAAGTTTTCGCTGACGTGGTGAATATGATCTGGATGGGCGAGATAATCGGTTAAGTGTGGGTCGCTGGGACAAAGGGTTAATAAAGGAAAAAACGAATGAAGGTCAGAAATTCAAAACTCTTTTTTGTATTGGACGATGAGTTCTATTGGCTGCCCAGATGGAAGTGACACGCCTCCTTTATTAGTCCGGACATATTTTCATGCAGTAGCGATTTAGACCGGCCAATTATATTCGAAAAAATTCGATAAATGAATGCGCACGGATTTGGATCATTTTTGATCAGATGCTTATTACCAGTAACTAATGTTGAAGAATGTATTAACTGCAAACTCTTTATAGCCGTCCTTGCTTTAGCTTTCCTCCTTTTACGCAGATATATCAAGGTCTGAAAGGATATCGGATGTATTTCACTTTTTGCCTCCGTTCCAGTGGAAAAGCAGAGTACACATTGGCCCCTGTCATGTATATCAAAACTCGGAAATTGATTTTCTTCATGTATATAAAGAATTTCTCGGTGTGAATAAGGAACCTTTCTTTATTGCCTTTTTTTTATGCGGCAAGTACATCTAAAAGAAAGTGCGACGCACTCGGTGAGGACCGGAGGACCAAATTTAATTAACAGCGAAAAGAACTGAAACGGAGTCAGGGTAGGAACATGTCAACGGCGTGCGGCAGGAAAAATTCCTTTGATAGAATTGATCTCAACAAAGCTAAAAGTGTTAAACCAGCAGAATCTCGAAATGTATATTTATAACATTCCGGCAATTTCTATGCAGTGCCTCGGTTGTCTTTTCAATTTCCTACCGGTAAAGCTGGAAATTGTTGTCGGCATTACCCATCTGAAGTCTAAACCCTATTCGTTGAGTCGAAAGTGTCTTCTATAATTTTAAAAGCTGAAAAGCTGATGCGAGACGTACGGAAATCAAATAAAGACAAACTCGCATTTTACTGCCTTCTCAATATTTTCAGTCTCAACCAATTTTTCTTCCGCATCTCCGTTAAAAGCTATAAAATTTACTTGCCCTTATTTCGAGAAAGGTGCCTTTGGAAGAATGCGCGCTAATAGAAAATTTAATTTCCAAAGTGTCTAATATGTAGATTTCTGGTTTTTGGACGCACTCCATGAAATTTTATTTGATTTTTTTTTATAATTTAAGATCCCGCAAGCCCCAACGTGGATTTATTGTAATTTGCGATTTAATTTAATTTAAGCTGTGTTGAGCGGTTCTACCTGTGTTGTCATTCGGTACGTTGTGAATTAAAATTGTTCACTGGAAATATTGTCGGGTGACTACATGTTTCTTGTATCCGCTGGATCGGCCAATTTCTGGCCGATGCAACACAATCATCGGGGGATACTTTATCAAAGGGACTCTTGAAATAGCTCCTGATGTGAACGAGATGCATTGTTTTTAAATCGACTGACTGTATGAAGAAAATTATACTTCATCCGACAATATTTCCACTATTGGTACTTAGGTTTGTATGTGGCTCAAAGGAAGTTATATAAAAAAAATACAGGGTGGTCATTTAGTGCGGTCTCGGAAGATTGCGGCTAAACAATTTAATATTTTGAATTTCTTTTTTTTGCGTTACATAGAAACCGATTATGGGTACATTCTAAAATTGTTTTCGTTTTATACAGGGTGTTCTAAATAAGTGAAAAATATCAAAGTTATGTTTTTTTAAATAGGACGCCCCATATTTTATTACTCGAAATAAGAGATAAACATGTGACGAATCAAAAATAAAATTTGCTACCTTTTCTTAAATATTATTTTTCGAAGAAAACCTGCACATTTAGGTATAGGAAGGTGTAAAGATTTTTGATTAGTCATATGTTTATCTCTTATTTCGAGTAATAAAATGTGGGGTGTTCTATTTAAACTAAGCAAGTTATTTCCTTTCAAAGAGAATGCAATTTTCATGTTATTTTTTGGACGCGCTGTATGAGATATTTCAATTTTAATAATTCTGGCATAAAATACGTCTCATATCTAAGGTTTGGTATGAATTTCGATTTACTCCAATTTAAACTTCCTTCAAAACAAAGTTTTTAAAATTGCATGATTTTTTTAAAAAAACTTAATTATTTCGAAATCTTTAAGATTTAGGACAAGTAAGCCTTAATGAAACTTACATTTATTTTTCTCAAGAAATCTAAAACGATATTAATACAGGGTGTTTCCTAACTACGTGTAAAAAATTTAAAGGCGTAATCCTCGACTGATTTTGAGTCAAAAATGTCTAATAAACGTATGTCCGCAAATGCCTTTTTTCCAAGATACAGGGTGTTGAAATGTGACAAGAAAAAGAGATTTTATTTCCAAAATGACTCAATTTGGGTGTTTAAATTTTACCATCAGCAAGGCCATAAACAAAAACCATATTGGCCATTTCTTGATTAGTGTAATTAGGCATTTGAAAAATTTTCAAAACTGAGGTATAATCTGATTTTTGGGACACAGAACTAAATTCTTTCACTTTAGAGAGTAAAACACCAAAATAACACTGACTATCTTGTTTATAGTAGTGGAAGTAGCAAAAAAAAACTAACAATAAACAAGTTAGTAAATACCACCAAACCTTTAGAAACCTTTAAAACCTTTTTCAACGTCTTTCAGTCAACACCCTGTATCTTGGAAACAAGGCATTTGCGGACAGATGTTTATTAGACATTTTTGACTCAAAATCAGTCGAAGATTACGCCTTAAAATTTTTTACACGTAGTTAGGAAACACCCTGTATATGGGGTGTCCTATTTAAAAAAACATAACTTTGATATTTTTCACTTATTTAGAACACCCTGTAAAAAACGAAAACAATTTCAGAATGTACCCATAATCGAGTTCTATATAACGCAAAAAAAAAAGAAATTCAAAATATTAAATTGTTTAGCCGTAATCTTCCGAGACCGCACTAAATGACCACCCTGTATATATATAAAGACACGATTTTGCGTTAGGGCCTACTTAATTTCGAGGATTTTTACGGAAAATTCCCCTGGGGAAGGGGAAACTTGTAAAAAGCTCTAGTGAAATATTTGGCGAAGCTTTATTTGGGATTTATTCCGGTGTGAAGGTGCTTTTTCGTGCAAAAATTGGGTTTTCGATCAACTCATTATGTGTATGCAAATATTCCCCTTGAAGTTGAATTTGGCGCATTTTCGTGCTTTTTTAAGGCTTTTCTTAACCGTTATAAGGACGGAACGGGCGATAAACCGCTGTTGGAAACGTTGTGCGCGAAGAAAGGAAATGACATTAAAATCCATAAAGATGTGAAAAACTACTCAACTCGGCTTATTTATTTAGGTTCTCAAACTTAAAAATAAATCGAGCTAGCACCTTCGGCAGGGCGCTTCCTCGACTCGTCGGCCCTTGTAAATATCTTATGGGCAATTCTCGTTTGCAAAGCCTTCCTGCGGATTCAATCTTAACTGTTGCCGTGGCACACGTGCAAAATGCCCCCATTCCGGGGGCTTAGCATAAGCTTCCAGACAGCGATTTCGCCCCGTTTTCGTCTCGGGGTACAAATCTTGAACACATATTCCCCACGCTTTCATACGCCGGAGAGCCGTAATATTTGACTAGTACGATGTGTTTGGCAAGGTGAACGCAAACAAGGCGTAGCCGACTTATTTCTATGTCTTGTATTGCTGGAAATCGACCGGTTTTTGAACTTTCGGCTTCAGAAGTTGGAGAGATATTTCTCGTGGAAATTCCAAGAGGAGGATTTGCATGGCGGAAAATTCGAAAACTCTTGTCTTCGATCGTTCCATTCGAGGTGCCCGTTCTGTGAGCCTAACCGCGAGGGTCGCGGCAACCGTCAAAGAAACCGTGATCAAATTCAGATATGCCATCGTAATCAGAAAATGAGCCACCTTCGAAACATGTGCGAGTCCAAGATGGTGCTCATAAGGAACAACAAAGTTGACGATGGTTTGTCGGAAATGGAAACGTCGGATTTCAAATGTGCCATCGTCGCACTGTAAAAAATGAACAGTTGTAATGATGAGTGTCAATAATTTTCCATCGTTTCAATTTACTCGACCTCGTATATTTTATGGTTCCCAATGTCGCCACGGTTGAGTTCGACGAACACACACACACACAGACGTCCTGTATAATGAACTGGCTTAACATATTAAGTTATAAAGAACTGCAGGATACAATTTTGTTTGTTGCACGCAAATCCTCTGCAAAAGTTGTTTTCGTCGCATATGAAGGATTAACCCACAAAGTAAATTGCAGTATCAAATATTTCCAATGGGGATTAACATCAATTAAAAACCCGATTTCATGAGAGCCGTAATCCGATTTCCATATTGCGACAAGACCGATTTCAATTACCATTATCGCCCGTCTATTTCTAATCTACGCGGTTGCGGTTAACCGCCCAAAATGTTACGTGGGCCGACTCAAGGACGAAGGGGGAAACAAAAATTCATTACACAAAAAGTAAGGAAAATTTAATAAACAGGGGCAATATTGGGGCCATTATCGAGAGGTCGGCATTGGAAAAGAAGGCCGAGAAAAACAATGAGTCTTTTACGGAATGATTAATGATGCGTCGCTGAAAGCATGTCTTTAGGAAAATGTATCGCCTCGAATAATTTAGAAGAGTGACAAGCCCATCCATTTAATTAAATTAATGCCAGTAATTGATTTTTAATAAACTGAAAGCCCAAAGAATTGAGCCTAGGCTCTTGGCCTGGATCCACATTCTGAGCAAGCGGAATTAAGACGTTGAGTTTGTGGGTGAAACATGCCGAGCGTGTCATTCTTCACTTTCGAGAGAATCCTCCTAGATAAACTTGATCCCTGAACAATTCGGCTTCGAACACCAAAGAAAAACAATTAAGCGCCCGAAACTACACCCGATGAAGAAAAAGGCACATTTCCCAAAATGGCACATTGCCGACGTAGCTCAAAGTCGGTTCGTCAACGTCTTCCCTGAGTCCTAACAGACTTTTTTGTCTTTTATCAAGTTGTCGTCGTTTCCACTTCATTTTTCACAACGACCGTCATTTGTCAGCAGCCTGGGAATACACCGTAATGAACTAGAAAACAACAGAAGGGCGTGCTCAGGGATGGAGCACGGATTTCCGTACGTTCCTTTGCAAACAATTGAATTGTCGCACTTAAAAAATCAAGCCGCCTCTGTGTGGGATCCATTAAGCTTTTTACGACTTTCGAGTGCAATTGTTTTTTTCCCCGAGTTGACATGTTGACATTTCGTGGCCGTATTACGGTCATATTAACATTCTGCGATGGGCGCCCTAAAACGGTAACGTCCCGTTGATTCAGCCCGTTAGTGCTGTCAGATCCCGGAAAATAAACTTTAATAGTGAATTTAATGGAGGTTTTTTCGAAACGATAGCACATTCGTTTCAAAACCGTCCGCACTAATGCCGCAGCTGCTAAATGAAGTGTCTAAAACGACCGGACTAACGCGGCGCGCATTCGGCGCTGCAGTCATGCGTGGTCGTGTTCCTAACCGTTGAAATGCTATAAAATACCTCGTGCTGGTGTTTGAAAGTCAGTGAATCTGCTGGCTCCTTTGAGGGAGTGCCGAAGGGCCAGGAACAGCTATGTCAGTTCAGATTGTCTTGCGTGTTGACTATTCTAAACTAGAAAATCCATTTTCTGAGTCTAAAAACTGCTAAATTGAATTGTTATTGGTCAGTAAAGTTATTGTATGTTCGAGAATCAAAGTCTCATTAGGAACAAGTTTGTTCCAATATTGATCCTTTTCACAACCCAATATAATTTTATGGTCAATTTTACCAGAGGATATTTCTATGTGTTTATCTCTGTCTATGTGTGTATGTGTGGGCGTGTGAGAAAGTTCATGTTTGCTTAGCTCTCTTTTTACCTGTGTTTTGATGCTCCTTATAAAAAATTTATGCAAACAGGAAAAGATTTAAATCCCTTGATGCCTTTATCTCGGATGCATTTTCTTTCGTGTGCTTTTACCTTATTTTAAGCTGCAAATTGCGTTTAGCAGGTAAATAATGTATTAGCTCTATCCTTGCCTGGGCTCTGGTGAGAAAGTGAGATGTTTCCAGGCTTCTTTGAACATTTTACCTCGGCTATTAAAAGTCTGCATCGACATTTGGTCCTTCATTGTAATTCATGACGGCTCCTGCGCTTACCCTTGTTTCCTCCTTCTTTCGGTTCTTCGTAAGGTTACCGCTCAATATTCTCGAACGAAGGCAACTAATTCAACTTTGAGACTATTGTTTTACGCTTTTGGTCCGTTTCATCGGACTACTTCAATCCACGAGAGGAATTTCTAAGGGAGTCTGTTTGCTAACTCGCCGAACTTTTGCTAATTCTCTGTCGTATTTAACTTTCCAAAAACTCTGGGGACAGCACTATTAGTAGAAAGTCCAATTAGGTTTCTACCTTTTTTTGGCGGGTCCTCGTGGCAAAATTTTGCCTCTATTATTCATCCTATAATGTAATTTTCCTTGACTGGCACTTGATCATATTGCAATAATCTAAGTCTGAAGGTTTAATAAAGGCACGTTCCTGAGTGATTAATATTGGGAAATGGGTTTATTATTTAAGCAATAATGAGTAATTCAAACATCTAAGAGGGGTAAAGCGGAATCTTAGATAGTGTAATTTCTCGCATCTTGTTCAATATTAAATAGCCTATTTGAAATTCTAGTATGTGAAGTTGGTGTGGCGGGCGGGGGAGTGGGGATCCGGGGCGAGGGCAAACCATCGATGAAGCAAATTTACTCGGATTTTTTAGTTAGCTGCGAAAAAACTCGTCGAGGGACAGCTTTAGTTGAGACGTTTGCAACCACGAAAGGTTTGGACAGAGTTACCTTTTTGTTTTCGATCGACCCCACAATACGGCCGAAACCGGCAGCAACAATCCGAAAGGAATAGCTAAACAGTGAAACAGTTCCTGGCCAGACGTTGCGTTGTTTTGTTCCTCTCGGTGGCTGCTTATATTAACTTGAACCGCTCGCCCGGAGGGCAGGGCGGCTTATGCAATAACCATACAAATACAGAAACTAAATTATACTGCAATCAGCTAATTTACATGACAGAAGGCCGCAGATGGCGCCGCCGTTCTTGTTTCCCGCCGGTCCGGAATAATGCATGAGAAGGTGACGGGCGGCCACTGCCGGCCCAACGCCGGCGACCGGACCGGCCGACGATGTTTATGCATATTAAATGAGCTTATGTTGAGACCCCGCTTCTGTCGCTGACAGATCCGGAGGAAGTATTCAATATGCTGGGGCGGAACGTTTTTGAGCTGTAATGTGTCTTCTTTGCCCCTCCGGACGGTCAGCGGTCACGAGAAACGCGGACTCAAGGTCCGGTACCCAGCCGAAACAATAGGCGCCTAATCCAAGCTTGTCCGATTATTGAAAGCTCTAATCCCAATAATCCGACGATAAATCGTATCGGGACAATGCTAAATCTAATGCGATGTAATTCGGGCCTTAGTTATGGCTCTAACCTCAATGCTCTGCGTGGAAAATGATGAACGATGAGATTAATTTGAGATTTTCCTGTTTGCGTTGGGCACAATTTCCAAGAATGTGAATCGCACGGTTTTACTCACGTTCGAGAGTGTACATCAAACAATTCGCGAAAATCTCGCGGAGTCCTGGTTTAAAATCTGGAAAACTCAAATCGCTGGCGGCAGCCTTGCCGGTTTAAATTGTGCATTTGCCCCACGCAGGCCAATTGACGGTAACATGGATTAGCTTGAAGGTGAAGTGTTGTTGATTACTTACCAGATATTCCGTCGTAGGTCCACCATTCTTGCCAATTATCGCAGCCGACTGGAAGAAAAAAAATATCTATATAATTTTGATTCTAAGCTCTACATTACATTATTGAATTTATTTATTGTCTATAGAGGCATGCCCCATTTCCGTTGTTAGACGTATTACGACCCCCATAAAATACATCTTCCTCTGATTTCAGAAGGGTGTAAAGTCTGCAAAACATCGGTTTATTGGAATATTGTCGTTCCAGCCGACAACTCGAGGACATTTTGAGCAGTTTAATAAAACGCCTGCAGATCTGCTTAGTCGACGAAGATGCCGAGAAGGGGCTGCAAAAGGTCGACTATTGCCGGAAATATCGCTAGTTAATAGGAGATGGGATTTTTGTTACGACCCCGTTATTGTCGTCGATAGCACAAAGCATCTATATTTTTATTGCTGTTGATTTCTTCAAGGGATCAGCAACACTTTAATACTAGTAGAACACGTTTTCATCCTGGTAACCCTATTAAGGACAGCCTCAGCTCTAAATTAAAAGGATTACCTGGAAAATACCTCGGCTCGTAAACTGATTTTATTTCTCTATTTTCTGGCTGGGGGATTAACCCGCCTTTAAATAAAAGAAAAAAATCCCTTAATTTTGATTACTTCAGCGTTAACTGAATCTGGCCCTTTGTTCGCGCGGCAATCAGCAATATTGGCCCTTTGCTGGCTGTAAGATGCAACGAGCATTTATTCTCTGGAGAGAGTCCGGCTTTCAAGGATTTATTTAACGTTGCATATGTGTAAAAAACGAGCAAACATAGGGGTGCCCGGTTGTTCGGAAGGGCTTTTTGTTCTTTGTGGATCTAAGCCGGTTTCTTTGTTCCGTGGCCTTTCGCCCTTCCATCGGGCCGAGCAAATACTAACATTGCAAAGGTAGAACCTTTATGACGCAAGTAGAATTCAGACATTTATCCGAGTCTTCCCGCCGCAATTGGTTTTCTCGTCACCGGGCTAGGTGCTTATTGGCTTTGATTTCCTCAAAGTAAATCTCCCGAAAATCTCCTATCCATTACTTAAAAAGCGGATTAAAGCCGGGGGAGTGCCCGGAGATTATTTAAAAGCTCCACGAATCATTTATTTTGCAAATTGCCTTTCTGGAAATGTTTACTTTCATTAGCCGGAAAACAGGAAGTTCCAGTGTCGTGCGACACGTCACGCCGGTCTATCACTCCATGACCACGTGAAATCATTCAATTCGAGATTAAGAAATGCCCCGTTCGTAATGCAGTAATGACCCACGGACCGTGAAGGCGCGTCCAGGCTATGTAACCGAACAGGTTTCATGGCGGAATTATTCAACTTGTTAGAGAAAATGGTTACTGTTTCATGTAACAAAGTCGTATAACATTTTTCAAGTTACAAGACATGTTTTCTGTTATCTAACAAAGGTCGGTAACATCAAAGAGAGTTATAAAACCGCTTTAAATAACCGGAGCTGGCTTGTCCATTAACTTTTGCCCCTTTCACCCCGCCTTTCCTCGGTAAAATCTATTAATGTGGTATATTTTCATTTTTAATGTCTGCTAATTTATTTACCATTTTTGGGATCTGCTAAATGGAATATTTAGATGTGAGATGACCCAAATGTACATGATAAGTGCGATGTCAATAATCGAACGATCGCACGACACGTCAGGATCGGATTTACCGTGCTCCACTAATCAAGGCCTTGATTGCATAAAATTAATTATTTCGAATTGCTGCAAAGACATACATATTCATAAAACGTGGAATCCAGCCAAAAATGTCTCATAGCTGCCTACCATCAGAGCTATTCCAAGTCTCTGGAACTTTAAATACAATTTCCATAAAAGACAACTTTTATTACGTTAGTATACGGGTAAGTGGGGTCCCAGAGAGATACAGAATTCTAGCGCCAGTTCGATACCGAACGTTTCAACTTTTATTTAAGTGTATAACTTTTCAATTTCCTCTTTCAGTCTTTCCCTCGTGCCATGTAAGTCCCCATATAAATTTCGGGCAAGTTTTGACCGGAATTTTAATACCGGAAACCCATTACCATGTAAACAATTATTATGCTTCGAATCTGGGCGAGGTGCATAAACGGGGTGTTTTTGAGAACGATGCCATAAAGATGTAACGACTGGAGGAAGAGCAACCGGAGCCAGCCAGTCCGGAGCCCGGATCCCCGATAGTTTTTAGCAGTCTGGGCGCCAGTTTGGCTGTTTGACAAAGGGAGCCAACGACCCCCCTAAATGTTGTTGAGGCTGCGGTTGTGCTTTGTTCGATAACGAACAACTTAGAGACGAAGACAAAGAGTGGCTGAAATCGCAAAGAGACTCTCTTTTTCCCTTGAAGAAGTTTAAAGTTGGATCCTCAACATGTCGAAGCAGATTAGTTCCAGATCGGCGAGCGTGTGCCGGACTCAGTCAAGCATCATGCTAATACCGAGAGTATGCAATTCAAATTAGGAAGGCGAGTTAACGACGCTTTGATTAGCACGTCTTGCATGCTGTGGTGCACCACCCTTAATAGGATACTGATGAACTTCAGCCACGTCGGGTTTGACTGATACTTAGGAAGTCGTTTTGCAAAGATGATTTAAAAGCACTGTTCCAGCGCCCTTGAGGGTCAGTTGCCATTCATTAATCTGGCCTCGCATTTTCATTAAACTGACGACTTTGCAGATCTACTTATTCCTGCAAAAATATAAACGTCCCCCCATCAATCAAGGAATATCCGAGGCACTCCCGACGAGTTGGAGCCACTTTGCTGTAGCATTAGGTGGCAAATATCCAAAAGATTAATTTTACCAGAATAAATGTCAGAAAGTATATTAATGATTTTCTTCAATTATCAATTTTCCAACTTTGACTTACTGTCTGCGTCGCCATTAGGGAGATAGAAGTGCTTCCTGCGCTAATGGCGTTTGTTTGCAAGATTGATGATCAGATTACACGCGAATCCGTCCCAAAACGGAGACCGTCTCTGATTGTTTGCGGAAACGCGGCAACAACGCGAAGGGCCCCAATGTAAGGGATAAGGGATGGTCCGGTTGCATGGAAAACAATATCCGACCCTTAATCACTGGGAATAATTATTTCTTTCCCTTTAAGGTAAAGTTACCGGAGCGGATCCTTTGATATTAGATTTTGGAAATTTTCAGTATTCTCGTGGGAAGGCCGCTTGCGGGTATCGACAAGAGGTCAAGCTGGATCGTCGCGGGGGGTGCGGCACTTTCCGGCGGACGTCCCGGTTGAAGTCGCGGATCAGAAATTTGTATAATTCGGAGAAAATAATTGGGAAAACATCGAAAAACTCGTAAAACCTGACAAGTTTTGAGGGTAAAAACTCAAAAGTTATAGAACGGAAGGCATTGATTAGCCATAAAGATTTGTCGCAACCTGCCTGGGAAATTGCCGATGAAAGAGAGTCTCAGAGCCAGAATTTCGGAAATAAATTTGAAAGTTTGTCTATTAAACTGGGCTTGAAATACTGATACGCGCATAAATGGTCTATAAACCTAATTTGTAACCTGTAAGTGCCTCGTATGATATTAAAACCTCTCAGGGCCATCCTCGATGATCCGAATCCGGAATAATGCGGGCAAAGAGGAGATAAATCTGAGGATCAATCGCGCTTAAACTACAATATTGTCTTGCCAGATTCCTCATCCAGAAAGTGCCATCACCTGAAGTGCCGTTCCGCCCCAAGTCTTGCGTGAGGCGTTATGCCCACTCTCTCGTCTCTTCCGAATTCCATTGGAATCATTGGCTTCAATCCCGGATTCCATTAATTTTGTATGCTATTAAAATTTCCCGATGATGAAGGATAACCGCAATTTTTGGTAATAGAAAACGTCATCAAACTTCCTGTTTGAAAATCAATACACGAGCGAGCAAATCAAACCGGAAATACATTTTTATTCGCCGGAGATTTGCCCAGTTTTAAAACCTGTCGACGTCTATGAAATTGTTTTAGCGGCGCTGTCAATGTAACCTGAATATTTGATTTCAATTTTAAATTCAAATTCTGGTTCATGACGCCTTCGGAGACCCGCGAATTTCGATGGCGAATGGCCACATAGAGGCATAATAATTGTTCGGCGGAATTCAATGCCCGAGATTGATTTCGGGCCTGAAGGAAACCCCAATAAGTAAAACAGTGAAGAAGATAAATATTTAAGTTTCTTTCTCATTAAAGAGGAAGCGAGGAAATAAAAGAATATAACCCTGCCGGAACAAAGAATCCCTGGGTCAGCGCAGAAGGCAGTCAGGCCAAATGAAAGAAATTCAATTCGAGTGACTGCGATAACAGAATATCCAGCGCCCGAGGAGGATCTTTCCAAATCAAATATCGGGGTAGTTTTTGGAATATTTACTTTATTTCCATGGGAAAAATATCCCCGATTTGCACCTAAGATTCCGTTATTTAATCATGGAGACGTGTCTGCACGAATTGGAGGAGCGCAAAAGCAATCTTTTACATTAATCCTTCTTCATCTTCATTCATAACAACTCGCGAATGTACGCATTCGTTAATGATGCATTTTAATTAACGCGTAACCGCGGCGCGTTGCAATCGTGGAAAATAATTATTAGAGGTAACGTTACACATGGAAATCGCATGAAAAAAAAAAAAGAAAAAAACACGAAATTATTATAAAATTGGTTTTGCTTTTGTTGCGCAGCTTGCACAATGCGAAAATAACTCTGACGTCATTTTTCGCCACGTTAATTATCTCAAAGGGGGATCGTTTCAGAGATGAAAGAGGGCGAAACGGACGAGCGGAGCGACGAAACCCCCGAAATTTACGGCTATTTATTGGCCGACGACAACAGAACGATAATAATCGGTGTCCGGATGCGCCGGATTTTTACCGGAGAACAGATTATAGCACTTAAAGCGTCAAATGGAGCTAATTTCACGGCGAGCGACTTAAAATCATAAAGCAAAAGCCGGTTGTGTACAACTGTCCGGCCGGCCGGCGTTCCACTCGAGGTTGTTATTCATTAATCCGACCGCCGGCATTGTCCCACCTGTCCGCAACACGCGGGCGCAATTTATAACTGCCCACTTGATGGATGAATTTATTCGCCCTCTTCAGCGGAATTGACGCCACCACCGGCCAACAAAGATTTACTATTCTGTTTATGTGTTTTATTTTAATTTTGGCAGTACCTACAGTCCCGGCCCGGGCCGCTGCCAAGACGGGGTGGACCAGATTTTGCTGACGGGGGTCTAATTAATTATCAGATTAAGTCCACGTCTTTGTGTTTCGACCGTTCTGGTGTCCGAAAAAGGAGAAAATTCAACTCAAAAACGCCGAGGGCACGTGGAAACAGGACTTGTGAGCTCTGAGAAGGACTCGCGTCGTCGGTTGTATTTATACAAAATCCCACTCGCCAACGTAAGGTCGAGATCTGGGTCAACAATTAATTAAACACTTCAATGTTGCGGTCATAACTTGCGAAGATGGTTAACCGCCGCGATGCACATGGGAAGGCGCCTTGTTCGTGTAGCGTTAATCTTTTCGTTTCCCCTGATTTAGTTCACCTCGTGATCATGCGTGGATCGGTTGGAAGATACGTGGGAGAACGGCTTATCCGTTCTTACGGTAAACTCTTGCGAAACTACTTGGAATTCGACTCTTTCTGCAATTCGGCGCGCAGAAATCGCAGGGCATTAGATTGAAAAACTCGTTCTTCTTCTCTAATTCCCAACTTTTAATTTCCACCTTGGCATCTTTCAGACCGGGATCTACGAAGCCGATGCCAGAACTACAGGACCCTTTCAAATGGCCCTTATTCTAAGTAAATTTAATTAAGGTCGCTTTAAATTGCTTCATAGGCGCATACTTTAAAAAGAAAATAAATGGCTTCGGGTTAATGGGAGTGATAATATTTATATGTTCAATTTAAAAGGAGTCGGAGGAGAGATTTTCCTTTTTTCGGAGTTTTGTTAAGCTTTTTTCCTTTTGTTTTCCACCTCTAAAAATGGATGGTTCGACTTCAAACATTTCCCCCGACAACAAACAGTTGCATTCGGGGCCTAAACGAATTCTCGTCTCTCGACAAAAATTTGCTGACTTCATAGAGAAGGGTTCCTGTATAGATTTCAAGTCCTGTATCGATTCGAGGTTAGCCATCATTACGAAACCCAATAAACCTGGACCAGGTCCAATGGAATCCAAGCAAATAATTGCTGCCATTCTTAGAGAAAACAATAAGAGAGTGTTCGTAATCTGCACCCTTGTTTCCTGGACTACTTGCGGTCCGGCAGATCATTTTCAGCCCTCTGTTATCGCGGCTCTCTTATCTTCCCTCTGGCCCTTCATTTACCGAAGGGCTCCGCTGCCAAATTTCTGTGGACTGGCTAATTACGTATTTACCAGGGGAAACATCTCACTCCTCGGCTATTGTGTTGGCATAGAAAAACTATGTGAGCTAATTTATGTGCATAAATAAGGAAACGGGACCTCGTAAAGTATGTGAAGAGTTTGAATATTTTAGGGTCCTAATATGATCTTAATGGGGTGGAAGCACGGAAAATTCTTGTTTTGGTCGCCGTTTCGGGCGGAATTTAATAGCTGCCCCCGGTGTAATGCCACTGGAACTAATGACTAGAACAAATCACCACCGTTTTCTTATCTCTGGAAATTTCCAGGCACATTTACACATCAATAGTTCCGCCGAGTAAAGTTTAATAAATACCATTTTGGAGCTATTATCTAACGGTGAATAATAAAACCTCTAAATCGTGTGGGTTTAACAATTGGGTCGTAGCAAACAAAATGGGATTTTAATTAAATATTTTTCATCAGTCAAATGTTCCTTTCCTTAACGCGAACTCTAATGGAAAATTAATTATGGCTATTGGCACTCAACAAACAAAGATAAAAACTTGACCGATAAGACCAAACTAACGATGGTTGGTTTGTATTAAATTTTAGCCGATCGCGGCGTAAGATCGTGGAAATTTTAACTCCATGTAATGACCATTTTATTTGAGTTTTAAATTAAGGGGAATTATTATCTATTTTTAGAGTCAGCGTGAATGGTAATTCAAATGCATACCGCGTGACATAGAAAAGATCACACCCTTCAAAACCAAAGGTGACCCGCTACCTTGACGCGTACCACCGCACACCATTATCACGTATCTGTACACAGCAAATCCCACGTCACTGGAGATCCGAGAGGACTATACGATTCCGCGTGTACGCCGCCTTTGGTGTGCCGAGCCCGGCAACGTTGCCGGTTTGCTTTTAAACGTCCGAGTTATTTGACTGTTATCTGAAGTACGCCGTCAAAATTATTTCAAATAACGTTCCCTTGCCGAATTAAATCAAAAAATAAATACAACTCTTAAACATGAAACAACGTGCGATTGTAGAAACGGATAAAAAATCAATAAACATTTAATCTATGGAAATTAAAACAAAAGCCAAAACTAAATTAAATGCTCATATCGTCTCTCTTTTTGTGCAGAACGGTAGCCGAGCCGATCATAAAACATTGCGAATATGATATCGATCATCATATTAATTAATCATATTAAAAAATTGTTTAATAAAGCAAGCAGGCAACACTGCAGAGCTCGACGCCAGTAAACGTGCAGTACGGCAACTACTCCCACCGCGTTCACCTCCTTCTCTGTATGCCATAAATTTAGATGCGCGAAAACGTACACTCTTCCATATCGCTGGTAGCGTGAGGTGTCCTGTATATAAAATTATAATATACAAAATGAATAATAAATATGAATTAATATAAAATTCCTGATAACGCAAAAAACAATTAAGGGAATATTGTTGGAAAACTGGCCATTTTTAATGCTTATTTACAAAAACGTGCAAACCCGACCATTTTTACTCGGTGGTCTCTTTTCTGTGTCACGGAACGTACGCTGCGTAACAAAGATAGGAGAACACCCCGTATAAATGATTTCGTTTGTGTAAATCATTTTTGATATGCATATTTCTACATAGGAACACAAAAAACGATTTTTAGCCATATTTACCAATGTACTTAAGATTTATCAGGAATTAAATTTTTTTTTACTATAAAAAGTGCAATGAAATGTCAACAATAAGGGTTGAAAATATCATTTAATAGCGTATAGCGTCTTTAGAAAATGCTTTTATGTTAATCAAATATGCCTAGACACAGGACGCAGCGAAACTTCCATCAATTAAGCGAGTTTGAGAGAGGTCGAATGGCGGGTCTACGAAAGGCTGTTCGGGCACTTAGGAAAGTCGTCACTAGATCGAACGTCAGTGTGAACATTGCAGTGAGATGTTGTCAGGCACGGTTCCAAGAAGAGCAAACAGGCAGAGGAAGAGGTACTAGACGATCCGGAAGAGCTTCGGCACGCCGAGATCGCCGCCTTCGAATTATGGCTCTAAGAGATAGGTTCGACTCGTCGAGGAAGCTGACGGATCAGTGGTTTGCTGAGTATGGAAGGCCCATTGGGATTCGAACCCTTTATCGCCAGATAAAAGAATTCGGGCAGATTTCCTACCATCCTCATCTTGCGTCACCTCTCACCTGAAATCATCGTCAAAATCGACTGCAGTGGCGCAAAGGCCGGATACATTGGAATCTGGAAGTGGATAATATCGTGTTTAGTGAAGGATCCAGATTCCGTTCGGGTACGCGTGATGGTTGTGCAAGAGTTAGAAGAAGACGGGATCCTCAGTTTACAACATAGAGGCATATATTAGGTCGTGTAGTATGAAATGAGTAGATTCTCGAAACGCCACATTCAACTGCGAATAACTTCACTCTAAATCTATATTTGGACTTGACTTTTTTGTGTGGAAAAGGCACATTCTTCCTCTTTCGATCAGAGTTTAAAGTGTTAAAAAATATTGAAAACTTTTATTTTTATAAACATTTTTGTGCGGCCATGCAAAATAGTGAAATTCGTTTGTTAATGAAATATGAGTTCCACCGCGGAACCACAACAGCTCAGACGGCTCGCAATATTAATGATGGGTTTGGTACTGAAGTCACTTCACAGCAAACAGTATCTCGTTGGTTCATGAAATTTCGTTCTGGCAAATTTTGACCTAACAAATGAACCACATGGACGACCTGAAACTCAAGTGGATAACGATCATCTGAAGCCGTGGTGGAAGCGAATCCACGTCAAAGTGCGTTCGAATTTTCGTTAATATTCAGTGTAACCAAAAAAACAATATTGACTCATTTGGCTGAAATTGGTGAGGTGAAAAAGCTGGACAAGTGAGTACCGCATGAGTTGAGCGACATACAGAAAGAACGACGTCTCGAAGCTTGTGTTTCTTTGTTGTGCCGGTATAATAACGATGTATTTTTGAATCGGATTGTTACTTGTGATGAGAAATGGATCCTACATGACAATACCAGACACTCATCGCAGTGGTTGGATCGAGATGAACCACCAAAACATCGTGCGAAAAAAATCTTCATCAAAAGAAGCTTATGGTGTCCGTTTGGTGGTCCAACGCAGGTGTCATCCATCACAGCTTCATGAAACCTGGTGAATCGATTGCGGCTGATGCCTACTGCCGACAACTGACCGAAATGATGAGGCAACTGACGGTTAAGCAGCCAAGATTAGTCAGTCGGAACGCGCCGCTAATGTTGCATTCGGCCACACACCGCACAAGTCACCTCGGCCAAGCTATAGGAGTTGGAATTGGAAACTCTTCGTCATCCACCGTATTCACCCGACTTAGCACCCACCGATTACCACTTCTTTCAAAATTTGGATAACCTCTTGGTAGGGAAAACATTCAACTCCGACGAGGCTGTCAAAGCTGCCTTCCACGAGTTTATCGACTCCCGGCCTGCAGGCTTTTACAGCAGGGGAATCAATGAACTTCCCGTTAAATGGCAGAAGTGTATGGTAATGGTGGTGCATATTTCGATTGACAATAAAAACATTTCATGTGAAAAAAAAATGACTAAAGTTTCAATTCAATTCTACTCATTTCATACTACACGACCTAATACATCGGACTATCGTAGTAATGGTCTGGAGTACTACTACGTAATGAAGCAGGTCACCTTTACTTTCCATTAAAGACAATATGAGAGCCCAACGGCACATCCGAGAAGTTCTGGAACGTCATCTCGTCCCTCACCTGAAAACTCTTGTAAATCCAGTTTCGCAGCAAGACAATGCGCGACCACATGTGACTGGAGAGACTATGGACTTCTTCGATCAAAATGCGATCAATTTGCTACCTTGGCCACCTCGGACTTCAGACCTCTCACCGATTAAACACGTATGGGACATTGTAGGTAGAAGGTCGCATAATTTACCACATCCCCCACAAACCCTGACGGCGCTATGTCATGCTATCCAGTTAGTCTGGAATGAGGTCCCCTGAAAGGACATCAATCACCTCATTAGCTACATGCCTAGATGTGTGCAGGAACGCACAAGACACCGCGGAGGACCGACAAATTATTATTATTTTTTCGGTTCTTATCAATGAAGTTCGTTCAATTTTTAACGGAGCAGTTGTTTTGGCGTCAGGAAAGTGCACACGAAAAATTAAATAATAATAATAATAATAATAATAATAATAATAATAATAATAATAATAATAATAATAATAATAATAATAATAATAATAATAATAATCTTTATTTCCTAGGAAATAGGCTATCAACCGTTAGGTTTTTCTGCCCAAATTTATACTATTGTATGTATGTGTAGAAAGAAAAAAAAAACTCTCAGTTTGTATTTTGTTAGTAGGGAGTCTTGTTGATGTCAGGTTTGTCTTAAGATTTCATATAACGTATGGGACGGGAATAGGAATTGGGAAGTGGTTTTTTGTCTCGTCAGGTATAGTGCGTCTACTATTGCCCTATTATTGGGGTTGTTTGCCCATTAGGGTTGTAGTTGTAGGAGTCTGTCTGTGATTTTAGTTAAGTTCGTTCGTTCGTATAGAAGTTGGTTGGGCGGATTGTGTAGTGGGTTTACCGGATGTCGTATTTTTGTAATTGTCCTTATTGCGATTTGATCCTTTATTTGTATGTGTTGTTTGGTTTTGGTCGTTGCGTTGGCTCTTAGGATGTGTCCGTATCCTAGCAGGGGTCGGCAAATGGATTTGTATATTATTGTTTTGCTGTTTTTGTGCTAATTCCCTTGTTTTTGTATGTTAGTGACCTAAAGTGTTTTACTCTTCTCTTAACCTCTGTTCTAGTATTGTTCAGGTGTTTTGTAAACTTCGTCTTGTTGTCTATAGTAATTCCTAAATGTTTAATGTAGTTTGTGGGTTTTGTTATTTGACCGTCCGCCATGATCTTCGGTGAGTTGGTTTTAATTTTGTGATTTGATATTAGAAGTTGGTTTTTGTTGGCGTTCGGTGTTAGTCGCCATTTGTAGAACCACTTCATTGTGGAGTCTGTCAGTAGTTGTAGCCTATCTGTCGCTTTTTTTGTGTTTTTGTCATGTACAATGATTGCTGTGTCGTCTGCGTATTGTAGTATGTAGGCCGTTTTGTCTATTTCTCCTTTGTTTTGTAAGTTGTAGTTGTATATGTCGTGGCAATATACATTATACAGTAGCGGGGAGAGTGGAGAGCCCTGTGGGAGACCTTGTTCCTGAGAAAAACGGGAGGAGCAAGTCTGGTTAATTTTTACTTGTAATTGTCTGTTTTCTAATAATGTTGTGATTACGTGTAGTAGATAGTCGGGAGTTTGTATCTGGTGAAGTTTGTGTAATAGTCCCCGGTGCCAGACACTGTCAAAGGCTTTGTTGATGTCCATGAATAGACTGGCAGTTTTCCCGCCGTCTAGATGAGTCGATTGAATGTTGTTGGTCAGTACGAAGAGTGGATGTATCGTAGAGTGTTTGGGTTTGAAGCCAAACTGGTATTTTGGCATGTGATGTCCAATTGCTTCTTGTAACCTTTTCTTGATGATTAGTTCAAAGAGTTTTGATATCACTGGTAGTAACGTAATTGGTCTGTAGTTTCTTGGTGTGTTGTGGTCCGCGCCACAGTTTTTGGGATGGGTATTATGATGCCTGCTTTCCATGAGTCCGGTATGTCTTTATTTGTGATGCCTTTATTAAATCGGTGCTTGATGATGTTGTGGGTTTCCGGGGTTAATTGCTTAAGTGTGTCACTTTTGATGTTGTCTTTTCCTGGGGCCGTATTTTTGAGGTTTGTGAGCGCCTCGTAACATTCTTCGTCTGTGATTCATGTAAAAGCGTGCGTAGATGAGTGGGTAAAGTAGTTGTCGTGCCATTGATTTATAAAATCCAAATGATTTTTATCGAATTTTGAGTTTGTCGAGGTTCTGAAGGCCACTTCAAAGTGTCTGGCAAAGGCGTCCGCTATTTCTTGGTCCGTCTGAAGCTCTTTTCCGTGTTCCGTAAGTGTGTTGGTTCTGCCTGTTTTTTTGTATTGGGTTAGTTTTTTTATTTTTGTCCAGTATGATTTCCCGTGGTCGTTTTCTATTTCTCTGCATGTTTCCATCCATTTCTCCTGCCTATATTCATATACCATCCGTTTGATGTTTTTGTTAAGACTGTTAAGTTGTTTTTTTGTTTCATTGTTTTGAGTGTTAGTGTAGAGTCTGTACAGTTCTCGTTTATGTTTTATTAGTCTTAATATGTATTTCGGTAGGGTATGTTGGTAGAATGTATTTCTTAATTTTGGAGTGAATTTTTCTATTGCCGTTGTCAGCTTGCCTTGTATTTGTTGGATTGTGATTGTATCTTTTCCTGTCTCGATATATCGGACGAAAAATTATTTACATAAAGGAAATCATTTCTCCGGGGTGTTATCTTTTCTACGTCACGCAGTATATTCCGGTTGTTATTTATTGCACATTCCTATGCCCCGAGCCCCGCATCTCGTGCAAAGAAAAACACCCAAATTTAACATAACATTTCCTGGCCGAAGTCCCTTATTCAAATTAGTCATATCGCGCGTCAGTTCACATCTGAAAATGTCAAAATTTAACAAATTGCTGTTTGCCTTGTGCGTGTAAAGTGGGTCGAAAACTGAAAAGGGTCGGGGAGATTTGCATGAAGTTCCCCCGACTGCGCCAATAGACTTTATGATAAGTATTGTTGGCGGCAAAGGGTCTTAATACTGCGTTTGTCATTAGTAATATTCATATCACATTGAAAATGAACAAAGACAATATTTGCTAAAATATGTATAAGCTCTTCGGAATAGGTTATTAAAAAGGAATTAAGGGCGATAATTGAAAGAAAATTATTACTGCCGGAGTATTTGTCATGATAATATCTGGCATTGTCCCGAACAACATTGCTTAGATATTAACACAGTGATAGAGTTAATTAACTGTCCACTAAAACAATATTATGGCCAGATATTAGCGCACTCCTCTCCTTCATCTGTCCATATAATAAAGCAACAAAATAATCTAATCAGGTTCCCAAATCCCGATAACGAATTCCATTTCGACCACTAAATCAGACTTAGAGCGAATGGGAAACAAAGAAGGACTGATATCGCGAGCAATTGTAAATGCTGTTAGGAAATTTATTTGCTTACTTTGTGAAGTTGATAATAAAGTGGGCACCAGGGCTACAATTTCAGCAATGTTTCAGCCATTATCTAGTTCTTTAGCGTATATATGCTTAATTTAACAACGGCTCTATTTTATCTGATTACGGTCGTGTGGCGAATTTTAAACGAGGCCCTCAAGAAATAAACAGTTTCTCTCCACTTTTAAGTGCGCGCTTAAGCAATTGCCCGGATTTCTGTTGAATGTTAAGTCGTTTCGAATCCGCGAGCTGAAAGTATCGGATATCTCTTCTTGAAAATGCAACGTTAAAGGTAAACCGAATCGTAAACGTGAATTTCTTAACCGAAAATAGCACGACCTCAATTTCCACAATCCTATCGCCTATATAAGTTATAGAGAGGTAAATTGATTTGTTCTGGGGCTCCTCTGGCTGCGGTCACTCAAACGGAATTAGATCTAATCCAATTAAAAGTTTGGAAGGGCAACCGAACGGTCGAAACCGGTCAGTCGAGGATTCCACTACACGAAAAAGGATCTGCAGTGCATTCAAGTTTGATGACCAGGGTTTGTCTATTTTTCCTTCCAGACTTGGTCCAACGTAATCAACTTAATGTTGCATATACAGGGTGCCCATTTCCGGACGGCGACCGCGGAGATCTCGGTCTCCCGTGAAAGATGGGAGGTCGGTTAGATTCGACGATCGAGGCGAAGCTGCGCAATTCGGAGCTCGAGATTGTGCTTTCCGCAATTTGAAAGAGTTCGATTGATTTCGGAGCTGTTCGGAAATAATCGAAACTTCGGAAAGATCTCTTCATCCTTCCGAGAGCGCTCGAGAAATAACCAAATAGGAAAGTGGTGAAAGATGCTCGCGGCGCTCCATTTCCAAGCACAGCTCCACGGGCTCTGCATTGATCTTAAATCTTTGAAAAATAAGGTCTTTCATCCAGTCATGCCGGTTCCACATAAATAATAACGCAACGGGGATGGATCTGGAGAACGTGCCGGCCAACGTGCGTCTTCATTGTTTGACGTCACTGTGCAGGAAATTAAAAATAGTAACAAGAGGAACTTCGTAGAGTTTCATATATTTTAGACAATCGCCCTTCGTGCATTTCAGTTGGTCGTCATGCAACGTGAAAAAATTAATTTTAGATTTTCGAGCTTCAGCAAGCTAAAAAAAGGAATACGTCATAGGAGAGGACTGTTTAATTACAACAAGGGCAATCTGCATGTAATCTTTCCCATTATCTTCCACTCCAAAAAGTAGTAATTTAAACGGTTTAAAACCTCGTTTCGTGTTCAGGGAAAGTTAATGTGTATATTATCAGTTTTAATGTGATCACCGACACGATTCTCTTCAGCGGCCAACATGGCGGAAGGCGGATATCTCAAAGTGTATGTTTAATTGCTGTTTCAGTTGGCTCCGGCATTGTTGTTCGAACCGGGGGGGCCGGCCTGATCTAACAATGTTGATAAGTCGTGTGAATAATGGTTTACAAGAAACTTTGGTCAATTTGCGCGTAAACATGAGCGAACACAGCCAGATAGCGACACAATGTCGTGACAGATTCATTCGTCTCTGGACTGACTGTTAATTTTCTTGTCGACGAGGTACGGAAACTTACTTTTGAAATATGGAAGCCCGGATTGCATCTTTGATTAGGGCTGAGTTGGAACAAAGAGCACTTCTGGGATTAAGCAGATATTCTGATCACTGGGGTGGAGTAAATGAGTCGGACTGGGTAAACATTGATTTCCGAGTGGTCGAGACCAGATAAAATTGGCAAAAGATCTGTAACAGTCGACAACTGATCTCTCCGACAGACCCGGCGAGAACTGGGGCGCAAACCGGTCGAGGGAGAATCGGCGGTTGGAACGAGTTTATGGATCTTCTCAAAGAATCAACCGAATTTGAATAGACGAAGGCTCATTCGATGACCGTTCAGCTGCCGAAACTACGAGTTTCAATGACGACTATCGACGGCATTCGTGCATTTCGCGGATTTTTATAGAGCGAAAAGCGGGCGATCAGAATGAGCTTGTAGCTGTTTCCGGAAAGTCAAACCTTGAGCATTGCCACGGCTGAACGTCCAGAGGACGCGCTCAGCGCTCACATACCAACCATCCATGAATATCCTTGAACTGTTGAAAATATTGGGTCAACTTCCATGACTGTCTGATTAAATTTTCACGTTAACTGTTTATTATTATAGCACACTTGGTAGGTTATCGGATAATTAGCCCGGCTCCACCAATTTATAAATTCTGGCGCATTTCATGCATTAAATTTTGAAACTATGCTCAGGCATTCCACAATAGCAGTCAACTATCTTAATTGAGGCGCAAAGTTTGGATTAACTCCATACGTAATGCCTGTTTGTCCAAAGTTAAATGTTGCCTCTGTCGTACAAGCGGTTATAGAGAACTGTCCTAAATATGTGGACGGTTTATTAATTTTGGGGACTGACACAGAGCTAAGACGTTAATATTATAGCAGTACTAACCCCTGGAATTTTGCAAGTAATGAGGGATGGAAAATCGATAGAGTTTTATACCCTTTTTACAGCCGAGACGTTTAATTCGCGCAGGCTATCAAGTTAATTTGACAGATTTACTCTTATATATCTCGATCGTCTTTCTTCTAAGGGGAAATAAAAATAAGTCATAAAAGGCGCCACGTCATAAAAGCTCCAATTATACCCGGAGACAATCTTCCCCCATTTTTATTTTTGTGCACGCCATAAAAATATCCTTATGGGTTGATTTACAAACTTTCATCATCGTGCATCATCTAGAAAGGAGACTCCCCCCGTCGTGCGAAATGAACCCCTCAGAATTCGCCTGATTGAATGAATATTTATGTTTTTCCCGAGTCAGCTGCTCACAGAGCTTCATTACCTACATCATTGTTACATGTTGAACATACGCCTTGCCAAACAAAATTCAACTCTAAATAAACTCGCTTTATGTGAGTAGCGAGTTCAAACTTTTGTTTTGCAATTAAGTTAGTTGTCTCCCAGAATGGAATACACAAATACTGCTTCAAAATTAACCCGGTGATGAACATTATGTATGTATGAGTTGTGCCTCTGTTCTCTGATAGATAAGTTGTGGCTTCGCTGTCGGTGCTGCAGCAAGAACGGCCATAAACGTTCATTGGTCAACGACTAGAAATTACTCAATGTTTCACCGAAACTTGACGACATAATAAATGCAACGCGACACAGTATATTCGCGACAATCTGGCACCGCGGTCCGGCGACTAACTGTCACCGCTGTGCCGTCATCGCGACGTCCGGGCTCCGTGACAGTTGAATAAAAGATTGTCGCGGCGTTGCCATTTATGGATTCTGCAGGTGCATTTCCTATGGCTTATTTGCGCTTTGAATTTTATTCGCCGGATGTGCATGGCTGAATAAATCATAGGAACGTTAAAGCCGCAACACAAGTTAAACTCGACTAAAGGGAAATGAGTTGATGCAAACTTTTGGCCGCAATTAAGACAGTTGAATGCCTCTGTGGAATCCATGGTATTGTTCGGATATATTTGCAGCGTGAGGTGTACCCCAGTCATATTTCGTTTATTTACAAAAATTCCATAAAATCTCGAAGTGTTCTGGATAAAAAGCACGAAATCCAGACGAAGAAATTCGTTTCCAACTACTACTACAGTGCAATAATAATTGGAAATGGGTCAATATTTAAAATGATAATATCAGGTTTATATCCCAGCACGAAACAAGTTTAGATTAAAGCTCTCGCTCGAACGAAGGGCTTTTTGCACTCGCAGCAGGATCAAGATTTATCAAATTACAATTTAATTTCCAGCTGAAATAATGAACGGTTCGGTTTTTGAGTCGGGAACAAAATAAATGGCGTCTTTTGGACCTTAGAAGTGATGCTTTTTTTACTTAAAAGATCAATTAGGATGAATTAATCATGGCCACTGGTTTCTCTCGCATTATGCAAAAATTCCAATTATCGGTTTGCGCCGATTTTTCTGTCGCCAAAATTTACTGCCTTCGCACTTTGATAAATTTTAGATTAAATTGCGAAACAAAAATTACGCATAAGCTCGTAACCTATTTAAACGCCGAAAAACGGCCGAAGTCATGGTTGTCCCAATAGTCCCAACAGTCCGATAGGATTTATATGATCGGTTTAAGCGAAATGTGCATTGTAGCAGCATCGATTTCCATTTCCAATAAATATAAAGCTAATGGAGAGCCGGAAATTGGTTTTTGTTACAACGGGTTTTCAATATTTTAATTCAATTCGAAAACACTGTAATACCACTTTTTATTAAATCATTTTCGGCTATTTTTGATAGCACTATCGGGTCAGCTATACATATTATATTGCGTGTCTCCACGGGAATTATTCACATATTTAAATTATTTAATAGCGGCAATGGACATATATTTTATTTTAATTAAAACGACAAGTTTGAATAAAGGAATTGAATTCGGCGAAATTGTCAGAAATAAGCAGAATTAATAATAAAAAAAAAACAAAAAAGCAAAAAAAAAACAAACAAAGCTGAATATCGAAATTTATTTACGAGTGAAACTTTAGACGATAAACCTTTAAGTTCAAAATTCAACGCGATACGTAAAAAGCCTCTTTCCAGCAGCTCTTCATCCCTTATTTCTTGTAGCCCCCATCCACCAAGTTGATATTTGGGATTTATAGTCTCATAAGAAAGGGATTTTATAACTATTTTTGCACCGGGTGTGAAGGACGTTTAATTTCGGTAAGGCACCTCTAAAGTTCAGTTAATATGACACTTTTAACGTTTTATACGAACAGAAGGAGTTTTCTTCCTGCGGTGTTAAATAATAATTTATTAAATCCGGTAGTTTTACAACATCTGGGTTTTGTTTCCGCGTTTGCGAATGAGTTTTCAAATAAATGGATAAACGGACCGAATATAATAGCTAAAGAGTATTTCACAAACTTTGCGGTTACAAAATAACGTTGCAATTCAAAGAGGTTTTTTAATATTAAATTTAGGTTTCATTCAGGTATTTAGTTTACATTATTTTCCAAATTGATTCCGTTCTTTGTTGCGAAACGCTCTCCTCCATTTCTATATTTTAAAATATCGCTCGAATGGCGCATAAACCATATTTTAAAAGGTATTATTTGCCTGAAAGCATGAGATGCGCAATAATATTTTGTCCATGTTAGTGCTCCATGTTCGAGAAAGAGAATATATTTTTCCATTAAAATATTGGCGTAAAATATTTCGCAGAACAATGGAAGTACGTAGGTTATGAGTTTTTTGCTTTTAAAACCTCTTGTGCATACGTGAAAGAGAAATAGGCAAAGTGTTACGTTTTTAATATTTTATCAGCAGCTGATGGATTTAATTACACTAATGGGCATTCTCGTTTTGTATCATAATTTGCGTGATTTTTTGGCACATGTTAAAAACGTTTGAACGAAGGCCCGAAGCGGGAGCTTCGACAAGGGCGCTTTATAGAGAGCGATGCGGGGGGAGGGTGGGAGTATTCTAATTCTGTTACTCACCAAGTGTGTGCGAATGGATACGTAAGGGCGAACTAGGGAGCTTCTACCTCGCCCATTTACTAGCCCGAGACACCAAAATTTCCCCGGACCATCTCTAACATTTCGTCGAATTTTGTTTAAACAATCTAACAAATTATTCAGCAACGTCGTCCCTCTGTCCCAATTTTAATTTTTCCATTATCGATAACCGTTTTCGCTCTCGCCTGTGCTCCCTCCGGCAAACTGTATCGCGCCCCTCGGGGATCGCCTGTCTCAAAACTTACCGTAGAAGAACAACCCCACAAAAATCACCACCCCCGAAGCAGCCCTCATCTAATCTGGAATCCAAAACCTCCAAATTCACCAGGAGCACCCAAACATTTAACAGTGTTTCGATCTATTTTTGTCACGTGTAGGTCACATCGAAATCCCGACAAACAAACCGGGGCTGCTGGCCAGACCACGTCGCAAACTGACGTCTGGAAGTGGCGTCGTCTGCAGCGTCGGGACGCCGTTGCCGGCTCGACGCCCATTGGTCGGACGAGCCTACGCCAGCCAATTGAAACGGTGCAAATCGCGCAACTTTTTGGAAGTTGGTTCTTCGGTTTTGGATTTGTTTTTGTCTCGTTGAGGTGTCTTTTTAGGCGTGGGAAAGTCGCATTTAATATTGGTTTCCACGGGAAAACCTGTTTGAGAGTTTGTCTAGGGAGATTTCGTCAAACTGTGACTTGGCGAAGTTCAAAGGAAGAAAACCGAATTCGTGGGATTGTGGTAAATTGTAATCTTTCGATAACGATGTCTTCTTCTCCGCGAGTTCTTCCCATGCGCTCCTGTATTTTGCATAATTTTCAATCTCAGTCGGAATGTGAGTTTCGCAATGTTAAAGTATTGACAACACAGAACTAGTGCACATTAGCCTAATAGTGACTCGGCAAGCAGCTAGATATTGGGCTTTTTCGTCGCCGAATCAGTTTGAAATGCTGGGAAAGAAGTGTGCTTGTAACACCCCGTAGTTCTGAAAATCTTTATTTACTTAAGTTTCAAGGCCTTGTTAGTTCAGTAGGAAATGCTCAATTTATTTAAAGCCACTATCGGAGGAAATTTGCAGGGTTTCGGAAAATTTCTTTAGCAAAAGTTGCTTGAATCTATAGACAGAGGAAGAAGGAAAGTTCTCCAACAAGCCCCCGTGCAGTAATAGGTCAGATGTTATGATTTCAATGTTGGAAGCGATAAAAAAAAACTTAATATAGAAGGAACGAAAAAACATTATCCTTAGAATGCTTGCAGGTTCCCAACGAAGGGTGAAAAACTTCTGAAATTCCCTTAAGCAGAAGTTGTATAGCTCTATAGATAGATCGATGTATGGAATTGGCTGATCATCCCACAAATAAGAACTCGAGGCGAAAAGGATGGGGACAATGGAAAATAAATTTCATAATGCCCACATCCAAAAATATCTGGTGTTTTGTATAGCCCTCCTTCAAGAGCTTCAATATTTTCCTTTTCAATTCGGCCGCAAAGCAACTTTGCCAACAACACTTTAAATAAAACAGGTACCCACACGTTCGGCGTTCATATTTCGGTGTGGGTTTCACCGAGAAAACGCCCTCTGCCTCGAAGTGGAAATTTCCACATTTCCACAGGATAACGCAACCTCAAAATTAGATATTTTAATTGGTTTTTAATTATAGGAAATAAATCTCTTTCAGTCCAAAATTCGGCCATTTGTTCAGACTCAAGCACGTTCGAATCCGCAACATTAACTAACACTTACTTATTTGTGATAAACTGCTCGTAAAAGGAAAAGCTTGGGAAATTTATGTGCCAGAATTCCTGGAAAACGCCGCTGTTTACTGCGATTTTCTCTCGCGATCTTAAGCTCCAAGAGCAAATCGAAAGGTTATTATTGTCAGTATTTAATAATTTTGAAACCGCTTTTCATTAATGGAGGTTCGGAATTCTTCAGGCACGCCGTGAAACGTCTTTTGGGCTTTCGAGGACTATCCGGGGGGAGGGTTTTTTCCAGTAGCAAACTTAGTGGTCGCTTCAAAGCCGGATGAAACGGACAAGCAAGAAAAGATAATTTAATTGGTGCATTCTAAAGAAAAGCCAGCCGAGCATAAATAAAATAAAGGCTTGCTCCCGATTTGTATTCCAGTCGCGAATGCCTGGATACATCAATATTCCGAAGGGAAGTCTGCGGTAATGGAATGTGGCCACGGGCGGCCCTGTCTTTTCCCTCAATGATGACCTAAAGACATGCCGTGAAGTGAAGACACATACGAATTGTTCAGCAACGAGAATAAATTAAGTCAATTCGAGGAACGGTCTCGGCTAAACGTATGCGAAAAGGTTAAAATGTGCCCCGCCCGCTCAATCCGTTAATAAAGCTCCGACAGCGAATCCATCATAATTTTCTATGGCTTTTAGCGGGCAGCGCTTTCGGCATTAGAATGCCCCAAAACAAAGAACGCCTAATTGACATAACATTAATTAACACCATCATTTCCACGGTAATTAATCCAGGCTGCGCCCATATGGCCCTGTCTGTGTCAGGGCCAGGTATCCGGAGAGGGCGATTTCGATTTTTTTTTTTTTTTTTTTTTTTTTTTTTTTTTTGAAAAATGTCGGATTTTTGCAAGTAATTCCGATCATAAAAATCCGAAGACCGAAGGATTTGGTTTGTGCCAACTTACTCGGAGAATTTTCCGTTGGAAACTTGTTATGGAATTACGTAAAAATGACTGAATGTTGCAAGGATTCTCCACATAGTTTGAAATATTTGTGAAGAAATTCGAGCATTTAAAATTTGTTTAGCTCCTCCAGGAACGACTTTGTTCTTGGTGAGATCAATAAAAATATAAAAAGGTTCCCCGACACCATTTTTTCTCCACGGTTCGCTCGTGAAGGTTGCACTCGAAGTTTGTGCAGTGACCGTACCAGCACTTTGCATATTTACGAGCGCGATTATCAAAGAATAAGTGAAGCTTTGCCTAAAAGTTTCTTCCACTTATTAGGAAGTAATACACCAACGCTTTTATGTGTTGTTGGAGGCTTAAATATTAGCATAAAGCCTCGGTAAGACTCCTATAATCGACAGACACTTAGTCGCTGAAGAGGAGACCATTCCCGGGAAATAAAATTTCCCTATTTTAAAATGAGAATCAATAAACGGGACTTGTCCTCAAGAAAACAATTTACCATTTTATGAAAGCCTTAAAGTTATATGGTCGTTGGTTTATCTCCATTGCAGATGTCACATCGTAAATTCAATATTCATCCCGTGAATGGCGGGTTGTTAGCCACGAAGAAATAATATCCCCGAAAAACCTCGTTAATTCATGGAAAAACTTGAACAAATTATATGTTCAAACCTGCCTGTTGAATTAGATTTTATCGAAGCAAACGGATATTTTTGGTTATTCACTCATTAATTAATAAACCCGTAGAAGTTCCGCGTTCTTTAATGAATATGCTTTTTAATTAATATTGAGGTAAGCACTTGCTCTCGTTAGCAAAGCGAAAAGGGCTTAAAAGGAAAACAGTGGGACTGTTTGGGGCTGTAATTGGGGATCACAAACAACTGTTTTGTAACTTGTTTTCGATTTTGCTCCAACTTTATTTGCTTTCGCAGCCTCTTCAAACTTGAAACTGGCATGACTTTATAATGCCTGCGTATTGTCTGAAGTTGTTAGTTACTGCCAGAAAAATAGGGAGACTTCCTGGGAACTGGGGGGGGGGGATTACGAGGTGTTATAAGAGTTCTCCGAGACAAGCAAATCAAAACGAGAAATCCACCCATCCGGCGGTAATCCACCAACCTGACACTTCGCTGACCTATTTCGGGGTTTCCCGAAAATTTATGTCTACGTGTAGATATAAATCTCGTTGTTTTATCTCCGCCTGAGGTTTCAATTACACGGGAATCTTTTAATTGAAACCTGAGCCCTAAAAGTGAATGGGGGAATGGCAGCCTTGCAACAGCCGGCATTTCTTGCCATTAAATTGTGATCCGAACCTCGGGCTCTTCCCTTATTTATTCCTTCAATTCTTCTAATTGGGCCGGTCATTTCCAGCGGGATTTACGTTCCTCGGCCTAGTCCTCTGTTAATTGCTTCGAACGATAATGCCAAATGAGCATTAATTCATCGTCAATAGTGCAAAGAATGGGAGCAGCCAATAAAACAATCCGAAAAGTGACTTAGAGTGTAAAGCTCGCACTCCAATCCCCAGTTGGTATGGCAATAAGCTGCTTCACCATTTCGAGCTGAATTTATTTCCGTTTCGAATTACGACGTGTCCATATAAATCTCGGTGTTTTATCTACGCTTTCAGGTTTCAATTAAGTAAAAATCCTTTAATTGAAGCCTGTCCGTTTGAGGCATGTTCTTGATCGTTCAAATCTACACCCTTCCCCTGAACGAAATTTTTCGAGGGGAGGATTTCGGTAGGCGCGAACCAATCGCTCGTCCAGCACCAGGGACTTCGCCGATTTAAAAAAAGTAGCCAAATTTGGTAGTTGACAAAATAACGCATCGAAATTTGTGCGTTCCCTACCGCTGGTGCAAAAACGGAATTTTCCAATTTTCGTTTCTTCCGAATACTTCAAGGCCTCCTCGTCGCAGAAAGGTGAAAATCGGTCTCTGTGAGACACACAGTTTCTATGTCGTCCAAGACGCGGAAGCTCCGAGATTTTCTTGAATTTTGAAAATTTCCCCGTAGTTCACGACTGACTCTGCACTAGACGGATGGGCCGCTTTCGACGTTCTGATATGCTGGAAAGACCGTTCCAGACTATCGAAATAATGGGAGAATTCGTTTTCCCGCCCGATTCGGGTCTTTCTTGAAAAGTGAAATAATTCATGGTAAACAGGTTTCTCTAATGCTTCCCGTCCTTGGGGCCTTAATCAATTATTTAAGGCCTGCTGAAGACCGACACGAAAGACTGATGCGAACTAAACAGAATTTTCGGACGGATGAGGGGAGGGAGTTCTTTAAACTGATCATTAATTATACGGGGTGTTATGTGATCGCGTCACAAAACTTGAAAGGTAGACCGTCCCGAGCTAACGAAGAAAAAACTGTAGATAAGGAGACGTTCACGAGCTTAATTTGCCCCCGTTGCGAACTACGAGATGTCCATGCAAGCCCCGGTGTTGCGTCCAAGCTTTCAGGTTTCAATTAAGAAAAATCGTTTAATTGTAGCTCGTGTATTTGAGGCATGCACTTGATTGTTGAAATCTACAACCCCCACAAAAGGAATCTCTCAAGGGGGATTTCGGTAGAAGCGAACAAATAAAACATCCAATATCCGTGATTTCACTGATTCGAATCCTATAACGTATACTGCTCGCAAATAATCCTAAAGCTCCCCGAGCATCAGATAATATCATTTTCTTGCGTCCGAATATAACCAGTAGATCTAAAGTGCCCTTTCAGCACTTTTCGATCGGACCTTTTCGATTCTAGAAATGTAATATGACATGTGTGAGAGGAATAAAACTTCATCTTTCTAGTGGCGACAATATCCAAAGGCTCACACAAACGTCTCGAATTTCCTTGAGAAACATGGAAGATCGAACACTCTATACAGCAATTTGCAAGGAAAAAGGGAAATATAATAAAGAGCCAGAGCAGCAATCCCTTCAGGAGGCCATATTTACTTTTCCGATTTATTTTTCATAACTCTGGGGGATTTATTTAAGCAGACGAAAATCAATGTCAAGGAGTTATAGGTAGTTTTATTACCCGGTTTGTTTGCACAAAAATATCTCAGGCATCGATGGCCCCCTTTGGGAAATCCGCCGGTCTTGCCAACATGAAAGGAACTTATCTGAATAAGTATAGATCCAGGGGCAATGCCAACTTTATTTGTTTGTCCAAGTAAAGCCAAAACTGCCTGGAGAAATTAGGAACTGTTGTACGACTGACGGAGTGATTTTCTGGTATGTACCAAGTCATTTTTTTACTCCTGAAAAGACATTTTTACATGGCAAGCAGCGATTGCAGATGAACTTCAGGGTTCGCCCGTTTAAAGGCTCATTAAAGTTTGATAAGCTCGTGACGAAACAGGATTTAAGGGCGGTTTGTTAAAGGCGACGGTATAAAGGCACAGAACTACAAAGAGTTCACTTAAAATTTGAAAATGTATTGTTTCGTGAACGGTCTCCGAACCGTCTCTGAGGCAGACCGTAAAATTTCGTCCTTAAACTGACCAGCTCGGGGGCCATCCATCCGTCATCCGACGAGTTAACTCGGGTCATCAACATATCATGCGGGACAGAAGCTCGGCGAATGATAGATAAATGGGACAGACGCTCTCAACCTCCGGTCACGCCGTGGATTTTCGATTTTGAAAATCCGCCCTTAATTCGGCAAAATTATCGTGGATAGACGCTCCGAGCGCAACGGTCGGTTTTCGTAAATTCCATACCTGCGAGCGTCTCGGCCGACCAATCCACTGCGTCGCCTTCGCTACGTGCTTGTGAAAGGAGAACCATGGCTGCTCGGACAAGGTCCCGAAAATAACAATAAAGTAATTTCCGCTTCCACTAAAATGTATTTCCATTTCTCCACAAAACGCATTATTCCGACTGTTATTTTATTTAATTTTCCATGTGCGGAGTAAGTTGAATAGGGAATGCGAAAGGGTGGATTTTTTATTTTTCCAGCCGCAAAATTGCTCAATCAAGTTGCTTTACAGTCGGCCCTATATCGTGCTTTCATCCATTCCGGAGATAACTCTAACTACTGATCACTTGAATAGTTTCGTTATTCAGTCGGAGGCGAGGGTTAAAAATTGTCCAACGAGCGCAGTGGCAGGAAATGCGGCGAGGGGTCGCAAAAAATGAAATTCCGGCTCGCGTTTTCGTTTTGGCCGTCGAAAGTAAATGCGGAATGTCGAAACTCCCGATTTGAATCAATTCGTGAGATTTTCACTTTAAGGGAGAGTGTGCCGTTTTTGTTTTGGCAAGGTATCGACGCTTCGGCCCGTAGTATCTATCGCGACAGTAGTATAGTAATGCAATGCACACAGTATCAAGTTTGTAATTTGAATGGGTAGTTAAGATGAATTGAAAAGACGGGAAACGGCACAGAAGGAGCATTAACGTGCGGCGCCACAGTAATATGCAGTAAATTGTGCTTTAGACCAACGTCAGGTAATTTCCTTTTCGCGACGCTCATAAGCTAAGAGCGGATTTAGTTGTTTCTGACGTATATAGTTGTCTGGTTTTGTCTATCGAAGTACCAAACAATTTTGTCTCGTTCACTCCCCTTAGTAACGTGCGCAACTTTAAAACCCTAAAGAAGAATTTCCTTTTTCTGAGAATCCACGCAAAGGTTTTGGTCTAGAGGGAATTTGCTTTTAAGGTAGAAACTGACGCCTATATACACCTGATATATTCGATTTTTACTCCCCCGAGATACCAATATTCACATCGTTCGGCGATTTCTGCTTTCCTTTTTTTATTATATATGCAAAGTCGGCTAAGAGAAACGGAAAATATATACTTCCAGAAGTCGAAATTCCTACCAGAATTATTCGAGAAACGGCGTTTTCAAGTATTATTACAATTTGAGGGGCTATAACCGCCGAACGTCTAAGAACGCGACGTCCCTCCTCTGGAACCCGCAGGCTGATGGGACGTCCAACGAGTGCTGCACGCCATTTATAGGCCTGTAGTTCGGTAAAGGTCCGCCGCGCCTCGAGCGCTTACTGCGCACGTCACGCCTTTAGTCCGGCAATTTTCGCTCACTACCCATCTCCAACAGCGTTAGTCCGGGCGTTCTCTAGAAGAAATTATAGCATCTCAACGCGTGAACATTTGCCGCTCTCTCGAGCCGAATTATGTTAATTGCAGCCTACCGCACTATTGTCGCAAATAAAACAAACCGTCGTCCCTTCTTATCTGCGTCATTATGTGCCTCATTTTGTCCGCCCGAAAGCGATGGGAAATTATTGAAGATCGAAAGGAAATGAGGTGTTAAGGGCGATAAAGAAAATTTTATTACTCAACTAAACAGTGTAATGTAAAAGGGAACAAGGTCCCAAACGAAGCCTCCTTAACGTAAATTCGCAATAATGTTATTATTTAGGGTCGTCGTTAAAACCGATAAATTAGCCCAAAACGTGGCTTCGTTAGATAGGAATTGTGCCAGGAAGTCCTCAACTATTACCAATGGAGCGAAGTTTATGTGGAGGCGAAAGAGATCTATTTATTCAGTTGCAAAGGATAGCTTCAAGCTGTTTAAAAATATTTCATTTGAAAGCCCTAAATCATCGGTATCGGTTCCCCGGAGGCACATTAAGAGCCCGTTCCAGAATCCCGGATACTTTGTTGGGTGAACTCTCACAAGAGCGTCACGTGTTCCGAAGCTATAAAATAAGTTATTGTAGTCAATAAAACGATGGAACTTTCGTACCGAACATAATATGACCGATTTTATTGGAAAAGTCGGAGCTGAAAATACGGTTCCCGTTTTGTCACACAGGAAGAGCAATGGAAACGGACTGCTTCGGATCGTTTTTAAATAAAAATATTGCCGACTTGTACTGGGAAGTATTGACAATATAATAGGAAACTGCTTGGCGGGCTTTGATAAAATATGGAGAGCTCCTTTCTGATGAATTGTTGAGGAAATTTCTATATACATATGTGCCTAGTAAGCAAACCGAGCATGTAACGTCATGCCCAAGCCCCGACGTGATGCGGTCCAAAGGTCAAAACTGCTCAATATGACGGAACTGCAAAGCAAGCAAACACATTGGAGACATCCCTGTAAATTGTTAGGGACGTACTGGCCACCAAGGCAAAAAAAGCCACTCTCCAACCACCGCATTTATTTGTAAAATTCCCAGAAGAATGTTCCGCCTCCTATCGGACATTACCCTAATTACGGGCAGTTTTTCGAACTTTCGGTAATTTTGCGAAGAAAAATGCAGAAAATATCTTCGCGAAATTTGTCTTGCTGGCAAAGTTGCCAGAAGTTTGAAAAATCCGGATCTTACAACATTTAAATACTGTGCGATCCAGATTGTCGATTTCGCAGTAAAGCCAACAGGTGTCATCATCGATTTCACCAATTCTTTTCGAGTATTCACGAAAAATTACGGGGCGTTTTCGAGAAGTGCACACTTTCTTACAAATTCACCCCTGTACCGCGGGAATACCACGATCGATTTCGCAAGACAAATTGGCTTTAACAGTTTGGCCCCAGTACCGGAGGAGTCGTCTGTTGGTTAATAATACATTTCCATTCTATGACGTACCTGGGTGACGAAAAGTTTTATGAGAAACTGATCAGTTTCCTGCTAATTAGGGCGAGATCGCGGGTGCATTAATTTCAAGGCTCTCATTGTAATGGAGTATTCCCACAGCGACGGTCGATATCCCGTTTTTGTCGGTTTTTTGCATCCTGGTCCACGAAACCAGTTACCGAACGTCCGTGGGAAGCTGAGCTATATTGCAAACTGAATGTTGGGAAAGTACCCGACATCTTCACCCAGTAATAAATTTCCTTTTTTTTGCCAACATAAACCCTTCTTAATCACCCTTAAGGGCAATTCAAATGCATGGACATCCCACACTCTTCCCACGCTCATAACTCTTTCCACCCATCATTTTTCTCGCACCTTCATGGCACCGTATTGCCGAGCAACCCTTATTCCTCTGCACCAACAATTCACACTAACTGGTATGACTGTGAGGTGGTAAACATATACAGGGTGTTAACTAGGTACGTGCAGATATTTCAAGGAACGAATCTCTGACCGATTCCAATACAAAAAGTTCCTATTAACGCATGGTCGCAACGGCCCCGTTTAAGAAATACGGAGTGTTTAAATTTAGATTTGGTTTTCTGTGAATATTTTTGGACGCAGATGAGTCGACCGGACGAAATTTAGTATTCGCGGGTTTTTTATGATGCAAAACCCAAATGTCATCTTAGTTTTTTGGTCACCGATGGAGGGCGCCACGTAGAGGGTTTCATCACATTTAAATTGGCCCTAACTTTTCTGCCCCACACTGTAGGTCACTCTCGTGTTAAGGGCACTATTGTACATTTAGTTTGCTTCGAAAAAGTACTCTTGGGGAATATCTACTGAATTTCATCCGATTGACTCATCCGCGTCCAAAAACATTAACAGAAAATCAAGTTTAAGCTCTCCGTATCTCCTAAACGGGGCCGTTGCGACCATGCGTTAATAGGAACTTTTTGTATCGGAATCGGTCGGAGATTCATCCCTTGAAACATCTGCACACACTTAATTAACACCCTGTGTATGGATGAGATGAGGTTCACATTCGGTGGGAAAAATTAAGATTTGGGGCAGTCTCACATAGTCTCTCACGCAACGAGCGTGACTCTCTCCAAGTGGTGAGCTCTCTTCAACACCTCTCCAATTCTCTCTATATTCTCCTGCAGCCTTAGTGGGATCCCAATACTGCTCTCACAATCCACACATAACATTTGCCCTGTTCCAAAAAAAACTCCCGATCGTCAAAGGTCCTTGATGGTCGGTGGTCGCTTGTGGTTTTCTGGCTTACCCCAATTTCATACTTTGTTATGACCATTGTCACTTGTGCGATAGTGTTGGACACTTAGTTAAATAAATATAAGTGTGTTGTTATCATGTGTGTTTTGTTCTGCATCGGTTCAGCGCCAAACGAACCGTGGCCCTTCGAACGAAATCAAATCTACGCGAAAGAGATACAGTTCACCCCGGTACTGCCAACCAACTGCGCCCCCTTGTGGCTGCGGTGAGACGGCAAGCGAACGCGTACTTGCCCCGTTCACTGAAAATTAATTTAAAAAAAAAACTCAAAAAGCTTAAGGAAGAGTAATCTACCCAGCAAAGTTAGATTAACGTTAATTCGTATGGAACAGATGTGGATGGAGAGCAATATCCAGATTCGAAGATCGCACCTCCAGATCGGTTCAGGTTAACTAATGAAGAAACCCACGTATCTGGCATCGCGTTAGCAAGCCTCTGCTTGCTTGACTGGTAACTTTAAGGATTATAAAATATAGAATAGATTCCCATCGGCTGGAAACAATGCGAAAAAGGGCACGAGACTTGCCAGTGAAGCCTGGAAAATCTTCGTAAATTTCGCAATTTTCGTTCGTCGTCCAGTTTTACCCGGTTCTGGATCGCATTTTCGTAAAACCCAGCGATCAAAGGCGAATATTGATATTCGTATTACAACACACGAATTGACGTAAATAAATTTCTAAAGCTGCATTTAATCGAATGTGACATAGGTGCGCGGACAAGCCTAATGGGGAATTCTTAGGGTGATCACGCGATGATTTTCCCGTCGGAGTTTGCATGTTCTTTAATGATAATTGCGGCCCTTAATCGACTTTTTACGAAGAACTCGGAGATCAATCGCGAGTAGAGAACGCTCGCAGGTATGATACGACATCTCCGAGGGTGACATTATAGGGTGGTAAGCGATATGAATGATACACTAAATATCTCGAAAACCGTCGAGGCCGCGTGGCTCCCCGATCCTTCGAAATATTTTAATTACTGAAAATATAGTTCTACTAAGTCCACAATGAAAGTTACTTCTGTGTGGACGAGTTTTTACGCTTGATTTCGTCATGGATCTGTTATGTTCGGCTTATCGCGTCGATTGTTCCTTCCTTCTCTGGAACCGTATTGTTCCTTCCTGATTATTCCTCCGTCTTGCAGAGCCCGCTTTAGTCCCTCGTTCAGTATTATTTCAAAGAGCTTTCTCAGCGAATTAGCACGGCACATCGATCTGTAGCTGGTATTTGACAAATTATCCTTTGTCGCTTCTTCTACCGACATTAGCTATTTTCCATTCGCGAGGAAAGTTCTCGTCAGACAAAAGGTCGCTATATGCACGGGGACCATGTCAGTTGCCTGAACGAGCCGCGATGATCTCTTCGGCCTCCAAAGGCTTTTTTAAATCGTCCTTTTCACTGCTGCGATCCGTTCTTCCTTTGTCGCGACTGGAAATGGGGGTACGCCACTGATCTTAAATCGTGAGTTTAAGTCACAAAGCCACGGACAACACCGTTGCTGGCGCGCACACACCACCAATTTGCTCCTTAATTTCTCGTTCTCATAAATTATTCCCGGATCATAAATTCAGTCTCCTGAAACCCGGTCTGAACTTCTGAGACCGTTCCCCCGAACACCACGTTCTTTCCACTTAACGTTTTTTTTTTTTTTGCATTAATGATTTTTCCATTTTCCATTTTGATTCGTTTCTATTCCTTGTTTATTATTCCCGTTTTATGGTCTCATTAATATTCATTTTTACGTCTTCATTCCATCATTTCGGAATTTTCCGTACGCCCATCGGCTCCGTCCAGCGGGATTCCCCGCTGGTTGTTGCGGGGCGTAATGCAATTAGGTTTAAATTTTATCGATCTGTGATCGCTGTCGTGGTTTCCTCGGCAGACGTCCACGTGCCATTCGCCGTTAACGCCGCTAACATTTGGCGATTCAACGGTAAAATCAACGGGCAAAATATCGTTTTTTCGCGTTCGGCCAGCGTCGGAGTCCGTTGATTAAGTTAAATCGTACAAAATCGGAAAATAATAGAAAATCCTCGAGGCAATTGCTCGAACTAACCCGAGCTCTCGTAAAATACGAAAATTTAAACATAATATGTATTTAGCCCTGAAGATGTACGTATACAGGATGGTCCATTTGCGTAAAACGGGGCGACTGCGCCGAGGCGGTTGGACGGAAAATGCATGCCACCTACGTTTCTGCCGGGTAGGGCCCGCAACAATAGTCGAGTGTACAGGGCGTCCCAAGTAGCGTCGCACTCGTGAATTGTGCATTTTTAAGTGGGACGCCGGCAAAATCACTGGCGGCGAGTGCCGGAATAGCCGCAGGAGGAACTCGGCGAGATTGGGGTCTGCCCGCGGCGGGAGTCGCGGTCGAAGCCGCGCCGCTTCCTTTCGGGACACCCTGTACCGAACCTGCGTTCATTGCCAACTCACGTTAATAATAATTATTATAATAATTCCTCCCACTGGCAAACTACATTAAAGCTGAGTCTGGCATATTAATATTAAAACCCTAAAGGAAAGAGGAAGATGGTGTTAATTTAAGTTTTCGACTCGAGCGTCTCCAGCAGGTTAGCAGGAAAAACTTTAAAGTATCCCCCGTAATTACGCGGCGTTCCTCGAAAATATAAAAGGAATTTTCGTACGAGCCGAAATTTAATTTTCCCGAAGAAAACAAGTAAAATTTAGCACTTGCCGGGATTAAAGAATCTCATCAGCCTGAGGAATATCATAATATCTGGTTTATGCGTCTGCGGATTATGCAGCTCCGGTTTAGCCGTACTTTCGACCCCTCGTAATTGTCTCAAGCTTTAAATATGTGTTGTTTTTAATGGCCGACTTGGGTTACGAGCCGAGAGGATAAAGAATTTTCCTTTTATTTTTCACGCTGAGTCGGCTCTTTACCTTAATAACTTTATATTCCGGCAGCATTTTCTTAAATTACACGGCCACCTTTAAGTGAATTTGCTTAGCAGGGTGTTATGGAAAATGCTCAATTTCATTTCGCCCCGTCTCTATTAATTCCTTAAAATGCTCTGCATGTAAAATTATTGTTTGATAAAGAAAATTGAAATGCAGAAACCCGAATCGAAGAGCGTTAGAAAAAGTTTATTTACCATCTTCATTCCTCCACTCAATCCCCGATCCTCGCTTGTTTTCTTTGAGGGTGGCAAAAAGTTGAGCAGCAATTTTTCTGTCGAGATAACAAAAAGGCAGATTGAGCAAATGTCTGTGAGTTAAATGAAATTGAGTAGACTTGGAGGGCGGGCGCTGTTTGCGGTGTACGTCAGGATTAAAATCCTTCAGATAAGGAAAAGGAATGGGAAGTCTTAAGCTGATAAGCGAATCTTCGAAAGCTTTCTTGTTAATAAAAATCCTGAGAGGGGATTATTTTTATTTCGAAGGGAATTTCGCTCACTTTATTTCTTTACTTAAGTGATTGACTAGTCAAGGCTTTTCCTGCTGTTAGAGACTAATTCAAATTTAAGCGGTTTCCCCATAAAACACGTTCTTCACATCACCCGCGCTTCTAACGGGCCCTCTGCCTGGAAAATTACCTTTTTATGCCTTTATCGCCTTATTATTGCCAAGTGACTCCTCGTTTTATCTTTCGCAGTATCGAAGGCGCTGCAGTATGATTAATGTGCCGCAGGAACGTCAATACAGGAAGTTGTTATTATTATTTATTGACAGATACGAGAATGATAAGACTCGCATCGGAAATCAATGAGATTTTCATTTGTTTAGGGCGCCCGTTCGTGTGTGCCCTATAGGAGGTCGTACCTTCCTTAACATCAGTTGAAGGCCTCCGCCATCGAAGAGTGCGACGAGGCGAAACGAAGTCGTGGTGGCTTCACCGTCGCTTTTTTTTTTGGCGAAGGGAAGTGCTGTTACGCACGCCCGGCTGTGGTGTCCGGCCAGCCGAGGAATGTGAGACTCACAGTCGTCATACCCACTAAAAAACTTCGCCTCTCCCTGGAACCACCCCTCCGGGTGTTCCTTCAGGTTTTCATCTTTCCTCTTATCTTCCGCCCCCTTACTCTGACTGACCTCCTTCGCTTTCCTCTTCTGACGTCCCACTTCTTCGTAATTCCTCCTCCTCCTCCTTCCTCCTTATTGTTTCCCTCAGCGTTCTTGCCACTGCCTCCCAGTGCTTTTCACCCTTCAGGATCGTCTCCCCTATGTTTCCAACCGCAAGCTTCACTCCGCATTTCCTCTCCGCTTCCCCTCTGAACTCCGGAAACTGTTTACAGTGAAACACGGTGTGTTCCGCTGTGTCCCCTTCTTCACAGAACTAGCATGTCTCCTCCTCTCTCTTCCCTATCCTGCTCAAATACGCTCCAAACACCCCATGTCCCGTCATCGCCTGCGCCATTCGCCACTCCTAGCTCCCGAACTTCCTCTCTGTCCACTCCCTCACGTTTCCTATCAAATTTTTTGCCCATCCGCTGTCTCCGACCAATCTCTCTTATCAGGCCCTGTACATTTGCTCCTCCGCTTCGCCCTCCACCTTTGGTCCCTTCTCCCACACTCTTCTTCTCCTATCAGTCAGCAAATCCAGCAACGTCGCTAACCTTTTTTTTTTCTTTTTGAAGTTTAAGGGAATCTGTTCACGCCAGACTTCGCAGAGATGGCTCATTGCGTTCTCATTTGTCCGCTTTGTTGAATTTCTCCCTCGGGAATTCCACCGACAAAATCCTCTTTCCTCTTTACTCCGGCATCACCATCATGGCATTACTTCGGACAGCTAGTGCGCAGGTTGTACTTTTCTTTATTTATTTAGTTTTAACTCAAGTTCCTGTTTTCGTACCATTAATTTTTAGATCATCTCTGTAATTACATCTCAATTCTTTTTAGATTCTAGTAAAAATTCTGCTAAGTTCCCCACTTTTATTTCCTGTTTATCAAGTAATGTTTGGGCTTGCCGCCTCTCAGCTGTCCATCTTCCGCAGGAGGAGAGAGTGTGCGCTGGAGTGTCCTCCTCTTCGCAAAACCAACATTTTCGTGCTTCTTTTTTTCCAATTCGATTCAAGTAACTGCAGAAGTAACTGCCAGGTCCAATGGAAGCCTGTGTTAGCAGATGGTTAGTACTTGCCCATTTGCATTTACACCATCTTTCTACATTCTTTATCAAATTTTTTGTCCATCCCTGGTAGTGTTATCCCATTGCATTTGCCATTGATTGTGTGTTTCTTGTTTTATTTGTTTTTTTTTCGCTTTGTCTTTGGACCGTCGCTAACCTGAACTAACCTAAACTAACCTAAAACGTTTTGGGTGCCGACGTCAGTGGACCAAAACGAACATTTGAGGTGCGCCGCTACTGCGCACGGGGACCGGTACTCGCAGCCGCAAAGGAAGCGGAATCACTGGCGCCGACGAAGGGCGCTTAAAATTGAATTTTTCTTGCTCATTTGCGGTGTTACACGGGTAAATTAAGGCATTCATATAATAGTTTTATACTGTAGAATTCGGTTTTTGTTCGTAATTTTCGATACCTGGTCAGGTTTGGTTACCTTGTAGGAATTGGTCCTACTATGGGTCATCACAAGGCATTTTCATCCGCGGCAGCATGGCATCCCGTCAGGTACCTGTAACACATGAAGAGTATAATTAGCGATTACTGTGCTGCAAAGCAGAACGAATTAAGGTGTACTCACCGGGGGTTATCTGGCCCCCTACTCTAACCGTGACTACCTCGTTTAGGTATGTTAGATATCCTTGCCCTAATACCTGACAACAGTTCCAAGCGTTTGCGTATAGAAATAAGGGAGTCTTCGACAACCAGCTGGTGCACCCCTTAAATAAATATGGACTTCCCCGGACTCACACCTGTTGCCAACAGGTGGAATCCCAACGGAAACAGTAGGAGATTACCTTTCTGGTCATCCCCAACCCATCCGTGTCATTCAGGCCGCATGCGACACCTCCAAGTTACACGACGCGACGCCCGAAGGAACGGCGCCCGCACCCTGATCAACAGGCAAGCGCAGAGGATTTCAATAATACTATATCACGGCCATTAACACACAGTTATACACCAAGTGGATATTATCATTAATGAGCAATGAGCCTAGGCGAACAACATACCTGCTCCTGTTGCCACTGTTCTCACACCCAGGACTTCTCAGTAGAAGTCAATCAAGAACCCCTCAATAATTCAAGGTTTACCAGGTCTGTAAATATGAAACCGGAATCTTTTTATAAAAAGTATAACTTAGCTGCGCAATAATTATAAAAAGTATTTTATTCGAAATATTTCCCATCGTTCCATATACATTTTTCCCATCTCTGTGGCAATTTGTGGATGCCACGCCAGAAGAACTGTTGTTCTTTTGAAGCAAACCGTTCATCGAGCCATTTTTGAACTGTTTCGTAAGAGATGAAGTGCTGTTCTGCAAGAGCGTGTCCCATCGACGCAAACAAGTGATAATCGGATGGTGCTAAGTCGGGTGAATAAACCGCACGCGATGGTACTTCCCAATGAAACGTCCCAATCGTTTCCTTCGCCAGTTTTGCAGTGTGTGATGGTGCATCATCATGAAGCAATATCACCTTGTGTTGCCGTTCTTGATATTCTGGTCGTCTTTCACGCAAAGCTCGATGCAAGTCCATCATTTGTTGTCGGTAACGTTCAGTATTAACTGTTTCTCCAGGTTTTAGCAGCTCATAATAAATTACGCCTTTTTGATCCCACCAAACACAGAGCATTGTTCTCCGTCCGTATCGATTTGGTCTTGCTGACGATGCTGATGGTTCGCCTGGAGTTACCCATGATTTTTTACCTTTGGGATTCTCAAAATAGATCCATTTTTCGTCACCAGTCACGATCCGATGAAGAAATGACTTTCTGTTATACCTGGTAAGCAACAAATGGCAAGTGGTTTTTCGATTTTCTTGCTGTCTTTCATTGAGTTCATGTGGAACCCATTTTCCTATCTTCTGAATTTTTCCCGTAGCTTTCAAACGAATGGAAATGGCTTCTCGTGTCACATTTAATTGTTGTTGCGTTTGAGCATCGTCCTCATCTAACAAAGCTCGCAACTCGCCGTCTTCAAACTTTTTCGGTGGTTTTCCACGCTCTTCGTTATCGACGTCAAAATAGCCACTTTAGAATTTTTTAAACCGCTCACAGCACTGTGATTTTCCAAGGGCATGTTCACCGTAAGCTTCAACAAGCATGCGATGTGAATCTGCAGCCGTTCTTTTCAAGTGGTAACAGAAAACCAATGCTGTCCAATGTAGGCGCAAAATTCGACATACTCAAAGCTATTGCAAACTGTACTGCAGCATTGAACCTGTATTGTTATGATTTGAAAATCATTCTCAGATGTAAGTAAGAGATATAGTACCCTAATAATACGATAATATTACGTATATTGACCACTAGGGATGTTTGGAGGCAAATTCCGGTTTCATATTTGCAGACCTGGCACACGGTTATCACAGAACAATACGATACTTTCACGTGCTACCACCCTCACCAAGCCCGTGTGGACCTATGGTATCCAGCTATGGGGAACCGCCAGCAACTCTAATATCGAAATTTTACAACGTTTTCAATCTAAGACGTTACGGGTGCTTGTTAATGCACCATGGTATGTTAGCAACAATACAATTCACTCTGACCTCTCAATCAAAAGAGTCCGAGAAGAAATAGAGAGCTACTCAAATAACTACATGCGAAGATCAGATCACCACCCAAATCACTTAGCCATAAATTTACTGGACACAGCGACATATACAACCAGGTTGAAGAGATTCAACCCTCTAGATTTGCCACATGGATTCAACCAAGTAAGGGACTGAAATGTTGGTCCTTTTACTACACCACTTAGTACTATGATTTGTAATTGCCAGCATAGATAGTGAGTGTTCAATTTATTTTTACTTTTATTGTGACAGATTGTATCTCTACAAGTAATTAAATTAAAAAAAATAAAAAATAAAAAAAAAATATATATATATATATATATATATATTTATATATTTTTTTATGTGCTACCACCCGTCTCGGGAGTGCTTCCTTTCTAGCTCGTGTCGGGAGGAATCGCTGCCCCTCATCCCGCACAGGATTCGCCATCGTGGGTACCACAGTAAAAGAACTATTAGGGAAATTTAGCATATATTTTGACTTCCTAAAAGAGAGGCGGTTAAAGTTTAATTGTTTTACAATACAGTGAGTCAAAGCCAAACTCGCTCACCAATGGAAAATACATTTTTTAAATGGACAAAGCGTATCAAATGATTTCGACCAAAACGAAAAGCAGCGGTTTTAAAAGCACAAGGATTGTGTTTTACAAGAACAAAACACCGGAAAACATTTATTTACCTAAATCATACAAACGAAAAACTAATAACTACTCAAATTTTGGGGCAAAAGCCGAACTCGCCCAGATAAAATATTTTTCAAACTTTCAATGGCTGTTATCTTTTTTTTTTTCAAACTTGTTTATGGCCATTCGTTGAATACAATTTGAAAATTTTTTATGGTGAAATAAGTCGAAATGGGCAAACATCAATTGATGAGAGAAAATTAATCATTAAACATTTTCAACGCGGAAAATCCCTACGAAAAATATCAGAAAGTGTGTTAAGAAGTTATTCCGCTCTTAGAGGTGTAATGCAAAGGTTCAAAACGGGATACTGAAATAGGAAACGAGTGCGAAAAGGCCGATAACAAAGCGTTTTCCACAGCTGAAGAACGTTATATCGTGCGAGAATAATAAAAAAAAAAAAACGTTTCTAAGTGCTTCCAAACTCGCGGAAAGGGTTCGAGAATATTTGAAAAAAACCGTGACGCACGAACTATCCCGTATGTCCTGCATGCAGCAAAGCTTAACGGTGGAAGAGCCAGAAACAAACCGCTTATTGGTAAGCAAAATCAGAAAAAGCGTTTGAAATTTGCACAGGAATGCCGACATAGAGATTTCGAATTTTGAAAAAATGTTTTATTTACGGACGAAAACGAGTATAACGCCTTTGACTCCGATGCCAAGGTTTCTGCATGAAGAGGAACCAATAGAGAGTTACAACTAAAAAATCTACGGCTGACAGCAACACACGGCGGAGGATCGATTGCGGTTTGGGCTAATTTTTCAGCAGCAGGATCAGGCAACTTTCGTTTTACAAAAGGCAAAATGAATCAAAACGTTTATTCCGACCTTACAAAAAAACTACTCACAAAAATTTCCAAAAATTGTGATTAACAGATAGGTGGCAATTTTATCAAGACAATTCCCCGAAGCATACCGCTTAAGGTACCCATACACGTACAGTTCGCCGGAGGATCGTTGCCGGAGAGACCAGAGCCGGCCCGCCGCCATCGACTGCACACGATCAGTCAGACGGCAGGTCAAGCCCTGCCGTCCGGCGATACGTGATGGAAACTGAACGTGTGTAGTCCCGTGTTTCAGGTCTTGGACTGCCGCTTAGTCCGTACCGAAATTTTTACCATAAATAAATACAAAAGGTACATTTTGCCACACCGTGGCAAATCAGCCGGACTTTATTAAAGAGTTTGTAAATATTTGTCAGAAGCATCAATGCTTATGGAAAGTTAAGGACGCGGTGTGCTCTAATGAAGTGCCTAAGACAAAAGCGTATGATGAATTATCGGAGATTTACAAAACTGCAGATCAACGAGCTACAATTGATTGTGTAAAAAACAAAATAAATAATATAAGAAGCGCCCTTGGAAAAGAACTATAACTTTTTAAGTCAGCGGTACTTGAGCAGCGAAGCTCCCGCGTCAATTCCATATGTGACAGGGTACTACGTTTTTCTAGCCGGTCCTTAACCCAAATTTTCTTCCTTTTTCTCTTTTGCCTTTTTTGCAATAGAACGATTATTGCAGCTGCACATCCTTCTTGCGACATTTTTTAGAATGAAAACTGTCCTCCTAAATCGATCGCGTGTAGCAAATTCTATAATGGTGAAGGTACACGTACAGTCGGCCGGCCGTCCATGATCGGATTGGTAGGTGCGGCCGGCCGTCCATGATCGGATTGATAGATGCGGCCGGCCACCATCGTCGGTTGATACACACGAGCAGTTTTACCAAGGATTATGGCCTTCAGTTTTGTACCGTTCACGGTACAGAACTGTCGCTATTAGTGCAGAAGAGAGACCGTTAGTAACTCTAAAGTACTTAGCGACAGGAGGAATTTGGAGCCAGAACCCCGTGATATTTTCAGATAATTCATTAATAGTCCTAGCATAGACGAGGAATGCTCACATGTACCTATGTATTCATTTATGGTAAAAATTTTGTTACGGACTAAAATTTGTGCCGGCAGTCCAGGAACTGGGACACGGGACTACACGCGCTGTTAGGGACTTTAAGTTATCGATTTTTTGTTGTTGTTAATTTTGTTAGTTATTTGTATTTTATCCCTTAAGCTACGCCCATGTGCTGCGATACTTGTTCTAAGAACACCATCCGGGTGCCAGACCACATGGCCCATCAGGCCAAAACCAAGGGTGCCTTTTGGCTGGGGAATACGCTACCAGTCAAAGGAAGCTTTCTCGGTTGGGACTATTGCCACGATGGGCAATTCGTCGGGCCTGCAATATTCCCAGAAGGGCGACTAGTATAGATATTCCCCAGATGGCCGCGATTTATGACACTGGTCTTAGCCATAGCTCGTGAGGGCTCTTGGTGGTGGTGCGCCCCTGGTTGGAATTCCTCGGATTTAGTACTTAAGGGATAATCGAAGTGATTTTTGTCTCTTTTTTCTTCTCTTCGTGTTGAAGCTGCGTCAGTGTCGGGTACGTGATCAAAATCACAGTGCGTAACCCGCCCAATTAAGCATTCTCACTCTTCATACTTGGACCAATAAACTCTGCGACTATTTAAAATAAGTGCAATTAAACACGGTCAATTTCTTGCAAACCAAATTGTCGTTTTCGTGGTTTCGTTTATCGAAGGAACCCCTTAACACACGTTCAGTTTCCTTCACGTATCGGACAGGGCCTGACTGATCGTCTGTAGTCGATGGCGGCGGGCCGGCTCTGGTCTCTCCGGCAACAATCGTCCGGCGAACTGCACGTGTGTGGGTACCTTTAAGCGAAACCGTTCGTGTGTATCGACCGACGTTGGCGGCCGGCCGTACCTATCGATCCGATCCTGGACGGCTGGCCGACTGTACGTGTTTACACGGTTAGGTCCCGGTTGTCGTACAATTGCCCTCACGTTGTAAATCCTCTATCGCAGAGTCCCGATATTAGCCCCATTGAAAACTAATGGGTGTACACGAACTGAAAAGTGCGACAACACAACACTTCAAATAAAACGGAACTAAAACGTGTGCTTGCAGATGAATGGAACAAAATTGATCCGGCATATTGGGAAAAATTGATCAAGTCAATGCATACCAAATATTAACTTGCCGCAAATTTGTATAAAAATGTGAATTTCACGTTGCGAGCGCATTTGGCTTTTACCACAAAATTTGAGTAGTTATTAGTTTTCCGTTTCTATGTTTTAGGCAAATGTATGTTTTCTGGTGTTTTGTCCTTTTTGCAAAGCACAATCCTTGTGCTCTTAAAGCCGCTGCTTTTCGTTTTGGTCGAAATCATTTGATACGCTTTGTCCCTTTAAAAAATGTATTTTTGCTTGGTGAGCGAGTTTGGCTTTGACTCACCGTATCGACCAATAGAAGCCCCGAACGTATCAGTCAGTTGGGGCTTTTCGAAACCCCTTTGGAAAACGAAGTAAACGCGAATCCCACAGAGGCTAGTAGGAATTTTGAAAGCCAAGACCGTTAAAGAAAGAAAGCTAGCATAATTCAGTCGAGAGCATTGCACCAAGGATAAGCGACATGCCTAAATTACCATTATCGACGATTTGCCGGGTTTGTGCAATGTACCGACCAACCCTATTTGTAGGTCCCATAAAGATTTGTTCATACCCTATACTAAGTTAACCTTCAGCCCAATGACCAAGCAATTAGCTAAGTCCGGAGTTCAACCGATTATGTAGCAGTTAATCGCCCTTCTTCCGATGAGATACGTACCAGGTGATCCACGGTCGATGGTAGGTTAGACGTTTCTGGAAGACTGAAATCGCGATCTTTCTGAAAATTTGCATAAGTAGATAAATGAACTTGCAACAAGTCATTGGTATGCAATGTAGAACCCAAAAATGAAGAAATATACAGGGTGTTCCATTTAAAATATCGGAGATGCTAGTACTTTCTGATAGAGCCGGCAACGCTGCACCACTGAAAATATTGTACGTCGATAGAGCAAGTTCATTTATCTACTTATGCAAATTTTCAGAAAGATCGCGATTTCAGTCTTCCAGAAACGTCTAACCTACCATCGACCGTGGATCACCCGGTATAAATACGGACTTAACTTAGAGAATGGGAGCGGTTATTATGAGGGAGCAGTCATTATAACAGAAGAACAGTAGAATACATCAGACCCAGTAGAACCTACGTGTTTCTTATAAAATAAGCGTTGTCTGTTATCCTGCATCGGGTTACGTTACATTAGTAAGGAAGAAAATGTTATAGACCGCGGCTTTGAAGGGAAAATGCGAAAGAACCGACGATGGCGACGGAGATCTTGTTATTCGAAATATTGCCCATAATTTCTTTTTCCAGAAAATACTAGAGATGATTCGAGAAACGCTTAAAGGTTGCTCACATTGTTATAATAATTGCTTGGCAACGTTGCGGGCCATTACGACGCTCCGCATCTTTAAATATAAAAAATTTGATAATGGAAAGGTGGTGATGGAGGCGCGACGAAGAGGTGGTTTAGCGCGAAAATATTTATTTAAACGTTTATCGACGGCCAGGAACGCGAATAGTTCATCCGGATGACGCGACGCTCATGACGTGATTAAATGCGGTTGTCGGCACCACCCCGAGCTTCCACCAAAACGACTTACGTCACACTTGAACGTTGCCGGACTTCGTCTAAATTCGGTACCTCCCTCGTGCGACCTCTTGGACGTACTGTAGGCCTCTCGCTCCGCCCTCGCGAGAAACTGAACTCGAATAACGTTTCTTATTGACTTTTGAACGTAAATTTTGAAGTTTCAAGGGGCAATACAAACGACGATGAGATACGTCCATTATCAGATCATACCGGAAATTTGATGGGTAGCAGGCCTTCCTTATCGGCTTGAAATTTGATTAAATGGATAGACGACTGGTTTATAAGAAACGAAGGGGTGTGCTCCTTCCGATGTAGGTCATCAATTTCTCACTAAACTGATGTTGATATTGAGTAAGGTTTATCAATCGAGAAGCAAATTGCGAAGCGAAAGCCTTTCTGAACGTGAAAGATTGTCCTTTTCGGCCCTAAATTATGCAACTGCTGAAATAATAAAAACGTTTGTCTTTGACGGTTCCAAGCTGGATTTCCATTGTCGGGAGAGCACTGTAGGAATGTAAAGAAAACGAATAAAAATTGAGGGAAAATATTCAATTCAGCAATTGGCTGCAGGCGAAAGACAAACGCTTTCGGAACATTTATTTCACGTGTCGCCGATGTCATCCACTCTCCGAAGGGCCCGATAATTTATATCTGGACCAGCGGAGGGCAGTCGGGGGCTTTCCGGATCTTATTTACACACACCGGAAAATGTTTTATTGCTTTCAGTCCTTTTATAACTTTTCCCATAAAAAAAAGCACGAAAGCCTTGTAGACGTGTTTGCTTCTGTGCACGACCCAAAGACCTTTTATGTCTTTAAATATGCATATTGAAAAATTGGTTGCTATATACCTACTCCCCTTTGTTTCATTTCGAAAAAAATGTCCTTTTTATTACCTTCAGCGCAGAAAGGCTCATCGGTTTTAACTTCGCTTCAAAAGGGATATTCATCCCTTATTAAAAAATCTGTCTTCGAGCCCTGCAATAAAATTCGCAAATCCCAACTCGGTCATCACTTCAGCCCGGAGGCTTTTGCAAGTCAAATTCTCATTAGCGCATCTCGCAAAATGGGAAAGTTTCCTTTTGATTTTCTCAAATTCTAGAGTCTTAAATTTCGTCAAAAGAAATCAGGTCGTTTAGACGGGGACTTATGCAAATATGCCCCCGAAGAGAAAGTCACCTGATACATTAAACATTTTAAATTGCACGTATACGCGTGTCTGTCTGCGCCTTTGATCTCGCATTTTTTCTAGAAAATAATGCGAGACACTTCGGAATCCGGGGGGCTACAAACAATGTACCTGACGGTAATTTGCTGAACGAGACCGGCTAAACTTTACGAGCTCCTAAGTAGCCCCCCAAATTTGTCGATTATCTCCCACTGTTAAACCCGCGTCTGTCTAAAGCACCCACGAAGAATAATAAAAATCCTTCTCAAATGTAAATAAAACTTAAATAGAGCCGAGAAGAAAGAGAAAAATAGCGCGTAAACTCCCGGAAAGCCTTAACGTACACGTTAAGTGAGTCGAAAGAGGCGAGGCGGGTCTTAAAAAGTCGATTTAAACTTCCGAACTCTAAAATATCTAATCTGGAAATCTTCGGAGAGTCGTTTAGTGGCTAGGGGCTCCTTTTTTTTTCGTTGGTGTATTACCCTGATCACATATTTTCACGCAAGCTGACCCGGTCCCCGTACAGAGCCGGCTTTTGTTAATAAAAAAAACCGGGCAACATTGCGGTTTGCCATCTTCATATGATAAAAAAAAAGTCGTTTCGGTGCTGGCGGTTTCAAAGATTTCAATATTTATGATGAAGTTTGGCAACACTGCGCTAATTTTACAAATGTCAGCATTTTCAATTAAGTGACACAGAGACAGGAGCAGGAAAATGAATATTCGGCTGCGTCGACAGCGTTGCCAATGTCGTTCGCCTAAGATTCCGCTGCGTTAGATAAAACGTGACAACGTGGGGCAAGTTTGACAGCTGCAACACATGCCATCTGACGGTCAAAGAATGTCGCAGGGTTGCCCACTTTTTTCGTTACAAAGTCATTACTCATCTGCACCTTCATCCGTGCAGTTTTGCTGATACAAGGGGCATTTAAACACTACACGGACGGAGATTCCATTATGCCCGACGATGGTCGATGGCCAGTCAGAGCAAATCAAAAACTTCCCGGAACTTTGATTAAATGTGAACCGAGAGAAAAGTCAATTTCCTATATATCACATCCGTCCTTATCAAATTTGCTAGAAGAACTGCCAAGCCACATATTAGTCAATTAAAGTTTTAGTGAATATGACACCCCCTGCTTCCGGGGAACTGGCTCTTACAAAAATTGAGTTCAGGATAAGTGGGTTTAGAAAAATCGAATTAGATCTTTATACAGAGTGAAGGTTTTTCCACATTGTGGGAGAGCACGGGGATCCCGATAAGTAGCAGAGTTGGAAAGTCATTGGAATTATACGCTCAGTATAATTTTAACGAAACGTCTTAGGAAATTCACCCTGGTGGGGTTATGCAAGAAAAACGTTCTATAGGTTCCTGACTTTAATATGCAAATTCAAAAATTTTCTACCTGCAAAGTATAGTCGACTTTCAAAGGTAAAACTGTGACTTGCCTTCTAATGAACCTTCTTATTAGCGAGTTTTTGCCATGATACAAAAAGTCTCTGAATCCAGCCATACGTCTCTCTCCCCACTCTAATCCGTTGGGAACTGTGGAGCTGTAAAGCTGGAAACTTTTTTCAGGTTTTCCTTGATACTTCCTTTGGTTTGCATATTATTTATAAAATTTTCATGACGATTTAGTATAAAAAGCGAACGTCTACGTTAAAAAACTCTCTTTCAGCCGAGTGTTCGAATAAAAGGAGGGAAACGAGCCGCTATTCGCTTTGATTTGCATACATTTGATCAAAGGTACGAGTTTCATGTTAAATCTTACATTAATATTTCAACTCTTTATGCCTTCACATTATCTAATTTGCATAATACGGGCCTGACTTTTTCACGTTGTTTTGGCGGAGGTGCGAGATACTTTTTTTTAATTGTCGCAAATTGTCGGCGGCAAGAAGTGAATTCAGTTCGAAGACCTTTCCAATTTTCCGAAATCTCGTCCGTGAATGTCCGCGATCATGGCAGGGTCCGCATAGCTTCAGCAAGCTGAGGAACTGCCAAATTTTTATGAAAATTTCCAAAATGTGAACGTATCCCCAATCCCTCAGTTTTCGGCAATCCCCGCGGCAATTACCATCTTCAAACAAATCGACCGCAACTAATCTGAACAACCAGAGTCGTAACGTCTAAATTTCGGAATTAGCGGGTCACGCCAGTGGTTTTTCGCGTCTCTTAACGAACTGTAAAATGAAGGTCCCAAAAACTGCTCCAGGACCTCCCGAGGAGGTGAGTTTCCGGCCTAAGGAGGGATGCCGTTACGGCTTTTTTTTATTTTAACGAGAAAAAAGAGGTGATGGGAATTTATTGACGGCATAAAAAAATGATAGTAATGCAATTTAAGGAATTCGGGTTAACACTCGAGACGAGGAGAGCTTTTAATTGAGCGTCTTTGTTAAATCTGGGAGGTAACAACTTGCAAAGAAGATACAATTAAAGAGCCAAGAGAGCTCTCGTAGGCGAAAAAATAAAAACAAACCTGGTTTTCGAACATAAAAAAATAAAAGGGAAACTTAAGAGATGTAGGCCCCTTTAATGGGGAATTAGGTTGAAGCTCAAGTTCGTCAAAGAGTTTAAAAATAAAACTTCACCATAAGCTCAGTAGATCGAAATCGATAGCGGAACAGTGAACGGCTGATCGGTCGTTTCGAAATGCGTACTGAACTCGCTCCGAGTTCACACCAAACTCACTCATCACAGCGATGTCTCTCGCCGCAGGCTTCATAGCCAAATTGGAAATGCACGTGGAAAATGCAAATAACCACCGATTGAGAAAATACCAAAATGTAAAAAAAAATACTTCGTTTATGCGCAGTATTGGCCTTACGGGGGAAGAGATTGGGGGCGGCGAACTTGCCGAGTCCGGCCCTGCTTATGCACTCAGCACTATTTCGGTAATTTTCTTACTTAGCCAAGAGACGACAAATCTAATCGCGCAGCTTAGGGGTTGTTTATATGCAAACAAACAAGCAAGCACAAAAGTGAGAAGGAATTCTATTAGACTCGCCCATTGCAACGAAATCCAGAGGCGTACTCCTTCTAAGCCTCTTTCAAGATCAAAACTGGAAACACTTCACTGTTGTAGTGGGACGTAATCGTTGAAGTCGAGCGGGCATCTTCAGGAGCTTCCGATTTCAGTTCGGTTCTAGAATTAAGAGGGGTCCGGCATTAGATTTTGAGGGTATCAGGAAGGTTTCGTCGTGGTGGGTGGCGTTGACCGCGCGAGGAAATGGAATTGCACATCAAGGACGGAGTTGCGTCCCCTAGGTATGCCACCCTCGGTGGATGGTGTCTGGATGGCAAAGTTGTGGCGCATCGAAGTTTCATGAAACTTAACTCGACCGAACTTTACGCCGTTGAGCGCACGATTAGTAGATACTTACGACAAAAGAAAAATTGGAGCTATTTATATCGTTGTCGAAGATGAACGAAGTGTAGGACGAGATTATGTGAAAATTTAGCAGAAATCTGCTCGCAAAGAGATTAAATTCAACTGTGCCTTGGGAAAGCACCCAGATGTCTGGCTTTGCGGCTTTAATAGGTATAAATTTACATTAGTTCGAGGGCCCACTATGCTTTTGCCAAAAGTCTGAAAAAATTTAACCAGCGAGGGAAATCACGTCCGCGGCAATTACGTGATTAATGAGGTACACGAATTAGAAGGAAAATGAAGTTTAGTTTTTCCAAGTTGGGGATATTGATAGTTACAATTTTTAACCGAGAGCGAAGGAACACATTTGTCTCTCCGACTAAAATCGAATTAGATGTACGGAAAAACGATTCGCAGGCATCTCGAGAGGCGGGAATTAAGGAGGATATAAATTTTAATTTCCTTTTTCTTAAAGGCAATTATGATGAGAGGCTATCCGCCGGTATCTGGTTAGACTTTTAAATGTGTAATTAGACTCGACATCTGACAGCTGGCGCCCAAGGAAAAGCATTAAACTTTTGAAATTATTATTCGTATTTCACTTTGCACTCGACGATGAAATACCGCCATAATATCTTCAAATCCAAATTTCTGGGCGGTAATTAATAAACACGTTTTACATCCCCGTTTAAAATGGTTTTCTTGTGGCACGTCAGTTATTGGCACGCACCCTCCCTTTTTATCATTTTTTTCCGGTATTTTTCCGGAGCGTCTTCGCATTAGGATAAAAAATGACAGAATTATTCAATTTCCGAGTTTCGCGCGTACCGCACCATACGAAACCGGACGGGCCCGGTTTCCCTTCTCCTTAAATATACTAATGGGTTATCCATGTAGCGGAAAACAGCCTCATTCAGGATTACGTATGGAGTTTTTTCGATTTCGAATTTATCGTGCAGCTTGTCTGTATCCCTCTTGAACGAGTAAATCGGGAACACGGTGGTTCCCCCGGGATCTGACCAAGCACTTTGCGCGGCCGTTTCGGTTCGAACAAAATTCGCCCACGGCCGCAGGCTACTTTTTCTTATTCGGAATCAAATATTTAATTTGTTTTATGGAAACCGAGAAGACCGGGAATGGTTTTTATCGGACGGTTATCGGTGAGAGGCCCCGCAAAAAGTCCGCTTCCGGATCACGCTCAACGTCCAAGAAAAATAGCCGAGATCCCTTGTGCGTTCGCTTTTTTTGCCTCTTTGTTTCCTTGTCGGAGGTAAATCTGCATTACTAATTAACGGAGGCATTAGTCGTGCTCTCTGCCACCATTCATCCGACCTCTGGCATAAACAGCCAGAAAACAAGGTTAAACGACACTAACGAGGTTCTCGAGCAAAGAGATACGACGGTGTAAGAGACAGATAGTGCCGAGCGAGTCGTTAGGGAAATTGAATGTCGCACGCACAGCTCCCGTGAACTGAGCCTCATTTTCGACTCAATTTTCCCATTCGCAATTTGTTTTCTCCGCTGATTCTCACTTAAGGCTCCTTGCGGAAATCAGCAGGCGCAGGTATATCGCGCGAAATTGGGAAAACTCGCCCGGGTTAAATGTCTTATTCACGACAAGATGGCGAATTAGAGTCTGGAACTGTGTAGAGATTCTGTTCAATATGTCTTTGAATATGAGAAATACGGGATGGAGGGCTAGCCTCTCCTAATCCGACCTCGGTGAGGCTCATCGAACCTCTGACGATAGATTTGTTTTTGATGTTCCAAATTTGTTTTTCTTTTAGTCTAATTGAGAATAATGCACCACACCCAAGCGAGGGTGGAATTGCACAATACTGTCAGTCGAAACCGAGAAAAACGTTCGCCCCTTGGCAAGGGTTTGGGCGAAAGCTTCTCATGACATTTTCGTGACGAAACACACCTTGGCAAAATTAGTGGTAGAAAAACGAACAATTACCTAAAATGGATGGACGGCGACTTCACTAATGTTCAGATGAAAAATCTAAGTTAAGCGAATACGGGTCCTCAACTTTTCATTTAGTCCGTAATGATAAACAGAGAATTTATTTACGTCTGATGGCGAACTTCCAACTTTGTTCCTAAACCCTCCAAAACCACTTCATTCCCATAAAACAAACGCACAATTAAAAGACCGTTATCCGTCTTCAATATGCTCCGAGTGCCTCTTACACAACTACAAATGCATCTCATTAAAAGCCGATTGTTCTGAGTGGCGCTGAGGATATTTGACAAACGACATAAAATTGCCTTCGTAAAGCTGAGGGCTAGCCCGGCACTGGCGTCCCTAGAGCCTGCTTCGGCTAAATTAAGCTAATGTCGATAGTGGCTTGTGATTGTTGAATAATAATAATATTAAACGTTAACGCCAATGGGAGGGTTGTCCAATTTGGCCCATTGGCAAATTATTGCTCTGTACGAGTCGCCGCGACACATGTTCCCAAACAATTATGCACGAGTTATATCATTTTTCACGGGCGAAAATCAACACTTCAACATACAGGGTGTCGAAAGTTCGACGTAGTTTCTTTACAATTTTGCCTATAGCTCCGGCGATTTTTCCGGTATTTTACTAATTCGAGATCGAGTAACGAGGCAACAGCATTAGATTATCATAAACGGGGATCAATTAACTCAGTAACGGAATAATCATTTAAATAATGTAAATATCACATGAAGAAAGTTGCGGGAAAAAATCTAGAAATATTTATAACATGTAGGTATTAGAGGTGCGGTTTCAGGAAATTGTGTTAAATGATCGAGAAACTGTGTATTCCGCCCAAGCTCAGACAGGCACCAAACAAAAAAAAAACTCCTAACTGCTCACTGTGGCGATTCTCATATGAACCTGAAAGTCGGTAAAGATATCTGAAACCGCACATGTTACGGTAAAAAAATATCACCATGCAATACCACACAGACGTATATGTATCAACCTTCAACTGCATTGATAAATATTCTTATAAACAGGCAGTCAAAGAAACAAAAAATCTATTGTAATGTGGAAACATGTGTGTGATACAGGCTAATGCAAGAGCGCCCGCTGTTAAATCATATCCGACGAGAATCAAGCAGTATGAAGATTTTCGTGAATTATTTCGCATCATATTTGCATATATGTCCATATAGCGATATATAGTGATAATATCGAGAATCCCAAACTCCTCAACAATTACGGCATTGTGGTCTTGAGAATCAAGGGTGGGAAAGCAAGAGACAGATTATTTCTTCTTTAGCTTTTTCCCAAAAAAATTGTTCCTATTTTTCCTCAAAAAAGAGTAAGAAAGAGAAAAATATTGGCCGACTTTGCCTCATCTGAACTTTTTTACTCCTACTGCACATTTCTTCAACCAATCTCCAGTTAACCGTATTATGATACACCTTGCAATAAAAAAATCCGAAGGTCGGTAAGAAATAAACCGATATATAAAGCGGGGTGGATGGTGATAAAAGTGCATTGTTCAGTGATCACAGCACTAGACGACATGAACGGATTGGTAAATATCCATGATAGTTATTTCCCTATTTGGATCTAGCAACGTTATTTTTAATTTTAGATCTTCCTTACTCTTTGCACTATCGCAGTGACCGTTGCCAGCCCCAGTGGCATTGGTCTGGGCGGTTTAGGCCTCGGCGGAGTAGGCTTGGGTGGAGTAGGCTTGGGTGGAGTAGGCTTGGGCGGAGTAGGCTTGGGTGGAGTAGGCCTAGGTTTGGGTGGGGCAGTGGTAGCTCAACACGCCGCCATTGCCGCCCCCGCAGTGGCCACTGGCGCAGTTCTAGCTCCAGCTGTCGCCACTGGTGCTGTTGTAGGACCAGCTGTTGCTACTGGTATGTATAATGAAATTTTGCAAAATGACATTTAAACTTCTTTGAAACATCACAAAATGTGCTTATTAAAGGAGCTGGCAAATCAATTTGTTTATGAATTTGGCTTGGTTGCAGGTGCTGTGGTAGCCGGCCCAACTGCTACTGGATCTATAGTAGAAGGTCCCAAAACTGCTGGATCCATTTTAACCGGAGCCACCACAACCGGAGTGGTTGCTGCCGCCCCGGCTGTCGTTTCCTCAGGAATCGCTACTGCTGGCGTTGTTGCCGCCCCTGCTGCTGCTGGTAGATATTTATTGACAAATGCTAATGGACGTTATTTCTTTATTTGTAATTTTTAGGCGTGATCACTAACGGAGGTGGTGTTATTGGCGTAAGCGGACACGGGGCTTCCGTTGTGGGCCCACCAACTGCCCCTGCAACTATCGTAGGACCTTCTGGAGCAGTCACTGCTAACGGTCTATGGGGTCCCACTCTTGCCAGTGGACATCTCACTCTTGGAGGTCTCCACCATTAATTGCTATATGCCTTTTTCCAAACGGACGTTACAGGAAACACACACCGAACTCAATAGATATGCAATGATAGCTCTTATCCTTCTCCGAAGTTATTTCAACTACTTGCTCACCTATTCTATATACTTTTTCTATATGTGCCAACCACAATACCTATTTTAGACTTCTTTTTGAGTGTGTTTTCAGGCTGATTCATAATAATTGCACTTTCTGCGCACTGCCTCATGAATATTATGCATGTAACCTGATTAGTTATAGTTGTATTTATGTGTATATGTTCAATAAAACAATTTATATATGTCTTGGCTATTTTAATTATTGACCTTCTGTAATAGTATGTTCCCCAATCATATTGGTATAAAAGAAGAAAAATCTTTAGACCCCGAATAACAAATGTCGATTTAAATAATATGCCGTCAGAAACGATATAGAGAATTGTAAAATATTAAAAATTTTGATTGGGCAGACCACTGAAATATCTTAATGTACATGCCTCAAAAGTTTCCAAAGTATTTTGGGATAACCTCAAGTATTTCCTAAGAACTTTGGGCTACAAAAATTCATCAGCCTACTACCCATACTCCCCAACAAATTTATTAATTTGTTTTTTGTAATTCAATTAGAAGGTAACTTTTCGTGTCATTTTAAGTTCCTCTTTAATTATGCGACAGTTGTACTGGAAGAATATTTAAAATGATGTAAAAGTAGTCCATTATTTACGTACGTCTTAAGGATTACACAGTGCGGTTTGGAAGAAAGAAAAATTAGTTTTTTGTGATAAATTTTAACACAAAATGAAAAGCACAGCAAGATAACCAATAAGTATTATTCTCATATTTAGTTTTTAAGATTTATTGGGTTTTACTTATTTTCTTTTCCCTGGAACGTCGATTAGAACGAATCTAACCAAATCGAGATGAAGATTGAGGTTAAATCTTTACAGGTGAAGCTCATAGACTTAGACACGACAATATATATGGCAACATAAGACATTACAATTAGGGAGCATTTTATCTTATATTTTCATTAAACTCTAATGGTCTCCTATATACATTTTTTATTTAAAAATTAATATCTTTAAGAAGTAACTTTGGTGATTACATTCGTGGCAAAAACTTTAACTAAATTGTTATTTAAAAGATTTTTTATTTCGCAAAATTTGGTCTCTAGGTTGCCGGATTTCGCGTTTACAATGGTATATCGCATTCTGTGTGATTAGAGGAGACTACAAATAAGAGCCTACAGATGTCGCCACATACTCGTTTTCTAAATAAACCACAATAAAAACCGATCGTAATCGTCATCATCTGTTTTTCTGTCACTGTCACGTTAGTTATTTTGTTAGCGCGATGGTGGTCGTGTGGGGTCTTGTCCGTAAAAAATAAAACAAAAATGAAAATAAATCGTTGCCAAAATCGAATAAAACCTAGTTTTGTAATTCAGCAAATTTCCCAGTAATGTGCTTTTTGTGTTAGGTCAAGCCTTGTACGTACCAGAATAGCTGGGTTTCTGTTTATTGTTGTGTCCGTCTTTACGTGTTGTTACCCGGAGTTTCCCCTACAATGACCGAATTTACCTGTATTTTATGTGTTGCAATAATTATTCCTGCTTTGGTGAAGGTATGTACAGCTTACGGTCAAACAATGGGGTTATAAGATGTATAGCTGTAGTCTCAAGATTGGCCACAGCAGTCTTTTTGAGTTGCACAAAAATTAGAGAATTTGTCCTTCTATGTCACCTTTCACCATTAATTTCTATTGTATATCGTGTATCTATAAAGAAGTGATAAAAAAACATTTGTTATTTATAAATATCCACAATTTTTCAATATTTTGGTGTACTAGAAGAGTAGATTACTGAGGTGTTTTGGTTCAAATGCTTGAAGTATTGCAAGATATTTCCAAACTTGATGTTCTGTGAAGTTTGTGAGGTATTTCCAAGTACTCATTTTATTTCTGAAAGGTTTCAAAGTATTTTGGTGTATGAAAAGTTTTTCATCAATCTACCCTCAGCAGAGTGTCATTTCAAAATCATCTCACTCTTTTTTGACATTTTAGTTCAATATATACAGAAAAGTATTGAACAACCGATAATGTAGAATGAGGCAGGTAAACATTTTGAAGAATCCTAGCATCGTAAGATATGCAGGTCCAATGTTTACTAAGAAAAGATTCAAAACTGCAAAACACATGCATTAGATTCTCTTTTGAGGTGTGCAATCTCAGAGTGGAAATGCAATTTATATTCATTAATATAGATCTTATATCACAGGGGATATCAAGGAAGGTCCCTACTCCAATACAAATATTTACCAATTTTAAGAGAAGAAAGATGATTGTATCACCAATAAGACATAGAACCTTTATGGACATTTCAATATTATCTCTATTGAAGGTGTTTTTCAAATTTGTGATGCTGAGATACATCAGCAGCAAATAGTGAGTAACCATTTGGTGGGTGCACTGAATTGCTGATCTGTAATTGGTACTGTGCATTGGGGATCCACCAAATGATTAAATTTGTTCTATAGGTTTGAGACGGATTCTCTTATATTTTAATTTTTGGTAGTAACGTGTCACACACAAGTAAGGGGTGGGATTGCACACTATTTATAGTTAAAACTTACTGAGAATAACATTCACCTTTTACTAAAGGTAGGAACTGGAAAGGTAGAGAATCGTCACCTCTGTTGAGGAAAAACCTGGTAAAGGTATTTTCGCTTCAGCCGGACTCTTAATCAAAGGCCCTTATTAATCCAGCTACCTTTAAATAATGTAAAATTGACTTGTAACATAAGACAAAAAAAATTAATTTGGCAATTATGTTGTTTTTGTATGAGAAAATCTTTAACTGAGGACGCAATATATAGTTAAAACGTCGGAGTTTTGAAATAATATGAAGTTTCATTTCTTGTCCCAAATTCACTGCTATGAATCTATAAATTTAGTGTAAGCCATTGGTCCTTGTTAATCAACATCAGTCCTAAATACGCGAGAAATGTACTTGGAAATATCATATTTATCGTAAACGTGTAGTAAAGATAGGGTCAGTTTATATCGTGATGAACATAACATTTCTCTCCCCTGTAGCAAGAAGATTTTTATAAAGTAATATCTTTAACGATTCAATAAAGTCAAAATCCCAAATCCACGGCCAATATTAAATTACATTAAATTAAATTCCAATGATGTCATTTTCGAAATTATCTCTACCTTGATACATTATTTCCCTCATCTTTTCTAACGCAACAATGATTTATTACAACTAATGTGAAAGCAGAGATTCTCCTATTAAGTGTTGGATTGGTGCCAATACAATACAGAGAGTAAATATTGCTTGTTTGCTATCATGCCTAACATTGTCTGCATGTTCAGAGTTTCGTTTTCACCTCTTGAATACAAATTAGCCGTAAGTGGGTGCCTGATGCTTCCTCTTTATTCTCACAAGATACCGAGCGTGAGTCTACAGATTTATTTCGGATATTTTTAGAAATCAAAATGTCCTCTGAATTTATAAACTAATTTTGGAAAGCAGATATATCAGTAATTCTCCCGAAAAACCTGGTAAATTCAAATGCATTGAAAATAAACTAATTAATTCGCTGTTAGTTAAAGTTTCGTCCGGCTTTACCTAAATGGAGAAGAGGGGATTTTATTTTTAGAGTTCGTTTTATGAATTCGTGTGTCATGAAATATAAACAGGAAAACATGTTAATAGAATTGTGCTACTAAAGATAGTCGAAAATTTGGGCCAGAATATCGGCGATTCCTATCTTCCAGAAGTAGCAAATACATTCGGAAAGACATTAATGAGGGGTGCGCCTCTCCCTGATTTTCCAGGAACGCATTAGCAGGCAGAGACACATATTAATAAAGTCTAGACAGAGAAGATCGATATGAAGGGAGGAGAAGTAATTACCTGGCAGGATTTAAGAGAGCGAAAGGCAAGGGTGAAGTGATTATTTAACTTTAATGGTTTCACCGAGATTTAGTGGGAATCGAGGAAATTTGCGCAAAACTTAATTTTTTGATTAATAATATATTAGTTTTCAATTGTGATTTCGACTTTCTCCTCTTGGAAGTAAAATTAATTCCTATGCAGGTAATTAAAATAGGTATACGCATAAGTCTACTTTTTATGCGAAATATTGAGAATAACGTTTTAGCTTGGTAATTGGAAATCACCTTATATGAATAATCATTATTTTATAATGAAGCAAACGTGATATTGCCTTGGTAATTAGACCACCTAGATCTGAACAAATGAGACCAGTCGGAGCTTACTGTATGGTCTTTTCTTCTATTTGCATAATGGTCGGCATAATTTGTATAATTCAGACTTACGAAATTTTATGTAAATAATAATACAGGCACTATGCTGTGTATGTAGGTATGTAACAATGGCTAGCTCCGTATTAACTGCCTCGGAAATAAAGGCGAAATTCGAGAATTAATTAATTAATTTTGTGTCCTGTTTATTAAACAATTTGACAGTAATTAGGGCTTACAACAATGCAATTAAATGAAAACCTTTTTTTACACTTTCACTCTTGCTAATATCGAAACAGACGTAATTACATCATCCGCAGCTACCTAATACCTTCATTGGTAATTGTATAGCGTTAGTTTTAGATGAAAAGAAATGGATGTGTGTGGGGGTTGGCAACTTTTTTAAATAACGAAATCTGAAGATGCCAAGGAATTTCTTGGATAATGGTATCCATGTTCAACTGAAAAGGGCTTAAATTCTGTTGAACTTTGAAAAATGGCATCGTCGCGTTCGGCTTTTGTTTCCATAACTTCTAGCAGGCTTTGGAAAAAGCTCAGGCACGTTTCTGCTGTGACGGATGGGCAGTGTTGCCGCATTAGTGAAGACAATATTCAAGGACCACCACGAACCCCCCAAATTCGATATGCAGTTTCAAAACTTAAACGCATTTCCGGATTGCTTTTCTACTCCTAACAGCATGTCGTAGTCTGTGCACGTGTGAAGAGCCACCACATGCCTCTTAGGAGCCCGGAAACGAAGGGACTTAGTCAGGACTTTTTCATTGATGCACCGCATAACACCAAGCAAAAAAAGCTGCCTGTGACTGGTAATTGACGTCAGAGCCCTCGTCTTGGGGTACCAACGAGATCTATATTTCTTGTTGCTTAAGTGGTGCTTCTGGCGTTAGAGATGCAGGTACACAGGAAAATTTAAATTTGTTTCCTCTCTTCACTCGGTCTATTGTTAATTAAATTTACAAATTGCAATAATCCCGGTGTTACGTAAGAGCTATTGTAGGTGCCTAGAGGCGGCGACCGTGTCGACTGCAAAATAACAGACGTTTAAACAACATGTAAACGGCGTTTACAGCACATCGTAATAGCAAAGTTTATGGCGTTAGTTTCGTTAAACGTTAGTTAACGATTAATGAAAAGTAACTATTGGTTGATTGGGCCATGTAGACTTTATGGGAAAAACCGGTTGTGTTCGCTCGTGGTCGATCACCCCTTGGCAAATGACCAAAAGATAACATTGTTGAAACCTCCGAATAATGACTAATTTTTGTATTTTGTATTGAATTGGGTTATCGCGTTTCAAGAAAACTTCAGAATTGTTTTGAACGAACAATCGACAGTTTTAGAATATTTTTAACGTTATAAAATACATATATTAAGCCTTAAGGAAAAACAATTTTTAATTAATTTGGCCGTGTGGTGTTACCAGGTCATTATCGAGGTTTTTATGATACTTTCTGTATCGTCACTCATGGAACGTATTGAAATTACCGTTACGCGACACGTTTCACGTTCTCAGCAAGTGTGGGCGACTCATGTCTTAATTCATCCTCAACACAAACTTAGACGATGCAGATGAATCATTGATAATTATAACGAGAAACATGAAGGCTTAAATAAATCTATGCTCGCCTTGCATTAAATGAAGACTTTTCAATGTGCCCCGCATAATGATTCATTTCCATTCAAGCAAAGAGGAGATGAGCCTTGGGGCTTAAATAACATATTTTTCTTTTGATTTGTTTTAAAATGTCCCTATCGATACACCAGAGGTTGTGTCAGTAATGGAATTACTCTAAATTAAGTAAAAACCCCACAGAAATGTTAAAGAGACGAATTTATTTCGAGATGACCTTAAAAAACGATAGTTGAACGACACCAAAATTACAGTTAAAATAGAAAATTTTATAGATCGAATATATGATGAGGGTCACCAAAACGTCAACAAAGAATTTGCGTTGAGCCCTTAGGATATCATTCATAATCAATTTTTAATGAGGATAGACCGCAATTGCACCCCAACTTATATATAGGGATATATTCTAAAATAGAACAAAAAAACAACAAGCAATCCGCCTCAAGGATATAGAAGATATTTGAATAATGTCTGAAAGTTCTTTGAACGTTTAGCAAAAGACCAATTTGTGTGCTCGCAGACCTTGAGGTAATCATTTTTGCATATTTGCTGATAGATTAACTTCAAACATGTAACCTTGTTTACGTCCTGTATCCTAAGTTTATTTAATAAATAAACAACATACAGGTTCTATGGTATAGAGGTTACAATTAAATATGCTTTTATTGTCAATCATTGCTTCGAATTACTCCCTTATCTCCGCTCTTATTTTACAGTTCGCTTCAGCTGCTGAACTAGTTATCCATATTCCTGGCAGTCTGGGCCAAGAAGGAGTGGTCTATCGCCTGGATTACTACCCTCCTTTTGGGTACCCTGCACCAAACACCACCATCGCTTCAAAAGACATCCGAGATGTCATTAAGTTCTCTCAAGCTCTACCAGGGACCAAATACGACTTTTGGCTGTACTACTCAAACGCAACTCACAATACTCTCACATGGACTGCGAATTTCACCACCGGTAGGCATTCGAATTGACCTCGCGAAAGGGATGTTTAGACCTTTCTTTTAGTGCCTGATCCACCTTCGGGCCTTTCAGTCTATGTGAAAGGGGGCAAACACGCCGTAGTATCCTGGTCGCCCCCGGCCCAAGGCAGCTATACAAGTTTCAAATTGAAAATTAATCCTTTAGTACATATTCCGGGTGAGTGCACAGCATTTTATTCCTCATTAAAATGAAGTGCGATATTAATGAGTAGACGAAAAAGGATTTCCTTACAGACCCAATCAGCGCCTAATTATCGTATGTTATTGATGAAACGTCGTCATAGATTTGCGTGAGCATAGAAAGCGTGTAATAAATGTTTTCTCTCTAGAATTAAAACCATATCAACGGTTCCGATTAAGGTGGGGTAAGTCAAAGGAGTTGAGGAGTGAGTTTTTGTGAGAGCGCTTTCCATGCCTTCGCCAGGTACGCACTGAGTGTGGCTAATTGTTTGTCTCGTAAGGCCAATGTTCACAGTCTGCAATTTCTCTTGAAAATCTGCTTAGTACACTGAGAAGAAAAATCCAGCTAAAATTGAGAAAATAATTTTTTCCGGCGCCTTTCTGTCATTTTTTTTAAGCTGTTTTATTTATTTAACGATTTCGATTGCATAAGTAAACTGTACGCAAAATTATTTTCCAGAAATCAAATCAATCACCATAGACAACATCGACAATACTCAATACGCCTTAAAAGATTTAGTCGCTGGCGCTACATATCAAGTGCAGGCGTTTACTGTTTTCGAAAATAAGGAAAGTGCGGCCTACACTTCGAGAAATTTCACAACCAGTAAGAAGCTTATTGATCGTAACGGAATTTTGCTCTGATAAACCACAATTTAGAGCCGAATACTCCGGGCAAATTCATAGTATGGTTCCGAAACGAGACGACTCTTCTAGTACTGTGGCAGCCCCCTTACCCTCCAGGCGTCTATAGCCATTATAAAGTCTCTATAGATCCTCCGGACGCCAATGATTCGACTTTGTACGTGGAGAAGGAAGGAGAACCTCCGGGTCCTGCTCAGGCAGCTTTTAAGGGTCTCATTCCAGGTATAAAGCGACTATAATTTATTTCTTAAATTAAATTTGCCTGGGGTTTAGGCCGCGCCTACAACATTTCCGTCCAGACCATGTCCGAAGACGAAATTTCCGCCCCTACTAGTGCCCTTTATCGCACTGTGCCTCTCAAACCTGGAAAAATCAGTTTCGACAAAGACAAGATCACTACGAATTCGTTTATGGTTCATTGGGAACCGCCAACAGGAAAAAGGTAAAAATTACGTCGCTTTTGGTAAACTTCTTACGTATTCGTAAATATTCGAATTCAGCGAGTTTGATAAATATCAAATATCTCTGGGAACCCTACGGAAGCCTCCACCAGTGCCAAGATCGAAAGATGAGCCCACTAATTGGGAGTTCCGGGACAATCTCGAACCGGGAAAAACTTATTCGGTTGTAGTAAAGACAGTTTCGGGAAAAGTCACTTCGTGGCCGGTAACAGGAGAAGTCACTCTTGGTAAGAAGGTCCTATTAAAAAGTTGCTGTAAGTTATTTAGAAATATCATCTTTTCCAGAGCCTCTCCCCGTGAGCCAACTTCATTCCACCTTAGACGACAAGTCTGGAATATTAACAATTTCTTGGAAACCTCATCCTGACAGTACTCAAGATAGTTTTCTGGTTTCTTACCACGAAGTGGAGAGCACTATAGGTGATAGCAACACAGTAACAACAAATCAAACTAAAATCGAGCTGGAAACCCTGTTGCCTGGAAGAAACTATTCGGTAACAGTTCAGGCAGTTTCAAAGGATATTCAATCGAAAGAAGAGGCTATTTACTTAGCCACTAAGCCTAGTGCTCCTATTATCGAGGACTTGAAGCCAATGGTTTGCATTATTGATTTATTAGGGTTTCAGTAGTATTGGGAGTAATGATGGTTTTAGGTGGATGGGTTGAACATTAGCTGGAAATCCGACGTAAATTCGAAACAGGACAAATACGAGATTTTGTGGATTAGGAACGACACGAATGAAATGGAAAGGAGGTCTTCGTATGATTCTAAAATTATTCTTAGCAATTTGTATCCGGGGGCCGGGTATTTGGTGAAGATTTATGCTATTTCTCATGGGTTAAAAAGCGAGCCACACGAATATTTCCAGCCAGTTTGTAAGTAAAAAGTCTAAGAAATTTAGCCATGTCTAAATAATTTATTTCAGTTCCGAAACCACCAAAAAACATGTCAATCGAGAAAACCACCACCAATTCAGTAATAGTTCAATGGCAATCTCCAGTTGATTCTTTGATAACCGAGTATTCCATCCGATATAAGACTGGATCAGACAATCAATGGGTCAGGTATATAGGATATTGCAACAAAGTTAATCTTATTTGGACCTTAATAGAATACTTTTAGATTGCCAGCGGTGCAAAATACCGAGGCCGAAGTAACCGATATGACCCCGGGGGAAAAATACACTATACAAGTAAACACGGTGAGCTACGGTTTAGAGAGTAATGAACCGCAACAACTCAATCATACAGTGAGGTAATGTAAGAGAGAAAATATATCATGTATGTAAATTGATGGGTTATTTTATTGTAGGCCCAATCCAGTATCCAATATTGCTCCTTTGGTTGATTCCAACAACGTAACTTTAGAGTGGCCGCGTCCTGAAGGGAGAGTCGAAACTTATATCGTCAGGTGAGGCCTAAATGACAAGGTTCCCAAAAACAAGTTTTAAACCTTAGATAGAAGAATATTAAACACGGTCCTAGATCTTAAAAACAGTGAAAACTGTGAAAAACGAGGCTATGTCCGCTTCTCCTAGATCGTGATTTCTGTTCATTGAAGTTTTCGTATCCCTGAACATCGGTATCTCTGGAAGGATTTAAGGCCTTTGTCTTTCGTGTTATAATTAGTTTAAATTAATTATCGATATTTCTTCCACTTTTCGCATATAATAATTTTAGATGGTGGTTAGCAACCAATCCCTCTGAGGTGAACAAAAGCATTGTCAGTCAAAGCCAAAATGGAACCGGTCCTGTTAGGCTGCTAGTAGGAGACCTAATGCCTGGAGAAGAGTATGTTTTCGACATCCAGGCCATATCCAACGATCTGGAAAGTGACATTACTATACTGAGAACTCGGACCAGTAAGGAACTATAATTCTGTTGATGCAATAACGAGACAAATTTGATCTTTCGCAGTGCCTCTTATCCAATCCGAAGTGGTTGTGGTCAACAATCAAGTTTCCACCGACTCAATTGGCTTGCGTTACACTCCTACTCCACAAACTTCTTCAAAATTTGATTTGTACAGATTCTCGTTGTCCGAACCGAACATCCCCGACCAAGAAAAAGCCGCAAACGACTCTGATAGATTAGTTACTTTTACCGATTTAATTCCTGGAAGGTGCGTATTTTTCAACTCATCCGCAATGTTTCTAATACATTTTTTAGGTTGTACAATATAACTGTGTGGACGGTATCCCAGACAGTCACCAGCCAACCATTGCAAAGGCAGGACAGATTATGTAGGTTTTTCCGGTTTTGTTACGATGAAATTGTAGTTGTGTTTATCTAGTTCCAGAACCAATAACTGGCATTAACGCCACCTATATCTCGGACACGGAGATAACCTTAACTTGGGCATTTCCCCGAGGCGAGTATAATGCGTTTGAAGTGCAATACATTAACGCCGAGGGGGGATTTATGCAGAATTTAACTCTACACAATTCCATCGTTATCAGCGATTTGAAGCCTCACAGAAACTACACCTTCACTGTAATTGTAAGGAGTGGTACTGAGTCGAGTATTTTAAGACGGTAAATTAAGTTTTATAAGCCAGATTTCTAGGGTTTGTTTTAATCAATTTTCAGGTCTTTACCGGTATCAGAAAGTTTTACCACGAAGGAGTCGGTGCCGGGCAAAGTTGAAAAATTTGAGCCTATAGACATTCAGCCCAGTGATGTCGTTTTTGAGTGGTCACTGCCGACTTCAGAGCAAAACGGCGTTATCAGAAAATTTACCATAACATATGGATTAGAGGTAAGGTCACACAGTTTTCTTTTTAATAATTGTAAATTATTTTTTTGCGATCTAGGGCTCTTCTCATGTGCTTTTTAAGGACTTCGCAGCGTACGAGTTCGGGGGAACCATTAAACAGCTGCAGCCAGGAAAGACTTACGTTTTCAAAATACAAGCGGAAACAAAGGTATTTACACAAATTTGTTTGCATATTATTGTTCCGGTTTCGCCGACACAATTGTGCAGACGTGGAAAATAGATGTTTAGGTATTTTTTTAAAAAGTTGTTGTTTTCAAATGAGTAACTGCGAACGGATTTTTCGATTTTGCATATTCGAATACGCAAAAACTTAGTTCATTTTACGTGTTTTCGTCTCCAAACTTGATTGTAGCGAATTCAATCGTAAACCTCTTCGTGTATTGTTGGTTGCCTAACAATTATTGAAGGCCGAATATAATCATCCTTGGATAGTAGATCGTCCTTGAGTTTCGAGATCAATTTCCTGATTGAGTGAACAAAATGTTAATCTGACGGAATCATCTGTGAATCCTTAATTGTTTACAAAGCAAATTGTGGTTAATATAAAAGTTATATATCTGATATTTTGCTAGTGTCAAGCGCAAGCTTAACATGCTTTAAAGTCGATATTTTAAGATTATTATTCCCAATTTTTAATCCTAATTTATAACTAAGATCAGCTAAGTCCCAAACCTGAGGAAAATTCAATTTAAGCCCTGAAAATTGATAAGTTGGCTTAATTTCGCGCAGTATTTGGCAATTTTTTCGAAAATTAATAGAGCATCAAATTGCGTGCATTTTCAATAATTGCACCACCTGGTGGCTGTTTTTTGTACCTTAACTATAAAATTAAGGTTCGGTAAATCTGCATGAATGTTTTCGAGGGTACAGACTGATTGCACTATTCGTTACTATAAATTGGAAAACTGAACCCAAAAATAAGAAATCATCAAAATTGTGTTGAGTTAGTGCAAGCTGGCTCCTGTAGGAGGAAATTACACCAAAAAAGTATTTTGAATTTGTTTCGCTTGTTCAGTTTGCATTAGATCGCTTTTGCCATATTTAAACATATCAAACACCATTTAGGTGGGTTTCGGTCCGGCATCAATATGGAAACAGCGCATGCCCATCCTGGCGCCTCCCAAACCGAGCATGCAAGTAGTTCCCACTGAGGTGTGCAAAAGCTCGACCACTATTCAAATCCGATTCAGAAAGAACTATTTCAGCGAAGCCAATGGACCGGTAAATTATTGTCTGTCCAACTACAACTGTTCCCTTACAATATTTTCTAAATCAGATTGTATTCTACGCAATTATCGTGGCGGAAGACGATTCGAAAAACGCTTCCGGTTTAGAAATGCCCAGTTGGCGTGATGTCCAGGCGTACTCTGTATGGCCCCCGTATCAAGTCATGGAGCCTTATTATCCGTTTTTCAATAATTCTGTGGAAGATTTTACCATCGGAAGTGAAACTTGCGATATACGGTATTTGATTCTGTTGATTTATCGTGAACAAGCTGTTAGTTTTTATTGTGTTTTAGACACGTGGGCTATTGCAATGGACCCTTGAAATCAGGCTCGACTTACAAGGTTAAGATCAGAGCCTTTACAGCCCCAGATAAGTTTACTGATACTAGCTACAGCTTCCCAATACAGACAGGTAAAAATTGTATTACAAGGTTATCGTTTATTGCACTGAGAATATTTATTATTAATGCACCCAGTAGTAGGACTACTCAGGGTTGAAGGTAAATCAAATAGTTTTAATAATGACCCATAAATATTGATGGGTTTTGTACTTATATTTTCACGTTAAAGATCAAGACAACACTCCTATCATACTGGGCGTAGTGATCCCGATAATCCTCATCTGTCTGCTGTTTGTGATGATAATTTTCATAAGAAGGAGACGATCGGCGGGACGAAAGGGGATGGTGGAGGCTCGGAACAATGACAACACGTCACTGAATGATTCTGTAGTTGAAACTAGTCGACCGGTCAGAATCGATAATTTCGCTAATCACTACAGAATCATGTCAGCCGATTCAGACTTCAGGTAATACTAGTGATGAAAAATTCATAAATATTAAGTCTTTAACATACAATTTTTCTTAACAATTTTCCTTGAAATATATTCATTTCAAAAGATTTTCTAATGATATTCCATTATTTCCATGCTTGTCAGGAAAGAATGGACAATGCTTACAAAGTAAGTTTTCTATGGAAAACTTCGGTTTTTAAATAATCGTCTTGTTTATATACTTAATAATCATGCCTTCCAACGTAAATGCAGGTTTAGTGAAGAATTCGAAGAGTTGAAGCACATAGGACGGGACCAACCTTGCACTGCAGCAGATTTACCTTGTAATCGTCCTAAAAATCGATTCACAAATATCTTGCCCTATGACCATTCAAGGTTTAAGTTGCAACCAGTAGACGATGAAGAAGGCTCGGATTATATCAATGCCAATTACGTGCCAGTAAGAACGTTTTAAGGAGGATAAAAATTGCAATGAAATGTTAAAAAAAAATTGTAGGGATTCAATTCGCCAAGAGAATTCTTAGTTACTCAGGGACCCTTACATTCCACAAGAGACGACTTTTGGAGAATGGTTTGGGAGTCGAATTCACGGGCCATTATAATGTTAACAAGGTAAGCGATATTTACTGTCACGAAACACCGCGTTGTCAACTTACCAAATTAACAAAAATCTTGATGATCAAATGATTCTCATTCTATTTGAAAACTCTATTTCAATCATTCAGCACACATTATTTTTCAGGTGTGTGGAAAAAGGAAGAGAAAAGTGCGACCATTACTGGCCTTATGACACCCTTCCCGTTTATTACGGCGATATTTCTGTCCAAATTTTGAACGAAACGCGCTATCCTGATTGGAATATCTCCGAATTTATGGTTTGCCGGGTGTGTTACCCCTGATAATTCAAATAAACCTTAACTAACGCATTAAATGTATTTAGGGCGAGCAACAAAGGGTAGTAAGACACTTCCACTTCAGCACATGGCCCGATTTTGGTGTCCCCAATCCACCCCACACGTTAGTTAGATTCGTGAGGGCGTTCAGGGAAAGAGTCCCTCCAGATCAACGACCTGTAGTCGTTCACTGCAGGTAAAGACTCCCGAGTTTCTATCAGAGTTCATAAGATTAATGTTAAATTATTTGCAGTGCGGGAGTTGGTAGATCCGGAACGTTAATCTGCCTGGACCGTATTTTGCAACAAATCCAAACTTCGGATTACGTTGACATCTTTGGAATCGTTTATCTCATGAGGAAGGAGCGAGTTTGGATGGTACAAACCGAGCAACAGTACATTTGCATTCATCAGTGCTTGCTTACGGTATTGGAAGGCAAGGAGCTGACAACTTCCCCTAGAGAAATACACGAGAATCAAGGATTCGAAGGTAAGGTGTTTAGGTGTGATTTACAGGTGTTAATGGGCTTTGTAGTTTATTTTACGTCACTTGGCAACTAAACAGTGTTTTATCTTCCCTGGAGCTCTGAAAGTAAGAAAAACACAGTTTTTATGAGAACCAAAAATCATAATAGTAAATTTTAAATTAGGAGATCAGTAAGACCATCACGTTGAAAACGTCTTAATTTATTGTTTTTCGAAAATGTTTAAATGTAAAAGGAAAGGCGGCCAGTGGATGCTAAGTCCAGAATATGAGAAGCCTTCTCTTTGACAACGTTAGATTGAACATTTAAACAAGATTTCGTGTTCCATTCAGATTCAAAAACAAAGTGTATACATACAAAGTTCCAAATCAACTAAGAGTTTCTGAAACCCTTTTCCGCAGACATGGTGTGGCACTTGTTTAGCCAATGTAAAAAGCTGGTAATCTGTGGTTCTGGCAAGGGTACCGCCGGTGTTGCACCTATTCCCGATGGGAAAGGCAGATAGCTTTGGAAACCGGATTCGACTAATCACCTTTTTCAACCCACGGGACGCTATTAGTTTGGTTTTTGGGTAATGGATATTATTCAGTGCTTGCTGTCCTGGCTAACCACTTCTCAGATAAAAACTGCTTATATTTATTTCAAGCAGTCCAGTTATGTTTTTATCTAAGATGTCGAAAGGTGCACGTTGTATTGCAAAAATAAGATTGAGAACCTTTTTATCGCGGTTGCAAATGCTTTGGATTAAAATAGGGTTACATTGGTAACTTATGTAGCTAATCAAAAGTAAAAAAACGCATGGCTTTTTATTTGTATGTTACCGATAAACTTGTACAAGAAAAAAATCGTCTAATAACAAAAGAAATTGCATTTTTCTCTTTTTTAGATGACGAAGGAATAGCGGAGTCAGGTATGTGACCAGTCCATTTGCCATAGGCAGGTAAACATAATTTATTTTATTAACGTGAGATTATATTTGGCGCATCGTAAATCATGAGACAGCTGAATAAGTGAAGAAATACTCGGAATTAACCAAATCTGTTTAATGTTATTTATTTTAAAAATGGCAAGCAAATTTCGCGTTTCTGTTGCTCTACGTATTTAAATTTGACCAAGAACAAACGTTGTATTATATTAGAATTAGTATTTTTTGTATAGTATTATATGCACTTCTATACACCCATTATTTAATATGGCAGCCGTAAGTGTTTAGTTTCTTCGCTCGATTATAAATAACGTTTCTGGGGAAGCAGCGATAGTGATATGTAATGAGATTTTTGTATTGGAAATTTTGGGTTTTTTAAGACCCAATGAAATGTCGAAAAGTACTCAAACGATTTTTCCCATTATAACAAACCTGAGTGCCAATAATATAGGTGAAAAATAGAATTTTATAGTTTAATGTAGCGTATTCTATGGTTTAATATTTAATAGACCTCACTTCACGTTCTTCTTTAATTGTTTCGAACATCGTCAATATGCTAAGGACGCTAGTCCATTTGACTGTTTCTCCATTATGTGCAATTTTTCTATTACTCGTTCAATGTTAATTATTGTTGTTATACTCAATATATTGAAATACCTGTCCCATTTTACACGGTTAGATTTTATACCATTTTTTAGACGTTGATGCTTTACATGTTATATAACTTTACTAAATTCGTTATAGGTACCATTTTTGTAAATTCACTGTGATAATTTAAGTTAGTTTGGTTGACAATTTACGGGAATATTTTCACCTTGTGCTATTGGTCTTATTTCAATTACAATGAAGGTGAGGCGTGCGAATTTGGAATTATTACGATTTCAGTATAAAATTTCAGACTGCAAAATTAGCGGTGTCAATTAAATCTAAAGATAACCCATTTATTTTCGAAAGTGAAGGAATAACGTTTAAGGGACTTGCTTTACTATGAAATAAGATCAACAAAAAATTATGTGAACTATTAAATTTTTAAGTTTTAGTTCAAGTATGCAAACTCAACTAACACCTTAAAATATAACCATCATTGTAACTAGCATAATGTACTTAAATATTTTTTATATACTATATCTACATATCTCAATTAAAATCATTTTAATCTAAAAATGTATGGTTATTTTGCATATTTAACGTGGCTCTGCGTTAAAATTCTGCGTTGCGCTAAAATTTGCAAAAGTTGCGACATCTATTGAATAGTAGCAATCCTCTAAAAAGTGCGTACCATTGATTACAGTTTTTTTCCTTCAAAGTTGCAGATTTCTTTTCCTGCCGTTTTTCATATGTGGTTACTTTAACCCTTCGCGAGTAGATGGCATCAGTAGGTATCATGTTGTAAGTTTTATAATATCAATAAAATTGAGAACAAATGTGTAAATCATCTATTATTTCTGTTTATTTCATGTTTTCTATGAAACGTGCGATTTCCCCGCGTCCAACAGTAAGACAGAGTAAATAAACATAAGGCACATATATGATGCAAGCGTGAATAACTAATGATTACTGAAAGGTGAATGAAAAAAACATATTATTTATTTCTTTTATTTTATATTATCGTTTACATGTATGAATCGTATTTTTTTGTAACACATTAACATATTATACCTATAATATTATATTAACTACTCATATCTTAATTTTTGGTGAGTTAAAATGATACGTTACCCTGTTTATTTTTAGCGAATTTCTTCACCGTGATTGTCAGTTCTCTATCCCCCGAATCTACCGTGAGTGATATCCTGTCCAACTTCAAATTTTTGTAAACATAACCTCAAATATGCACGTGTATTTTCTGCGTGTGTTTATACTTCCTCGTCATGCTTCCTCTTCAGTAACGTCCTAAAAGTTTATTTTAAAACTCAAATTCAATCTTACAAAGCATCTGTAAAGCTCCGTTTTGAATATATTACTTCCCAACTAAATTTGAGTCGAGCGAAACTGCTTTAAAGTGTTTCAAAAATGGTGCGAAAAAAGATCGACAATAGAATACGAGTTCTAATCGAAAACGGTGTTAAATTGGGCCACAGGACCCTTTTCGTTGTTGTGGGAGACAAGGGCAAAGACCAGGTAAGTGCAGTTTGCATTTCTTATTTAAAATCTGAGTGCCATAGAAGTCAATAGGTGTTTGTTAGAAAGTTAACTTGATCACCATATAAATTATAGGATTTTTCCTTTTTTTCTAGGTTGTAATTTTACATCACATGCTAACAAAAGCGGAAGTAAAAGCACGACCTTCAGTGTTGTGGTGCTACAAAAAAGAACTTGGCTTTAGCAGCAATCAAAAAAAGCGCATGAAGCACTTGCAGCACAAAATTAAAGCTGGGAAGTTAAGCATTAACGAGGTTCATAGTGCATAATTTTCTTATGTATTTTTCAATATTCTGAAAATTTTACTTTAGGATGACCCCTTTGAGCTGTTTTTATCTTCAACTAAAGTTCGATATTGTTACTATTCCGAGACACATAAAATATTAGGTAATACATATGGAATGTGTATTTTGCAAGATTTTGAAGCGTTAACACCAAATTTACTGGCAAGAACGGTTGAGACTGTGGAGGGTGGTGGATTGATTGTTTTATTGTTGAGGTATATAGGATGTATTATTTGAGACTTTTGTACTGTGTGTGATCTTGATTATTAAATTAGATCTATGACCTCCTTGAAGCAGCTCTACACCATAAGCATGGATGTTCATCAAAGATTTAGGACTGAGGCCCATCAGGACATTGTTCCTAGATTTAATGAGAGATTTCTGCTTTCTTTGTCTTCATGCAAAAGGTGGTAGAAGTGTTTTTATAGTAAATTTTTATTTATCCCATTTTTAATAGATGTTTGATAGTAGATGATCAACTTGCAGTCCTCCCTCTTTCTTCACACAATATCCATGTAAGCCCTGTAGATCCTTCACAGGAGCCTTCAGAAAATGAGACAGAACTCAAAGAGCTAAAAGAACAGTTACAGGACACACAGCCAGTTGGAAACTTAGTGAATTGCTGTAAAACTTTAGACCAGGCTAAAGCTGTTTTAAAGTTCATTGAAGCAATTTCAGAAAAAACTTTGAGGTAGTAATTTTGAGGGTAATTGTTGCGGGTGTTAAATTTTTTTATAGGTCTACAGTTTCTTTAACAGCGTCGAGGGGGCGCGGTAAATCTGCCGCACTAGGTTTGGCTGTATCAGCAGCTGTAGCTTTTGGGTACTCTAATATATTTGTCACCAGCCCCAGTCCAGAGAATTTAAACACGTTTTTTGAATTTGTTTTTAAGGTATTTTTAATAAATTATATTGTCAGGTTAGAATAACTATTTTCTTTTATGTATAACAGGGTTTTGATGCCCTAGAGTATCAGGAACACATTGATTATGGTCTGGTACAGAGCACCAACCCTGAATTCAATAAGGCAATAGTAAGGGTTAATATCTTTCTGAATCATCGGCAAACAATTCAAGTAAGTTAGATTGTTCTTTTTATTTAATTTGGGAAATTTCCCACATTTTTTCACAATATACATACTTTTCTTCACAATTTCTTGATAACCTTTAGAACAGCAAAAAATGGTCTACGATTTGTTGACTACGTTTTCGGTCTAATATTTTAGTACATACACCCGACAGATGCTAATAAGCTTTCCCAAGCGGAACTTCTCGTCATAGACGAGGCTGCCGCTATACCCATGCCATATGTAAAAGCAATGTTAGGGCCCTATTTAGTTTTCCTTGCCTCCACTATTAACGGTTATGAAGGAACTGGTAGGTCTTTTTCCCTGAAATTGTTGCAACAGCTCAGGATCCAAGCTGTACCTGTCGGTAAGTTTTGAACTTGTCAATTGAGCCCCATTTCCAATTTTAAACTCTGAGCTAGGCGCAAACACCAATGCGGCAACTAAGAAACAGTTTACGGCAGCTACTGGGAGGATTTTACATGAGGTGACTTTAAACGAGTCGATTCGTTATAAACCTGGAGATGATGTGGAAATTTGGTTAACTAAACTCTTGTGTTTGGATTCCACTTCAGTTTCCCCGATTCTATCGGGATGTCCAGCTCCAGATAGCTGTGACTTGTATTACATAAACAGAGACACCTTGTTCTGCTACCATAAAGCATCTGAAGAGTTTCTGCAAAGACTGGTGGCCTTATATGTAGCCTCCCATTACAAAAATAGTCCAAATGACTTGCAAATGATGTCAGATGCGCCAGCCCATCATTTGTTTTGCCTACTAGGGCCGGTGGATCCCAACAGAAAAACTTTACCAGAGGTTTTGGTATTTATTCAAGTGTGTCTAGAAGGAGAAATTTCAAAAGCTACAGTGAAAGATGGGTTTTCGAGGGGAAAGCGGGCATCGGGGGATTTGATTCCGTGGACTGTGGGACAGCAGTATCAAGACACGAATTTTCCTAAATTAGCCGGAGTTAGGATTGTAAGAATTGCTACTCATCCAGACTATCAAGGAATGGGATACGGGGCTAGGGCTCTTGATATACTGAAGCAGTATTATGAAATGAAAATTCCCAGCTTAGAAGAGGATAGCGAAGTGTGTCAGGAAATTAACAGTGTGGATGACGAGACAATTGGTAGGTATTATTTTTATTGCCATAAACATTAATTGAGACGTCATTTAGGATCATATACTCAATTTCAGGTCTTCTAGAGGAAACTGTTGAACCCAGAAAATCTTTGCCTCCTCTCTTATTAAAACTAAGCGAGAGACCTCCAGAGAAACTCGATTATATCGGCGTCTCTTTCGGTCTAACCGAGCAACTTTTAAAGTTTTGGAAACGCGCTTCTTTCGTACCGGTGTATCTACGTCAGACCACCAACGATTTAACCGGGGAGCATTCCTGCATAATGCTGCACGTCTTGAATTCAGAGGAAAATCCTGAAAACTCGCGCTGGTTGAATGCGTATTGGGCAGACTTTCGCAAGAGATTCATCAATCTATTAGGTTATCAATTTAGCAAGTTCACTCCGAGTTTAGCTTTAGGAGTTTTGACCAATAAAGGGGCAGATGTTTTGTGTAAGGAGTTGACGAGACTAGAGTTAGATATGCATGTGACCAATTACGATATAAAAAGATTAGAGATGTACAGCAAGAATTTGGTTGATTATCATTTGATAGTGGATCTTCTTCCTCCTTTAGCTAGGTAAAAGTCTCAATTCTTGAACGTTTTTTCTAGGTTATTTAATGATAATCTCTCTGTTTCAGGTTATTTTTTTTAAATCACATGGGAGACCTTCAAATATCCGCAGTCCAGTCAGTTATAATGTTAGGTCTAGGTTTACAACACAAAACAGTGGATCAACTGGCACAAGACCTAGATTTGCCTTCGTCACAGCTTTTGGGATTGTTCAATAGAACAATGAGAAAGTACTGAGTCGTTTCTTGCCTCAAATGGAATCAAAAAAGTGGTTATTTTGTAGGTTTGAGCAGTACTTGAATTCAATATTACAAAAAGACGTTGAGAGATTCCTGCAGCCACAAAAGGACATGGACTTGCAGCCTCTAGCAAAGGGCTTACATGAGGAATTGGAGGAGGCCGCCAAAGTGCTGCAGAAGAAACAGAAAAAGGAGTTGAATAAGTTGAAGAATGAAAATTTTGAGCAATTCGCGATTAAAGGTTCGGAGGATGAGTGGAGCAAGGCGTTGTCAAGCAAATGTAAAAAGAGCATCATATCGATCAAAAGGTAATTTCCTAAGGTACTTTTTATTCATTTTGTTACATGTTTTTTGCTAGGGAGGATGTCGGGGATTGCGCATCGTCCTTAGTTGGATTGGCAATCATTGATACTTAATGTCTTTTGCAGCGGAGAAAAGCGTATAAACAGTGCTTCCAATGCGGAAATCGATGGCCTATGTGAGAATCCCGCCAAAAAAAAGAAGACCAAATCTAAGAAGAAGGATTTGAACGACTAGATAAGGGACTTCTGTATATACGACATTGCACTATTTTATATTAAAATATTTTGTTTTACGTTTAGTGGTTTTTATGCCCCGTTCGAAATCGCCCCCCTTTCAACTATGTACCCAGAAAAATAACACTGGATTACCAAGAGAATAATGGTTTCTTCGTATTTCTGATACGAAACGTTTTCGAAGGCCTGTTCAAGTTAGCATTTAACAGAAAATTTGACCTTTTCTATCAGGAGAGCAGAAGTGCGAGGAGGTATATCTAGCTCCTGATTCGTTCTTGGACAAATCAATTTGCCGGCATCCGGGCATAACCTCAAAACTGATTCTATTCGACATTTCCGTGCTTTGCATGTGTGGGCGATCTCGTTCGAAACCTTCAGTCCAAATTTATTTATTTATAGCTAATAGAGCGGCCTTTTAACAATTTGTTGCCCTTTGTGTGTTTTTGAAATGGCTAAGTGATTATCTAACAAGAGCAAGGAACTAGCGACTACTGCAGTGACAGTTCACGAGATAATCATCGAGCTTTGGGTAGCACTTCCTCGGTCTCTAATTGCGAACGGGGTAAACCTGTCTCAAAAATGTAGAAAAATGTAAAAGTTAAAAAGAACCAACTAGTCGTACTTTAAAACTACACGGTCATAACACGTACGACGACCGTAATTAGAAAAACACCGTTTCATTTTTAAATGACTAATTAATTGAGTTCTGAAGCCAGCCTGTGTTACCATAAATAAGTAGTCTGAAACGATTTGTTTTAAATTTACTGAAAATCATCAGAAGTGTGACAACATCGCGCGACTGTGATTTTCTACAAGCCGTGTGACGTGCAACCAAAAGTAAACGAATAAACTATGGTATCGGCTGTTTCGTATTAATACTCCCCCTACAACAAATTAATTCACGACATGCCCAACTTGCCGCCTTTATACCCAGTTCAGTCCACATTTAAACGACACAGAATTATCCGTCCGTCTTTGTCTGACAAAGCAAAGGGGTGGAAGCAGCAACAGATAAATGTTTTATTTCAGCAGGACGTTTGACCAGCGGCTTTGGAATTCTCGAATGAACTACTACGCAATTAGCAAAGTTTTTTTGAAAATTTATCGGCGTCTGGAAGTAAGGATTGAAATAAAACATTGAAGCACATTGAAATAAAAGCCCTCATAGACATCATTAAGAATGTGTTATTATAATGCTTCGAATAATACAAGCAAACAAATATTATGTTTGAAACCGCACATTATAAAACACCTAATCTAATGTGCAATACGTAAAAAACATTTCCCTTTTTGACCAGAGTTGCTCATTTCTATCAGCGACATTCGGGAACGCAGCCATCATTTGCTTGATCAAAAAGGGTTTTAAAAGACACTTGTATAATAAAAAAAATAGCTAAGAACTAAAATAGAAAAAATGAGGTCCGAAATGCGCAATTTTCACAAAATTATTTCGAAATTTTCTTAAATTTAACGTTTACATCTTCCATAGTCTCCCTGGTTTCCCTACCTATACTCATAACGGAATTGCCTCGCTAGGGTGTTGACTTTTTAAAGTTTTCCCGTCTCGCATCTATAATAATAATAATATAGGAACATTTTTGTCGACACTAAAACTGAAAACCTTATTCGGGTAAACATTAATACTCTGCGCGGAAAACGTTTAAAAAATCCCCTCGGAGCACATTATGTACTACTAAAAACGAGTTTATTTTAATATAGTGGCAGCACACTGACTAAACTGTATTCATTATAGAAAAATAAGTAGTATTTGAAAAACTGAGACGATCGATTCTCGTAATATAATCATTAATTGTAACAATATAATTGCTTATATTAACCGGCAACATCCCCGCTCTGTCGTTTTTGTACTTTGCTTAGTCGAGCAGGGAAACGTTCGGAAAAAATCGCTAAAGATGGAGCTTAAAACACACAGATATACAAAAATCCAGTTAACGCTAACTATATGAATTTTGCCAACAACGAATCCTAAGACGCAGGTCAAGAGTATGGATGGTAATTAGGCTACGTGTCCAAAGAGCCGAACTACAACTACTAGATACTTTTTAGTAAAATATTAACTTTTCCCTAAATTTCTGCAGCGATTCTGGGGCGTCCAACAAGCCGCGACATTCTGAAAACTTCGAAAACAACCTTTCCTAATACCAGCTCAAACCGCGGCCCCAAACGCCGCCTGTGGAGTAAGATATTTCCTAATTTTATCATGCTAAACACCAAATGAAAAAATACGATGACCGCGTCTCTATCCAACTCTTCAAACCTTTCCTAAACCTTAGCTACTTATTACGACATATCGCAGAGATTTTTCGAAAAACATCAGACTTTCCAATCGAACTGACCGACTCCTCTCAAGAAGATGAATTATGCTGCAAATTTGTGTCGGTCAGCTGTAGATTCAGTTAAAAATAACGCGCGCGCTTCTCAATGATCCACAAAACTATAGTCCGAACCACAATAATAATTAATACCACACACGTATTATTCAATCGATTTTTTTGTGATCGTGGAGCTAAAGCTACAGTATTAATAATCCAAAATCCGTTGGGCACTACACTACACATATAACGAAAAACAACTTCTATATTTTCAAAACTTCATAGTTGACGTATACCAATTTTTGCTTTAAAGTTATGTACAAAAGATGTCTTGCAGGATAACCTTTCAGGCATTTATAAATGAAAGGGCCGGGGGTCTTTTATTTATCCAACAAATACCCCCAAGAAGATATTATAGGTGAATCGCAGCAGCTGAATAGTTGAAGTTTTTGTTTTTTTTTTTTCAATTGCCGACGTTTCGAACTTGTACTGTCATCCTCAAGGCTGTCAAAAAATAAAAGAGCATTAATAATGCAATCACCCGGTAATTGCTTTTCCGGCAATTTCGTTTCGGTAACATACACAGCTCTTTTATTTTTTCATAGAACCTGAAAGATCACACTGAGCAATACTACCGTCTTTTCTTTAATTTAAAGTTGGCAATCAGATTTCTACCAAGGTTGTGCGCAAGAACTCAGCAAATCTGTTTATCGAACACATCTTACCTCGCCAAAAACTTTAGCGTGACTAATTAAATGACCCTTCAAAAATTCGCTTTCCGCGCCACTGCCTTCAGTAGATGAAGACGTGACTTCTTTTTTTTTATGTTAAATTGCTGCAGTGGCGTACCAATAAAAAAATTTGCAGTTTCCTTTTACGGCCTCGATTATGTACTACCTGGAAGGTCACCGTCAGCATCGAAACATCAACATCGCAATATAATACAGACAAATATTAAAAAAAAAACAACAAATAAACAATAACTTGTACTGTGCCCCGGGGCAAATTTCGAATTTGGGAATACGTAATTCTCTCAACTGAAAACCGAAGGCGGAACGCTTAATGGAACGCAAAAGTTATCGGAAACCGTTAAAAAATCACAGGTTACATATTGTATGAAAAATTAACGAATTTGTGCTGGCTGTTCAGCTTCGCTTTTTGTCTCTCTCGACTGAAATAAAAATGTCGAAGAATATTTTCATTAAATCCCCCACGTTTCTTCCCGGTTTTCGGCCGAGATTCATCATGAAACAAATGGTAAACACATACAAACATGGAATGTGAGTGTTGGTATATCGCCAAAAAGGAGACAGTACAAGCCGCAATACCAAAATCAAACAATAATCAAACAATACACAAAGCTAGCACTAACTCTAACTAGGGAGATTCGTATGAGGTACGAGGATCTCCTAGACTAACCCTAGAAAAAATTACAAAGTAATGATTATATACAAAAGGAACAAAACAACTCACGAAAAACTCCTTACAGCGACGTTATGAAATATTATTAATATTAATTATGATAAACATATGTTTTTGGCGTTTCGTAAAAAAGAAACTTTCAATCGTTTTTCATTTTAAGTAACAAAAATAATAAAATAAAAAATCGTCATGTATTTTTTTTGTAACATGGGTTCACGTTACAGTGTTTTATGCTCGCGCGTACTAACAATTTTACACAATTTCCATTTTTACATAAAAAGAAAATATCTTTTTTGGTCCTCCAGTCTTTGGCTCGTGTCACTCAGCCTCACCGCCCGCAGTTGCTCTCAACAAGCATTAAAATACTATTTCGGTGGAATGTTTTCTTGACTTTTAGGAAGATATTTACACAATCAATTTCTTAAGGCGCGGGGATTACTGGTGTTGTTGTCTCACGACCCCTGATTTAACCTATTGGAGTGAGCGTTTCAAATCATTCGACTTACTTTCTAAATCGTAATAATTAATAATAATAATAGTTTGGTATGAATTTGATGGCACTATACGGCGGAAAAGACGCGTTTTCAACTAGCCAATTCCACCTGAAAGAAATTTCGCTTCTAAAATTTATTGTTCATTGGAATTAACTTAAACTTATTGCTGCACCACTCAATTGAGCGACGCCTCAAATGAATCATACACTCAACTTCTCCGCAATCTCATTCATGCTCAGACGGGAGATATCTCCATTGTTCGTCACGCCTTATCATCATCAGTCTTTTTCCTAGGCTCACTCTGTAGGTTAAATCGGAGGCCGCGGACGCGTGACACGGACAAAAATCCGGGATCTGAACTGAGACAACTTCAACGGGTGTTGGTGATGTGTCTCTTACGGAACTTGATGGGAACGACAATCAAAATAACGCACATTAATTTTTTACGAGTCCCCCTGACCCCACCGCCGACGGTTTTCTGCCGTGGCCGCAGTGGCGCATCTTAGCGAAGCGGATGATGTTCGATCACGAGGCCTGAAATGAGAGAAAAATAATCAAACGAAGTCCATATGGTACTTACGGCACTTAAACGCACAAAAATGCAAAATAGAGAGAGATAGAAAAAATCAATGAGAAGGAAATTTTAAGAAATAATTTTGATTGCTGCTTTGATTTGATTGGGGGTGATTCTTCACGCAATTTCAGTGGTGTAGGATAATTTCTCTGATTTGTAGGCGTGATGAAATTTTAAATTGCATAATGTACCTGTTTAACCACTATAACACCCGGCCGCGACTGTTGGTGCTGCTGAAGCGTGGCAGCTGTATATTCGATGTAGGAATCGGTGCGGGTGGTTAGCGCCAGAGGTATGTCTTGGGGATCGGGCGGTGACGTTGTTACCGTCACTGACGCACCCACGGTGGAGTCATCATTGAACATGTGATCACCTATTCAAACAAAGAAACGTTACATTCAGAGTCTTAATCCTTCGACTAAATGCGTTAATTCGACAATTGCACAATAAAACTGATAAAAATCACGCCAAAACAATTAACGATTAGACGTGTACACATATTACAAGGAAATTAACCACGTGTGCATTAATATCTAAAGTAATTGTTGACATTACAAAATTATTTTTACCATGACTTTTTTTCCCTTGTCCATTTAACCAACCACTGTTCTTACCTTCAAGATGCCGAATAGCCTCCACAATAGTTTCCAGATTCTGTCGCGATGTCTGGCTCACCGTGTAAATGGTGCCGGAATGAACGTCTTCCTGCGTATTATTTGGTGATGGTGCTGGCAACAGCTCCACCTCTACCTTGGGTTCGGCCTTGATGGCTGCCTTCAAAACACTAGGTATTCGCTCCTCCTCGACGACGTTTATGGTACCTACGATGGGTTCCGGGGTGGAACATCGCGATGCAGGAGCCGAACACACGACAGTCTGAGTATGCCCGACTGGCGGCAGGTTATCAGCCGTCACCAGCTGTAGATCGCTGATCTCCTCTGGTTCCTCGGTGACGAACTGAATCTGTGTTTGTTGCGGAACAGTCGGACACCTCTTGATCTTTTTAAGAGTAGCAGTTTCCTGTTGAGGAAGGTACTGCTGCTGCTGTTCCAACTGACGTACTTGGTCTTCAAGGAGCAACCGAAGGTTTTTCTCTCGTTCCAAGGCCAGCTTCAACTCGTTGGTGGAGGTCGTGGTGGAGTTGTTGCTGACGGTCACCGCGATTAGCTTCACAGGTTCCGGAGACATTGAACCAAGACCTAGAAAATCTCCAGTGGCGGGCGCTGCAAAACGTACAGATTCAAAAAACTTACCTTCGTCGGCGGACTCCGTGGAAACTGTGGGAAGAATCAATTCTGACTTCATTCGCTTTTTGGGCGGCAATTCACCCCCTTCATGCTGCCCCAACAGACGTTTCAGCTGACAATTCTGGCTGAGAAGCCTCGTTTTTTCCTGTTCTAAAGAGTAGATGTATTCCGCCGTCTGTTGAAGAATGGCCGCCTGCAACAAATCGATGAAACGTCTTAATATCATGTTCTTTACAAGAGAATGAGTACTCTTTACAGTACTTTAATTTAGCCGTTTAAATGGCCATGGCAGCGTGAGCAACATACGATGTAGGAATTTATTGCCGTAAAGTAACGATCCGCCGGTGCACTCCTGCTATTCACGATAATCGACATTCTTAGCATTCCTAACACCAGATGACTGTTGGATTTACTGTATTTTACGTAACTTTATTTTTATACACGATTTAAAAGTCATTCCGTTAACGTTTTGTAAACGTCTTCATGATCAAACTGCCGTTGTGAACGTCAAAGTTTGACAGCAAAAATCATGAAACACAACGTTGCCGTTTCTTTGTATTAACGAAGTAGTAACAGGAGAATCAAATTACGGGATTGACATTTTTTATCTATTGGGACGTAGATAATTACGGGCCGTGTTCTGATTATGGGAACCGAAACAGGTGTTCAAAATGTAAAGTAATACATTCTTGTTCTCTACTTAACAACGAATAGTTCCGGATTTTAAATGCATAAAAGAAAGATTTCTTAAAAAATATTACCCATCCAAATAGAAATTCTATATTACAGAATTTAGAAGGAAATTATCACCTTTATATGCAAATATAATGAAATTTCGACCATAAAAATACCATGTTAAATAAGGAAATACGGGGCTGTGAAAATAAACGATATCGCTTATTTTCCTACCTCAGAAATAAGGTCGACCTTATTCTGAGCGGAATTCTAACCATTTTAAAGCCCAGCGTAGGCTTCAAAATGATTCGGTTAATCGAACTCAGTTTTAATCAGGTTAATCCTGGTTTTATCATATATTTCGCTTTTGGTGGAGCTCAAAATATTTTTGCTAATAATACATGAGTTTTGCTCGAACGAAATCCACGAGGGAAAAAATGATGTTTTAAAATATAAGTTAGTAAAACCCCAACGGATTACGATTTCCAATTTTATAAATCACACCGGAAACTACAAAATTTAAATGCCCATCCAAGTGTGTCGCGAGACGGAAAAAAATCAAAAGCAGATACGGTCCTGCCGTTAGTTAAAAAAAGTTCTAAAAATAGAACGTAGTAACCTAGGCAACACAAGCCATCTTGTCTGGTGCTGCCACCCCACGCTGACAGTGGCGGAATCCGGAACTTCCGTCGGCGCGCGCTCGATTCTGAGAAAAACACAGGCTCTAGAGAGGGGAACGGGGTCCGCGGGACTTTTGTCACGTTGCCACGTCCTCGTCTTAAACCCTGAAAATGGGGACTTTCGCACATACGAGGGGGAGCCGCTACTACAATAAGGTCAGTAATAAGTCATAGAATTTCTCGATTGTTCGCTTGTTTTTTACATATTTCCGTAGGGTACAAAGAAACGTAGTTGCGTGCCATTGCATTTACGAACTATTACTGGTACTCGATGTAGAACATAATTTAATAACCTCTAGCAGCGGCAAAATGACTGACCTTGGCCTCTCAGCGAAATGGCGTCGCTCGGCGCCAAGTTGACGCGGTTTTCGCCAAATCAGCTGTTATAAATTTGTAATGTTATTACATATGTGGGTATATATAACCGAATTCGTGGAATCCACGCCCGGCCGCTTTATTTGGCTACGCGAAAAATACGTCTATAAACTGCGCGAAATCTGAACTGGACTTGGAAATATTGGATGCCACATATTACACCTATGCCCTTGAAAGGTACCATCGACCTGCCGCGCAGCTTTCACACCACGACTCCTTAACTTGAGCACCTGCTCAATTCCCGTGACAACAACGTCTTTACTGCCGTTTAATTCATTTGATTAAGTTCAAGGCCTCGCTAATTCCATATGTCTGGCAAGCAAATTAATATAATATGGAAACTCTCGAGCGAAGGAAACCATCATAGATCGAACAATGGAGCATTAAAATGCTGCAGGTGTAACGTAAATGAGCCGATTTTGGTATAGACAGGCCTCTTCCTGCTGACGAGTTCCCACAGCTTTAAAGACCTGCCTGGGACATTTAAAATTTAAAGGTCACGCGGATTCTTGGTTCTCTCGTCTACTTATGTAACTACGCAAACGCCAAGGTTAGTAACCACATTAATACCATTGACTTAATATGGGGAATTGGCGACACTGACAAAATTGCTATTCAAATGTCTGCTGGGTGAAACGTCACTCTATTCTCAGCGGTAATTTTTTCATTTTGACGCCATCTCGGTCGCTCAACGCAAATTCCATAACAAATTCTTTAAGCTCTTGCATTCTGTCTGTTGTTCTCAGACATCCGTCGGAAGTAACAACCTTTCTTCCCACCGTTAAAAACGGATGGTTGAACAACGTAATGACGTACTTAATATTCCAAATATTTTCACACATAATCGCCAGTCTAAATAATGCATCATTTCTCTTATTATAATAATACGCTTTCCGTTGCGAGCTCGCATCTAGACCAGTCAACCGGAAGCACTCGTCCGGTATCACGTCACTCGGTTACGAGTCCGGCTATCCTACAGGCCACATGACCAAGTTCAAAATCGCTTTTTTCAGCTATGACACAACAGATGGCTTAAGAAGCCGAACAAAGCCATTGTATCGATTGGAAGATAAAACTCTCCGTGTACCTGGGGCAAAAAGAACGAAGGAAGTGAACATCTGCCTGTTTTAAGCAGATGTTCTCAAACTTTAGGGTATATTTTTACCAATTGCTTCCTACAAAAACCCAACGAGGCAAATCTTACCTCACACCGATCACCTGATCGACGTTTCTCCTTTCATTTCGGCCGGTTCAAAGGCCCTGAATCGAGCTTAATAATAATAATTTTGTTTTGTTTATTCGACCCACTTTTTCTGGACAGACAACGCAACATCATACATGCTCGTTTGCTACTAATGAGCGATCGAATTCTGTACTCTCTCACACGCCAGGTCAAGAAACTTTAAAGGTTACAATTTACCAATCTCAATCCTGGGATTGGGCTCACTTAATTCAATTTTCATTTTTAAAATATATTAATAGTAATAACTTGAGTTGTGAACGCATCATGAAAGAAATCAACAGATGCGAGAAAATTTTTTTTGAAAGAAAATGAAAACATTAAAATTGTGGAAGGACGTCTAAATAGGATGAGCAGACTATTAAGCTACTGACAGATTTGAGATCTTAGAGTTATGTTACAGTCTTTTATTTCTTATCCTACTGCTCAATTCTGAGGAGTTCCTTCCTTCCCTCCAATACCCACGGTCATGACGCAATACATCACCAACCTAACATCGCGGTAGAACCGCGGATAAGTCATTCACTCGTGCTGTTATTAAAATAGTTGGCATTCCAAAGTCTAACATTCAGTAGTAGTGCCCCCAGCGTTCTATTAATAGAACTTGAACCGATGGAGAAAGGCGCTTTAAAATGGAAATTACTCCCATCTATACAGAACAACGTTGGTTTGATTACTGTTGAGCAAACACGCCGCTAAGTAGTAAGAATTTTCCTATCACCACGTGGAAATTTTTTGTTCCCCCTTCGAAGGATTTACGGCCTAAGTGCGCCACTAATCATCACCTCTTTCACTTTGTTTAACATATTATTCAAACACCTGCGTGTCAATGGGTTTACAGTGGATTTGTACCATTCCGACCGATTGAATAAACAACCAGGTCGTTGACACTACCATTTCCTTCAATAGGACATCGAAAGAATTTTGCATCTGTAAACGGTACCAGCGGTACTGTCTTATCTACTGCCGCTGTGTGCGCAATTGAGTTATTTAACATTATGAGACATTGTTTACATTGTACTGTATATTTAATATGTGCAGAGATTTCCATCACTTACAGCCTTGAGACAAATTCAAATTTAGAATCATATTTCCTTGATCTAAATGTACCAAAACAACAAGCGAACGTGCCGAAAATCAGGTGATTTTCGCTGATGTCCTGTTTCTATACTATCACCTTTATCTATTATTACACAAGATTATTTATAATTCAGTTGCAAAGTCCTCATCGTACCATCTTGCAAGTGGATTAGTTCGGCTTTTTATCAATCTATAATTAGAGCTATACATATGATGCAGACTTGTTTAGTTGCTCAGCTGATTTTTAGGTGATTTGCCTCTGTTTATCGAGCATTCGTCATGGTGTTTCCCAAGGTTTTTTTTGTAGTACCATGCCACCCAGGTCTGTTGGTACCAATCGGCTCATGTTTTCCACCATCTTCGAGATTCTTTGTTACAGCTGGTCGGCATGCGTCGTAGCCGGTAGATAGTGACTGTTTTGACCTTGATTCGTCTCCCGGGATGCCATTGACCCAGCTACTCCAGCTGAAATTCCAAGGCGTTCCGGTCGTACGGCGTCGGTCTCCTGACTCCATCTCGAGAACAATTTTTTGTTATTAGCGTCCGTTGTTAATCGGCGACGCTGAGAACTGGTCCTTCGTATTTTTGCAAAAGTTTCAGAAATTACTGTATTTTCGTCCTACGTAAAATGATGTCAATAGAAATCTCACAATCTGGCAACGTAAGTCGCGCTTTGACAGCAAGCGTCACGCATCAGCTGCGGCAAACGTTTTGAGACAAAAGAAAGACGTCTTGTTGCCATTTGTTGGAGTGTGCACTTTTACCTTGAAATCGTTTTGAACTTAGCTAAAACAACCGTTTAGAAATGAACAATGCCATGTTGCACCCCAAATCTTGCATGAAGAAGTATGACATTCAACACATCTTTGTGTTTTTCTCAAATGAGCTGTTTAACAAAATAATCGAAATTGTACGTTTTTCAGTCATACCTGTGAGTTCGTATTTTGTAAAAAATATATCAAATGAGTTATATTGATACTTGGGAACGCCCGACCCGGCACTGTACTGCCCGATCAGACGGCCGCCACTGACTTTTTGTCGTCTCACTACATACTTTTACTGAAAATCAATTTGAGCTCTACCCAGGGTGGCTGTTCGGTCGACATGCGACTTAGACCACCCGACCGTAAACGACACGATATTTTCAGTACTGTCAAACCAAATCGAATCATAGAAGTGCGACTTTTACTTGCTTTCAGATGGACACAATCTCATACGAACACTTATTACGTTTCTATTGAATTAACTTTCAACCTCGTACAATCTTCCAAGTTCTATCCACATTTTCACTCTAAAATTGATATTTTTTGCGAACGAAACGGGAGGAAACTCGAGGCTGCCATTAATACTGGGAATTGAAACGTTATTGTTTTGTTTACAAAGCCTCCTCGAGAAAAAGCGTCGCTTCCACGTGACGAATTATTGTAAAACCACGTGTCAATTTTTGTACTCAATTGAGAATTGTGTCTAGTTCTTTATAAATTTTCATATAGTAATCTGAACGGTTTCTCGAAACGCTTTGAAAATACCAAAAATCCCTGAGTGCCTTTTGCCTAACAATGTCATTTTACAAGCAGTTGTTAATTGAACTTTGTGAAAATTAAGGATTAAAATTTCCAACGTTCCAGCATAATACGCTTAAGTCAGCTTCCGAGAGAAATGCAGCCGTGCCAATAAAGACTACTGTTCCCTGAACGCGCCCAATTACGTGTTCCGAGGAAATTGTATATTTGGTTGTCTAGATATAGGAGTCAAGTTTATTAGATTTGGCTGCGTTTATTTGGCTACACTCATGATGTGTGAGTAACTTTCCAAGTAAAAGTCTTTTACATCATAACTTTTTGAGTGAATGGTAAAAATGTGACGTCTATTGCTACTGGTGTTTTCAATATAACTCGAACTGTAGGTAACTTTTTCGTCGGTGCTTTTGAATTAAACTTAATGGCCATGAAGTACTTGGAGCTATGAAGTAGACGTACAGAATGACTCACAGTCATCTGACTTTTTTACTCTATAAGCAAGTAATTACAATCCCATTCTTGAAGCAGGTAGTGAAGATGTCCAACCCTCATTAATTGTTACTATTACTCTACTCATTACTCGATGATGTGTAATCCTTGGCGCCGGCTCTTAACGTCCAATTTCCCGGGCTTGCGCCACGCCCAGCTGATGCTGCAGTGACGTCGGGTGTCGCGACGCCAGCCGTGGGGCGCCGCTGACGTCAGACGACGCCGGGGTCGACGGACCTGATCGACGGAGCCGCCTTTCGTGCTGAGGACGCCCCAATGCCCTGCCCTGGTTCGGTTTGATTGGTGCCCCCATCGGTTTCGGTCGAGGGTAGACAAGGTTTCTAGGTTCGGAAAACTGCGCCAGATCCGGTCCTGATCGATGCCGTTTCTATGCAATGCCCTCATAAATCAATGCAATGCCATTATAACTAATCCCGTCGCTTTATCGCGGGGATACCCAACCAGAATTGCACCAAGCACAAGTTTCTAATATACGCGCAAATGTACTGCTACGCAGTCACCAACGATCCAACATTTTTTGCAGGACTCAGGCCCCTTTTCGGCAGATGCGGCACTAATTTTTGGAGGCGAAATCTGTCGATAAAATACGTCATAGGAGTACTAATAGATGACAAGCATTCGGTTAAAAAATACCGCGTATCTAGAGGCTACAATTGGACTGGTACACCTAGTTCTCCTAGATTGTTGGTAGATTTGTAGAAATGTCACCTTTTAACCACCCACGTTGATTGCCACCTCTCAGAGGATCGCGGAATGCGATTTTTTTATTGGCGGATGTCGGCGACGGTTGTTCACCGCCACGGAGGCCCCACGTTGGGTAACTGGAATGTCGGCGGGTTCCCACGTCCGATTTCAATTCAAAGGCCATTTAATCGCGCATATAAGTGAGAGAAAATGCCACCAGTCCTTGTTTTTTCATGATCGAATTTAACACCTTTCATCAAGGATTCGCCATCAATCTAGCTACAGTAAGAAATGGGGCGTTGTCACTGTTCCTAGCTTGGATTGTTATTTTCGGCCAATCGCAACCTCAAGAGGTTCTTCGGCCTCGTGAGTAATTACATGACATACTTGCAAGATGACAAACAGTACCGTTAATGAGTTACATGATGTTTACTCGGGAAAGATGATGCACAACTTGAGAAAATTCCGTCACATTTACAAAAGATATAGAAGCCGAACAGGTCCTTAATTGGCGCAGTCAATGGGATAATAGTCATTATGCACCTTTTGCACATATACAGAATTTCGTAGAATTTACATTCCACCGCTTCATAATCCGCCCAATATGGTTTATTCTTTTCTAAGGTATTTTGCAATGAAGAACCCTCTTACACCACGAGGTATATGGAGCATAATTACCGAAGTCATTAGGACATAGGTTGAACCGTGTACGTGTCCAATGGATTTCACACTTCGCTCAATTTTCCAGAACCCAATAGGTTTTTTAATACCATCGGAATGCCCCCCTTGCAACGTGTTTCACCGTGTTAAACTTAACTCACAGAATTGCACAGTCAATCGAGGCAACTGCTGAGCTAAAGAAAATTTGTTTTTCCGGTTCATAATTCGAGAAAATTGTCCTGTCTAGGTTTCTTTCGGTTACTTCAGAATTTCTGTCCTACGAAAGCAATAGGAGTTTCTAAGATCCCAACGAGGGTAAATAACCCCATATTATTTTTCTGCATCAAATCTTCAAATCAGGATCGCAAATTTCGTTAATTCCAACTGCGTTGGCGTTTGCTGAACGCTGCACATAACCCAATTTCAATAGTGGGCAGTAGGGTCTCTCTCATTGACTAACAGTAAAACAATGGACCAATTAGAAAGTAAAATTGCGCAGCGCCCACGTGTTGAAAGTAGCCACGCCGGCACTGGCGAATGCAATAAAAGGCGAAATGTACAGTTAAGGTCGTCTAGATTTTGCTTGAAAATTATGCTGTTTTTTTCATAGAATTTATTATACTGCAAATAAAAGAGGTTACGCAATCCAGGCCGACATAACAACTCGTGCTGCATTGGGGAAATCGGTTGTAATTTCCGTTTTCCCAGCAGTCATTCATAAAACAGAATGAAACGGTTTGCATTGTTGTTTACAGACTGACGACTACTATAATGTCATTCATGGGATTCAACATTATTTTTATGCATTTTTGGGATCAGTCAGGCACAAAACCGAGGTTCCTTCCTTGGTTAAGCCGTCCAAAGACCAACCTAAGCCTTTGACGTAATCAGTGACGGACGATTCGTCTTAGTGCTTGTTATTGTGTTTGTTCCGAGGGAAAGTCTCCGTCTTAGGCTGTGCCAGCCGCAGCAGATATGGGCCCAAAAAGGAAGTAAATAATCTTGTCACTCTATAACCTTATTGTCGGTTCATTGTCTCTAAAATTGCTTGTTTGTGTTCGGCTTAACCATGCCACGCCGAAGCCGGGATTTCATTCAAATAATGGAAATTTGAGATTTACTCCAGACACTTTGTCCACATGGCAAGATTCTCCACGTGTAAAACATTCTGTACATGACAATCTGTTTTTCTCTAGATGGAGTCGGAAAAAAGTTTCTTCATCATCATTGACGAACATCTGAGACCCAACAAACTTCATTTCATTTAACATGATGCGTAGATATTTGTCTTCTATGTTATTCAGTTCCATTCCGTTTCTCAAGAAATTCGATCTCCTAGCAGCGATGTCGCCTGCTTCGCCTCTTTCCGCCGACTTGGCAACGTCGCTCATTTAAACATTGGTGTAAACAGTCTTCCAAGAAATTGAATCTCATAGCGGCAACACCGCCGGCGTCATTTCTATTTCTCCTAACTTGACAACGTCGCTCATTTAAACCTTGATGTAAACAGTATTTCGAGAAATTGGATCTTTCAGTAGCAACACCGCCTGCGTGTTCTATTGACTTGGCAACCCCGCTCTTTTAAACATTGATGTAAAAGTTTGTAATAATAAAACGGCAAAGCAGCAGGCCGATCGCAAGGATTTCTATTTATAGCCGACAATAGTATACAGTATATAGCAGGCCCGACAAATGAATGAAAATACACGGACTGGTAGGTTGCTGGTTACACGCTCAGCTGATGCGCCTAATATGATAAATAACACCAATCATTATTTTTACATTGCTGGGATAACGAGGAAAGTTCAAGTTCGCTCGATAAACATCAACAATCGCCTTGGATTTTTTCGATTCTTCACCGATACTAGAAAAAGCATCAGCTGGAAAAGTAGTATTTTTCAGAGCAATATCCAACGTAGGCGCCTCTTTCATTTCTTTCATTAATGACGGCTCATGCCTCAATGTGAGATTTCAAGTGTACGACAAAAAAGAGCTGCAGGAAAATACGAGAAATTGTACACCGGATAAGTGTGGAGGTCGCCGAGTGATCCACTTTCCAGCTTTTGATTAAACAAAAAAAAAACGAGTTTCCATCCATCAGGACCGGATTTAATCCTCTACCATTGAAATACTCCAAAGCTGCAACTGGGAAAGGTCAAAGTGCACTGGGTCATCCAGACTGCGCTTTATTGGACTAAAAATGTCGGTTTTGGCAGAAATTACTAACCTACAAACTAAATCGACAATATTGAATTTTATGGCAAAAGCATCAATCTGGTGACTAATTTATACGAAAAATTGGACCCATTTGGCAACACTGGATAGACGTCTTTATGGGGCGTCGCGACGAGGTGAAGAGACCCGAATGTTACGACGCCCCATTTCACCGAACATCTCGAATTTCCAGTTTCGGTTCCATCAAGTTTCGAATATATTTGAAGGAAATGGATCTGTTTTTTTTTTACATTATTCCTTCTATATGTGTACAAAATCATTCCAGGTACTTTGCATGTACGTGAACTTGTAACCAGGTAACCCAAATACCCTTTTGATCCTATTATTCACTTGGGTTTACTGCGTAATAACACGCTTATGAACAGGTAAGGGGGCACACTGGCAACGCCGCTTCCCGGGGGAAAGTAATGGAAAAACAACACAGGGAAGGATTGAAGTTTTTTCTCCAAATTAATTAATTTTCTTTTCTACTTTTCTGGTAACGAACATCAGCGCAAAAACTAAATTTATCCAACTTTCAGAAAAAATTCCGAACTATGTAAACTAAAAAAAAAAAGGTTTACGGTTTTTTTTATTATACTTCCAATCAATATATCAAATGCATGGAGCTCCAAAATAGATTTGAATTTATTGTATCCATTTTTACTCGTCTATAAGATGGAAATGTTCGTCTAAATTTCGATTCTTCCTGCGATCGTAAGACAAATTATAACGAAATATCCTTTTATGAGGTTTTGCTAATACAATCGACCTTTTGCTTATAGAGTAAGGTGACTTCAATGTAACGCACGGTAGCTACTCACTGACAACCGAAAATATTACGGCTTAATAAAAAAATTTAAGAAATAGGATTAAAAGAATTATATCAGGTTAATAAATATAAATTTTCATATTTCTTTGAATTGTGTGGAGTCTTATCTATAATAATACATACCCGTGGAGTGGCTCATAATCGGAATCTTACTAGTTCATAAATATTTTTGGTATTTGATAATTACATATTTCTAATGGCTCTAATGGCTTTTTTCTTTTTTTTACACACCAAGCCGCTCCTGTCTTCAACCCTCATCTCTCAAAACCCGCCAACGTCGCATAAAACTCCCTCCTCCCTCACACCCCCTTCCGCGGCGATGGTTTTGTTTTTCTAGCCAATTGTGCGTACTCCGCTCATGTTATTTCGCCATTGATCTCGTGACGTCAGCGGGACTTCGACGGTTGCCAAGACGACGGCAGCTAGATCGATCTGGCACTGCTGCCAAGGCGTCGGCGCGTTTCCCTTTTACCATGGGGAAGGGGGGCTTAATGCGATTTTTTCACGGCGCGTTCACGTTTTCGAATGGAGGACTTTCGTGGTCGAAACTGATGATTTCGTGGGTGCAAGATTAGTACCCACGTGGTGCACTTAATCATAAATGTTGACAAAAGCGTAGGTGATAGGAAGGATAACGTTACAGCTCGATGCGTGTGTGGGTGATGACTCTAATGCGAAACGCCCCACGCAATATAGATTGAGAAAATTTGAACGCAACGGTGACTAAATCGGGCATTTGATCATCCCTTGAATCTTCAATGAACTCGCCCTAGATTTACAGATTCCGCATATGTCTGGCTGCCAATCAGGGCTAGGGCAGGCTTACTACCGATCACGTTACTACGGCCCTGCGTGACATGTCACCTGTGTCCTCCACTGAAGGGTGGAGACCTCGCCCTGTCCTCCGCGCACTGTTGCCGCCTGTCTCTGACCTTATTCCTATATTATGAATAAATTACCAGGCCTTTTTTACATTTTACAATTTTCCGTTTTTGATGATTAATAAATGCAAGTTCAGGTGTTCGATAATTTTCCCTCACATAAAATCAACAGCCTGCCCAACCCTCCACCGATTGGAATCATGGACAAATTCGTCTAATAATAATAGGACTAATCAAGATACACTGCTTGCGTATTGCATTAATATGTGATCAGAACCGCAGCTCTGATATTGAAGACTAATCATTGTCAGTTTTATGCAAAAATGTCGCAGATTCCTACGCTATGATTCAAATAAGGAAATTAACTTCAAGACGAATTGGGCAACGTCCAGGGGAAAATTCTTCCTTTCCGGGCACCCCGAAGTCTGGCGTAAGGGCTGTGTCGGTTTCCATGACGATGCCACCACGGAAATCCCCCTGCTCCCCATGTCTGTCTCAGCCACCATCTCCCATATATACACACGAAGTTATTAAGCGAAAAAATGGAACGCATTCTATTATGAGTAGGTGCTTCAGGATATAGAAATACAGATTTGTCCACTGAAACCTGAACCAACTTATAGAACATATGTACGGTAATCATTATGACTCACGAAGGTTCATAGGCCGTAAAAGAACTTGCGCAGTCACCGTCCTGCGATCGAACCCAGACGTTGCCTGTACTACGTCGGGTACCGGCATGGCTTTAAAATTTAAAAGGCCGCGATCAGCACAACATAGATGGCCATCACGGAACCAACAGACCGAACAAGGTCTTCTCGTACGTTAAACCTGGCTGCCTTAATAATGGCACCGAGTGTCGGCTGAAGGAAGAAAGTACTCTTGGAAAATTTCCATGCGGAAACATGTTCCATTGACCCCGAGATGACATAAAAGTGCGTCAGCACATTGACGTAACCATCGATTTCGACCTAACTCCGGTTTCGTAATGGAACGTTCCACTTCGCAGTGGGGCTTTATTGGGGCCCAGGCCTCGAACAACCGTTCCTTTCTTGTTAGAAGGGCTTTAACCCCGAAACAGACAAAGATAGAGAGACTTGATTTATGCGACAGCCCCACGTCCGATTAGAGGGACTTAGATATACTACCGTCATTTCACTTTGCTTCATGGACAACCGTATTTTTTTTACCATAAACATTGCTGAAGAACTTAAAAGACAATGGGAAACAAAAACAGATGCAACGTGCTTATGAAACGCTATTACGTTGCTTTATTACAAGAATGTAAACACTACTTCAAGCTATTTCTAAACTTCTGACGAATTCGGTCTAGAAAGTTCTAGAACCCCAGCACGCCCTCTGAGATTCGAGAACGTGGCGTCTTTGTCAGAACGACCTCGCAAGCATAATGCAAACCTTCACAATATAATATTTACTTCGTCAAGCCTCAATTACATTTACAAGTTTCCGAAACCTCAAATTTTGTAGTGGCAAGAAATAGTGGCAACTGAAGTGATTCTCGGGCGCAGTTGGACAAAACAATTGGCCGATTGTGTATGCGGACAATAGAAAAATATGATCTGATACGTTCCAAAATGCGTTTATAACTCTACGTTTGACAAAATATGTATGATTTAGATCAAAGAAATTCGAGATCTTTAACTCGAAATTCTATGGATTTTCGTCAATGTGTGCCGTATTTTTATATTTTAACGGTATTTTTGTTTCGTATATTGCCAGACAACTGAAAATGCAACGGGAAATGAACACAGGTGCATCATGTGTATAAAATACTATTACGTTGCTCTATTACTGAAATTTATGTAAGAATAAGTAAGCGTAGGGACGCTAACAGAACCTCATCGCGAATTCTAGATTGTTCTAGAACGTCTTTGACAACTTTTCGATCTCCGCGATTTCTTTTCACGCTAATGCCAACTTTTCCCGTTTTATTGGCTGACTAATGACAGGAAAACGTTCTCATATTGAAACCTGTCAGCCCTTCACATTACAATATTATTTATTTTCATATTTCCTCCACAATCGCCCCCCGGAGCCTCGCTTTCTGATGCCGTATAAATGGCTGTCCCCCATTCCATTTTCACGCTAATGGATGCCATGACTAGGTAAATTTTTTGAATAGACCCATAATAATCCATAATGGAGGGAGGATAATCCGGGCCCAGGGTATACATTATGGGCTTCCGGATTTCGGTAAAAAAACATTCGGGATCGTAAACCAGGCAATTTTCTGGAAACTCGCAGCAAAGGGAATTACTGTCGGTACGGCTCTGGATTCTTGGATGGAAATTAGAACCATGTTTCCCCCTCTATGTTACGATAACGGTTTTAATAATCGATGTTAATTTTTTTTATTGCGGATGATTGATTGAGCGTGCGGAAATAACGCATGATATGGAAAAAGCTGATTAATCGCTTCACCGGATATTTATCATTTAATTTTTTTGGGACAGGGCGGGAGGGGAAAGGAGAAAGAAAATTCTCTAGTTCTACTACTAAATTTCAACTCCTGAGTTGCATTTACAAGTCTGCAAACCCTCAATTGAAGTACCCAACTTCAATATAGCATGCATATGAATCGAATAGAGTGAAACACAACATTTTCTGAAAGTTCTCAATACGTTCGTGAGAAACGAATGGTACGTCTCGAATTTGAAATACTCTGTAAAAATGAGTCATTTGTCGTCAAATAAATTAAAGCATATATTTAATACCTATGTACCTACCATATATAATAATATACATACATGTTTATTGCTGAAAAGGTGAAAAGACAATGGGAAAAGAACTAGATGCAACGTGCCTATAGCGCATTATTACGTTGCTCTAGTTCAAAAATCTCTGCACGGAAACAGAAGACTCCTACTTCTTTCTTAAACGTCTAATGAATTTTATCTAGAATGTTCTGAACACCATCGGGCGCGCACTCTAGAATCTTCGAGAAAATCGCGCCTTTGTCAGAAAATAGACCCTCGTAATCTTTCCCAATTCGCACCTTTTTTACTAAGTCAGCCCTTCACAATACAATCAGAACCAACTTTCATCATGTAGATTCTTCTCTACATAGATTGGACACGCTCAATTGGAAATATCAAATATTCGCATTTGACCAATTGAGGGGTTGTTGTAATTTGCACCACATTTATTGCTGAAATCCGGACAAGACAATGGAAAATGAAAATAGATGCAACGTGCTTATAAAACCATATTACGTTGCTCTAGTATAAAAATGCATGCAAAACTATGCTATGTATAATTCAATCACTTAATTCTTAAACTTCTGACAAATTCGGTCTGGAAACTTCTGTACTTCTGGAAACTCACAGCGCGCGCATTTTAGATTATTCGAGAACATCGCGCCGTCGCAACGAGGTGCTCGTGAAGTTCTTTCGATTCTCACCAATTTCAATGAGTCAGCTCTTCACAATGCGATATTTACTCCGATATTTAATCGAGCAGGTTACCGAACAGCTGAAAAGATAATGGAAAACGAAGATAGATGCAACGTGCCTGGAAAATGCTATTACGTTGCTCTAGTATAAAAAAAATGTACGCATGCAATACTGAAAGTACTACGTCCACAAACGTAATTTTACTTATTTCTAAACTTCGGGCATTATCGAACAATGGCTAGGCTACTTTAATTTATGAAATCTTCGGTTTTCTGCTCATTTTAAAGCGACGAATTCCCCTCAAAAAATTATTGCAAAACCCACTTCCTTGGGCAAAGTGAACACGTAAACGGCCAGACCGAAAGTCTGCCGATGCAATCAGCATATGAATGAACTCTATCTGGGTCACAAAAGTCACACAGTCGGCAGTCAGAGGTGCATTTTTTGTAGTATTTGCCACACGTGCGTGACGCTATAGAGCCATTAATTCTACCAGGGTCTATCTGCTTCCAAATATTAAACCACTTACCAAAGCACTCAATCAATAATTGATAACTATTCCTAGGAATTGGGTCAGGGCTATTTTTACACGGGGTTTAAAAAGGATTTATTTATACATCGACCCACGAACGGAAATCCTAAATTCCTGCGACTGGCCGATGGTTTGTCTGGCCGCTAATTGTCTCCGCCATGACCTAGTTTAGGCTCAATGTGACGTGTGAACACGTACACATTCATCCAAGGCTGTTTCCCATTGGAACAAACAATAACATACGGAGGAGATAAGGGAGCCTTTGAACTTCCCTTTATTCTATAAAGGAATCAAACAGCTGTTTTTGCCCGCACTCACGCTCGATTGCGTGGCTTTTTCATTTCCGAAGCCATTGAATAATTGAACCGAGCAATTGCGTCGTAGAAAATTGCGTTTCACCCTTTAAACGTAATTACAAGAGTAGTGTAAAGGAACTACCAAGGTCGGCTACTTTAAACTGAGGAAGCCTTGAAACTTCACCATCCAAAAACAAAGAATTCTACCTGACTGCGCGCGGATTAATTTTGATCACAGGAGATTTGCAAAATTCAATGAATCGATCCCAAGGTTCATTTAACAAGTTTTCGGCCCGATTGCCTTGCGCTTCAGATAAAAAACAAAGGCCCATAATTAGTAATCGCTAAGTAGTCTGGTGGTTCGTCCTCGAGATCAAACCTGCGATGTCTGGTTTAACTAGGGTTGTAAAACGACGTTGGTTCGATTTTACACGTTGACCGGCATCCTCTCGCAATATACATATGTCAAAAGTGTCGACAGTCATTGTCATATGAATCACTCATTCTCTCATTCATGAAATTGACGGTCAAATTCAAAAATATCCGAACAAATTCAATAAGACATGGTGACATGCGAGATTATGCATTTTAAGTGTTTATTTTAAACAAAACTAAACCTATAACAACAATATACCGTTTGTTATTAAATATCTGAATCGCTGCAAAAATCTACACTTTGCCCGTAAAAGTATTAAAAATTAATTAATCTAAAACGGTACGTCAAATGGGAATTCGAACGCAGCTAACGAAAACAATTGACAGAACTCCTATGGCGGCCGTGGAAAATTTCTGCCAACTACGTTCCAACATCCGCAAATTAATTTTGTGGTGTGTAAATTTTGAGTGCAACTTTCCCCCAACAGCCAAATTGTGTAGGATTAAACGGATTCATTGATCGGTCACGTTTATGAATGGCTTGACAAGGCTGCTTATCGCGGCTTCCTTTGTGTATTGTATTTCATCGGCGTTTATAGCAAAAATAAACTACGGCACCGCACCAAACCGGATCATGTCCGCTATCAACAACATGACATAATATTTGCACAGAGTTCGAAATATGTATTGTCCAGACAAGGTAATAATGGGTAAAGTAAAGCGAATGGGAATTTCCCTATAGACACCCGCTTTTCGTGATGTTTACAAGACTCATTTGAAGGAAAATTTTCGGAATTAAATGGGTTAAGGAAGGGGGAATAGATGCCGGGCATCCATTACTCACGTAAATAATTCCATAAAATGGTGCTTGTCAAGTATCTAGACTAAACAAAACTCATGTGGCGTGATCAAGAATATTTGATGTAGGCTGAATATTTATAACCGCGTTAATGTATGTAAATCCTGGATTCGGTAGAAAATCATATGATCCAAAGTGAGGCCAACGTCCCACTCGCGCATCAGCTGATTTTTCCACGTTATTTGAAGCAGCTGACTATAGGATGCGCAGACTGGCAAGTAAATGTTTGCATGATTGGCGCTAATTATCATTTCGTGTTAGGACTCGCGTTTTATAAACCAATCGCCACTTGTTTCAGTTTTTAAGTTTTCCAATTCGAATATTCCTACCTTGCTGAGTTTCTCGCCTTCGTGATGCGGCAACAGACTGCGCAGCGACTGGAACCCGTTGTTGATCGACTGCATGCGTCTGCGCTCGTTGCTGTTAGCGATTTCGCGACGCATTCTCTTTTCCTGGTCCATGGTGATCGTCGGGGGTTCGCCGCCCTTATTGATGCGGCTGCAAATGCAAAATGCAACCAGTTAATCATTTGAACAATAAGGCAGGTCAGCAATGCACGTAGCCTCTGCACCAAACAGATACAAACGAATTTGTTTTTACATGATGGCACGGTTTCACACGAACTACGAATTTAAACTAATTGTGAAGAGCGTCCACTTCCCATTTGGAAATTAAAAAAATAAAAATACCTTTCCAAAGGCACCACAGAAATTATTCAAACTACATTACAGTACCAAAACTCACAATCGAGGAAAAATATTAAATAAACGGTATGTCGTCATACTATATTTCCAGTCAATTATGAGCACCTAAATAGTATAATCTAATAACGATTAGGTGCGTTCTTGACATATTTTTTCATCTGCATCATCGAGTATATATTGCACTATGAGCACAGTTAAAATAACGTGTGTAAAGCATATATCATTGATTGGGAAAATCCACACACCCATAAAAATTGGCAACATGGCACCTTTCATTTTTCTCGCTAGTAACGTGACGCAAGTTGAACGATACCAGCTCTCAAAGGATGAGCAGCATTGTCAGTTCCTCCCGATTGTTGGCAGGGTTGAGAATTTTTCCACAAGCTTATCGTCACTACATGTCCTTGGTGGATTCATTCCACAACGAAAAGTTAACACAAGTGGAATGAGCATGCCCTATTAGCAAACACGAACATGAAGGTTATTTTCTTTCTTCTTTCATCTTTTGTGACCAACACCTGCGCACGTGTGTTAAAACCCAATCGGGCTTTCAAGGTGAATTCGACCCTTATTCATAGGAAGTCGGTTTGAAATGCGATACCCGAGCGACAGCTGGTTGAGGCGAATTCTGATGAATTTGGCAATTACTTGCGCAACGTGGAAAAAGTGCGTCCGCCTTAGCTGCGCGTTATTTATGTTTTCGTTCCATCCTTCTCTAATCTATGACACAATACTGCGCCGACCTTGTCGGCGGTATCTAATTATTGGTGCGGTGCGGCTTATACCTTCGTAATAGCAGGTAGTTCGTAACCAAATGCCTAGTCTATTTATGGGATATACAACCCACAGACTATAGATGGCAATCGATAATTTTCCCATTACGTTTCTAGTCCACGCACTAATTTTATTTTTTAAGATATGATCGCAGGAGCAAATCTTGCCTGCAGACATATACAAAAACAAATCCAATTACCCAATTACCCACTTGAATGGTAAATTCCAATCTCGTAATTTTCCCCCAGTGGCTAGACTGCTCCACACCCGTGGCGCCGTTGATGTTCTCCGTACGCAACCCCTTCAACCCCTTGGGGAAGCCCGTTCCATGGTCAGCTCAATCGATATATCGATGCGAGGGCGTCGTGTTAAAGCTGCACCCCGACGTTCATTTTGTAATTTTACTGACCATAGGGAGAATTTAATTCGTTCGCAAAAAAGACAGTTTTTACGGGAAACTGAAGGGTTCTTCTACTAAACACGCAAATGGAGCAAGGCCGAGACGGTTATAAAGGACGTCGCGACGCCAAGAAACCCCGCGTGTGCCGATGATGTATAGACGTCTAGACGCCGCTTATTGCAGTGCGAGGGCAATTTCTCTCTTGAAACGAAAAATCTTAAGACTGAAGATGATTAAATCCGGGGAAATATTACCGGGAATTGCGCATTAAAACGCTACTTTCAACTTTCCCTATTTGAGGGAACACCGGTGGATAATTGCTTCCATAACCGAAGCCCTAAAACGGCAGCGATCTTCCCTCGCAAAACCTATATATCAGCGGGAATTGGCCGCATTATGAAACTCATCCCGTTTTCCCGACTAAAAATTACCGCCATTTTCCGACCGCCATGTGGCTCTTAAAACGGCAAGTTATAACGCGCCGTCTGCGAACATCACGTATTTCCACTTTAAGTCTTAGTGTTTCTTTCCAATAATATCAAGTTTGATCTTTGTACTTCAATACATCGCCCTCAAATCTTGGCCAGAAAAATCACGAGGTATCAAAACGAACACCCCCATAGGACCCGCATTGAAATGAATTATTTTAAAACGAACTAAATATACGATTAATCAATACCACTAAATGCCCTTATAAAGCTACTTCCATAATCCTCCCACCTTATTAATTTTTCCTGACTGATTCTCATGGCAACTTCCTAAGAACGGCACGCAACATAATTATTTATTTATGCGCATTTATAAAATATCTTCTATAAATAACCGGCACTTGTTTATTATTAAATTATTCACTGTAAAATCAGTTAATATGTAAGAATGCGTTAATCATGGGGATGAAACTTAGGAGAACAACAGACAGATGCCGCTTGAATCTAGACGCGCTTGCGCATCTCTCGTTACGCACTCCCATCCCGTGGCAGTTGGCATATGCATGTAAATTTCAAAGTCCTGGTAATTTTAATTTGATACCGGTTTCGAATTCCGCGGAATGGCACAAGAAAAATATTGATGGCGGTACCTATGCACAGCCAACGTCCGCTGCTAAATTCCTCCGACCACATGAACCTAAACCGGTTCCGCTTTAGAATAAAATCCATCTTTGCGAGATATTTATTTACTTACGGTGCAGAATTCGCTTGAATGCACATTCCTTTGCGTTACGCGATCGTCCAATCGACTGCCAAGCTATGCGGCTGTATCCGATGTTGAAATTATCTGTAGAAACTCCAAAGCTCTTTTCTACACCAAATTTCTGCTTTGTTCGATCAAGCACGACAGAGTTTGGGTATCGTCAAGTCTCCGGTGAAAAGTTAGCGCTATCTTCACTACTACATCGAATACAAATTCAATGGAACCAGCCCATACGACACATTATAAAACAACATGTGAAGGATGAATCATCAACATCAAAATAGCAATTAGTTCGAACCAAAATAGCATGGTGTATTGCGCCGTAGGATTGAACGGAGAACCGATCACCTTTACGGTGGCCTTCAAAGGTTACATGTAACTCCACATGAATTGTAGTAAATAACGAGTTACACAAGAAGGATTTTAGTTTGAATTGCACATTTCACAACCTGCCTGTATTTGCTGGAAATGGTGAAAGTGCTCCTTTCCTTTAAAATAAGAAGGTAATGAAAGTCCTTTCAATACAAAAGTACATAGCGAAATTTCAAATATCAACGTTGGGACTACTAGAAAGACCCATCATTACGATATTTGTCTTTTTTAATAGGAAACGGCATGAGTTTTAAAGCCCCAGTTAAGAAAATGAATCAGACACTAAACAGACGTGAAAGTAGGGTTCAGTAGCCGGCCACCACGCCTTAAATAGAGCCCATTTCCTAAACATTTATTCCAATGTCGCCTACGGTTGCAGAATTGGAAAATATGAGCAAAAATTTATTCTTACTTGACGTGTAACAGCTGTGCTATAACAAAAAGCCAGTTGAGAATGTAACCCTCCATGCAACCATTAACAGCTGTCAGATCAGCAGTTACAGGATTTGATAGAAGGTACATTAATGGTCAGATGTAAACAAATATTCATGAGTCTTCACACTTGGGGCCACTCAATTAATAGATCATTTCGAAAGAAACCAAGAAACTGATTATTCTCTCTTGGATTTTGTGATGAAAAACAATTATTAAAGTGGACACTACATACCTATAGCCCTCTGTTTTAGGGCGGATGTGGAGTGTTACAAACTGGAGGCCTCCATAACAATAAAAATACTTCTAAAGTCAAACAGTGACATTGAGTAGTAGAATAAGAAAAAGGATTATGGGAAAAAATGAAGGTATTGCTTATTTTTATTATTAGTCGGTTGAAGCAAGATGACAACAAATATTCCTTCTGTTCTGATGACTCTGCAACTTACACTAGTAACATTTTTCAGGAACTTCCCTATATGTCAGCAACATAACTGCCTTTCTCTCTAATTACAAAACAGAAAACAAGACACGACCCTTTTTTTGTTAAATGACGTACAGGATTATTTTCACAAATTGCACATACCGTTAAGACCTTTTTCAACAAACAGTAATTAATTATTTAAACTATTTAATTACGAAATATTTTACAGCACTATCACCAGGTAAAAAACGTTGAACAACTCCTTGAAATGCTGCCAAGAAATGCATCATGCACCGAGTGCTTACTACACAACCACGGCGCGGGTTTATTACGGGCATGCACTTGGATTTCGCGAAGCAAAAAAAAAAACGATTTGCTGGAAATAACGCGCCGACATGCTGGTTCGAGATAAGTCTACAACTACAACAGTTTGTACTAAAACGGTGACGTATTTTGGATTGTCAAAATCATGTGGACGTCAAAAAAGCGGGTAAAATCATGTGGTGTACATACCTCGCAACGTTATCGATGATTTCCTGCTTTTCGTCGCCGGCCTCCTCGAAAATCACCCCTTCGGTATCGATGTACATTGCCATTGAAAATTCTGAATTTGCGAGCACACAGTTACCGGTAATTAAAAGAAAAAACCGCCTAAAACTGAATTACAGTACGGAGCGCGGGATAACGAAACACTAGGTAAGCCTCACAGAGGTTTTCTGAGAGCGCGGGAAACAGCTGAGAAACCGGTGGACGCCAACGTACGATTCATACGCACAAGCGGCGTCGTTTTCCAATATTGACGAAATTATCCGAATTTTTTGATTGCACGAGATGGAGACTGCGTCAAATTGACGTAAATGAGAAAAACTAACCAGTTTCGATAATTACCAACGAAATAATTAGCGAATAATTCTGGTACTATTTTCGACGCGGAGCAATCTATCGTCGAACGTAGCGTATTTCCAACGTATCGTCTACCAGCTGTAGCGGAAGCCCCGCCTACCGCTGCTCCGTCAGAATGCGACGTTGCCACGTTTTTAACCATTATTCTTGAACGGACCTCATATACCGGTGGGGACAAAAAGTTGAAAATCAAATGAAACTTCTTTAGATATAACTTTATTCTTATTCTTATTTGATTAACTTTAGTAATCTTCTCACTGCAAATTAACCAAACTCTCGAGTAAAAAACGTGGCAAAAATTATATAACTTCGTATTTCGCACACTTAGGTGGCTAGAAAAATATAATAAATTAATGGCTTTGTTATTGAAAAACTAAAATTATCAGAAATTTAGCTATTAATATATACTTTAATAAGGGGATACATAAGCTCATGCCTTCAATTCCTTATTATCGACTTTTTATACCTCACATCTGCTTTGCGTTAATCTTTTGGAGACGTTTTAAGTTACGATCAAGATCGCTATAAGGTTTAATTAAGATGTTTTAACGTCTCGAGAAACCTGCAAAAGGCCAAGACATGTTCTCCCTGTAACTGAAAATACAATATCATCTAAACTACAAGTAGGTATCAATAAAGTAGCAAAAATTCTCGAATCGAAATAATATTATATAAAACGCTTTACCTTGCAATACACGCTCGTATAAATCTAATATGTACAAAGGTACTTATATACAAATACCTAATTGTGACTATTCCGTTCATCCAACTGGACCTTTTAAAAAAAGTGTTAAAGCAAACTGAAACTTGAAATGGCTAAGAAAAGAAACCCGCCATTTCTGAAGACGAGTTTTATTTATGGGATTTAGTATAAATTTAACACTAAAGGCTAGCTGCAATTCTATTGCTTTAAAATCTATGTGTCCGAAAAGTTGCGGCTTCTTTATACGTGGACAATATAGTTTCAATCCTAATGAGAGGAAGAAAATATTTTGCTGCTGTAAAAATTCCTGCTCGAATTAGTTAAGCACAAAATTTGAATGATGTAAAAGTCGTAATAGACCACAATTTTCTCCGTGTTTTCCCATGAATACTCGAATTCATCTCCATCGTTCTTGTCTATAAGTCGTGTGGATTAAGCCTTGCTGCTCACACTCGAAAGTTTACTTGAGATGCAGTAAAAAAAGGCACAGCAGATGGCGCTGGTAGAATATGCTACTGCAAGCCCAACATATTTGTTGTTTACATTTCGAATTTCCGATTGCGTTTGATCCGATAGAAACAGACAGATCAAATAAAATTGGAAAAAGAAACTGGCTCATGGGGAGCTAGAGCCAAGCAAATGTAAAGTTGGAATGACGCATAAACCCGTAGTAGGCTTTAATGTATCAGGTCGATTACTTATTTTATACTCATTATACCCTCTTCCGACTACATGTAAAACATTCAAAAACTTCCCAAATTTTCTTGTTTCCACTTATACACTTAGAGAAGATTACTTTTAGAGGAGAAAATCAAAAGATTCCACTCAAAATTTGGTAATTTACAGGAACACAACTTTGCGATGTTGCCGCAAACATGTACATGCAGGGTTAGGTAAAAGCATGTATAAAATCAACCGACGCGCTAATTGGGTAGCTATTACCACTGGTGCTTGGGAATCAGGTTCGAACCCTGGTAAAGGCTGAGTAAATTGAACTTCCGAGATCATCAACGGTGCCTTTCCTATTTGACATTCATTTCCATGGCAACCGTAAATAAAACAATAAAATGATGATGACAACGTGGGCGATTAGCTCGGTAGGTAAATAATACTATATACGTGTATACGTGGTTATATACATATCATTATTAACTGTTATCAAAATGTTTTATAAAAAAGGCGAGAAAATGTGCATCACTATCATTCAACACACCCAATAATGGTGGCATTAAATCCTAGTAGGAAAAAATGATATTTAATACATAGGCGTTATTATATTTCTCCTCCCTATGTCTGTCTTCATCAAAATGGCACCCAACACCCAAAAGTGAATGCACACTTCTTATTGACAAAATCACGAACATTAAATACCTATCAGACTGACGCCGATATAGTCAGACGGGTCACTTTGTCACGCAAATTTTTATACTCAAAATAAAAAAAGGCACTGTGTTATCAGTAATGACCAATTCTGGTCTGTTTGCGTCTCCATTTCCAACATGTTGTCTTCAATACAAACTCTACAAAACCGAATACCACCCCTCTATCTGAATCGATTCCTCGGTTAAATTTATTACTAAATCCCTTCACTCAAACCTGCAATAAGTGCACTATACTCAAGGCCAGTTTTCATAAACTTTCATCCAAACAAAGCCCCGCATTGCCAGGACTTCAAATTACTCTATAATTTGAGGCACTATAACGCTTTTTTGATATTGGCTTTTATGCTTCGGTGGCGCAGATGGGCGGGTTTCACCTTCATCTTCAGCTGCTGAATCAAGTCGAAGATTTTCAGGCTGGGACCCACTTTCCCACCTGTGTACTCTAGAATGTCTTCTTTGTTGAGGTTCAGCAGAGTTTTGCCGGTAATTTTCTACAAAAAAGAAATGCAGGTAAATTCCTGGCAAATAGCACAACTGCATGGCAGGATGAAGCAGCGAGATAAAGGCCGACTGCAGTGATAACCATGTATCTACTCTCTTGCATGTCTAGCCAATATTTCATTGGAATATGCCGGTCTACATTTGTCCTATTTCAGTGACGCCGTACTGGCGAATCGGAGCACGGCGATTTAAAATCTCGTAAAAAAGAATAATAAAATGGTGGAAAATAAGTTTTAAGAGTTGTGTTTTCTAGAACTACGTGCATTTTTAAAGTTAATAAATATGATATGTTTTTAATGCACTTTACGATCCAATAATAACCTTATTGTCTTATGTTTACCAATAGATAACACTCAAAAGCAACAAGTACAAATGCACTTAAATTCGCATTATTACAAAATATTTCATATGTAACTTTTAATCTTCAGATAAGTTTTGCCGCTTTGAGTACTGCCGGCGCAAAAATTCTCATAGGTCATAAATGCCTTAGCTCAGTTACATTACCGTTACATATTATTAAGTATTCCCTTAGGGTGGGCTTAAATGGTCCCTTTTTTTACTTGAAATAAAGAGACTGGTAAAGTTACCAGAAACTGGTAGTTTGAAAAATTCGTTAAATGCGACTGATCATCATTCAATGTGATTGCAAATGCATCATAAATAAACTTTCAAACCCTCTCAGACGTTTTCTATTTGCAATAGGCATCACATTGTACTTTGGCGTAAAAATTCTGCTACGACATACACTTCACCATCTCGTCACGAATTAAAGTGGGCACTTAATATATCAGCTTTGTGCAAAAATACCTCTTCAGTCTTAAAAAAAAAATGAAAGACAAACAGCCGGTACTTTTTGAGTACACAAGTTCTTAGGCCTATAATAATGAGAACATTTTAGAAGCACCCACATTCATCGACACACCGCGATTGATATAAAATGTGTATCAAAACGTTTTTTCTATTGTGTGCAGTAGTTTATGCCACGAAGGTAAGCGCTGATTACAACTTTGACACAATTTATTAACCATAATTTCTAGAAAGAACTCATAACTGACAAATATAATATTTTTCAGGCTTTCCCAAATTACATCCTCGGAATGGACAATGCTTCAGCAAATGTCCTCACCCGCCTAGGATTGTCTTTTAGGGATGATATCGACTATAATGCATATATTCTTAATTTGGAAGATGTGATTGAGGACGTGCAGCAAGTAGTTTTGAAAGTTATTCAGAATGCCGTGGCACTTGGAACGGAGTTCGTCAACGCAGCAGCCATATACTTGTCGCAGCAAAGTGTGTGGAAAATTACAAATTTGCAGAGCAGCATGTTTAAGGACTTCGAGAGTGAACGTCATAATGCATTCACACAAGGTAAATATATATAAAGTTAATTTGTACAGAATAAGCATAAAAAAACTATCAAAAAACTATAAAAATTTTACAGTTTTCTCTAATTGCAGATATTGATATCAGCTCCTGCGTCTCGGAAGCGATCACTCTTGTCTATAACGCATCCCAAGATTCCATCGCCAAATTACAGGAGAAATTGGATAATATTACCACAAATTTCAATGATTTTACCTCGGAGACGTACACCGCACCAGCTGATACCACGCTGACAAAAAGCTACACTATTCGAGATAGAATTTACAAGTGCCCTTTTAATTCCACCGATTTCGTCCCCTTCTACCTTTGTCTCACCGTCCAAGCGGTATTGGAGGACATTGTGAGCCTTAACGAATTCGCTGAAAAATTCAACGACACATCAGCTCAAATTACTGAACTAGTGGCAGAGTTCAAAGAATCCGCTTCACTTTATGGTGACTTGTATGTAGACAACTTCAACGTTACGTCGCAGAAGATTTTCGAAGATGTTTTTTTGCCTTGTGCGAAAGACATAGGGTACACTCCCTAGAGCTGGGAGGGAAAGAGGGGAAGATGAATAAAGAGAGAGAGAGAAAGAGAGAGACTTTGTTAATTTTAATTAGATTATACCAAATATTGTTGCTTCGTTTTAGAAGAGGTAATTATTTTGATACTAAATAAAGTTATGCGTAGCGTTTCCTGATGTTCCACTTCAAATCAAAACAATTTAATGCAAATTAGATAGCATCGGTTATTTAGAGATAGCACGAACAATGCGAAAACACTTAGACATTGGAAAAACCAAAACTTTCTAATATTTTGCTTGGTGACAATAAACGCACTAATAAACATAAATACCGCTCTAGTTAAAGATGAATCACACAATGTGAAGTGAAAATAAATTTTTGCAGATTGGTTTAGGATAGTTCAGAAGGCTTGCTTATTGATTTTAGAAACCGAGATAAAATATGAAGTTATAATCGACTGAAATAATAATTCTTACAATACACGTGTTTTATTTTTGTTTTAATTTTGAAGTTGGATTGCTACTGTTGATTCATTAAATTGACTGTTCCGTCAAGCGGCAAAAAAAATCCACCGATTCCAGAACCATATTTCTCAATGTTTTTCCCTAAAAGTGCTTAAATTTTTACGAATTTCCAGAAACAAGAACTTAATTTTCCAAAGTTTTTCGGAAAAATCGCTGAGCGATTTACGATTTTTCAAGGTAAGTTTTTCTGTAAAAAATTTCGAATAAAGTAACTAGACTTCTCAAACCTAAAACAACTTGCCACGATTTGGTAACACACAGAACTTATAAAACCTGATTTAAAAATCAACAACCCTTCAAATTATCCATACCAACACATCCTTAGAGCTCACCTGTTTACTGAACGCATCACAATAATTGGCGCAATCGTTAACTCTCAAAAACTGGGCCACATCAAACACGTTCCACTCTTCCGGACACAATTCTCCCGCTGATTCCAGGACGAAATTGGCATTATCTATTAACCTAGGTATTAATTTCGGATTGGAGTTGCTTGACACCTAAAATTCTTTCTTAGGATCACACTAACATATTCAGTTAGTAGTACTGACATGCATGGGAGGTTTACGCTCAGGAGGCGGCTCTGGAGGCTCTACTGTTGGCTTTAAGTCCACGTTATTGACTACCATTAATGAAGATTCATTGCTGGCAATTGGGAGGCTTTGATCAGGCCCTGCTGGTTCTTCACCTAAAAACCAAACTATAAAAAAAACAAATTTTTAATATATTTGGACAGCTGACCAGTTTCAGGTCCGTGATTTTCCTCGCTGATTTCGCTCTTTATATCAGCGCTCATGGACTGATCGTCTTCTTCATGACCCAAATCGTCAGTTTCCTGCTGCTCTACCTCTGATATTTCCTGAGATTCAGTCTAAATATTTGCATTAAGAACATTTAATGATTATTAATACTGTTTTGTAAGAGGATTCGGACCGACCTTAAGTGCTTTGCTAGATAAAGAAGCCAAAGAGTTATTGCTCCCGAAAGAACTCGTTTTGGAGCTCTCTTTGTTTTTCTTTTTGCGGCTCTTCTTCTTTACTGAAATAAAAATTTCAGGTTTTCCAAAAGATTAATCCATTGAACACACACAGAACGAATAACAGTAATAACCAAATATGTCAAAGAAATACAAAAATACCTCAATGAATATCTACAGTAATATCACATCCCATGTCGTTTCTATATTTGTGGATTTTCACTATTCAGTTCAACTGTCATTTTACAAAGATATTTCAAATGGAAATTCACCTTTAGGACTTTTGGCCACAGGCGCAGTTGATTTGTGTTGAGGGGGTGGTGGCCCCTCCAGTTTATGTCCCACACTTTGACACCACCCTACTGGGTAAATATCTGAGCATTCGCAGTCTAGCCATTGGTCGTATTCTTCCTCCCATCCATCGAAATGGACCTTAAGTAAGCGGCCCACAACTTTTCCTACTGTGGCAATACAAACCAGCCGTGGATCCATTAAATCCGCAGCTTCAATCTTCATCCCTGGGACAAACCCGTGTAGGGGCACGTATGTGTTAAACAGCGACGGATCGGCAGGGATGTTTCCTGTCTCTATGAGGTAGTTGTTCCAATCAAATGCCGCCTACATTTTAAACTTAGTAATAAAATAGACAATTTTAAATATAAGAATGTTTATCACCTGATCGTAGCCTTTGGGTGGGGTTAGGGGGATGTTATGTTTGTGGCAAAAACCCACTGGAAATATACAGGGAGATTTCACGTGGTAACAGAACCAGTCACCCCCTAAAAGTCGAAAATAAGGTTGTTTTCATAGGAAAATAACAGTGGATTTACCAGTGAAATCTGTATCATAAGTATCTATCCTAATCATAACGTAACCATAGTTCAAAACGTCCATCACGGTAGCCACACATATGGAGGATAAATTGAGTGGATCTATGGCTTCCAGTTTCACGCCAATCGAAAACCCTTTAAAAATACAATTATTTGTCGTTTTTTTCACTAGGATAAAAATAATTAATTACCGCTACTGGTGTGATCTAAAGAACCGACTTGAATGGGATTAAAAAGTTCTTCAGTAGCGTCCTCTTCTTCAAATATCCCTTGGTTTACTCTTTCAATGTAGTTAATTGGCGCCACCAAATGATGACCCACCTTAAAGTTTTATTACTTACGCTCAAACACGTGACGATGATAACTGATTTCCTCCACTCAATAGGGAGAATTTACAACATACCTTTTTGGCCCACCCGACAGGATGCAATAGCGGTGAATCTTCGTGACACCAAAAACCCCCATCATCAGAAACCATGTCAAAATATTTCACATTAAGCCTTTTACCTACTATTTTGTTAACAAAGGCCACTTTTACTTGACTTATGTGGTTCTTATCGACGACTTCCAAACAAAGACCCACTTCGAATCTAAAAACCATCTCCATTCATTTTCCTTCTACAAAAATTATCAAGGTTTAAAACCCACCTAGATTTAAGGCTTTCGATCGCTTTATTGCTATAGTTTGAAGGCAGTGTTCTAGCACCTGTTAAGCGTTTACGTAAAAAATCCTTCCAATCACTATATTTGTTTTCAATGGTTTTGGGAGGTATTAGCGGTTTACCCCTCGTCGCGCACCACCCCACTGGATGCACTTGATTTGAACATAAACTAACCCAGAAATCTTTAGTATCATTCGCTCCGAATCCCTCGTATCTTAACTGCGCCTTGTACCCCACAATACGCATCACCGTAGCTACCCAAAAGGAGTCGGGAAATGCGTCAGAAACATTATCGCAATCGGTATTTTCAACCTCCACCTTAAGAAGCCTCACTTTATAAAATGTCCTAGTTAGAAGGTTAAAAACTACCTTCATTCCAACCATAATATTTTCCCAAATATCGGCCATTGGTGCGTGTTTGAAACAAGTGACCGGAGCAGCTACAAAATATCTATCATTCAGCTGCGAATCCCAATTGAATGAATGGGCCAATTCTGAGGGTTTTCTTCTTACTAGAGGCACTGAATCGTCTGCTGCAGGAGGCAATTTTTCTATTTGTGGTAATCTATATTGAAAAAATGTATTTTATATGGAATTTATGACATTAAATCATTAAAATCACACTAATAGAACATTTTCTAAATGGTTATACGTTTTGTAAAAATAAATAACTAAATTCAAAGATTCTATAATCAAGACCAGCAAAGCTTACAAATCCTACTCATCTTCTTAAAAACAATAAACAATATTCAACCATCAGTTATTATACCCTCACCTAGGATCAATGTAACAATCATTAAAATCATCATTATATTTCATGGCGAACTTATACTTGGCATAGTGATGTTTCGAGTCGGGTATATCCGGATTGGCCTGGGGCAGCGGTTCTGGAATAAGCCCGCTATATCCTCTCGCACATGCCATAGAGCAAAATCTTCTCTCTCTTGTATAAAATGCATGTTTAACTCCAATAGCGCCGCATTTCTCACATACAGCTGCACAAAATATTTTCATATAGCCTTTAAGGAATCTTCTTACCTAATACCTTACCTATTCCATCCTTCTGGATTGGAATTACTGAAGGATCTGTGTTTCCTTGATAAGCTATTGGTGTCTTTAAAACTAAGCCTGGGTGTTTAATAGGTTTAATTTTCCTGGTGGGGCATGGTATTGTTTGGGTAGAGGTGGTTATCATATAAACTGGAGATGAGGTCCCATCATCTAAATAACTAGAGTCATTGCTCTCATTTTTCAAGTCAATAAAATGCATCATATCATAGCTTTCACCAGTGTCCTATAAACCATTCAATTATTAATAATTTATTATTAATAATATTGTTTGATTGACATACCATATGGGAGCCTTGCATGGCCATATCATCCATAGACTGACTGGACATGCTGTGATGTGAGGGGGTGTAATACATATTTTCATGATGATCCAGGAGCATATCATTGGGATCTGGAGGAATGAGTCCTAAGGGCACATCACCAGCACTTGGTTGGGACCCCATCCATACCATTTCCATTTCTGCCATTCCAGGCATAGGATTATACACTGTAATATAAAGTATAATGTTGGTATTTATCAGGATAATGGTGAAATTATGAAAATAGCAGCAGAGTATGAAAGAAACTACCAAGATGAAGAATATTACCAGTAAAAATGCATAAATAATGAAAGAAGTTAAAGACATTTGCCAGTTTGGCTTGGTTTATTCTGCAGTTGGATAGGGTTAAATGTCATATTTGGAATTCATGATATGATCTTTCAGGACTCATAATTTTTGTATTTAATATTTTGATAGTAAGCAGTTAGTTCAAATTATATATTTAGGGTGAACAATTTGACACATTTAAAATAAACTTGCACCATACTCTGAATTTTACATGAACAGTTACTTGAAATAAATTAACACTTTGCCAGTTGGTGCTAACAAAACTGCATGCCAGTAAAGGTGTGAATTTTGAATGAGCATGGGCGATAGTCTGAATATGCCAATGGAGGATAATCTTAGCAACAACTTTAATTGTTGGCTCATTTAAATTCACTTCGATTATTAAATAATGTTTATAAGTCCTGATGGATAAAGATGTGTTTGGAAATAGATTAAGTCGAGTTGAGTGTGAGTGAATGCATAAGACTGTTTCTCATATCTAACCTTAACTTATTAAATATAAGGATGTGCAAAAACTATTACAGCAAGCAATGCTTGAGTTATTAATTACAAGCAGTATTTCGTATAAATTTTACGGCATTACTGGTAATCTATATGTAGTGTAATAATTGGTCTTGTAGATATTCACGAGGGCATTGTTAAGAGAAATTGAAAGTGTTAAAGAATAACAATAAAAAAATATACTCCTCGGCAGCCCAGCATATTACAAATAATATTTAGTTCCAAATAAAATGGTACAAAACAAGAGAAACGGCAAAACCTAAACTGCAAACAAAAGCCCCGTTTCCCTTTGACTTTACAATGTGATTACTTACCGTTCATATCGTCTATTTGTCAGCAATTAAGCGATTAAAATTAAAGCGACTTTTAATACATGTTTTTAGTCATTTTAAGCTATTGAAAACTTTAAAAACAATCTGTTTTGAACAATAACAAATTTGTTGAAAATTTTGCATTACCTCACGAAGCTCGCGGTTTTCGATCGAAGAGCTTTTTAGACAGATGCTTGTCAATGTCACGTCATTCTAACTATCAGTGTAACGACCAAAGTGGAGTGACTACTAGAGTTGTGAAGGTGGCGGGATGCATTATATGTAAACAATCATCATAAAATATTATTTCTAAAAAAAATTCACACTGGGAGTAAATAAAACAAAATAAACATCTGTAGAACTCTTTTATACACATATTTGATATGCCGAACCTGAACATAAAAAAAGCCTTACTTAACTTTTGTCTATAAATGTAGGAATACGAAATATTGTTAAGAAGAAAAACGTTTCACACCCTATATATATATACAGAGTGCCGATTTTATTGTTCTTCATTTGAGTCAGATTGTATGGAAATGTATCAACCCAAAGTAAAACAAACTGGTACCTATGGAAAACACGTAAATTTGACTACATTTTAGATAAAAGGGCAATAGACTATATTGAATATATTTAACAAAATATATACTATATTTCAATCTAAGAGAATTATTACTGTTAAATTGGCAAGAATATATACGTATGTAAATATATTGCGGCAGAAAGAGGTTACTCTTTTCTCGTATTTTTGATAACTAGATTACACGTTTTTAACGTGAAATGGGTGAACAAAAAAAAAAAGAAAAATTCATAGGAATTTTATTGACTAAATTCGCGTAATTAGGGAATTCGAAATTAATTTCAACTGAAAAAATTAGAAATTTAAAAGAAATAAAAATAATGTTTTCTTGAAAATGGGCGAATGAGCCGATTCGTCCACGAACCTCTCTGGAAAAAATTTAATTACCTTAGTAGATAACACTTGAAGGTGCTTCACGTTTCAACATCGTTTCTAAAATGTCTACAGTAATAATTATCCCTATTATAATATGATACACATACAATTCTCTATGTACAAAGTACCTGAATAAATAACAAAAATACTCTTGTCTTAATACAGTAACATTACTCTTCTGTCAAAAACGTTTGAAAAAATCCCCTAAAATACACGTTAAAATCTTAAACCTACGGAAATTCGTCGTCACAAAACTCAAAAGAGATATGTGTCATGTAAAATCGTCGAGTCAATTGATATTTGCATGTCTGAAACACACAATTCAGACTACTGGCACATCGATCTACTAAAAATGGTAATTCGGTAATAAATTGGTTTCCTGTTGTGTAGTTGTTGTGTGTTCGAGTGTGGAAGCATATAGGGTTTGTTTGTACAGAACCTTGTCGTATAGGAATGACGCGAAATAGGCCCGCGTTGAGAAGAGAAGAGAATTAACAGCCAGGTACTATTGTGGTGATGCAGGTACGGAGTTGCCGCAATCATAGGGTTTGTTCCTGAAATTATACACAGTGCCCTCAAGTTGCATATTATTGCATTGGACTGGCTATGAAGGCTAGTTTATTTCAAGGTAAGAATAATGACTGATTAGTTGCATGTATGTATAACTAAAATATTTATTAACCATTAGAGGCATTCCCTAAATGACAACGTCGCGCACTACTATTACTGTAGTCTTACAGCCACAATGGGCAGAGTAGCACATCATATGATCAACTGCGCAACACACGCAGTTGCCACTGTTAACACTTTTTTCTCAATTTAAAGTATAAATGCAAAAATTTAGCCAGCAAAAAGACATGAACGTACATAAATAATTCCTAATGGATATATACAGAATATTGAACGATCTTGAAGCTTAAATCACAAAATTTTAGTACTTACATACTTATCTAAGCTTTGCCGATCATCGGCTGCTCCGCATCAGAATTGTCTATCCTTCCGATGTTAATAGACGTATGTTGAAACCTGCTTTGTACTGAAATGCGTTCCACGACACAGGAAGCAGATAATCTTGCTTCTGGATCGTGATCCCAACACTCCTCCATTGTGTCACATAACACAGCGAGACCCTATTATTTATGAAGAAATTGCACTCATATCTTAAGCATGTCATAGAAACCTCTTATACGATATACGATAAGAGACTGTTATTGGCCATTTTGCCAGCTTACCGGGTGTGTTCGCCAATGTGGCTGAATCGTGGGTCTGACTTTTTTCTGTACAACTTGCTCCTGCATATCTTCGAGAGAGGGATGCAAACCCACTTCTTTCTCTTCCTCAAATGGCAGACGATACTCCGGAATTGGCCCGTCTTGAGCCTAAAAAATTAACTTTTACCACAAAAAACACGCGTAGAAGCCTTTAATTACGTTGCATCTGGAGACCAGTTCCCACAACACAAGACCACAGGCGTACATGTCTATTCTCAAAAAAGAATCTGAGGTGAAGTTGATGGCTCCTTCCAATACCTCCGGAGCCATGTATCTGAATAAAAATATTTTTGGGCCCCATTCCCCTTTCCGACAGAAAATCATTACCGTCTAGTTCCCACTTGGCCATGTGTATCTCCACACGACTTTCCTGATTCGAAAGTGATGGCGAGACCAAAATCCGCGATGCAAGCAGTCAAATCGCTCTTCAGTAGAACGTTCTTGCTCTTGAAATCTCGATGGGCAATACACGGTTTTGCCGTTTCCCCGGGAGTCTTGCCAGAAATAGGTTCATGTAGATGGGCCAAACCTAAAAAGTCCCCCTTCTTCGTTTCAAGTTGATTTGATATTAAAATAATTTTTACCTCTTCCCATAGACTCGGCAATTTTGCACAGATCTTGCCAAGTTAAAGTGTAGGCTTTCAAATAGTCGCACAAAGATCCTTTTTCATGGTACGCGGTAATCAACCAGAACTCAGAAGTAAGATTATCTCCCCGTTTTTCTGCGCCAATGTACTCTAGTACATTGGGATGGACCATGAAAGGAAGCATGAAAATGTCTTTTTCCGTTTGCCAAGACTGCTTATCCTAAAAGAATGTCAAGTATTACAAGCCATTGTTAGACTCCAAACACCAATCTTTTTGTCTCAATTTAGCTGACTATGAAACCTAATAACATGAGAACTTACCTGAATAGGAAATATCTTAACTGCCACTTCCTCAGTTTTGAACTGAGCTCTCCAAACAGCACCGAACCGTCCTCGAGCTTTGATTTCAAGTAGTTGAATGGGTCGGCACTCCAGTTGTGGCGACGGTGGCGGGATTGGGTGGGGATCTGATGTGGGTAACTTGAAAAGTATCACACAGTATGTTATAACATGTTTCAATGATTATTAGGTGGAATGGTTGATTTGTCACGTTTTTTTAAATTGAAACTAGATCTGACTTCAATAAAAATCTTGTCGATTAACGACAATTAATACTGTTGGTTAAGACAATGATGATTGTAACAATAACTTCTTATAGTTTGACTCACTGAATAAGCAATAGGAAATAAATGTTACAATGTTTGACCTGACTGATAACATGCAACATCCTTTAGCTGGCAAAAAGTTTTATTTTCACATAATTAAGCGTTCTGAAATAAATTGTCTTTTGTTGTCAAAAAGCAATAGTTTAATGGCATAGTTCTTAATACCTTGAAAAGATTGTAGTCACCCCACTGTTTGCATGAAACAAATAAGTTTTTATATTTCACATAAAAAAATTAAAAGTAATAACATGAATTTCAGAAGGAAGTTTGTTGATTCTTGTGAACATTTGCTACTTACCCCCCTGAAATAAGGCTTGTGCCTTCGGGTCCACAGAAGCATACCAGTGATCAACACTATGATCATAAGACCCAATATGCCAATTAGTGTTAAAAATATGGGCAAACTCTGATCATCTTCATCCATTACAGTAGGAATGGCAGCTGAAAGATACCTCCAACTTTTAGTAATTCAATTCCCCTAAAATCTATTTTACTCACTGCTGGGGGACGAAGGCTCAGGAGGAGCAGGTTCCCATACGAAATCTTGATTACACATATCTCCTTCACAGCAACAAAACAGGACATTGTTTTTGGGGGTGTGAGCTCGTTCCACACATAAAGCTTGATCGTGGCAAACTTCATTATTCAATAAACAACCCTTAAAAAAATGTTTATAAAGCACCCTTAAATCCAGATTTAATATTCTACCTTTAAGGATATATTTTTAGACCCATCAGGCAGGGTTGACCATACAACAAAGCAATGACTTCTTTTATATTCCCCTGGTGGTTCACAGATTTCAACCGAGCAAGAACTATTTGACTGATCAGAACATGTGGTGTTATTTCCAAAATATTCACACTTTGCTGTTACTGGTGAAGTGAGCACTGCGGGTTCGCTTTGGGTCACTGCTGGTTTATAAAGAGATTTTTTAGGTGTTAAGAATAGTAAAATAATATAAAGTAACGATGGATGTTTAAGGGATTTATTTTATGATTATACAGCTAGATTAGTGTACTTTCAGGATTAATTCAAATAGCAAAAAGCCCTTAAATACCACTTGTGACTAATAGGTCCCATTGAAGGGCATGTGTTACTAAATATTACTTTGTAAGAATAGCACTCACCTTTTAATAGTAATATTAATGCAAGTGTGATAAAGGCCTTCATTTTCTCAGAATTGCTTACGTCCTAAAATTGAAGTAATAACTAGTAAATTAGATGAGGCACACATTATTTTTTTACTTATAACTTGTTCCTAGGTCGGGGTGGTTAAAATCCAAATAAACAAGCTCATAATTTGTTGCTGGCTCCTTTTCTGAGTAGTAAGGGATCTACTTTTTATTAAACGGTCAATTTTTTTATTTTTTCTGGCCTCTTTAAAGCACAATATCTGCAAAATCACGCCAAATTTCGGCACAAATTGAAGAGGAACGAAAATGCGTCTATTCGACAAAAAGGACCGTATCCGCCATTTAGGATTTTACCTAGCAAGAGACAGTGACAGTGACACGAGGGGAATAGAACGTCACGATAACATGATTTTCTTTCTATCTTATAAAAATTAGAGAGTAATAGCAGTTCTCTGCTTACTCTCAACGCTCAAGACTTCTGACATGATGCACCATGCTAATAAGTGACGTGTACTAGTGGAGTTTTCGCATTCTTCAGCAGACTTTTAGTGCTAGTTGTATAAATTTAAAAACATGTTAGATTTATTTACCATCTTCACCAAAGGGGGCATAGTACTGTGGTACTTCCAAAGTACCAGCCAGCTGTTTACCTCCTCGGTAAACACACTAATCCAGAGTGTCATTTTGCAGGTAAATCCATTCAATATGCTCATATCCTCTTTTGCAAATAGCCCCCTTTCTTGCTAGGAGAGGCCTACAAGCACCTTCGAGGCTAATGGCCTTCTCCTCCAATACAAACTGGACAACGAATTTGATTTGGTGTTTGTAGTGGCTTATCAAAAAATTCTCCAATTAAGTTATGTGGACAAATTCTTAAATGATGTCCATTTGGAGTTTCGGGACAAATACAAGAACGAGCTTTCGAACAAGAGGTTTTTCCAGGAGTTTCAGTTTTCAGACAGCTTCAATGCCGCCCTTCAGAAAGCAGTGGAATGGGGAAAGATACAGTCAAAAATTCCCAAACAGATGCGAACCTTCGATGAGTCTGGGAAATCTAAAAAGACTATAAGTTCAATGATTGAGAGGAAAGGTGAAGAGAAATCTGCCAAGAGAGATAAGAAGAAAGAAGTTAATTTTGCTAAAGAGAGTAAGTCATTATGAGATCCAATTTTAAATGAAATTGAGTCAAAAGAGAAGGGAAAACTTAAAAAGTTAGTTTGACTGTGTTTTTCTATCCATCTTTTGTTTTGACTCCATAAATTGCTTCTTAAACCAATTTTTCTTTAGATACAACTGTTGAATCTCTGCCCTCTTTAATCCCACAAAATGGTACTTCTGGTGAAGACACTTTGGCAATGAATAGGGCTAAATTCGCGCAAAAAATGGCCAATAAAAAGAAAACTGACAGCAAGTAAAAACATCTTTATTGTGCTTTTCATCTTATACATTCTCTTCTCCTGTAGGAAAAGCCCTAAAGTGACTAAGAGTCCTACCCAAGAAAAAGCAGGTAAGAAACCAAGGGTCTGGGATTTGGGTGGCACCAACAAAGATTTAGGCAATCTTGAGAGGACTTCTGACCGTCCTGAAGATGCTAAAAGCCATTTTACCCCTGATACTGAAGTAAGATGCTTTTTATTGGGTAGTTCTTCCATTTATCTTAATCTGCATGCAGATCGTTGGTCAAATGCAAGGCCGCATAAAAGACCTTGAAGTAGAATCTTCTGATGATGAATATGATTCTGATCAAGAAGTACAAAAAGACAAATCAAAGAAGTCTTTTAAGGGGGGGATGTTTTCCATATTCAAGGGACTTGTAGGTAGGATCTTTTAATTATCTCTATAAGAAGAATTTTAGTTAATATATTTCAAATCATTAGGCTCAAAAAGTCTTACCACTTCCGACATGCAACCGGCCCTCGAAAAAATGCGCGATCACCTTATTGCCAAAAACGTAGCTTCCGATATATCAATTAAATTGTGCGATTCTGTGGCTACGAAACTAGAGGGGAAAGTTTTAGGTAAATTTAGGTGATGGGTTTTTATAACTAAACAAAAATGTTGAAATTTGTAGGAACTTTCGATTCAGTCGCCACTATTGTCAAGAATACTCTTACCGATTCTTTGATACAAATCCTAAGTCCGAATAGGAGAGTTGATATTTTAAGAGACTGCTTAGAAGCGAAGAGAAATGGAAGACCCTTTGTTATGAGTTTTTGTGGCGTACGTAGTAATGAACACATTTTAGGGAGATTCTTCAATTTCCTGTGATGTTTAATAGGTTAACGGCGTTGGAAAGTCTACTAATTTATCAAAAATTTGTTTTTGGTTGATTGAAAATGATCTACAAGTACTTATAGCGGCCTGCGATACTTTTAGGTAATTAGATAAGAATGTTTAAACTGAAATTAAAAATAATTTTTAGAGCTGGGGCTGTAGAGCAACTCAGAACTCATATGCGTCACTTAAACGCTTTGCATCCACCAGAGAGACATGGGGGGAAACAAATGGTGCAGTTGTATGAGAAAGGTTTGTTTAAAAATACGTCTTACGAGCCTAAGTAAATGTGTTGGTTCAAGGGTATGGCAAAGATGCAGCTGGAATTGCAATGGAGGCAATTAAATTCGCTAGAGATTCAAAATTCGACGTAGTTCTCATTGATACCGCTGGTAGAATGCAAGTTAGTGTGGCGTCATTGCCTGTGACTTTGCCTCATTTCTATTGCTTTAGGATAATGAGCCTCTAATGAGAGCTTTGACTAAATTAATCAAAGTAAACGAACCTGATTTGGTGCTTTTTGTGGGGGAAGCTTTAGTCGGGAACGAAGCCGTGGACCAATTAGTTAAATTTAATCAGGCCTTGGCCGACTACTCTTCTACATCTACTCCACATTTGATCGATGGAATTGTCTTGACCAAATTCGACACCATCGACGATAAGGTAAACGAATCTATTTTCTGATATAAAAAGATGTTCTTATATATTCTTTCAGGTTGGAGCGGCGATTTCCATGACTTATATCACAGGCCAACCGATTGTCTTTGTGGGCACTGGTCAAACGTACACAGACCTTAAAGCTTTAAACGTAAGAGCAGTCGTGCATTCTTTGATGAAATAATTTGGACTAAAATTTCTCGTTTTTCTACGCAATAAAAATAATTCGATTCTGTGCCTCAGAAATTTTAATTTAATTTCTACTAGAACAATATACAGGGTGGCCTTAGAATAACTGTACAAGTACCATTTTTTGGTTAAGCATTGTACAGTCATTTCAGGGGTATCCTGTATGTTGTGACAATGGTTTTTATTTGGTGTGGATATAATATTTCAATTGATCAGTTCAACTCAACAAGGTAAATATGTATAGTTATTTTTACAAGGTGATTGTTTTGGTTTATAGTAATTTTATATTTTTCATTCCTTTGTAATTTTGTTAAGTATCAATATTGTTAATATACAGTTATTATAAGTTTCTGGTTTCTCTTATTTGAGGTGTGCCAAAGGTTCAAATTCAGAGCATTTTAATGCTGAAATGGAAAAATAGAGTGAGTTTTTTGGATACCTAAAGGGTACACCGTAGTTTTCATATTACTTCACGATTTTTCTTTGTATTTTAAAAATTGTAAATAACAATAAACGTAGACTAATTACTTTCAGTAGCTTTATTGAACATTTAGCGAAAGTAATGTTGTTAAAGTTCTACATTACTTAATTAAAATTTCTCATAAATTTCACAGATAACATTAAATTAATTCGATTTATCGAAATTTGGCCTAAAATAGTTCCTGCATTGCAGTCGACAATAAAAATCCATTAACTGTGGTTAAAATTTCAGAATATATTTGAAACATATTACAACAGAAATTTTTTTTTTTCTTATATTCTATTTGACAGTCTTACTTCGTACATAAGAACGGAGTGTAACGATGGAATTGTACACTTTTCTTAGATAAAACGAACTGAGAATTACAGTCCTTATTTACATAGGACTTGGAAAACTGTAAAATAGCAAATGTTAACGATAAACTAAAAATATATGGACGGTGAATGCCCAAATGTGTGCAATACTCTGAAATTCCTACCCCTAATTCAGGTGTGAGAGCCCGTTCCTAAATACAATATAAGAAAAAAGGAACAATCTGTCTCAAACATATAGAACACATTTTGAAAAGTTTAAATAAAAATATACAAGGAACAACAATTATAATTTTCGCACCTAACTGTACCATAAAAAATTGTTAAGACCCTAATTATCACACCATTTAAACGCTCAACAACAAACTCAAAAAGTTTGGCTTTAACGTGAAGCATTTCCCACTTTAGTATCCTTTTGTGGCCAAACCTGGTTTTAGTCCATTACGAGAGGAATGTGGAGGATTGGCGCAATTTTTTTATTTTTCGTACCGACTTTTTCATCTTTAAACTTATAACTCTGGGAGTGGCGAATTTGTGCTATGAATCGTTAGCCTTTGGGGGGTTTTTGCCCCACAGCCAGTTGAGGAGCACTTTGGAAGGACTCTGAACGTCACGAGAAAGAGTGTAAGTCGCATCTACCAGCTTTGCAGCTGCTTCGGGAGGTAACTTTGACGCCTCATTTATGTGTTGTTGCATTATCGCCAATTGCTGCAATCGCCTTGTTTCCTGTTCGTCCACAAAAGTCTTATCTTTTTTATAGCCGATATTCCTCAATTCCGACAATCTGCAAATAAAACAAAATTCATTCTCAATCACTGCTTTTGTCTCCTCACAGAATTTGGTACATACTTTGTGGCTAAGTTTTTCTCACTTTCTATTGAATCTTTGGCTGCTTCTGTTGTATTGGTTGATAAATGCGTCGAGGTAGATTGGATTTGGCTGCTATCTCTTGGCTGCAAACCAAATGTATTATCATTGCTACCCGCAAGTCTCCTCAATTCCTCTTTCTCTCTTATGGCATTAGAGAGTCTTAACTGCAGAGTATCTCTCTCCTCCAATAACTGAGTCAATTCCACAGTCAGTTCTTCACATCTTACGTCCCTTTGATGCAACATATACAAGGCGAGATCCAACTCTGCTCTGCTCACAAGTTCAGTAAGATCATCGTCCGTATAAGGTCGTGTATTCGGAGTGATATCCTGCTTCAGAAAATTTAAAAAATAAATTCAGAATTAACGTTAAAACACTCACATTGGGAGAAGCTGGAGTAGGTTGTCTAACGACCGGAATTCTTCCGACATCCATTTCCGCTATTAAGCCATCATACTGTAAACTTTTATCGAACAAATCTTTCTTCAATTGCTCAATCTTGACAACTTGATCCTCGATCAGCAATTTAAGCTCTTCCAGCTGTTTGGTGTCTTCATCTACCAATTGAGTGCGTTCCTTCAGTTCCAGCACAACCTGCTCTTTTGCTGCAATCTCTTGATTCAACCTATAACACTCAACTTTTCCTAAAACCTACATATACTTCTTTCTTCATCACAAACCTTTCTGCATAGCTCTGATTCGTAATGGCAAGCTCTTGAATCTGACCCCTTAAAGTGGCCACATCGATGTCCTTGTTTGACAAGAGCTCCTCATAATGCCTTTGAAGCTCAGAGAGTTGATTATTTTGTAGCCTTTCCACGGAACTATGGTACTCGCTCTCCCTTTGATCGATCAGATCCTTTAATCTGGAGTTTTCTTGCTCGTAATAGGCACGAGCTTGTTGGTGTTGCAAAATGGTTTCGTTGGCTGATTGGAGAGTCTGAGATTGCTGCGATAAGTCATCTTTCGTCTTTGCAAGGTCGGTTTGGGTCTGAGACAAGGAGGTCTAGAACCAGAAACTCTATTATGGGATTTATAACAAAAAATAATAACTGTAAGCGACTTACCTCTATTTTAAAGTATTCTTCCTTTAGTCTGGCAAATGCATCACTAATTTCCTTCACCATTTTATCATGATTTTCACCTTGCAAACGTGAAATTTCCTTTTTCACGCTCTCAATTTCTTCATCTTTCTGGTAAAGACTCTGCTGTAGTGATTGTTGCAAATTTTCAAATTCCTGTACCATTCGATTACTATCTTCTATGGTGATCACACAATTTGAATGTTCCTGCCTCAGTTTCTCTAGCTCTAACTGGGTGGTTTCAACCGTCTTTTGCAGGTTCATTAATTCTGAGTTTAAATGCACTATTTCCGCCTCCTTTTCATGAACAACACTCAATTCTTTCTCTAAATCCTCAATTACTTGATTGAGCCCTGTAATTTCCCTGCTTTTTTCTCCTGCCAGGCGGTTTAGTTTCTCCTCCCACTCTTGAATGTTATGAGTTAATGTTAGAATTTCTCTTTCTAATTCTTTATTCAATCCCAATTGACGTTGGAACTCTTGAAGAATATCTAGCTTTTCATAGGAAATCGGAGATGACGTATTCTTCTCTAAAATCGAGACTATTTCTTCAACTACTTCTCGTTTCTCATCGAATTGTTTTTGAGTAGTCTCAATAACTACGTTAATGGCAGAGAGTTTCTTTTCCTTCTCTGCATTGTCAAGTCTCAGCGCGTCCAGCTCCTGATCCAAGGATGAATAGTGGGAGAGATTGTTTTGAACTTCCTCAATTTGCCTATTTTTCTCTTCTAAGGATTGATTTAGAGCAATAATAGTATGTTGTAAGCTACCGATTTGCTGTTGCAGCGCCGACATTTTGTCCACTTCATTCTTGATTTCCTGGTCGACATTCTTCCTCAACGCGTTGTTCTCATTCACTAGGACGTTGCACTTTTCTTCCAATTCTTGCATGTCTTGCCTCAGCTTTTCTTGGGCAGAGACGTAGTCCTTTTCTACGGCTTCCAAATGCATTTTCCAACTTTCTGCTACATCAAATCCACGTTGATCTACTTGAACTTGCCAATTTTCATTTAGCTCATTCATAAGAGCATTAACTCTGTCTTGGAATTCTTGTTCCTTGTTCTGGCTCTCCATTAAAAATCTCTGGATTTCCACATCTTTGCTTAGCTTCTCCTTTTTTAATTGCTCAATTTCCTGAGTAATTAATGCTAATGATTCCTTGTTTAATTCCAGTTCTCCTGCAATTACATTCTTTTCCTCAATTCTCTGCTGCAGTTGGGCATGTAGTATCTGTTTTTCTTGCTCCAGAGCGTTCTTTTGTACAGCAAACCCTTCCAACTCTTTGATTCTTTCTTGAAGTTCGTTAATTATCTCTTGACTTTGTTGTATTTGCTCTATTTTAACCTGCAATGCTGCTTCAAAGTCATTATTCTTCTCTGAGGCAATAGAATGAAGCTGATTTTGCAGTACTTCCAACTCACCATTTTGTCTAGAAATAATCTCATCTTTCTCGTGTAGCAACATATTTAAATGATCAATTTGCGACCTCAATTCGGAGGTCTCAAACCGACTGCCGAAAGCTTGATTTAATTGTGAATTCATTATTTGGTTTTCTTCAATTTTCAAGGTGAGTTCATCATGAGTCTGAGCTAGTAACTTTTGTAAGTCTGATTTCTCCTTTATAGACATGTCCAGTTTACTTTGCAACTCAATGATTTGTTTTTGTTGAATTTCTAAGTCAAATGTCTGTTTTTCTTCCAGATCTGTTTGGGATTTCGCCATGTGTCTCTCTAGTTCAAACACCGCAGCTTGAGTGTTTCGAAGAGTCTTCTCCATTTGCGCTTTCTCTTCTACTAAAATTCTCTTTTCTCCTTGAAGCTCTTTGATTTTTTGTTTAACCTCCTCAAGCTCCTTGTGTAAGTTTTGATTCATATTTCTAAGTTCTTTCAACTCTTCCTCGTTTCCACTGGACTTGTTTTTCTCAGATTCAAGCCTTTTGGCAGTTTGCTCCTCCAGCAACGTCTGCAGTTCCTCGTTGTCCAGACTCAAGTCCTTTATCGTCTCCTCTAGTTCCTTAATTCTGCCTGCTTGATCGAGATTCGACGTTGTCGGTTCTTGTGGATTTACAGAACTTTCATGCGTCCATTCGAACTCTTTCAACTTCTCAGTCGTATCTTCGCATTTCCTTTGCAATCTGTGCACCTCTGCGTCTTGGATTTCCTTCATTTCTGTTAATCTATCATTAGCGGTTGTTAATACATCAACCCTCTTTAGTAAACTGCTTTTCTCGGTTTTCTCCTTTTCGTTTTCAGAACTAAGCTCCTTGACTCGCTTTTCCAGCTGGTGTACTTGTCCTTTAAGCTCTTCCTGAATGGTTTCGTTTAGGTCAAAAAAGCCCCCATCATCAGGTTTCTTCGCCTTCAGTTCCTTGCACTTCTTGATCAATTTTCCCGATTTTACTTGCAACTGCTTGATTTCCTCTAAATGATTTTCTCTCTCAATTTGCAGTATTTTAATGCTTTCTTTTAACTGCTGCACTTCCAATAGCAGGTTCTTTACCTGAGGAATGTTTTCCTGGGAGCTCAAATGCTCTGCTTCAAGACGGGCCTCCTCAGGTCCCCAGGCCCAACCGTCATCATTCTCTTCAAAAGCTTCGAGACTTTGTGGTTTATCTTCTTTGTTGTAGCAGAGATATGCGTGTTTGGACTGCACTTGGGGCTCTACTGCCAGCCCTTTCTGTTCGTTGATCCCTTGATCTGTAGCTTCAAACTCCAATTTTTGCATTTCACGTTTATTCATTTTTTGCTCGGCAACTACTACTTCAGACATTATTTGAGACTCAACTTCCTTGGAAGATGAGGGTTTGGGATCCTTATCATCAAAGCAGATATACGCCTTTTTGGCCTGCACAATTTCCTCTATAGGAGCTGAATGAGTACCAAATGATTCGTAAGTAGGAGTGAATTCCAAGGCTTGCAGAGCTTGTTTATCAGGTTCTAAAGACTCTGGAGCTAATATTTGAGACTCCAAATCCGACTTAGGACGATCGTAAATCATTTCTGTTAAAGTATTAACCATCTCCGTGCACTGATCCAATGCAATCTCCTTCTCTTTATCCACGCTATATAACAGAAATTCTAGGGCTTTAATTTTCTGCAATAGTGCTTCGCGCCCCTCTTCGATGACTGGGGTCGTTCGGGCAGCTCTGGAAATTTCAATATTCGGAGGGCGATTCACTGCTTGACTAGATTGTTGCTCAAACCAATTTTCTGCTGCCTCCAGCGGTTGTTGTCCGAATTCACTGAAAACCGGTATTTCCTGCTGCGATTCTGCAACCACGTTCCGAGCCTCCAAATTCACATTCACGGGCTTTTGCGTGGACTCATACGAAGCTTCCAACGAGGAGTTTGCGAAGAGTAGAGCGTGATTTTCTTGTTGCAGCCTCGTAAGTTCCGCTCTCAATAATTTAATTTCAGTTAAATTATGATCTTCTTCAACATTCGTCACCACAGTTAATTTAAGTCCTTCCGTAGAAGTGAGTGCCTCAGGAGCTTGGAAATACTCAAGTTTTTGAGAGGACTTACACGAAGCTTCTAGAGTATCTTTGGCGAATTCTAAGGCTTGAATTTCAAATCTTAGATCGCCAGATTCTTGCTGAGACCCCTGCAATTCTCTTCGCTGTTCCTCTAGCTTTTTCTGCGATTCCTCTAGAGATTTTTGAAGACTTACTTTTTCCGCAACTACCTCTTCTAGTTGCGTTTCCAGTGTTGCAAAACTTTGTCTTGCAAGCTCAACTTCCTGGGAGAGCTCCTCGATTTTCCTATAACATTCTTGGAGATTCAAATTTAACTCATTATTGCGTTCTTTTGCAGTTTGTAGATCTTCTAAGAGAGCCCGCACTTCTTCCATTTTAACTTCTTCAGTTTCCTCCATTTTTTTTCTAACATCAGCAATTTCAAGCCCAAGCTCCTGTTCTCTTTCTTCCAACTCCTTAACCCTTTCTTGCAGTTTCTCGTTATCTACTGTAAGATCGTTTTTAGCCTTAATCAATGCTTCCAGCTGTACCTGATAATCATACTCAAATTTCTCATAATCAGACACATTTCTGCGTTGTAAGGCCTCGTTTTCGCTTTGAATGTGTCTTTGATTTTCTTCAAGAGAAGTTACATGGTTTTTCAACGCTTCATTGACAGATTCCAGCTCCTGTAAACTTTCCTGAGCTCCTTTTAATTCGCTGACGCGATCATGGGACTTCTTGAGTTTATATTTCAACTTTTTAACGAGCTCCTCTTGCTCGTTGTTCTTTTTTCTAATCTCCGATAACTCTTCTAGTGTTTTTTGCCATTTTTTCTGCAAAGCTTCGTTGTACGAAGTAATTTCAGACAAACGCATTTCCAACTCATCTTGAAGTAGAGTTTTCTCTTTAAAATCATTCGAGGTTAGGTCCAGTTTCTCGTTTAACTGAGAATTGACCGCTTCAAGCTCGACTTTGACCTCCTGGATCTTCCTCACGTCTTTCTCAAGCCGAGAAACTCTCTCCTTGTAATGCATAATTTCTCCTTCATTGGTTTCAACCAGAAGCTCCAATTCTCGGATTTTGTCGTCAGGATTGCTCTGCAAAAACCCGGGGGGATTTTCATGGAGACTCGCGGACATTTCCTGCTGCAAGTTGGTCTCTAGTAATTTCTCTTCTTTGTGCTTTAGTTCTTGAATGTATTGCTGTTGTTCTGCGTTGATTTGTTGTAAAGTCTCTATTTCTTCTCGTAAAACTCTTAGCTCGTCGCTAAGGCTTGCGCGTTCCTCAGTTTTCCATTCAATAATTTGCATCTTTTTCCTATCCTCACTTTCCCACCTTTCTTTTTCGGCTTTAAAAGCTTCTTCCAATTCCTGATAAGCCTGAGTCTTTTTCTTTAAGTTTGCTGCAATTTTCTTCATTTTCTCCAGCTGCTCTTTATTCCTGTTACTCAATTCCAACGCCAGCTTCTTATCGTCATTGTCGAGTTTCTGCTGCAACTGCAAATACTTTTCTTTCATGTCCTCGCTGACGGTTTTAAACGAACGATCCTTCTCCTCAATATCACCCTGAAGGCCTTTGATTGTAGCATCCTTATTATTGATTTCTTTAGCCAGTTTTTCCAGTTCCCCTTCCTTCAATTCCAGCTGATTATCCAGCTCAAATATTCGTCTATTTACTGCCAAAATTTCCTCATTTAACCTTTGGATTGTTTGGTTATTATTAGCGAGTTCCTCTTCGTATTCATTTGTCCGTTCAATTTGGGTTTTTAGTATTAATTTCAATTCGTCAAGTTCTGACCCGATAGTTTCAAATTTGCCCTCTTTATTCTGCAGCTCATCAATCACACTATTCAGCTCACTAATGTTAATATGGAGCTCTTGAATGTCTCGTTCGCGCTCCTCTAACCGAGTCTGGAGTCGGTTAATTTCATCTGCCGATTTAATCAGTTCAGTCTTGTTTTCTTCGATTATTAGTTGGTAGTTATTGATCTCGTCTAAGTCTGAGTTTAATTTAGAGTCCAAATTCGTATTGTTTTCCACTACTTCTCCGAGTTTTGTTTCCAGATCGTATTTCTCTTGAATAACTGAGTTGAAGTCTTTAAGTGTTTGCTTAAGTCGATCATTTTCCTGGATTAAGATTTGAAATTTGGCCTGCAGCTCTTTTAGCTCTAGAGTTAAATGGGCAGACTCTCCCTGAGACCACATAAAAAAATTAATATCAATAAAAAACACTCAAATTATAACAATTTCGCACCTCTTCAAGTTTATTCTTTTCCAACGCCGTTAATTTCGCAGACAACTCTTCCTTCTCATGTTCAAGTTGCTCTTTCTCGTTCTGCAATTGTTCATAAGTCTCTTCTAATATATCCCTGTTGTTCTCAATTTCCTGCAGCTGTTTAACGAAAATATTTAACGCCCTGAATCTGAACTAACACTTTCTAAAAATGTACCTTAACATTTAAGGTACAATTCTCCTCTTTCAAAGCCTCCATTTTCTGCATCACCTCTTTTCTCTCCTGTGTAAACATATCGATCTTTTGCAGCAATTCCGCGGTGTCCTCATTGAGTTGCAGCACCGTTTCGTTGAGTTCTGCTGGTGGGTCGTCCTCAGGAGACTTCAGATGAGGTTCTGATATATCTAAAACAGGTTTTGAGTACAAAATTAAGAGTTTAATTTAAAATTTTACCTTCGGGGTTTAAGTGCTTTTGATACGCTGCAAGTTCCAGTTTCTCTTGCTGCGTTAAGCCTTCCACGATTTCAATACTTTCGGCGGAAGAAACTTTCTCTGCACTTAATTTCTCCAGTTTGTCGATTAGGTCCATGTTTTCCTAATTAATACATTATTTTATAATTTTGTATTCCTTATCAAGAAATAACAACCTGAATGTAAATTTCCAATTTGGAATTCAATTCCTGCTTTTCTTTTTTAGCGTTTTCCAGTTCCTGCAAAATCCCTTCTTTCTCTACTTTCAAGAGATTTATTTGTTCATTTAGTTTACTCTCTTCATGCTCCAGCTCTTCTATTTGTTCCTCATAATAAATGGAAGACATTTCTGAGGACACCTGACTGCTTACTTTCACTTCTTCTTCAGCTTTCAACTTCAAATCATCCTTCAACGATAAAACTTCTGCAAATTTCAATTAATAAGACATTTTGCAATCATTTTAATACTGCCTACCTTTCTCAAGAATTTGAATTACTTTGTCCTTTTCATCCAATTGCTGCTCAGCAATATCTAGTTTGTCCTTGAGGTGTTTCAGTTCTGTTTCAGTGTCTGATTGGTCTGAATAATGTATATGAATTTAGTAAGTTTAATTTAATACTAAATGATAAATAATATACCAATTTTAAAGGTAATATTTAAATGTTTGACAACACAGCTTGGGCCATGAAGTCACAACTTAGAACATACTTGCACTGCTTCATTTAAAACAAAAAACTGGCGCGACGTTGCCATTTATGGAAAAGTTAGGGAATTTCAATATAACTTACCTTCTTTGGAGCTAGTGGTAGAATCAACCATTTTTAGTTGCAAATTACCCTTTTCATCCTCGAGTTCGGCCACTTTCTCATTTAATTTACTAATCTCATTCTGTAGCTGTGTTATTAAAGCATTAGAATCATTCATTTTCTTAAATTGATCTAGTTTTTTGTTTAGTTCTTTAACCTTTCCCTTTTGAACTGCCCTCATTTTAATCATACTCTTGTTGCTTTCATCCAATTGTTTTTTTAATTTAGAAATCTCTTCATTTTCTATAACTAATGAACAATAAATCAAATGTGAATTAAATGGAAGCAGCTTTACACTTACCATCTTTCAAAGTCACAGTAGAACTATTTTCCTTGAAAATAGCACTGACTTTTGCAGCTTCCTCTAATAGTCCAATCTTTACTAAATGTTCAGAGTTCTCCTCAATTAATTTCTTGTTTGCAGTTAAGATTTGCTCATTTTCTTCAGTTTTAGTCTTTAAATTTAACTTTGTTTCTTCTAGTTTTAGTTTCAAGGCATTCAATTCATCATGAAATTTAGAGCTTTGACAAACAGGGTCATTTTCTAATTGTGACATTTTTAGAAGTTCTTTGGAATTTTCATTGATAACTTCCTCTAATTTTATTGCCAGATGTTGTTTTTCTAACTGAATATTTTCAATTTCTTTGTGTAAGGCCTCAGTAATATCTGACCCTTCTTCTGAAGAAATTTTTACCATATTTTCAACTCTCTCTAGTTCCAGCTTTTTATTTGTATCTTGCAGTTCAGTAATTTCAAAATTCTTCACCTTCAAATCGTTAAGTAAACTTAACTGTCTAGCTTTCATTTCAGCCTCTAAAGTGACAAAATTCTCTTGCATCTGCCTCATTTGTTCTTTTGTTTCTTCCAAAGCATCCAAAGTTCTTTTTCCTTTTTTACTCAAACTGTCCGACATTAGAGTTATAGCTTTTGTTCGGGCATCAATAACTGAGTCTTTTTCTTTCAAATTATCCTGTAAATCAATCACTATTCCTTCAAGTTTTTGACTTTTACTCAAAAGCTCTGCAATTTTCCTTTCTTTTATTAGCAAAATATTATATACTTCTTTCTGTGGAGTGTTCTCATTGTATTCTAAATTTTTCACATCAAAAAATGAGCTGTTATGGGAACTAGAACCAGCTAAAACTTGAGAATCTTTTAATTGAGCTTGCATCTGAGAAACCATTTCTTCAATGCCTTTCTGACTTTTTCCCCTTTCAGCTAATTTGGCCCTGAAAACAATTAAATTATTATTATAAGTACATGAGCTTTTAAGTAATAAATACTAACTTGTTTTCTTCTAGTTGCTGCCTCAGCAAATTCATTCTTTCTTTCTTATTTGCATCAATATTGGCGCTACTTGTAGATATGTTGGGACTAGAACTAGCTTCGCCCTTTTTCTGTTTAAACCTCTTGGCTCTGGCCTTATTTAGGGTATTAACATATTCTTCCACCTGTAAGGAAAACTGAAGATTTCCAGGAATAATGGCAACAAACAGACCTTATCATGGGAAACACTACTCTGTTCCTTTCTCAGCATTTCCTTTAACTGCGCTATAAGCACCAGTTGCTGCTCGTTCTGATCCTTGAGCTCAGTAAGGGCTTGTTCCTGAGAGGGCTCTTTAAATTCAGTCCCCCCAGGATCAGGATTCTGATCCCCCCACATTGTGAGCTAAATTTTAAGTTTATTAATGAATCTTGTTTATATTGTGTTAAGGATTTAGGGCGGTGTGCTCACCTAATTTTAAGTGGTATTTTAGGGCTTGTAACAGGAATTTAGAGCTCTTTTAGGCGGAAAAACAAACTTTAAGGAAACTAGAAAAACCTCCACGTACACACAAGATATAAACATATGTTTTTGACGTTGTCAATACGCCGTTAAACATATGTTCGTATTATTTACTGGAAGATTTATCACAAGTTGGCAACGATGTAATGTCGCCTTTCTGTTAAAACTTCATAATTTCCTATTACTAATTTCTATCGGATATTGAAATTTGTACTACTTCGGAGTTTCCATATATTAAAATTGAAATGATTAGTGCTCACACTATGGCACATATTCCTTTAATATCGCAAGAATGTACAAAATCTTTTCGATTAAGAGTTAGGTTAACATGTAATGCAGCATTGCCAAATCATCGATCGTAGATAGGTATTTCTGTATTTTAAATTATCTTGACATTTTACATAACCTTCAGAAAAATTTGAATTCAAAGGAAATTCTGTTTGATGTGTGAAAATGCATTATTAAAATTTTATATTAATTATTGTTAAAAAGACACTAAAATTATAAATGTGTGATACCTGGGATATTAATTAAACAAATTTTGCAAGTTCCAACATGCTAAACCCACTATTTTAAATGTTAACATGAATACAAAGTTAAAAAGATACAAAATATAAACATTTAAAACGTATAAACTTCCACAAAAAAGACATTTAAATATATAAAAATAACACGTATCATTGGTTTTATTCAATTTCAGCCATACTTCAATATTTCCCGTTATAAATAACAAACCTTCGTGTTCAGAAACTAAGATGTCACAATTACACATTCTTATCTCCCAAGTGCTTTCCTGATAAGCCAACAATTGAAAACGCATCTGTTATAACCTCATAGCAATTCACTACTTATGAATCTTATGAATGAACTATGAGTTCATGTGGTGCTATGTTTTGTTAGTAAAGTAAGTAAAATGATCCTTGAAGAATTTGAAAACTGTCCTTCCAGCAAGAACCAGAATCATGTTAAGGAAGGAATAATAGATTTTACTGCAGGATGTTTAGGTAGGATTTCAGTTGGTATACCATATTGAAACATTTATCAATTTTAACTTTCTTCACTATTAATTCATTGGCCCTGGAGCTTTAAAATTCCAACTTCCCTTTGATGCCCAACTATTCATACGTCTTTAGGTGGTATAGCTTTGGTATACGTAGGACAACCCCTTGACACTGTCAAAGTGAAAATGCAGACTTTTCCTTTATTATATACAAACATGGTTGAATGCTTTCGAAAAACATATGTGCAGGATGGTATCATAAGAGGGCTGTATGCAGGAACAGTACCTGCACTGGCAACTAATATAGTCGAAAATTCAGTGCTCTTTCTGTGCTATGGGTTTTGCCAGAAACTCATTATGAGAGCTACAGGTGAGAAAAATTAGAATTTAATGTAATTGTGGCAAAGAATTAAAAGTAACTTTGATGAAAACTGGCAACCATGTCTTCTTCATTTGTCACATTTTTACTGTAGAGTTATATGGAAGTAACCCCAATTGGAAACCCATTTGCAGGAAGATGCAATGTTGCCAAGATGTCAAATAATTCCCAGTTGTATTTTATATTTATACGAAAGTTTTTTTTTATTCGAAGGTTGATTGATGCGCTTTCTTAATAACAAACAAAAATTTCAGCATTTAAACTAATTTTTGGGTGCTTTCGCAGGTGCCACAAACGCAGAAGACCTTTCTGTATTCTCAAACGCATCTGCCGGTTTTCTTGCATCGTTTTTCTCGTCAGTCGCAATTACCCCAACGGAATTAATCAAGTGCAAGCTGCAAGCAATGCATGAGGTTAACAGCCAGTTGCTGGCCAATGGAGCTGCCCATGTAAAATATATCGGGCCCTTGGCGTTAACGCAGGAAATTTGCAGGGCTGAAGGGCTAAAGGGGATGTTCCGGGGATTAGTGCCGACTTTAGCTAGGGAAATGCCAGGGTATTTCTTCTTTTTTGGAGGATATGAAGGTTTGATTTTCATTTCTTGGATAGACATATTTTTAAACAATTTTTACAGGTACGCGGGAGTTTTTGAGGAAATCGAATGAAAGAAAAGAGGATATAGGGCTTTGGCGAACGATGCTCGCAGGCGGGGTCGGCGGGGGGGTTTTCTGGACCACAACATTCCCGTTTGACGTCGCTAAATCACGCATTCAAGTGAACAATCTAAACGAAAATTTAGTCACTACAATTTCGAAAATTGCCCGAAATGAAGGAATTGGCGCTTTGTACAAGGGCTTGACGCCCACGTTATTGCGCGCCATCCCCGCTACGGCCACCCTCTTCGTCACCGTGGAATATTGCAAGAAGTTTTTGAATTATTTATTCTAGTGTTAATAAAACATTGAGAGGGTTACTTTTACTTTTCTAGTCCTACTTTAAGCCATAGTTTTGCTCTCTAATCGTCATAAGAGAATTGATACATGGAGAATTTTTTTATAAAAAATGTAAAGATTTTTCTTTTATATAGGCGAATTTATATACATGTATAGATTAAATAGCTAATATTTGCACATAAATTTTATGATCTCTTTATTTATCCATAAACTATCCCCAAGAATCCATTTTGATTTGGCAGTGCGGTGATTGATAACTCGTGAAAGAAAATCAGATAGGTTCACTTGCGGATTCGCATCTTGCGGAAAACTCCCATGATTTCAGCTTTAAATTGAAAGTATTCTAGCATTTAAACACCCGATGAGAGAGTTCACGAGCTGATTAATTCCTTGATAGCTTATACAATTTAGTTGTTCCACTGCAGTAATTAAAATACTGCCGCCAATTAATGCATTTGTAGACAGACATTTGTAGAGTGACCATCACGTGTAAACGTTTTTTAACGGAACTTTCAGACAAGTTTTGATATAACAGCGCTTTAATCAACGTTTGTGTACCCATGAGCTGAAATCCGCTTATCTGCCGTGATTTCGGTAAGTGTTTTTTAACGTTTACGATTGCCCCCGGTGCAATTACATAGACTCGCATGGTACGCCACTGCTAAGACTTTACATTTATGTAGATAGTCGCTTATCTGTAGAAGATTTAATTGTTCACATCAATATTAATTCCCTCGAGTTTACAATTCTAAATCTTTTGTTTGTTGGTCTTGGTGCGGCTGCGGTCGAAGAGCTTGAATCCTTTTTTGGAATTTCGAATTCAGTGCTTTTTCCTTGTGGTTAGAATTCAAGTGAAGCTTTCACTAGAAGGTGAGAGAATTATTGTAGTTTTAATGAGCCTTAGATGTAATTTTAGTCTATTTGAGCGTTCAATTGAAGTAAATGAGTTGAGCTCTCATAGGCAAGTTCGCCATAGGCGGAGGAGCCGAGCAAGCTGAGGCTCTTTGTCGCAGTCGAAAAATTATTTTTAGATTCAACTTCATTATTTTTGCCTCCCGTGCCGCTTGTGCTATTCCATCATCACGAATGTGTTTGTTCTAGCTGAAGTCACAAGGCGGGCAAATAAACCATTATTTGGCGCGAGAATTTCTAGTGATTCATTTAAATGTAATAAATTAAGCTGTAACTAAACGTTCAAATGAGGCCGCTTTAGAGTTTTCATAGTATCAAGTCACGAAACGGCTCGTTTAATTAGACCCATATTAGTAAATAGATGTATGTTAGTGTCCTCAATACGATCACGTTTTACAATATTCCTCCATTCTTAAGCCATTTGAATTTCCTAGAAGTGCTCGTGGAGTTGTTGAAATTTGACATTTCTTATTTGCGTTCTCCGTGCTTCTACGCCTTCGAGATATCTGTAGGTTGAGTAATCTTGTGCAGTCCTAAGGGTATTACGGTTGGAAAGTGATTGCGAAGATTCGAAGGGCGCTATTTTTGCTCGTCTAAGACTATAAAATTGTTATCGTCTCAGATGGCCAAATTGAGATATTTCCTCGTGTTTTTATCCGTTCTCCGATGGTTTTGGAGATCGACTTCGAGCGACCTTAGCCCTACGGGTACATTGTACCGTTCAAACGAACGCGCACAAGCTCCTCTGCAATGGGAAAAATGTTTTTCTTTTTTAGGTGCCTTTTAGAGTTTCTGGAAAGCCCTTGAATTTCTGGCCATCTTTGTGAAATTATTATTGATTAGATATTCATTTTTCATGTCCCTTGAGCGCATTTATACACTTTAAGTTCAGCTTTGACAATGGTTAAAGTTTTGTTTTCTATCGGTAAGGTTTAGAGCCTCTAAATGCTTGTTGAGTTGTTACTTTAGTTTGAGCAAAGGATTTTGATGCATTTCAGCGCGGTTAGGCGCCTCGAACTATCCTTCAAAAATTGTAAAATATTTTCGTTCTTAGGCATCATTTGGAGCTTCACAGAGGCCCTCGATACCACACGCAGAGATACTGAAAAACCACACATTTCTTGCATTGTTTAACAAATCTCTTATCTCTCAATTATTGAGGCAGAGATAACGAACATAACGTGTAAAACAGAGAGGGATATACTGATTGATTTATCGGCATTTGTGTTAGGTCAACGTTTGTTTCAAACAAATCCAAAACGATTTGAGATATGGAAAAAAGCGAGAGACAAAAAAAACTTGATGTTCAATTTTATGACTCCAAACTAGATTTGGCACGCGTCTGAAATCAATTTAAGGTGGTAAAATAGGGCCTAAATCCAGAAATAATAGAATTTACCATCTCAAGCTGCGGTGTGGCGGTGGTGGGAGGAGGGGAGTAAAGAGGGGCCTAAGAGTGGGATTAATATTTTTGAGAAAATAAATTATATACAAAGAGGGTTAAAAAACACATGAGGATTCCACATATACAGGAAGCCTTCAAATATACAAAATGGATTAAAATATACAGAGTGATTAAAAAAACATTTGCTCATATTGGTTGCTAAACCTTCCTGATCTTGACTGAACACTTGAAGCAATTATTATAAAGATATCTTCGTTTCAACAGCCAGTAATGCCTTGATCGCTAACATATCTCCTTGGCGAGTTTTACCTCACATTGTGAGTCATATTGAAAGTGTAATCCACGTAACACATGAGTGTTGCATTAACGCAAAGCCATGGAGATAGTCACTTCTTGACGCAATTAAAGCAATTGTTGACCTTCTCCAACCGAGCACGAGCTCATCGTGTGACTTTTCCTATTATTATAGTCTGACTGGCAATATACCTTCAATTGCCTGGATACCAGGACTGAAAACGACGCACTATGGCAGGGAATTAATAAGCTCTTAATTTAGACACTACTTGACGATTCTTGTGAGGGATGGATGATCGATATTTGCATTCGCAATTAGCACTAACTGATTAGACCGACAAGTTTCAGGAGCACTTATTAATAAGTTATACTTCATGAAATCAGGGGGGAAACACCTTGAGTACATTACGGTAGATTTATATTGAGTTTGGGTCTTATAGGGTTTTTTACTCGGCAAACTGGCTTGTTCCAGACTGACAGGATCATGACGAGCAGAGCGCCTCAGAAAGCCTCGGAGCTCAGCAAAACCCCCGAGGAGCCTCCAGATGGGGGCTGGGGATGGATGGTGGTTCTGGGAGCTGCTATAATCAATGTAAGTTTTTTTTTTAATTCTTGGAATCCGTATAAGATCGCGACTGGCGCAAACTAGGTCGTACGAAACCGCACTTCAAGTGCATGTGTATAAACCATCATTCTCGTCAATCAATAATAGTTGTAAGGCTACCGAACAATGTCAACGATAATTTGAGTGCAAACACACGATTTTGTCCTTTATGTTTACGGTTTAAGCATTGGGACGAGTTAATTAGTTAACATACTATCCCTTCCTTGTTCTAAAATTAGATTTGTTTTCATCTAAGATCTTGCGACTTTGTTGTTTCTAATAAAGTGGGGCTTTTGCTTGAATTTTTGAACACATTATCAACAACGAATGGATCAATATATTTTCAAAAACATCTGTCTTAAATAAACCAATAAATCGTCGCATTTCTGATAGGAAGTCATGTGCTCTGCGGAGCTCCCCGCCAGATAAAACCGCTGAGTCTCGTGATTATGAATTCAATAAGAGTAATTAATCATGTCAAATGTTGCACACTATCACTAGAATATTTATGTTTACTTGCATATTTTTAGTTCAAATTTATATACAAAACAGGAGTTTTTTCCGACCCCTTCACCCATTCAAAAACGATTTCGATCAGGAGTTCAATCAAGATTTACTCTTTTAGACCGTAAATCAAGCCCTTTTCTCGGTCTTCGGACTGATTTTCGGGGAAACCCTCAAAGATATGGCTGGTGGACACGCCACAGGTATTACCCTGGTGATGGCGGTTAGTGTGTGCGTCACTAACTTCTCAGGGTTGCTTGTCGGGCCTCTGATGAAGCGGGGCATTAGTGTCAGGACTATCACCATATTCGGGGTGGTTTGCGTAGGAGTTGGTATGATTCTATCCAGCTTTGCCACTGAGATATGGCACATTATTATCAGTTATGGATTTTTCACTGGTGAGTATGAGGAAAGCTGGAAAGTTATTAAAACTCTCTTCAAGGGCTTCAAAAGTCATGATAAATAATAGATAAAAAGAGAAATTTAATTTTGGAACGCAGTTGCGCGATATTTTTTATTGCGGTTAGATGCGAGCTGTCAATTGCTGTTGCCGGTCTCGTTCGAAAATTCACATTTAGGTCGCTTTTTGAGTTACTCGACAATAACGTGGAAAATTCCTTTTGATGCCAGGTATCACACTGAGCAATTTTGGATGCTCCGAATGTACGAAAGCTATTATTTTTCAAGTTCCTGTGAACTAGTAAAAACTAATGATATCAGCAAAACATGTTTTATTATACATAAAAGTTGCTTATGCATCCAAACTACTTTTCGACATAGTCACCGAGAACATTAAGAACATTGTGGTATGGGGGAACAAGTTTTTCTATACCAAGTTGCTGGCTGTGCACTAAGCCAACATTGTACACGTCACTTCAATTTCTCGTTTGTGTCCAATGGCTATTTTCTCAATTTCACAGTTTCGTCGTAGCGACGATGTGAAAGTCATTTGGTGTCAGATCAGGCCTATACGGCGAATTGTCAAACACTCCTCATACGACGCTTGATATGATCTGGCAGAGATGAATAATTGATACTAAGCGAAAACCGCATCTTTGTGGCAACTGAGTATCCACAGCCGATTGAACGAAACTTGAAAAAACAGCCCTCGTATATAGGAGGTAACCTACCATCATGGAGATAGTTCAAGGGGCGGTAGTATTCTGTAGAATAATGAAAAAGTGCTGGTAGACCCATGGCTAAAAATGTATCATTTTCGATGGTTCATTTATCGATTCACGACCACGGGTCTATCACCGTTTTATTATTTTCCAGAGGATTATCGCCCCCTGAAACGTAGCCATGGTGATATGATATATTCCGGACAAAAGTCAGTGGTGCATCATCATCTTTCATGGAACTTTGAAAAATTGTTCCTTTTTTCTCCTACGCTCTCCTATTCTCCTCATCTGTAAATACATAATAAAATTAATGGATTGGTAAGTTTCGCAATTTCGTAGTAGAAAATAACCTATTTCAGTAACATTATTAACTTGTTTACAAGTCGTTAACTCATCCAATAAAATAATAGATATGAATTTAAGAATAATCAACTATCTTCACGTGATACCGCTATGTGCACACTCGTGAGACTGATAATGACTTTTTTAATAGTGCTCTAGAACATTTTTACTAATTTATCTGCAACATTTAGATAGAATTTGAATACAACAATTTTTTTCTCTCCACTTTCCCTAGGCCTTGGCTTAGGAGTAATTGCCTCATCCACATTCCTGGCAATCAGCGAATACTTCACCAAGAGGAAGAGCACTGCTGTGGGTCTGTCCATGGCAGGAACCAGTACTGGTCAAATGATAATGCCCATTTTTGTTGGGTTGCTCCTCAAAAATTACGAATTTCATGGAACCTCGTTCATATTGGGGTGCATCAGTTTAACTGGAGTCGTCGGGGCCTTCCTATTCAAGGTACCGAGGACCGTAACCTTAATTTTTAAGTATTTAAGAAAGTCCATTGCAGCCCGTGCTCTGCTGTAAAAAACCCGAAGAACTGAACGTTGAGGAAGGAAAGTACGACTTAAACAGCAATTCTGAGTGTGAAGAGACGAAGACCGACTTAAATAAGAGCGAATCTCAGTCTCTTCTGCAAAAAGAGGTGAAGTCGGTAATTCAAGACCCCAAGAAAAAAGATCCAATTGGAATAGTCTCCAAAGGTTCCAAAGTCTCCACGGAAGCTTCAGTTACATACCGTCTTCATTATAAAAATAATTTCAGAAAGCATGTTTCAAAAGCGCACCTCTTGCTTGAAGCAGGTGATCAATACCTGGGACCTTCACCTCATGAAGGATTTTAGATTCGTGCACATGTCGTTGGGATTGGGGCTCTGCTACGTGAGTTCCATCAGCTTCAGCACCTTTTTCCCCATGTTCCTGCAAGACGAAGTCAAGTTCGATATGTGGCAAACCACCACGTGCATGACTGCTTTATCTGCGGCAGACATCGCGGGAAGGATGACCATGCCGGAAATATTCAGGAAACTGGACATGGGAAATAGGTCGCAGTTTATGGTGGGGGCGGTACTTTTGGGGATCTCGAGATCAGGTAGTTAGTTTTGTTAATGATTTTGAACGAAGCGGGAAATCAGTCGACACAACTTATGTCGGACACGTTGTGTGTGAGGAAGATAGATGAATTTATTTGTATTTTTTTGAAAAACCATTTTTCTCCTCGATATTCGAATTCTCGATTGCGTAGTGTCGAAACGTTTCTGCAAATTGCTGCAAACCAGAACAAAACCAGTTTGTTCAAATTTATTTTTTTCCAAACTTAATCGTCGATATCTCAGGAACTTGAGGATAAATGGCTCTCAAAATTCCTAAATCGTTTCTTTTTCGGTTTCATATTCATGATATTCAATTTTCAACAGTTCCCCCAGTGAGACTTGAAGTAAATCAAATACTTATAATTCATTTATGCTATTAAGCAGCTGGTTTTCCATTCATATTATTCACGCAGCATTATCTGAGCATTAATGCTACCTCGCATGTGCTTCCTGAATGCATAATGACTCAAATTAAAATTCTTCTTATGGCTTTTAGTGAGGTCTTGACGGTACGTTTCTTTCTAGTGCTGGTTTACCTGACATCCTACCAAGGCGTCTTGGTGGTCTCGGTGATCGTGGGTTATATAAGGAGCATAACCATCATCAATCAAAACTTGGTCATATCAGAGTACATTCCGAAGAACGAACTGCCCTCCGCAGTAGGTCTTAACATGGTGGTTAAAGGGTTTTTCGTTATGTCAGTAGGGGAACCTTTAGGTGGGGACTATGACTGAAAAAGGTTTTTTTTACGGGTTTTTTGCGCTTTTAGGTATGCTGAAGGACGCTTTTGACTACGACACGTGCATTCATCTCCTGGACATTATAATCCTTTCTGTGGTTATTTTCTGGCTTACTGAAATTGTGCTTTATAAGAGGTGCTGCAAAGCAGGAAACGCCCAGGACTCCGTGGTGACCACTCCAGCTGCTTGAGCCCAGGGAGTTCTGGTTGTTAAGACATAAAATATTTACTTAATAGATTAACGAAGTATGAAAGTTTCCCATAGGATTTGAACGAATGTGCCTTTTTAGGGCGTTTTTGAGCAGACTTTGCGATTTTTTACTTAAGTACGTACCTAAAATGTATTGTGATATTTAGTTTTTTAGCCAGATTTATGAAGGAAAAATAAACGATTTTAGTTTTGTAAATTTCCGGACACTGTGTGTCTTTTAATATTAAAATGCATAAGACTCTTTCATAAAATTATGCCCTCTGCTTTGCTAATTTAATAGGAAATACTTTTCCCTTTTTGCCTTTCAGTTCGAAATATTACTTTAACAAAGTTATTCAGTTAATAATTTACAATATTGTCGCGCAAAGGTAAAACTGAAAGCAAACTTTTAGGGTTATTGAGAGCTCAGGGTAGGTAACCATACAAAGCCGTTTAGCTTTTACTTTGAATATTATTTTATTAATTTAAAACGTTAATTTTCCTAGTTTAAATTCAGGTCCATGGCTCAGAGAGGTTTTCTTACGAGGAGCTACAGGGAACCACCTTGAAGTTGAATCAAGTGGGGACCGGTGAAAACGCAATTGCTGCATAATAGATCTTTTGATCACCGACAAGATCAAACTGGCTAAATGCCGCTTCAGGAGGAGCGCGGAGTTTGGAGGCGAGCTCAGCTACTGCGTTTCTTTTTTGTTCGCAAATCAGCGGCGCCCTTGAATTTTTTTCAGTGGTTTAAGTGCGCTCTCTGAATTATTATCAGAAACCAGTAATTTTGTGGTTTCATCGAGTACTATGGCCGCTTAATTACCAAAACAAAGAACACCCCTGTTATATGTAAAAAAAAAAATGCCACCCCGCACAACCGCTACGTGGAGAGTGCAAAGCTGGATTCAACGTCATCATCAAGTTTATTAACGAGCCCTTGTGTGGTGTCCCTTATGTTCCTCTATCAATGAAGATTGATTGATCATCCTCGCCATATTAATTTGTCATGGATGCAAAAAATTGTATTACAATACGCCTTCTATTTTTGGCGGCTTATACCTGCTGCCACTGCTGCTGCGACGAGGGTCATAATGGGGTCACCTCCGATTTGAGTACATGCATAAGGCGGAGAGAATTGTTAAGTTAGTGTGGATCATAAAATTTCAAATCCGGATCTGATATGTATTTGGAAATATTGTGGCAATTAAAAGGGATGTAAAGTGGTGCCCAACAACGTCGCGTTTTGCTGAAGGGAATTTTGATTTATTCGAATGCTTTTTGATGCTCTTTAATTGTTTCACTCCTTCCTGATTTATTCAAAAGATCCATGAATTTTAAGCAGAACTGACGATAAAACGTGTGATATTAGTATAAAAACTGTGTAATTTTTGGAGAGTTAAGAGCTTGCTCCAGAGCCGTTACCCTAACTGGCTGCCATTTAGCAAATTAGCCGCAGTAAGTCTTTTTAAATACATAGTCTGAACTGAAACGGGTCAACATTCCTGTGCTGACAAAAACGTGCAAATGGCAACCACTTATTAAGGCCATTTTAACCAGAGAAGATTCAGCTGGGAAATTTGTCAAATTTGCCCACATTTTCGGCAGGATCGCGCCACTTCGGGCTTCAGGAAATTTACTCAGTATCAGTATCGCTCTGAATCTAAACGACGTTTGGTAAATAATGAATCCCGTGGCTTTTTAAAACATTAATCGTTAATCGGAAGCGGCGTCGGATCCGGAAAAGAGCAGGAGGACAATAGCTCGATGATCTATTAAGATGGGTCATTCTTCACCGATTTCTCAGCTACATTTACCCCGAAAATGTGTGCTGAATAGGCGGCATGGAAGCGAGTTTATCCAGCCGCAAGAAGCCAATGCCGTCGCTCTTTTACAACATGAAGCTCTTGGCTGGTATCCAGATTTGACACCATTGTTTGATAACACCTGGATCACGCAAAAACTCAACATTTAATTTTCAGGAGAATCAGATTAACCGGATGACAAAAACTCTACGTCTTTTTCACTTAAACGACCTTTTAATGTCACTTAGCAGTCTATTAATACTCTCGATGCGAAAACAAAAGACAGATAATATTTCAGGAAAACCTGAGGAAACTTTTTGCATTCTGTAACACAGTTGAGCGATGTTTCTCGTTGCCCGCATAGGGGATCTGTCAATTGTTCTCGCCGCCTGCGTTCGGAAACTCCACATTTGAGCCACCTGACGCCGTCACTGGGCTGCCTACAGGTTTGTTAAAACTGGTGTAGCGTTTACGTTTCTCCCGAGTAAGTCACGATTTGCTCCATATCTGGTTACTAACTGAAGAACCCCTTCACTATACCATGATTTTGGTATAAAATTTAAGATGGCCTCGGCGAGCAAGAGTTCATCATACTGAAAGAAACTGGTGCAGGTTCGTGAGAGCTCTGAAAGTTGCTCACTAAATAAAACAACTCCTAGACGAGTTTTGGTGTCATCGAGGAACCTCCTCGCCAAATCACGATTTCGACATATAATTTAAGGTAGTCTTGGCGGCCAAGAATTCACAAATTGAAAGTAAATGGCGGAGTTTCGCGGGAGGGTTGGAACGTCCTCACTATATCAAAATTTTCCTGATTAGTTGACTGATGACTGACTAGTTTTGATGTCATCGAGAAGGTGATTTTCAAGTAAAACCGGTGAATTAATGAGTAACTTTCAGCCTCTGTTGCGAAGTTTTTATGTGAGATTTTGTGGTGTGCATACCGAGTGCCACGACAAGTCCATCCACGAACGGTCTTCCCTTTCCGCTCACTTAGCGCCAGTTGTTCTTAACTGAATTTTCTTTCCATCCCCAAGATAAAACCGCTACATAACTCTTAATGGCCCGTGGAATAATTTGACTAATTCCCGTAATGCCTCGATCCTGTTGTAACAAAACCCTTTTTCAAATTTCATAAAGGTTTTAATTGCCCGAAGAGAATGGGCCCGCTTTTAAATGCATTCGCGGAGACGAATGGCTAACTCAGCCATCTGGCGAGTTTAGTAATGGATATAGTAAATTCCGGCAAAAAATGGCCCAGATTTTAAAGGGTTCCTTAATCCCCTTTTTCTAAGATGGCGTTTAATATAGGGAAAACTATGGCTAATTACTTCCGGGGTAATTACGGGCAGAGGAATTAAAACCCTGGCGTGTACTTGTAATAGTTTTATATAAACAAATATGCTGCGAAATAACTGATGTCAGGAGTAGCCTTATAAGTCTACGAATAAATCAATAACGTCTATATAAAATCTACAATTTCATCATATTTACATATTAAGCCAGTCTGTGAGCCTTCGGGGTGTGGAAAACTTTAATTAATTCCGAATTTCTGATAATTCCGAATTTTGTTTGCAGGAATCAATATAAAATGCACACATGTTTATTGTAATTTGGGAGAGCCTCACGCCAAGTTGATCACCAGTATTATATCCGAACTATAATTTCCGCATCATTCTACAGCGTTATTCAAAACCGCTAATAAATTTCAGCTAAAGGACCATGCTTCGGTAAATCTATTTTGATTAATCAAAGGGAAACAAACATTATATTATTCATTTAAAACGTTCGCAACTGGAATGTTTTTTAATAGGAAAAAATGCATTGTTATACGGACTCAAATTAATCACGCGAAAGTCTGGAAAACAAACAAACCGTCAACTAAAAACAAAATCCCTTCTCCATGAATTTTATAATGGGCCTTCAAATCTATATGAAACAGAACATTTACTCATTACACTTAACTCATCTCTAGTACGTGCTTAACAAGTATAGGGAACACAGCTCTTAAGAACATTAAACGCTGCCGATATTACTCTTTAAATATCTCTTATTGTCAAACTATCATAAAAAAATTAGATCACATCTGCTGCTTGATCCACCACGCCCAAGCTACAAGGAACAGTCTTACGTATGCTCTCTGGCAGATAGCCCCGGAATCCGCCACGTGATTGCTTCTTTCCAGGGAGTTCAGCTTCCCCAGGGACTCCTGGGTGGACAGGCCCGAGGGCTTGTCCTTATCCAGAACGTTGTTTCCGAAGTCGTCTTCTTGGTCGCGTTCTGCAGAACCGAGTTGGTCGTTGTAGTCTTCTTCGTCCATCGGGACGGTGTAGGTGGTTTTGGTCGGGCCGGGGATTTCTGGAAGGAAGGCGGCATGAGATTAAGAGGAGAGAGATGTCGCAAGGATCCTTTGAGGGGCTTCAAAGAGGGGTAGATGAGTGATGCGCGAGACGTCTGCTAACTCTAGGCAAAATTCGAAAAGATGTTCCTTGGCCCAATACAATCTCCTTTCATCCGTTTCTGAGATACAGAGCGTCAAAATTGATCTGTAATTTTCCGATTCGTACTTTATAGTTTCTGAACTATAATCAGTGTGAAAAACGAAAATTTACTTATTTTTTCGCCTGGGTAAAATCGCTAGACCTTTTCGGTAGGTACCTTTCCTGCCTTCATTGCATCAGCCTGGTTCCTGCAGACGCAGCGTCAACCCCCGGCGGCATATTATCAAAAGAATTTCTGACTTTCAAATCGGTCGCTTTGACACGAAGTCCCAGAATATAACATCGAATCATTGGAGTTCCCTCACTTTTGGCAAACCAAATTTTGGAACATTCAGGGAAATTTCGCCACAATTTTCCTGTGGAAACTAGTTGGCGTTCAGAGACCTTTCAAATTTTATCCATGAAGGAGAGCCTAAAAACTTCTTCTCCCTAAGTGCGATTCGCACATAGAGAAAATTTGATATTTTTCATTCGGAAACTCCATCATGGAAAATTATTTTCATCGTTGATTTGCGCGCTAATCCAGTAGTTGATCCTCGCAACACAAATGTATTTCTTGACTGACTTAACATCAAGGAAATACCTCAATTTCCTTTGGGTAATGTGGAATTTAGTCCGGAATCAGCCAACCTAAATCCTGACCCATCAGGCGCCTCTTCCAAAAACAAAATCATCGAATTCGCATCCATAAGTTTCCCCCAGTCTCGACATTACGTATAAGTGATATCAATGGAAGGGTTATAACGCTATTTTATTCAGGAACTAGGACGGTTCTGCTAATGCCATCTTTGCAGTTTACCGCCTTTTTATTACGTGTTTAGATCCAGATTGGATGGGTACCTTGAGGGATCAAACTCCTATAAAATGCCAAAACTTCGAGGGGAATTTAGGGCATATTGGTGAGTGAGTAAAGTGAATTAGGCTTACTATACAAGCGGATACTGCTTTCCACCTCGCCCAGGGAGTTCTTCGCTATGCAGCGATAGGTCCCCGCATCATCTTGTTGCAGGTTTTTAATTGCCACCGACATTTTCACCTCGAAAGGGGATCTGCTGTCGGATTGAACGTCGTATTTGTTGCTGGAGATCACCATTTCGCCTGGAAGGAAATGACAGTTAGTTCAGACGAGTTCAGGTTAGTTGAGATGAGGAACCAGCTGGAGAGAGTTGATAGAAGGCTGGCTTTGTCAATCAGTGCTGTGTACAAAACGGCGACAATAACGGCATTAGCAGGAATGTCTCCAATAGACGTATTGGTGGAAGAAAAAAGGGAGGTATGGTTCATGTTGCGTAACTTGTTATGCACCTCACAGGTTTTGTATCAGCGGTGATGCCACATCTTTTCAACATTAATGTGTAGCAAGAACGGTACAAGCTCCATACACACTGTTTGAGAAGTTGGGCACTACGTTAACAGCAATAATAACGCTGATAATAAATAATAATCAGGAGCACTATTTTAATTCTTGAAATAACCAATTTTTACCGCCAAAAATTAAATCAAAACGCCAAAAAATTAAGCGGCAACCGTGCGAAACAATAGGATGATGTTTAGACATTCGAATACACATATCTTTATCCTTTTTTAGCATATTAAATTTATATGACTTGTCATTTTACGTAATGCGACGTTCAATTGTTAGATTCTGTGACGTGAATAAAAAGTTACGTGATTTGAACCATATATAAAAAAGGACCGCAGTTCGTAAGGGAGCCAATCGAGCACATATACAGGAGTTGCTAGGAGAAGTGGAACAAGGACTTTTTTAATTAGTTAAACGGTGGTCCGAGAGGAGGTTTGCAAGTTATTTAAAGAGATTATGAAAGATGGAGTAAGATACCTGTTGAATTTGTGCTGACAAGTCTACAATGGAACATACCTTATTCCCCTGTATAGAATTTCTGCGTAGAAATTTTTGAGAATAGAGAAGAAATAGAAAAGGGGTGTGAAGGTTGTGACTGGGAACATAGACCGGATCATGATTACAAGTAGAGAACACTGGAGTGTAGTGGCGGGAATATCGAGGTAAAAAAAGGAGTGAAAGGAGGAGTGGCGAAGAGAGGAGGGAAAGCAGGATATGCGGGGGGGGGGGGGGCATCATCGAGGGATACTGGATGGTAAGGATGTAGCCTTGAAGAAATACTCGAAATGGTTGATGGGAGTGGTTCCAGGAAGAGGAAAAAGGGAAAGTTTAAGTCAAGTACCACACTACCTGGTTGGCCAAACATCATAGCCGGGTGTGCGTAAATATGTTTTTCTTCGCCAACAAAAAAAAAGGTTAGTTCGGGTTAGTTTAGGTCGGACTGAACGTCGTGTTCGTTGCCGGAGATCTCCATTTCGCCTGGAATGAAGGGAGAGTTAGTCGATTAGGAGCGTCAGAAAATTGTTGTTTGCTCTGGAAAGGCAGCCAAATCCAGAAAAACAAAAAAGTACTCGTTGAAAAATCCCAGTTGAGGTTCCACGCAACTCCTCATTGTCATCAATACCAATTATGGTAATTTATAACTTGTTGGTGCGTGAAAGAAAGCGTGCATTTTGATATTTGACTGATGGTGATGGATCATCAGAATCTGACTTTTTATCGGAGTTAAAATCCTCCCCACTCGTAATCTCTGGGGTTATCGAATGTAGGCTTCAAGCACCCATTTATATAATTGATACTCCATTTGTAATTTGCATGGAAGATTTATAAATTTCTCTTAAGCAGTCATTTATCAAAACGTTAAACGAACTGATATTGAGACGTGTATTGATAGTCTTGCGGGGCGCGATGAATTTTTCAGATCGCTGATAAAAGTCAAATAAAAAATTATCAATTATTATACGGACCTCGTCGGCCCTAATTTCGGTGCTGACTGCTGTCAGCCACATCCGTAGCTGACTTAGCGACAGCAATTTGTTTGTAGCTATAACTGGGCAAACAAAAAGGGACAAGCAAAAAACACATGACATTAAAAATGGAGTTGCATGTCGAGACATTTAACTTTTGATAAATGGATCAGGGCAAGAAATTTGTAATTTTCGTGAGTTTGCTGCAAGAGAGGCTTTTCCATCTCGATATGAAAAGTTTCGACTTCTGTTAAGAGTTTTTAACCGCCCCTGATTAAATAACCACCAGCAGCAGTTACTTCTGCGAGTCTTCATTCTTCATTACGAGTTTACACAATGAACATTCAACGTTCACTTCGTTTCCGAAAAAGCTCGGTTTTGGCAAATACGAAGTTAAGCCCCATTTAATACAGCACGGAAATTTTAGATACTGCTACAATTCTGCGCAGACTGCAGAAAGAACTATAGACTACAACGTATTAGCTGCTATTGGGGTAATTCCCATTCCGATCCCTTTGTGGGGGAATCCATTATGTTCGTGTAATGCCTTCATATTAAATTTCTCCAAGTTCGTTAAAGCGGTCAGTGTTTAAGGCTGATTTTGTAGGTTTGCAAAGAATTCCCAGAGATGTTAATGCCAATTTTTGGCGCAGCCAAACTGCCCCAATAAGCTCAAAGAAAATGCGTGGATCGTCCACAAAACTAAAAAAAAATTATTCTGATTTGAAGCACTATCAGCAGTACCACTGGAGGATGGGGCTCGGATTGACTGAAGCTCGAAGAGTTGAGCGCAGTGAGCATTTTCAATAGAGAAGAAATTACGATGGAACTTCTTCAATCGCTATGATCAGTTTGGACTTTTTAGGCAAAAGTCAGTTTTGTTACACTGACGCATCCAGACCGATAAATCATCATCCGGAGCCGGAAAATACTAGTTTTCGGATTTTTAACCCGCGATATTTCGGAAACTCCGAGAGTGATTGCCACTTGTATTTTTTTTTCATCAATATGTCAAGAATTGGCCAATTTAAAAAATTTATTCATTAAACTGCTTTGGTTCAAGTCCAGAAAGGGGGACGCTCAAAATTCATTCAAATTTGTTTATTGTTCTCTGTTTAGGATCTAGAAATGACCGCGGGAGGGTCACAATCACATATCCTTAAGAGGGTGATATAAATGAAGATTGTCATTAGCAACCAATAACTATCGCGCCATTATTCATTTCCCAAGTGTTCAATTTGCAATAAAAACCATCCTCCATTCAATCAAGGAAAGCATAATATTTTTATTGACTATAGGAAACAATTTCTATGCGGAAATAATATCCTTTATGTCCATCGTATATCGCCCTTTCTTTTATATTATTTAGAAACAAGCATGTTATGATTTTCAATGCATTCGTTTCCATATTTCGCCATAAAAGCAAATTTCCTAAGCATTTCTTTTTTTGGGCAAAGCCGCAATCGTTAAATCTTAATCTAGTTATAATGGAAAAACACGGTATTACACTTTATCTTCTTTAGTTTGCCAGAACTTAAACGTGCCCTCGAACAAGGTATCCAACTTTAATCACACTTATTGTTTGAGGAAATTCCCATATCTTTACGATTATGAAGTGCAGGTAGGCATCACATAAGTTTTAGGCAAACTTGGGCCAACTCCTCTTTGTTTGAAACTAAGTTAATTACCCGAATATGTCAGTTATACTGAGTGGATGAATTTACCATTCCATCATACCTTTATGTAATTAGTAATTTTCATTCAGCAAAAATCGAGTTTGGTTCCAAGGCGGAGTTTTGTCCTTAATGCAGCAACTATGGAAATTAATCAGCTCTCAAGAGCATAGCTGAGGTTAACTTCAATACAAAGTATCTCCAGAGCTTACACTGCCAGGCTTTTGATTCATTATATTCGGATTTTAGCTAGAATAATGAAGGAATCTTCCCAGTGCTTTGTGGTATTGCAAATATCACAATCGTTTGCAAATGCGTGCTTTTCAAAGTTTTATCTTTATCTGTCTTCGTTGACGATCATGCCGTACTTTAAATGTTCCCCAGTGTCGAGTTCAGCAAGAACTTCCAAGCAAATGTCTTGCTTAACCCAATTTCGGTCAGAATTAGATTTAATTTTCCTATTTGCTGAATGCACTGATAATGCGTCGAGATTAAAACACAAACTGAATAGCTAAATTTGCAGTAGAACTTTAAAGTTAAGTAGATGGTAAACTTCTCGGTAATAAAAGACCTTTATCGGGAACCAGTAACTGACAATATAGTGGGAATACCATAGTTATTTCCAGAACGGTCTATAACCAGTCGATATAGCAATTTATGATCGACCCTTTGCAGCCAAGCAGAAGTTCTAATGGCTCGACTTCGGCCACATGCAGGCCAAGACATGATTCGTGATCGTTGGTTTGTATATTGGGCGCGCCTTTGGACATAGACAGGTATGGAACTTGCTTGGAGAACTTTAATATATCCAGAATTAGCCCGAACTTCATGGATGTTTGTTCGATTTTGGTCCCTTTTCACTCTGATATAACCTTGACTTTTGACCCATCAACAGACTCCAAAACAGACGATAAACCTGCGGATAAAATATGCAACCCGAGAAAGATCGAAGATGTTCCCGTTAGACAGTTTGGGAACGTAGATTCAAGCTTAAATGGGTTCCTTTCCCTACATAAATTGAAAGCCTGGATTTTTGACAAAACATCGTCATTGTTGCTGTATTAAGTGCAACGATGAAGATCAGGAATTCTGGACTAATATGGGAACAAAATATCTGCAGATTCTAGAGCCCGCTTGCGCGACTTTAGTTGAGTTGTCTAGGAGACAGTTGGAATGGAATAAACTGATTAAACTTTCAATTTTCTGCAAATGTGAAAGATATCGTGATGATTATGATGATAAATCATCGGACCCAGGACAGATCAAGTGCGTTAAGAAATAAACGATTTCGGACAAGATATGATTGAGAAAATCGGGAACGTGGGAGATAAACTGGCAAGGGAAATGAAAGATATTGTCATCAGACAGTCAGGTTACGCTGATACAAACTACAAGGATTGGGTGGGGTCTCATCGATAAGTAAACAAAGTAATCATCGCTTCATTAAGTACGGCGATGAAGGCTGGGAATTCTGAAATAATACGAAAGCAACAAATCTGTTGATCTTAGAGCTTGCTTATGCGACTTTAGTTAAGTTATCTGAGAGCTAGTTGGCGTGGAATAAACTAATTAAACTTGAGGACTTCCAATTTTCAGAAGATATGAGCGGTGAATGGAATAATTTTCCTATTTGCTGAATGCGCTGATAATGCATCGGAAGCAAAACAGAAACGGAGTAGCTAAATTGGTAGTAGAACTATAAAGTTAAGTAGACGGTAAATTTACCGGTAATAAACAACTCCAATGGAAAACCAGTAACTGATGATACCCCGGGAATACTATACTTAATTACAGAGCGGTCTGGTATGTATTGTGTGAATGTGCACCCAACCACTCAATATAGCTGGCATATATTTGAATAATTAGCTTAGTTTTCGAACTGAGAGCTGTTAGGTAAAGTTTGCTTAAAAGATATCCCCCGTACATTACTCCAAAGTCGCAGGAAGTCCTTGATATATACAAAACGAGGGTGAAATTAAGTTTGAACCCCTCATACAATTTGGGATTTTGTAAGAAAGTGCTTAATCGAATTTGCCTAATAGAAAGGGCATTTCATGACCTTTCGATAATGTAAAGAGGCGCAGCCAGTGTCAGACATCAACCTTCATCTATTCCCAATATTAACCGCATAGGCCTTTAATTTGCTTTTATCTTTCAATTCTATATTTAATGGTATTAGTTGGAGGAAGTGACGCGTTAGGAATTAAAAGGACGAAATCGGAATAAAGTGCTGGCGCCATTAATCATGTACAGGAACTCCTAAAATATAAAGTTTTGATTATCCGCCATTATCAGTTTAGTTCCAGCCACTCCTTTTCTGGCCGGCGGAATCTATTACGCCCGTATATTCCCTTCTTTATTTTAGATTAGATCTTACGGTTACCACGAACCCTATACCTACCTACATCCTGTACGTAACACTGCAGCTTTACTGAGCTTCAGGTTTTTAAATAATGAAAATTTAGTGCTGAACGTTCAAATCCCCCGAATGAAGCCGACTAATAGGGTGGTTGGACCGGAAAATAAAGTTCGAGCTTTGATGGGAGGGATATAGTTTTCGAAACCAAGGATAGCGAAGCAACTCAAATCAAAGAAAAATTTGAAGGAAGAAAGAGAGTAATGTAAAATTGAACCAGAAACCGGCAATGAAAGCTGAGAATTAGGAGACGTCTACGAAGAGGGAACTCGCTATCATTCTGTTGTTAAAGCTTCGGGACTACTTTCGAGGTAACGCTCCTGGAGCTACATCCAAAATTTCATATAGAATTCACTGGTATAAAAATATACCGCGCTTAATGTGAAAAGATTCAGATGTGAGGAATTTGAAACTGTAACATAATACCGGGATCGGAGGAAGCTTCAGCTCTTTTTTGGAAGTAGAAAGTGTTTGTAGCTTATGAATGATGCTTTGTATATAGAATATTCAGAATTACACGCAGAATTTCATTTATGAAATTGCCCCAGATTTTGATTCAAAATTATACAGTTTTACGGTTTCTGCATGCGTAATTTTCTAGAAATTCACTAAACGTAATTTAAAAAAATAGAATTTTGAAGCTTCAGGGGTGAGTATCGGGACTAGGAAAAACTTTGGGAAATCGCTGCCTGCTCAGAAGCACTTAAAGACATCATTGCAGTTACCTGTATCTCGCACCCAATAATTGATAGACTTAGGAAAGGCCTCCACGTAGCACTCCAACGTAACGTCAGTCCCCAAGGGCGCCCCAACTAGTTGATTTGGCACGCTAATTACGGGATGAACTGGAAGGAAGTGCAATTTTGCAAACAAAATTTTGCTTAAAAGTAGATAAAATTCGCCAGGTTTGCCTCCTAGATGTACCGGAGGAGGTTCCAGTGCTACCAAGGGGGTTTAAAAATTTAGTTTTTGACCTCAGACGTTCGTTTGAATATCAAAAACGGTCTGGCAATCATGGTTCGCATTAAACCCAATTCTATCACGCTTTAATGTTGTTGAAATGTACATCTTGGAACCAGATGGCTGAAGCTGCATGCGCATATCGTAAAGTTCAAGCATGTGCTAGCTTTAATTGTGGAAGCAAAGAACCGTAAAACGTCTTGTAAAACAAAGGCCGCATTTTGTTATTACGGCCCTTGAGTGGCACATGAATAAATAAAAATGAAAATCTTACAGTGAACGTTAACCATGACCCTTTTACTGACTGTCGGGGGAACGCCATTGGATGCGATGCACATATAAGCGCCCATTTCCGTCCTGGATATCTTCCACAGTTGCAGCGTCTCACCTTGATACGACGTTACTGGAAAGATAAAAATACGGTTTACGAACCTTTCTGTTATTAGCTAGAAGGAGAGGAAATGCAGCGTTTTCCAACAGAGATTTCCCCTGTAAATAAATTCTGAATTAATTAGATACACGTTTATAAATAATAAATTAGGCAAACTCGAGCTACTGCAAATCCACGAACTCCAAAATGCACTATTGTTTAAGTTATGCACCAGCAAGCTGAAATATGATGTGGTAAGTGAGATAAAGGAGGGACGGTTATGTTGGACCTTAATGCCTATCTTTGGTCGACCCTTTGCAGCTAAGTTTTCAAGCAGATGATATAATGGTTTGACCCCTGCCAAACTTAGTTTAATTCGCAACTGTTTGTATTAGATAGGATTCGCGATCTTTCATTTGTCTATTGGCTGCTCTTTTGGAGGTGGACAGGCACGGAATTTGCCTGAACAACTTTGATGAATCCAGAAACTTTAGCAGGACAGAAACTGGCAGGGAGTCAGGAAGAGACACTAGGAGAGAGGTATCTTGAGAACGTCAGATGGACCTAATTGATGGTGATTTCCACACACGATGCAGTACCTGTTTCGCTGCACATGCAGCTTCAGTGAGTGCAACCAGGAGGCAATTAGGCGGTTGACAAGTGCGAGAGAGACAGGCAGTCGTTTCTCCTTTCGCTGTCAATGATCGGCTAGCGTCGTTGACTCGCGGGCAGTACGCCTTAATCTGGGGACGGGTGTAGTTCTACGTCATTTCGGAGGACGCAAATTACGCACATGCATGCGAAGTTGAATGCGTTCTTCGATAACAAATTCCATGATATATTTTAATATCGACTTGTCTCTACAAACATCATAGCAAAAATGCTATTTTTAAAACGGATCAATTGAAAAACAAGCCCTTTTTGTGCCTGTCCCTCTCGCACTTATCAATCGTCTAATTGCCCTTTGCCCGCGCTCACTAAAACTCCATGTGCACAGCAGCGAAAGAGGTACTGTATATTTCGCGGTCGAAAGAGACTTTAAAATTTTGAAACAGACCTGTATCCATTTCCCCTCTCAAAGCGACCATTCGGCTAGTTCCGGTTAGCGTGGATGCAGCTTAGTTCACGACTATCCCTGCATTGTTAAGATGCAGTTTGATACATTGCGGATTGATGGATAACCGGAATTAACCTGATGCCAGTCAACGCTTTTCATTTGCCGTCAAGCGTTTCTCATATTCCATTTTCTGCCACATTGGTCACGTAACACACACAAAATAATCTGATATAAATAATGCAATGCACTTTATTGCCCTCGGCACCGAGAACCTACATAAGTATATTGGGTAAAATTTGAATGGAAAGATAGCTCCTCCGCCCTTATCTGGAACTCGAAGAGCGAGGTTGACGAGTTTCTTTCAACGCTTACGACGGTCATCCCTATTTACATGTTTCAGGGATGTGTTATCAGTCCCTTCAACGTGTATTTTATCACCGAAAAGTAGCATTTTATTGATTTTTCGGTTTTATGTCTCATCCTGTTCACGCCTCTTATCGAGCTGAATTATTGCGTTTTTTAAAGGACATCTGCATGGTTTTCGGGGCAAATTGTTAGAAACTCAATAATCCTTCTGATAAATTCGAGGAAAGTCACATAAGCATCTTAAAGTGTTATTATAGCCAGGGAGAACTGCTCCTCAGGGACTATTCTAGGTCGTTTCCAACTTCTACAATATATTTCTCACTTTCTTTACATCGTGTATTGGCGGATATCAATGGCCTGAACAGTCGTTATCTAAATAGGTTTCGAAAGGTGATGTTAGTTCGCCTTTTGTTCAGCTTAGTGCGAACAGGCTTATCGCATCGTTATGAAACGCAATTAATGCATAGGTAACCCTCCTAACCATGCGTTCTTCCAGGTTTCGAACACGTATTTATTGCTGGAAAATTTAAACGCGAACAGCCCGTTATTTGAATAAATGGGGAAAATATGTCTTCAACTCTTTTCATAAATTATGCTTTTTAAGTATCGCCAGATCAAATGCGACCTAAATATCCGGACCAGTTCGATATAATTCTCATCACTACCCGAATGCAATATTGTTTTAATGGAAAAATAAATGCCCGCAGAGGAGAGGAGCAAAAAAATCCTTGTTTTTAGAGGGGAATTTATCCTCAACTGCATGATCTGTTAATGGTCAGTTGGCTTAATTAATAACGCAACAAGTTTTTTTATCCGAAACATCGTTTTTAGCGAAGATACAAGCCATTGTTAGAAATAAAAGAATTTTCCTGATTTAATACCTCCATAAAATCCCCAAGCAACCTTCCACTTCCATGGAATGGTAATTCTTTTTATGACCTTCCACTCACATATAATTTGAGACAGACATAAAATCGGTGCCAAATGCAACATTATACCTTTGAAGTATCTCATTCGTTTTTTTTGGCGAATGTTTGGAATATGTGTTCGTTGCGAAACAAGAATTGAATGGCGCCATGGAAACTACAGTTATTTTAATTAAAACCTCGTCGAGTTTCTCATTTGTCGAAACTGCATTAGCCGAGGGAATCATTCCGTTCAACTTGGAAAACGTGGTCTTTTTATTTCGCCTCATTAAACTATGTAATTGATCCTTCAGAGTTTGAAGCTCGTTTATGTTCCTTAAATCTAGTTATTACTGTAATTGCTGATAATTCAGGTGTAAAGACCTATTGAAAACAAGCAGCAAATTCCCCTTTTTCTGGGAACACAGTATCAACTTGCAATAGCGGCAACGTCGCCGCAGGCGTTTGTCATCGGTACTTGAAGCTAATAGGCCAGCGGGTGCTGTCAACCAAGGCACAGTGTTGCCGTTTACTTTATAGCCTACTTCAAGTTTCTCACAGGTTTCACCTCATTGAAGTTGCATTAAAGTTTTTCCAGCTTCGGGGATTATTCGAAGGTATTGGAATCTCGTCACAATTTCCCAGGAGGATAATTGAAGGCAAATCTGATTTTCCAGGAACCTAAACTTAACATTAAATTTGATTTTCAGCACTCTAAATTATCTCAAGTTTGGTCGTGTTTTTCCTGTCACCTGAATTGTTTTGGATTGGATTTTTTAGGTTTCAATTTTGTCAGAATTGACCCCAAATGAGTCGAATTGCGTATGGGTTTTCCCCGCAACCAGAAGAGCCTGAATTGACCTGAGTTTCGACGTAATTTGCTTGCAACCCTTAACTTTTCCTTAAAGATCACATGCAAATATTTATTTAATTAATATTTATTTATATATTCATCATCTCTCCAGTTAATGAAGCAATGAATAACGATTTTTCAGATCCGTTCTACAAGCATGCCTTAAACCGAAACTCTCCATAATCTGTCTCTAATTAAGAAAATTTTGTAGTATCACCGATTTCATAAATATTCAAACTCCTCCCTTAATAACCCTCTAAAAAAGTATTTGCCAAAGGCAAACACGACTCGGCTACGCCACAACGATCTTCCAAAAGAACTACTAAATATATGCCATACACATTTCTCATGAAACCCTTAGCTTTCGGCGTATCGTATATTTCTATTGAGTGTTAAATCAATATGATCTTGTTTGATCTGGGACGATAATAAAAATATTGGGAGATGAAAGGTTTATCATCGCTGAGGGATGAGATTTGAAGGGGAAGAGTGAAAAAGAGATCTTGATTTTTCGGTATAATTAAGGTGGTTTTAAGGTCATAGCTCCTTCCAATAATATGTTTTATTGTAGCACGCGAGAACAGCTCCTGAGGGAATCTGCGAGATCGGTTTTGAATCTTTCGAAGCCCTTTATTGCTTTTCTGTATGTCGAAAGCTAAGTATATTGGTTGCGAGATCAGTGGAAAAACGACTGAAAGCCATTCAGGCCTTAACGGCCACGTAAAAAGATTGAACCTGAAGATGGACTAAAAGTCTAGAATTTCTAGAGCAGCGGTAATTAAAACTGTAATAATATACTCCAGCCACAAATTAGGGCAATCTAAAAACGGAGGAAGGGCCCCAATTTATAGAATTACCAACTACAACACCCAGACGAGCTGTATAAGAGTTGTTATTGCTGGGGAGAGCGAGGCTCTAGTAAAATGCTATGGCCAATATGACGCCTCTAATTAAATTTATTCCTCTCCGAATAGTTTTGATTAAAATTGCGAAAGCTACATCCTAATTCACACATTTATCACCCCCCAAAGCAAAAACCAACCAGATTTATACCTTTAGTTTTAGTCCCTGCAGGTTCCCTTATAATAATGTCTTTTCCGTCCTCCCTTCTCCACTGCACGTAGGGCACTGGATGTCCTTTGGCCCTACAAGTCAGCTTAACGGTACCCCCCTCAGGAACTCCCAGATCACCTGAGGTTTCTTCAGTGAAGTCCGGTGGAACCGAAACGTCCAAAGATCCCACCTGAAAAATAAATTCGGCTTTTAACCCATCGAACATTTGGTTCATAACAGACGCCGGTGTCTGCTAGGTAGGTGAAGCCGCAATGACTCGTGTTGGAAATGAAGCTCGCGGTGTCCGCCTGAAATCTTTTCACGCTCGTCAATTTTTCTCCATAAATTCTAGCTGATCTGGCCCTCTGATTGAAAATTCTGCTATGTGACCACGGCAGACACTGGTGTCTGATAGCCACTCTTTAAGGTGGTCCTTTAGAACTCCCAATTTTGGGTCCGACGCTTAATGCGTTAAGCCGGGAATTGGAGGGAGCAATTTGCCAAATAAAATCGGTTTTCCAAAACTAAAGCACCTGGCAAATGACAGTCCCTTCAATGTGTTTCCTTAATAATGGATGTCGGTAGTAAGCTAATTTATAGTCGGGCGTAGTTTATCGAAGTTTAGTGGTCAACGTTGACCCGTTTAATCTGGACTGTGTTGAGTTTCCATCTGATCTGGCCCTTTATTAGCGCGAGACTCGAAGGAGCTAAAGGACGTAGTATTTAATTTCAAAAAGGTTTCGTTGCGGCGTTCGTTGTTTCAGTTCGACGAGGAAATTCGAAAGAAACTACCGAAGAACTTTCTCCGAAAAAAATTGGATGAGCGATAGAACGTAGGAGACGCTGCTGGTGCGTTTCTCTACAGAATGGCGAATGCAGTATTCCAGTTCCTTATTATCGATATTTTTTTTTTGTTTGGAATCATCTCTGTACATTCGCTTCAAATTGTAATTTTTTTCTTGACACAATGAAGCGTAAAAGTTTCTTTAGCTTCTTGAAGATGAAAAAACCTGTTACATGCAAATATTCTAGAGCCCTACAAAATGATCTTTCGAGGTAACAAATAGGTTTGAAAACTTAAACTATTTCTACTTTTTCTATTTTTTAACCATAAAATTTACCGTTGCATTCAAGTTTTTCCATTCAATTACTGTAGGCACATTTGGATAGCAAACACCGAATAAAAATAGCGAATATGACTGTTATTATATCGAGCTCGTCGATATTTTCCATTCCATTCAACGCGCAATAGGTGGAACGAATTCAAAGCACCAGCTAATTCACCAAATTAGCCTGGCCAGGACGGTTTTTGATTCGATATATTGTTTAAAACTTAAAAAAAAATGAAAAAGGTGTGTTTTTTTATTGATTTGCTGCCCTAAGCATGGTGTTATTCAAAAAAAGAACTAAGGCCTGAGAAATTTCACCTGCAAACCCTGATTTAATTTACAGTTATTTTAGCGTTTCCCACTCGATCGTGCGGACAAAAATCGAGGGTTGGTATTCAGGAATTTTTGTTTCATGCTTAAGAAAATAAGGACGCATGGGAAAATATTCGGGGCAGCAGGAACCAAAATCAATAAAATCACTGCAATAATAATACATCATAGAAGCTCGGAATTTAAAATAAACTGCGAGAAAGGAAGGTTCATTTTCAGACTCAATAAGTGGCAACACCGTAAGAGATTTCAGCCAGTCAGCTTTTGAGTTACAGAGACAAAAGACTATTGCAGCGTTGTCACGTTTAGAAATGCATTACTAAATTCAACTACCATGTTTTTGATTTTCTAATAAGACCGAAATTAGAACAATACGTATTTTTACTTTATTCCGAAAAAACAAGCAGAAAGAATGCTAAAGCAAGCAACGTTTCCCAAATAAGATTTTTAATATTTTATGTAAATGCAATTTCGTGAAAACTTATGTTCACGGAAAGGTAATTTGTATTTTAAATTAAAAATTGTGTGCCTAATTTACGTTCCATTTAAAACTCGGTTGTTCGATTTGTCTTTTTAAAATTGTTATTCCAAAGTTTAGAGAAAACGTCGAAATTAGAGAAATTTATCAAGGCTCCCGGCTGGGAACTCATAGATTTGATGTTTAAATGACACTTACTTGGCTCTTCATGGGATCGGTGTTGATTTGGCACATGTACTGCCCCCTGTCCTCTTCTTGGACGCTTTTGATATGTAAGTTCCAAGTTGAATGGTCGTTATGAGATACGGATATGCGAGGATTGTGGGTGATCACGTGGTCGTGGATCGCTTGTATTGCTTTAGTGTCGGCTTTTACCCATCCAACCTAGAAGAGAAAAGGTAAAAAGTCACTTTAGATGGTTAAAATAGTGATTTAAAAGCACAGGGTCGTTTCTCGACAGAATGGCGAACGTGACCTTTTGGGCCCATTCTTATCGATCATACTTTCGGCGCCATCTCTGAGTATTCACTTGAGCTAGAAATTTTTCCTTAACACAAAGGCGCATAACCATCTTAAAAGCGGCTTTTGCGGTTTTAAAAACTTGTGATGCGGCCAAAAATGAGTGTAAATTTACATGGTTTATCATTTGAAGCAATCAACTTTACGAAAACAATACATATGTACAGGGCAACCCTTCCTCAACGAAATATCAGTTCGAATAAAATCAATATAGTGTACCCCCCTGCACGCGATGGCATCAAATATTATAACCAGAAAAAGATGTTAGCACCATATGATTTACGGCAGGTATTTTATCAACATAAAGTAAGTAACATCGAGAAGAACATGAAATATAGGGTCTTTTGAGAACTTTCAATATGCTACAGTGCCGCTGATGGCTTCACCTAAATAATGGCAAAAGCATAACCCGGTTTATGGAAAAAGAAGATTGATGTGTCGTTCCATACTCGAAATGCATATTCCTTGTATCCTTTTGTTTCAAATTTTCACCCATTATTCGTAATTTTACCGCCATGATTTACCGATACGAATGGGCTCATCCTTCAAGAATTCCCCAGAAGGTGGTAATTACTCTTTCAAGGCCGTTTTTATCGCTTAATTCAATAATAATTCCCTTGTGTCCATGTAAGTGGCAGTAAATGCAATTAGGATTAGGAACAGGTGGGTGAAATCGTTGGTTGTTGTCTGGAAAATTGGACGTTACAGGAATTAATGCCGCAAAAGTGACAGGAAATGGGTAGTACACATAATATAAAATTCATCTCGATTCCATACTTTAGATGTATGGGAGCCAGGACTTCAAATAATCCCATATTGAGCTAAAATTCTCTCTGGTGTATTAGTGATATATCTCCTCTCTTCGGAAGACAAATTGGGGCTACTGTGTAGTTGATAAAGCTGTGAGAATTACAAAGCTGCAATATAAACTCCATCATAAGTTTCTGAAACAGGGCCAAGTAAAACACATCTGGGCTTTCCGCAGCTCATACACACATCGGGAAAAACAAGCAGAAACAGGACAAAAAGGCGTCTTAACACGAATATATAATATTTCTTATTTCTTTCGTATTATACTTAGTTCGCTTGCTAATACAAAAGTGACAGATGCACAAACATGTTTCAGTAGACGCTTCCCGAATAACAAATTCGTTCGTGGAAATGTTCTTAAAAAGTGCTTTGTATGACGTCCCTTGAATCTCGGATTATTCGAATTTGAATTTTAGCTTCGGATAAGTTTAACGAGAGAATGTTACCGTGAAACGACAAATGCAAGAATTTCGGCCGCATTTGGTTTGAATTATCATTGAGCCCCTCTGGTAGAGCATACTAAAAAGAGTACTGATGGTACAACTAGCAGGGATTTAATATTTCTATAGGGCCAAAAAAGGCACGGAATTAAATAACTTTTATCGAGTTTCTAATCTACTTTCCAACTTTTTAATTAACTTTAATATTTTACTTCCATCGTATACCTCGATTGATTTAAATTATGTATCTGAGTTCGGGATTTTCTTGTTTTCAAAACCTTTATTAAGAACTAATACAAACTCATCAGAATAATATTACTATTTCATTATTGCAACGCAGATATTTGAAGTTTTAGGTCTCTTGGCAAGTGCTTTGGGACATTCATTTTCAATAACATCAAAAAGCCAGAAACCTGAAGATTTGTGTAATTTGCTCCTTAAAAAAATTTAAAACGTTTTAATCTCGTTTCACGGTTTCATTTTTTAACATTAGATCTACAATGAAACATGCCCATTCCCATTTGCCCCCAACCTAAACATAAATTTCGTCAAGCAGCAACACTGCAACAGTCTTTTGTCTTCATAATTCTAAGCTCATAAGTTAGGATTTGCTGTCAAGTCGTCGGCAGTGTTGCCATTTATTGACTATATTCTAAATATTTATAGCTTTTTAGTGAACTTCCTGTGTTCTCATTCACTACGGAATTTTCTTCAAATTCGCCTCATAAGCATACATTGTGTGACGATTTGGTCGAAAATTCAAATTTCTGATCCTATTCGGAATTTTTGATAGAAGCACCAACGTGTTTTTCAACAGTTTATAGGAACCTGACTTGAAGAATCTCTTTAGAACTTTTCAACATTTTTTTCGTCAATCTTGCAGGTAGTTCCGTTGATCTCCGTGTGATAAAAATTTTTCAGAAAACTACCAGAATTTCCTTTGATGCTGCAAATTGAACGTTTCTAGGTCTTCCAGACGTTCTCCGAGATTCTTCGCGGTTCTTACAGAAAAACGCGTGATTCAACCATATCGATTTCGTTTTAATCAAAAATAATCCTGTTTATCTGCTCATTGTCTGCACATCGCAAATATCTATTTCTGAATCCCCAAATATCATATCTTGCTTAGAGAACATATTCAATGCGAGTACCAATGTGATAATATTTGCGTGTTGTCGGCTAAATTAAACAGTGTTAAGGGAATCTGACTTACTAATGTAATATTGTCTGTAAGCAAGGTGGGCAAAATGGGAATTCGTTGGTGAAATTATAGTTTCGGACATGTCGAGGCACATTATGATTAAATTTCGTATTGTAAATATGGAAAAGCTGCATGTGCAGGTCGGTGGCCGGAAAATTATAATTGAAAGTGCAGTTTGAATTGTTCAAATTAATATAGGAAGAAGAGGGCAGGTTCCAGGGTAAAATCTGGATAAATTTTGGACCTTTCCAGAGCTTTAATAGACTGAACAGAAATAGCAAAGGTCTCCAAAGGCAGTCACGATCTGCTCCCGATTATAACTCGAGCAGCTGCGTGTTATAAATGATCTGGAGTTTGCGGCGCCTTTCAGCGATTTGTCATATCTCCACCGTTATTACAACACCGCGCCTGTTTAGTATCTTGACCAGCTTTTGGATGCTTTAAAATTTGTTTTCGGAAAGGTTATTTGTAACCCTTACAACAGAAGAGCACGTGTGTGATTTCAGATTTGTCAACGGCGTTGCTCCATCAGCAAAAGCTCCACGCTTGGCTGACGGGTCCAAAAATGGATTTCTCTCCTGGTCTAACTTCAGTGCATTCTTTAGCATTTTTTTTTAAACGGAATTAAAGATCTACTTACCCTGTATCCTCCCAAGTGATGGACTACGCATTGGAATGTTGCATCCCTCCCTATAGGAATCGACATATTCTTAATAGGTTCAGCGAACTCCGGCTGAAATGCAGTGTAACCTAAAACAATAGAAACTTATTAGAGGCAGTTTCAGATTAGAATGGGGGAATGGTGGTGATTACAGTTTTGTGAAAGGTCCTTTAGGATAAATTGCTTGAAATATGGACCTTTCGAATTAATAAATTCTGCATGAGTAATATTTTGCTTCAAGGGAGCAGTTAGAAACTATCTTAGGGTCATCCGAGGTAATATATATTCATAAATAAAGAGATATTATGCAAATTTTCACTATTAGCTTCACTTTTTTACGTTTCTCCAGCTTCGTACTCAGGACATTCCAGCAATCTATTCAAGTCATCTAACTTGTTGGGAATTTATTTTAAGATTTGCTAAGGATTCGTATTCCACACAGTATTTTGTAATCTGTTTTACATTGAGGTGATAACAGAAATGATGACGAAGATTGCAAAAGAGAAAGAAGAAGATAAAAGCCTCGCACTCAGAGGTCTTCCAACACCTTTAACATGAAGGGTCATATCCTGTCCGCGCGTAAACAGCATTAATCTAATCTACGTTAGTGGAAAACAAAGAGAGGTCTCTTGAATTCCATTTCTAATTCCATAGTGAAACCGTCAAAACCCCGACCAACTAGCTGATTAAGGGGAAGAGTTTCTAGAATTGATATTTTCTATGCTGAGGAGACGGGGTCGTCAAGAGACATTTGGGTCATTTGAATCAACATTTTTACACGTGATTTGTTTCCTCGATTCGGGAAAAAAAACATGAAAAATGTGCTTCTGCACTAGATACGCGCGAAACTCCAAGTAACAGACCGATCGAGGGGAAGAGTTTTGAAATTCTGTCGATTTTTCTAATTCGGGTGTTTGAAGGGTTAAAACTGGAGTTCTAATTCCTATGCATTTTGGTGTTCGATTCAATCAGGAAGTTTTAAAATTTTATTCTATAGAAAATTCCAGAACTCTCCAAGTAAACTTCAAAAATTGAAAAATATGCGGGTTTCCTTTAGGGGTACTTACACTGCGTATTTATTATTCAACAACATAGTTTTTCATATACATTTTCTTGTTCTACTGAGTTAAAAGTCCATTATGTCGGTCATCCGCATTAATTATGAATTTTTGTGACCTCCCGTCTCTTGCTGTTGTACAAGTTCCATATGCATATATGTATAATATAAAATGCGGAAACAAAAACAGATGATAAATTATTCAAAAGTTAATTAGGGATGGAGTTTTCCTTTTGAAACCTGTTGCAAAAATGCTCCCTTCTAATTTTTATTCAAGTAATAGCAAGAGGTAATATATATAACACTGTCGTATGTTTTTGCCCCTGTCCCGTTGTATATTTGGGAACAAAAACCTCGTTTCCAGGCGTAGTTTTTGTCGTCTGTTGCTCCCTTCATTCCGAGCCATTTTTCGGGTGTAAATGCGAAAATGTACACTGGAATTGTGTTTTGCGACTTAATGAAATATGATATAATGCCTTTATTATAAGGTCAGAAATGAAGACGGTCACAAAAGGGTCCGTGGCTCGAAGCTAAATTAGAAATACCATAGAGTGCTCTTAATGACTTAATTTTTTTAGCGATTTCCACATCTAAATTAAGAATCGAATTAAGAAGAACTTAAATTGCACTTTCAAAAATTCGATCCGACCACCGAATTTAAACGATCCAGTGATAATAGAACTTACCACCGGATTAAGGCGGGGGCAATATAAATTGGGGGATAATTAATTTTTAACTTGAACCGCAGCCCCTGGAGAAAGAGGCGAATCAAAATTATAATATGGCCGGCAATAATTCAGCCGAGAAGGTTTTGTGGATTTAATTACATTATTGAAGTGTCATGGGCTCGGTTTTTGATAAATGCAGACGGTCGGAATCTCTGGAACGGGGTGAGAGGCGAATAATTATTTCTAAGGCATCTTGAATTTACCGCATAGATCATTCTTTTAGTTGGGGGTGATGTGGAAGATGTCTGAAAGCTCGGAAAAGCCGGTTTTTATCTCTTGAAGCCACAATGAAGTGAGTTAAATTACCATGACTTCACAGAATTTTTTCTCGCATTCAATTATCAATTGGCGGATCTCAACTCTACAAACTCGGACATTATCTGGATATCCCGGATGCCACTAGACTTAACTGATTCCTCATGCGCGTCAGATAACTACCAACTGAGTCCGTTATTGCTTGCATACTGCGGAAATTACACCGTCCATACTATTTCAGTCCTTGTGTTAAACCCTCATGTTATAGCGATCTAGTTTAAAACTGCCTAAAACTTTTTCTTTCGCTACCTCATTTGTATTTTTTCTCCTTCTCATTAGTTCTTCTCTCTTTTCCACTAAAACTTATACTAGATAATCTATTGGTGGTGAACCATCTATCACCAATACTAATTCTATAGAAACTGTCTCCTATGCTGTAAAATACAATGACAGCCAAACGCTATTTCAGAATCAAGTAAGGTCCATGTCTTCAAGCATCCAGATAATTCTATCGAGTGCCCTGCTCGCAATATTCATCACTGGCTCCCTGGTCTTAGCCCTCACCGCTACTGAGAGACCATCAGCATATACAACGAGAATTGGTGCCATGAATGCCCAAATAAATCTCCGACTAAAATCCAGCTCTAAAACTCCATCTTCTTAATTTATATATAAAGTTTGAAAACTCTCTGCCTTGATCGGTTTGTTAGTAAAGGCATAGTAACTCTTATTATACAGTGAAGTTTTGAAGATTTTTGCCTGAATACTGAGCGAAAATGTATAGTAATTGTGTGACACAAGACACATAAATCCTTAAAGACCCCATCGTCTCGATATGCAAAACAGGAAGTTTAAAAACTTTTCCCCTTGATCAGTCTGTTAATTTAGTTTGACGCAACCTCTTATTGTACAATTGGATTTTGGAATGTTTCGTCCAAATTACGGACAACAAAGATGTCTAAAGGTTATAAGTCCAAAGGGTTTGATCCAACTTGACGACTCCATCCCCTCAATAAAAAATCTCCAAGTTTGAAAACTCCTCTCCCTAATTAATCTGGTAGTTCGGGCGATGGTATAAATGTAGCAGTGGAACTTCACTACCATGGAAGGGGGCGACTGTTCCATCTCCATTACCTTTCATTTATGTAAATAAAACTTAATTTGAAATTTAAAAATCCATTCACGAGGTGATAACACTGTTTCATAATGATCTCACATGATTCCCTGTATTAGAAAATCAAGATTCAATACGGCCGATTTCAAAAAATATTACGCCTAAATAAACAGGCCGTTTCGAGATTTTAATTAAAGTAAATTTCGGGGAATTGTAGAAAAGAACGAAATTCTTTAAAACTTTTGTTTAACTTTTAATAAGCTGTCCCTGTACTTGTTGAAGATGTAGGAGGAAAGAATAGCATTCCTCTAAAAGAATGTTTTCTTTCGTTTTTCATAATTAAATTGTATTTTGAGTTCTCTATGTAAGTCGCCTTAATTATCTCCATGCTAAAATGAAAACATTTTTCCGGAAGCGAATCTAGAGATTCCTCAAATTACGAGATTCCTCAGGCTACGAACTTACGGTTCTCCCAATTTGTAGTTTCGTTTTTTCCAGCGAAAATGAATGCCATGCATTTTAACAAACGTTGCAATGCTATCTAATAACGACATCTCAGAAGTTTTGAGCTAAACTCAGATGGAGACTTGGAAATTCCCTTAAACATTCAAGAGCCATTACAACGTCCTGCGATGTTTCATTATAGCTGACGTTAGCACTTTGGGCAATTATCCAATCAAATCAATTATAAATCTGGTAATCTTGGATAAGAAGCTCCATCCAGGAGTGAGTTTCCATGCACAATGCAGCTCGACTGATCATTATAACCAAGCGGCAGCCTGATCGATACACAATATAAGGTTAATCCAGTCAAGCTGACTGATTAAACCTAGTAGTTATGAAAGGGTCAATTGGCATTGCCGAAACTAAAGTGAATTAGTCAGGTACAGAATTAATTTTCTGTAATAGTGAGGTTTAAATGTGATCCGAATTGGTAATGGAGTTAGTTGACAAACATGATGGGTTTATTAGTTCATTCACCTCCTCCCGGATTTCGTCTTTTAATCGTGACTTTTTTTCTCAAAAGTCTCTAAAGTAATCGGCTTTTTTCACAGGGAACATAATTATTATAAATTAGGTTTGAGACGAATATGCATGCCCCTGGGAGATAAAGACATAATGTTGAAACTTGAAAGCCCGCAACAAGACCTCGAAAAGGAAAAAAGACGCTCTAGCTGAAAATTGAATTATCAGTGAAACTTTATGAAAAGTACTCCGGGGGCGATATATTTTAAAAAGGAATGATCCAATCTCCTGCAATTCGTGGGAAATATTATATTTTGTCTTTTGAAGATAAAGGAGTGGGTTTCGTAATATAATTTGTATTTTCTTGTTACGTTATTGGATTCTGAGTGTGGTGATGATTGATGACGCTGCCTGTATTATTCCGAGGGGCCAGGAGTAATTTTCAAAGGAATTTAAATCTCAATTTTCAGCAACAACGATGTAGGTAGAAGCACAAGCACTCGTACATATCGGCGCGATCAAGGGTGGGAGTTTTGAAATTTCAATTATTCCGATTCGAATAATTCGACGATATTTCCCACATATAGGTGTGACAAACGATGAAAAAAAGGTGTAAAAATGTAGCATAAATTGAAGATGTTGGTGGTAGCACCTGGTATGCGGCACAGCAGTGCCGTAGCAACATCATTACCGCATCCGGCACTGTACGTGTTTCGCGTTCCGCATGGAAATATTCCATTAAGCAACCGACTGGCCGACACCAGCCAGTTTCCCTATTTACAGCGTCACCTTATGGCTGCCTGTCTGTTCTGAACAATAAATAATCTCATATTTCCGGGATACACGCCAAACTGAGCCCAAAATGAGACGACCGCAAAGAAGACGTTCTGTTCCCTGTTCTCTTTATTCGTTACGGATTATTAATGTGTACCTCGGTTAATTGTATTTTTAAACTATCTACTAATAATTCATTTTTTCCAAGACATGAAAATACGGAGGGCGCTCCATGAATCTGGGAACTATAACGATCAGTTTCCATTAGCGCGATTTTCGGAAACTTGCAACTAATTCTAATATGCTTCGACCGCCTGAAGACCTTTGAAAAGCTCCACAAGGCGAAGCTTCAATATGTGGTTTACAGGAGCTACAGCGATGGAAAATGTAAAATTCTGCAAGTGGAGGCCAAATAAATCCGAAAAATCGCGGTTTTTGGACTGTTCTGCTGCGTCTCTAAGTAACTCGGTATATGTAACCATTTAAGCATTTTAATCCAATTACACACGACCATGCGGGAAAGTAGCATTTACCCCACTGATGAGTGTGAAGTGAAGTGAATAGTGAGAGTGATAAAGAACTGGAATCATGTTTGCAAAAAGGAACGTGATTTCCAATAGAGATAAAATCAGTTTCGCTGAGTCTCATATGCGGCACTCTTGCAACAACCCTTAACGACTCCACCTTCAGCATTTATTCTGTACTTTCGCTACCTGAAAATTACCTCGAAAACACTGAAAGTGGAACTAAATCCTCTAATTTGTAATGAGATGATATTCAAAACCCTGCAAATGGAGAAAAAATCAATTCTTCTAAGCTCCGTATTTAGAAAATTTTATAATTATCCTACGAGCTTCTATATTTCGCTTAATATTCTGTGTTTTAAGTGCCTGAGAATTGCTTCAAGATACTTGAAAACCGAACATGATTCGGTGAACTACATCTGACGTAGGAGAAAGAGAATCGCAGAGGTAAAATCAGCTTTCCTGGCTCCATATTTGGCAATTTGTATAAACCCTAAGAGGATCTATATTCCGGATATAATCCTGTGTTTTAAGTGCCTGGAAAATTTGCACGTTTGACGAGTCAACGAAAAGTTCACAATTTTTAATAAATTCGTTGCATATCTTGCGGAATAAACGTAGTCAACAGCCACGCAGCACTATTTTCATATCGCCTAAGCTAAGAGGCCGAGGGGTTAAACGTTTACGCTGACGATGATTTTCCTTCGTCAAACCCGACAACTTCTTATTTTCTTGAAGTAAAAAGGAATCAAATAAGCATTCCCACAAACAAAAACAACTCGTCTAAATCGCATCTGCCACACAGAAAGCCCTTAAAGTGACATAATTAAGTTTTAAGATTGAAGTGAGCTCAACTTTCCAGCCGAAGATTTACTGTGTTCGAGCTAAGAAGTTTTCATTGAATTTTAATAAAAATTTGCATGATTTGTTAATCCTTGAAAGAGGGAGAAGTCTGGAGAGATAAAAATATGGAGAATGGGTAACGGCTTGCCTGGCGGAGCGGCCAACTTATAATGAGGAATTTGCGGGGTATTGAGCACATTCTGCCTTTCGAAAAGTCTTATAGCTAGTTAAAGTAACAAACTCAAAGTAGGACTCGCTCTATGCCTGCGGCAAATTAACACACTTCATTTAGCGTAATTTATAAATTTTGTTCAGTAACCTCCGCCTGCTAGGGGAAAATTTAACGTTTTCATATATCTTCGGAACACAGCGAAGCAACCTTATTTGGAAATACAAATTGCGCGCATATTATGTGCACATAAAGCTAAAATTTATTCTTTCTTCTAGGGAGATGCCTAGATACTTAGTTTCATGTGGATGACATGGAGGTGCATTCCTTGAGACGACGGCAATTTATTCTTGAATTATGCGATATTGTTTCATTGTGAGAAATGGGAGGAATCTAAAGAAGTCGATTTTCTTTTTTAGAAAAAAACTCCACGTGCGGTTATGGAAATCGGAACAAAATTTATTCCACGGCAAAAATGTACACAGTTTTTACTTTTCAGATATTCGAAAATCGCTTCATTACACCTCATGTAATTCGCAGAATCAGCTTCTACTTCCGGGATTTGCAGAGTCGTTTTAATGTAGTTGAAACACCGAACAGTTGACGGAGCACAGAGCCTCTCAGGCAAACTACAAGTTTGCCAAAAATCGACCTTACAGGAACTGAACGGAGCTGCGGAAATCGCTTCATTGCATCTCTTCTAATAGGCAGATCCAGGCTCAATGTTTGGCATTTGTAAAGTCATTATCAGGCCATTAAAACACAAACGACAATTAGTAGACTATGAAGCGGTTAATGCGGGCTGCCAAATTGCCAAAAATCGAGTTTTCTAAACTAATTTTGTCTCATAAAAACTTAGAGGGTCCGACTCAGGCCAGCGGGCACTGGACACCGGCCATTAGCATAATCCTTCCCGAAGATCACACCGAGGAAAAGTCACGTCTCTACACATTTGCCTGCTTGAAATGTCGTTCAATTAATCTCTTAACTAAACACACGTAATGTGTTACACAATCCTGGCAACATCCCCCGTTTCTCCATGTAATGCAGACTGAGCACTGTCGATGGTAGCAGCAGGTGTTATTATTGTCATTCGTGAGTTATAGCTGAAACTTTACCTGAACATAAAGTGCTATAGGTGCTTAGAAATTGGGAGAAGACTAACTGCCGGCAAAGATGTAGGCGCCTAATTAGGTCCAAGGTGTTTCGCAGTAAGATCCAGTGATATATGGCGAAATTGCGTGAGCAATATTGGCCAATTATTTCCATTTAATTAATTAATTAAGTGGATCTTGAATGGAAGTGAATTCTCTAGAATTTTTACAGAAATTTAGAGTGTTTGCTTCTCTATAATGACCTTAGCAGAATCATTAAAAAACTTCACGCCATGCTCTCCATTAATTTTTCGCAAGGATTTATCTGGGAGAAATAAAACAGCATGGTGCTATGAAATTACAGCTATTTCCCGGGTATAACTGTATTTATTTTTCCCATCCCGAGCTGACTTTAAATTCTTAAGGGAATTTATTAACTGCCCACAAAACACAAGAATTAATAAGACGCTGTGTAGGTTTTACGGTACTACTTCCATGTGGAGCGTAAATATTCTATCAAAGGGGGGTATTTACTACATTCCCACCACTACCTCGCTGCGCTATACTCTTTTAAATTCCGGAACGTATTCGCACCCGAAAATGCATAAAGAATAAATTTAAATTTACCGTGCCTCGGGTTGCAAACACCCTTTCGCAAAAACTTTGTCGGAATGTACGAATAATTAATGTTTACGATGAATAAGGAAAGGTAGCGCCAACATAAATATTTATTCAGGAATGCTATTTTGATTGATGCTCCTCTTAAGGCTTTACAACAATGTCGCAGGTTGATGTTACAAAGGATCAAACATCTGCCGCGAATCGCCATGGAAGTTAAGAGTATTATATGGGGTTTTAGTTACGGAAACGGGTTCCTTTGCAAACGGGAATGTGAGTCAGCGGGAAGAAATGTTCAGTTACATGCAGTCTCGAGCGTAAAGTACGCGCCATGTGTGGAATTTTTTGCTTATGCATAAAAAATGTATTTCTGCATTAGCCGGGATATTCCAAACGGCTACGACCTGCGATAATTCTATTATGTGAAAGCGATTTTTTCGATCAATATTTATTGGTTAATCCTCTAATAAATAAATCTTCTTAAGGAAAATGCGGGGCGCATTAAAGAGGCCACGCACGCCTTAAAGCAAAATTGATCTAGATTATAGAGCAGCCACTCAGATTGGCCCATTGCGATATTTTTCTAAAGCTAATTGACACAGGAATAAATTTATGCACAAATATCTGCGCAAAATGGCTATATCATGTATTAAATAGCTATTATGAATCCAAGCAGATACTAATTGCACGTCATAACATTAATAAAGCTGGGAGGGAAAGCATTATAATTATTGTTGCAATAGGAAGGTCCAAAAAAACGAACACCTATTTCTAGAACATGTATTTCTATGGAAATTTAATACGTAATACCGTTTTGCCTCAAAAACCTCCATAAAAAATTCCAGCGAGGTGAAATCAGGTGCGTCAGGAGGGCGGAGTTGCCCCATGCTACGACCAATCATGAATAGAAATTTTATCAATATGAACCGAATTATTGTTACAGGATTTCTGACAAATTCGAATTTCTCCGATGTACAAAAATAGTTTAACAGTTGAAATTGCCACGCGAAATTTTAAACTTGGCATGTGCCGTTTTTGTCTGGGTGTCATTTCTTACGATTTCTGAAGTAGAATTGCGAGGCAAAGCCAAGATTTACATACATCGGGGGGGGGGGGGGGGGGGGGGTTATTTGCCACACGGTACGTACTTTATGTGTGGCACTCGATAACCATAAATATTAGTTGAGAGAAAATTTGATTATACGTATTTTCGTGCCGAAATAAATCAGAATTTTTTGCCCACTGGCGTGAACAAGCATTTTAGTCGATTGCGCGCTTTCACTTTCCGTTCTATAAAACATAACAGAATAACACTGAAGTCAATATTTCTGCCAAAACTTAATTCAATTGAGTTGGCAACACCGCAAGGCACAGTCAAGTCCGTTCATATGTACGTTTGAGAGTTGCGGAGACTTTAAAAATGTCCCAAAAAACGCAGTTGCCGGAGTAGAATCACGAGCGTTGATAAACAGTTTGCTCAGTTTGATTTTATCATTTTATTTAGTATTTTTTATTATAGATATTGAAGCCTGCACGGGGACATGAACGTGCAAAAGAAACTGGACCAAATTTTTAAAGCAGTCAGCCGATACCGCAAAATCGTCACGTGATTATGTGAAAATGTGTCGTCATCCGAGATCGACGGTTTTTTCGAGAAAGCTTTGGAAAGGAAACAACGACGCTTCGGTTGTCAGTATTAATGGCGTCTTCAAGGTTTATGTCGTTTCGCTTGTGAAAAGTAACCCATTCAAGTGAAACTATGGAAATAATTTCGAATATTTTGTGTGGAGACGAGGGTCAATTCCACGGAAACGCAACGAGTGCTCGTGCAACGGTCGTGCCCAGCTGAAAACAGGTAAAAATCGCACTTTTAAAATTCGATTTGGCTTAACGGTACGGCGGATATCGTGTCGTTTGCGCTCGGGTTCCCGAGGCCGCACGATCACTCGGCGGCAAACCTCGATGCAGCTCAAATTGAATTTAAGGAAAAGTTTCGCCCGTTGAGCGGGAAAAGTCATAGGTGGACACGAGACCGGACAGTTACCTGTCGAGCGCTGACAAATACCCATTATTAGTTAAACGTTATTTTTACGTTAATGCTGACATCACTTAGTAATACATGATAACGCCTTATAACATAAATAATTTGGCTTTCGTCTCCGGTATCTCCATTTAGTTCTATTACTTTATTCATAACACTGCATATTTTATGCCGCTGTCTAGTGAGCATAAATTAAAATATGATTTTTTAATATGCTTTCCTTATTACTATTTTACTAACTTTTTTTTTTAAATCGACAAAATCCTTTTTTTCCAAACATCGAGTCAGTCATTAACATTTCACAGTACGGATTGGGTCGAATTGACTCCTGAAAAGTGCAAATTTCTGCCCAATTAATCGATACCCCGCATAAATACTTCGCGGCATGACACGAAAGATAACACATTGACGTACGGCCTAAATTCTAAGATAAGAAAACATTTTATTGAATATAAGATTTGCTTTCTTTGGGGACTAGTTGAAATTTGAAATATTTAGCGCTTACGAAGAAGTAAGTGCAATCAATTTGATATGTGTAACATTTGATATACGAATAAACCTTCCATTTTCCGATATTATATTCGCCTCGTATCCATTATTTGTTATTATTCATTATTATGCCCAAACGCTAAAAATTGCAAACTTAAAAGATAAATTGGTTGACGATTAAATTTGTTAAAATCACTGCTCAATGACAAAAAACATTAGTTTTTCCCATAAAAGATCCGTTTCACATTTATCCATGAAAATACTTAACAACTTCAATTATTTTTTATTAAGTTAGTTAAGTCATAAGTAAATTTTATTTATCCGAAAAAAAACTTTATTACTATTAAAAAATTCCAATAAACAGAACCTCATCCTCCCGCATTCCTCTACAGTTTCCCTCGATCTTCCTCTCATCTTTCGTCCAGCGCAAAAAAACTAACAGGCAAATTTACAAGGATGCAAAGGACACAAACACATTTATTAGATTTAGTTTTTCAGCGTCCCAGGTGGTTTGTTGCATTTTTCAAACTTCACTGTGTGAGTTGACCTGAATTCGAGCGGACCTGAATAACCTAATTGCTGCTCCACTAGAAGAAGAACTGACGTTCTCCCTTCTGATTGGAGGAAAAACAACGATATTAATCAAGATATTCATTAAAGCACAACGAAACTGTCAGTTTATTCCACAGACATTTCCTGGCTGTACAGATTGGCCAAATATAATACAATAATTTAATTAGGACCCAATGATAATTCATTCCTCATTTAAATACAAAATACAATTTAAGGGAAAACGAAACAAAGAAATTCCGTCTCTCGGTTTGTTTACGTAATGAAGTCTTATTTACGGTCCTTTGTTTGATATAAATCAATTTGTTTGTAGGACTTTATCGCTGAAATAAGATATTTTTCGCAGCAAAATTTGCTGAAAAAAATTTAATATTCGAGACGCATAACATTATCTCTTTAAAATTCCTCAGAATTAAAGTTTCTCTAGCGAAATACGATAAGACTTCACAACGACCTCCATACAATTGTGACAAAAAGCCACTTTTAGTTAAATTTGATAGCAAATTTGTATTCCCGGCCACACACAGTATACTATAGTACATGCTTAAAATATGCAATGCGATAAAAGGACATTTTCTTAATGTGGGCCCCAAAAGCGAGTGCTAAAGACGCAAATTTCGAAATAGAAAAAGTGATATGGTTCCTTTGTTCTTGGATGTGACCGAAATAATAGAGTCGTTCCAAATATCCATATATCACTGGCGAGGAACATAATATAAAATTCAGACACAATTTTCCAGGCAAAACATTGTTAGGTGTCTTTTAAGTTTCGATACGAGGCGCTGAAGAGGCACACCGGAAATAAGGCATCCGCCTCTGTATGGCAATTTACTATTTACATTTTGGAAAGTCATTCTCTTTTTGTGGAACGTTCACTTTGTGCAAAAGATTTCGGTATAATATGGAATCAAGGGACGTACAAAAAGCCTCAAACCCAAGAAGATGGATGTGGAAGAAAGCATAATGTAGAATTTGTAGTAGAAGCAAATTGCTCTATAACGTGACAAACGCAGCCAATTTTGTTGTCTAAGTTTCGTTGACAACTCAGTACCTTTCTTCAGCTACAATAAAGCTATTTTTAGTCCTTTTTGCTTACCAAAAATAATAAACTCGATTTCGCCCAACGAGGCAGAAACAACTCCCATCCATGTCTTTCTTTACTCCCTTGTGTTCAACTTCGAAAAACTTAACAAAGTAAAACATTTTCTTTTTCATGTCAAAGGACTCGATGAGAGGACATGTTTCACCTTGAAATTTCCCCAAATGTAGCTTTCAATTAAACGTATTTATTAAGTTTTTAAGTGCACATATCCTCGGACTTGCAAATTGCCAATTTAAGCAAATAATGCCCTTAAAGAGCTCCGATATTCCGAACATGAGCAATACTTGAATTTAAAGTTATTTCGAATACACAGCTTGTTGACTGACTCCACCAAGTTATAAGTACGAGAGAGGATTGTTGCGTTCGTGTTCCTGAATTCATTATATTAAAAGTTATATCAGATCGACCTTAACATCCGCCATGTCAGGAGCTTTCAAGTTTAGTTGGGATTATAAATTTCGCGTAACAATTACTTATTGAACTATGTCTGAGAGGTTTCTCTTTCTGCGAATAAAAGTGCATCAGCAGGATTGAACATTTTACTCCCTGCACGAGTTGTTGCGGTCCAAATCTTCGAAAACTAGAATCGTTTAATTTAATTTGCTACGCAAATGGCGGAATCTCCTAATTTCGAAAGTTTAAAAGGGGAAGTGTATCCGAGTTCCAATCAAGATGTTCAAATTAGCTTTTAACGACTTGTGTCGTAGATATCAACCCCGAGTGAAAAAATGTCTGGCCTGAGTCCATGGCGTTTCGCAGCGCAATCTGCTCGGATAAGTACTCAGATCGGTGGTACGTTGGCTGGTCAGAACGATCGGGCCAGGAGGCTTCCGACGGGTACCCCGAAAAGACGCTATGCAGAGATAGATAAAAATAAACGTAAATAAATTTCTGAAATTCTATTATAACGCCCAGAAAAAGACAAATGAAAAGCAAAGAAAAAGAGTTACCCCTTTAGAGATGCTTCAAGCCTTAAAACACCCCTCGACAAAATTGAGCCGAACTGATGTCTAATTAAAAAAATATTGAAATCCCCCGAGTCAGGCAATAATAGTTTTCAATTAGTGAGGATTTTATAATTCCGGAAATGGAGCTTTTTCCTTCGGCGAAACATTCTTCGTCAGCATGTCAGCCGGCGCTATAATCAGTTGTCGGCTTTGCTATAATGAACGCTGATTCAAGCACTTTACCAAATATCTCCAGGATAATCATTTGTGACTGATGACTGAATTGATTTAAGCTATTCGCCATTCTCATGACTGCAGTTCGCTCGCGAAATAATTGAACGAGACTAGCTGATGTTGGCCCAGCAAACAAAATAATGTCAAGACGCGATTTCGGTTTAGGGGACTCTATGAAAAATTCACAATGTCAGAATCGGTTTAGAGAACTAGGAATTAGAGCGAAAAAAAGCTACGATAAAGAACAAATATTGGGCGTTGAGAGGTTGATATTGCCGAAAGAGAACCAGGTTAATGTCGCAATAATTCTCTTGAACTGATATATTTTACATAAAAATGGCATCAGCTCGGGATATAATGTACTGTATAAAAAATATTTCCCTAGAGTTCTTTTCATTTCGGATACCTGTGAAACGGCAAAAAGTCATCCCTGCTTTGCATTTTACCCGCGTTATTATCCCTTTACCTTTTTCAAAAGTACTTCTATATGATCTCATTTTTTACGCTCGGCTTTGGCCTAACTTTAATATATTTTCTTTCCTCACTCATTTGGGGTGGTGTAAAGCTGTCTGGAGACAGTTAAAAAATGCGAATATCTCGCTGCTGTGCAACCTTTTAACATACCCATCTTCATTACGGGATTTCTGCGAGGAAATCATGAGGAAGGAATCGCGAGATATATGGAAGATTTTGGAGATATCTGGAAGATTTTGGAGAAATCTGGAAGATTTTGGAGAAATCTTCGAGTGGTCCTGACGAAACTGGGGCGAACCGGGCAACGAGGAATCGAGGAGATCTGGCGCCTCTTGACAAAATCACGGCGAATTTTGAGAAACTTCGTTTTCTGCGGTCCAACTCGATATGAAAACCTCGAGAAAGTCGCAAGGAAACTGACATCAACTCTAAGGTATTTTCTCGGGTTTTCTCGTTATCCGGAGTTCCAGGGGGCTTCACCGACTAAAAAATTTTATAATTTTTTACGACTTGATAATCTAACCTGAACTAACCTGTACCAAGTTTGGGTTACTTTCTCAAGTTTCTTTTCTCCGCGGCCCGTTTTTGTGAAGCGAAAACTGTAGGAAATCTCGTGGAAGGAGTTTCCTAGAAGGATCTCTCAATTTGGTCAAGATAGCCGTCGCTTCGGACAGGTCGTTAAAATATTTCTAACCGTCGCGTTGGCTAAAAATGAGAAAAACTGCCGTTATGGAATGCCGGAAATTTACGAAACAACCGGAGAATCTCCAAAATTGTTCTATATAGATAATAATAGATTCTGTTGTCGTTAAGGTTAGTTCGGACGAGTTCAGGTTAATTCAGGTTCAAGTTCGCCGCTCCTCGGCCGCATCAAAGCCCATATGGGCCCGATTCAATTTAAATACTCGCTCTAATTGAAAACTAATTAAACCAGCCGGGTTCTATTATTTTATCAACATCAATTACAATCATGCACGTTGCAATACAAGCAGAAAATTTAATTGCCTCCATTCCAAACGGACCTACAAATTTACTCAAATGGCTGCAGCCCTAGGGCTAATGACTCACTACAACCCGATGGTTTCGTTTAAATATTTCAGAACGAGAGGAAACATGATCGTTGTGAAACTAAATGTTTTCCTTCGCGATCCGAATCTGCTTAATTTCAAGCTAAATCCTCTTTGCGAATAAAAATCTTGTTGATCGGCAGTTTCGTTTTTCGATATGTTTGCATCAACCTTGCAGCCTAATAGGACGCTTATAAGAATAAATATGCTCACTTATCCTTGGAACGGTAGGAGAAATAGAGGATTACAAAATACACTGCGAAAGGGCTTACCTCCGTAAGCGCCCTTTTGTCAAGATTGTAACTAATACTTCGCTTTGATATTCGAAACTGCTTTATGGCCTCTATTGACGTAAAATGATAAAGGCCATTTTCAGTAAAAAGAGAATCTATATTTGCCTAAAAAAATACTTATTCGTCAAGTTCCGTTCGAATAGTTCTATTTAAAGTTTTATCTCATTGCCCAGAAAACAACGAAAGCAAATTCGGAACTGAGAATCCATTTAATTCGGGAACATCCCTGGGCAATTCATTGACCAGAATGTAAAAACTTTTGCTCTTAGGCCAGAACTAACTGGGAAAGAGTAGTAAACCTGTTAGACCCAAAATTACCTTAGGCTATGTGCCAGTATAGAATTTCTTTCCTGGCTAATGATTTACACAAATTATCTATATTAAATTGAGTACAAGCCCTAACAAATGGCATTAGAGCCGGAACTGTAGAACGTCGTTTGCTCGGTTTAAGCACCCTCCAGACTGTGCACTCATAACTGAAGAAATTACCTTCTTGCCATCTATAAAATTGGAGACAGATGTTAAGCTCTCCTTACTCTACATAAGATCCAAACTGGGCCGAGTAACGACCGATAAGGGGAAATGTCTGTTGCATCTTTAAGATTATCCCCGAAGCCAGTAAAAAGGGGAGGATTTTGAGTTTCAAATTCCACTCATTGTTTCAGAATCGTCTCAAGTGTTACTCAAGTTGTAATTAAAGATTTGCGCCCTCCCCTGCCGCCCCCGAAAGAATTTCTCAGATCATTCAAATTCAGTGGAAAAGATTGTTGAAAGTTTTATATTTATAAAGCATTTTAATATTGTATTTTATACAGAAGAAACTTTTGCATTACAAAGTTTATGTCTTAGCTCAGTCCTTCGGTGAAAAGTTCGGATCAAAATTTTAGCATAAGCTTTCATTTCGGGAAGGAAAAATTATATGAATTTCGAAGGGATTTTGTTTTAAATTTCCTAGATTTGTCACAGCGTTCAAAGGCCGAAAAGAAAGCGGGAAAAAATAGGGAAAAGGGCTGATTAATTCGGCAAATTGAGTTCCTGAAGATCTGACGAATCCATGACAGCGATATTCTTTCTTTTCTCTAAAATTCCCAACGTTTTGTTGTCTCGATGTTTTTTTATTTTTGGGACAACCTTAAGCTTTCCAAGAGTATTTCCATAATTGGAGCTCTGAGGATAATCTGGAACGCGACTGAGACAACTGTCCATTTTCCCTCTTCTTAGTGAATCAGCCTTTCCTCGAGCCGCTGGTTGGATTTATAAGTGTTTCAAAAACTCAGGTACTTCCGCATTTTCCAGAGTTTCCTTTTCCACGTATTGCAACCTCCTCAGACGTTTTTAATTAAAAACTTGGGCACGGACCGATAAAATTTCATTATTGTGGAGCGATCCACAATCAGATGAATCCCAACCTGACCACATTGAAAAGCCCTTGAGGTGGCGTGTTCCAGGGCCGTTCAAAGTTAAAATTTCAACGCTCCCCACTCTATGACAAATACTATGAAAAAATCTATAATAAACTAGAACCCACGAAGAGATCCAATACCCATCTGGACGGCCCGCAACGCAATTTATCTCATTGCAAGGACCCCAATGACCCTAGAAATTGAGATAAATGTTAGAGAAGCTCTAATGTTTTGCTTATCACTTATAACACTCCCTCAAGATTTGACAGTGCAAGCCGAAATTGTATCTTAGAGCTCGCAATAGCGGTCGTTTGCGGGCTATTGGATCTGCGAAACTGCTTCACTTATTTTGTTCCGATGAACTTTTCCAGGTTTAGTAAGCATCGAAAATGAAGACATGCTCAACATAACCGAAGAACATTAGGGTACGTGTTTTAGGAATCTCCTTGGAAGGCGACAGGGAAAAACTATCATCACTCTCTCACGGCTTGTACAGACGTGACTTCGCAACTTTAGCAATCACCCCATCACATTAATCTTGCGCCGCCTAAGGGTTGTGGAGCTTTATTCTCGAGTCGCTTCATTAAAAATGCCCTTTATGGATTTATAGAGTTAATGTGTACATGCATTTTCCGAGCCTCGTTTAGGCGAAATTAAGGAACATTGGGAATTCGATGCAGTAATTACTACATCAGAATTAATAATAGAAATTTATATCTATTCTTGGAGGAACCTGGATTCAACGCAGAGAAATCACAGGAGATAGAGTCGTCTTGCCTGTTGTGGTCCGGCTTATTTCCTGACTTCCGACAATGGCAATATGCCGTGAAGGAAAAAGTTCTTAGTAGGAAGCTAAAAGTGATCTGGAACAGGATTTACGTAATTTGCGGAAAATTCAGAGAGTGAAGTAAATTATTTTGTTCGCGCTTGAGTGAGTTTAATTCACCTGGAGGAATTCATTAAAATTGTTCTTTGAGAGTCATGACCCTGAAAGTAAGAGAAAAGAAAAATGGAACTTCCACGTTCGGTCGTACTTGCATAAGTCTCTGCGCCCGTCGGAACCCACCTTCACGTTCTCTTCGGTACACCCTAGGCCAGGCAAGGCAATCTTAAAACTCAGTGGCGTACCGTGTCGGTTAAAAATACGTAAAATGGTCGTCCTTCCGGTTGGTCTCGCTACCACTTTAACACCTCAACTGTGGAATTTCGTCGCAACACAGTCAACATGAATACGTAAAAATTTCACTCCCTCCAATGCTAATATCCCAGAAATAACACCGTTCCATTATCAATAATTGTCGTTCCCAATCACAAAGTTTAAAACAAACAGCGGAATATTGCATTTAAATATTTCATGTTTGAGTCAAGTTAAATTCGACTTCGTATAAATATTTTGGCAGGAAATTTGGTGTATTTGGTTTCGTTGTTTATTTGGAAATAGCGAGAAGACGTTAATATGAAGTAAAATGAAAATGTCATAGATGTTATTCCCCTCGAACCAAAGTTGAAAACGCCGTGTCAGATAAAGCTCACCCGAGAGAAAAAACTGAAAAGGGAAATGGAAAAAATGTAATAACAGCCTGTTTGCTTAGTTGACGTTTGCTATTTTTCTATAAAGCTTTCAGTGTTTCACATAAAGGAGAAAGGTTTACCCATTAACCTATTGTCTCATACGAAAATCAATAATTTAAAATCCTCTTTTCGACTGAATATTTCACATGATCCTATAAGAGGTATTTGTATCGGGCATTCAATAGAAACTGTCCACATTTTATTGCCCAACCTGAGTATTGCATTCTTTGTCAGATTTATCGGACAAATTGGCAATATCTGAGGCACAAGGGACGTTTTTTGAAGAAGCTCATAGGCGTTCTAATTGCGACTTGAAAAGTATTGCTCACCACTAAAATAACAGCTCATCAACATCAATTGCAGAATGCTCCAGGGACACGCTCTGTGCGTCTGGAAACGGGCACCCATTCCTGGAAAATAAATACCCTGGTTAGGTCAGGATTTCTGGCAGTATTGACCTTAATGTGAGGGTTAATATATTATAAACATCAGCCCGAGAGCCCCAAATATATTATCCCTGCATCTCCACTACTATGGCTAAAGAGGCATAGGCTTTAGGAACTGTCATTACGAGGAACCCACATTCCCTTGCCCTAACGAGACCCACAGACTGCCATCAAATTACACCCTAAAAGGGCATAAAACGAACAAGTCCGTGCCTGGTGGATGTGCCCAAAGAATGAACAGCGAATTCCCATATTGTTCTGTTCCGTTAGAGTCGCCATTTAAATATTGAAGCTTTCTTTGGAGCGATGGCGGAAAGGAGTTTTTAAATATTCATAAATTATCTTTTCCGTTTAAATATTGACGCTGTCTTGAGACAGATGTAGGGAAGGAGTTCTCAAATAATATGGACAAATGATCTCCCTCATAGTCTTATCTGCTTTGTCACAGCTCCAAATATTTCTTTAAAGGATTAAACCCCGAAAGTCATATATCCCGCGGGATTTACGGGATTTACCATACAAATGAATTTCGTTTTTGCGAACTCATTGTAGGTATTTTATTCGTCAGCAGCAGTAATCTACGGTCGTTTATGTGTGTCCGGATAACCGCACCCATTGCGCTCCTCACTCCCCAAATTGCTGCTTGTTCGAACTTACTAACTACCTGAACTAATAATGGCATAATTCTTACTTGTCGAAGCCTTAATTAATGCTAGATAATTTGGCAAATTGATGGTTTCGGGTGAATCGTGTGTGCATACGTAGGCGTTATGTTAGGGTGTTAATTGGTGGGCTTCTTGAGAAATTGCAGGATTTAACAGGAATTTCTAATTTCGAAGAAAACATTTCGAACACATGGGAATTACACGAGCGTGGGCAAACCAGTTTCAGGAGGAAGTTCACAAGTACACATTTTTCTCCGCGTACTATGAGCTCAAGGGTCAAATGTACATAGCACTGAATAACGGATGATTAGAGAATTGTGGAATTTGATGGAAATTTAACGGAACTCTTATTCCCGCATCGATCAAAAACTGACAAAATTCCCTTTTCCAGGTATTCTGCCGATTCAAACTAGCCAAGACGAAGAGGTATGAGGGTCACGGAGCAGAGAAAAATTTAATATGCCCAAACCTTGATACTTGGGTTAAGTCGTTCCCAATTTATGAAGTGCTGGCCTCAAGACGATGTCAATGGGGATAAGTAGATTGAGAAGATCTGCTGCGGGACGCGGGAGGATGTAGCGACAAATTAGCTGGCATCACTAGGGATAGCGCCTTGTCCTTTGCACTATTTATTATTGTACTTTTATATTAACCCATACAAGTAACGGCGAGCTGTACGAACTGCGAAGACTACGAAATATCACGAGTAAATTGGTGGGAGGACGAAAGGACGTTAACGACGCTAACGATGAAGACCACCGACGACGACCCCTAAAACCTCTCTATGCTATTACTCTCATCTTGCTGTTTCTTTGAGTTAATCTCTAAGTTCAGTTAGTAATTTTGCAGTTTTATAAAGGTTCGCATCAATAGAGACATGTATCATGTGCGTTTATGCCGATTTGCGGATCGGCTCAAAGTAAAATTCGCAGTATAAGGCTATTTGGAGGGGACATTTAGGGGGGCAGGGAGTCATGAAGGAAGAAACGTTTAAAGAGCAATTTACGAAAAAGTGCCTTAAATTGCCCGCACCAAAATTCGATTCAAATCGAGGGTGTCCAACGAGAGCCGTCTCACAACCTGCAAAGCTTTCGTCAGAGTCGAGGCTCTTTCCCAAAATTCGTCCTCCCCATATTTCCACTTACGAATAGTCCCCGTTTCCCAGTTGAAAGTAGAGGACAATTATAAACTAAAATGATGACGTTTTCGCCGAAATTGATGATATCGTCATTTTACGATGCGATCCGTGGATCGTGCCCAATAGCGCACCTTCAATTTTAAAATTTACACGTTCGCTACGAGCCCAGATTTCTGCTGGGTATTCGCTGACTTGGGCACACACAGATCATGCCATTGGACCATTTCACCAGCAACCAAACGTTAATTACGTCTTGTTTAAGGTTTGACCTTTTCAGCATATTCCACAATTAAACTGCAGCTTAGCATAAATAAACAAACTTCAATCCTGCGGTGGTTTTGAAACAAATTATGCATCCAAACTTAATCGTAACGTCCGTTTTCGTTTCACATTTTCAAATAAAATTAATTATAACTGGAACAGTCCGTGCAGAGTTAACAGAAAATAAATTTTGTTTTGCTTATCCGTTTGTTTATGTTTCGGTTGCAAATAAGCGAAGATATATACTTGAAATAGAAATTATTTAGGGCGATTGTAAAGGAAAAATATCCCTGCTAACAAGCAAAAACATGTGCGAAAAAGATTAGCCAAACCCATACATCTTCCCCGACTCGGGGTTTACGAACAGCAAGGAAATCCATACAAAACCTAAAAGATCTTGAGTGATATCTGAGAGTAAAGGTGTAAATAGGCATTAAACTGACAAATATCCCCGGCAAAAGCGAATTGAGGGATTCAGGGTAAATAATATATATGCTTTTTGATGTCGTTTTCCTCCATACATTTGTCACGGAATACTGACATACAGTCCATTACAAATCTGCAACGACAAATCTCCTTTTACGAGGGATTTCTTCCACCCTTATGACCCCGAATAAAAGTTTAATGTGTTGCATGGTTTGCGATGAAAGAAATATGCACCCTTCAAGGGCTCTAAGTGATTTAATTAGGGGTTGAATTGGACTTAACGACAATAGCCCTTTTCGATGCCATTAGAGCTAAACCCTGAAAGTTTGGGTGTTCGCTCACACCGTGCGCCCACAAGAATACTCGTTTTAACGGGTTAAATTTATTCGCCAGCTAAAAACCCCTATGAAAATAACTCTTACATAGTTCTATATGGTGATGAGGTCGATACCTTTTATAGGGGAACTTTTTAGAGTTCTGTGCTATATATCATAATAAAAGAAGCTCTTAAGGCAGTCTTCCCGATATCTGCTCAATACCATCCGGCGGTCTTCGAACTTTTTAATTCTTTCACCTGTCAAGCCGCGTTTTCCTGATTCCTCCTTTCTATTTGCTTCCGGATAACCCTCTATTTAGTTTAACAAATGGAATTATGATGAATAGTGACAGACCCCGATAATAATTCGATCTCATTACTTCGGGAGAAACGTAGCAACCATCGCATAATGGGGCAAATAAATAATGAATTACATTCTCAAATTCACCTATCCAGCAAGATTTTCGCCAAGATGCTAAACCTAAGTAATTAGGAAGCGAAACTGCAAACCGCAGTTCCCTTCATTTACATTTCGCCAGTGCGGATCACGATGCTTTGTGCCTCACAGGGAGGAGTGCAAAATATTGCTTGAACATTTTGCAAACGCTTTGGAAGTTTTTCAATCGTCCATCTAGAAAATTTGAGGTTAAATGGCAAGAGAGTCAGGTCCTGAAAAGGATTTTTTTTTAATTACTTTTTTCTCCGAGAATTTTTGAATAAAATAGAAACCGCAGCGCTTAAGAGATCAGTCCAAATCAACGATCTACAAGAGCCGGCTCAGCGTCGCCCCTCTTTTTGGCAAATCAGACACTAAGCCGTGGCGGCACAATCGCAGGAAGTAGTGCTACCAATTTCGATTTGAAGAAACCTTTTTGGAAAGAGTTGCTTCACGATGGCCGAAGTCCCAACATGTTTCCTTGCCTTCGAGCTCATCTATGCCCCCCCGAGAGTCTTGACGGGCCTTGGAGAAGCTCCCTTTCAGTGACTTGTAAAAGCAGAAACTTGGTTCAAATCCCTGAGAGTATTGCAGGATGTGATCGATATCGTGGTGTCATACTCCGATGTTCCTAAGATGGGTCGATAATAATCGCTTTCTCCGACTGCTCGTCTCAGCCTGATCCAGGCACTTTTATCCCTAAAGGAAAATATAATATAAAAGTTTTCATATTCCCTCAATGGCATGACCACCACTCGGTAATCGATCTTAATATTAAAGAACTTCCCATCACTTGAATTCTCAATTTCGGTATCTGTTCAGCGCCAAGCGGCGGTCTCCCAACTTTTTAATTCCTTAACCTGTCAACTTCCGACCCCTCCCTTATTCCTTTCTTTCTATTTGTCTTTCAGCGACAAGACCCTCTATTTAGTTTGATAATTGGAATTATGATGAATAGTGACAGACCCTGATAATTTTTCCTTATTGTTTTATGGGCCATTCACTTCTTTAAATATTCCTGCTTTGTGCTTACTCCGAAAACTTCCTCTAGGCATAATCCGAGGAGAAGTGGGAGAAGTGATTTGGATTTAGTTGGATTAACGACGTTTTCTGTCCACCAAGTCAAAATTCCGATGTCTGTGTCAGTTTCTCCTGAGAGCTTACTGTTACGCCATAATATCCTAGATAAATGTATTCGCATACAACAAGGAATCCGATCTAAAATGCCAATATGTTATTCCCCTTGAATCTCTCAATTTGCATCTGCGGGTGATATTTCTTCGCCTAATGCCAATTTACACCTTTGCTCACAGAGCTGGTACTCAGCATCTTTTATGCTTTGTATGGATTTGCCATGAATGTCGCGAAAATTGACTTCATCGGGAAAATATTGCTATTTGTCCTCAAGTTTTATTCGAATACAATTTTCAATATGCAGTAAATCTTGTTTTAGAGGCTTTCTCACGTAGAGTCTCGTAAAAACGGCCTATTTTAATAATTTCCAATAAGTAGCTGATTCATCACGACAAGGTGCGAGTTGTAGACCACTATGCCCTTTACTAGGTCCCACGATTCGTCATATTAAACACCAGATTTTTTCGAGCTTAGACTAGTTTAATGAACGCTTATGCAGTACGTTTTTCGCTGTTGTACACATGAGAGTTTTAGTGAGTGCGAGCAAAAAGCAATTAGGCGATTGGTAAGTACGCGGGAGACAGGCACAAAAAGGGTTTATTTTTCAACTTATGAGTTCTAAAAACAGCATTTTTACTGTGATGCTTCTAGTGGTAAGACTACATTAAAATTTATCAAGGAATTTGTGCTCGAAGAACGCATTCAAATTTGCATCTTCCATTTTGGCGGTAATTCCTTAGCGGGTGCTCAACGGGAATTTGCTTTAAAATTTCCTGATCAGCCCGTCCCTTCGGCGAACGCTATGCCAAGTTTTCAAAAATATGAATGTGTCAATTATTCTCATCTGATTAAAATGAATTCGCACAACCATAATCCAGAAGCTCTCAAGCTACAGTTTTTGATTTTAAAAATTAAAATTTATTATATAACCGAACGTACGCGCGTAATTTGTGTCATCCAAAATGACGTAGAACTACACCCACCCATGGATTAAGGCGTACTGCTTGCGAGTCAACGGTGCTAGCCGAAAGTTAACGAAAGAAGGGGAAACTGCAGCCCGTCTCTCTCACCCTTGTCAGTCGCCTAATTGCCTCCTGCTTGCACTCACTAAATCTCCACGTGCGCAGCAGAGCAAAAGGTACGGTACATCGCAAGTTATCATCTTGTCAATTGCCCAAATTTCATTAAAATATTAATGACATTGATTGCTTAATTTTTGACTGGAACCCTAGAAAAACCAAAATGATCTTGAAGTTATCTCTCTTTCCGGACTAACGAGGCCAATGGACCCTCAAAACTCACATATCCACCTTTTTATGTAAAAACTTCTATGTAGCTCAAAATAAGTTAAAGGCATACCTTTGAGACTCCTGGATCGTGCAGCGTTGCGGGCTGTCTTATTAGACCCAAGTCAACATGGCAACTGCGCCATTCGCCGTGAAGCGTTGGTTTGGTTTATGTACGACGCGAAGCATCCTTTCTTAGGTGCTCAGCTGGTATTTGTATCGTGTATTGACTCATTACCTGCCTTAACAGATTTTTGCCACCCCCATTTGTAGATACAGCTTAGCACGTAAACTTGTAGTTTTATACCAATAAACCTTACTCGAAGTTCGGAAGATTATTTTTGCGCGAATCAGTGTGTGCCTCCGAGACTGCGAACGGGGGCGGTTATGTTGTGGTTATCCAGTCCATAACTACCTTGGCCTTTAACATACATTTTTAACCCTTTACACCGGATCAATTCTGCTAAAGCCACGCAGAATTAATGAAATTTTCATTGCGATTTTTGAACTTTTATGTAAATTTAACAAGTAGCTCGAGGAAAAGTCAATTATACAGGTGAAACGTAAATGCAGAGTTGTGCCATATGTGCTCCCGATCATCCTCAGAATTCCGGAATCACTCCTGGATAGGCAGGAGCTGAGACGAAAATGAAAATTTTTTGAAAAATGATATATTGTTGTTTTGAAAATCGGCATACAGTGAAACATTTGGGAAAATAAACAATGAAAAAGAAATAAGCAATCTTAATAGACCTAAAGAAGGTTCTAAAACCTTGAGAAATTTTCTCCATTCGTAAAATTTTGTTCTCTTCAGTTTCTGCTGAACACAGAGTCTTTTCATAGAACTTTTAGTACGCTCAATACAAAATCCCTCCCTGGCGTTTTAACTTTCATGAAAATCAGTGGCGTATCCGGCTTTGCGGAGCATCCGCAAATTTAGAAATTTAAGAGTGTCAAATAAAGCTCGCATTTAAAGGGATAGTAAAATTTCAAATAAGCGGTTTAAACAGCGCATAATCTTGCCGAAAAAAAAACAGTAGTAAAATGTAACAACGGCGGAATATGCATGAAAAGGGCACAAAAAGGTCCCGTGTAGTCGACAAACATGAAACAAGCACGCGTGAAAATGAATGATTTTTTTCTCTCGGCAAATTCATGGAGTCGGTATTTCTTGTGGTTGTAACCCTGCCGCTCGTCAGCCAAACCATTTTTGAAGTCTTAGACCTCGGAAAAAATAAAAACTAAATGAGAAAATAATGGTTTTTCACAACCGCACGAATAGGGGCGGATCTAGGGGTGAGTGGGGCGGCAAACACGGCACCGATCCGCCCGTTTATGTGTCCGCCACAGCATTTCCCCGGAGTTCTCTTATCGAAAGTTGTGATTTGAGCGAAGAGCGGCAAATTCGAGCCTCGAAAGATAAATAATCAGCCTCAACAGCGTGAAGTGTTGGTCGTATATTGCTTTTTGAAAGAACAACATTTCTATCTCGCTCAGGTTTCGATTGCGTGTATAAACGTGTCTATACACGTTCACTCGAGCAAATGAAGCTCAATTGACCTGGCACGAAACTGATGTGACATTTTGCATTTTACGATCGCTCTGTCAGACAATTATTGTACCCTGGATAGTTGCCGGATAAAAGTTTAATGTTCCTGCTCCCCTGCTGAGCGCTGCATTGGCTTTAATGCGGTATGACATATTTCTTCTTCTAGTTTTATGTCCTGCTAATGCAACTCCCCAAACATTTGTGTGAATTTCGCTGGAATTTAATGAGTGTACTAAAGCTATTGTCTCACGATTCTCTTCAGAAACCTTCGATTTCGTTTGCAGTAAATTTATATGTTGGCTCGAATTCCCCGCTCGTACAGACCAGAAAAATTGTTCTAGATTGGGCATTACGGTTCTAATAGAAAACAAATGCCTTCCTGCTATGTTTTCTCTTATTTCGTTCGATCTAATTCGAGATGGTATTTTTGTGTCTGGCGTTTTAAGCGGCGATGGGGATGTGTGAGGGCAGCTACCAGTGGAGGTGGTGTGATGAATGGTTTCCTCGAATAATGGAGGTTTCAAAGAAAATTTCCCGTTTATCCCCAAAACGTAATTAAGAATTCATTTCGGGGTTGTTAATTTTACAGCAGAGCAAGTCGAAAACACCGCACACAGCGCTCCACGTCATTTGTCATGGAAATTGTGGGCTTTTTTCAAAGAGAAACTGTGAGACTGTATAAAAGTTGCTTAAATATTCCGTTTTGGATGCATATATTCACTGCTGCATTATAATACAGATGATTTAATAGCATTTTCCAGGGTTTTGTTCAGCTTTCCCTGAGAGAACTATTTTCTCTCTTAGCCCGGCAATAACGAAAAACGAACTGATGGGGATACTGTGTATAGGCGAAATAACGAGATAAACTAGAGGCCCGGTATCATATTTCATGCTTACTGGCAAAATGTACATCTAACAATGCCCGAAAACACAATGGACTAATAACAATCTGCCCTTGAATGAGTAATCTGATGATGCTCAAAATATTTTATGTGCTGCTACCGGTGTCAACTAATAATGAAGATCCTATCATCATCGTTATAAAGTGCTCGGGATGTATGACCAATTATTGCTAATGCCTGGATGAGATAACAGCATAACTCAGGTACTCCTTTTTAAGGCTGTCAAACAACTTTCTAAATTAATTAACGAACTCAAGACAGATTTCCTCCCCTCGCCCATATTTTTACCCTACAAAAGGGACGAATCCGTATAACCAAGCGCAGAGTTCCTTTAAATAAATCCATATAAAAGGTAATATTATCCAAAAAGGGAATGATCCCGTGTGGTGTTTTCATGAGGTATGGGTATCCTAAAATAAAATCCAGTTAGACAAAAGATAACACGAGTATGCTTTTATAAACCCCCATGTTTAAAGGGAACTTCATTCTCAGCTCACTGATGGATTCCATATTTTATAGTTTCCGGATTATGTGGAGTTTTAATAATGCTGGTCTAGAAAGGTATATAAGAGGAGCACTTTTCTTGCATGCTGAAAGCTTGAGACGGAAAGCTGTGGACTTACTAAATAGGGAAGTTAACTACTTGAGACGGTTTTCGAGGGAAACTCCGTTTCGCCGGGAAAAACCATCTTCAGGCGCGCGATTTATGTCTGCTCTCTGGGAATTCCAGGAGTGCGTTTTGCACTAAAGCTACCAATATTCACTAGTTTCCAATTTCAAAGCTAAATAATCCCTTTGATCGGAATTTCCAATAGTTTTTGCGGTCTCTAACTGATATCCAGCGGCCTCTCCACAAATCAAGCACTATCCAAGCGCACCTCCAAGCGATTATGCCTGCCCCGTTTTCCTGAACGAATTAGAAAGACTTGTCTCTAAGAGAAAATCTCCAAATGATTGATTTTCATCTGATTCTTCAAAGGCAATAAAAATTTGAGGGAACAATGGGCTATTTAGCAGAATTGGAATAGAGCTTAGATCTGATTTGATGGAGCAAAACGAGTTTCGATGAAACCTGCACGTGAGGACCATCAAATCGAAATATCACAATGTAGTAATACGAAGATTGATGAACTCTCCGAAAAGAGTTGTCCTCACTGGAGACCGCGGTGGATGCAAGTCCCCTGGATGGCAACAATGATTCTTCCCGTAGGGGAAATGATTGAAGTCGAAGTTGATGATGGTGTTGGTTTGGTGAAGAAAAGAATACGCTGGATCAGATAATGGTCTCCTACCGCATGATTAACTGAGATGATTTTCATTCCTCAGGACATCTAAAGACGCAGAACCTCAAAAAAGTCTATGAAAATGGCCAATGCTACTGGAGATATCGATCTACTCCTTTTCGATGCCTCTACTTCAAACAATATAAACGTGCCCAAAAGCAGCATTATTTTAACCGTAGCTTAGGCAACCAGCAATAATGAACCATTTGTCTTGCTGCCATATTGGCAATTGAGTGGATTTACCACGGCGATGGTTCGTCGTTTTTTATTGACAAATGATTATGCGATAGTTGTTTTGAGTGTATTTTCGAGTCGCCTTTAATCAAAAAATTGCCATTGATTTTTGGGAAGTTTTATTTATGGAATTTTTCAGAGAAGGTACTTATATGATTCTTTGGCGTCTTCGAGTATGAAATCTGCCTCAACGTATCGACGGACCTTCTTAATGGAAATGAGAACCTCAAAGTTTTATCTTTTAATGTAGTGTCTATTTTCATGATGATTCAACATTTCACTACACAAGTGGCATGAAGTAAATGTAGAGAAGACCTCTGAGAAATCTAGAGATTTGGAGGTGCCTTCAGAAGCACAGCAGGAGGCTCAAAATTTTAAGAACTTCATTAATGCTTGATGAGAGAAAAATATTTAAGATTTTTAATTAAGAGTCTAAAGAACTCTTAAAAAACTTAATTATTCAAGGGTCCATTCTGCTTTCTTTATTTGTAATTGTTTCGGGGGCTTCGCGGGGCGTTAAAATAATTAGAAATTGCGCTAGTGGAATATAACTTCTCTGAGCAATTGCAGTGCATTTCACCGGTTCAACAAACACCAACTCACTCATCTCACTCTCAACAAGCTTTCAATTAAATTCACTACAACTCAGTAACAAAATCAACCAGTTGCTACAGGAACAATCCCAACCCAGCATCCAATTAGCTAACTTATTCCAATTTACCCTTGGCCATTCTTCGATTCGTAATTAACTAACCTGAAGTCAAAATTGAGAAACCACATGAAAATTTGATCAAAGTTCAGTCACGCGAATCATACGGATATTTCGTGGAACGCACGTGAGCGTACACGTGAGCGTCGGTGCGGCGTCGAGACGGTCCGAGGAGGCGTCGCGTTTCGCGGCAACTGGATGCTGGAAGACCTCCCTTGGTATGTTGCCGAAGAAGTTGGATGCGCATGATTCGCAAAGTTTTCTGTTGTCTCGAATAGTGATATTTTCAAGATTTGATTGGTGTCAGATTACACTAGAGTTTGCCGGAATTTCACTGGATTTCATGCACTATTTACAGGCAAAAACCAGATTTAGGAATGGAGGGAATTAATGTACTTGGGCTCCGCGTAATTTCCGGAACTATCAATCTTCCGCAGCCAAGATACACCAGGCCAAGAAATTAAGAAAATTAATGTTGAAATAATTATAATTTAGTCAGCGTGTTAATTACGGAGTCCGCTAATTGCAACCCTGAAAGGAAAAATAATTAATATCGACTAGGAAATTGCTCTCTGATTTCGTAGCTGGAGTGTCGTGGTAAAAAATCCCAACGTTGTTCTTCCTTGCCGAACGCCATATTCGACCATAAAAGTGGGGATAAGCATGGAAACTCCATTATCAGAGGCTGCGCTCGTAAACTGGGCACAAAACAAGGGCAAAAAAACCTGTATTTCTTCCCTCTATCTAACCACCTTTTAACCCTGGGATTTCTTTACGCGCCGCAAAAACACGCTCAAAGAAGCAGGTAGTGTGTAATGTAGTAATTTCGAATATTAAAACCGAAAAATGGAAAATCGATTCGTCCGTGTAATTGCCCTGGATACTGTTGTTGCAGCATGTCCGGTACACTTCCAATTAAAGTGGTCCTTTGGGAAATTATCCAAAGTCCCATTGGTCCAATCTGCTTCAGATTCCTATTACGTAACACCGGAAATTCTAATTATTGCTTTGGTTTGAATAGGCTTCGATACAGGGCTGCAGCATTTCTGGATGATGGAGAAAATGAATCAATCATAATGGACGCCGTCATATCAAATATCGAATTTCCGACGTGAATGTGAGATCGTAGGGGAATTGAAATACGTTTTAATCGTGGAAAAATATGCCATCATTCGACTTTTGAGGAATTTGCAAATGAAGCTGAAATCGCTTCACGGAATACCTGCGGGGTTATCTTCAATGCCTCAACGCGGCAGAATTACACAGTACCTTTTCCGTTGCCATTCACACACGGAGTTCAGTGAGTACCAGCAAAAGGCAGTTCGGCGATTGATAAGTGTAACGGAGACAAACTACCGTCGCTGACTTGCGAGCAGTATGCCTTAATCCCAGAATGGATCACAAAAGGGGCTCGTTTTTCAATTGATGCGCCCTAAAGACGTCATTTCTCTCGTGGTGTTCGTAGGGGTAAAGCTGTATTAAAATTTTGTCATGGAATTTGTTCTCGAAGAACGCATTCAAATTTGCATCTTGTATTTTGGGGGTAATTTCTTAGCGGGTGCTCAACGTTAATTTGCTTTAAAATTTCCCGATCGTCCCGGCCCTTCGGTGGGCACTAATAGGAACATTATGCCAAGTTTTAAAACGTATGAATATGTCAATTATTCCTGCTGGATGAAAATAAATCAACACGACCATAATCCAGAAGCTCTCAAGCTGCGGTTTTTAATCACAATAATTTTAATTTATTACAAAACTGAATGTATGTACGAAACTTGCGCCCTCCAAAATCACGTAGAACTACACCCCTCCTTGGATTAAGACGTACTGTTTACGAGTCAGCGGTGCTAGCCAAATGTTGACGAAGGAAGGGGAAACAATAGTCTCTCTCCCTCGCACCTATCAATCGCCTAATTGCCTCTTGCTTGCACTCGCTAAAACTTCATGTGCATAGCTGCGAAAAAGGTACCGTAAATTCATCCACAGGGCTAACCCGTATGACCCAACCATCCATCTACGACTTTGCCAAGACCACTTGAAGAACGGGCGTGGCTGAAGAACTAAACTCAACAGGGAACACTCGCTGTGCTCTTGGTTGAATTTGCTCTCCGGCAACCACTAAATCCTCGCAATCGCTGCCAGATCAGCACTACGAGTAAAAATTCTGGTTATGTCCAAAATTTGGTAATTTTGCTACTTCGAACCCACGAGAATCCTTCGAAATTTTCTTCGGAATAGAACCAAATCTGATTGAAATCACAGGCGTACTGGCATTGATTCCATGTTAAAAATATAACCAAAGAAAATTGATTCTCAGAACTTATTATTAAAACATTTTCTCAGTGCAATAAAATTCGTCCTCCGCCTTACAGTTTTAGCACGACGTGGCCCCTGACTCTCGTGAATAATTTACAAAATTACCAAGTTAATCTGCTTAAGTTCAGTGGCGTACGCGTCTTGTAGAAAATAAGAAGGGAATTCATGTGATTTTCAAAATTACCGATTTAGAAATTTTTGAGATAAAAAGCAAAACGTCCCATGTCACTAAGGTTTTTCGCGAAACGCCTCTTGATTATTCAAAACATATAAAACAATTATCCATTTATTTGGGTTAAAACCAGAGGCGACCTGGCCTTGACTGCATGTTGGTAAATTGCAAGAGAAAAAGGACTGTCCAAGTAAGCCAATAACGTGAAGTTGAAAAGAAACTCGGTCTACGCCACTGAGTGTTTTCAAGCCACACTTCCTAATCGTTCCGGATAGTGCCATTATTAATAATGTTATATGGATAAAGCCAGGGGCGTGCCGTCCAACTGCTAGTCGTAAAGTGAAATTGGCTTTTATTGAATGTTATTAAACCTTGCGGAATCCAGTGTTTTGACCCAGGAATTCTCAGATATGGTTCGTCTGAGTCTCAAAAACTCTCAAGCGAGTTATGCGGTTTTCTTTATGCGATAGTATTGCTGCTACTGACACTACAATCTACTAACGCTGTTTCTGAGGTGTTCACTACTTCTATGTGAGGAACAGGAACAACAGCTCGCAATGTGAGTAGCCAAGTGGACCCGTTGTGATGCTCAACCCCTTTACAAGGTTCAACCAAATCTCTCACGAGTCCAGGAAATTCTCTTTTTTGAATTAGTTCATCTGCTCTGAAAAACGGGCAAGCACTCCGGCACACTCTGAGTATTTCCTTGGAAACAAGTGGGACATATCGATTCTCACCTTTAGCTAGAACATTTTCTGATTGGTAAACGAATGTGAATAATTAGTAAATTGATCTGCAAAATCCGAATAGGAATAAGTCCAGGATAAGCTGAACTGGGTGTAGCAATCTGCCTGCAAAAGAACTTTCATTGCTTCTCAATTATAACGATTTTGTTATCATTATAGTGTTTATCATCTTTTGCAGTCTGAATTGCACTCTGAATCGCACCAAAATATTTTATATTCGAAAAATTAAGTTCGTGTGGCGTATTCACTGAGACGCACCCTGCATGCAGGATTCGCTTATTGTGTTTATAAATTATTCATTTTGAGGCGTATCTGGAAGTCTCCATGTGGCGACTTCCATCCGGAGGACGTCCAGACACCGCCGGCCTGCGGTCTTTACATAAATCTGCCAAATGCATTCGCGATATGGTTCAGTGCCATCTCCAACATCCGGGGCAGGCTTATATTGAGAGAAAATTTAGCAGGAAGAGGAATTTGCCTTTATCTTGGCAAATAAATATATTAATTTCAAGTTCAAGACGTGATTGCGCACATTTTCTCTGCCTGACAAAACCACGTTTCGGCAATAATTTGACTAGAAAATGAGGTCCTGCACGATGGCCGATCGGGCATATGATTTAAAGGCGGAATGCAGATGTTTAAAGGGAAACGTATAGTACTCGCCAATGTGTTCTACTCCTGACCCTTTCCATAACAATAACAATAATCCTCCACCTGTGTGATAACCCTTAATCCACTAAAACATCTTTATCGGGAACGAAAAGGGACGGTAGATTAAATAGTCGTAAACTATCGATAGTAAATCAAGTGTGTGTTGGGCAAAGGGCCCGATAAAAATGGGGCGATCGTGTGTGCTGTACTTTGGCCGCTTCACTTCTTCACATGTGTCGAAGCTGCGCCTTCTGTTCTCTAAAACCCGGAATTCGACATTACAGCAGCTAATCGAATCGATGCTTGGGGTCTTTCGGGAATGTATTTTTGGACCATCCAAGAAGTCATCAGCATAACAACGTTCCTCAATCCAAATATAACTTTAAATGAAATTTGATGTCCTCGCGAGGAAAAAAGCATCCCCCAAAGAAGCATTACGAGGGGCATGTCACATCCACTTGTCTGCAGATGTTCTAGCACTTCAGGGGGCCCGAATCCATTTCTCAAATCTTGACTCTATAAAAGTGGCAGTAAAATGTGAATTTTAAAGCTCATATTTTATAATTTAGGCAGAGTGGTGTCCCTTTACCTTACGCAGACCGAAAAAATAATTTAGTTAACTGGTATAAACGACACGACCGAGCAACGGAAATGAGGAAAATAAGCATTAAAAAATGGAACATTCGGGCTTTTATACTTAATTCCTCGGTGGCTTTTCATAACATTTTTATTCAAATTATTTGCTATTAGAATTCAGTACAAGACTCCTAAACTTTGCCATTGTTAGTCCCTCACTTACGACGTCTTTGTGCTGAGAGCTCAGATTTGCAGCAATTCCGATTATTATATGATTTACTGTAAATCTGATTACCTCTCTTTTCTCTCCAGAGTTTATTCAGACTAGAATTGTCTGATTTTTTTATTCAGCTGTACGAGACAAAGTTTGCAAAAAGCGGAATGAACATTTTGGTCCGAAAAAGCCGCGAGTACGAAATTTAAGAATTGAAAGAGAATTTTAGATTTAAATCTCAGATTCGGACGGAAAGAACCCCAGCCGATAGGGACTGGCAAAACTTCTTTATCCAAAAACTCAAGCTTACCGCGTCCAGTTACGAGGGACATCTTTTCTCGTTTTTACCTACTAGGAGCTTCCAATTTTCAATAAAAGACTCTGTAACATTTTGATAAGACCAAAAAGGAGCAGGTATCGGTCCATTAGAATTTTTAAGAATTAATCCAGGCTTAAAAGCTGAATAATAAACGAAAATTCCATAAAAAATAAGATAATATTAAGGGAAGTAGTGAAGGTATCACTAATAGGCAACCAGACTTGCGCTGAGCTTATATTTTTCAAATAAATGCGTTAGCTAACGCCATCTAGAAATAGGAAGGTAAACCTTTTATCGATCCAGCAGGAAATCTGGACAATATGGCGAAGAACTTTTGCTTAGAACTCAAACTTCTAATAATGGCCCTAAATCATCCTGAAGTGAACCAGAAAATTGAAAAATCTCACTTCGTGATGCTTGAAACGAGAGCTCCTGCTTCTGCAGGAAAAATTCAAATTAAACGAAGTAAAATCACATCTTAGAAGTGTTTCAGAAACTTTCAGTGCTAAAGTGGGATAAAAGTGAACAGAGTAAAATTAACATGTACATCGTTTTATTGAAAAAAAATCTCCAAAATATATATATTATATATATATATATGTATATATATAATAGTGGCAAATACATGGCGAGAATTGCAAGAAATACAGACCTCTTTGGCACATTGACAATAATTTTACACACAAAACTTCGTTGCTCGTTCGTAATAAATAAATAAATAAAAATCAGTCTAGATCAACGAAAAGCACAATTTTCCCTCACAAACAAATTACCTGGAAGGATTCGGGTTCTGGATATTTTCCACTACAAAAACCTCAGCATCCGGGTTAGTTGGTGCACTCTCCTTGGCCAAAATTTCATTCACATAAGTATCCCTGTTCAAATCAAAGGTACTCTGCTCCTCTTTTTCAATGTCGTTGGAGTCCACAGTGTCCATACCTTCAACAAAACTCCATTCTGGAGTGTCTTCATTAGGAGTTGCGGAAGATCGATTTTCGTACTCGAAACTCGAAGGATTATTGGACGGTTCGAACGAAGTTACTTCGTCGAAGGTTTCAAGATTGGCAAATTGGTCGTTTGAGGAGTTTTGAAAGACGTTGGCGGTTTCCTCAGCCTCAGCCTAATTAGAAAAAAGTGCATAGATGAAGAGTGCGGAGACATATATAAGAGTAGATCAGTGCAATGTGAGGTAGAACAGAAGCTTGGAGGAGGCATTATGTGAAGTGAAGAGCGGTTAGTGGAGTTTTAATTAGGCAATGAGAATGTATTGTTTTAATTACGAATTGTTAGTAAAAGCTCACTTTCGCTTAGGAAAAATAAAAAGATCTGTATTTACAGTCAATCTTTATTTAAAGAAGACTCAGTATAAAATATATAACTTACGTAAAACTGTTCCTATTTAAAACGGTTATTAAAATTTTAAAAATATAATAACTATAATATCTTACATTTGCCACACCTTAAGCCACTGCGGGTTAAAATTATAGGGGTAGTTATATAGGGTGTTTGTTACCTGTAATTTACCAGCAACCCTAAATTAGATCATGGCTTAGTGAATGTTGTCATTAGACTTGAAGCTCCCTAACAACTAATCATCACTTAGTAGCTAAAATCTCATGCGAAGCATTAATATTTAAAAAAATTATTTAAGCTGCAGTTTTTAGTTTTTGCGGGAAATTATCCGAGGTACGCACCTCTTTGGATTTCACAATCTCGTTCTCCATGCTGTTGGCCACTTCTTCTCTGTCCTTCACTGTAGCTGATTCAGCTTCCTTCTCAGTCGTAGTTTCACTGGAACCCGGCTTTACGTCAATGATTCGCACTTTAAAGAAGGTTCCCCCAAAGTCATCCTCGTTTTTATACTCGGTTTCGTTGATGACCACGGTGCGACCGTCGATGACCTAAGATTGACGATAATGAGTGATTCACATATTTATTTGCTTCGAGGAATTAATATTTTATTATTCTACTTGTGTGATTAATGAATGAAAAGGTTTGCCGCACCTTGGTCACGGAAGAGCTGTTGCCTTTGGAAAGGTCAATTCCGGCTATTCCTGAGAACACTGGGTTCTCCAGTCCTGCGGGGAAAAGGGAGATGTCCTCTGTAGAGTTATTTGCGGGGAATAAGTTCAGAAGTGAAGCTATTTGCTGCCTCATTCGATCCAGGACACCTTGAAGATAACACAGGGAGTATGTGAAGTGAAATAAAGTGAATTATGAGAGATTTTGTTCTTAACCTGCGCAAAATTGGCACTCATCGTCTCTGTTCATGATTTTTTTGCACTAATATATTAGTAATAAACTCAAACTATAGGCTAGAACTAAGAGTTTTGTAGAATTACGAGAGATATGTAGAGACAAGACACCCACTAAAATGCACATAAGTCTTGCCTACGTGAATAATATACATAATGACCATTATCCAAATGCCTATGCAAAGTACCTAAAGAGCGATTAAATTACCCAAATTAACATTTTTTTTCAGCCGTTCTCCATGTAATTGTCTTTTTTTCTCCACAACTGGCCAACTCGGGCGTAATACGGCAGTGCCCTTTTTCATATTATAGCATTAGCTGAGTCTGCTCTGCTATTTATCTAATTCACTCACCGATAAATCACGAATCTTTCAAGAACCGTAAACTTATATGAATATATGAAAACCAAATTTGCCAATAACATATCACCTATATCACCCGAACGGAATGTCAATCATCACATGCCTACCAGACTTCGTTAGTTATAACCGAACTGAGTGTCGGTCCAGTTTGACTCATGAATCAAACCGCAGGCATTTTACCTTCCAAATTGCTGGAGAGGCTCCCAAAGGGGTTATCTCCGAAGGGATTTTCCCATCCCCCAAAAAATCCGGTGTCGACGATGGGCTTATCCCCATAAACACTCGTCGTGGTCACCGTCTCTACGTCCTCTTTAACGTTTGCTGAAACAAGAAAAAACGTTAATCTAATAATATTCATCATATAATACAACGTATATATGCCAATAAAACATGGCATGTGTGCAGGGCCGGCTTTAGCATCCCTAGCGCGCTGTGCGAAATTTTTAATCACCGCCCCGAAGTCAAACCGCGGACTAGAAAAGTTCGCCGCCCCTATTGGTCAGCCGCCCTGGACTTTCGCCCAACCTTGCTCCCTCATAAGGCCGGTACTGCATATATGCTAATGGAAGCGAAAGGATGAGTAAGCAAATCGATCTCGGCAACATCAATGTAAACAATTATTCGGTTTAAAATTCAAGGTGAACGAGACAAAATCATTATTGTTTAATCAAGTCCTTCCTGTGATCGGGATTTTGATCACGAACTATTTGAATGTAAATTTTTCCAAATCAGATGGGGGTAATGTGAGCTACATAAATGATTAAAGCGAATTGAGGTGGTCGATATGAGAGGTTTACTGAGGGCGGAGACCTTTGAAAAGCGAAGAGTGAGGTGTTGGATGTTAACTTCAATATTAGTGGATCAACATATGGGAATGCCAAAGTCGAATTGGTATTGTTGGATCGTGCTTCCAGTTGGAGGAAATTGTTTGAAATTCTCCTAAATTAATTGGAACGAAACTGGAAGAATAGTTTTTCTAAATGTTAATTACTGCGCGTTACCTTCAAATCTTTGAACAATGTAAATTTCAGCTTAATGGAGAAGCATGGCGCATTATGGGTCAGTGCGACCAATTTCCTTTGATGTTGAAATATGCGCATGGATGGGTAAATTGTCCGACCTTTGGCCTAAATAATTCAAATGCAGCGATGTTTGTTTGGTGCGTGTTAATTGTTGATAATAATTATAAGTAGACTGAGACATTGTTTTCTTTATTGTACGTATGCAAGAAAATAAAACCTGTACATAAAAATAAGCTTGTTTAATTGTTGCATTGTGAGTTTGGAACACAGCTCAAGGATGTTTTCCGTTGCGGCTATAGCAAGCCGTCAATTGTTTTGATAGGTGTGTTCGAAAATTACCTTTTTAAATCGCTTTTTGCGTCACAAAAATGAGCTGTTAAATTTTTCGTTTCACAATGCAATTTACAGATTTTTTTTTTACTGTTGCTATGGGACGCTGTTATGTATTGCTGAAAGCTCTATTCAAAAAATATACTTGTGAGTCACTTTTGCGCCACAAAAAGTGACCCGATAAATTTAAATTTATATGTATAACGTGTATAATAGATCAAATAAAGTACCGTGAAACATTTTTATTATTGTAAACACTTAAACTGTCAAGGTTGGTTAGTTTTTCCCATATATATTGATAATTAGACAGTTTCGAAGACAACCGCACAAATTTATGCAATTTTTAGCTAGTTTTGCAATGACTAATAACACATCGCAATTAAAATGAGTTTTACCTACATCAGCATATAACAACTATTTGCTTGCAGAAAATTATCCACAACCGGATATATAACATTGGAACATATATTTACAGCCCAAACTAATAAATCGTGTTTGCCGAACACACTCAATGTTATTAACAACATATTGTTTGCGAGTTAATGATTGACCATTATGATGAGGAAGGTTTCACTTGGAAAGTACGTTGAAAAAACTGCTTGAATTGCTGGAAATTTAAGGGATTCAGACACCTAAAAAGTGTTGAAATTTCAGGTAAAAAAACGGTGATTGGTGGGGATGGCGGGACGAAAAGTTGGAACGAAGGAGTTGGAACGTACTGGATAAAATTTATTAAAAAATTACGAACCCAACAAATTATTAGCGTAAATCTGCATTTTCTAGAGAAATCCTGAAAATTCTGAGGATTGAGGCAACTTTTCTTCTCAGACCAACTTCTTATCATTAACGAAGATACACATTTCCAAGTCTACAAAGTGGTCCCACTTACCCGGTAGTCCTGCACAAACCGCCACCATAAATCCAATCAAAACTATCACAGATTTGTACCACATTTTTCTGTTTCTTCAGTTTAAAATTCTAAATGAATTTTAAAGTTTGCGGTAATGGTAAACAAATTCTCTGGTGGCTCGTTCGTATTCTCTGCTTTGCAGTCGATTTCAATGTTCTGCTCGTCCTCCTGCTAAAAATATATAGCTAAACCTGCTTCTACTATGCGATTCTCGTGATCGTGCGCACCTTGGATCCCGATTTGATATTGAACTTACAACAGCAGCCTGTTTGGTCCTTGTTGGGAAAGGATGATTATTGTGGTTGGTCTGGATTCTGGAATTTTAACAGATTTTCCAAGAATAACGTGTTTCAAAAGCACCGTCAAATTGTAGATTCTAAATTCTGTCAATACTGACTGAAATTGGAAATCTCTGAATTTCGAACTGCACATTCTGTCAAGGAACATTTGACACGGATTGTCTTTGTTGGGACATTGACAAATGTTCGTTACGTAGTGGTTACTGGAGAATTCAAGTTCTCAGAAGTGTGACCCTAAATTAAATCTTCGAGAGCTCAAAAAAATCCCTTTGGATTTGGAGAAGTCACTCCAGACACAGCACAAACTTCCCTTCACGTCTTTTTTCTCGAGATAGAAATTCCCTCGATGGTTCTGAACAAAATCATGTAGGATTGAATTATTGCGATGGTTGGAAAATTCTGAACAGAATGGTGAAGGAAGAGGTTTTTGTGATAAGTTTCTGAACAAAATGGTGAAAGGAAACAATTCATTTTTTTTTCTGAGAAATTTCTCGTTTATCTGTATAAAATTTAGGACCAATTCCTTCTACTTTTTGTTCGGCTTCAAGAAATATATTTGCCCAGAAATAAGAGAGCTTTGTGCTCTTGAAAAAGCTCCGAATTGCGAGCTACCACCTTTAAAAAATTTAATACTCTAATTTAGCATTTTTTGGCAATGAAAGTGAATCAAACTCAGTACGATTTTTCTTTCACTGCCAAATTTCTCATTCATACTTCAGTAGAAGAAACTGCCATTAATACCCACTTCTCTGGTCGCCCAAAAAAAAACTTTTTAGGGTTTTTTCCGTGGATACCCAGTATTCTCCTTTCATCTAAAAAATAACGTATGTTTCTATCCCATCAACCAGCAACCTTTATTCTAACAAAAGGGCCCCAAACTTGACAAGTAACAAAGCATCCTTGGCTTTTAAAACAAGCGTGGTTTACTAAAAGGTATTACTAAAACCGGCCTTATAGCACATAGAACTTAGGCCTAAAATCGCAGGTGATGGAATGTACAGTACTGAGTTAAAACTCTTAGTTTATGGAGGGGACTCTTAGCTCACGGTTGTTATTAAAAGTACAATTGTACTAAGTTTAGTACACATTTGTACGCTCAGTTATTTTTTCTTGAAAATTAGATATCTATTACACTGTCTTGAATTGCGTAATTTTTTCTGGGAACGACGTTAAAGTGACATTGCACTACAGTCTAGCAATATGCAGTGCCAACAATAATAACCGTGAAATCAGCATGATTCTCCATGTTGAAAACTTCTAAAGTGTGACGTCAATGTGACGTGCACCTATTCTAATATTGCTCGACTATATTGAGACGCGATTTAGACTGAAATTTTCGAGAGGACTCTGAAATTCAGAAATCAGCGCCTAAAGTTCATCGCGCTGCGTAACGAGTTTAGTACAACTCGTAGTACAACTTTTGCCCGTCCCTGGAGTCTCTCCATTATGAAGCGTAACATGCCGACACAAGAGCGAACTGAAACGAACCGACTCCAGTTCACTATAGGATTTCCTACTACGTCGCGTTAAATTTGTTTTTTCTCACACCAAAATCTCATATTTTTGTACTATTTTTAAGTACATTATCCCTTTTCGTCCTAACCCGAGGTTATCGCAACGCCATCGGTAACCGCGGCGAACGTTCCGTTGGACGCCGTACATTTAGTGCCTTATTAAACTATTGTGATTGTGTACTGTGAAGATACAGTACATTTGTACTCAGTGCCTTATTGGATTTGTTGCTCATTGGATATAGAAAAGGCCGTACAGTGACGCTGTTTTGCGTGCCTCGACAGAAAAAGTCTTCGAAGACCGAAAGCGTAAGTGGGATAATTGTACCTAAACAGGATAAGGATTGCATATTTTGTACTACTTCCTCGGAAGTCGATTGTACAGATTTAGTAAATGCCTGTCCAGCAGTACAACCCTAATTGGGGAGAATTTTCTTTTCTCTGATCTACAGGGGTGCGAGTTACACACACTTGCTTTCAAAATTGGACTCGCACCAATCTTAGGAGTCGCTTCGTCGAGGATTAAACCTCTTTACAGTTCTTTTCGCATATTTTGTACCACTTCTGTAGAGTCAATTCTACAAATTTAATAGAAATCCGTGCAGTAGCACAACCCTAAGTAGGACAAATTTTCTTTTTTTTATCAACAGGGTCCGTAAGTTACAGATATTCACATTCTAATTTGAGCTCGCACTAATCTAAGGGGTCCATTTATCCCCTTACACTTATTCACAGTTTACCTAATTTGGAATTTATTGTCTCCAAATCACTATTTCATGTTTATGGCCATGTCATAAACGGTCGCCTATAGGTACCATAATGAGGCTTACTGAGGGCGAACCACCCTCGGGCACGGTTGCCAGTTCTTTATTTCAGAGTTATGAAACCCTACGAAGGCTTTTTTGGTGGTTTTGTGGTTGTAGCTGGCAACATTGGGTCTTGTCGTTGATTCGGCAAGGCGCGAGAAAAGGAAAAATGGAAGAAAACCACAAACATCTTCGGAAGTCTCTTTATTACAGCATTTAGACGTTCTGTTGTTCCAGGCCTAGTCTACAATTTCACTTTACTATCATCGATAAACCTGTTTATTCTTAACCCCTTTTCCAGGGTCGCGCAGAATCCGAAAATATTGTACTATTTGAGGTATTTCCTATCCAGCTAGCCAAATTTCCCCCTCCGCGCTCAAAATTGCGACCCCGGGGGATGAATTTTGGGGGATAGCTACACTTCGCGTTTAACGTAAGGTGGAATATGTTGATTAGGGTGACCAGTCCAGCTTTGGTTTGCATGACGTGAAACCGCAAGCCCATTGAAAGTGACTTTACGCAGTAAACCAAATCGAAAAATCCAGATTTTGATTCATCATTCACTTCATCACGGCATCGAACAACGACATGTCGGAGTTAAAATTAATTATATTAAATTTTAACGAATAATTAAATTACTTCGTCGAATTTAAACCACAAATTTAACAAACCACTAGATACTTAGATTTAATTAAACGAAAGACAAATTTATTAAACTGCATCGTTGAATTTAATACGATTTACTCAGAGATACGAGATAAACTGAAGGCGACCAGTAGTACTAATTTCATCAAGATTATTCACAATTATACCATTAATTAAGTCCGCGATGCTCTAAACCCTAAAGCCAATTTGAGCAAATCTTAATGAAGAGGCAAATTTAAGAGGATTTCCCTATATGAAGTGGATATATACTTATTTTACACCAGTACAGATACAGCTAGCGAGACATAGGCTAATTTAAGCCGATTTATTACTGATTTAAACTTGATTTAATGAATTGAATCTGAGGTTAAATCACGATTTAAAATTACAACTGAATAAGTCACTGCTATAAGGTATAGATTAGGGTGATTTAATGCTGCTTCCATTTGATTTACTGAGTTTAATCTTGATTTAAGGTCATGACTAAAGGAATAAAGAATTGAAGCATCCAAGTCTTTTGAATTTACGATTCGGGAAGTGAAAATATTAATTAATTAATTTATTAAACACTGCGCAAATTTATTAAATTTATCCAGTGGCGGGTTTATAGCTAAGGGCGCTTCGGCGCAAAGTAAATCCATGCGAACGCGGACCTGCCTGCAGCTACAGTTCGTAATTAAATTAAGTAATAAAATTAAGTAATTAAATCCTCGACGAAAGCGGCATTCGAGTTCTAAAAGGGAAGGCAATAATATTAATACCGTTTAGTTAAGTTACTTTTAAGTTAGTCATGTTAGTTTAGTTATCTGATATTACTGACTTCAAGTCAGTTTGGATGATTAAAAGTTAATTTGAATTACTTATGCTTACATGAATTATCTCACTTAAACTTTGCCGGGGCCCTTCCCTGAAGGGCATGTACGTGTATTCCACAATCTTGCTCTTAGTTTCATTGTCAAATTTCTCTGGATTGAACGGGTCTGGATTAGAGACATATCCTGGATCGTTCTGCAGGATCCGAATTGGAATATTCACTATAGTCCCTTTTTTAATGGTAGCGTCACTCTCAGGAATTTTATAATCTTTGGTTCGCACCCTGGGATGGTACTTTCTGAGCGTTTCTAAAAAGATTTAGTCTATGACATTTTACACGATAATGAGCGAAAGTTTTGGGGTACCCTGCACGACATTCTCACAACAGCTCATTTCCTGTAATGCGCCGTGAGGTAAGACTCCATCGTGTTTCTTCAGAACTTCTCTGAGCTTTGCCTCGATGTCCTGGTTTTGGGCTAATTCCAAAACGGCAAAAGACATGGTAGTTGAGGATTTTTTAAAAAGCTGCAGTGAAGAAGAGGCGGCATTAGCTTGCATCTTCTTCCATGGAAAGTCCCCCCTCGAAAACTCGATTGTACTTGAAAGTCGTTTTGATTCTAGAAGGTGCCTGTTTGGCCATTATCCTGAAAAACATCCTTTTCATTCTTGATGTCGCTGATAGTCCCCTTTATTTTTAGATGGATCATCATATATGGAAATTCCCTCCTAACAATCTTATTCTTTTCTTTATAGTCCACAGTTTGTTTAACTGAGTGCCTGCGGCAATAGGAATGTGGATATTCAATTAATGAGCCATCAAGGCTGTTGTAAACCTAAAGTGGTTTTCTACATGAGTCAGTTGAAAAGTGAGCTTTTTCCCAGGCCGAAAGCGTTCAGGAACGTTCTAAGCAAACTTGGGGATGTAACCACCCTTTTAACTAAATCCTGGCCCTTGTGGAAAAATTCAAATTTTTTCTGGTTTAAAGAGTCATGCTCGATATTAAAACCAGAAATAACTGGTGAAATGAGAATGAGAATTCCTCCTCTGAGAACTTCCGAAGTTCGCTTGTGTAGTTTTTACCTGGAACGTCACTAGCAAATCTAACCAAAACCGCTTTCATCTCGTGATTTTCCCCATTCTTGGTGGCATTTCCGGTCAACTCGCTGAGGCCCTGGGTTTTCACTAGAAGCAAAATCATCTGCATTTTTCCTGAATAATAATGCGATATTAAGAGGTTGACTTAAGTATAAGGGGAGGGCACCCGAGGTGAAAGTAGGGGAAGGCTTCCTGCGAATGTTTTTCCAGGGTTCTCCATCCGGGGGAAATATATTGTTGAACGGGAGACTGTCTGAGATTTTGGGGTGGTGAGTTGAGAAGGGCTGGAAATCTTTGGTTATCATCAGTCGTATCGTGAATGGACTTACTCGCAACCATTGTGGGCGGATATTCGTGTAACGTCCTGATTAATGAAGTCGAGAATGTGGCTAAGCTATTATGGATAAATGCTCTACTTATCTCCATGTTTAACCCCCCTTTTCTTAAACTCGTAATAAAACTTTTCATGAATCTCTCCACTGGCCTTCAGGCCAGTACGGATTTCCTTTATGTCTTCGTAAAGCAAGTGCGGATCGTCCAAATGGAGCGCCCCTCGCTCTTTCCAGTAGTTGAAGTTTTTCCTCCTGATCTTGATTTCATAGTAAACAGTTGCACCGAATGTTAGCTAGAAAACAACGAAAATTGTGTTTTCACTATCACTTGCATTTCTGATGTGCACTATATTCTTGCAAAAATCGCTTATTTGTCTCATTATCATGACCTGATAACTTTTAGTTATGTTGTGCGTTACGCTATGAATTGGGAAAATGTAACACAGGAAATTGTTGATTTAGTTAGCCGGTCTAATGCAATTTTAGCATTTAGAGACCGGTTTGCACTGAGCACCACTATAATTTGACGGTGGGTACTCAAAGTAATTTATTCATCGAGACATATGGTTACGTTGAATTTTGATAAGAACAAGGTTTTTACAAGTGTTAACAAATTATCTTTTTTTTTTTCATTGATATTGCAAGTTATGAGAAGTTTTTACCTAACGAGTGTGGAAAGCGACGCCTTAGTGCACGCTCAAGGCAGCTGAACTTGCAGGTCAGCAATGAGACCTTGGGAGGTGTTGCGACCGCGTTTCGTCCGCACGAAAATCGAAGGAGTTGGGCATTTCTTGTTTCGAGATCCAGAGCGAAAAACTCACTGACGTCAAAGACTGCAAGAAGAGCGGAGAAGAAGAAAAATCGAATATTCGATTAGAAAAAATGTATTTCAAGCTTTCTGGAAATTTCGAATACGGGCTCGTATCCTCAGAACCTAAAGAGATATTACAACCCCACTCGCATAGGTTCGTAAAACTGATCGAAACGGCTAATTTCCCATGTTTCCGAAATGGACTGCTCCACAGGTTCCCGAGATAAAGACGATCGATTTTAGGTCATCTATATCTCCAGAACTTGCAGAGGTATCTGTCCCAAAAATATGTCAAGTTAATTTTCTCGTCCAGCTCTATCAGCCTGTTTGTCTAGTGATGAGGTACCGACAATTCGGAACACGGCAAAACTCCCTGAGATCCAGCTGTTTTCGAGGTTTCGGAACGATTCCGAAATCTAGACGTGCAAGAGGGCAATTTCCAAAATCTTTTTGGAATAATTTGTGGCATATTTTTCCCGTGTTTTATTTAATTTTAATGCAAATAAATGATACAACGCTACTAACAGCATTTTATTTCCATTACGGCACTTCTTTAGTGTCCAGCCAGATGCCCCCGTCAACGCTCAAAATGGGGGAAGAGGGGTCGAATTTCGGCGGATATGGACACTTTCCGTTCAATGTAAAGTTGAATCGGTTGATGAGAGTGGCAAGTCCAGCTTTAGTTTGCATAACACCAAATCGCAATCCTACGAAGGGGTGACAGTTAATAAAACACAAAAGTTCATCCTTTCGGCGCTAAAATATCTGGATACTGGCAAATCCAAATTTCCATTCCCTTGAGGGAGTTATCTAGAGAATCGAGGCTTCGCCAGGACGAAATCACCTCCCAGATAAAGTTGACAGATTTTTTCTCCATAAATCCTATAATTATTTACCTAAACACTGCCTGGGTCCCTCTCCAAATGGCATGTACGTATACTCAGTAATCTGACTTTTATTCTGAGCGTTAAACCTTTCAGGCATAAATTTCTGTGGATTTGGGAAATACTCTGGATCATTCTGGAGGGCTAGAATAGGTATGGTAACGTTCGTCCCTTTATCAATTACAATGTCCGTGTCGGGGATTCTGTAGTCCTTTGTACAGAGCCTTGTAAGATTTGTTAAGGGTGGGTATTTTCTGAGAGTCTCTGAAACATTTCTTGCAGAAAATTCTGTTGTTTACTAAGGTCTTTTAGTTACCTTGCATTACATTCTCGCAATAAGTCATCTCCTGTAGAGCTTCATACGTTAAATTCCCATTGTGTCTTTTGAGAACCTCGCGAGTTTCCTCTCTGAGCTTCGCTTGAACGTCTTGGTTCTGAGCTAGCTCCAAAAGAGCGAAAGACATCGTGGTCGATGAAGTTTCAAAGCCTGCAGTGAAGAATAGGAGGCATTGGCCTGCCACTTCCTCCATGGACATTCCTCCTAGGGTTCGTGATGAGAACGCGAGAATTTTCTATGTGATTTTAATACCTTCACCACTGGTTTGAAAAACGTCCTTCTCATTGATGATATCAGTGATAGATCCTTTGTTCTTCAGCTGAATCATCAGGTGAAGGAAATCCTTCTTGACAACTTTATTTTTTTCCCTGTAGTCCACAGTTTTGTTCACTATCTGCCTGTAAGGGTCAAGATCAGTTTGAGGGAGTTGTGGTGCAAATAGGGCTTACCTGAAGAAATCTTCAATATCGGAAACATCGAACCTGAACGGGCTCACCAGTCCAAGCACCATTAAAATGCCCGTAAAGAATTTGGGACGTTTCATGAAGCGTTTGAACAATTCCTGGCCCTGTTGGAAGAACTGCGAGCTCTCGTTGTTCAAGGAATCACATTCAATCCCAAAACCGCAGGTGCCTGCAACAAATCTCCCCTTTACCTCCTCAGGAGCACGAAAATCTTCAGTTTACCAATAACGTCTGTGGTGAACCGGGCTAAAAGTGCCTTTATTTCGGAAGTTTTTCCATCTTTAGTGGCGTTTGCCATTAAGTCAGACAAGCCGTGGGTTTTTTCCAGCAACATATCAAACATCATCTTCATTTTTCCTGTAACACATTTCGCATTGGTGTGAAAAGTTACGGGGTGTTCGAAGCCCACCTGAGGTGAAAGTAGGGGAGAGCTTCCTGCGAATGTCCTTCCATGGTTCTCCATCCATGTGGAAAATGTTGTTGAATAGGAGGGAGTCGGATAATTTGGGGTTGTGGGCGGAGAAGTGTTGGAAGTCTTTAGTCATGATTAGTCTGATGATTGAAGGATGGATGAGCAACCACTGAGGACGTGACATCATGTAGTAACCTGCGGAAAATTGGTGTTGAGAAATGCTAGTAATTCTCTTGACGCTTCGAGAGACATTTACCTCCATACTGAACTCCCATTTTCTTAAATTTATAGTAAATCTCTTCAGCTAGTTCTCCAGGTTGCTTCTTACGCGTAAATAACCCCTTCAAGTCCCCGTAGAATAGGTGCTGACCATCCTGTTGGACGATTCCCTTCCTCCTCCAATAACTGAACTTCTTCTTTCTGGAACTGAAGCCATAGTAAACAATACCGGTTAAAACCAGAAGTAATGCTAGCAAAAACATGTCACTTGTTCACAGTCACTACCTATTTCATCGCATCAGTCGTAATGCTCGGATATTTATTTTTATCACTATCTCATGTTGTTTTGTTACGCTATGAATTAGGAGAAATTGTAGCAATTATTGATGTTGTTGATTAATCGTCGACTACTCGGCTTTTTTCACAATGACTATGAAATTTGCTGGCCATAATACACTGAGTACCACTGGTTTCAGGTGCCCTCTAATCATACTTAGAATGAAGTCGATGAGGATCTGACGATGACTGGAATGTTTTTCAAGGTATTTGTGAATCAGTTGCGCTTTTAAAACGATGTAAATATTGTATAAGATAATTTTTGGATTCTGTACCACGAACACTTTTATGAGTCATCACTGGTTCCAGACAGCAACTCCCTGAAAACTCCCAAAAGGAACGTATTCTCTCTGCATGTCTAATGCCCCCCTCCAAGGGCACTCAAATTCTCAGCTGGTCGCCTCCAATACTCTTCAAGTCGAGCATTGCACCAGTGAATTTCCTGACGGGCGAGGAGCATTTCAGGAGGAGTTTTCTCTAGCAAGTCACAATCTGAATGGATTCTTGTGATCGCTGAAGGAGTTTGCGCATTCTTTCGATGAATGGGTTTCAGAGGACTGTGGCGGGGGTTCACGTGCAGATGGAGAAGATTCACTTAGAATCTAGCAGATGATCATCGAGGATGACTGAGCTCGGGTTCGGTTGGTTCATCGAAGGTTTTTCCGTAGTTTGAAATATTGACCAGTGATTTGGTTAAAATAACAAAAGTTGCGTGCGCCTCTAGGAGGGACAACTCCTGCCAGTCTTGCGCCTGGGCCTTTGTTGCAATTCAGGCTGCAAAAACTGGCAAATTCGGGCTTTTCCATTTCAGCGTAAATACCGCAAGGTACTCCCCTTGAGGAGGTGTGGTTTGGTCAAACATCGACGATCTTATCCGAGAGTTTCTTGGTAGGCCTCCGCGATCGTCTGGTCTAACATCTCTTGATTTTTTTCTTTGGAGTTGTTTTTGCGTACGTTTTTGCCAACCAACCGAAGACTACCTAAGGGTTAGAGGTCGAAATCGGACGCCGTATCAAAGGGCACATTTATACAAACCAGTGGGTCAAAATTTGGTCAGAAGAGTGCGTTTGTCTCGTCGAAGCCGCGGCGACCGTTCGTCGTATGGGTCATTTCATTTTTAATTCTCAAATGTCGATATTCTAAATCAATGAAGGTTTCAGTATTTTCCTACGGTAAACCGTGTTTTAATTGAATCCTACAATTTCCGCTAACACTCCGCAGCTTTGCTCGAGGGCGAGGCATGATAGGGGGATTGTTCGAGCACGAGGCTGCGTTTGGCACCTCGCAATGAGCAACTGCGGCTAATCGAGATCAAAATTCCTATAGGAAGGATGTCCCGATCCTTGGTACCGCCTAATGAAAGATCCTCTGATATTTCCGCCCATTGTTCCCCCATCTACGAAATTCTATTGTTAAGGTATTTTTCTTGCTTGCATAACCTTTACTCCATTTGCAGCCAATTTACTTACCTTTACTTCACATTATTGTATCATATCGTTGGAAAAAAAACGCATTTTGTGGTTTAATAACCCGAATATGACCAACATTGCTACGGCTAATTAAAGATATTTTATGCAACCTGAGGGCAGTCGTAACTAGGTGAGATTTTGGTGGAAACCTCCATGTCGATACTGCGTAAAATCACGCTTTGTGTGGGTACCATGGTGAGCCATCATTAGACGAATTTGCCAGGCACAACGGAACCGATCACAGAATAAACTGTTGATTCGGTTGGTAGTTTACTTAATGATCACAATTTTATAGTTTTAATGCTGATTATGCTATGGGTATGCCGGCTCTGGTCGTTCAGCCTCGTTCTATCGCTGCTCGGCCCGCTGTCAAGGCTGGATCGAAGTGAAACTTCTGAATTACCCACTCTGCAAATTTCAACGAAAACCCCCAAGAATGCCAATTAATATTCTAATTATGACTTTTATGTCCAACTAGGTCACCTCATCGTAGCATAAAATTTAACGCATTTCCACGAGCACCGTTAAATAGGTTTTTTTAATAAGACGGTAACCTCTCCACGAGGACAGCTATTGGAGTTAATGGCAATAATAACTAAATTGGCCGCAGTAACTGACCACTGCTCACTTCAGTTAGGACTTAATTGGCTCTAATGAGCCTAAATAGAGCTGAAATGAATTTATGGCTGGAGCGCAACATTGTCGACTAAATTCGAGCAATTTTTAATCGCTCTTGCGGTTTTTGAGATGTCGCACTCAGCAGATCGCCAATCGAGAAATGCGCCAAGCTCTCGTTTCCCGTGTCTGAGAACAAGGAAATTTAATACAGTGTGTGTTACGCGAGCCGGTTAATAAAATACAGTTAAACAACCAATATCGAGGACTATTTTTGCCAGGCAAACACAAATGTGAAATAAGGCAGATGGTGGTAAACCTGATCCGCAAACACGACTTGGTATCTTGTGGCAGATGGTCCACGTATGTTGCATGCAGTTTTACAATTCACAAGTGTCTCATTTTCTATCAGCGCCGCGATTGAATCAAAGAGTTGGTTTTTCGACGATGTGACTGTGCCGCAGCTATGGATTTGCAAAATTGTCGTTAATTTTGTTTATTGATTTATTTTCGCTTCGGACAAATAAACGAGCGCGTCAATTACGGTTTTTCTGTGCGCTGCCGAGCATCCCATTACAAAGCCATGTGTGCGCGTTCGAAAGCCGCAATGAACACGAGGTTAACAATAAATGTAAACATTGATATACTGCGCGATTTCATAAGTAACACAACTACGTTCTGTGCGTTTCAGACGGATTCGGCATTATTTCCTTTATTTTTCGGCGAATGATCGCCACCAGGAACCTCCCTCCGCCGCCGCCGCCGCCGCCGCCACGCGACCGACCAGTTTACCGCTTGCGGTTTTCGGGGCTCCGTGCGCCCTTCCCAGCGATCAAGTTGAGAATCCTACTGTTTATTCTCAGTTTGTTCAACAATAAAACCATTGGCGTGCCTAACGACAATGCCAACAGATTGCTGCAGTGTTTTTCATGTTGCGGTGCCACGACTTCGGATCACTGCACGCCGCTGGCACACGACCGATCAAGTCATCAAATGCGGCACTTATTCAGAACCATTAGGGCATCATTTCCAGGTAAACTCATTGGCGTGGGAGGTCTATCTTGCGCGTCAAAAGTTCTTGTTTTTTTCTCATGTCGCGACGTAAGGAGATGTAAGGAGGGACAAAGCGCATTCGCGAATTTCCCTGGTTTGCCAAAACGATCTCACTCTTGTTCTCGACGAACAAAACTAAACAAATGTCTCTGATAACTGTTAATTGAACGAATCTAGAACGAGCAGAATTCAGAACTGCGATACCAATATGGGTCAGCATGGTCGTGTGGGCGCTGCGTCTGATATGAACCAAGCAGTACGGACATGGTACCGTTCCAACAACGGTTACTAATTGCTGGCGATATTCTTAATTATTGTTTTTGTCAAAAACGGGTTCTTCATTGGCTAATATGAGAGAGAATCAATATTGGCGGCCTCAGATTATCTTATCAACCACTTATCTCGCATAGATTATGCGCACCCATCGTCGGCTTATTTCCACCCGAAAGCTGCAACACCTTTCAGTGGAAACTATTGTTGGAACTTCCGTAATAAAATTCCTTTGATGATCATAAACTGATGCCAAATTTTCAGTTATTTTTATCCTCACGTATAAACATCCTCCATTCATTAACCCTGGTTCGGATTAGACATATTTCGTTTGATTTAACGAGGATTCTAAGAACCGGTATCACCATTATTGAATTGCGCATTACTTCGGCAAGAGAGATTACTGACCCAAAACCAGTTTTTGATCGGAAGAAGAGATGACTCACCCCATGAGGCCCGAAGAACAATAATTCCTTGTGTCGCGTACTCACATTCCTCCGCTTCATTCTTGGGGCTCTTCGGTGCTTATTCACCAAGGAATTCGGTTGCAGGTAAACGGTCCCATAATGCCCATAACTCGACGTGGGCTCGGGCAGACATATGGGTTTTAACGGGCGAGATAACGGGGCGAGCTTCCTGGAAAAAAGGGCTGATAAGCCTTCGGCCGAGCTGAAACAGGAGCCGAGATAATAAACCAGAAGAGGTATTTTGAATATGACTTTAGCAATGGAATAATCAGGCCTCGAAACGGCATTTTGCAATCAATCGCTTTTCGTCAAAACTTTCAAAATCACTGTCGAAACCAAAAGTTTTCAATACTCTCGAGCCCACGCAAAGCGATAATTTTATTTTCTGTAGACGCTGGTTCTTATTGACGATGGTCTTTGATGGTGCATTGACTCCACGACAAAGAAACCTCGTAATACCATGGCACAAATAACCCATGAGTGCGCCATGGTCGTATTTGCGCTGCTCCCGACTGGGGTCACCTTTGTTGCATGGCTCACACTCGTAGATTGAATTGGTCCTTTTTAATGGTTAAGAATAATTGGGTTTCTAGGCTAAGTTGCATTGAAGAGAAGGGAAATTGCGGCATATGGCACAGTCTGAGAGGCAGCCATTTTCTGATCGGTAAACACAAGGAAACTTGAGGAAGTTTGAGAAGTTGAGAATTGTAAAGTGATCGACGTTGCCCGAATTCATCGCAGGGAACTTTCTTTATATCTATTTTACTTCATTGTTCGCATCCTCTTGGGCCTTTTTTGAGTCTCGTTGGAAAGAACATTCTATCCACTCAACCCAATTTTTGATAGTTTTCCTTCGAAGATCGTCAAAGGACCTTCCAGACCTTGAAAGAGACATATGGAGATGGTATACAGGCTATAACGCTTTAGGGAGCGATGGTACTCTCGAAAATAATAAAAAAACGCCGACAGACTCCTTGCCAAAAACGCCCTACTTTCGACGTACAGGGTGACAAAATTTTGAGCAGGCACCAATTCTTTGCAGAACCCGGATGCGGTTCGTGCACGATGGCGCAACAGGCCACGTCAGTACGGAGCTGAGGGAGTTGCTGAAGCAACGTTTGAACAACCGTTGGATAGGTCAAGGGGTCCTCCTCAGTCGTGACCCCCAAAGTCTCCCGGTATGGATTCTTTTCAAGGGGAGGAGGGTACACTTGAAATCGTTGGTGCGTCAGACCCCAGTTGAAACAGAAGAGGATTGGCAAACTAGAATAGCGGATCTATGAGACATCGTCCGCAATGTTCCTGGAATATTCGAGAATCCATTGGTTAATGAGGCAAAGAGTGGCGCCTCAGCAGGCGGATATTTTCCACAGTTTCGTAATTCGATTAGATAGTCTAGATGAGATGTAGGCTCCCTCCCGTTAGATCCTCCCTAAGGTCTCCCTCGTCCCGCGAACAACTGAACCCACAGCCCTTCGTCTATAGGACTTATTCGTCTCAATTAAGTCCGTTAACGTCGGTTCTTACTCAAACCCGGTCCGTTGCCCTCACCGGAGCAATTTCGGTGCACTCTCACTTCGGACTCATTTAAATAATAACGACGGATCTTGCTTTGATGAAAGTAAAACAGTAAACAAAGGAATTCATTAAAATGAAAATTTCTTTTGCTCGCCCCGCATTTAACATCGTTTAAGTGTGGGTCAACAGCATACATAATGTAGTGGTTACTGTGAGGAAAGTCGCATTATTGCGTGCTAGAAACGAGTTAGAACCGCGTTTATTGCAGTTTTTAATTGATTGAATTAAAAGAAAATATGATGGAGCACGAATGCGAAAAGTAATAACGGAAATCCTGAGATTACGGGCAATTAGCGTATACCTTGAAAAGAGTCGTTTTCGAGATATTTCGCATCAGCGACTAAGGCATCGGTAACAATGAAATTGTCTCGATTCGTTGAACCGATTTAAATCAAGTGCATCCTGCAATTGCTGGAACTTAAGTCAGAACTTGAATCAAGGTAGAATTTGAGCGAAGTTGCAGGGGATCGCCAGTGGGTTAACGACTGTGACCAACAAACGGATAGTTTTTCCTACGCGTTATCGGTAGGGTTTCCACGTGAACATTGGGTCAAACCAATTAAATTCTGGGATGGTTTTGATATAGCATTATTACCAACGAACAAGGTTCGAGCATTAATTAATTAAAAATGACACATATTCCTGTGGATTATGTAGGCATACACGTTTGTCTCTCCTTGACACTCCTAGATAAAGCTTATTAACCTTTCAGCTAATGCGTTTTAATTTCCATTCATATACAGTTAGAGTTCTAATCTTCAAAAGACACTTATCAGATATCAATACGTATTGAACGGTATCTGCTTCCAGTATTGTTTGATTGGCGGAATTATTAACGCGAATACGAGGACTCGTGTGAAAGCTTGGATGAAGATGGTTTTGTGTCTCTCGACGCATCCGGTAAGTGCCGGTATACCGGGCGAGTGTCGAAGAGGTTTCACTAAAAAAAATTGCTCATAGGCAGACACACCTAACGTCGGTTATTCAAATGGAGCCATGATTGTGCATATGAATGAGTTAATCTGGAATTCCCCTCATGTAAGCATTGCGACCAAGGTTATGTGCATTCGATCGTCTTGACGAACGCTTTTATTTGACTAAAATGTTTCGGATGTTCCCATGGGGAATCGGGAGGAACGTCTTTGGAACTCATTTATTTTATTCATTAATTTAAAATTTTGTACGGTTCGAGCGGTTTCACGGGCAATTTCAACGCAATAAGCGTAGTCACACACGGGGTGTTATTTAAGTACGTGGCCGAGCTGCAAGGGGTGGCTCCTTGAGCGATTCTAAGGCGAGCAGCCTTAGGTCCGGCAGCGCTTCGTTCGCAAGGTACACGGGGTAAAATTATTTCAATCGTTTTTTCGTATAGATCTTAATGGTCATTTAGGCGATTTTGTATGAATTCGACAGCGTTGTTTATGGTCAATGCGGTTGTTTATGCGCCGGCGACTTTTTAAAAACTTAATATTTTTTTCGCATTAAGCCCAGTCATAGCCACCCACGTTACCGGATTTAAGTCCGTTAGATTTTTTCCCGTGGAGGCACGCAAAGTCCTTCGTTTATAGAACTGCGGTCAATATTGGAGAGGAATGAATCCAACGAATGCGAGATTCATATAATCAGATAAGATATACGACCGAGATATTTCAACGTGTTTGGCAATCGACGTTTAGACGAGCTAATGCTCCCATTGAAGTTGAAGGAGAACTTTTCATCAGCTATTGCAATTTCGCCTTACTTATTGTTAAACGTTTTTCTACTAAAATAAATTGCGGGCCGTTCGTTTACGTGTTGTTTTAATAAACCGTTTTTTTTTTGTTTGATTTTTCTCAAATTTCCGGCGTTACCTTTGTGCAGGCCTCTTCTAGCAAGAGGAGACAAACAATTTCGAGCTTGAAAGATTCCTTTGTACCACGTTAAAAACGGTCACCAAGTTTCGACATCATATTAATTTCCGTCTTTTCGTTATTTAAGAATGTTTTTAATGTGTCGCGATAAAAAAAAGTTTGACGCCCTGTATGTTGGAAACGGGGCCTCACAGGACCTATGTTGGTATAAGATCTTCATAGAATCACTCAAAGAATCACCCCTCGAGGGTTGGTTACATATTTATGTAACCCATTGTACAATGCAAAATGGACGTAAATTTGGACAGCTCTTAATACACCTCTTTTCTGAGCTTCGGTAGTTATTTTCATCCACCGGGAAACACCGCAGCTGGGCCGAGCCCCACCGGCTTTAAGGTTTTTTCTTAAATTTCCACAAATTTTCCCCATTTGCAGCTTCTTCAGTTGACGCATGCGATCGACACACACCACTTTATTATAAAGTTCTTTCCCCAATAACTCCCGTCGATGCACTCCTTTACGCCACTAATGGATCTAATCTAAATCTACTTGGATATCGCGACATGACATAACGGATACACGTCCAAATCCCAATAAGGAAGAATGTTTGGTCAATGTCCTCAGTGTGTCATCGTATCGGACATCGCAATGCATTTATAGATTAGATTGCTTTGTGTTTGTTTTAATAGAGCGAAAATAAACCGGAAGCCGAAGCCACAGGATATAATACAACCGAGCATATCTCCACCTACATTATGGGCCTGTGTAAATTTGCCTTAAGGAAATGCCTTCCACACCCTTATAAAATTAAAATCTTTTGTTCGCTACAGTGAGACAAATGAGTCATTATTCACGGATAACCTAAAAGCAAAAATATGTCACAGATAGGGGGAATCTCATAATTCAGTCATTGACGGGGATAACAAGGTACATTACTCCTCTTCACTCGTGTGTAATGACTCATTTCACTTACGGGAGATATAATTTACTCTCACGTTTCATTTGTTTTAGCGTGATGGGATGATCGGATTGCAAGAGTGCGGACCTGCGCCGCCGAGGGCGCCTGTTACCACCCGAGAAAGAACTGCCCAAGCTGTGGAGTATTACAACACCCATGTGCACAGGTACCTCCGCTCACCCTTTATTTTGTCCCTTATGCGAGCCTCAAAATGTTTCTTCAAGGGCTTGGGCAAACGCAGGTCTCTCAGCCTCCAGATCCTCCTTCAACGACAGGCACCACCACTATTCAGCTCCAAGGAGAGCGCACCAGCCCTCTTCGGACGCCCTTTGTCGCAGCAATTCGAGTTTAGAGTTGCTGGATCAGAACGGAAGACCCTTCAAGTCCAGCAGTCCTCCCCTCAGAAGGGAGTACGGCAGTCACGGGTCTATTGATGTCATTGACAGGCCTACAGGTGTTCAAGGTAGGCTAATATGGTGGAAATTGTAGTGTGAAGTAAAATTTCAGTGGCGTAGAATGTTTTTTAGTAATATATTTTTTCTTGAAAGTGTTCTTTATGTCAGTCGTTTGTTAATCTTGTACGCCACACTTTTCTATTAAATGAGGTTGAAAATTTTTCTTGAAGTGAAAATGCAGTGGCGTGGAATATTCTTTCGAATATACGTTTTTTTGAAGGGGCTTTGAGTACCTCTTTTTCTGTGTACATAAATACTTTTAAAACATAACAATTTGCCCTGCTCTTACTACCAATAATCCCCACACGTTCTGTGGCAAATTCGCCATAAACAAACACTGTGTGGTAACAACTATTTATTAGAACTGAGTCATCAATTAAGCGCTCACCAATCATTGTTACTGAGTAAAACCCACAAAAGTTGACTAAACCCGCCAATGAAAAGAGTTTAAGGTCACAGCTCGAATTAGCTAGTACAACAATGTTATAATCACTTTTGTTATTTTTTAAATCCTAATTGTTGTGGTTTAGTCACCAATTTACGTGATCTATTGCAGTCAAAAATGAATTTTTCGAAATGCTACAAGACTACCGACCTGCAGTGTTAGCAGGAACAGACCAGAGAAGTCCTGGGCCCTTTGAATATTTGGCAGGAAAAGTCGATTCTGAGGAACAACAGGACGGCAATGCTCATGGGGGGAGCTATCCCCAAAGCCCGAAACTGAGGTCCAAATTGGGAAGGTTTTGGAATAATAATGGGAATATTTCTGGGGGTACGAGCAACATAATATTTTCCTTCCTCTACCTTCACTTCTAGGCCCATCTTTTCCCTTAGGTGCTAATAGCAGTATGGTGAAATCCCAACGTCAAACCATGGATGACAGTATTGTCAGCACCTCCTCAAGCAGTGTCATCTTCTCCCAGGAGGCGGAGGAAATCTCCAGGAGGAGGGCTTTCGCCCATTACGACTGTCAGTCCTTGACCACCACACTGAACTATGCAGTTAGGTTAAGGAGGAATCATTTGGCAAAGAGAAGAAATACCACCACCGGTGCTTCTGCTGCTTCTATGATTATTAGATCATCAACACCGGATGGTAAGAACAGGCTTTGTGTCTTAAGAGTTGCATACATTAAAATCAGGGTTAAGTGCACAAAGGATCGTTATAACGTTGGCTGATTTGAATTTGCATCATGTGTCTGGTTGTCCTGTAGACCAGGAAATTTCCACGAAATGGCGCGGTTTGAAAAAATGGGCCCGCCACTGGCTATTAATTCAAGTAATTGGACACTTTTTGAATTCCTAAAAACGCACTTTTTGCGGAAAATTATAATTTTAGCATCAGGGAAATTCGCATGAAATTAAGGACGCGTCGCGCTTGGTCAACAGGCGTCGGACAGGAATGAGAGAGAAAACTACATTTGAACAGATTGATCCATCACTGATTATTGTCGGATTTGGGTGCTCAGCGGTTTCAAAATATCGAAATGTCGTTTTTGGAAAATTTTGAAAATTCATAAATTTTACGTCTTTCAGCCCGATCAGGCGTCTGTGGTGGACTTTTGCACTTTCCTCCTTAAGAAAAATCTAACTAATGCTCATTTTTTACCTTGAAGATGATGGTGGAGATGACAATGGCGACGGCCAATCGAACGACCTGGTGAAAAATTGCCGGTACTTCAGGAACGAAGTAGGAGGCGAAGAGGAGAGGATAGTGAGCCTATCCAGGCTTCAAAACGGCCACAAAAGCCATGGGAGGCCGCTGCATAAACCTCAATTAGCATACGGAGTTGCAATTCTGGAGTTTCCTCCAGGTGAGCTCGCCTATTTAATTACCCCAGATTCCTCATAGATTCTCATTCATCAGGTGAAACCCACTGGAGGCACTCCACATGCCCCTATCAAAGATTCCCTAGACCCATAGAAAACGTGGACCAGGGGGCTTTGTATTACAGAAAGTACTTTGCCGGTCAAGGTAAGTAGCCATTCATTCAAAAACCAGTTTAATCGATTTACCATTACCGCAATAAGAGATAAACAAATCCGAAGAGATGCTGTAACGAGTTTGTGTAATGAAGACATTGACATTGATACTTGAACTTGCTATTTTCGTAAAACGAAAGTTGCTTGTAAACGCCTGCGATGACACCTTGGAGATGAAACACTTTGAACTTGGAACACCCACTGAAAGCTTTAAATAGTTTATTGGCAAACGACTTAAGTCGCGATTTTCTCTACTTCGTGCATCTGAATGAACGCTCTTCCTGTATTTTTTCAACCCAATAGTTTCCTTTGCAGATCACCAGAACTGGTTTGGAACGGATGAGCAACTGGGGCCTGTGGCTATTTCGATTAAGCGCGAAAAAGTGATACATCCTGAGAACCAATTGACGACCACTTTGACGCAGTACCAGTACAGGTAATGAACTCTTCATTTCTTAGAACCACCTCATTCGACTAGGGAAATTTCTAAGTCAACCTACTCCTATTCGCTTAATTCGCGAACAGGTGGACGCACGTTTCTACTTTAGCTTTCCTGGTGCTTACGCCACCGCTCCTGCCCACAGGTCAGTTAATCGGCAGCGATTTATGCTGCTGTTTTGTCTGTTGAATTAACAATGGCAGGAAGCAGACCCGACGTAGTATTGTTTCCTCGAAACCAGAAATTATTTATAAGACAGTAAAATTAGTTCTAAAATTAATTATAGATTGGTGATTCGCACCTCTGAGCTGCAAACTCTCCGTGGAGCAGTGTTGGAAGATGCCATTCCTAATATTAAAGCCTCCAACCACCCCAAAACCCTGAATACCAAAGAAGTGCTCGAATATGTAGCCCCGGAAATTCAGCTCACGTCCCTCCGATTAGGGGTGCAAAGCCAGACTATTGTCGATCAGTTACTTAAGTTGGATGAGCAGGGGTTAACTAACCACTACAAGGTTCGAACTCCCTTCACTACCATGATTTTTTTACTTGAATTGGCTCGTAGGTTGGGATAATGTACTGCAAGGCGGGGCAAAGTACTGAGGAGGAAATGTATAACAATCAGGAGGCAGGACCGGCTTTTACAGAGTTTCTAGAGACGATTGGGAAGAAGGTCAAGCTGCAAGGTTTCGAGAAATATAAGGCAGGACTGGATACCAAAGGTGAGAAATTAACGATTTTGAACCAAAACTGGCCAAAATCCGTGATTATAATTCAGAGGGGCAGCGGGCGACATTTCAGTATGTTATTTAGAGCGCATTTCAATGCACGCCCCACCTCTGTATCACTTTCAATTTACAAAAAAAGGTTTTTAATAACTCCTTGACCTGAAAGTCTAAAGTAGCAGAGGCGTGTCACGAGGGTTTTCGAGCTGAAGCTGAAAGGAGTGCAAAATCAGAAGTTTAATTAATAAAGTCTCCTTCTATGTTTCAGCTGACTCCACAGGTTTTTACTCGGTGTACGCCCAGTATCAGGACTGCGAAATCATGTTCCATGTCTCCACAATGCTCCCATTCACCCCCAACAACCGGCAACAACTTTTGAGGAAAAGGCACATTGGGAACGACATTGTCACCATAGTCTTTCAGGTACTTATATTAGTCAAACTTTCCGCTCGAGACTAAACCAAACTCTTCAGGAACCTGGGGCGCAGCCTTTCACCCCTCAAGGCATTAGGTCGCAGTTCCAGCACGTATTTGTGGTGGTCAATGCGATCAATCCTTGCACAGAAAATACCCATTATAAGGTGGCAGTGTCCAGGTCCAAAGATGTGGAGGTCTTTGGGCCCCCAATCAAAGAGGGGGCAGTTTTTCCTAAGGGAAAAGCATTTGCCGAGTTTCTTCTGGCTAAAGTACGTAGAATTTTTTTTTTTATCTGGCAATTGATGGAGTTGATGTTGCAGGTGGTTAATGGGGAGAATGCTGCTCACAGGTCGGAGAAATTTGTCACCATGGCCACCAGGACAAGGCAGGAGTATCTGAAGGATTTGGTCGCGCATTATTCCACCAACACTCCGGTCGATACGGGGCAGAAATTTTGTAGGGGTTTTAGTAGGGGTTCTGGAGAAAACAAAATTCAAATCAGGTTCTGTTTCAGCCATATTCAGTAGTAAGAAAAAGGAGAAAGGACGTCCTAGATTCATACCAGACTTATGCCAAAGAGGAGCCATTTTATGGCAAGTATTGCTGGACGATAGTGGACAAGGGCAGCAGATCGAATGTTTTTTGGGTAAACGAAATTACAGTATTCAAGAAAAAGTCCTCTACGAAATTCGTTTTTCTCCAGGCATCTCATCAGACTCGTTCGTTTTAATAGAGGAACAAACGAGACAAATAGTTTTTGTAACCCCCTGTAAGAGCATATTGGGGTGGTCACCCCAAACTAACAGTCTTAGGATTTACCACCACCAAGGGGAATGCATGACGATTCACATGAGGGACACTCATGGTGATACTGATGAGCTGGTGGAGGTAACGAAGAGATTGGAAGCTGTTACAATTGGACTTAAAGCCAAAGAATTTTCTATTAGGTATCAATTGATTAATTGACTAATCATTTAGAAAATACAAATTGATTATTTTAGTCGTAATATTATGGGTCAGTTGGGCTTCCACGTGCAGCCTGATGGCATTGTTACTTTAGTTGAAAATCAAGGGCAGGCCTGGCAGGCTGGTTTAAGGCAAAATTCTAGATTGGTAGAAATTTGCAAGGTTGCTGTGGCCACTTTGACCTACGACCAAATGGTCGACCTTCTCAAAACCTCGTTGACTGTAACTTTAACTGTGATACCTCCCCTTCCCGATGGGTCCCCAAGGAAGGGCTGCACTCTACAGAATTGTAAATATAATGAAAGTCACTTTGAAGGTAAAGAATCTCAAAAAATCCTAAAGCAATTGCAATCACCCTGCTGGATAGGTGATTACGACAGTGTCACCAATGAAGAGGGAAAAGCTAGAAGAGCTCCGCAAATGCAACAGGCAGTTTCAGGGCATCATCGCAGGGTTTATGAGAGGAGCTTTTCACCTCCTAGGAGCAGCAACAGTTCTGGATATGGGACTGGAAGCAGCAGCAAATCCTTTCACGGCCAAGAGAATCGATATCATAACAATGCCGTAGAGGTAGGAATTCACGGTTCAAATTTGTTTTCTGTGATTATTTCGAGAATTTCAGGGGACAATGACTAGTTCTTCTAGCGGGCATTCCAATGACGATAAATGGTACGAAATTATACAGGACTTGGAGCCTCCTCCAGTACCCACGAAATCTAGCAGTTCTCGCAGCACTCCTCAGCACACAAACAACACTTTTCCATGCTCACCAAAGAGGATCAACCATCACCAGGTTTGTTGTTTTATGTGTTACAAGAACTATTACTAGAGATATCACTGTTTTTAGAATATTCAAGTGGCCCCTACTTCACATAATCATTACACCGTGCAGCACAACAAAATTCACTTCAGTAACAGTTTACCTATTCAGCATGTGAATTACCAGCAACCTTTGAGTGCTGCCCTGCACGGCAACACTAGTGATCTGGATCTGACCCGTGACGTGTATCACTCTGAGAAGAATAATATAGTGAAACAGCATAATGAGAGGATGAGGCAACAGGACAATCATGACTATTTACAGGTACTAAATTAGTGAACAAAGTGGACAGAGTTCATGGCTCCCCATTGGAATCTCAGAAATTAAAAGAGGTAAAATTTTGGTTTTATTTTGGGAAAATTTAAGGTGACGAGGCCTCCGAAAGTGGCGGAATTCCCAGTTCCAGGAGACTACAACAGGCTTAACTTGAACGATAACATCTCGAATGATAGCTCTATTAGTGATCGAATTAACCTAATTGGGAGCGAAGATGAACTTTCAACTGGTACGAGTAATTCGAGAGAGTTTGCCCTTTACAAATATCTCTTAACATACTGTAGGAAGCGGAAATTCACCCAGAACTCATCGATCTGGCAAGCAGGTGAACATGGCTAACTCCACGAACTGTCATCAAAGAAACCAAAGTCCCAGATCACTGAACGGCGAGGCTAAATTGAGGCCTGGCGTGACCTCGCGCTCTGCAAACAGAAATAGCGCTAATTTGTCCTCGAGTACTCTACAAGAGGAGCTTCTGAGGCTCATAAACCCTGACAATATTGAGCCTTCAGAACCCGCAAAGGTTCTTAAAGACACTTCCAAATCTCACTCAAGGTACTTGAATCATCGTTTCAAGCGTACAGCATTTTTACCAAAGTTCTTTTTGCTACAGAGAAAACCTCAACAGTTCTCTCTCCATCCATAAACCGAGCCAACAAGAAGTGATCCTAACAACAGCCAGACCTGCCACGGTTATTTCAAACGCCAGCACCACCTCAAGCCCTTTGCCCAGTGAATTTAGGGTGACCAAAGATGAAACTTTACCATCTCCCAGCAAAAACAAGGTGGGCCTGCCCTTCCCCGATTCATTCCCTTTAAGTGAGGACTCCGACTGGCCCAGTTTGATGGACACAGCCACCAAAGTAATGATGCAAGTAGGAAACTTGCCTGAAGAGGACAAGAATCCCAGGCATTGGGACGAGGACATGATTGGTATTAGCAGGATCGATCAGCAGCTTTCCAGCTCATTTTCGTGAGTTTCGCGTGCTATTTTTTTAATTAAATTTTTGACGCCGTTGCTCCAGGAGTATTCCAGATCAGACGAAGCACGTGGCAGAATTGAGCCGCAAGGTCCAGACTCTGGAACGGGAGAATCGTCGTTTGAGGGATGAGAACAGGAAGGTTAAAGAGCAGGCTCAGGCTGCAGTTCAGCAGTTGAGGAAGTTCACTGAATGGTTTTTTAAAAACGTGAAACGGCAGTGAGGGGTCATGTGCCAATGATTATGGGAAAGATATTTTCACAGTCTTCCTTATTTGTATAATACATCACAGAACAAAAACACCAACGATCACGTATTTTTATAATGTATATTGCTTCTATTAGCTTTAACACATTTTACAACGTTTTAAAGTTTATACTGTAGGTTTAAAACTAAGGTATTTTGAACTATTTACCTCGATTTAGCTGGAAAATTATCTAGAGTAGTACAAAATCGATTTATTTATATTTTTAATTTATAAAGAAACGTTCTCATAAGTATTACGCAACACGTTACCAAATACCTTTATTTTTATCGTAGCAGTGCCAGTATTTATGATTATGGAACGTGGCAGTTCTGTGCCGCAATGAAAAGAAAAGTGTGGATGAGAGACTCCGTTTAATTTAAATATTCAGAATTCAGCAGTAATTTCAACCTTGACAAAATCCTTTTAGAGAAATCTAGCCAAACTCCTGTCGACGTGCATGACTGGTTATCTTTGCTCAGGACTAGTTTAATGCAGCAGCGAGCTATATACAAGTGTCGCCAGGTTAAGGAGAAACATAGGGATTTTGCAAGTGGGAGAAGGATCGTATAAGGTTTAACGTGTCTCTAACAAAGACCAACGAAGTGGGTTGCGAGGCTAGCGATGACGTGAACTGAGTCAGTGCCTCCGACGTGCCCATTCGGTGTTTAGATTAGAAGGTATCTACTTTAAGGTGGTAGGAGTCAAACCACCAACAACCTTCGTTACGTGTTCCTATAGTTGTGTTGAAGAATAAATCAGTTCCACTGAACCATATAATTCCACAACTGAGTATTAAATAGACCTTATTCAATTAAGACAAATAATTTATAGTAATTATTAGAAGTATAAGTCAATCACAAAAATATGACGAACAATGTTAATTAATGATAAAGAGGAAGTGCTCGGTATTTTAAATTTATAATTAATTTATAGCAATGAGCAAAAAGCAGTAATGTAAATAAATGACAAAAAACCCATTAATGCATCAGTGGAGCTTATATTACTAAAAATTCTGAGACGGTGAGAGATCTGGCAACACTTGACTGACTCCGCCCACATCTAGCCCGCTAACCTCGTAACTCACTTCGTTGCTCCTTGTCAGAGGCGTGTTAGACCTCGTGAGGTCCTTTTCTCACTTGCACAATCCTTCATGTTCCCATTCGCACTCCTGGTACTTGTAAGCACACGCTATAACGCGCACGATTCTCTAAGATGTGCAGAAAACGAAACGACCTATTTCAGTGTAATGAAAACTTTTGACTACGTCTACTCCGCAAATTTTGAGTAAAAATTTTGCTGGATCTAACCAAATTCAAATATTTTAGCGAACCTAAAATCAAACGTGTTAAAAATAAGAAGGCTATTAACGAATCCAAGATTGAGAAAGTCGTCTGGGGTAAACGTACCTGGCCAAATTGCGATATTAGGGCTCTTACCCTCTTATCGCTGTGTGTGTGTGTGTAGTGGCTACCTGCATAAAATCAGGAGTCTCGCATCCGCATTATGTGCTTCTGCCTGTTAATCTTACTTTACAGGGTGTCCCCAAAATCGACTTCAAGCACCCCATGGATATGCACATTTTTTGCGTGTATACATATAATGTGTTCTATACTCGATGGGAACTTGAAGGAAATCTGAAGATACAACAGTATACGGGGTGTGTCATTTAAAATTTTAAAGTCAGCGCCGCTTTGTCGCAGAAGTGGTATCGTTGGAAAATTTTAGAAATGTGGATCACTTTGACTTTCCGGTTCGGATAACCAGATTCCGCTGCGACTCCCTCAATCGCACTCGAAAAACCCTTTACGGACCGTGGGACGCCCTGTTTCTATTTAGGTTTTCGGGCACTTTTTCCCCTTTTGGGGTTTTCCTGCCAAGAGAAAAACTTCTTCCAATACGAAAGGCGTTGTTATCTTAAATACTTCCACAGTTATCTCCCTCAAATCTATACCTCTTGTATGTAATATCATGTATTACGTTATATGTTATATTTAAGTTATATACATATTACGGTTTCGGCTTTAATAAGGTTCTTTGTCCTAGGGGACAAACACACGTAACTGTTTAGCACTGATTTAGCTGTAGCTTATTCGATTAATAAAACTTAACATTTGATTGTTATCGGTTTTCAATGTTATTAGAGTTATTTGTCTGTGACCTGTTTAAATTGCCTTTAAAGCGATTATATTTTATGAAGTATTATATAACGTACTTTTTTATAAAAATATATTTGTTGTAAATAAAATAAAATGACACATTACACGGAAGATTTTCATTGAGGACTCAAAAGAGGAAAACTCGCGTGGAATAGTTCGAATGTTGCCGCATGGGGGAGGGCGGCGGCCTCTAAGGCCGGGTCTGGCTTCTACCTCTATAGTTTGGGCTCCTCAATCGTTCCCAAATCTCCAGAGTTTGTTCTAGGAAAATGTCCCATATAAACGCGCGTTATTTTGCCATTTGCATAAACAATCAAATTATATTTACGTTGCAAGGTCAATAATTATAGCCGTGTCACTCCATAAGTTCAAGCACTAGCAAGCAATTGCCAATTAAAATTCATTAACTTTACTATGAGTCAATGAGGCGTGTTATCTGAATGTTTACAAGACCACAATACGCTGCAAACATCGATTTTTGCGAGAGCTTGTAACCTCTATAAATAAGTTTTCATCCAACAAGTTGCATGTAGTGTTTTCCTTGGATGATATTTTTAAAGTGACCAGTGAATCTGGCCAAGTCGACTAATTCTATAATAGTTGGTTTTAGCGTTGTGGACTGAAAAGGTGGTTTTCGAGGAAAGTGATAATGCCCGAACCAGTGGAGACCAAGAAAAAGAGGAGTAAGTGCTGTTGCTGCGACTGCTGCTTCCCTAAAGTGAAGAGATTCTCTCGTGAGGAAATGAAGACTGATTTGCCGCAGGTAAAATCAAAGCCCCATTAGAATAATTTTCAGGAGACCTCAAGGTTTGCTTCAATTACCAGATCAATAATATACATATTCTGTGTTTTGCCCTGGTAACCACGGCGATCCTTTTGAAAACGCATGCTTATATTTATTATCTCATATACTCCGTGCACCAAAGAAGCATTAAAAACAATTGGGGAAGCAAAAGAGGGCGCGGGAGCCCCCCTCCTCATAATGGGAGGTTCCGCTCGCGTCATAGCTTTGCTGCTGGTTGATTCCTGTCCATGTGACAGACACGAAGGTAGGGTTAAGAGAGTTATTTCCTCGATGAGGCGCGGAAAGTGGACTCCTCCTTGGAGGGTGTATCTATAACTACCATGGAGGCCCTAATCTCGCATTTAATGTTGAAGTGTTGTGGTATTCTCCTGGACTGGATTAGACGACGACTGTCTTGGCCTCAGGTAAGGGCGATTGAACTGGGGCTGTTTTTCAGGTATGGAGTAAATGGGCCGTTCGGCTGGCGCAATTGTTGGGGGATTCACCAAAACGCGAGAAAAATGCGGTTTTTCTTGTTAGATTTAAAATATCGGTCCAACGACTTCGAAAGAACTCTCTAGTGAGTCTCTCTTCGGGAAAAATAATTGTGTTTGTTCAGATCTGGTCCCCCTTTCAAGACTTTCAACCTTTTCTTTCACACGCAATTTACATGTGCAAACGATCACGTTTACTTCATGCCAAAGGCTTCCTTGTGCATTTAATAGTGCCGAACCTGAATTTACAGTTGATAGATCTGATCCGGTGCTATCAAGTTCAGCTTCGGTCCTGATTGGAAGGCTCAATAGTGAACAGATTCGAGTTACTGTGAGATTATGTGTTGATAAAATGTTGTTTTTATCATTAAATTTTCTAATTTTAAACGGCGAATTTTGCCAGTATGCAGAGATTAAGCGTGTCGTCCGTATGCTCTAGAATTGGGATTTCGGGAAAAATTGGCTGGGTAAGATGTTTTTTCTTTATGTCTGAGCATTCGTAGAGACACGAGAACCTCTAAACTCGCAATCTGTTGGTTTATTGTTGCCCGAAATAACATCAAAATTTGACCATTTTTATCTGCACTTTTTTTTTCCCGAGACCAAGGCCTTGTGCGAACCCAGACCAGCAAGCTGCCACGAAAGAACCTCATTGCTTGACGAGGTTTCATTCGAGTGCGTGATTTTCAAATTTTCGAAAATGGTGCGAGAAGAAGACAGGGCCATAATTGCTCTATTTTGTTTATGCCTGTTCGTGGGGTGGTCCGTGATCGTCGTTATATTTTTCAGGTGCAGACATCAACCTTCTCAACTTGGTGATGTTTTCTTCCTGTACACGTCGCTCGGGGTGTATTTCTTTGTTGTGTTTCATTTATTTTCGTATTTAACGGGGGTGTGCTAAGCAACATAAATGGTAAGAAATTGCGGAAGGAGGCGTGCCAGTGTTTCGGGTCGTGTCCCCAAATATTCTCGTTTAGATGTTTGGAGACGGTGAAATGGCCTCGATCGCGCTCAAGCTTTCGGGATTTGCGGCTTTTAATATTAATAAATTGAGAAAAAAAATGAAAAATTACTCGCGCAAGATCCTCCGCTGTAAGACGGGATCCTCCTTGGAAAAAGAGGGTCTTCACAACTTTTTTTTTTCGAATATTCAGGTTTTGCTCAAAACACATCATGTTTGGACAATTTTACCTTAAACTATATATATATTTTTTTAATCAAAAACCTTTTGCATTCCGACAGCAGACTATTCGCCGCGGAGGGAGTTTACTCCTCGGCGACAGGTCTGGTTGAAGCACCCGAAATTTGCAAAAATGTTGAACGTAGTGAAGGAAATTCCTACCTTGAGGAGTCTAATTTTTGATTTCATATATTCAGCAATTCCTGGGCGCATAGTAATAGTGTTTATAAAATGCCGAATCCAACGCCGCCGTGCAGTAATTGAGGCCGTCTATGCGCTAAGCATGAGCCTGCTATTCTGCTCTTTTATTGCATTCTCGCCTTTGAAGGGTGCAAATTTTAGCCGATTGGCACTTTACAGTGCATGACAAAAATGTGCTTCATCCAGTGTTTAAATGGTAGGAAAATCCGAAAATTTCCTGTGTACCTGGAAGCGCCAGTAAACGCCACCTTCAGGTTTGCTCGGTCGTGAGTTTCCTCAAAAATTCCCAATTTCAGGTCATTTTGAAAAAAATCGTAAATTGTGTTCGATGTGTCTTTGCCACCTCAAATTTAGAAGCTCTGCAACTTCCGAATTAATCGCACTAAATTTTCAGTAATAAAGTGGCTTCAATGAGGGTGAATGTCTCGGGATACACTTCTCTTGAACCCGTCGCTAAGTTTACTTCGCAGTTTTCAGGATTTGAGCATTCTTTGAAACCGGAAATAAGCAAAGAGACAGTCGCAAACGGTAATTTTACGTAAGAACGTTTTATGGAGAAACCGACGTTTTACCACCTAAATTTTTACGGTAATTTTTGCATCTGTCCACAGCACATCTCATTTTGCCAATTTTTTTCTTTCCGTTCTTTTTTATCTCACATTCCTAACACAATCAAATTGGCCACTCAGGAAATTTACTTGTTGACGAGATTTTATCGAAGCGCGTGATATCGAAATTTTGCGAAAATGATTAGAATGAAAGAAGAAAAATTCTATATATTGAGAGAATTTTTCTATCTCCTATTTTCAGGATGGACATTCTTAATTTTGCTAAATTGCCGAGTCCAGAACGGCCAACTAGTGGTTCCTAATCGCGGTAAACTGGTCGTTGGCCTGGTATTTCATACCATATTTAGTGTTGTCGTTCTTATAGAGCGCGTCAGCCCATTGCGAAGATAGGCAGTCTGCACTTTAGTGCAAACCGAACTGTGCTTCACCGACATTTCAAATGGTAAGGAAAGTTTTATAAAACCCGCAAAATGCCTGTAATTACCACGAAACTTTGTCACTTCTAAAATCCCTGGAATTTCTCCAGAATGGCTGGTTCCTGGTCATCTTGAAAATGCCAATCTCTTACATCTAGATTGAACATTGAGGCACCCTGTATACCTCATTCTTTTAAAAGAAATCACCTATTTTTTACGCATCCCATTTGAAAATCGAAAGTTACGGTCAAGTGCGGTCAAACTAGGAGCTTAAGAACGTTCGATTAGATTGCACTGCGATTATTCCTTTGACGTGAGGCCGGAAAGTTTCGAAATACCGGGCGTCCCAAAAACATTATCTGATGGCAGCAAATGCCACTTGTTTTTCGCGAACTGCCACGAAACGACCATTTACCAATCACGCGATTTGCCGCACTTGCCTGCGGCGCCTGCGCAAATGTCATGTTCCTGGTCGCAATGAGTAGCATTCCGTGCTCGTACGATACAGGGACTATTCTCGACGAGGCTCCATTTGAATGCGTGATAACCCGGATTTCAAAAAATGGTGCCATTAAAAAAGGAGACAAAGCCAAAACTGGTTCTCGGATTCTTCCTTATCGGGTGTTTTGGAATCGTGCAGAGCCACTGCAGATTGCAAAATGGACGGTTAATTATCGTGGATAAATTTGTAATGATCGTTAAGCTTTTGATGCACTTTTTGATTTACGTCTCCATTTTCGGGTGGGCTGGCATATTCTAAAAAACATACCCGTATGTGACTGCTCTTCATCGGAGATTTAATTGGTAAGAAAATTTATCCGCAATGTAGTTTTTCTGAGGTTTTCCTTGGAAAAATGTTATAAACTCGTTTTAAAATGGCGATTTCAGGTAGAATTAGTGTCCTCCATGTTTACTCTCTAAAGATCCGCACTACCCAAAACAGACATTCCGGCACTCTTATCATACATTTTTTTGCCAATTTTCAAGGTTTTTTGAATTTCTTCAGCAACATGTTTTTCACAAAGAGGTGATTTGGTATCGCTCAGAAAGAAGTTAGTTCTTGACGACAAAAGAAGTGATTTTTGACGAAGTTTGCCTAAAGTGCTCAAAAACTGATAATAATTTCGAACAATGTTCGAAGACCCGCTGCAAAATCGGGGGATCCAGTTCATGGTAGGCTTAATTGGAGGATGGATCGCCATTGCGATTCTCCTCAGCAGATGGCACCGAGGGCGGTTCGATGGTATAGATGGTCTGCGACTAATCATGGCCGCTTGTATGTATTTATTCTGCGTCATCATCCTTTTCGGGTGGTGGCTAGCCTAAAGCCTGACCTGGCCCAATTGCACATTTAAGTGCATCATCAAATGCGCTTCATCCGTAATGTAAGAGGTAAGGAAAGTCCGTCATTTTACATGCGCGCAGGTGTAGTTCAACCACCTCTAGAAAGCGGGGAAAAGTCGTTAGAACCTGAGAAAAAAATGCAACTTTTTGCCTAAATTTAGGGCTCACCTGCAGAGAAAAGTGGCTTAAAAAAAGTTACATTTTTAATAAAGTTTTGCCTTCTTTTGAGTTCAACAGATTGAAACATTTACGATTTTTGCCTTGAAACAACTCCGACTTCCCATGGACAACTTTTATCTCGCCCAAATTTCCAGGATTTGAGCCTATACATTCTCTTTCTATATATTCTCTATAAAATGAGGAGAAAAGCCCCCTTTTACGGTTCAAGTCAAAGCTTTTCGAGCTTGGCAATGTAACTTGCAGTATCATAACATATCTGCTTAAAAGTTTTCAGTTTTGGAAGCGCTGTATCTCCCTTCCAACAATTTTAACGCAACTTTCTAGCTTTAAATTGAAATTTTTAGTTTATTAGCGAAAATAGTTTCCAGAAATGCAAAATTCCAACGAAATTATTGAAATATATCGCCGTAATGCCCTCCTGGCGTCCTCAATGGCACTCAAATTTTCACAATCTGTATCTTGAAATATGGTTCGTAGATTGAAAGAAAAAGCAAAAGTTCTTGCTGCCCAGAAACCCAAATTTTTAAGTGCAATTTTTTTCATTTTTGTATTCCTATATCAAATAATTCCACTCATTTCTCGGTGAAGTCTCGCTCAAGTGGGTGATAACTCGAATTTTAAAAAATGACATTAAAACATGAAATTATAAGATTAATCATATTTCTTGCATTCCTCCTGATCGGTTGGGCTATAATCCTGTATAATCATTGCCAACGGAATCAATACGGAAGACTCGTTATTGTGGAGAGATATCATATGTTTGCAAGATATGTGTTGCACTTCTGGCTTTGCATGTATCTTTATATTTTAATGTAAAAAACATGCCCCTGTGGTCGTGCACCTTCATAGATAATTCAAATGGTAAGAAAATTGATCCGCAATGTAATATTTCCGGGTCCCTCTTCAGATAAAATAATTACCTTCCATACTTGATATCAGATGTTTACCAAAACCGAAGATTCGCACTGCCCAGAAAACACATTCCATCGATCTTATCTTGATTTTTTGGCAGTTTTCAAGGCATTTTTTTGCCACTCCTTCAATAACATATCTCTCACAAAGGAACTAGTTCTCGACGACCTTTTATTCAAATACGTGATAGCCGATAATTATTTCTAAAAATGGTTGGAAATCCAGAAAATGCCTTAGTGAACGAGTTCCTGGTAGTCCTGCTTGCAGGATGGATAATCATAGCAGGATTTTCTTGCCAGTGGGACCGGGGGCGCATCATAGCCGTAGATGGCAACGCAATGATCCTCTGTCTCACCATGTACTTCTTTTGCTGCGCTATCGTTTACGGGTGGCGCACTTAAGGCGAAATTCCAATTGAACACGCACCCCTGACTGTATTTCAACGATTATTTCAACGGTAAGAAAACCTGTACATTCTTTGAAAATTGGGCCAATTGACTGGGGTCCTTCCGGCAATACTGCCGCTCCATTGGCCAAGGTAGCGGTTTGACACAGGGGGGATGGGAAGTTTATGAACTCGCCTGGTAATTTTTTTAAATTAAATTTTTTCAGGTAAAAACAATCAGTTCGAAACCTGATTAGTGAAATTTTTTTCAACTTATTGACAAGAAACTCATATCCCCCCGACGCTTGCTTTTTCTCTGGCTTATTTACCCGCGTATGAGCGAAAGTGCCTTTGAACTGCGCATTCCCGACAAGAAACGAATCCAATCAATAAAACTTAACATGATCAGCTATATTACCTCCAAGTGGCACAACTCGTTATTCCTGATTTTAAAAATAAATTACCATCATATTTTCAACAGTGTAATCCAATGTGACGAACTGTCCATTCTAATTATTGTCCTATTATTAAACAGTTGCATTCTACGCAAGCTCACACACTCCCAGGTAGGCAATTCACAATGAGTCAGACAGAGATACCTTTAGTGAAGTGTTTCCCATGTAAAACATAAAACCCAGCTGGTAGATATTGTTTTACTTGCAATGCTGTTAGCTGATTATCAACTATTATTATTTGTTTAATAATGTACCAAAGTGTTTATTGTGACTGCTATGGAGCTCGCAGCCGATGCCTTGGAGTTTGATTTTGTTGTTTTTGATCCTCAGGTTAACAAGGCAGCTGATGCAGTTTACGTTAAGGACATAAATGAACCGTTGAAGCCGGGATCTTGTATTGTTATAAGAGGAACCGTCAAACCACACTGCAAAAGGTAAGCAGAATACGCTCTTTAGTCGTTCATGGTGGACGTGCAATGGCACATACATAAATATTTATTTAGAGGTTTAATTTGGTCTGAAATAAATGATATATGGTGTTTGTCGACTTATTATCGCATTTTGTTTTGAACCACGCTTGATAACCATTTTAGAAGTTTAAATATATTTAAAATTTTTTTAAACGTAATTTATATGAAAAATTTCAATATTCGCAACTTGAGTTACACATTTTCACACACAACTTATTATCGTGTAGCAGTTCATTAATAACCAAACCACCGAAAAGTGCTTTGCAAGCGCCATGTCTACGGTAAACAATAATATCGTCAGCTTGTGATTTAGCAAATCGTCATGGAAATTCCACAAATCTACAGCTGTGACGAGTAGGTGGCGACATGGTGTGATTGGTTTAACCAATAATCCACATATTTTATTACCTCTTTTCTATTTGTTTTTCACATTTTTCCACACGCTTATGTTTCGCATTAATTAGGTCTTCCACGATTTCGGAACAATTCGGAAAAAATTGTGACGTTCCAACATGTGCTCTTATCTGAAAGCCAATGCTTGTCCAGTTACGATCTCGAATTCCACGTGTTTCCATGCTCTTTAAAGCGGCCTGGGGCTTAAAGGAAACCAGCAGAATCCTGCAGGAAGAATATACAGGGCCTTGAAGAAATCAATAATCATAGCTTTAAGCGTCACCGCCTGAGGGCGTCGATTCTTACTTTTGTAATTCTGTAGCTCAGAACATTTTTGTGCGAGAGCGCTTTTGAAAGACGTTTTTGCACATTTTGCAGAATTAAAATGTTTATTTCGAGGCTCAGAAATTGTTATTCGAACACAGGAAATTTCGATTTTCTGAGGTTGGCGTTCCAATCGCCGTTTTGCCCATAGAACATCGTTGATATTTGGGAGACGTCAACAAGCGATTAGAAGCGGACCTCCGTGAAAAAAGTTGGTTTCATTGAAAATATGGAAATAATCGGTTGGGAATTGATTAGAGCTGTAGTACAAACTACATTGAGAAAGAGGCATTATCGTCTGCTCTTCTCTTCGATTTGTTCTCGGGATCATAATTTCTCCTTAATTTCCTTGAAATTTTCCCTTTTTAATACCTTCATGCCTGCAACAATTCGCCGGCAAGGCTCGTTAAATTTAATTTTTATGCTTACACACAACCAAGAAGGTGGTTTTACTGTTATTAACTTTAGTATTAAATTCGGATGTAAAAAGTTACATGGGGCTGGATATAATATTCCCACTGAGCTTTTAGCCGAGACCATCTCCTTTTAATGAAATCATAAAGTAAATGCATTCCTCCTCGTGCTTTTAATACTCTATTTACTTTTTCCCGGAGAATGTTCTTTATGTCCCGGGAAGATATAGGAGTTTACGAACGCCATAATACGTTTTTGTCTCCCTAAATACGTTATTTGTTGCGAAGCTCCGGAGAAAAGCTTTTAACCGAATTATAATCGATCTTGGGTGGATTTTTCCTAATGGAAGTTTCTGCTAATTATTGCAGGTTCGCAATAAACCTACTCCATGTGCGAGGACCTAAACTTGACATAGTCTTCCATTTTAATCCTAGGCTAGCATTAAGGTAACTACAGGACTGTTATTACCAGCGTAAGTCTAAACGGTTATTTCACAGATGGATAGTAAGGAACTCGCTGTTGAACAGCTCGTGGGGGGAGGAAGAAATAACCACAGTTGAAAAATTTCATTTGGATCGCAACAAAACCTTTGAACTGCAGATTGTAGCTTCAGAACATGAGTTTTTGGTAGCTTTGGACGGACGTCATATTTGTGCCTACACTTACAGGACATCTTTAGAAAAAGTCAATAAGATCGAAGGTAAGCTTCCAGGGCAGCCACCCTTAATTAACAAGTTAAAGTCAATTTCTGTCTTCTAGTGGATGGTTTTGAGGTAGAAGGGGTAGAGATAATGAGGCAAATAAAAACATATCCGTCAGGTTAGAGTGTGGTTTGATTGCTGTTTGTCTTTTGATCGTTCTCTTTCTGAGAAATAATATCTGATAATAAATCTGATAAAAATGTTTCAGTGGAAGGAGCCATTGATGTAGAGAGCCTAAACACCACCTCGGTGGATGTCTATCCATCAGCAACATCGGCGGCGAATGTTCCATTCACAATTCCATTGGGAAATGTGTCAAATGGAGACGATTCACCTGAACAGAATCTGGTAAGATGAAGCTTTTTCCATTATTTCACGGCGTTATCCATAAAGCTTAAAAAGTTGAGAAGTCTGGGAATATAGTACACTCTCGCGTTTGCTCCAAGATATAGGTAATGCCATCCAGGTTTATATCAGTAATAAAATCGGTTCGGAAAAGTTTAAAAGCGTAAGTAGCTATAACCAACCGATGATGTTACACAGTCTATTTTCGACTGTTCCCTCAGGAACTATATAAAGAGGATTAAAATTTCTCTCCAGTCTATAACTTTGCGTTGAAATACTTTTCACGTACCAAGAACGGCAGTTTCAAGCTATTTCTTGCAAAAATGTAAAAATTGCAAGCTCTCATCAACGTCTTCGATCCGCCTTTCAGGGGCTTTAAAAATTTCCGTTATGCACTGGGGACAACGATTTTCATGCGAAAAGCAATCCTTTAGTCTTAGCACGCCACTGTACTACTCGGCCTTGAGGTTAAAAATGATTAGTTTTTTTTTTTTAACTAAATAACTCCTTGACGCAACTAAAATTGCAAAGTGTGCTTTTTCCAGGTTGTTCCCGTTACAGCTAAATTTCCCTGTAACTTCAAAGTTGGCTGGCAACTTGAGGTCGTCGGCAAAGTAAAAATCCTTCCGTCCGCCTTTTACATCAACTTACAACAAGGCGATAAATTGTGGCCTCATCCTGTGATACCACTACACCTCAATCCAAGATTCTGTAAGTGAAAATGAAATTTTCGAACGTTTCAATTTCCCGTTTTCCTCCCTGTTCAGACACGGCCTATGGCAACCATCTCTTCGTGCGAAACTCCTGGATAAACGGTCAATGGGATACAGAAGAACGCACCCCTGGTTTCCAATTTACACCTGGAAAGCTCTTCCATTTGGCTGTAAGGATGAATCCAGATAACTTCGGAGTATGGATTGATGGCACCTTAGCTGGTGAATTTCGATTCAGAACTCCTGTGGACAATATCGACACCGTTTACATACACGGAGACCTTCACGTGAAGAGTGTTCACCTCAAAGACTATATTGACGACAAATATTTTAGTCAAAGCAGAGAGAAGTTAAGCAATTATAGTCTGTAAAACTTTGTAATAAATGTATTGTTGTTGTTTGTTGCCTGTTTATTGCAGGTTTTGTGATGCTATTCCTATTTAATTATCTACTTCTTCAGACTGCATTTTACTTAATAATAATGGCAATTTTAATCTGTTTTCATTTCCTTTGTTTGACGTATTTGATAGTTCCCATTTAATTTTATTTAATTGCATGTTTTTATTATTGTCTATCTTTTTTTGTATTTTAACTCACGCGTTTGTTACGAATTCAGCTGTCTTTTAACCAATTATAATGATGAAGCCATTGAATCAACAAGAGCTCGTTTTATTCGTCCCGATTTCCTAGATCATTCTTTACGTCAAATTTTTAAGTTGGGGTGTTAACCAAACACAATTTAACCCCTTCTGGCAACTTTGAAAAGGGACAGGTCGGTGAGGATTTGCTTAGACGTAATAGGGGCGAAATCTCAGGTAATTCTGTCAGATTTTGATTCATCGAAACAGGGGTTTAATGGCTGAAAAATGTTGTAATTTGATGTATTTAGGGGGTGATTTAGGAATGCGTAATATCCAGATTATTTTGGAGTTGCTAATTGCATGCCACGGGAATTGATCTGATTATCGAGGGGTATTTTCTAGCTCAGAGAGCACAGATTCCTCTATGAGTACTCTATAGGTATATATCGCGTTACTCCTGCCCAACCCCCCTTTTCGCCCCCACTCTCCTTTTTTTACATACAAATTTTCTTCTTGAAGATGCTCAAGATGTACTGAGCCCCTCCAGCCTTACTTTATTTTTTCCCCTATTTCCCACTTCAAAATTTTCTTCTAATAATGTTCAAAGCATTCCTCATCACTTATGACTCTATCGACCCAACAGCTTAACCATGATCACCATAAATTTTCCTGTAAAACTCTATAGAAACAAAATTGGCCCAAACGTGGCAATACGTCACGTTAACGAATAGCCCCTTTGTTTTACAGCTTTTAGCCAAATTAGAAATTATTGGATTGTAGTTTATCATACATGTTTATCGCACTCGATTATAAATTAAAATTACTCGCCAGGAAAAATGTGTTTCATGGGTGTTTTATGCTTTGAGTGCTGGGCTTACCGGTTGAGTAAAGATATTGAGTTTCATCAGAAAAACTTTCATTTCACTGCAACTTTTGTGTAGCACTAAAGCCCCCAACAATTCAAGGTCATTATTGAAATTGGGGTTTTTCGGAAAATTGGGTTTTAGTGCTAACTGCACCTTTTTCTTTCGTCACTTTTGATGTCACCGATAATCGGCAATTTGGCTCTGATTTTGAACAACAATTTGCCAGATATAAACGAAATCCTGGAGACATACGAGGGAACGATTAAAACTAGAGCTGAAGGCATTGACCTCAAAACTGACCCTGCATTAAAAAATTTCGTATCTAAGACGGGCGGGCATCTACATTGATCCTGCACAGAGGCGAGTGGATACATTCAACGACCTCCGTGGTCTTCAGTCCTTTTGCTCCCGTCAAATTTTGCAATGGAACGTAGCTCTACCCTACTGTTTGCTCGGAAGTAATGCTTAGCAACCTAGCAATTATTCTGGGCTAGCTGTCGGGATCGCTCATATGGCGCTTAAGCTGGTATGCGGACACTGAAAGGAATTCCAGGTTTAGGTAATCATCTGTTTTTAGGTTTGGTTGGGGGTCGTCGTGATCTGCTGCGCCATGGCGGCAGTAGAATCTGCGGAAGTAATCGGCATTTGCTACAGGATCCAGTTGAACGACCCGGCGATTCATCAAGGCCCGAAGAATTCGCTTCGACAACTCAAGGATGGCCTTCACTGCCATGGATTCCTACGAGATTAACCGATCCACAATGTTCGACGTAATAGGGACTACCGCTACATATTTTGTAGTCCTCGTTCAGTTTTACGATACATGCAAAGGCGCTCCCGAAGGAACTATCATCGCGAATGCTTCAGATGTTCCTTCGAAATAAACTCTTTTATACGAAGATGCGTTATTATATCCATCTGTATGCAAAATAAGCAGTTTACCAATCCGCATTTTGCTTCTTGGAGATGAGATGGAAACCAATCAAGGCCACGCCAAGGCTCCCAATCGAAAAAGCACAAAGTAAAATATACGGGCTTACCAGGGGATATATTTTAGTCTTCCACGAGAAAATCGAAATAGAGGTCGGAATCTTTCCTGGGAAATTTATTTACCATACATTCAGAAGTAATTGAAATCGATATCCATTATTCCTGGATATATATGGAAGTGCACTGATTTTAATACATCAGGATCGGAAAACTCTGGCATTTGGTCCTCGTTTTTATATCTCGAAAACTTTCCAAATTGCTCGATATTTGGCGAGCACATCGATGATAATTTCCAGAACGACCACATTGTTGTTACAGATTGCGTTACTATTTATTATTATTACACTAAACCCATATTGGTCTGTTCGATTTCCGGCCAAACGTCGCTGTTCTAATGAAATATTGTAAATAAATGCGAGTGGTCTACCAACAATGGATATTGTCAAATAATGTTTTCGGCCAGAAGAGGAACATTGAATTGAATCCCGACGAAACAATTCGATTAGGAGTAAATGCAAAATTTAATTTCGTTACCTCATGATAAGATTTTTTTTAGCAACGAACTGAAATTCATATCACACAACGCAGAAGCAACTGCTCATTGCCGTAGGCAGTTAATTTGATTATTCTGCTTCGGCACGCCGCTGTTTCTCGCCCGAACCAGTTGCGGATTTGACGGTTTTTCACCAACGCCCACGTATTGTTGTTAGATTATTAATAAATTATTATTGTTACTCACGTATCGTTCAAATCGCGTATATTTTTATTTGCAACACAGAATGCCACGATTGAGGGTCGCGCCACGTAAAATGGCGAATGACGTCACGCGCTACGAAAACATTTCTACCGAGGAGGCTTCGAAACGATTTGACACCGGACCCGTATGTCGTTGACGCGTTCGTCTGCGCAATCTCGAGTTGGAGCAAACGAACCTAACCTCACTTAAATACGCTTCTGTTTAGCTTCGCTATTACATGAATTTTACAAAAATAATTCTTTTCAAGACTCCATGGACTCGTGCGTTTGCCAGTTAAAGGTTTCTGAGTGCTAAAAAAGGTGTTTACATTCGGGCAGAAGGGCTCTATGATCGAGTCTTGCTGGAATCGCATTTTCGCGACACTACCAGTTACGTCGTGAAATTGATTTTGAAAAGTGGGGCGTTCAAAGGAATATTGGGAAGTGGTAGGCTAACCGAACGCACCTTAGAACTTGTTGAAAATGTGAGGCGAGTAGTCGATGAAAATCCCAGTACACGTTTAAGAAAACTTCCTCAACAAGTGGGCCTATCGGCACTCATTTACCACTCGTTTAATTATTTTAAGACAATCTGGGATTAGATTGCTACAAGGTGCAAGAGCACCAGGAACTGCAGCCGCCGGGCTACGGGAAGGGACTGAGATATTGCCATTGGTTGAAAGTTTAAGTCTCGAAAAAGACCATTTCTGAAACAAAATCAAACCACAATAAAGGCGAACGGAGTCGTATTTAAGTGGGGTTAGGTCCATTTCTTATGCTCGAGATTATGTTGGAGAACCTATCAAAGACATACGGGCTCGGCGTCAAATAATTCCAAAGCCTACTTCGAAGTTCCTTTTAAAACGCACGGTATAAATTGAATATGCTAAAAAAGGATAAAGATATATTTCGACGTCTAGACATAACCCTACTTTTTGCGCGGTTGCCGCTTAATTCGTTGATGTTTCGATTTAATTTTTGGCGGCAAAAATTTATTCTTGACTAGAACTGAAACGGCGCTTCTGCTCATTATCGGTGTTGTTATTGTTGTTTACGTAATGCCCGAATCCTTAAACGGTCGGCGTAAGCGGCTTATAGTGTTCCTTATTAACTATTTTGAAAGACAGTTGGAAAATAATCCTCGTTGGTAGCGTCTTTCGAATGCATTGAATTTGAATTTGCCCATCATAAGTGAAATATCAGAGGCAATTTTCCCCCAAGAAGAATCGAAGGAGAAAGGAACCAGTGACTGACGTACCATTATTAGGTTTTAGCGCTACCCGTAACGGAACTTTTAATATGTATAAAAATCGTAAACGTTTAATGGACGTTTTTGTTCGTTGGCATGATAATTTGCTCTGGATCCGACAACACTGCTGAATACCAACAGTGCTGCTCCAACACCTGACAAATTCCCGCTCCACATTCATTTTGAGAAGATGTGGCATCGGTGCTGGTGTGAAGCCTGTGACGTGCCTAAAAAGTTGCGTCGTTCGAACCATGGGTGATTATTCACTGTGAAATGTGGTGACGTAGGAGGTTGCGTTTGCACCTGGAATCAAAATTTTTCCTGCTGTTCACGAAGGGCCCCCTCGCTGCGCCACTGCTTCTCAACAAATCGAGTTGCAAATTTGACGGTTGATTCAAATCGTTTCGGGCGATTATTTATTGTGAAGTTCATCGCCGAGACGGTTAATTTAAGTGTTTTTTTATCGCACATCTCGTCAGAGATGGGGTAGAAAAACGATCTTCTTACCGGTCGAGAGCTTTGAGCTTCCTCCATAATTGTCAGCTAAAACATGATAATGCGACGTGGAGAGGCATGAAACCGAATCGGGTGAAAACGTGACTTCAGACACAGAAAAAAAACACAATTCTCGTTAGCGATGGGGTATTGCAGCGATTTTCCTGGGTAGATGTGTCTGGATCCTCTGGAAAATCACAGATTTCACGTGGAATTTATGGAGCAACATGGAGAGAGCTTAGACAACGAAACTTGAGCTGGTGCAGGTTTGAAAGTAGAACGCGGAGATATGTTAAAGCGACGAAGTGTTGATGGCTCGATAGCCCTCAGTCTTTCCAGCAAATCGCAATATTTTTCATCCTAATTTACAGAGCGGTGCAGAGGAGCACAGACAGAGAATCCGCCGAAGAACGTTGGGTTCATTGCTTTTTATTAAGGGACAAAAATAGGTACTTGCTTTAAGGGGGGTCCTTTTCGCACCGAAACCGGGCAAATTTGGCCCAGCCAAGCTCCTCATCCCGATCACTTCCAGGACGTTTAAAAAATAATTACCGCCAATTTCCTAATTAACGTTTTTTGGACGTTTTTCTGGAATAGCCAAACTTTATTAATCAAACTTAACTAACAAGTAGCAGCTTTTACAAGTTTCCTCGTAACTTACAAAACCAAATTAGAAAATTTACCCTTCCCTTGCCATTGGATTTACTAGAGCGATAAAAATAACAAATGAGCACGTAAATAAAGACTTTATCTAATTTACCAGTAACCATCTTCGAATTTAGTTAGCTTAGAAATTTATTGTGATCAAGATTGAGCCAGTTCCAGCAAGAAAGTTTCCTGTGGTGCCCTCAGGATAAGTATTACGATGATGTAGTGTTTCGATAATGTGGACCATTGTCTTCGATTGCGCCCTTAAAGAGCCTTATCAAGGGGTCATTTTGCTAATTGGTCTATAATGCTTTACGAACTTTTCCAGTACCTCGGATATCAAACTTTTGAAGCCTCTTAAACAAGTTTCGCGTGCAAAGTTTATGCTGATATTATCAGGAAAGAACTCTGGATTAAAACGTCACTTGGTATTCCGCAACTGTTTCTTATACGTTATTAAATTGTCAACTTTTGGCTGTAATCCCTTGACGCCGGAACTTTTTAATCTCGAGAGCGGTGTTTTCATGAACTCGTCCCAAATCCTAAATTAAATCTGGAGAGCCGTGACATCTTGCTCAAACTTATTACATTGCCAGATTGGATATACCACGAAGGAGGAAAATTATATTGAGATCACCAGAGCCTCCGTCTGAGGCTGCTCTCCGAAAAAATCTCAGAGATCAGACTAATGCCGGCTCAAAATTCAATTTAACCCCTAAAAGCTTAACAAAGGGGCCGCTCCTAACATTGTTATGATTAATATTGCGAGCACGTCTGTGCCAAAAATAACGATGAAAAAGTATGATTAAAATGTGTTTCCCTCTAATCGTTAAAAGTTGACGGCATAATAAGAAACAAGGAGCAAGTGCTGAATACGAAGAGCCGGGAAATGCGTAAAACGGGGCTAACAGAAAATTAAATTTCGCCACAGATTACAAAGCAAGTCCAAAGCCCTGGGGAGCGAAATCTTTCGAGGATGGAATACGTATTAGAAATCTCGAGATGTAAATGTAATTTGTCGGGTTACATGTTACCTCAGCCCTCGCTTCTTCTGCTCGACTCAGGAAAAAATCCTGGAAACTCCGATTTACTTGGTTTTAAGAAACTCCCCTTAGATCCGATTACATCAATAAATAAATTCACTTCAAAACTCATCATTTTACGGTAAATTCCGTATATATTCCTATTCCGGAAACCAAATCTCATTTCTGAGCTACATGTGACTGAAACTCAATTTTCGCTCAATTATTGTGTGCTCTTGAAGTTCCCTAATTTCTTACCTGGAGTCGGAAAATTACGTTCAAAATAAATAGAGAAGAGTTTGGTTAGAGCGGCGGCAAAAAACCGGCAGTTCAGCTCAAGTGCAGCAGGAATTGTGATTTTTAGTAGTTTGCGCTCGCCGCGTATACTCAGATTCGCACTCAATGTTCTATCTTGCCTTAGGCGCCACTGCTGCGGAGGCGCTTAAGGGTCAGTGCTAAACACGTGGAAGATCTCCGAGAGAAGTTGTCATTTTGCAGAAAACTCAAAAATACGAAGGTGATGCTCCCACGAGGACCCGACCAACCGTACAGAGCGCCGTCGCAGAATGTGTGGTTGGTGCCGAAGGAGATCCAGCAATGTTGGCAAACGTTGCGCTGGAAAGATCTTAGCAGCTTTGCTTGGTAGTTTTTCGCTTCTTCTTAAAGGAAGAAGTCAAGAGGTGTTAGGTCGGGAGGTTCGGCGGGCCACTTGATCGGGAAAAGTTTCCAACCTTGCGCTAGTGGGGCCCCATATTTTAACGTTAACAGTAGCGTTGGGTCTCGCAGGCCCTGAAATGAAATTAATGGCCATGTGAACTTCCGACTTTTTTTTTATGACTTTAGGCGTTAACTGCAACTTTACTAAGACGCATATAGTTTATAAAAAATATTTTAGTTTAATTATCTTTCATACTTGCAGGTCTACTATGATTTCACCTTATCCGCTGTATTGCATTACAAACAACAATTAAACTCAAAAGTTCGTAGCGGCACACAAACGGAATCAAGCACCAAAGCTAAAAACATGAAGTTAAATAACAAAATATATTATTTAAGTCGCTTCTGGAATGTTTCCAAACAGTTTTGGCAGATAATTTAGGCGTGAGTTGGACACAAGAATTTTGTACTTGTCCTATGATAGTATTTCGTCTTGCTGTCCTTCTGACATTTTCAACATCTTTTTCTGGTCCCAGAAGGAATCTTTTGTTATTTTGTATGAACGGCAGAAGTCCCGGCTGCTTCTTGACGTCTTTCCTGAACTTCGGTCGGAATATTTTTTAGCAAAGATCGACGCTTATTGTGATCATTCGCTAACGATAACGCTAAGCCCCTCGAGAACTTTCGTCTGGGTAGTTTCGAATCTTGATTATTTGCTGTATGTATTACGTGGGCATTAATCCCAGCCACTTTCATCAGTCTGTAAAATATTACCCTGGGCCAACGTCTTGTCTTACGTGCAACATCACAGTTAGATGATAAAAGGTCTACTGCATCAACTCCACCTTTTGTTGAGATATAAAAAGTAACAATTTCCGGCTTATTTTTATCTCCTGAAGTAGAGTTTATGCAGTCGTCGTGATGGGGGCTAGAGGCAAGGAGGACGATTTTGTTTTTATTTTTAGAATATAAGAAACCTGAGTGACCCTTTCTTGATAGCCGAACACGCTAAGGGCGACCGGTCTGTTTTTCCCATTTAAAAGCCCTATCGGAATTTCCCTCTTTTTCTTCCGAATCGCGCCTACGTTCGTTAATTTGCAATTTTGCAATAAAAATTCAATCAAATTGAAACTGGGAAACTAGTCGCGACTCGTTCCTGATATGGGTGCTGCCAATCATCGAACTACACTTGCGGAATCGTTTTTGACACGAAATGGTCCTGCTGGTTGCTGTCCAAGGTATATTTCTAGATGTATGATAATTTTTGCGTCCTCCAAAGCGGACATTTTAAGGCCATGTTTAATTGGTTTGCTAGGCGTACAGGGTGTAACTTAAGCGATGTCACTAATTTTAAGGGGTGATGCCTTGTCATATTTTGTGAAAAGATGTTCCTATAAACATGTGTCGTAACTTGCATCATTTTCGAGATACAGGGTGTCAAAGTTTTATTAAAAAACTCGAGTTTTTATTAATTATTCAAACTTGTCTTCATCTTAAATCTTAAAAATATTAAAAATTAAGCGAGTTACAAATAAAAGGACAAGGAAGTTGCATTTTTAATTGTATAGTCTGATACAAATATTAAATTTAGAAAAAAACGGTGGCGTACAATAGTCACCCCATAAACATCAATCAGGTAACTATTTGCGACGCCACTGGAATTATTATTGAAAATGCAATAACAACAAAAGTAGGCCCGTATCAGTGCTAACGAACGTGCCAAGTTTCATCAAAATCAGCGCAAAGCTTTTCGAATATTTAATAAAAACTCGTTTTTTTTTAAATAAAACTTTGACAGTATCTTGAAAACGATGCAAGTTACGACACATGTTTATAGGAATATCTGTTCATAAAATATGATGAGGGATCACCCCTTAAAATTAATGACATCACGTAAGTTGTACCCTGTATATTGCCTAAATCCACAATTACCTCTAAAACCCAACAGCATCTCATCAATCGTTGTAAACTCACTTAGACTATTAGATTTTTGGCAATTATTCACGAAATTTTCAAAAAGAGGCCTTATCGGAGCTAATTTGTCAGTGGCTTTCCGAAAATCTCCAGATTCAAGATCATAATATCGAATAGATTTCATCAAGAACATGAGCCTTTGTTTTGACATTGTGAGCCAAAATATTTCCACCCTACATCCCTTCCGATCCCATAAGTCTTCCAAACTGGGGCGACTGCTTTTCCAACACCCGGCCATAGGCAAAAGTCCAAGAAGAGCTATAATTTCCGTTTTGTCCGTAGAACACGCTGATTTTTCCGTTGAAAATTTGCCGATATACAGTGGTGGAAAAAAGTATGAAATACTTTTCAAATTGTTATTATACTGGGTGTTTCAGAATAGCATGTCATAAATTTAAGGGGTGATTCTATGAGCGATTTTGAGAAAAAACGTTTATATGAACATAGGTCCGTTTTCGCTTCCTGTCTCAAATACAGGGTGTTAAAATTAGCTATATTTTTTGTTTTTTAATAAGTCCGGACCTGCATTAAACATTTTTAGCAAACTTGGTGGGAGTAAGTTAGGTGGAGAAACATATCTTCTAAGAGAAAAACGAATTTTTTAATGCAAGCAGTGGCGCCCCCGAGGCTATGACCATGATTATTTTTTGTGAGAAATATGTTACGCCGCTGCTTCTTCAAAAAATAAAAATGATTTTCTTAACGGAGGACATTTTCAGCAACTTATTTAATTTTTGTTCGTCTAAACGGTCGTTATAAATTGCTACAAATTAAGTATTTTATAACTAATTTTGTCTTTATTGTAACATGGAACGTTAACTAATTAGTTTACTGTTTGAAAACTTTTGATTTTACGAAAAAAATTTAAGAGACTATTTGTTTAACAGAAACAACAACTAGAATTAAGAAAACGATTTTGATTTTTTGAAAAAGCAGCGGCGTAACATATTTTTCACCAAAAATAATCAGGGTCATGGCCTTGGGGGCGCCACTGCTTGCATTTAAATATTCGTTTCTCTCTTCAAAGGTGTGTATCGACGCCTAACTTACGCCCATCCAGTTTGATAAAAATATTTCCCCGGTCCGGACCTATAAAAAAAAGCCAAAAAAATATAGCAAATTTCAACACCCTGTATTTCAGACAGAAAGCGAAAACGGACCTAAGTTCATTTAAACTTTTCTTTTCAAAATCACCCATAGAATCACCCCTTAAATTTATGACTTACTATTCTAAAACACCCTGTATATCTATATTAATGTTTAATTTTCTTGATATATTGTAGTTTTTTGCTATAATTTAAGTGCATCTAGAATACAATTATGGCTAACCACTTTATTTTTCAATTCACTTTAGAGAAAAGGTTGTTGAGCTTTATCACAGTGGTCGAACTCAATGCGATTTGGTGGAAAATATAAATATTACCAGTAGTGACGTGTCTAAGATTTTAAGTACATTTCGCAGTCACGGTGGCGCTCGAAACTGCAGTAAGTCAGGACGTCCCAGAATAATCGCAATCAAAATAGACAAAGCTATTAGACGAATCTCTCTCAAAGATCCCCGAAAGACATCAAGACAAATCCGAAATGAAATCACCACACAATTTAATTTTGAACTTACTAGTACAAATGTAAGAAATCGTCTAATGGCTGCAGAACTTTACGGTAGAATTGCTGTTAAAAAACCACTGTTCTCGAAGAAAAATGAGATGGTCCGTTTCAAATTTGCAGTCTCACTCGTCATGGAGTACGGCAACGTGGAATAACGTCCTTTGGAGTGACGAAAGCAAGTTTAACTTGCCCGGTTCTGATGGTAGAGTTTACGTGAGACGCCCACTGGGGGAAAAGTTCAATATCAAATACCAAATTCCTACCACGAAACACGATGGCGGAACTATAATGGTCTGGGGATGTTTGTCTCGATGCCAGACCGGACCGTTGGTTCTGGTAGAAGGAAAAATGGATCGTTATCAATACCGGCACACCTTTAAGAATAATACGTTACCATTTGCTGAAGAAGAGACGTTGCTTCGCTGGATCTTTCAACAGCACAAAGACCCGAAGCACACGTTAAAATTGACAAAGGACGGTTTTTTGACAAAAAGTATGACTGTAGTTGAGCGGACCTCCCGCCCGCCCGATTTTAATCCTATTGAGCATTTGTGGGAAGTACTGGGTCGACGAATTGGATTAAAACCAAAACGGGACTTCTTCAAACCATCCAGAAAGAGTGACAGAAAATTCTCGTGGATACTTTACAAACGCTTGTCGGTTCTATGCCGGGGAGATGTCAAGACGTCATAGAGGCCGAAGGCTTTGTCACAAAATATTGAATTTCCGTAAGTATTTAATATTTTTTTATAAATTAAATGAAATAGTATTCCATACTTTTTACCGGGAAAATTCGTTTTTGTCATTGAAAAATTTATAATGGTTATCCATCTAGGAAATAACTTGTTTTTAATTGATTACCTAATCATAAAATAAATATTTTTCATATTTTGTTTAAATTACGCACTCATTTAACATTAATTATTTATAAGAGATATAATATTCCATAATTTTTCCACTACTTTACGTAGATTGAATGAATTTGTTCGTTTTATTCGCAGTAATTTCTGATACGTCGTCAGAAGAAAATAGTTTCCAGCGCTGGATCGGAGTTTTAGCTAACTTGGCTGATTGTTTTACTCCAGGAAGATGAAGAACTTGATTTTCAGATCGGATAGGAACAGTTCTTGCTGGTGTGCATTTCTTCCAGACAGTTGCACCATCTTTGCCGATAAAGGTCGGCTCTCTCCTAGGTCTGGACACAGATCCACCTTTTGCTTCATCTTTTGAATCCTGTTCGGGGTCAGTATTTTCCTCCAATGACATCTTCTTCGTTATCCGATTCACTATTATTACCTTCTCCTTGATCCGTGTTATCTTCGGGATGTCCAATTCCTTCCAGTTCGCACGGAAGTCTCTTCGGCTCCTTTTCCTCGGATCGGTGTGACGTGTTAATGCTGTAATTTCGGAACTAAACACCCGGCAACAAATTGTCCTAATTTTCTCATGAATTTTATTAAAACTACCTTTGAGCCTGTTGAAATAATTACACAAAAATAACTTCTTTGTTTCAAAAAGTCACACAAATGGTGGCGATGGGTCCGTCAGACTTTAATAAGAATTTTTATCATTTTCCGATACGGGCAACGCGTTCAACGCTGTATCATTCGTCGCTATGCGGAAATCGAGGAAGGTACTGATAAACTCGAATTAAATTCTCGAATCGCAAAAAATACACGCAAAAACAGGACTTCTTGGGTCTCGTAGGCCCTGTGGCACTAGTGCAAGGTTCAAACTGCACCCGGCGTGGCTTTGTATACAGGGTGTTCCAAATCATGCTGTCATTGCTATTTCTTAAGCGGCAAGAGTTGCGGGGTCGGTTAAATTAGAAAAAATGTGCCGAATTTCATACTCTTCTAAGAACCGTCGACAATGTTGCCAAATGGTTTTAAGTTTGTGAGTTATTATGAAAAAACGAAAATTCGGTCGAGTTTAATTTTCCAAATAAATCGAAAACTAAAGGTTTTTCATCAAAACGTTTGATACGAGAACCTCATAGTTTCCTTATGTCTCCGAACCGGTGAATTTCAAAATTTTAGATGTCGCCTAGTTTTTGAGATAACGAGAACAACTTGAGTTTTTCAAATGCGGGCCTGTGCATTTTTTGGTCATTTTTAAAAGTCCTTAGTGACCCCCTTAGAATGATGTGTCACAAGATAGAATTTTTTTATGTTTTAGTTAAAAAAAAAATTATTTTTATCTCAGTAAGCTAGACCGGTCCTGGAGTTATAAGTAAAAAATGCAATCGTTATGCCTCAAAAACGTTATGCAGGCAAATAAATTATCAATCGAGCTATGGGTTTATAAATTTCTGAACGGCAACAAAAGTAATAATTCAACTTTTAATTCAAAATGAAACTGAAAATCTCTTAATAAACAAATGGGGAACTAATATGACACAATAAACAGTAATTATCATTATAACTTTTACTAATTACCAGTGTTCAAAGCGACCTCCGTTATTACGAAAACAGAGTCGGGCATTTTTAATAACTTTTTTAAAAAATATTTTCCACATACCAGGGGTTAGTTTTTGACAAGCAGTTTGAATTTTTTGTGTAAGTTCCTCCACATTCCGAGGTGTTGCTTGACGGACTTGATCTTTGATATGGCCCCACATGGAGAAATCCATAGGGGCATTGCGTATTATTTTGACGAACCACCTAACGCCATAGCAACATTAATAACGTTCCGCTGATTGCGAAGCCTACTAAACAAAAATAAAGTTAAATTTTTTTTAATTTAAAACTCCAGGACCGGCCTAGCTTATTGAAATAAAAATACAATTTTTTTTTTTTTAACTAAAAAATCAAAGAGTTCTCTCTTGTGATACGTCGTTGCAACTAAGGATTTTTAAAAAGTGCAGAGGTGAAGAAACTCAAGTCGTTCTAGTTATGTCAAAAACTAAGCAACATCTAAAATTTTGAAATCCACTGGTTTGTAGACACAAGGAAACTGTGAGGTTTCCGTATCAAACGTTTTGATGAAAGACCTTCGGTTCCCGATTTATTAAGAAAATGAAATTTGACCGAATTTCATTTTTTCCACGGTAACTCACAAACTAAAAATCATCAGGCAGCGTCGTCTGCGGTTCTCGGAAGAGTGTGAAATTCGGCAGGTTTTTTCTAATTTAACCGACCCCGCGCCTCTCACCGTTTAAGAAGCAGCGATGACGGCACGTCGCACTTGGAACGCCCTGTATATCCGAGTTAAACGGGACTAACGTCCAAGCGAACTTTTTCGAGTTCGTCCGCTGTCCGAAAGAAGTTAACGTAGAAATGAGAGAGCGATCTCCGCGTGGGTGTGTGCGAGACATTTTCGAAATATCCAAGAGAATTTGCGCGAGTTCGGCCATTCTGGAAATTAAGCGAACGTAAAAATTCCAAAATTCCGAAATTAAATTTTGAAACACGTTGCAATTTCCTTGAATCGGCCAAACTGAACCAATTACTGGATCCTGCGATGCAATCGCCGCACCTAGAAGGGTCGTGTTATATGCAGCAGCCCGTAAATTCATATAGCAGACCTCTTTCCTGTTGAAATTATATTTTCACATCACGGTAACTGGCCATTGAGGAACGCGTGAATTGCCCCACAGAACGTAAATTGGAATTTTCCACTGTGCTGGATTTAATTTAAGTAGTTGGTTTTTATTGCATCGCTGCGATATCAAATTGTGAACTCGTCAGTTTTGCCTGCGCCCTGGAAAATCCGGTTCTATGCCTGTTTTCATGGGTAAAAAACAGCCATACAAGATGTTTCGGAGAGATAAAAAGAAAATGGTCTTACATCAAATTTCAATAAAACTGGCAGTAACCATCAAATCCCCACACACGTCATATTTATGACATTGGAAGACGAAACCTCATCTATATAAATTGCACTGGCGGACGGGAAAAACCGGGCTCTTAGGTTCTCCCTTTTTCCTAAAAAAAAGATGAATGAGTGTCAATGGAAAATTGAATTTCCGCGGTTCATCGCTTCAATCTCGCTTTTCGCAGTCATTTTTTAGAGAAATTTCTCTATAAAAGCTGATGACAGCCGGCTCTGCATACATAACTTCTTATCTTGCTAGTCACCAGACACCTTTTCCCCATGTAAAAGCTAGAAAACTCTTTTTGTATGATCCCTTTCAAGGGAAAAGTGTCACTCTGAAGAAAAGAGCTCGCATTATTCCAGGAGCTAAAATGACTTTTTTTGATTAATAGAAAGTGCAGATCATTGAAGGCGATAAGTTACCTCCCACCGTCTCCGGCAATTGCAAGTTTCCAAATAAAGCCAAAACAATATGCAGTTTACATTCCGCAAGTTCCTCACTTGTGCATATTTGAACTTGTTCGTCGCCTTTGAGAATGTTAAAATGCAAGCTTAGTCTGGCTTTACTACCCCAGCAAGGTCCTCCATGAAATTTTAACGAGTTGGTTTGAATATCAAAGGATTCCTCAGTCAATATGGGTCCTAAGATGTATAAATAATCGATGTCCTTTGTAATACCGTCATTAGAGCAGGACGTCGACGGCATACAAAATCATTTCACTTTTTTGCATTACGTATTCCACGGCATTAAGAGCACGCTCCTGCGACATTATTTATTCCGAAAGGAGCCTTATTTTGAGTTAGTCTTAATGATAAAGTTGCTACGAGACGTAGTTACGTTACATAAGTTTTTAAGCTTCGGTTTTATATAATCTAACTTGGGTCTATAAAATACCAAAGAACTAATGAATACCTAAGGAACTCTGCGGCTTGATAAGCTGGAGGCGCAAAGTCTCCAGTCAGAGATTAATAGAGAGCAAAGCTGGATGCTTAACTTGCAGTTTGCGAGCAGATTTGTTAATTAAAAACATGTCCGGCGGAAGTTGGTGCTGCTCATGTTTCAGTCCATTCGAGACACTTTTGGATACTTGCGAACACGACGAATTTGAAAAATTCGTAACTTGTGCCAGAGACCCATTAGAGCGCTGATTTTTTACTGCTTAATTCCCGTGAATCGCCTCAATAATTTCAGTTTTTTGAACGTGGATTTATAGGTGCTCGAACGAATAGACTTAAACGGGGAAAATTGTGCGCGTCCAGGGCCTGCGAATTTTCAAAAATGCACGTCCTAATAGAGGCGATACTGTAATAAACCTTTTACAGTTTGATGGCTCGAAATCTTCTCTATAAATTTTCCTTTTTTGGGAAGTACTTATGGAGCTGCAAAACAGGCGCGCAGACGGGGAGGCTCGATATTGAGCAAATATGGGCTGAAAGTCCTGGCAAAAACTTGACTCCTTCTAGTAACGAGCCAAAAAACGAATTTTTCACAGAACCTTCCATACAATGTGCCATTTTCCATCGTTAACTTTCATAAAGCAACAAAAACGCACTTAGAGCTGGGAATTCAAAAGTGTAAAAAATATGAATAGAGAGACTGGAAATTAAAAAAATCGAGCTCATTCTAGAGACGAGTTAGAGCGAGGAATTTTTACAGCTGGATAGCTCTGAATCTCATCTATAATGCGTATTTTTTCAACATCAATTTATGTGCAACAAAGAGGTGCTTGCTCGAACAATCTTGGAAGCGTGCAAATAGCTGAAAAAAAAATCTCGTTTTTTCAAACGGCCTAGTGGGAACTCGGACAACGGGGTATTGGTTACGGGTTAAAAGCCCTGCGGGTTCTCTATAATTTGGGAATTTTTAATCACCAATTTAAACAGCAAAACCAAGTCAGAAAACTGAAACAATGCACCGAGCAGCTCACGGCAGAGAAGAGCCAGAGCGATGATTTTCCCGCAACTTAGCAGTTTAGAATTTCCGATATAAGATGCATGTTTCTGCATCAATTAAAGCGGCACGAAAGCACATAGATGAGGGATGCAAAGATGGATCCGAAAATTATTTAATTTCCTTCGATCGTCGGTGAACAAGATTGCTCTCGAACAGTCTAATGTCCATATTCCCAAAATCACCCCAGGTCTGCTCGCATGAATTGACATCAAAAGCATTGGAAAAATTCGGCAAACGGGCAATATCAAGTGCATCTGAATAGGAAAAGTGATCTTTTTTCAAGCGATCGGGAACTGATTTGTTGCAATTTTTGGTTATTTACACATTGCCAGAGCTTTTTCGTGATTCGGTTTACGTTATTTTCAGTATTTCCATAACGGAGCTTGTACATCCGATCAATCCTGCAACCTCGAGCTTTACCCCGATACTTGGAAACGCTGTAAATTTATAACGACGCTGGTCCTTTGACGTTCTGAGTTCGGCTAATCTGATGGGTTCTGGGCTACATCCAGGTGGGCAGCTTCCCCTCCTTCCTGCAGTCTCTGGGACAAACGGGGCTTGACCCCGATAAATAATTGATTAAAGTTGATCAAAAAATGCATCAATCTGTTACACCCTCGCTCAGGAAATCCCGGTCTGCCTCGACAAAATAGTTACATGGTCTGGATACTCGGCCATTTCGGAATTTTACGCTCCTTTTAAATATACCCCAATTGAGGACACCCATTAAGGGATTCACTGGATGCAAATAGGAATTTTTCGATTCACTCTATCGCGAGCACCAGCAACATAGATAAGAGACCTTTTAGATTAGGGGCGCTTGATATACGCAAACCCCAATTTCGAGGTAGATAATGACGCAAAATCGAATTAAATAATTAAGTAAATATGGCAAAATCTATTTACATAGGGAATTAAAACAATTATTTAACGAATCGCTGTCAAAGTACTAAATTACGTTTACCTTTATGGGCATATATTTACATTGCATAAATCTAAAGATTTATGGCGCATTACAGATAATGCGTCTGTGTATATTCATGCAAATTCAGTAAGAGGGGATGTGTTTTAACAGCTTACCAATTTGTACAGGGCTAAAATATGATGGAGGAATTGCGGCTGCCAGGATATCGATTGGCAAATGCAGTTTATCCAGATTTTTCCTGGCTATCTCAAAAAAGTGATATGATCTAGGTGGATAGTTACGCGCACACCTATTTCCAGTAGTACCTCTGCGACAACAAAACTTGGCTTATCGTCTAAAGTAAAGAAAGCTATAAAATTCCTTTTAATAAACACATGTGAGGACTTTCATGAGTTAGCACGTTTGAAATTAAGTGCATGTCCCCATTACTATGTCGATACTAATGAGTCATTGTTATAACATTCGGATGCTTCAATCTACGCATCGGAGCATTATAACATGATATTAAATCGGTGACTATGCGACTTACTTCAGAGTGCTTCCACTCTACACAGGGAGCCAAAAATCGTTTTCTTATCTTTCGGACGGCGTCGAACCGTAAGCTATCTCACCCGGTATATTGTAATATTTTGTCGCAGGTCATGGCTCCTTATTATTCTAAAAATAATAAGCTCTCAGTCCTGAAGTACTCTAAGGTTTACACAATTTACACGAGTTGTGAATAGTTGTTTGTTCTTCAGAAACGCACTACTGAAATTCTCAAGGCGAATCTTTGTATACGGAACACGAGTAGATTTCTCAACGAGCCGTCCCTGTCCCGCAATTAGCCGCAATTCCGTTCTGAACTGCTATATAATTAGGAAATCAAAAGTCGTCCTCACATTATTGGTCTTCGGCAAATAATTAACTTTGCTCACTCAGTACACGAGTCAACAGGTATGTCATCTACCACCTTAAATATCCTTTCTCAATCTAAGTCAACTTCTCGGTGAATAGAATGTCCGCTCTAACCGCACTTCTGCTTTTTGGAATTGCAATCTCCCTGCTCTATTTGTGGGCAAAATGGGCCCAAACCTATTGGACTAGACGAGGAGTTCCTCAGTTTAAACCCAACATCATTTTCGGCACCCTTGGCCCGTTGATAAGGGGCGAAAAGGCCTTTAAGGACGTGTTTTACAATCTCTACCTGGACGCAAATTCCAAAGGTTACAAGTACCTGGGACTCTACGCTGGAACCAAACCGAATTTTATGCCAGTTGACCTGAAACTGATTAAGAGAATGCTGACCAAGGATTTCGACAGTTTTGGATCTCACGGAACGTTTCATCACCACAGCATGAAGCTATCCACCCATTTGTTCAGCATGGAGGGGCAGGACTGGAAGAACAGGAGGATTAAGCTTACACCTGTGTTTACATCTAGTAGGTATTTTTATGGCATCCGTGTGCAGGTTAGTGCAGATTTTCAGCATCGCCTTTAGGTAGCAAATGGTGTGTTTGTTGCTGGAACATCCAGGAATATTTCTCTTGAAACGTTAATTGTGCCTAGGTCCCGATAAAGGCAGGAATTTGTTGCATTCCACCGTGGGATTCTAGCTTAGGAAGCCTTGACAATTTCTTCTCATCAAAAATTTATGTATTTTAAGGTAAAATGAAGATGATGTTCGAGACTGTTGTTGCTACAGCTGCTGAGCTGACTAACGTTGTAGCTGACAAGGCGACAGCGAACGAACCATTCAACATAAAAGAGACCTTATCTCGGTTCACTACAGACGTAATTGCCAGTGTGGCGTTTGGTCTGGAAACAAGCAGTCTGAAGAATTCTGACGACTTGTTTAGGTAAGAGTCGCTCTGCTCGTAATTATTGAGGATATACATCGCATCTCTTTGTTACAGGCGAATTGGGAAACAAGCACTAAAGCCTTCCAGATTGAACATATTCATGAAGCATTTCGTGCCTGATTCAATTTTAGTTGCTCTCAATGTTCAGATGTTCTCTCGTGAGGTTATTAATTACTTTTCTGGTAAATAATAATAATATGCCACATGAAAAAAAAATCAAAAATCCCTTTCCAGAGATCGTCCAAAACGTTATAAATCACAGAGAAAAAAATAACGTCGAGAGGAAAGATTTCATGCAGTTGATGCTTCAGCTGAAGAAGCTGGGAACTCTGAATTCGATTAACGATGACGAAAGTGTTGCGGCGGAAAGTATGAGATCATAAAGGTCACTTCTAAAATCACAGCAAAATATCCCTTTCAGAGCAGAAATTTTTCGTCACAGACCAAGAAATCCTGAATGAAAGTTTCCTCTTTTTCTTGGCAGGATTTGAGACCTCCTCAAGTACCATGACTTTCACTTTCCTTGAACTCGCCCAGAATTCTCAAGTGCAACAAACTCTACGCAGTGAAATATTGGAAGTTCTGCACAAACACGATGGGAAATTAACTTTTGAGTCTCTCGGTGAAATGACATACTTGGATAAGGTCGTTAAAGGTGTTAAATTGCTCAATGGAGACAAGCAAAAGCTCATTAGTTGCATTTGTTTGAACAGAAACTCTTAGGAAGTATCCAGTCCTTCCAGTCCTCCCTAGGAGATGTACCAAATCCTACAAAATCCCAGATACTGATATTATCATAGAAAAAGGTACAATGGTCCACATTCCAGTAATAGGCATCCAGTGGGACCCCAATTATTATCCCAATCCGGAGGAATACAACCCCGAAAACTTTTCTCCGGAAAAAATAGCAAGCAGGCCGGATTTCACTTGGATGCCCTTTGGGGAGGGCCCTAGGCAATGTATAGGTAAGTGCTGATCTTATACGAGTTTCCCCATTATTATCGCGAAACAAATTTAGGAATGAGATTCGGGCTGATGCAGGCAAAAATCGGAATTGTAGCACTGCTGAGCAAGTTCAAGTTCACGTTGCATCCTTCGGTGAAACCGCCCTTTGAGGCGGATCAAGGGCTCAGGCTATACGCTTTAAAGAAAGATATTATTGTTTATGCTGCGGCAGTCGAAAAAGAAATTATCTAGATATACAGAACTTAATAGTGAGGACACCCGTGCTTCTATTATGTTTTCTCACCCATACTTTTCAGGATATTAACAGGTGACTTCAAAGGAAATCTCAGGTTTCAAAGGGCTCGAGTTCCCTTAAGTAAAAAGATTCTTTTTACACCGATTTTTAAATGAGTTTTTGCAGACTCCCAGGATAGGTGACACCATCGTCATTGTAGTTTGCTTTTCCCCGGTAAGATTCGCTCTAACAAATCTCAGATAATTGATATTTTCCTGGATATGTTGCAACAATATTTGTAGCATATATTTTAAATTAGAATATAATCTTGTTATAAAAATGTTTAGTTTTGATGGCTGTATGTATTTTCTTGGGGTAGGAGGTTTTACCCGGGATTAGCCATCGTATTGAATAATATCTCTGTAGTGGTTAAAGAAAGTAGGGGCTTCGCAAGCCAAAACATACTCGAAGGACAAGTAAAATAAAAAAATTATTGCTTGTGGAAAAGGCCCAATGTCGGAGTAATCTTGGGCGTGGGTGAAGGTACCACCCTGACATATCTGGTAAAAGATCAGCCCCTCAATTGGTACTTGGCGACCCTGCGGGACTCTTAACTTCCACGGTTCTATACAGTCTGGGACAACGTCGGTCGATATTCCGTAAAAATAATTACGCTTGGGAAAATCGAAGAATCAAGACATGGAAAAAATCATGAGGCACCCAGGGAACAATGCGCTGAATTGAGAATCAGCAGCGGAAAAATAATGAAATATTCAAAAATTGAAAATTCCTAACATTCATGTCTATATAGAGGATCTATGTTCTGAGTTAAAATATTCTTTTTGCGCAAAAGGATGACGATTTAGAGGGGGAAATTCCTGGAAGCGGCCAAAGAATAGCGTGTGGTATCCATAATCAGAGGCAAAATATTCAATAAGCAGTGTAAGGAATTATTTAAAAATGCAGACGTTTTTAACCTCCGTCGCTCCGCGGAGTTTTGAATAATTTCTTTAAATTAGGTTAATCATTAGGAAATCAGGATAGGGAAAATTGAAGAAGCGACCAAAGGGGAGTGCGCTTCATCCGCATTCCAGTAATAAGCAGAGCCACTTAAAAAGTGGCAAAGTGCTCACCTCCATCTCTCCACCGGAGCTTACCTTTTTGCTTGCAAAGATCAATTTCGGAAAATATCTGAGAATTTGCAAACGAACCATCCTTGAAGTGGTCACGGAGCGGAACACCAAGATGAATCGCAAATTAGTTGGAAGTTGAGCCGAAAACTTCCAACCTTCATCGCTTTATAGGACGTCGCATTCTCGTCCAGCCTTTAACGAAAATTATCATGTTTTCTCGAATTTGAAGAGGTTTACTCTAGTAATGAATCCCACTCTGTGACCAATAAATAATCCTTTCAATTTGGTAGAAGCGGGATGCTACTGTGAATAATGAGAGTAGCAATCAATTATCATTAAATTATGACTATCTTCGAAGATTTATGTTGCGAAACGGCTATTAAACCTAACGGGGAAATTGGAAAGCGGAACCATGCCACTTTGTGCTCAAAACAACTTGAGGGGTATGCATAAAATATTAGATTTTCTTCGGCATTTATTGGCACATATTCTCGTCATATCGTAACGTTTAATGTCATTTGAAGGAGCGTTCTCACTGGGACCTCGTTCCTAAACATTTGTTGATAAAATTGAATTACTCTCCGGTATTATCTCTTTTTCTTAAAAGTGTACCAATTTAACGGACATTAAAACTTTCCTGTTAAAAACATAAATTGGAAAGCAGCTTGGAAGTTTTGTAATTAAAATCGAAGCTCGGAAAGTTACAGGTCATTATTTAATAGGCGAGTGTCATTTTACGTACTTCCGCACTCTCATAACTTGTTTACGTAGAATATAATTCTGAGACCTCACACCTTCAAATGCAAATTTCCGAAATTACTTTTTCTAACGAATCCAAAATAAGTTCCAGGTCTCCAATTAGCGAGTGAAGCTTAACATTTTCCTGCTAGGAATTTAATTGCAAAAGTTTTCGCATATTCTCCAATTTATTTTAAAGTTAAAACTTTCACATAGCTGACCGTAGGTTAAATTAGAAAACTTTTTCCATAAAAGTGTCAATCGATTTTTAAAAATTGGCAGCGCAATTAGTAATTTGTGTCTACCTGAAACTCGGGGGGAATTAAGAGATTTTCGCAAGATCAGTACGTTGTTAAACGAATAAAATCCCAATTCCCAATACCACAAAAAATCCCATTTCATATTTGCTTTGTGGCTTCACTTTATACCTGAATTATTCCCGAAGATAACAAAAGCAATTTCGTGGGGACGGCCATATCCGAATGCTGATATATAGACAAGTACGAATGTAGGTACATAGAATCATATTTCCTTCGTTTTGTGCCAAATTACGGAGAAACTGAATTCCGGTTTGGAATGGAATATGTATACATATAACTCATAGATCGGAAATATGAGCTCTGCAGGTTCTGGCAATGGTTTTGATATTTTGATGCAAATATCGCTGCATTTAAAATTTCGAAACTCATCAACTTCATCGCCCCACGGCAGACCCCATAAATCCAAGCGAAGTTGCATTGTGTTTCTCTTTAGGAATTGATCTTATAAGCTCGAAAAAGAAACCTTTATCAATCCCAGTAATCGCCCCACTTATCCTCATGGCCAATCCTGACATTTAAGAATTTGAGACGTATTATAGAAATTACATTTCGCTAATAGTTGGGAAAGCGAGAGAAATTTTCGAGATGATATGCAATGAGCCGTTAAATGACAACCCCAGATTCAATCGGGCGTGCTGTCGACGTTATGAAAATTGAATTCCATTAAACCTATTGCCGTTTGCTGCTGTATTGAATTCTGTCCTTTCCATCCCTGAATTTACATGTTCTTGGATTATTAAAACTGTATCTGTTGAATGGTAAATTGTTTCATCATGTGGCAGTATAGAGTTAAGTGTCATCCACATCTCGACGTGCTTTGTCAGAATTCAATGGGCCGATATTAGCTGGAACGTGTTCCCATCGAAGTCCATGTTTTTTTTTAATCAAATACTCTAGCACTAGTTGCAGCTAATATTGGATAAATATTTGTTAAATTTGATTATTATTGGAATGTTTTAACCGGAAAATTACCAAAATGGCATCGGTTTTTAGAGTATTGTGGGTGAAATTTTTTAAATAAATCTCTTTGCTGCTGCCGGTGCTTGATTACATTTTTTTTTGCTACTTTATGAAGCCGTTTTGTCTACATTCTCCGATTTTTGCGGAAATAAATACTTTATTAAAAATACACTAAAATCGCTGGACTATATGGAGCGATGAAGGCCAGGAGTTTTCAAATTTTTTTCATTTTTCCGTAATTGTTGTTTTGATGCAAATTTTCGATCATCCATTGTTGTCATTGGTCAAGTCAATAATTTTTCCTTCCGATGTGCCCTCATTTTTGTCGAAATACATTGTTTTTATCCCAAACAATGCGTAATGCTGGTCTCTATTACGCAATGACACACAGGAGTGTTTGAATTTTTCAGCGCAACACTGGACTTCTGGTCAGTTGTTCTGTTACTGGCAATCGATGCAAAAAGCTTTTCTTTGATCACTTCCGCAGCGACTTTCTACTGTATTTCTCGAGCATATCGGGAATTGCAACTTAGGGGGCTTAAGAAATATCACGATTTTTTCTTAAAGGCGTGAAAAATCACTTTTGAATTCAACGTATCGGTAAATGTAATAGCGCAGCATTTAAGGCAAACAACAAACTCTCCTGGGCTCAGTGTTTCTGCCCGATGAAAACCAATTTACTGGCGAACTAGCCCTAGGACTTGCTCTCTATTGCTCCACGCTACAGTTGCTAACTTAACAGAACTGCTGCACATTCATAATAGCTCCAATTTCTATTAAAGCACACGACTAGGAACGATAAATTCTGCTTGTTTACACTGAGGGGATATGCATATGCCACCCCCTTTTCAATATGTTTGTATCTATTTCATTGAACCTGTAACGATTACGAGGTTGATTCTCGTACGGTTATTGGTGCTTTTAGGGGTATTACATTGACTTAGCCAGTGTGTCCATTGCGGAAAGTCTTGAGAGCGAAACGGAAAATTTCCGAGTTAATGAATGTTTCTTTATCCCAAGTCCAAAAGGCAATATGTTGCTCCAATCCCCCCACGATTTCGGTTAAAACTGACATTCGAATTTGCCTCGATTGAATTGCTTTAATTAACCGGTGTTATTATAGGCTAAACGGATTTAGCCCTGTTATTTTAAACTCGTTAGCAAAAACCTCGTGTGCGCTAGACCTCGTCCTTTAATTTCCTAAACAAATCGGCTCTTATTTTCACAAAATGTGACAAAAACGACTTGGAAACTTGCTAATTGAGTGCCACCATGTTTGATAATTAGGTTAATTAATAATTTGCACCGAAATGTAACACAAATGCAAGTGCAAGTAAGTCAATTACAGCGAATGCAGCTTTTCTGGAGAGCAGACATGATAATTAATAAAACGAGGCAACGTTGTCAAGCCTGAATAAGTGTTGACTTTGCTTAATTGATGACGTAAAAATCTGCCTAGAAATCAAATTATACGAAATCGCGGGATTTGCATTCTAAATCACCACACTTTTCCAGGCTTAGACACCAGAACTGAATTATTTCACACAGTTGAATGTAACAAGACGTCCGTAAATTCTAGCAGTCAGCTCTAACTTTAATCCGACTAAACCGTTGCCACGACTAAGTGTCGCTAGCAGTATTGTGCTCTGCTAATATATCGCCTTACTATTTATAAGGCCCTCATAACTCTTTTGCAGATATGCCACTTGTTCAACAGTTTCTTTGGGGACGCCACTTCCGAATTATGACATAAATTTCAAGCCCTTTGTAATTTTCAATCTGCCCTCTTTTGTGAGCACACACACACACACACCCAAGTGCGTTAATTCAGTTTTGTCACACTGATCAAGCGAGTGTTGCGGGAGCGGAATTTTGAGACCTCAAATTGACGGAAAGTTCCTGAAAGTTTCGATTTGATTTCTTTGGGTTCCAGGAACATCGTCGAAAACTTGGTCAGTTTACGTGACAAATAGAATCTGGATAAGCAAACATATATTTGCGACAAAAGGCTGCTTTGAAATTGCCAATTTTCCACCTATTTCAATGGCACGAAGGCTCGATTATCTAGCAAGGTTCACGCCGTCAAAAAGGACTTAAAAGCATGTTAAATTTTGACTTCAGTTTTCAATATCCCTGCGGTGGCTTTGATATTTTACAATGTGATATTTATTACGTTATTTATGCTGTCAGGACGAGATGAATAAAAGTTTCAAGCCATAAAAGCGATACGACTCGAAAAGCTTTTAGCACATTGGATTTAATGGATTTGCCGCGTTGCGTTTAGCTATGTGGGAACTATCTTTCATCTTTAAAAGTCGATCATAATAGAAAAAAGCTTTATTTGCATTGCTGATGACGTTTAAATATCTCTCTTTTCAGCTTAAAACGGAATTCATTTGAGATACTTACAAGGAGATAAGCAGCGTTGTCCCGAACTGCAATATAAAGACATCAGATTCTATTTGATTTTTACATAAATTTAAAGCTGGCTCGAACCGACAGTGATCGCCTGAAATGTGTGGATGCTCCATCTGGATGGAGACCTGAGGCTTGGGATCAAGCTTCGCGAAACTCAACGATCGTCTGCGCGGTTATGAGTCTAAGCCAGCTCGTGATGCCGCCAAATCGAACTTAATTTGTTTTAACTTACAAACAAAGCAACAATTAAGTTGATTTGTGGGTAAAACAGGCACCGATGCGTGTCGTTTTCTCAGCGAAAGCTTCAAGTGATTCAGACGATTTTTCTCTACCAATGAGGGGGGGGGGGGGGGCAGAAACGCCTGGAGCAGAGCTCATGCACCTGCCGAAGAGTGAATTGAAATAATAGATTTTTGACATTTGCAGATGGACGAATTCGGTAGGCCGATCTCTCGGTATACCAAGGATCAAACGTGTGCGTTCTTGACCAGGCAAGTTTTAGTAGGATCATTTGTATCGGAGCACGGGCTTTGGAACGCGAATGAAATTTCACAAACTCATAAAGAATGCAATAAAACCAACAAGTTTTTAAACGTAAATGGGATGATTTAGAGCGGGGGTGTAATGATCGCTTATGTGGTGCTTTACGAGCGTCGAAAATTTAGAGAAAGCAGAATTGATTTCGAAGCATTGCCCGGTGGGACTTTGAGTCAAAGGTCACGGACGGGATTAAAATCGAACTAAATGTGATCGTTCGCAGCTTCGATGTGAAAGCGTCCTGGGATTCGTTTTCTGGTGCGTGAAGTACCCGTGAATGGTTTCCCAGGGCCGGAGATTTAAAGTCTGTCACCTTAATTTCGAGACAGTTCTAGGCGGAAATAAGGGGGGGTTGCGTGAGAAGCTGAAAACTCACTTAAAATTAAGTCAAATCTAAAAATCTGCAGCTGACAAATGGAAACTAGCAGAGTGGTGATTTGTAAAAAAACTTTGAGTGATTGCGATTCCTTATGTGGAAATTCTAGGCCGGAAGGGCCGGAGTTGATGATAGGAGAGCTTCCAAATTTGTTCATTGATGGGCGAGCAAATGCTCCGGGCATATCTTCGTAGATTATGGCTATGCACGTACTAAACATCTCTAATTACAATAATCCCAAATGCACGTCTCTAAACTAAATAAGCATGCTCCTGACAAATCTCACGTAGTATATCCATTTAGGCTCCACTCCAATCGAAGGAGATTGTCGTATAATAGTTTCAAATTAGTATGATTATCAGCACTTTGGGACTTTGGAAACTGTATCCAAGTTACATTCCCGGTATAACTATTCGAAGTGAATACACAGATACGGAGCATCGAAGGAATCAGGTTTTAGTTCAATTGGGTTCGCGACTTTATAGTTAATTCCCCTCAAGTTTGAACTAAATGTAATCAGAGCTCTGGCACTTATTCATCTTTGGCTGTTTTGGAGATCTATAGTTAAAATTCCTCCCCTCAGAAGTATGTTCTTTGAATTCCGAATTGAACTGTGGTTATCAAACCCCGTACAGAGTTTCGAGGTAAGTGCTTAACTCGTCTAACCGCGGGAACAGAATGGAATCTTACACAATAGTTTCAGCTCTAATTAGTATAATTGTCACTTTAGAATTTCTAGCACATTGTAATAATCACTTTCTGGCAGTAGTTTAGGGAAAATGGAAATTAGCAGGATGGAGGGCAATGAAGCGTCGAATGACTGAATCAAAATTAATTGGGTACGTTGTCGTCTCGGTCATGAAAATTAAATTTTATTACCCCCACTAATGTGACTGTTCTATCTGGATTTGTTATAACACCGTGCAATTTAAACGCTAATTATGGTACGTAGCTGGGTAATGACAATGCTGCCAGGAGATTTAAGTCGCTAATGGGAACATTCCGAAAACAGCGATAAGGTTATTTCAAAGCAACACTTTTTGGGTAACGGTTACGGTAATTATTACCTTGAATCGCTACCGTGCAGTCGCGGCGACTTGGCGGTAATATCGACCCCTTCGAATGTCTCGGGAAGGGGGGGGGGGAGGATTTTTGCCGGTCCTGGATAATTGTGAAAGGTCTGAATGGTTTAACCGCTAATTCATTCATGGCGACCTTCGAGGCTCTTGACACAAATTGACCGTGCAAAAACTTGCTCTCGACGACTGTCAGTTAAGCCTTCGGAAATGGGACTCAATTATAAGTTGAACTTTCTTGGCATAGTTTCGCCAAATTAGACTGTCAGGCACAGGGAGACCCCGCTTTTTCGATTAATTTAATTCATCCTTGACTGCCGGTTGACTTTTATCCTTAAACTTTGTTGTGGAGTTCGATACGGATTTCTTTTCATCGGCCATATGTTATGGGGCCGTCTACGTTTGCTTCGAACTCGACGGCTATTTTTAGCTAACCAAGTAATCATAAAAATAGAATAAGCTGGATATGCATTTAGCCTAGCATATTGTTCCATCTACTTTGCATAATAACACGACGCAAACGGCAGGAATAACAAAAACGAGGCGCTCGTAAAGGTTTAGCTCCAATAACTCGTTGCCGCCTTGGCTGTTTCCATTGTTATTTATTGCGTTGTTTATGTTGTTGCGAAAAAGATAAGTAATATCTCGGGATATTTTCGCCAAGTACTTGAACCTGGAGTCCTATTTCTCCCCATTATTTCCGGGCAAATACGAGAATTTTGGTCCTCCGTTGCATGGCAAGTGTAAGGATCGTTTACTCGCGTTTTAGAACCTCTGGGAGCTTAATAACGAGCTCTCATTTGAGAATTTAGGTCGAGCACCTATGCATGCTTTTATGACTCCGGAAATTCAAAATGAATTAGATCATTTGCGGTGTAGCTAAAGTGAGCGGGAGCTCAGCGGAGACCTACAAACCCCCTAAAATTCGACCAAATATAAATATTTATGACTCGAAAATGGAAGATCCTAGACGTTTGGTACCTGGGCATGCCAAGCACCTACAAACACTTGTTAGACCCCGAAAAGTTAAACTCGGCCAGATTATTTACGTGGGACTTCCGGGCAAGAGTACCAGGACTTGCACGAAAACCCACGAATCTGCGTAAAATTGAACCACATGCCAAAATTTGTGCCGCGAAAGGACCCCGGAAGCTTGATGTGCGGGTAATATCTCAAGGAGTTCCAATGCAGATTCCATTTTGGCGCCCCAAATGCAGAGGGGGAAAGGCCGGAAACTCCCCCTTGCATAAGTTAAACAAGGACAGGCACATGATCAAATTCAATTAGATATGTCTGAACATTTCCACATGGAGCTAAAACGTCAAGTTTTAGCAACTTTTGCTTGCTGCAAGCTCGGCAAAAATTAAATTACTTACTCAAAACACTAGCGAATCTTAAGCGAAAGAGAGTAAGACACGTATAGAGAAAATAACACTAGCAGTAGAACAGACTCTCATAAGTGACACAAGGACAGACATATGATCTAGATCAATTAAATCACTCTCAAGGCGTTCCAGAGGAGAAACGAAATTGCAGATTTTCATTTCGCCTAACGCGGTCTCATACCGTATTAAACCATCCGCTCTCATCCTGATGAGAGTGATGAGGAGCGGTCAGCTCTAGAGAATGGGTGTTTGAAATCCGGTGATGTTGCCACAAGTTAGTCTCCATGAAAAGTGCAAACTTTCGATTTAAACTTTAAGTTTTAACGTGAAATCCTAGGTGGCGCCAGCAGGTCTCGGGGCAAAGTATGCAACCACACAAATATGTATTTCGATCAGCGTTCCCATCCCAGCTCTGACTGAATTGTTTGGCAAATAATGACAAAATTGCAAATTTTCGTATATAACTACGTTCCGATACGAAATTTAATAAGGCGTTCTCAGGTTCCGACTTAAGTCTACTGATGGCGCGCTAGCAATTTTTCGGAGCTGAAGTATGCAACCAGATATCCGCGCATTTAATTTATCTCCAGGATTCCTTAAGAGAAATTAAACATGAAAAATTTTATTGAGTGTTTAATTATCCCTAGGAAGTCTTTTCTTTTCGCCTTCTCACGCACAAACTCACCGCTTTTGTGCATGTCCTATGGACAACAAAAACGAAAACAAATACTATCAGCAAATAAAACAATATAACGTCCAACAGGAAATACTGATAAAACGGCATGCCTATAGCCGCAGATCTCATGTGCTGTCCTCCTTTATTCCTGGCAATGTGCTCTATCCAGTAAACAGCTGTCTGGATAGGCGGGACTTCCCTATCTCTGAACCTTTCAGAAAGTTTCCTGGCGTTTTGTGTCGTTCTGGAAGAGCGATAATGAGAAACACGCAAACTAATATTACAGTCCTCTTTTAACCGTTTGCTTAAAGCGACATCTAAGGCCTGCGATATTTTTTCCTCAGTGGCCTCTCTGAGGGCCAAAATCACTCCTGCCTCGTGAGATTTAACAGCTTGAGCATTTAAAGTTTGGTCCCCAAATTGCGGCATTACCAACATGGGAACTCCGCAATGCACAGCTTCAGTCGTGCCCAACAGGCCTCCATGGGAGATGAAAAGTTTCGTATTGGGGTGACCTGGGACATAGTTCGTTGAAGAGAAATTTTACGGCGCACTATCGATTAAGATACATAAGATGTCAAATTGTGGGGCCCACTTGGTTAGCATGACATTATCGGGTTTGTCTTTCATCGAGTCGATTTCCCATTTCCACAGTACCCTCTCGGGACGTTTGGAGAGTACCTTCAGGAACGATGTTAATTGGGGTTGTGGGAAGGTGTGCCCTTTCGCTAGAGATCCCAGGCTGAAGTAGATTAGTCCGGAAGTCGACTCGTTTGCCCATTTCTCCAGTTCCTGAAAGCTTCCATTAAAAGATACTTAAGGAAAAATCGGGGAAAAGTGCCTTTGGCAGACGCTTAGGCTTCTTAGAAGCCACGTGAATGCCTCCCACTTCCACTATAGAAGGGGTTAAGGGCCTGGCTCCGTGCAGGGAATAATGAGTGTTCAAAAGCAGAAGACTGGCATTGTATGGATCTGCGGGCTCGTATCCAGTATACTTCAAAGACAATTCTCTTCCTGGCCGTTCCATGAATAATTTATACCACATAATGCCGACTGAAAAAAAATTGGGAATAGAGTGAATAGCTCATTCGGTGCATGGTACCCAGATGCATAAGTGTGTTTTCTGCCCTGTGCAGGAAAGTCATTGGGACTGGATGTGCCATGTAAATTGATGGAATATACGACGGGTTAACCGGAGACCCAAACCAGTCGGCGTGCCAGGTCATCATGGAGCATGAGCTAAGGCCTAAAACATTAATTCCAGATTATCGTTTAATCGAGAATGTGACACTGACCGATGAACGGTGCTTTGTACTTGGTAATTAGCCCATAAAAGCAGTTTGTATTGAAGAATTCCGTTAATATCACATCGAAGTTGTGGTCTTCAAGGAGGAAGCGCTGCAATTCGGCGCTTTGCAGGGAGGAGGGACACGTGATGCTGCCAAAATGGGCAATTAAGTGAGTTTCCGCGTACTTTTGAAGACGATTGCCGGGGAACATGTTTAAATCGAGGAAATTGGTGAGGGGCTGCTTGCTTAGAAGCACATCTCTTCCATTTTTTATGTCACCTGCAAAATTACAGTGATCGAATCACTAGAAGTCCACGTGCAGAGGATCGTTATTACGTCCTCAGCCGAATGAAGTTAAGTGATGGGACGACCTTCGCTATTTGACACTGAACTGATTCGCAGTTGTGCCAAATCTACTTAAGTAAATATTATTGAGTAAAAGTGTACCTTCTGTTTCTACGTGGCTGATTATCGTTATGTTATGCCCACGTTCCCCCAGCTCCTGAAACAGCGGCTTAAACACGTCATAGTGGCTTTTCCCAGGATGTCCGAATATCACTAAAATTTTATAGCACGTGGCGGCCCGCACTAGCACTAGTGACACGAATATTATCGTGGCATTTGTTAGCTTGAACATCATTTCGCACTGGTTTATCTCTATATTGTGGCGCACAATTATACCTTCTATTAATAACATCGACTGTGATTGGGTCTGACCCATAGATAATTTGGCCGGCAGTTCATGCACGTGACTGAAGATCATCGAGTTGATTGCCGGTCAATCCACGATGGAGAAATTATCTTCGGTCTGAGGAGTATCTTTGAAATGTGTCTAGTCATGGCCTTGTTAATACTAATAGGAGGAATTATACATTTGTGAATTTCCTGCTCCTTTGTTCCTTCTGATGGATTTGATCATACTTCTGATTGCAGCCTCGGCGGGCGGGGGACTATCCAAAATGCGGGGAGCCACGCGTGCGCGGGGCAGCTGTGAGAAAAGGCTAAAATGGATCACTGTGCAAACTCGCACTTACTTCGGAAAGAGTTAGAGGGAGGTCGGGGGAGAGGTATCCCTTAATTAGTAATCCTTTGACTGTAGGCTCTCGGCGCTCTCTGTGATTCTGCAATTCTTGCGCAGATTTATAAAGTTGTCTTAAAGTGTTATATTAAAAGAAGTCAAGTTTTTCGTGGCAAAACAACTCTCCCGTGCATGAGTGTCTTCGGGTCTCTGTAGCTCGAAAACCATAAGGGTTTGGATTATAGACACTCGCGTTAGTATGCACGTCCCTTCACTGCAGATTCGTAAAATCCATAAATGTACTGGGGGATGTATTAAGAAAGTTGAGCTTCTGGTGTCGGACCGGCGAGGGCGTCGAGCCGACTTGTTGCACAAGTCCTTTTTGTCCACATTCGGTTTTGACGCTTCGCAGCACGGAAACTATAAGGGCCCGGTATACGGACGCCCACGCCAGAAGTCACCTCCTTACTGCACCTCACAACATCCGTAAATATACTGGGAGACCCGCTAAGAAAGACGAGTTCCTGGTGTAGGAACGGCGAGGCCGATTTTTGTGCAAATCCTTTCTGTCCATGTCAGTTTTCCAGGCTCCGTAACTCGGAAACGGGAAGAGACAAGGGGAGGGACAGTTACGTCAAAGCTCACCTACCTTGCTCACCGATTTGTAACGTCGGCGGATATACAGGATGCGGCATTAAAAGGTGAAATTATCAGGGTGCCGTCGGGTTAAACGGCGAGCTGAAGAACTTGACTAACATGTACTAATGATTTTGCTGGTAAAATTGACAGCACGTTAATAATCTGGCCGTCGCGTGCGTTTTCCTATTTAGGACATTTTCCTCCGTCGATCCGGTAGTCGAACGGTCGTATCACTCAAAAGCAAAATTCGTAATGGGTTAACTTGTTGTTGAGTCCATTAAACTTAGAACATAAATACTTGTCTGCATGCACAAATCAACTAATTCAGACCGCAATTTTCAGTTATAGAAACTAACAATGACTCTTGTCACTAGCAGGGCAGCGCGGTTGTCTGGAACTTCTCTCTATCGTGCAAAATCGCATGGCTGGGAAGCCCTAAATAATTTAATAAAACTGATAATTTATTACGTTCCCAAATGGCGGACATCCTTTCAATCGAAAGACAGAGCTAGTCCTTCGTCATATTTTATATTGCGCGGTACGTCAATTTTGCTTTCAAGACCGTGAGTTATTGATGGCGACACATATTAAGCTCGGCCCGTTTTGCGCCGATTATTTTTCATCATTTCATTTAGAGAATAATCTGTATCTTTACACAGCAAGTCTAAAGGCAACATACCGAAAAAATAACAAGGTCTGTTATATACCGCGCTGACTTCTGCCCATTTCGAATGATAAATCTCGCTTGACAAAAGCAATTGGATGAGGGCAGCTGATAGCACTAAACTGGACCATACAAACCGCTTTGTTAACACTAACATATGAGGCAACAAGTCATAAATAACCCACTATGAAAAAATATATTTTGTTGGTTATAATATATTAAATCGAGGGTTTGAAAAATGATTGCCATTTTTTCCCTTGGAAGGAAATTGCGGGAGGCGCGAGCGGGAGGGGTCTAGGGAGTTTCCTCTCGCTTCTAGCGGTCTTAATAAGAAACGTTCATGTGCCAATAACCGATTTATCGTATCTTCCGATAGTCCAGTTTTCTGCCCAATACCAACGTTTGCTTTTACATGGGGACATTCCTCGTGCTTCGGGCACTTAACTTTACTTCCAAATTTGGGGCTTATCAGGTGACTGTTTCAGTCGGACTGCGATGGCCCAAACATGACTTTCCGAAGCCACTGATGCAATTAAGGCCAGTTTAGACAATTAATTAGGGCTTTTGCTACCCGTTTGATGACCTCTTGACATTGCTTAGTAATGGCGGAGAGCCTTCGAAAGACAGCTCTAAGGTTTTCGTTTCAGACGCTGTATTTTCCTATCCACTCGACTGGTAAATAAACAACCTTGAGGTCCCTTATCATGATGACGCCCTTAGTACCTCAGATTGCAGTTTGAATTCCGGCAACTTCAATGCCAATTAGGCAGAATGTGCTTAAATGCGTATCCTTGCGGGCGTGTGTGGATGTACGGAGATCGCGTCGATGTCAAGATATCATGCCTTTTTCATCCTTCAATCAGCCTTTCTGGCTATATCCATCCTGGTTGGGGTTTGAGTGTCGCAATTCGTCGAAATCATTATTGCTTAAAAATTCATTGACGTTGAATAACGTAACACGTGTACACAATAAACAGTCCGTTACACTCCTCAGCAACTAAATCATCATCACTATCATGTTTAACATTCCTTTAAACGCTAATGATTTAGAAAGCATCCATTTTGATAAGATAATAACAATAACGATCTTTTCCCTTCTTAAACCACTTCCTGACCAATTTCTTCTTAGTATTGTGGCAGCGATTGTCTGAAGCTTACGCAGTGCTTGCAAGACGGTCCGAAATACAAGTAGATGAACAAGAACTTTCTTAAAGCTTCAACGTATCAAAGTAACGTGAAACGTAGTCGAGCAGCAGCAACATGGGGCCAAGAGGCGGTCAGGCGGTGTTAGCTCTGCTGTGGCTGTTGGCTCACATTGAACCCAGACAGTGCCTTAATGTCTTGGTAATAATGGGCCACCCGGGCAAAAGCCATTTCGACGCTTTTGCAGCCCTGTTCAACGAGCTCGCAGACCAAGGCCATAATTTGACGATATTGAGTCATGTGAAACCTAGGAATTCTAGAAATATTAGGGTGAGTCGTGGTGTTAATCTGTTACAACCCCTAAAAGTTGCTTTCCAGAGTGTCCCGTTGAGGGAGAGTCAGCCGATGTTGCATGCAATCGATCTCACCAAAGTAGGCGATAGAGGGGTGGCCTTCCCTTACAAACAACTAAAGCTCTTAAGACAGTTCGCTTTTGATAATTGTCCCGTGGACCTGCAAAGGCCGCAGTTGAGGGCATTCCTGGAAGAAAAAAACCACTATGACGTAATTCTTGGGGAAATGTTTAATACTCTCTGCTACGATGGGATGATTAGGAAGTTTGAGGCTCCATTTATCGGTAAAGGGTTCACGTAAATTCTGCAGTTTAAAGAAATAATCGACTTGTAGGTTTGTCTTCCTGCTCGTTGTTGCCATGGCAGTATGGCTGGTATGGAATTCCGTACAATCCTGCGTATCTCCAGACCCTGTTGGGAGGCTTCAGAGCTCCCATGTCGTTTATGGATAGGGTTAGTAATGCTTTAACGCACTATGTTACCGTTTTCTGGTAAGTAATTTAAGGCGCACAAATAAGTTCTAGAGACTTGACTAGACGTCTCTGATTTCTCAGCTCCGAGTGTACTTTTCATTCTCTCAAAAACCACTAGAGGTCTTTTTGAAAAATTAGCCCGTTTTACTGGCACTTTTAGGTACTATCTGACAATGGATGGAGCTGCAAAGGACTACTCAAGATATTATCTCGGTCTTGAACCTGCGGATCCTAGAAATGTCAGCTTAGTCTTGGTGAACAGCCATTACGTCATTGACGGGATTATGCCCCTGCCTCCCAACGTAATCGAGGTCGGAGGTTTACATCTCGGGAAAAACAGAAAGCCACAACCTTTACCCATGGTGAAAAATAACGTCAATTACGTAATAATTCAGATACCCTAACAAGTTCCCCGCCTTTCAGGATATAGAGGACTGGATAAATAATTCAGATGCAGGAGTAATCTATTTCAGCCTTGGATCCATGATCAAAAGCGACACGTTTCCTGAGGAGCAGCTAAGGGCGTTTATAAGGGCGTTTGCCAAACTGCCTCAAAGGGTTTTGTGGAAATGGGAAAACGACACCATGCTCGACAAGCCGGACAATGTAATGATTAGGAAATGGATGCCGCAGTTCGATATTCTGTGTTAGTTTACATTGAGGATATCCATGCGAACATGAGAATTAAAATAATTCACATTAGGCCACTCAAATGTGAAACTTTTCATATCTCACGGGGGCTCATTAGGAACCATGGAAGCAGTGCACTGTGGGGTGCCCATTGTTGCAATGCCGCAGTTCGGGGACCAGCTTCACAATTCCCACGCAATTCAGAACAGCAAAGCGGGGCTGGTCCTCCACTTGCAGAGCGCAACCGAGGAGGCCATCACCGAGACTCTTCAGAGAGCATTGAGTGTTGAGTGAGCTCTTTTCAGAAGATTTCAATGAGCGTTTAGCTACTTTGGAGTGATCTAGGTCAAGGAATGAAGCAAAACTTGTCTCGAAGAAGTTCACAAGCCGCCCGCTACATCCCTTGGACACAGCGATATTCTGGATCGAACATATCGCCAAATTTAAGGGCGCTGAGCATATGAGGTCTCCAGGGATAGATTTGCCTTTTTACCAATATTACTTGCTCGATGTTTTGGCTTTTATTGCCCTTGTTGCTGTGGCGCTTATTTTTGTCATATACAAAGTTGCAAAGGGCGTGTTATGTAGGCCAAACCAGGCAGTGAAGTATAAACCTTTGTAAGTTAGGAATGAAACTTCGTTCCTCGATTAAACCGCTCTCGCTGAGTAAGACGAAATAAAACTTCCTCTTCATTTGACTTTGATTTCGACAAATCCAAACACAATAGAACAAAAGAGGTCCTGAGCAGTTCAATCACGTTTTACAGCACATTTTCGGGGCTGGAGATTCCGAGTTTCGGAAACTAGTTGTTAAGTGCTTCGGCCGGCCGGAGGCGTCCTGGATTTAGTTTTATTTAGAACCTCTGTCGATATTTGTGGCCCGCAGTTAATGAAGTTAAGGACGAACAAAGTACTTTTCCCTGTTTTCTGTGTTTCCTGACAGGACGCTGTCGGAAACCCTTAATTTAATCACCTCACTGACTCAACGAACTTGTGTTACTCCAGTTGATTTGATTCGAGTAATTGGTACATCTACAACTGGAAATTGGTCCAAAACAAAGCTATGAGGAATCTGAGGCAAGGAAATGCGGGAGTCTGGACCAACCAGATTTCAGAAAAAACCCAAATAAAATCCAGCAATTCCAGATAGCGCCACTAAATAATAAAACACACAAAGAGGCTTAGAGCTTGAATAATAGGTTTTCCATTCTCTATTAAAGGAATTTTCGAAACGGCACCGTGTCGGCTATTCTTTCAGGTTTCCCTGACTTGGGGCTCACTGGTAATTATGTTCTTAAATCTTGATTTAGTGGTTTCGTTGCTATGCCGTTATAAATCAAGCGATATTAAAACAACCGCTTGCCGGGATTTTTCCTAAATTTTAGTGGAAAGCCCCGTTTTGTTTCATGTGGAGTTGCGGAACCATAAATTTTTCCCCATAGCGAAGGAAAGGTCTAAATTAAAGCACTAATTTTAAATTGAAATGTGTGGGGAGCGTTTAGGGAGGTTTGTCACGAATTCACCTCTAATGGCCCTAAAAACATCCCGGATTCTTTAGGAATAAACCTTCTGCGGGAACATCGAAAAATGATCCAGAGAAACTAATCGTATTTACGAAATCCCGCATGGAGATTTCTTCGAATAATTCAGCTTGAGACTTCTGGAAAACCGTTGAAGCAAAAATGTCTTCATCGATAGTAGTATCATAAAATGGTTGACGTATTGCTAGAAAAATCCGAATTGAAAGGCCCAGGCTTCAGTTAACTTTAATATCCAGGAAAACTCCATTCCCATTCAGCTCGCGATATCTCGAAAACTATTAAAAATTGCCAAAAATTCTTCTCGTAGATAGTATATCCTAATAATGCCCTAAGATGTGCCGTTTAAAAGTACGAATTGAGGACCAGCAGCTCTGGAAAATGCATTTCCTTACATCAGGCATAGGTATAAAACACCAAGAAGCGGGTTCGCACACGATTTATTGAATTAATAAGTCTTATAGGGCCTTCGGACATATTTCTCAAACGCCTCACTCCATCCAATGGAAAATTTCCTTTTAAGGTTCAGCTCCACACTCAAAGATGCGTTAATGTTTGAGAAGGAACGTGACGAATTTCGGACGTGCTCTCACGTGACCCTCCGAAGAAGGGCATCTTCGTTCGGAGTAGCATTTCTGTGGAAAAGTAAAACTCTCATCAGGTAAAGAAGTTAGGCTAAACCGTCCATTAGAAACATTCACGAAATTGGTCCGCGACCTCATCATCGAGTTGTAAGCGAGCAGATCAGCCTCATCGAGTTCTCCTGGGGGTTTTGGTGCACCAACTGTGTTTCTGCGTGAGCAACTCTATCGACGTCTGAAGTTTTATTTAATAAATTTAAGCTTAAGGTCCACAAAGTCGACCTGGAAATTAGAGATTCGTCCATCCAGCCGCACCTCCGCAGGAAAATATACAGTAAAAGAGGTTTCAACTGTTGCAGCCGCATATTTCTTCAGAGCCCCTACATCTGCAGACAAAAATAATGATAAAATAGGAAAATAAGTGAAGACGAGCATTTTTGCCTAATTTTAGTAGATCTAGATCTAAAACACCTGCAGCCGAAGTAATTTTTTTCTCTGAGTTCATTCTAATAATGATGGAATCTCGAGAGTAGTTTCCAGACTGGAACGTTTCATACATAAGTTGATGAAGGCATCTGGATGTCGAAGCCCGATGAATGGCAGGAGCAATTCCTAGGATCAAATTCATGCAGAATATGAGGCAAATGAGGGTATTACGGAGAGTCCTGTTCTGGCCTTATCGATGGCTTCCGGGCCTCAGCCTTGGAAATATGACACAAGTCCTGCTGTTGATGAATCGTCGAAGGAGTCGCTTACTTTCCGAGCCTGACTCAGATCATAATTGGAAGGATTGTTGTTGAAGTCCCAGGAGAGCCACTCTCGACTATGGCGGCCCTAAGCAATCTTGAAATAAGCAATTAAAAAGTGGCAGTTTCTGGAATAAGCCGGAATTGCAGCACCGCAATGTCTTCATCGATCCAGTATTAAGGCTACCAGTCTGTGCAGCCGTTCATCGAGCGTCCACTATAGATCCAGAATACTACTGGCAGTTGAGATGAATTTGTTTTCCGTAAAAGGAATATTGGGGCATTTTTGAATATGCTGGCGACTGTACCATACTCCATCCAGAATAGGAGCGAGCACGTTCAAATGCAAGCAATCTTCAGGCTTTCTTGCCAAATCCAGAGTCACTGTCTAGTAGCACGACTTCAGTTTTGTCCTTTCCAGGTCTTCATCCCATTTTTCTTCTAAAAGTTTAGCCTAAAATTAAGTATTTCTGGAAACATTTACTGCATCTTTACTGGTGCTCTTGTTATTCGTATAGAGGGAAATGTTTGAGACATAAATTCTTGTTTGAGAAAGAGGGTCAAATCCATTTTAGTAACTACGTGACAGTATTAGGGATGCAATAAGGAAATTCTGGACGCCTCAAATAATAAAGTCTATACCTGAAATCGCAAGGCCCTGAAGGGGGCTTGGCAAAGGGAATACCTCCAAAGGCGTGATACAGTTTGTTAGTGAAACTCAACAATTCATGTCCTTTTATCTGCCGTTTTGGTGGCTCCACCACCAGCTGAGAGGTCTCAAAGGCAATGTGAAACTTAAGCGAGGATTAAATGCTCGATCTCAAGGAACGTTTGGACGATAAGCGATAATCATCACCATGGAGGGGGATCACATGACTTCAGGATGGGGAAGTTTTAATTTAAACTCCGTTTGAAAGTGCTTTTGTTTTTAATTTCGAGGTGGGACAATATTATTGATTAACGTGCTGTTCACGGGCCCCAATTTCGATTGAACCCGCATCGCTGTTACCTTTGTATGCAACTTCAAAAATGCCTAGTCAAACACAATTTCGTGATGACAAATTATCCCTCCACAAAGCAACGAAAACTGTCCAGCATCGAAAACCCGCTTCCAGATCAAAGCTGACACAGAGTGTTTGCAATTCTCTTGGGGTTATATAGTCTAATTTGCAATTGCAAAGCGCATCCAGAATGTAATTACCGACTACACTTAATAACAACATGCATGCTCTTGGGCTATTTCATGAGTTGATATCATTTTAATTCGAATTCTATAATTTTCGCTCGAAAAGATGTATTCCAGAGAATCCAGGAATTTTTCGCCTTTCCTTTGTATTTTCGGTCCAAACACCACGTTCCCGTGCAAATCTAATTACGGGCTAACTTCGTGCCCTTTTCAAAATGAAGGTAGCTGCTAAGTGCTTCAGCTTCAACCGTCATTAGATTAGATGTTTTAGTTCGACTTGAATTGTAGCTGGTCAGAAACTATGGATTGCTCTATAAACATCGAAAGCCAGGGAGAGTTTTACCGACAAAAGGTGATCTGAAAATACTAGGGAAGATGCCAGTTCATGTTATGTGGCTGCATGATTTTTGTTTGAGAAATAGACGCTATCGAGACAGGAATATATCGTAAATGTGGAATATAGGGCCTTGTTCTGGGGTACTTTCGCAATAAACTTTAAAGCCGTAATATTGAATTCGTCTAATACTGCACCCTGTATATGTACGTTAGGTCCAACGGTCCATAGGGAGAGTTTTTGCTATTAATGTTCCTATAGAAATCTTTAGTAGTTTTCGGGATGTCTAGAGCCGAACTACAAGGGAGACTTTTTGCCGGTTTGAAAATTTGCTGAAGCTCGGTAGTTTCGCATCGGAATTACTAGATTCCATTATACAGAGGAAGGAAGAGTTATATTTATAATTGGTAGGTACCTGGATATTTTCAAAACCCATATTTCGCACAATTTAGTACCTGCCCGTGGTTCTCCGCACCTTCTAAAGACCAAAGCAATGCAAAAACGTTCCCATTGCAGAACGGTCTTTGACGTCAAGATGTGTCGAAAAATATAGTCTAGGGAGCAAAAGAACGATTTTAGAGGAAGATTGAAGGGAGAGTCGAGCTGCAGTCGACAGTTTTATGGAGCGACCTTTGGGCGAAACGACTCAGAAGTCCATTTAATAAGTTTTGTTCCCCTGGTCCTGGTTCTCCAGGGTCTCAATTGATCGTTCTTCTGGATCTGAAATAGTGCTGAAGTTGAACCCATTAAGTAAACCTAATCACGTGGATACTACATCTTGCAATAAAGCTCTGCTTTTGCTGGTGGCCTGCTCTTAATGGATCGTCGGCTATTATATTGATTGCGTTCAAGAGTCACCTGTAACTCAGTGATTGATAGCTTCCTGAGCTCTAAACATGATTACTCTTAAAAGGGCGCGCTGTTTCTTACAAAGGCGGAATGGGGCGATCCGAGTTATATTTATGTTGTCCTTTTGTGTGAGCTCGACTTTGCCTGCCATAAATATAACTCAAATTGCACAAAAACCTTTTCCATATTAACGCGAGTATCTCAGGTTTAAATCTTCAAACGAACTGGATCGGGATTGAAAATAGGTTTTTCTTAAACTCCTTGCTGTGGGTCTAAGATCGTAAGACGAATTCAAAGAATACGACAATTCCAACAAAGAGGATTCCGTTAAGCCTATTTTAAGGGTATTTACGATGTACCCTCCCTGAAATCGATATCGGAAGACAGCAGGGATTCAATTAAAGTTGGATATTCTCTAAAGCTCTTTACAGGCAGTAGAAGTTTCCTCTTTTTTTTTGGAGGCAATCGCGTTTAGCGCCCAGGAAGTCATCAATCACGGGCCTACAGGTGACTGAGAAATGCAATCAGTATAATGGTGACAAGTTTTCGAAGCGCAAAAAGGAGTCGTCTATTTGAGCCGCTCTCTTTTAGAGCTGATGGATATGAGGAGGGCCTTTATTACGCCGGTTTTATGTATTTTAAAGTTTCGGCCCTGAAGGCAAGCAATTCTTTTGAGAAATAAAAAATTTATTAATCTAGTACTTCAGCTCTTTCATCAATCACTCGGCTACAGGTGTCTCTGAAGGCAATCTGGTGTGTATTAAGGAAATCGATTGGACAAAAATCTGCCTTATACAGAGCACATTTTTCAAGAGTTTGAGCCGTTCTCGAACTTATTTACTTTGGAACGTTTTCCATGTGTTTTTATCGCGCCGCAATAAAACATGCAATAATTCAGCGGCAAAACAAGTAAACATGTTCTTATCACGACCGCCTTATTTGGCAAAGTTGGCTTTATGGTCCTAAAAACTGAGTGGACGTCGTGGCAATTCAAACTTCCTAAACTTAATCTATCGCCACTTGGGGAAACCGTGTAAATATTCACTAGTTGTATTTGAGCAGCAGCAGCAATCTCCCGAATAAAAATATATAAGCTTGAAGCATTTCTTTTTGCGTCTAAAAATGTTTAAAACATGTTCGGATATTTAATGTACAGTTTGTGCTGAGGGAGTTTCGAAAAGCACCCTTTTTTTTATTGAGAGACAGGAAATTTGACCTTCTTCACTTGGGTACCCAGTATATCATTACGCTTTTGAACGTCGCTAAGGCTAAAGGAGATATTGTTCGTGCGTAGTTCTATGTCGGCCTCGAGCAGTTCTCGAAAAATTGATAATGAGCATGCACGAAGGAGGCTTCAAATCGGTGTATTTCCACTTACAGACGGGAAACTCGTTCGGTCTGGTTGCATTACAAATCTCGTTGTACAAAACAAACGTTGCCCATTCGGAGACACAAGTAGCTTTTAATTTTTATTCAAACTCACGACTTTTCCCACGGCTAATCCATCTCCAGTTAAGAATCCCGTGTAATATTCACCAGTTTCATTTGAGGCGCACCACTCTGCCGCACCAAAGACATTTTAGCTTGAAAGATTTTTCTCCAACCCACCAAAGAACGATATTACAGTATTTTTTTATCCCTTTGAAACTGAGTGGTCTATCTCAAGTTACAGCATTAACCGGCACAAAGCTGTGTAATATTTCACGCGTCAGGTGTCATCGAATGAACGAGCAGACGTTTGCGTAAAGTGTTATTTATGGAAACTCTAATGTTCAAAGCCTCATATTCGTCATTTTAACATAATGCTTTATCTCTGTTACAATGTTTTTGCTCGCTTAAGGGAAGGCGTAAAGTGAACCTGACAAATGTGGGTCGCCTTTACATTTCACAACATTTTGATTAATAAAGAACGAATGTTTAAATATACGGAGTATTGATTTAATGCCCCACTTGATCTGTGTGTTTGCTCTATGAGCTGATTCGTCTTATCTGGGATCAAAGGACGGAGCTTCCCGTTAATTTAGCTGTCATAAATATTTCATGCCTGCACGGCCAACTTCATTAGTTGGAATTCAAACTTAGTTGAAGGTACATCAGTCCCAACGTTGAGTTCAAGTTAAAATGTTCTTTTGATACGACGTAATTAAAATATTATATTTGCCTTCGGTGTGTGCGGCAGGAATCAGCAGGTCACGCATCGATAGATCGGGGGAAAATGTATACACACAATCGAGTGGTAATAATTAAATTTTAATAAATAATTTTATCTGCCAATCGAGTCGCAGTTATGCAACTCGCCACTTCCGCCGCAAGTTAGTGCGAAAACGTTTACAGCGATGAGGGGCGGGAGTTTTCAAATCGCGATGTTCAAGGAGCTCCCCATGACCTTCGACGAGGTCCAAATTCGAAGTTCTATAAAGCAGAATATCATTTCTTGAGCTAAATAGAAGCGTCCCTTGCAGTCCACCTCCATTCCCCCTTGAAATGCTCCCCGTTTGCCCGGAGAAATCACGTCTTAGGGCTGAAATCAATCAATCCTCATTTAAGTTTCGCTGGTTTAAAATTCATATTTAATTCCCACACTCCATACGCAGCCCTGGAGAAGTTTCCCAAGTTGAGAAAGTTCTCTAATGTTTTATGTCAATTTCTGCATCTTCGATTGCCTTCTTGAAGTATGGGGAAATGTGACGTCGAGCGGTTAGTATTTTCGTGAAACCTTTTAGGGACACCCTGTATATCATTATTGCGACTTTAAGGCCTATAGGTAGGAAAAAATAGTGTGTCAACGGTAGTTTGATATTAATGTCGAGCGGTTTCGGCGATATAACTAGCTTTGTGTTTGGAAGCAAAAAACATGTTGAGTGAGTCACTGCATGCGATATTGTGTTTTTGGGCTTTATTGAGTTTTCAAAACAGATAATCCCACAGGGATCTCTAGCGGCTTCCGAGATATTCTAGAGTTTGTGGCTTTTGATGAACGCGATTCAGAGCGGTGAGGCTATCGAGTTTTCGAATTTTGTACATGGAGCTTCGCGCATTTTATCGAAATTTAGGTCATTCAGGAAACTTCCTGTTCGAAAACATTCCTGTGTGGTAAAAATATCGAGATCACTGTCCATTCCTACCCCGTCTTTCCCCAAAAACTCGCCTTATCCATCGATCTTGTTTCATGTATTCTACGGGAATCCGCAAGTACTTTCCATATTAAATATAAATCTCGGAGCAAGCATAAAATATTAACTGCCAATCTTGTGCTGAACTGCTTGCCTAACTACCAAAGTTTTGTAATCGGGAAACAAGGGAAGTTTAGAATTCCCCAGTCGTCTCCTTTGTGTTGAATAAGTAAATCATGTATTTTTCTGCAGCGAAGCGAATGACACGTCAAGTTAGATTGGATATAAATCAATAAATAAAGTATTTGCTTGTGTGCATTGGATATTTTTAGATGTAATGAGGCATTCAAAATCGACAAGCTATGGCTTTCCCGGCTGATGGCTCAGTAAACCTCTTCCGTTGTCTTAAGCTTGGAATGCTGCTTCAGGGTTGTTAGTTGATCCTTTTCCCATTTCCGTATTTCTCTTTTTAAATGGGTTTCCGCTCATGTGCCCGGGGAAAAATTCTAAGTATCGATTAAACAAAGATCAAGCTTTTTGCACCTCAGAAAGCAAAATCCTGGGAATAATTATTGTAAAGTTAAGTTGAAGCCCACTCAAAGAAGTTGCGTAACTGGAGTTTCTTCCACTTTTTGTTTCCCGTGCTGCACACTCCAATGTTAAGCCCTTTTGTCGAGTGTTGCGCCCTTAAAAATCCACGAGTACTCTCGAAAGAACTAGAAATGTTACCTTGATGCCAACTTCGAATGGCACTTAACCTTGTCATGTCAGCATTTTTTCCTTGGTCAAGCGCGATACAATTTAATGAAAAAGGGCTTTAAAACAATATGAAACATTAACGTATATTAAAAGCATTGTTTTCTCGGAACTTTGGCCACGTTTCTCCATTAACATTTCGCCCTCCACGAAACTAATTATTATTGTTGTTTCGGTGTAGTTTGGGCGCAGTTTCTCTTCTTTACAAATTAAACTGTAATTTTAGCATAGCCCGGGGGTGGTTTTAAGCATTTTAAAGTTAATTTTATTCATGAATTTCCTCAGTATTGTCTCTGAAACGTTAAATATCAAAGAAGGAATACTTTACGTCCGCTTTTGCCTGCTGCTTCGCTAATAGCTCCCATTCAGCATGCGTAGCGAGTCGCGTTTAAATATGTATACTGAGCGTTGACAAATAAGGTTACTGTCTTAAGGAACCCATTTAAATATTAATGCGTAAATGTGAATGACGACACGAAAGCAGAAAGTTACTTTCGGAAAATTAAATTTGCTTATTCGGGTCGGAAATTTGTAATTTAAGTTTCTTCGTCTGAGCCCCTCTGTGTAGCTCCATAATTACTGGAAATGTGCTGGATACGGCGGAGATTCGGGACTATGGAGCAGTAAATAATCATCGCTGTTTTGTCCGCAGCAGGAGTTTTCAAAAATTTCAGTTTCTGCCTTGGACCTGCACTCGTTCACCTTCGTCGCCCGAGTCCCTCTATGTAGCGCTCTAAAACAGGAACTCCGTTATTGAGAAATTGAATTATATATGTGTCACATTGATGAAAATGTCCCTTCCGTAGTGACGTAGTCTTGTTTTTGGTCCAGAGTCTTCTCGCCGGGGCTTTTTTGCCGAATGCAGAGCTGTAGAAGGAAGCTGAATTTGTAAGACCTCTGCAAAAGATATCGGGCGCTTTCCAATACAGTAAAAGCTCATAATTTAGGGGTCTAAAACATTACTGGCCACTAACTTCGACAAAAATAAGGTTAGCGCTTCGAGTTGCTGGTTTCCGCCGATAAGGTGAAAATAGACTTTTTATCGCCCTAATTCCTCTAGAATGTTTATGGCTCTTAGTGTAATAGCTTCTAAATTTGTTTCAGCATTTATCTCCTCCTAAGGGTGATGTATTGAATCAATTTGTATTTATTGGAAGGCTCAGACATCCTAAAATCTTACTCATTTATAAACACAACCGCAATGAAAGCTCTCATTCCGGGACTAAATAAAACATGTGCAAAAATGAAATTGAGAAAGTTACAGAAAGCATCGTGACGGAATGAACATCTCAAGTCAAGTTGGTGACTTTTTATTTAATATTGCACAGCCTGTTCTGTCGATGGGCTACGTGCTCTTCGTATTCCCTACTCTAATTTATTTGGCCTCGTATGTTGACGTCAAATTTCAGAGAGTGTTAGGGAATTGCCCAAATCCCACGGTATGTTTTCTGATGTGCTGCTTGGCTTCACATTGCGCCTCTATCTCCCATATAAGACGATTTTCGATAGCACCAACATTCTCACATTATTTGAGACTCGAGTAAGTAGATTGAAAATGTTTGAGTATTGAAGGTGAAGCGCGATAAGTGCTATGTAAATCTATGAAAATTTAAATTGTCTGAATAGCGGGAGAGCGCATGTTTTAGGCAGAGGCTCCATTTAATGTTGCGAGTATTTTAAATGTGACTAACAAACTTTTCCAATAATGATCTGCAATACGTCTTCTCTTCCTTTTTTTTTTTTTCTTCGTCCGGACCACGCTATGTTGGTCCATAATTTCTTATTGGAAATCTAGAGTTTATAGAGCGTATTCAGAGCTATCGAGCCGGAAAGTACATATCGGCTGTTTTGCACTTGTTTGAGTTTCTTTGCCTGCCTGCCTTTATGTTCCTCCATAATTTCTTATCTGTTTCTCTCTCTGTCTCTCTCTCTCTCTCTCTCTCTCTCTCTGGAAACGTGACGGTTATAGAGAAGATTCACGGCTATCCACTGGAAAACATATCGCTCTCACTCGGTCCCAGCGGAAGTTGCGATTTTTCAAAAATTTTGGGTTCCCGTTTATGGATTGACACCCGTTTGGATTTTTTCCCGAGTTTCTTCACGTCGGTTCGTATTTTTTTCTGGAAAGGGGACAATTATAAAGGAGATCGAGCGTTAGCACTTTCGAGCTGAACCCCCGGCAAAAATTGGGTGCTTCTCGCTCAGGCGTTTTTTGAAAAAAATTCGAAAATTTCGATATGTCCTTTATCGGTCTAACGAACTCGTGTGGGTCGTACCCTGACTGCGGACACCTCGGTTGGGGTCGCAAATCCTTGGAGAGGCACTTTTTTCGAACTGTCATTTTCGGTATCAAAATTCGCAAAGTTCAGGACCAAAATGGTACTGCACCTCGGAATCTTTAGGGGATATCGACAAGCAGTTCGCGGCCTCTTATGTAGTCCGCTGACACGATTGATTCAGCAGCGGTAGTTCCGATTTTTCGACATTTGTACCTCCCGATTTCCGCTAGTTGCCGAGTTCCTTCCTTGGAGCCCCTTAAGTTGTTCCACAATTTTTCCTAAAAACCCGACATCCGCAGATGGATATCCGTAGACGTTTTTCCGGCCAGCCTGTATATACCTGCTCTTCCAACCTTCTCAGGAAGTTTAATCGAACTCTTCAGGTTTGAGATCGCAAAATTCGGAAGGAATAGTAGCTTTTGTTTTGTTGGGAACTTGGAATTTCGGATGCAGAATTTTGTCCAGAAGGTGTGAATCATTAATGTAATAGATTCCCGTCGCGACGAAACAGTGTGCCACTGGAGCCCTGTTGCCAATTTGCGGCGAAAACCTTAGACGACTGGAATTCCAACGGAGGGTGATCAACATGTTTTAATTATCCATTATTGATCTACTATGTTTCAGAAGTTACATCGCAAAGGGAGCAATGTAAATTCTATTCGAGTCCAAGCAAAGACATGCATTTTTAAAACAAAATATCGGTTACTTTCCGGGAAGCACACATTGCGGAGAGATATAACAAACGAATACGAATACGTGAGAATTTTATTGCAAAATTTTATTTTGTGTTTCGAGATCAGGGACTCGAGACTGCACATATAAATAATGTGCATCTTGCAGTTATTGAATAAGGCTCTATGTGTATTTCGATCAAATCTCATCGCTCGTATTGAGATCATAGACAAAGAAAACTACTTACAGAGCAATGAATGAAGCCCATGTTTTCCTGCTGTGTCCCAAGAGAGTCGTTGCTCCGTTCTTTTATTTCAATTAAACGGGAGCCCTGGGGCGATGCCACGGACGTGACTCAAAATACAAATTGAAACTCCATTGTTTTGGGGAAATAATTGGATAAAACTTTTTGGGCCATTTTGGAACTTCGACAGATGTACTGCATATGTGATCTCTAAACTGCCGTCAATTGGGGCTGTTTTGCCGTTTCTCAACTATAAAGGACTGTGGAAAAAATCCCCTTTGTTCCCGTTCGGAATGGTCCTCCTGCTTAAAAAATAATGAGCGAATATTAAGTTAAGAAACAGATCCGTCATTATATTTAAATATTCTCTTAAGGGGGAACTTTTTCCTCGAGCAAGAATAATAAAGAACCAAAAATTACGTCGGATATCATTTTCATTCCGTTATTTTGACTGCCGTCGGGATTATACTGAAGATTGCGAAATACAAAGCTTAGGCTAATCAGATATTCAGCAGCGTTTTTCTCATTTTGTCCCGTTTTATAAAGATAACAAAATCCCATTATATTCTTATTAAACTGCACCTAATACCTACATCTGCCCGCTGTAATGAATCACATTCGGTGTATTTAGGGGAAGCATCTGGATTTCCTCAAAGTTGGAGAGTGATTTCGAAGGTAAATTTCCCTTTTGTGAGAGTTATTTGACACACGTGTTACTCGGGGCTTTTCAGGATTATGAGATTTGGAAATGATACCGGCTTTGCCACCCACGTCAAAATTTATTCCAGGAAATGGGGTTTTTAAACTATCTGGTATTTTTCGTCTATCTCGAAATATGGAGTGAACATCCGTAAGGATCCGAATCTCTTCATTTCCTATCACCGGTGCAAACTACATATAAAACCGATATTTAGCAAATAACATATCTTCCCCGCAAAGCTTAAAACACGAACTAGCTCGGCGAAGACTTACGATCGGGCTGCTAGGTGTTTGCCGATTTTGGAGATTATAATGAGGAGGTAATTTAGAGGAGAAACGTGGGGGACGGAAAATTCCAGAGATCTGGCAGAAAATGTGTACACTGCTGAATAAAATAATAAGACAGAAGTGGATGCGCGGAGTTTGAAATCGGGCCAGAGACCGAAGGAGGGGGAGAGGGGCGGGGGAATGCACATAGTTTTTGCTGCATATCGAGATATCAAATCTTGATCTTTAAAGGAAAAATCGGTTGCTCGCGTCGCTTATTCCCGCATAAACAGCCTCGACTATCCTCGTTACAGTAGTGGAAAAACGAAATCTCTGTTTGGATATTTCTAAGTAATTCTCAGGGATAAAAGGATTACAAATGCCCTTAAAATTTCTTCACTGTCCGATGTAGTCGTAAAGCTATTATATCGACTATATCCGGTAAAAATGATGATCCAACAAATATGGGACTTCCCGCCTTTATAGATTGGTTACGTGAGAGGAAAACGTACCCTATTATTTATTGACTTTGGCGCAAACCTTAAAAGATAACAGAAAAATGGGTGGTTCGGCATCCCCGTTTATATTCCGATCTTTCACTTGATGACGTATAAATTGTATTGTAGCCAAACACGCGCAAAGGTAAAGTACTTCCGTATACCTATTCATTTCAATCAAAACTTGATGGACCTCAGAGAGAGATCCCCTGGGAATGAAAATTCCCCGCTTTAAATTTAATAAATGAAAAGCTCTCTCTGAGTTCGTCAGATATAAAAGGACTTGTTTGTTTCCATATTTTTACGTTAAAGCAAGTTTGTGTGTTTTCCCAACATGCTCCGGTTTTATTTCATTACTTTCAGAGTTTTCACGCTACACGGTTTCATAAAAATATTCCTTTGAGACGGATTTTCGGAATATGTGATTTTATAGGAAATATCTTGACTAATTCCTGCAGCACTAAACCCCGCAGGACACCGAGCGGAAATGGCGACAAAATTAAAAATAATATCTCAAGGCGGAGACAGGAAATTGCTCTATATCAGTGATGCTGGGATAAAATTCCATTAGGATAACATGGCCGGAAAATCTGTGTTTAATATAAAAATAATAAGGTGTGCGGAAATTTCGTCATGGATGGATTTTAAAATGACTGTAATGGAAAAGCGAAGAAAGAAGGTCGATAAATCGGGGCTGCCATCGACGTGTAAGTAGAAGAGAGAAAAATTGTTTTTCATTAAAGGAGAAAAAAACCGTTTTATTTATAAGTTTATTAAGTCTAAACTGCACTAGACTGATGCGCGACAAAAACTCAGGAGCAACGAGATCAAGCAGAAAATTGGACGAGATGCGACTTTTTGTTCGCACACTAAAAACCGAAATTTCTTCCACGTCTCCTGCCACCATGGTCCTTAATTCAAATTTTCGAGCAAACTTCGAAAGAACCAATTCGAAGCTGCAGGAACGCGGATCTGCAAGGCGGCGTGGTGGAAGTGGGAAATACTCCTACGCGGCAATTAAAATAATTCTATAATCAAACCGGAAGCAAAGAAGTTGAAGACCACAAAATTCTCTATTTTCCACCTCCTGCGACTCGCTCGGTTCGAACTTTTGATTAAACAGCTGAAGAGGGAATTTAAAGCAGAAACGTGGGGTTGCAGAATAAAGTAGAGAACCTCGGAGTAAATTGCAGAGGGTAGAAACATAAATGTGTATGGGAACGGAGAGTAAAAAGTACGAAAAGATGAAATTTCTCCCTCTTCCCCCCCCCCCCCCCCCCTCCCCTCTAACGTTCCAGTTTGCTGAGTAATCGGCATTTTTGTCACGAATTCCGTTTGACAATTCATTAAAACGTATTTATTAATGAGTTTATTAAACCCAAACTGTACTAGACTGATACGCGATCAAATTCCGGAGTAGTGAAATCAAGCAGAAAATTGGATCCCGTTCGACTTTTTTGTTCAAACACTAAAAACTACAATTTCTTATATTGCAATATGTTCACGGGGCCGTAAAAATTGTATCTCGCTTTTGGGAGATACGTGATATGACAGAGGGAAGTTATATTGGGGTTTGATATTAAATAAACCATTTCGAGGGTTATATCCGACGTCAATTCGAGTAAAACTGTACAAGACGGTCCATTTCACAATAAAATTTTATATTAAACTTTTTATGTTCGTTTCAATACGTTCTCAGGAGTCCGTTACAGCCTCGTTAAAATTTCGGCCTAATTATTCCGAAGGTAAAAACCTTGTAAACAAGTCGCTTTCTTCAAAACACATTTTATAAAGAAATAATGTTTACAGAAATTTCGCCAAGTAAACACTATACGTTTATTTAGCAAACAGAATGGTTTGCGCCCAGAAATGTTTATTCCAATTGCCTGTTGAGCTATCCACCCCGAAACGCGTTCGAATTGGAAAACTCAGTTTCCATTACAGTTTCCGATATTAAAAAAGTTGATCGTTCCACGCTGAAAAGTTTGTATTATCGAATATTGACTTTTATTGCATATTGATCAGTTGTTTTCCAAAAACTTGCAGGCAATAACGCAAAATTAAAAAAGTTTATTAATATTTGCGTGTTTAGGCAGATCTTTGAATTGCATTAATCCCAGTCCGACTCAGATTAATTTATTAGAAACTTGATTTACCTGTCGAACAAATAATCTGGAACCGAAGTTTTCAAATAAATAACTTGTTAACTGTTGTAACTGTTCAACTTTCTCCAGAATTAATCGTTAACGGATCATAAACTACGATGGATTGTAGCCGGATTTTAGCTTCGAAATGGCATCGTTTACCTTTTCTTCAATTATTTAGGTAGAGATGTTTCCTGCGAAATTTGACAAACGATCCAAATTCGGCATAAAAACTCATGAAGTGTGAGCTTTTATTGTTCGCCAGCGATGGAAGTGCGGATTCTTTACCAAGTTTGTTCAGGAGAGTGCATTTTATAGCGATTGTATCTATTTCGATTAAAAGTGCTTCATGTCCCACGTTTAAGTGCTTGCCATTATTTGATAATGTGCGAAATGACAATATTGTTTACTCGAGTGCACATACGATACTCTGGGGTTTATTAACGTCGAATCCAGGCTCTCCGCAAAACCTGGAAGGCAAAAAAACATTGGCTCCAGACCACCATCCTGGATCGTCGGGAGCGCAGCAAAAGGGGCCATAAGAGGCAAACGAGGTAGTTATCATAACTTTGGAAGAGTTTAGAGATGCCGTTAGCAGTCTGAGTACGGAGTTACGCAGTTGGGGAAGATAAGAGAACTAATGAGTGCAAAAATATGCGTGGGAGGATATTCTGATGGGATGTGCGGCAACTACTGAGAGCTGGATCACTTCCGTAAAGTTTGAAATGAAACATTTCCTGAGGGACAAGAAGGTGAAGAACGATAACGTTCAAGTCGAAATGGGGTGTGGTTAGCTGGGGGCCATCGTGAATCAGCTGCGATCACAGTCTGTGGCAGCAGTCGTATCCACAGATCGCCTACTGCTCTGTCTAGCGCAATTCTGGCGACTCGGTCCAGCGGTGACACGAGTTCCTACCAGACCCAAACGAGCGGTATACAGGGTGAGTCGGGAGGATCGTGCCAAACTTCAGGAGCGTTGAAAAATAAACGTAAAAAAACTCAAATGTTGTTATCCGATTTTCGTTTCTTTACAAGTTATAGCGTAAATAAAATTAAAACATAAAATTTAAAAAAATTATAAATTTCATAAGAAATTCCATAAATTAACGTCTGGATATCATAGTAAATGTTCAAAAATATTGCCATTAACTTCTAAACATTTTCGGCTTCGTCTATGAAGAGCATTCGTTGCGCTCCTGATTGTTTCATGTCTTTCTTTAATAGCAGCTGCAGCATTTCTAATGCGTTGAATTAGTGCATCTTGAGTGTCCACTTTTACTCTGTACACTTCAGCTTTAAACCAACCCCACAAACAATAGTCTAGTGGTGTCAGGTCTGGAGACCTTGGAGGCCAACTAATAGCGCCACCACGACCAATCCAACGTCCAGGAAACGTTTCGTCTAAATGTTGCTTAACCTTTATGTTTTAATTTTATTTACGCTATAACTTGTAAAGAAACGAAAATCGGATAACAACATTTGAGTTTTTTTACATTTATTTTTCACGTACAACACGCTCCTGAAGTTTGGCGCGATCCTCCCGACTCACCCTGTATTTTAATGGGTCGCCTCTTAATCGACACATTTGGCAAAATTACAACGTTTGGTCATCGCACATTTACATGACTTAGACGCATATTTATTTAATTAACAGTATCACACACCTGACGATTTGTTTTTTAAGTTGCTTTTAAGGCTTGTACGTCTTCGGGATCTGTCTTGATCAGGACCGAGCTAATACTTTACCCTCAAATATAAAGTGCCTGCTCCCTGCACTTTTCTGAAGCATTCGAAGCTAACATGTAATGAAATTTAGGTCCTCGAACTACATTTACCCCTTGAGAATTCCCCTGATTGGAAAATCTCTAACGCTTCACCGCTAGACTCTTTTTTATGCGTTTTGCGAACTTAGGCGATGGTTAATGTTCTTAAGGTCTCTCGTAGCTTCTTACAATTTATTGCCGTTTCGACGTACAAACATGTAGATCTTTGCCCGCTTTGACGAAAGCTGATGTTTGTTCGATCTTTAATTGAATTTTTCTCTCTTCGCGGAGATGGAAATGGTGGAGTCGCGATTTTCTTGACGTAAATTTTTTCGAATTTTTCGGTAATGCTTAGTGTGGAACCAGTAAACCCACGTGGGAACACGAAAATGCATACGGAACAAGACTCAATTCGGTACAAAGGAATCGACACGTGGTTTTGCAAAAATTCGGCACTCGGGAGCGACGCCTTTTGTCAAGGAGGCTTTGGGAACAAAACAATAACGCTTCGGTTGTCACTATTAATGGGGTCTCGGCGCTTCCTCGCGTTGCGCTCGCGAAAAACATCAAATTTCGAGTGAAAATGTGAAAAGAATTTGGAAAACTTTGTGCAGACTTAAAGATTGATTTCATGGAAACGTAATGAGCGCTCGTACGAGATTGTGCCTTGCTGGGAACAGGTAAAAATTGCACTTTTAAAACTCAGTCCGGTTTGACAGTAGAGGGAGTGTCGCGTCGTTGACGTTCGGATCTCCGAAATCGCCCGAAGTCCGACTAGCGAATTCGGAAGGCGCTCAAATTCAACGTTGCACGCCGCGACAAAATGTCAGTGGGGGACGTGCGACCGGCCAGTGAAGTGCCGAGTCGAGCCGTTCTAAACTTGTGAGTCCTCAACTCGAAGTGATTTTTTTCAAGCTTCTACTTCGATGCCCGCTGTAGATTTACCATCTGCAAACATGAACTGTATGCCGATTTCGTTATTTAACGGACAAATATCAGACGTAATAAAATTTTTTTTATGCGTAAGCTTTAGTAATTAATTAGATGTTCATGGCCACTTTCTTCAATCGGGCACGACATATTGTGAAAAGTAAAGTTATTACTGTTGCTTTAATGAGGGTCGGCATTTTCATAACAAAACACCTTCATTACTTAAAAGTTGGAAACATTTGTTAACGTATTTGTTTACGTTGTTTCGTGTCCAATAATTTAATATTTTTAGATAAGTAGCGACAACCGTTAGTATCGTTTCATCGTGCGTAATGAGCGGGAATTACTTAACAGTTCGTATGCGCATCTGGGAGGTTAAGGCAACGACTGCGTTAACAAAGATTTCCGCTGTATCTTATTTCATACATTAGGACTATACGGCAGCCAATAATCTGTCCTCAGAAAAATGAAAGAATAACGAAATCGGATTTAAAGTTTATCTAATGTGACAGAGACACATAGGTCGTCGTGTTCCTAAAGCACTCCAGTTTTCCGCGGGGAAATAAAAGTGCTCTCCTAACTTTTTGGGCTTAACTTTGAAAAATTGACAGCCCTGCTGAGCGCTTTGCCATTTGGGATCAAATCAAATGAACTCGTAGGCTGAAAAAGTTTGAGGCTTACTTTTCGATGGGATAAAAATTGACAGAATCAGATTCAGGATGGGAACTTACCGCCCGTCTAAAAGACAACAAAGATTTATGCCTGCTGTTGCAAAACGCTTCTCATCTCGAAGGTTTTTATTAAAATATAGGGCGCTAAAGGGCGCTTTCTCCCATAAACGACAACAGGCGAGTCTAGGAAAGAACCGGGTGGAGAAATTAAAAAGTGATGAGAATTTAATATCCTCCCCAAGGAAAACCATATTGTGTTGCAGAGCAGTTACCCCGTAATAAATTAAAATGAGTATTTTATGTCCTACGTCACTCAAATGTTATTATTTATTACAATACATTATGTAAATTTGTTTTTTTTTTTGATAATTCAAACCTTTTTCCCTCGTTGGTTGCAATTTTTCTACGAGGAGCTTTTAGCAGAAATTGAAGGAAAAGATGGAAATATCTCCTCCATTGGCGGCAAAACTACAACGGTAAGCGTGATGAAAATTTTAAAATTTTCATTAACTTCTGCGCTTGCGCTAAGATTGGTACTCAAATGTGTGCAAGTAAGAACCTCCTCATTACTGTCAAATTTTGCGTATTCAATCTACACATTGTTCTCAATTAGTTCCCGGGTTGTTGGATGTAAAGAACGTCACGATTTGTATCGTTTGCTCGTTACAGACAATTTTCATTCATTTTGTCTCAAAACTACTACATTTAAACAATCGTAAGTAACTTTTTTTTATTCCTTCCCAATTCCTAGTGGAGAACTATATAATAAATCTCTATCGGCTCACATGGTCATGCAGGTAATACAAGTCGAGTCACGAATGTAATATTGCATCATGGAAGTAACAAAGGGAATATCCAGGTGAAGTCCTTAGGGGAATTTTGAAGCACAATATAATACATTTTGGCAAAAATACTTGATACCAAAATAAGGCATTTTGAACGAGTTAAAAAAACGTTTAAGATAATCCAGATCGAAGATAATTTTTAGTTAGAAGTGATCTTTGATCAAACTAGTTTAGACTAGTTTCTTACGCAGGCATTACCAGCTTTTCCTCGGGGTTTTTCTTATAAATTCCTTTAAAAATTACTTTCCCAACAAACTGATGATCTAACGTTTAACTCACGGTAAAAGTTGCTGACGTTGTCTCTGTCGAAAAACTTTTTTAATTACAACTTCTCAGCAAAGTGGGAGCAAAGCTTTTGTCGCCAAGACACTGATGATGTTTCTTAGGAACAAAGTAAATTATAGCAGGTCAAATTAACGTTTTCTTACGGCTTCTAATTTAATGGGGAAATTATTATGATATCTTGAGCTTATCTTACAAAATACAGACCCAATGATAGTCGGGAATTTCCTAGAATTACCAGGATTCCTAATTGATTTTATGACAACAAGGCATTTTCTCTCTTTTAAAGTTTTTTCGGTTATACCAACTTTAGCCGCAAAGAATGTCACTTTTCCGAAACTTTTTTAATTATAACTTCTTGAAGCAAGTGCAAATAAAGCGTTTCTGTAGGACGACTGATGATGGCTCTTTTCTTCGGAAATAAAATCCCTTTAATCACTTGAATTTTGCTGAATACGTACCAGGAACGAAACACCCTTCAGTCAGTTTTTACTGCACGTTATTTGCTTACGGAAACACCTGATGCTGAGACACGAAACGAGGCTGCAATAAAAGTTTCACGTATTTCCAGGGTAACATTACGCTCACCTCAAGATGTGTTTTCGGGAAACTTTATATTTTTGTCCTAAAAATGTACATGCGACAATGAATAATTGATGACCGCACTTACACTGAATTTTGTTGAATTTCCTTTGAATACTCCATTGTGATCGTAAAGCCACGTTCCATTTACCTAAAGTATAAATTACAGGAATTCTTGCACATTGGATACAGCCGTGGCCCTCATTCGATATTCCATTCTTTTAGTGCGGAATACATTTTTGATATTGCCCGATGTGTTTTGCCTGCCATTCCCTTTATCACCACGAAAAAGAAAGGCCTCGAGAACAATTGCTCCCAAAGGAGAAAGGCTACGGTGTAAAAAGCGGACATTTCGAATTTATGTTCTGCGTCTGGTAAATAATAAGTCCACGTCTTGATCCAGGTTCTTGAAGCCGAATGACAACAAGCTCGGAAGCGGGAATTTATTTATTAAGAGTTAGGGAAGATTACCTATGTTGTTCTTCCCAACAACAGCAGCAGCAGATCCGGGGCACTGTCTAGGGGGGTTGAAGTGTGATCCCAAACCAGCTCTTCAAGGTGTTATCTCAACTTTAACCAAAAGAAACCTTTCCAAAATCCAGAAGTTGGATGTCGAGTGCCTGGGCAAACAAACACCCTGGATGTTCCTCGATTTTCCATATTTTCGATTTACCTCGAATCTGATTCTCCGGATATTTATATACTTCGACTGGATCACCTGTCATACATGCATTGCGCTCGATATCAAAAACCTCAACTTCGGGATCGCGTAAAAGGCAAGGGGTACAAACCCGGTTAAATGGGAGAAAAGCTGCGCTTTCGAATGAACGGAAGAAAGGTGTCTTTGCGTAGGGAAGCAGCTCTCCCGAAGGCGCAACTTCTTTCCCGTTCATGCCTGCACCTATCACCGACCCCCAGGTTGGATCTGGAAGACCCTGTATACACTTACGCGATTAGATTTCCCAGTGGTCTAGTTGCATTGATTTGTTTGAGGATCGATATGGGGGTATAAATTAGCCAAGAAAACGAGGAGATAATAGCCGTTTGAGGTATTTACCCAAACGTATCTTCAATCGGCAATAAAGCAAGTGGGCGTGGCTTCCTTAAGGGTGTTGGTATTCAAAGCCCCGCAATCACATGCTAATTCGTCCGAATGCGTTCTGATTTATTTATAAGCCCCAGTCGAATTTCCCACGTTTGCATATCAAGTCCGAACCATTTGAAAGGCAGATATGCCGATTTTGAGCCCTTTCCTCCGATTTCCATAAGAGAAAGGCGTTTTGTCTTTTTCCGAAGGGTCTTGCAGACACATCAAACCAAGCAAATATCTTCGATATACAAGTGAATAAGCCAATTTCCCGGGAACTGGCTTCGCCTTTATTGAAATTAGTTTAGGTTTAAAACGGAGGACGTTCCATCTATCTGTTTACTTTAGACTTCGAGGCTCCGAGAGCGCACCATATGGTTGCTCTTTGCTAATGTAATTGGATTTCTCATTACGTAAAAAGCCGACGAAAAGCTTTGACAAAGAGGGAGCAGGTAAACTTGTTCCAGACGACATACGTCTTCGCTAACAAGGGGTTTTGCATAAAAAACTGTGTCAAACCGAATTGGGTTCAAGTTCCATTAGGCCACGATACAAATTGTTTCCTGAAGGAGCGACGAAGGCGAAAACAAAATGGTAGAAATGCTTTAAAATGATGCATGATGCCCCCAAGCTTTTGCCTAGAATTAAAACCATTCGTCACGAGGAAACGTCAGCATTGTTACAGTCTGAATTACATTGCTGATATAGTGATATATTACATTTCTGGGGAATTTTACAAGTCTACTTAAAATGCGAATAATCCCTAAACAGTCGTATTATTCTATAAACATATATCTGACCCCGTTGCTACGATTAGAACTACTTATGCAATCAGCTATTTTTAACCGAAAAATAGTGACTAAAAATACGTCCATGCAAGGTTACGACGGCTGTAAAAAAGAAAATATTTCTCATTCGAAGTAATTATCAATTTTTGTGACGATATTAAAAGGTTTTAGACTGGTGATAATTTAAAACACCGGAGGACACCCGTGTTGCACCTTATTGGCAAAGTCTATGTGACTTTTGTTGCCAATACCTGCTTAAGTAATTAGGTGTTTTGCCGCTCATATGATGTGTGCCGCACCGTCATATCTCCTCCGAATTCGCCCCTACGTTCGGCCGCTGTATTGAAGCACTGCGGCGCTGCCCTTCTCTCAATGCGCCTAATTACACTGACCTTCGAAAAAACCGCAACACCGAGAAGAACGCACTGTATGTATTCGAAATTTTGGCATGATTTTAGACTTGTAAAGAGAAAAAAATGATAAAAATTTCAAGTTCGTATTTTAATGCGATACGAAGTTTTTCTTTACTTCTTTATCTGTGACGATCGTTCTTTTAGCAAATTTTTTTACAGGCGGATAGCGATAAAGGCGTTATTGTTAGTACCATATTGAATGTGTGGTAGTGCAAAATGCCTCGTGTACGCCAAAATGAAGTTCATCGGCAGTTAACTCCCTTTGAAAGGGGAAGAATTGTTGGTGTGCATGAGGCAGGTTTGCCTTTCCGCGAAATTGCACGTAGATTGGATCGAAACGCATCAACAGTGCTAAGAGCTCGGAGAGATTGGTCTAACGAAGGGCCAGTAAGTCGTCATCGTGGTAGTGGCCGTCCAAGAATGACGAACCGACGCGAAGACCGGCGACTTCGTCGTCCAGCGACAGACGCCCCGTTTGAAACAATTCCGTCTCTTGGTGCTAACTGGGTAGCCACCCTAAATCGAAGGTTCTCCCTTAGGACGATGTATCGCAGAATTCGAAATTTTGGACTAAATTCATATCGTCCTATGCCTCGGCTTCCATTATCACGAAACCACAGGGTGGCCCGACTGGAGTGGTGTCGTCTGAGAGTGCAATGGGTGGATGAGTGGAGAAGAATCGTTTTCAGCCGATTTTGTTTATGGCGATCTGATGTACGGTTACGTGTTAAAACGCTCAGAGGAGAGCGATTAAATTTGGACTTTTTGGAAAGACGTCATTCTGGTTTAACACCAGGTGTCGTGGTTTGGGGTGCCACCCAGCATGGTAGTCGGTCTCCTCTTGTTTTCATTTATGATAGATTAAATGCTCAGAGGTACGTTAATAGTGTCTTAGAACCGGTTCTTTTACCATACATACACGACCATCCTCGAAGCACATTTCAACAGGATAATGCGCGACCACATGTAGCCAACGATACTTTGAGGTATTTGGGAGCTGAAAATTTGGATACTTTGCCTTGGCCAGCTCGGTCTCCAGGTTTGTCCCCAATAGAGCATGAATGGGATATAATGGGTCGGAGACTTCAACGTTTAGCTCGCCCTCCAGAGACCATAGATGAACTCCGTGAGCAGGTGCAGATTGCCTGGGATACAATACCACACAGGGAGATGTTGACAATTTAATTTTAAGCATGCCACGTAGCTTACAGGAATGTATTAATTTAAGAGGAGATACCACCCATTATTAAATTATTATTAAATTTTTTCACTTATTCACAATAATCTTCTTTTGATATTTTGATCGTTTTTATCCATTACCCGACCCAACGTAATGCCAGAATTTCAAACGTGTACGATGTGTTATTTTTGGTGTTGCGGTTTTTTTGAAAGTCAGTGTATTTTATACATACAGAAGTTTGATGTTTTCATACGATATTTTGTCCTTTCGGCAAACATATTCTGTACCGTTCTCTGGACAGATCGGTATTTTTGTTTGCCGCTCAATTTCCTGCGTGCCAACTGGTATCGCAAGTTTAACTGAGGTGCCGAAGACGCTGCGATAGTCCTCGATGGAGCCGGGTGTTACGGTGACGTCTAGTGTGTCTCAAAAATTTCTATCTTAAAAGAGAGCGATACCAATCGCTCACCTCAAGTAAATCTTGATTTAATGACGATACGATTCATGTTACAACAATTGCCATTACCCGAAGACTAAAGGTTCCAATAGTGTTACTTCCATATGGAATATATCACGATATTGGTAGGAGTTTCCGTCTCGTCTGATTAAGATGAAAAATTTTCTGATTTAATTTCGATTTTGATTTACTGCTGTGACGAATATTTCTACAGGTCTCGAATCGGGTAGTTGGCATTTTACGCAGGCGTTAACGCATTGCTGAAGCATTGGATTTAATTATAGTCAGTCAAAAAACATTATACCACTAGGAAAATGAGATACGTTGAATGACAATATGTAGGCCTTTTTCCTTCTATTGCCTAGGGTTTTATGTCTGAATGGTTATAATTAAGGGCTTACTTGATAACTTAACTAAGAGGACACTCGCGTTCCTACTTCGCCGCTCCGTCATCTCGGATCAAAAGACAGCGATCCCAGTTTCTAGAATGCCTTAAGTGCCGTTTTCTGTGGCAATAAAACAGCGGCGTACCCCGAGAAGAGACCTATTACCGATCCGCCATGTGGCCAGCTACATCTGGACATGATAAACCATCTTTTGTCAGAACCGTTGTCCACTGTCCTTCGACCCTCTTTCCTGGTTCTAACGAAGAGAGGCTCGACTTTCTGTTACTTCATGCAGCGCTCAACCAAGGATAATTACTGGGAAAATTCCGGTAATGCTGCGAACCACACGAACTCAGTGACCATACACATGGGCGTACCATCAGGGTACCTCACTCTTTATTCCCCTAACCCAGCCTAAATTATAGCTACTTTACGATTTACATCCCCCTATTTGCAGTTCGATTTGGTCAGAAGAATACAAAATATTGCAGCGATTTGGCAAACGAATCCTATAAATATAATAGTGTCACTGATGTGCTGCTGGTTTTTTCAATACCTACATACAGGGTCCTGCAATAGTCTCTTAGGCTTCCTTATCATCTGTACCAACGAAAGTAATCATTTTTTTCTCCTGCAGAATTACCCAGCACGTAAAAGCGGATTTTCAGTAATTATTTTTTAAAGTTTGACCCCGAAAACTGTGACGATATACGACTTCGTTGCTTTGAATGAAAACCCACAATTTTTTTGTTAACTTCAGATTTCTCGTAAAATGCTATGGTCGGTTTATGTAGGGGGCCCCATCTTTGAAATTCACCGTTTCAGAGATTCGTAAAAATTTTGGAAAATTGGCCGCCGCAAAGTTCCACCGAAATCGATATCGTGTGCTCATCGGTGCGGATGCCGAAATCCGCTTTTTGGTACTCAACGAGGACCTAATAACCTCCGTTTTGACGTGATTTAATTAAGAAATAGTTCTCCACAATTGCCGAAATAGACATCCGAAATTTCATGACTTCAAAACTCAATAACTTGCTTATTTCATATGGACGGCCTCGACTTTCTCGACGACGTCGTGTTCAGAATTCAAAAGTCTATAACTCCTGTTAACGTTATCCTATCTCTAAGCCCAATCATATTGGAGTTAGCGAAGATTTACCCTTTTGGCCTTTAAATCTTTTGAAAATCATAAAAATCCGCGGTTCCCGCCAGAAAATTATTTTCGAAAATTCGAGCGTTACGGGCACAATTTGGCACATTTGTAGACTCCCCCCGATTCTGAGACATTTCTCCAGATATTTCTGAGGCCAGCATTTTCCAGTATTTACTTCAAATTCTTTTTCGTGGATCTTTCTGAGTAGTTTCTTGGCGATTGCAGTACTTTGATATTCGCATATTTTCCGGGGGTTCGCTAAGATTTTCGCAAATTTTTCCAGAGATTTTTCAGAAGACGTCTTTGCGTCACGATTCATTTTAGAGATTTATTTATTTCTTCGTTCGTTTTTCTGAAATTTCTCATCGCCCAGCAAGAAGGAACGTACGGATCGTTAGAAACAATCATTATGTAAAAAGTTGTACACGAATGCGTATGATCGTGATGAATTATGCCAGTAGATCGGATTCATAACGATCATAATTCAGCCCGATTGACGTCTCGTACTTGAAAAATAACAGAAACATATATTGAGTAAAAAAGTAATCTACCATTAATCGATGACGTATTAGCTAGCTTAAGTGGAGGGATTAATTGACTGTAATGTAATAAAACAGCTAATATTAATTTAAAAACTTAACGTTTAACAATCTCTTCGGTCGATATACAAAAACCTTAAGGATGGTATTGTCTTTAGTAGGAAAATATCTGCTATATGTGCTACTCGGTATTATTTTGTATAACACTTGGATACTATGCACCAAATATAGGATCGTCCGGTTCTCTTGGTCGCAAAATGGATGGTGGTTGCCTTTGTTGCCTTTTATAGGCAACTGCTACTTAACCATATTGAAGGGTGAGTAAATGAAAGCAAAATCAGAATAGTTTAAATAGTTTTATGTAGACGCATTATCTTGAAAAAGATAACATAGGTCTGGCAAATTCCAGAGTTCATTACCTAATTTCTTAAGCCAAAACATCGACCCCATTTTCACCCAATATCTCCTTGGTAAAATTGTACAGAAACATCTCGCACACATCGATCATAACGCAGCTTCAATTAATAATAGCACGTACTTCAACGAATTGTCCACCATTTTTTCTTATCTCCATTAAATAATCATGATTATGGACAAAGCGGCGTTCTGAATGTTGTATGACCCGGTTTATCTCCTCGACGATGAGTTCCACTTACACGTAATTCCAATCCTTTGTGTTGGTTACTTTTAAAGGGTTATTAAGTAAGCAATTTGGCGTGTTGTGTGTTCCTCAAAAACAATCCTCAATTATTCAGTTGGGGGTAGTCAACAAATCGTTTTCATTTGCTGAATGCATCCAGTGTGATTGAGTCGGTATAGGTCCCCGAGCAGTTTCAACAAACCTAATTACATGCCACCGTAACAATAGAGCTTTTCAGCGCTGCCTCTCTCTGAATGCGCCCCCTTATTTTATAAATCCTGAATTAGTTTCATTTTTATTAGGTAGTATATAGCTTCTTTCCTCAGGAAACGTCATCAACGCAGGTTTATGGTGTGACCGATATTTGGGACTACCAATCAACATATGGTATGGCAATAAATACCATTACATAAGCAACAATCTCGACGATGCCAGAATACTGCTCAACCATCCAAAGTGTCTGGATAAAGCTCAGTTTTACGATCATATTAAGCGTATCCTTAGCAATTCAATTCTATTAATCTCTGGTGAGTATACGTATGGAAAAATGATTGCTGTGTTATGACTATAAACAAAATTCGTTATTTAGGGGAGAAGTGGAAGGGCAGACGTAGGTACTTGAGGAGCGCCTTCAATACCAATATGATAAATACATATATACCGACTTTCTATCGGCAGTGTTGCAATCTCGTTGAGTTGATCAAGGAGAAGAAGCCTGAGGATGATCACTATAAATTTTTTAATACTCACACGTTCCTTTGTTTTTTCTGTAAGCAAATCACTTGAGGAGAAAAACTTAAAACTGACGATTTGCGTAGTGGCGATGCGGCAATAAGCTATAAAGCAATAATAATATTATTTAAAGATTAATGTTCTGAAAAAACATTCAGCTCCTTTTCTGTGAAATTGGGTTACGTATCTTCTTCCTCCAGGTGTTTCAATTAATATTTTATGAAGTAGCTAGCTGTCTATCACCAATTCCACTCAAATGCCAGTTTATAACGGTTTGCCTTAACTCACCCTCATTGCGAACCATCTTTTTATGTAGACAAATAGTTGGGAAATTTCAAAAGCTTCGATTTCATTCTGTTTTTTAAGATTACACCCGAATACGTCAGCCAGATCTGTAATTATTTTGTACATTCCAGTGACGTCACTTGGCGATGGTGCCGAAGACGATTTGGATAGTAAAATAATTAAGTTTGCGCATCGCATGGATACGTAAGTTGATCGTCATTAATCCATAGGAATAATATAAGAAATTCTTCTTTTTTCAGAGCCCAAGATGGTCTTATCAAGCTATTAATGAATCCCCTAATCCCAACTTGGATCTGGTCTCAAACTTCTCTGGGGACGAAATTGAATCTTCATAAAAGAAAGGCGAACAACCTGTTGACTAACATTTTAACGAAAAAGAAAGCGAAAATGGCTAAAAACTCGGGTAAATACCTTTCCACTAAGCAGAATGCAGTACCAATCACTATTATACTATTATGCAGAGTATGTGGAAAACACCTCCGAGCTACCACTTTTAGAATTGCTGTTGAACGATGAGTATGGATACAAAGCTGGTGAGTTCGATATGTTAGAGGAGTTTTTCCTGTTTGCTACAGCTGTAAGTTGTCATGTAATAAACCAATGTCACACTCAATACCTCAATGTCTAGGCGACAGACACAACCGGACATACCTTCACTTTTATCTTTACCTTGCTGGGAATGTTCCCAGACATCCAACAAAAAGCGTACGAAGAAGTGATGAGTGTAGCAGGAGATGAGGAAATCGACAATGTAATGTTGTCAAAGTTGGAATACACTGAGGCAGTTATTAACGAGACCATGAGAATTTTCCCTGCAATCCCTGTAGTGGGCAGATATTGCTCTGAGGATATTCAACTGCAAAATCAAATATTGCCTGAAGGGGCGAATATGGGAATCAGTATTTTCCATATTCAGAGAAACCCTGAGTATTGGGATGACCCTCTGAAGTTCGACCCTTCTAGGTTCCTGCCTGAGAACTCTGAAAAAATCAAACCGGGGTCTTTTCTTCCTTTCTCCAGTGGGCCGAGGAATTGCATTGGTGGGGCGTTTGGTTCCGGATTTGTGTAAAAATAGTTCATTATGGGAATTTTAGGGATGAGAATGGCAATCGTTTTGCTCAAAATAACAGTTGCTACTGTGCTGAGACGTTTCAAAATAACCTCCAATCATAAAGATATAAAGGAGTTTAAGCTGACTTCTTGCATATCCATGAGAACCACAAATCACTTGGATTTGCACTTTACTCCCAGGAATGAAAACGAACTTTGAACAGCGACGTTTTTATTATTTATATATTCGTGCGTAATTGATAGTTTTAACACATTTTTTATGATTTATTGTGTTGTCCAGAGTATTCAATAAAATTCAACGAAGGTGCCACTTTTGTCCTTTTACTTTATGCGTTGCGATAGCGCTATTTCGCGCCAAAAAATTTGATCATATTAAATTCAAACGAGGGGAGAATTATTCCTGCTCATGTGTCAGGTGCGAGTTGAGCAATGTCTCTTTGCATCACAAATGATCCTAGAAACTTGCCTATTTGTTTGTGTTTCTGATACTTCTGGTCATCCACCAAGAAAAAATATAAAGATTGTCTCGTCAAATTTAACGTGTTACACGTGTAAAAAAAACGATTTGTGCGAACGCAGTTGCCCATGAATACATATGATCATGATAAACGATAATAGTACGGTGCATTTATACGGTTCATAATTTAGCTGAATTCACGTATTGTACGTGGAAAACATCAGAGAAATATTTTAAGTAGAAAATAAGTTTACCTTTAATCGTTAATGTATTAGCTAGCCCAACTGGGGGACTAATTAAATGTAATTTAAGAATTTAAAGTCTAACAATCCCGACGGTCGATACGTAAGCACCTTAAGGATGATCTTGACTTTCGTAGTAGAATGTCTGCTACGCATACTGTTCAGCATAGTATCGTGTGATATTTCGTTGGTTGGTGGGCACCAACACAGGATCGTGCGGTTCTGGCGGTCGCAAAATGGGCGGTGGAAGCCTTTGCCGCCCCCTGCGGGCACCGCCCAATTGACAATGTTGACCGCATTGATCGGCGACCAAAACGAAAAGAAAAAACGAGATTGTTTTAAGTCGTTTTGCGTGAAAGCGATATCTTGAAAACAGATAACACACGTCTGGCAAATTTCAGAAAAAAAAATTCTGATATCTTCTAGAATCCGGTGTCACATTCTTCAAGCCAAAACCTCGATCACGATTTTCGCACCGCATTAAGCCTGCACAGAAACATCTTGCACATGTCAATTTTAACGTAGCTTTAATTAATGATAGCATATGTATTTTAACAAATTGGTCGCAATTGTCTCTTAGATCCATTAAATAATCATAATTGGGGACGGAGTGACGTACAGAATGTTCCATGACTCGGTTTCTTTCCTTAGCGACAGGTTCCACTAACATATGCTCTAATCCTTTAAATTAGTTACTTTTAAAGCGTTGGTAATTAAGTAATTTAACGTGTCGTGTGTCCTTCAAAAACAATCACCATTTATTTAGTTGTGAACATTCAACAAATTGCTTGTGTTTGCTGAATGCACTCAATGTGATTGTACGAGGATTGGTTCCCGAGCAGTCCCAACAAACCTAAGTGTATGCAACCGTTACAATAGAGCTTTGCAGCGCAGCCTTTCCCTGAATGCGCCCCCTTATTCCATGAATCCTGAACTTGTTTTATTTTTATACAATATATGACTGCTCTTCTCAGTAAACTTGATCGACACCGTTCAATGGATAGATCGGAATTTGGGACAGCCAGTAAATTTCTGGTATGGCAATAAGTGCCGTTACGCAAGCAAAAATGTTGTTGGTGCCAGAATAGTGCTCAATCATCTGAAGTGTCTGGATAAAGCTGAGCTTAGCGGTGATATTCGATGTATCTTTAGCAATTCAATTCTATTCATTCCTGGTGAGTATGCGTATAAAACTATTATTTGAACGATCTAACCATAAAGAGAATCCTTTTTTTTAGGCGAGAAATAGCAATAGGAGACGTAGGTTCTTAAGGGGCGCTTTTAACGCTAACGTAATAAACGCATATACATGTAGGGTCATTCACGGAGAGTGTCCCGTTAAAAGTTTACGGGGTTCTGATATAGCCAGAGATCTGAAATTTTGGATACTGATGGAATGGAGTTTGATCTGTTGAATTAAAATATCGGTATAGTTGCGACGTTGGCAGATCTACGTGTAACCGACAGCAACTTTGTTATTTTAAATGGCGCACCCTGTATTTTATTGCAATTTAGAATTTCCCGGAAGATTTTAACCCCAGTTTATCTGTCATATGCCATAGCTATGATGAACTGTTTTCGAAATAAATATTGGAATCTTTGAGAGTAAAAGGCACCACTTGTTAGCTGATTCGGTTAGGAGGACGCTCCGTTTAACAACGTAAAATAAACGAAATTGTAACATCCGTTATAATAAACTAGATCTACGTAATATAAACAAAATTAGAGATTTTGCCGAAAATGTTTATAAAAAATTTATAAAAAACATTTGCCAATATCTCAAAAACAACTGGAAACAATTATATTAATGTATAATACTTTTCCATAGAGAATTTATTGGTCTTTCAGATGCCATCCAAAAATATAGGGTGTTCTATTTAAGATTCTCATTTAACGCTCATATTTGCAGCCTTCTGATATCGCAGTAATTTTTCCACGCCCTGTATGTAAATCCAAGAAATTTATAATATTAAAAGATACGGATAACTAATGAGGGTCTGTAGCCCAAATTTCAACTCTCTAGCCGTGATAGCTGAAAAGATGTGCGCTTTTCAATTTAGAGCTTTTTGTTGCCGAATCAGTCAAAAAAAAATCATTTATTTCCAAAACGGTTCATGATAGCTGTGGCATTTGATAGATAAACTGGGGTTTAAATCTTCCGGGAAATTCGAAAATGTAATAAAATACGGGGTGCGCCATTTAAAATAACAAAGTTGCTGGCGGTTACACGGAGATCTGCCAACGTCGCAACGATACCGATATTTTAATTCAACAGATCAAACTCCATTTCATCAGTATCCAAAATTTCAGATCTGTAGCTATATGAGAACTCCGTAAACTTTTAATAAGACACTCGCCGTGAACGACCCTGTATGTGTCTGTATGCCGATTATCCGTCAGCAATGTCGTGGTCTGATTGATCGAAGGGGCTAATGTTGGGATCAGTATCTTCCATATTCAGAGATGTCCTGAGTATTGGAGTACTTTGCAGTTCGATCCTTCTAGCTGCCTGCCAGAGCGCTCTGGAAAAATGAAGCCAGGACCTTTCTTCCTCCGCCTCTATCGGGCCCGAAATTGCATTAGTGGGGTGTCTGGATTTTAATTTCGAGACTTTGAGAGCTGAGAATGGCGTCAGTTTTGACTAAAATCACAGTGACCACTGTGCTGAGGCATTTCGAAATTACCTCGAAGCATAAAAATATAAAGGAGTTCGAGCTGACTCCTTGCGTTTACATGAAAACAAGGAAGGACTTGGATTTACGCTATGCTCCCAGGAATTAAAATGAACAGTGAGTAGTGCAGCTTTTGTTATTTTTGTGTTCGTGTAAAATTGTTAGTTTTTATAAATTTTTTATAATGTAACGTGTAGCTCAGGGTATTTAGCGGAGCCAAGCAGAAGTTTCGTTATTCGGGGAATTCCCCATTGGGCAATGCGCTGTTTGTTTTTTCCCCATTTTCGCCGTTGCCTGATGTGTTGTGGTACCGTTAATATGGTGCCATAAATTTTACCGGGTTCGAGTCAAACGAGGGGAGGGTTGTCGCTGTTGATGTGTCAGATGTAAGTTCACGTTTTCAAACGACAGGGGATGGGCAAAAACGGCAGAGGGCCCCACATTAAAAGGGGTACACAAATTAACAAATTGCGCCGCAAAGTCGACGCATAATTTTTTAAACTGAACAATTTCCTTTTCGACTTTCGAAAATATTTATAAAGTGCGTTAGTGATTCGAAATGATCGCGCTTTCGAAACTTTTTCATAATTTTTTCAAGTGTTTACACATATAAAATAGCGACGATTATCTATAAAATATTCAAAATCGTTACACTCAGATTCGTACGAAACGCACCGTGCAGTTATAATAGTAATTAAATCTCGAAATTTTGGCAAAATAACGCTTCACATCACAGGGCGTGAAGCGATCAGAGTTTCACTAAAAAAATAACGAACGCCACTGGTTTTTTCGTCATCGACCCCATGGATTCTCATCCAATTCCTAATAAATAAAATAATATTTCACATGGAAGTGTACAGGGTGTTTCCTAACTACGTGTAAAAAATTTAAAGGCGTAATCCTCGACTGATTTTGAGTCAAAAATGTCTAATAAACATGTGTCCGCAAATGCCTTGTTTCCAAGATACAGGGTGTTGACTGAAAGACGTTGAAAGAGGTTTTCAAAGGTTTGGTGGTTGGGAGCTTGGTGGTTTGGAAACCTTTCCACGTAAATGCGCCTCGCTGCCAAACACTTACCATCAGCAAGGCCGTAAACAAAAACCATATTGGCCATTTCTTGATTAGTGTAATTAGACATTTGAAAAATTTTCAAAACTGAGGTATAATCTGATTTTTGGGACCCAGAACTGAATTCTTTCACTTTAAAGAGTAAAACACCAAAATAACACTGACTATCTTGTTTATAGCAGTGGAAGTAGCAAAAAAAACTAACAATAAACAAATTAGCAAATACCACCAAACCTTTAGAAACCTTTAAAACCTTTTTCAACGTCTTTCAGTCAACACCCTGTATCTTGGAAACAAGGCATTTGCGGACATATGTTTATTAGACATTTTTGACTCAAAATCAGTCGAGGATTACGATTTTAAATTTTTTACACGTAGTTAGGAAACACCCTGTATAGTTGAGACGTAAAAATTACGTAATGTTTTGGTGTGCCGTAAATTCGCCCAACTATGCCCCTTATTGGTCGCATCAAATCAAATTGGGAATTACGGTTATCCCTCCTTAACAAACGTAAACACCTTTCCTCAAAATATGAAGGGCAAACATGCGTAAATATTGAAAATGTGCGTTAATTTTGCGGTGCAGTGTATTAACACGGTCTTTCATCGAATTTTCCTCAAAGAGATCTGTTAGTCGAACGATTTTCAGTGAAGTTTCACTTAACTTCTCGTGTATTTGAAATTTTCCCCGTTCGCAATCTTTACTTATATGAACTTTTATTACGGACCTAGGCAGTTATTACGCGCATTACCACTGCCATAACCGTTATAGTTACCTATAGATGCAATTTATCATTCCCTAAGTGCCAAAAAAGAAACGACTAGATTATACATTGTTGTCAACGGGAAATTGCTAGTCATGCAAACGATGGCAAGATTGTGACAAAGAAACTATATGTATGATTTGCTTATAAAAGGCTCTTTATGTTACAGCTCTGAGGCCATAAAGTGATCCATAATGATACTGGTACTAAAAAGCAGATGGATTTATAATCTACATAACATATCGACTTACGGACATAAATTTCCCTCAACTGGTGATCGAGGTGTTTCGAATGGATTTTGATTTCGGCCTAAAAGTTGAATTCTTAAAGGGGACGTGTAATATCGGATTTAAAATATTTGATGCAATGGGTGCGTAATATGATTTTATTCGACTGGTCTTCAATGGTGGCTCGACCATGAACTGATGGTATCAGAACATTTAACACGTGGCAAACGTATTGTGCAAAAGAAGTCTTTTATACATCTTACCATGATGTAATGAACGTAGCTTCATATTTCACTAGCTGATTGTAGGTAAAATTTGGTTGTGCGGTATTGGAATCTGATTTAACTGACGTCTTATAGCAAGAAAATTGAACTAAAACAAATTACGTAGAAATTACTTTTACCTTTAATCGATGATGTATTGGCCAGCTCAAATGGAGGGATTAATTGCCCCCGTAACTTAATAAAACAGCTAAATATAATTTAAGAACTTAAAGTACGACAAGCGCTTCGGTCGACACACAAGTACCATAAAAATGGTTTTGTCATTTGTGGTAAAATGTATTTTAACTTTGGTATTCAGTTCGGTGTTATATTACCTTTACTTGATAATTTCCAATTATAAGGTGTTCCGGTTTTCGTTTTCACAAAATGGGCGGTGGGTACCTTTGTTTCCCTTCTTGGGTAACGCTTATGTAGCTTTATTAACTGGATTGAGAGGTGAGCAATCGAAGAAAAATCCATAACTACTCTAAATCGCTGTGTAGACAAGAAAGATTTTAAGCGAAAGCAACGAACATGTGGCTAATTTCCGAAAAAGTTCTCACAAGATCCAGATCTTATTCACACATTTTTAAAGCTTAGATTATTGACTTGATTTTCATCCAAATTTTCTTTAATAAAACTGCACAGGAACATCTCGGACACATCAAGGACGATGCAGTATTGAGTACGAATGAGACGTTTCGTAAATAGCTGTTGGCATTTTTTTCTTGGCCCATCAATTAATTGTAATTGAGGACATATTTAGGTACTGAATATTGCATTACTTGGTATATTTCCTTAATAATGGATCGCAATAATACGTGATTGAAAAGTTTTGTGTTAGTTATCTCTAAAGAGCAATTGCTTCAGTAATTAACCTCTCCATGTGTCTATCAAAAACAATTCTCGTTCATTCAGTTGGGGACATTCACCCCTTGCGCGCAACGGTTAAAATATAGCTCTGCAGCGCTACCTTTTTCTGCATGCGCCCCTTTACGTCACGAATCCTTAATTTGATTTTTTCATACAATCCATGACTACTATTCACAGTAAATATACTCTCCACTGTTCTATGGGGGGAGAAGTATATAGGACTGCCACTGGGTTATTGGAATGGCAGACAATATAACTACGTAATTAAAAGTGCTGAGGATGCAAAAACAGTGTTGAACCATCCAAAGTGTATGGATAAAGCTGAGATGTACAGTAATATTCATTATTTATTTAGCAATTCAATCTTACTAATTCCTGGTGAGTATACGTATTGAAAAACAATTGCGGTGTTATAACCATAAAGGAAATTCGTTATTTAGGAGAGCAATGGAAGGGCAGACGTAGGTACTTGAGGAGCGCCTTCAATACCAATATGATAAATACGTTCATACCGACTTTGTATCAGCAGAGCTGTAGTCTCATTCATTTGATCAAGAAGAAGAAACCCGAAGATGATAACTATAAGTTTTTTAATAATCACGCTTTTATGAGTTTTTTTTGTAAGTAAAACCACTGAGGATGATTACTTTAAATTCATGATTTGAGTAGTGGAGAAGCTGTAATAATGCAATCAGAAAATGTATGCGATGAAACAATATTCCATGCTTTTTCTGTAAGAATTAGTTCCATAGCTTGTTTTATGTGACTCACCCTTCCATGTGAAGAAATACGTCCAATTTATTAAAAGAAATCTGACAGCTACTTCGTAGCTTATTAAAATTATCTAACTGTGATTTCATCCCACCATAAGCTTACCCTTTAAAGGGCGGCAAGCCGCCAATATACATCGAAGAATACTGCGTCATCTAAACCAGTAATTATTTTGTAAATTGCAGTGACGTCAATTGGCTGGTTGGCCGACGATATTAAAGATAGTGAAGTAAGTAAATTTGGGCATTTAGTGGACAAGTAAGTTGATTGTCATTAATACGTAAGTGTAATGTAAAAAAATTATCTGTATATTTGCAGATTCCAAGATGAATTTGTGAAGCTGTTGCTCACTCCTTCAATCCCCATGTGGCTCTGGATTCGAAGCCCTTTGAGCATAAAATTGAATGTTTACAAAAAGCAAATAATGCAGGTTTTAAATAATATTTTAAAGAAGAAAATCGGGCAAATGGCTAAACACTCAGGTAATCCTTTTACATAAAATAGCATTCAGTGGGAAACAATATTTTCCAGAGTATGTGACGAACACGACAGACTTACCACTTTTGGAATTGCTCCTAAATGACGGATATGACAGCGTAGACAATGAAACTAAACTTTATCAGGAATTTGCCCTATTTGCTACAGCTGTAAGTAGTCGCGTAATAGTCCAAGAAGTTACATACTAGGTTTTTCCATATCAAGGCTACAGATACAACCGGACATACCTTGACTTTCACCTTTACTTTGCTGGGAATGTTCCAAGATATTCAACAAAAAGTATACGAAGAAGTGATGAACGTAGTAGAAGGTAGAGAAATTGATAGCCAAATGTTGTCAAAATTGGTATATACTGAGGCAGTTATAAATGAAGCCCTACGAATTTTCCCTGTAGTCCCTCTATATGGGAGGTATTGCCTTAAGGATATTGAATTGGAAAATACAACTGTGCCTGAAGGGGCCAGTGTCATCATAAGTGTCCTTCACATTCACAGAAATCCTGAATATTGGGATAACCCCCTTGAGTTCGATCCTTCCAGGTTCTTGCCAGAGAACTGTGGAAAAATCAAACCAGGATCTTTCTTGCCTTTTTCTATTGGACCCAGGAATTGCATTGGTGGGATATCAGGTTTTACTTTGAAGTAAAATTTGATCATTTTTAGGCTTTTAGGTCAAAGAATGGCGATAACTTTGATCAAAATGACGGTAGCTATTGTAGTGAGCCACTTCAGAATAACCTCCAAGTATAAGAGCATAAAAGAGTTTAAGCTGATTTCTTGCATTTCCATGAAAACCAGACATGATTTGGATTTACACTTTATTCCCAGGTCTCAAAATGGACATTGAAGAAACAGAGATGTTTTCACACACTTTAACAAAAATTTTGAGCTTTTGTATATTTTCATGGTGTGAAGTGCGAATATATTGCCGTGTGTTCAAGGCAAACAGGCAAAAGTTTCATCATTAGGTAAATTTCCCATGAGGCACAAAAATGTTTGTGTTATCCCCTTTTCCGCATTTATCTCATGTGTTATAATACCTCTATTTGAGGCCCAAAAATATGATCATATTAGATTGAAATGAGGGGAGAATTATTGTTGTTGATAGGGTGACAAGGAAAAACCGAAAATACAAAGCGGAAGGACAAAAAAGATACACACATTAACGCTGGAGTGCGTTTACGAGCTGCCTCGCAATGTCGCTTGGGAAATTCCACTAATGTACTCCCCTTTTAATACCCAGCTCAGGCAGGAAGAAAATGAGAGTCCTGTTTATTCCATAGGGGGCAATTGGGCGCTAAGTAGGAAACCTGGCATTTATAGGATATTTAAAACCTTGATAATGATTATTTGCATCTCAATCAGAGCGAGCAAATTGGGTTAGAAATACTTGATGCTCTCAACGGGACGACTCTCCTAGGTCATAAATTTTAAGCGAAATTTGAATTGTTCATGGAGAGATATACCAGAATGGTCACAATCAGCTAGCGCTGCTGAAATATGGATAAATTTGGGACGCGGTGTAGGTATATTCCTTTTCCTTCCTTGTAAAGTTGGAAATTCCGTTTAACCTTAATACAAAACATTTTTTATTACTTTCTAGTAAGTTTTCTCTTTACACGCAGTTTGCATTTACTCTGAAAGTTTTCGAACTCTCGTCTAATCATGTATTGCCAGACTACCAGACCTACTTCCAGATTTTCAGTAATAATGTGACGTAAAAAGGATGCTTATTACTTACATTTCTATTTTAAGACAAAGGGGAATGATATCGAGGGCATTGAGGGTAGATGTCTCTAGCTTCAGGCCATCATCTTAAAACCGAAACCTGTTATTACGACCAAATTAGCTGCTGAGAAGCTCTCGGTAAATACCTCAGTTCAGTGCGCACTACTGCTCTGCTTTCAGAGCAACGAATGTGAATAATCTCGAGGTGATCGAAAGCAGTTGGAGCAAGAACCCGGCCAGGGTGCAGAGCCCGTTGAGACTGGTTGAATTTTTTAAATCATTTTTTGTGAATTCCTCTTGATTCTGGCTATATCTCTCTTGCATTTCGACCTGAACCTGGTGGATATTATTAACGTCGTTGAGGGTTTACCGTTTGCTGCTGAGAGCAGATGTACATGCGGACACATTTAGAATCGACATTCATTCGGATCTAAGACCGGCGGCGGCAGGTATAATTTCGAAAAAAGCTCTAAAAAAATCGCGAAACTCTCTAAACCGATTAACGACACTGACTTCGGTTGGGTTTTTAATGGAACAGCGGCGTTTGAGAGCAGGGCGTGTCACGTTTGTTTCCTTAAAAAGGCAGTGTCGCACTGACGAATTTTAAACGTGGTGGAAACCGCGTAAAAATGAGATTTTAACGTAAAAACTTCGTAAAACTCTCTGAGGCGATCACCTCGAGAAGCACAAGCTTTCGAGTCTATCTCCATACAAAGATACTGATACAGAGAATTTTCTAGTTTATGACTTTAAAAGACAGGTCGTAAATTGTATTCGGAATTTGAATGGTTAGCTCATTGCGAAACGTGCCACTTTGATAACAATTGCTCACTGCCGCTTGAATATGCATGAATTTGGGATAAAATGGAAAAATACAAATATTTCCTTTCCTCCCCCCAAAAAGGGAAATTTACTATATCTGTCGCATTGGGTTCTCCATAGACTCTAAAACCCATTTTGTCTAGATTTACTTCAATCAAAATCCGGAAAGTTTTATGCCCCCGAGGCGTCAGTTCGACACACACCCCGAAAGTGAAAAATGATGTTCGCCAGTTCCTTGTGCCAAATAAAGTTTCATTTTTAAAACTACTTTTAAGTTTATGTTTAGCACATTTTACTTGTGAGAAGTGGAGACGATGCGAAACGACACGGTCTCGGTTTGGCAATTTATATCACACTCTTGTTTTTGGCAATCTTTAAATCGAAAAGCTTCTTTTTGGGGGCCAAAAAGCTCAGTCGATGCCCATCTTACTTCGCAAAACGTGTACATGGCCTCCCCCTACCTCCCTCCCCCCCACCCCCCTCCTCTCTTTAAATTAAATTAAGAAACTTTTTTGCCACTTCCCACGACGTTTGAGAGTGCAACTCGGTAAGAACTTCATAAACTTCATAATTCCAAAACTTTCAGCTAACCCAAGTGGAGTTCAGAGTGTATAATAATACGCAAGACTGCAAACATGGACGGGGAATACTGATGTTTAAACACTTTATTATATACCAACTTTCCTTGATAGTAATTACTTCGGAAGTCTCTTTGTCCTTGTGAGCCAAAGGTAAGTTAAACTGTGAGGTGTGCGGAAATGGGGGCCGTTGAGGGGGAAGCTTTAAACAGGAACGCCAATGGATATTAATCATAATGCAGAACAGTTGTAAAATTTTGTTTTGTAATGTTAGAAACATCGCTTAAGTTGGAGAGTTTAGTTTTGAACCACTTTCGCAGGAACAGACCTTACCGCCTCGGATGAAGTTTTGCTGAATTTGGAAACCGAAATTTTAAGTAGTTGAAAGGGAATTTTCGTCTTAAGCCTACAGAGAAAGGTTCGTTTCGATTTAAGGAACGAGAAATAATACCGACGGTGAAACGTTCCCAAAATGTGGTGCAGGTATCGTTATTTCACACTTGCGACCTGCAAAAATTATAAAATATTATCGGCTACGGCTCTGTAAGGATTTTGCACATATTTAGAAGTACATGACAAGGCCATGGACATGTCATTCCTTGCAGAGTCGGTCATTCACGCTCGATTGCGCCTGTTTCTTAGAAAATTCAAATCTAAATCCTTTAGTCCCTATTATCACTAGACCTCCGTTGTAAATACCAAATTTTCCAAATGAAGTCAAAATGTCTCATCACTACAACGACCGAAGAAGTTTATGTCGAAATTTTCTTCTATGCAAATAGCTATTTGGGAATATTCCTAAGACACAACCGCAACTCTGACTTTTTCAATTAAATCTTTCCTTAGCTCACATTTTTCCTTCTTATTTTTCTATGAAGATTCTTCTCAGCTCAATTTCCCTCGAACTTTTCTTTCGGCCCCTTTTTAATTTGCATCCGCTTCTTCTAGGCTATAAACCCCAAGCGTTTTGCATCTTTACTAACTTCGCTCGTCACTTGGAGCTTAACCTGCAGTTATTGATTCAGCCAGCAGTTACCTTACACCACTTTCAAAACTTGATTCTCGATATCTCAGAGATCGGACGAGCAGTTCGGGGGTTTTAAGCCTGCGCAAACCTGGTTGGGAAACTTCTATTTATAAATAAATGCGAGTGAGCAGGGAACTTCGAGAGGTAAAAATTCGAAAAAGTGTTTGAAGTTCGGAGACACGAAGCGCTCAGGTGAAAGAAACCTAATGAGAATAAGAAGTAAAGCATTATGAGGCTCCAAGGAAGTGTGAAAGGTCTTTGAGAGCAAAAAGGTTTAGAAAGTGGAAAGCTTTGAGAGAAGTAGGAAGAGCTTTTGAAATCCAATAGAGGGAAATGCTGAAGGTGATAGTAAGAAATCAGGTACTTTTGGGATTTGGAGTGAGGGAGGACTGGGAGTCAAGACGGTTACTAGCCTCGAGAAATATTCTCAGAGATCTCCAGATTTCCACAAGAGCTTCTTATAAAAATAGTTCGTTTACGACTCTTCACTCCGAATCCCTAAACAGGTTTCCCGCATTTTCCACTCTTCATTTCATACCTCCCAAAAATTCTTCTCTCCTTCGTCCATCAAATTAGATAAGATTTCTTCTCATATTATACTTTGAGTGCCGAGTGCTGTCTCCTGTCGTGAATGGTGAAATTTTAAAGTTGCAGGACAATTCCGGACTGTTTTAAATTTAATGACACCGCCCGCAACTCTATAGGTTCGTCTCACCTGATCTGGACGGGAGAGATTTTATTTAAATTTCCACCCAATTTGACGCTTAAGGCTCAATTTCCTCACCCCTGCTCTGTATAAAATCCTGGAAACTTCCAGTATATCCAAAGCAATTCTTCAGCAATTCCGAGGATTCCAGCCTGCAGGCAATTCTCAAAAATAACACTCACTCTCGGCACGGCGAAAATTTAAGTAATTGCGTCCATTATTTTCTTGTCCGCAGTTTAATTAAATACACCCCCGTGCAAGTAGATGGATGCGTTTAATCTATTTTAATATACTGAGCTTGCTTTTCTAATTTAAAATAATTTCACCTGGTTTCCGCAACGACCTTCATCCACTAATTCCGCACTCCCGATTCTGTCCTGAGGGAAACGTACCCATTTATAATTATGGTTATACTGTTCCCGATATACGACACGCCATATATCAACTTGAACCACATATAGTCAGCATGGGATTTCCAACGAATAACGTAATATAGGGAGCCGGGAAATATAGTTGAAGGCCTTTATGTGTGATGGAATTAAAATATTACCCCTCTACGTGCTACAATGGGGTTGAATAAAGAAGAGCTAATTTCGTAATTAATATTGCTACAGGGGTTGTCAAAATGTTTCTTAAAGCTCGGGAAGGGGATAAAATTGAGTCCTAAAGCTTCAACATGGTGCAGTGATTTAAACCCCTTCGATCCGGGACTTAAAGGACATTTTCTTCAGATATCGCCGGCTTAAATTTACTTGCAAAGTCCCGAAATACATTCTGGAGCCAATCCAATAAAGATTTGTGGTCGCCGTTAAGACCCGCAATTATTTTTATATCAAAGTTGTGTTTTATAGTCGGACTTTATTTTATGTTTCCTGAGATTTACAGCGATCGAGAGATTTGTGTCTTCTTCTTAGGGAAATAAAACACTGGAAATACACAAAATAGGATAAGCTTTATTTTACACTTAAAGTCAATGCACGTGTTATAATATCTCCCATAGAAAGCTAATAATGGAATAAATTACTGATTCGAAGCTCCTATCCGAAAAATCCCAAAACTGTTGTAAAAACGCCCTAATAATTACACGCTACGTTATTGACAAAAGTTGAAAGTTTCACAAGTTTTTACAAGAATTTCGAATGATCATAATTTATGAAAAAGCTCTTTATTAAATGTGTCAAGCTGGACCAGATCCAACCCGAAACGCACGATATATTATAATTTATAAAACATTATTATTATACACCTATCAATCGATATGTGACAATTTTCAATGCAATCAAATAATCTCTCATCTGTTATGTATTTACATAGTTTATCACCAATTCCAGATCGATAATCTACACGTTATAAAACCGTAATGACGCCCTTGAAGTTACTAAAGAAGATGCTCAAGAAACCGAACTAACTGAAGGAAGACGTTAACGTTGTAACTTCAAGAACGCTTATCAACCGAAAATTTTACATTGTTATCACCATAGATCGTTCTTAATATTGTCTTTGTTGACCATTGCTATAACACGGTCGCATTTGGTATTTTTTGAGAAATGCTTTAAAAACCTATTTTAAGACTAGTCTAGCAGGCTTTCGTCCTCAGTGCCGTTAGAGCCAGAATTAACGATTCGTTAGCTTTTCCGACATCTTCAGTGTGGGGAAGAATAAAAGGCAGTACTCAAGGGGAAAATTTTAGAAACTCTGTCAAATAACCGGCGAATCCCCGCTTGACCGTTAAAGAGAGCTTTAGTAATCTGTACGTACTTTATTCGGAAATTGCGGATTAGAACGCTGGAAAAGAAGTGGTGCGAGGTGCTTGAGAACTCGGAATTGAGAAACCGCGAAGAAGACCGACGAAGAAGTGAAGGAAACATAAAAATTTCATCCTTAAAGTTTCCCCCAAAGTGCCTCCTCGCTGCTTTTCTTCCATTCTCTCTTCTAATATTCTCTTGCAATTGCAACTTTTCCATCTTTGATCGTTTCTTTTTCTTTCCTCCAAGGTAAAAAGTCTCATAACGAGGGAAAAATGCGAAAATTCCTAGCGTGACGTCCAAAAACATTACAATTCGCCATAGAAAACTCATAAAATTGGTACCCCCAAGACCTGGTTACGGATTGCCTGTCGCGATGTTTTCGAAACGTATAAACTAACCTCAGGAAGCACCTTGGAAGCTCCTTATAGATTCGCTTTAGTCTTCGTGTTGAATTTTTAGTCTTAAAACCAGATCAAGTGCCTTAGAAATGTCCCGAAAAGTCATTGAAACGATTTATGGTTTCTAAAGAAGTTATTACGCGTCCAGTCTCCTTGGAATATCGAAGACGAGACATCGATGAAATTAAGTCTCCAGAAAAAAATCAGCAATTCGATCGCTAAAAGTCCCTTAAGAGTATCCAGAAGCTCCAATAACTTCGTTCATTAAACGAAGCTCAATTTTTCTTGAAATTATTACAGATCCTGTTAGATTCAGGCTTTTTTCCTCTTAGAGCGATCGATTTCATCTGAGTTATTTCTACTTCTGGATACGTTCGAAAAAACCTTGTCTCCAGCTTTTACGAGCTCAGGAATACCATGATGGGCACGACCAGAACCAAGAAATCTTTCGTTCTGTGCTCCAACTTCATTTTTAAATTGCAACTCACGGTAATCTGTCTGTACACGATAACGAAACCACGAACCACAGTGATTGTTTTCAAAAATAGATTTAAAGGCATTTTTCCTCCTGGATTCGAATTTTCGCCCTTTCAACACTTTATGGTTAAAAGGTGGATTAACATGGAATCAGCATTAGTTTTCCCCTGTATGCCCCGTTGATGGTCAGTTTATGTCACGTTCTGAATGCCGCTCAATGCTCTTTTAGGCTCAAATTTTGACGTACTTACCTTTAACCAACAGTAAAAAATTTTATGAGATTTTCCGAATAAAGCACTTACCTGAGAAAATGTCTAAACTGAACGTTGTTCTCATAGGCCAAATCAAATTTGCAATATCAACAATCTACTTCTAAAAATTAGAAAAATCTTCATATAGAGGGCGCAACTTTAGAAAAATGCCTTAAACAACAGTCTTACGTCACTATATTATTCATTTATAAAAAATATTTGAAGTTAATTTTCCTAGCTACTTGGGTGTGGCAGCAAAGTTTTGAAGCTGCAGTCAATGTGCACCTGCGCATCAAGTCATTTTGGCACAAGCGCAGGTACATTATCACTGTCAGATTTGATTTCTTCTCTCTCTCTCTCTCTCTTTCGCTCTTTCTCTCTCTCTCTCTCTCTCTCTCTCTCTCTCTCTCTCTCTCTCTCCCTCTCCCTTTCTTTCCTTATTTCCTTTAAATGAACTGCGGCAAAGTTGTTTTACTACTGAGTCTACTTTGCTCGTCATTGCTGCTGTAGCCATCTAAGATAACATATTCGGCCGACACCCGTTCGCCTGTACTTTCGTTTATCACATAACCCCGACGGTTAACTATCCCCTAGGGTCAAGTCATAATTCCGTACAACCTGTGCAGATTTGTTAATGTCGTCTCGTCGTCCGGTTGCAGCCTTAGCGCCTTTCTGTAGCTACGCTCAGCCTCCTTGTACTTTCCGTTCAGATGCAGCATTGCTCCAAGGTTTGTGTGCCCTCGAGGGTCCTAAAAATGAAAAAAAAAAAACAAAAAAAAATTGCAGAACCAGTGGGGCAACCGCTTCGGAATCTTACCGAAGGTCTCATCTTCACGGATTTGCGGTACCATCTTTCTGCGGCCTCCTGCCTTCCGGCTTTCCGCATGGCGGTAGCCGCAGCCACAGCCAGTTCGAAGTCTTCGGGAAGAAGTTCAGCCGCCCTTTCGTACATGTTGGACGCTTCGTTGTAGCGTTGGTTGATTACGAGGAAAGCTCCTGAAAGTGAAAGAAGGGGGGTTGTTGTGGTTCCAAGTGACTCCAATTTAAGCCGTATCGATTTCTTTAAATAATGTGGTAATACAAATTTCTGGATTCAAATTCTCCCATCTCAGAACTTTCTGAGCCAGCGTCTGGGGAATTCAGTTTACATCAGAGTTTCTCCACGAAAACTCCAATTATAAGCTTATTTGAAGGAGCTGAGTCACAAACTTTCCAAAGATATTCCCCCTGGAAGTCAGCTGCAATTTGGAGAGACATAGCCTTGTGGCTTTGACTCAGTTCCTTTGGAACTCGGCCGACACTAAGCTCGGCGCTTTTCCTCCAAAATAAGCTACATTGGCCTATAAGAGCTAAGCCTGAGGAAGAAGGTGTCGCTTGTTCAGTCGAGTTCTGATTAACTTCTTCTTCTCATAGACAAGAAGAAGTCAATATCTCGGTCCAATATTAGACGTTCTATAAATTCGAGAAGTTTCAGTAGGTAAATCACAATTCCAACATTTCACCCGCTTGTCACATTAGTTTGAAATATTGCCCCAGTATTATTTAACCTATGTTCCATGTCGGTTTCGAAGCCGTACGTAGAATACGTAATTTTATTCCAAGTGAAAAGCTCGATCATTCTCGAGACAGAAATTTGTCGTCTGTCGAACCAGCGGTGCAATATCAGTATATCACGTCGCCTTCCCTTATGTAGATTTGATATTTCGATGATGGCAAATGAAATTTTACGGCACAGCTTTCGCCACCAGTGCCTCATTTTCCCACTTTCCGCACACATCTCCTCTCCACCCTATAACTCTTCATAACGGTAGCCAGAAGTCGGAAAATATATCTTGTATTAGCCTAATGAAAACGTATTTTGCCGCATCTCTTTATCAAATTTTATAGAGGCAGCTTATTGTTTTATGAGGTTTTCTACTGTAGGAAACATTTTTGGGGACTCTAATTGAAGTTCGTGTAGCAGGACCCCTTCTGGCCTGAAAACCTTTTGTTATTAAATTACTTCCAGGCACCTTAAACTAGCCGCAATTTGCCTAAATTTATTATTTATTGGGGGTATGGAGGAATTAAATCAGGGGCTTGATACCCCTATAAAGTCTCCTTACATGTATGGGCGGTTTTAACTTTATTCTGCCACTCCCTCAGTTCAGATAAAACCTGCATGTTCCCGCTAATATTTACGAGTGGAATTGTGGGTCTAAAATGTAGTAATAAAATCTAATAAAGGTCCTTTCGTTCTCGATAAGGAACTCGAAAATCTACTAACTTTCCCCCCCGAATACGAGTTGATGACGTTAATTGCGAAGGACCGACATTGGGCTTAAATCAATAACAGGACCCCGATGGTGGAAATCCTTTATTATTAAATTATTCCGAGACACCTTAGCCTGGGTCCAATTTACCTAAATTTAGCATGAAACCGGATCCCAGAAAATTAAGCAAGCAACACGATACTGACTACGAATTGTCTTCGCACGCAATCGACAATTTGTCCTTCGCATCCAGAATTCTGGATGGAAGTGCCACAAAATTGCGACTCTTGCAGAATTTCGCTGCATATAGGAATTTGCAGCACGCTGCAACTGAGACATTGCACAGAAGATTTGCGCTATTATTATTATCGTTCTTTTTAGATTTTGTTCCTCTTCAATGTATTATAAATTAGTCTGAAACCAATTTCGAAAATTTAAGTGCCATCGAGGTCCTCTAAATGGAAGTTATAGGACTTCAAATCCTCGAAAATTGACTCATTTTGTTCTTTGCTCCATTTGAGAAAATTTTCATTGCGCTGTATCTTTCAGGATTAAATCGCATTACTGTCTCTCTTTCCCCGTTTGCAAAGAATATCTACAAGTGCAGGTCCTCATCTCTAAATGGAAGCTCTAAATGGGGGATACGAGGCCTTAGAGTCTGGACACATTCTCGATTCCTTTTTGCCTTATTTCAAACAATCGTTTTGCCCACACTGTATCTTTCAGGATTAAATCGCGAATTTGCATTTTTTTCCTGGCTTCTAGACCACGTAAATCCTCAAAATTTCAATTAAGTTGAAGTCCTAAAAATAAAATACAGGACCCGAAATATTCGAATTTTCTCATTTGCCTCACTTCCTATTTGAGACAGTTATTTCGCTCGTACTGTATCTTTCGGGATTAAATCGTATAAATGAGTTTTTTCCCAGTTTCTTTGGAGTTTTAAGAAAATATCTATTTCCTGTTACTGCATATTTCGGCATTGGGAACTATTCATCCGTAACTAGTCTCAACTGAAAGTATTAAAACACTCGACTTAAAACCCAATTCTGCCCTCACTAAACTCCCCTCTTGAGCCTCAACAGTTTAATTGCATCGTTTCCAAAATCAATACTTGAAGTAGTGTTATTAAATTACAAGGAGACAACTTAGACTTTATTGCATTTATCCAAATTCGACATGAAAGCAGTTTCAGGTAATTAAATATAGAACACGATATGGTTTCAAATTCGCTTTGAACACGCGAGCTAAATTTTCATATTGCTTTCAACGGAGTAAACACACAAATTGTGTAAGTGGAAAGATTAATCATTCGACCTGGAATTCGAGGAAAATTAAATACGCGAAAGAGATATTTCTAAAGTCAATTAACTTCTTTGGAATTTCCTCTTTTGACGACTTCACCATTATGTCAATAAAATTTCTTTCGTATACTGCCCTGGCAAATTGGGCGCCAACATCGAGAAACAATCCATATTTCACTGCCACCGTTCCAGTAATTATTTATTCATTAGTTGCTGACTAGGGGTTCCTATTAATTTCGAGCTAATGCTTCGATATACTAAACATTGTCAAAGTAAATAATGGTGCGTGTGTCTTGGCACTTTGCTGGGCCGTAATGACACGCAATTGCCCAGTTGACTGATTACGAAACAGCGTGGTAACAAATAATATAACACCAAAAAGGTGAAAGTGACAAAATAATAACGATTACGTTCTTTTATGTACAAGAACTGCGAACATAATAATATGGCACCTTTTTATTTATTGTTGTGTCCAATTAGTTCCAGACTGATGTCGGCCAGGAGTTTTCGAACAAAATTCAAGCTTTTATGGTGCCATTCCGGAGGCCAAATATAAAAATCTCTATAGTTGAACTGATATGGCAATACGTGCGGAGAGATGTCATCCCCTTTATTGCCCTTGGAATGGAGGCGGAAGTGACCTGAATAAGATTGCAGAAAAATTCCTTCACACGTTTTAGCAAGTCATTTCTGAACACTAACGAGAGAAAAACACTTGTAAGTTAATGATGTTCTTCAAGAGCGTTATCTCTTACGATTCATAATCAAACTGTTTTAAAGCGAATATTAATAATTAAGGGCGCCATAATGAATTCGTCGACTCACGAGAGAGCACAATAAACATAATTAAAAGGGAATATCAAACAAAACTTAAACAAGTAATTATTTGTTGCACGAGTTTCAGCTAGGGCTTTGTGTTATTTTTAGTAGGTAATCAATCAAGCAGGTAATAATTTGGCTTAATTGAACAAACACCATTTCGGGCACGAAGCTTTGTTTATTCTACTCCGGTATTAATACGAAATAATTTTAATTAAAAGAAAATGCCCGATAACTTCGGAGATTCGCTCTGTGTAAGTGCCGAAGAAGTGAGTTGAATTTGCACATTCTCAACAATTTCTTAATCCCACTTTAATATAGGCATTAACGTGTATTAAAAAATTAATTAAACGAGAGACAGAAAATCCTTTTTTAATAAAATCCCTTAACGGCCTTTTAAAGTGGGTTTTGCGGCGCTGGGTCTCCCTTATAAAACCTAATAAACCTCATCAACTCGTACCTTTCCTAATGAAATATTTTTCAGATTTCCCCAGGCGAGTCCATTACGTTTAAAATCGTCTCTCTCTGTCTTCCTGTCCTGTGCAATCGCTCATCAGAATAATTTCAGCACGTTGTCACGAACTGCTCTCGTTTTGTTCTTGTCTTTTTCCAACGGATATTATATTAGAGAAACATTTATATTTCGCATAAAGTGAAATAAAACACCCTTTGCTTTGCGTCTAATGCCAAACGAGCCACCAAACGCTGAGCCAACATACGAGAACCAAAGGCCTGCCCTGTACTAATTTACATAACTTGAGTCTGGTATTTGTAAAGGGCTAGAGGAAAGGTTTTCCCTTCTGCCTCGGCATGTCTCTAGTTTGCTAGAATGACTGCCGCAGCATCCTTTCATGTTGCAGCTATTTAACGGGAATGCGTTTAATCCATCCAGGATTTGTTTCACTGGATTACTCGAGTTTCAATGCCTTTCCAGGGGTGTTCGAGGAGGTGAACGTATCAACATGTCAGCCTGGTTTTCGAATAATAAATGTTTGTGTACCTCCTTACTAATAGAAAGCTCTTAGTCTGATTTGGGATACGAGTTCATCGCGAGAGTTCACGCAGTTGCTCAATGCGAGAGCGATAACTGGATGAAAACTGACTGAGTACGTCCAAGTGTATTTTACCATGAAATTTCTCAATGTTTCTTTCGCCACGAATGACGTGAGGAATTTTCGAATTACTGCCAGACGAGAATCTGTTTATTCATCTGCAAAGCGGGTGATAACTCTGGGGCAGCTACAGATAGAGCTGCGTGAAATTATTATGTCAAATGGGTTGACAGCACTGCACGGAAGAATTTTTAAAAACTTTTTCCATCTAAAAACGAATGGAACTTGTCCTCCTACCTAGAGCGAGGGCGGCGACTCCGCAACGAGGACAAATAGAGGTGCGCGGTTAACGACAATCGACAGAGTGGGGCCAAGTCGACTTCACCCTAAAATATGACAATATTTCTTTGACAGCACCCTCACATGAGAAACTAGCCAATTCTTGTAATGCAAAAGCGAATGAAATTTCCTATCAAGATTGAGAACGACAGCACTAGAAAAATGGTGGATGGAGATAAGCTGTAAATGCGACTTGGCAGGCTCTCTCCTAGTTTATATAGGGAAAACACTCGGCACATCAAATAAGTGTTGAATGTCAAAATACCCATAATCCGCCCCTGCGAGAAGTTTTCAGAGTGTTTAACTTTTTAAGTTCTCAACGTGCCGAACTCTTGAATTACGACCCTAAAAAAGCAATGAAACTCGTACATTATTAACGCACTCAAAATTCCGAAAATTTCAACTTGATGTCGCCCAGACCGCTCAAAACTTCCCAATTAATTATGAAAACGATACACCAAACATTTTTAACTTTCAAGTTTTTTGCGTGGCAGGTTCGCGTGTTAGAGCGGATGAAATAATTTAAACATGAACAAGAGGGTTGATTACATGACGATTATAAGTTGATTATTGTATTAGGAGCCCTGGCGGTGTTATATTTTTCCTTTTACGGCCTCCATCAATTTTAATTAAGCCCGTAACTTCGCCCATGATATGTTAACCGGCAAAAAAAAGGAGAGCCCAAGCAAAATTAGATTGTTGTGAATCATTAGAGGATGATAGAATCGAGCGAAGATTCATTACCTAGCAAGGGGTGTTATCTACCACCTGGGGATAAAGAAAAAGGAAACCGCACCATGGGGTTGTAAAGTACAACAAAGATTAATGGCCTTGATGCACATTAAACTATGAAATATCACGATAGTCGAAAAACCTTTATGATTTACTAGATACGTACCATAATGGTGGTAGACGCTCGGGTCGTTCGGGGCCAGCCTCTGGGCCCTGCGGAACCACTGCTCCGCTTCGACGGACCGACTAACCTGGAAAAGACAACTTCTTTAACGAATGATTTTTTTTCTCGTTTCGACTATAATCATTATCATCAGCGTCGTAAAACTTGAAACTCGTCGAATAACGTTCATGACAGTTTTAGGTTTCGTTTCGAGCTTAATTGACCCGGAAAAAAGAGCCAAAAGGCCGAAATTGTGATTATTTTATGTCTATTTTCATAGGACAATTTTGGAGGATTAATTCGGCACCGGAAACGGTGCTGAAAGCGTACTGTTAGGCAGGGCCCGTGAGCGATGTATGTACATACGCGAGGGACGAGGGAGGATCCGCGTCACGTGACCCCAGCCCTACCACATGAAATGTTGAGTCGTTTTTTGCGTTGGAAATGGAAAAAAGCAACGTCCGACGTTTCCGGCTTGGGCAAAGGGATTTTTTTCGCGAACTAATTAGGGCCTAATTGGGAATTAGCAGGTATTCAGTAGTAAACAATGAATTGCGGACAATTAGGTTGAACCGTGAAGGAAGCGTAGCAAACGCCAAAAACTGGAAAACTGAAGTTTGCTATTTGCAAACATAAAATGCGTTTTTCCTAGTAAATACACGGTAGCTAATATTTATTAATACTTAATTAATGAATGCTTTCATAACTCGCATATCGCCCGAAACAAATTTTTTACAAATGTTTGGTCAAACAAATAATAATTGGAATGTATGTACATTAAATTTAATATCCATATATTTCAATATCCCGATTTCAAGCTCGATAATGTTTGTTTTGTCGAATTTTATGATGATTTCGCTAAAGCCCTCTATATTAGTTAAGTGCTCATTCCATTTGAGAGTTAATTATATTGAATACGAATTATGAGACTGCATTATTAATATAAAACTTCATGAGTTAATGTTTTGCAATCTCAAATTCCAACGAGTTCGAAATTAATTTGCAACAATGGAAATAAAAATAAATTCTCTATGTGAGGAAAACTAATTTTGTTGTTGTGTTTTTGGCGACCGAAACAGGGCCGAGATGCCATTTCCCGTTATCGCAAGACAAATAATAAAATTTCCCCAGTAAATGGACCTCGAACGAGAATTTTCTTTTGATTCGCTCAACAAGAAAACAAGCGACTACTAATTTAATTATAATGCTATTTTTTTCCGCTGTTTTCATTAGTTCGTTTTTGTTCTAAATTCGTTATTAATTTGAAGCTGCGCCAGCTCCTGTCTCATTAATCATTGTGTATTTTTCTCTATTATGCCCTTGATTGATGCATTTGTATTAGGATAATATATTGCTGAAGATACAGACCTTTCGGATATAAAGAGGAAATAAAATGGCTGGAATATATTGTGTAATATTTCATCTTGATTGAAACGTTTATGTATTCAGCAAAATATTTTTCTTGGCCGGAGCTTTCGTTTGTTTTCCTATTTCGAGGTATCTTTAAAATAATCCCCATTAGGAACACCGAACTAAATCCCTTCAAATCTGCAAAAAGGGCCGAAAGAGATAAAGGGCTTTACGTGTACATTTTAACCTCTACAGCCTAACCTGACGGCATTAAGCCTAATGGGCTCTCGCATTCTAGTTTGCATAAAGTAAAGACCTAATTACAAAAATGAAAGAAGCCCTAATGCCAACAAACAGCAAAAATCCCTCTTTTAGGACGTGGTTCATGCTGCATCATACCGCCTTGGATACTCATGAATATTCACAACGGAAAATGAGAAAGGGTACACAATACAAAGCTTTTCGTAAATTTAACGCATTTTTAATAGCCTCCTTTTCCTAATTGAGGTGCTAATTTATTTGGATTAGAGGATCTTATTTGCATGGGCTTGGCCTTATTTATGAGAGCCTCGAGTTTTTACGCAAAATTATTTAAGACGGGTAAGTGAGCAAGACAAAAGCCTTTTAGGCCTCGATTTCATTGAGATAAGAGTTTTAACCTAAAGCTCGGGCTTATAAAAGCTCCGCATTTTTTCTCGCGATTTTGACGATATCGGCTGTTTCTCGGCGCTCCCCCGTGCATTTACTCGGCGTTCAAAGATTTACCCCTACAAGAGTCTCCACAGCATTGTTTCGGGAAGATCCGTGAATTTGCCTCATACAAAAAACGCGGATTTGCTCTGCAAGGGGGGGGGGGGAGGGGGGGTTCAAAATTAATGCTTTTATTCCGAGACCCAAGAGCTGTCTAGAGTGCGTTTGGTTAACTAGAATATACCGAATGTAAATGCGCTGAAAGACAATTTAATTTCGTTTAAAACGATGCATCATGTTGCCATACCTAAACCGTTTTATTTCGCGAATAAATGCAGTTTTGCGCGTACGGTCTGCTCGCACGGGAATGTTTTGAGGTTTTTGCCGAAGGCGCAAGTGGATCGCGTTAATGCCGAAGAAAAACTCAGCACTTTTATGGCTTTCCAGGAATTGTGACGTACGTAGCTTCTAGTGTGGATCCTTGCACGTGCGTCGTACGTACGGATCATATGCATCAAATCAATTCAAGGTCAACATAAAATGCGACCAGTGGCGTCTCGAAAACGTTAGGTTTTACGGACTCGAAGCTGCGAAGCTGGTATAACGAAGGCAGGCGCAGAATCGGAAGACGAAGAACGATTACTTTACGCACTGAGAGCCGGAAAAATAAAACTGAAATCACGAAAACTGTTTATTTTTACACGGTACTCGGTGAAATCATTAACATGTATTGTCGCGCCTTTGATCGCGTTAGGATTGTAATAAATAGCCAACTCAAGACGCACGTCCATACCATCGTTTTTATTCAGCCCTTATAGACTCCCGTATCAATTTTCACCCCTTAGTCCGGTCTGTAGAAGACGTGCATATCATATCTCTGCTCTTGTTGTTTGAATATTACGTTCCCCCCCACACACACACACTGGACATGTACGTGCTACCGAATTCGATACGCACGCAAAGATCCAAACTGCAAGCTATACTTTGAGGTACCGTGTGTACCCGCGGGGCGTTCCAAAAATGTTAATCGTGCCAAATTGTAATACAGCAGACGTTCGATAATGTAAACTAATTCAAACCAAATGTGGTTCACATTATCGAAGTGTTTACATCAGCGAACGTGATTTAAATAATAAACGATTTATTGAAGAAACGTTTAATACGTACATTGTAATTTATGGAGATTGTAACAAAATTAATTCAAAAACTTATGGAACATTTACTCCTAGATATGCTGCTACTATAAAGATACGCCTATCATATTCGCATTATAGTTTATTATTAGGGGATGCACCATCCCCGCAGCAACTTATAAAACGAAATTACTCGAGACTTACGCAACTTTACTAAAGGTGATTAAGTGAGTATATTTCTGTGTTGATGTAGCTTGAAAATGCATCAAAATAATAGCAGGGTCCCTTTTGAAACCTTTAAGATTTGACCATTCTTTGATGTTCGACTCGGCTCTATTTTTGCAGATTAATGTAGAGAATGTTCCATTTAAAACGAGCAGGGAAGTATCAACTTTCGGTACAACGGGAAGCGCGGCGCCATTGAAAATATTTCAGATGCGGGTGCCCCAGGGCCGTTACCGAACCACTAAATTTTCGGAACTTTGCCATTCATAGTTTTCAACTTCAGATTTGTAAATGACCGCGGATCTTTTGCTTCTCCAGTTATCACTGGCCTCAAGCACCATCAAGGTCTTTGGGTCAAACTGAAAATGTTGATCGAGCCGAGATTTTCGTATTTACCAGAAGCGCTCAGTGGCTCGCATTCAGGGCACTGGCGAGGATAACAAATTAAGTTTTCTCACGATTTTGTAGAACAAATGTGTTATCCAGCATTGTCATGCAGCAGTCTGCTTCTTTGTTTTATTTTGTTTGGCTGTAGGGCCACACACAGGAGTGGGAGTGGAATTGCACACTATTCTCGGTTAAAATTAGCTGGCAATTGCGTCCTTAACTATACAGATTTCTATAAACAAATTGTCGTTAATAAGTAGTAGGTTTGCTGTCTAGCACCCCGCACTGGGTTATATCTGTGCTTTGGTGACACCCTGCCTAAAAAAGGAGTACCACCCCCGACATGTTACACGGAAGTTAACTTCCCGGATGCGGCAGGACCGTTTTCAAAAAAATATATTTGATTGGTGCGGAAATATATTAAGAATAGCTACATCGCATAGCTATTTGCCCAATAATGCCCCGATCTCGTCATGTAAAACAGTTTTATTCAAGTAAACGCCCAGTCAGCGTTTGCCTGGGTGGGCAGAACTCGTGCGGGGCTGTGACTGAACTTGGGGCACCCCGCTCGCTATTTTCTTCAGATGATTTTGGCTTAACGCTTTCTGTATCTCTCTCTAGCAGTTTCGGAGATACGAATACACTTCCTTTGTTGTCCGAAACGGGGCCCGCGGACGACGCGTCTTGCAGCGGGTTTACACTCTCAAAAAGCAGACGTTTTGGGAGTTATTTCGGAAAGATCCCCAATAATTTGAAATATTAATTTATCGCGCCCGAATCCCCCCGTGGGGAATTTTGAGGCAGTAAACAAAAAATTGTGGAATATATTCCCAATTTACAAGATAAAACAATCTGAAACGTTCCGTAGAATGAAGTGGGAAATTTTATGAGGCACATTGGGCCGAATCGCTCTGCTCTGTAATCCGCCAGCGGCCCCGCTCGGGCAGTCCCCTCTTACAGGGCCGCCCTGTAAAATTTGGCGAAAACTCCCTCTCATTTCGCCTATCCTACGTCGTCTTCCTAACCCCTGGAATAACTAATTTATGACTCTCACTAACGAAATCGTTACTTACGTTCTTAGCAAGCAACTTTCCATAGGTAATGTGGGCTGGGACGTGGTCTGGCTCAGCTTCAAGGGCGGCTCTATACCATTTCTCAGCCTCCTCATCCTGCTGCAATTTGGCGAGGGTCTCTCCGAGGATGTTGTAAATCTTCTGCAATAAAATGGGCGTTTTTTGATGGTGAATTTTACCGCGAAATTAGTACATACAACACCCTAGCCGCTTTCAGTTTGAAATAACTTCAAAAATAGAGCGAAACTGTTTATTTAGTCCAACGAAACTGCCTCATTTTTCTCAAATCCAATTTGCACTTAATTTCAATTCAATTGCAATGCCATTCACCGCTATCCCAATCTATGTCTGTAGCTTAGATCGAAAAATTTGGTTTGAATCGACACTGAAATTTTATTGAAATTTATCCACGGTCTCTAAATTTGTGTTAATCTCGGAACTTTAGTGGTAAGATGATATCGAGGCTTCGAAGTAGTTAGCACACTTTCCAAAACAACAAAAAGTAATAGAGGTCCTTATCGGGGAAATTGGCTGGGATATCTTCCTCTCCCCGTTAGTTTTCTGCCTGGATAGCAAGCTTCCATGTCCGCCAGAGAGTCCCATAAACCGAAAGTTGATTAGCCTCAGATAAAACTTTATTTAGCGAAAAGGATGCCTATCGTGGTGGCACAAATAAACGAAATATGTTTTCCGACATGTTGAACGCTACTAGAAAACAAAGGGGCTGAAGTACGATAAATCATACGTTACTGACGTACAAAATAGAATGCCACTGTGCCTCTCTGACAATGAAGTCGGCGGCAGCAGAGATTTTTATTGTTTCTCCGTAAATATATGCACTGCGGATGTTATTTTGGACAAAAAATAACTGCCCTACATTCATGTTCCCAACGGGGAATGGCTGATGTTTAAAATGATACGTCTGCTTTTATAGGCAGGGTGATGAGGGTCGGAGGTTACGAAACTTTCATTCGGGACGCAGCTTGGAAGCCCGACGATTACGGTTTAAAAAAACCGTTACCGTCACGTCACTTGAGGCGCGATGAGCTTTCTCAACGCGAATAATTAACACGTTCGTATGAGTAAACTTGGAAATATGAATTCGAAATTAAAAGCAACAAGGTTTGCTGAGCTGCGAGGCCAACGAGAAAAGGAACACCCCAGGGATCTAATTAGTAAAGTTTCACGTTCGTTAACAGAATAGAAGGGACACACTGTTAGTGTGAACAGCACGGCGGAAACCGGCTCTTATTATCAAACTTTCGGAACTCGGAGCGTTTGCATTTAATTCAGATGTGGAGTACAAATGGTTTCATAACAAAGTGAATTGCAATTCAGACTTATAAAATAATGAGTACATTGTACTGTTTGCCATCTTTTCATTTAGCAGGTATTGTGCGCACCAAGCTGTTGTTTGGGAGTTTGCTCTGCTTGTGTGTGAACAATGGTGTCTCAGTAATGTCCTTAGCGAAGCTTTGTGGAAGCGGGTGCTTTAGCAGAGACCCTGGAAAATCATTTGTTGAGCTTTTACAACTGAAGTTCTGATGCTGCTCTCATCTATCCGAGAATTTCGCTCTCTCTCTCTCTCTCTCTCTCTCCCTCCTCTCATATGAGTAACTTCCAAAAGTTTCGGAATTCTTCCTCTGAAACCCCCCTCTGCGACCGCGTCGATGCGACAAATCCACACGAAGAAACCTGAGACGATTACGGCCGGCACTTAGGCTTTGGCTTCAACTGTGTCGAGCGTCCCGAAGGCCCGTTGCCATGAAATCTCTTCAGTTCGCTTCACTTTCAGTCAATCAAACGCGAACGGGAATCGACAGTGTCAACTGCAAGTTTGTCGGACCTGCGGGAAAATATCCCGCCAGCGCCATCTGCAGTGTCCTTTTTGCTGCGCCTCGACCGGTCTTCGGGACGTTCGAGTTAATTAAACGTAGAGTTGGATGAGGCATAAAGTCGCAATTGACCTTAATCTTCTCAGATTTTTCCTACGACTATTTGCAGCGATCCTCATGAATTTATGTAGACACTCGGTGTATCTCGTTTTTGCAATGGTCGAATATTTATGGTTTTTGTTGTACGAATTTGTCAAACATTGCCTCTCATCTTGTTCTTTTCACCGTCCATAGTTAAAACTCTGGAGGTTTCCCCTGGAGTTGTATTTGATGGACCGCTGCATTATATAGGAGTTAAGTTTGGAAGAACTTTGGAAGTTGATCCATGTTCTTTTTTTTTGTGTTTTATAGGCGAAATTCCTGGCTGTCTGAAGGCATAAATCGCGATAAAATATCTAGTTCTTTAAGAAATTCCAGTCTAGACGCGCTCCCGGAGGATCTCTGATCGCAAGCGAACAATAGAATTTTGTTAATGAGGAGGGAGGGGACGCAAATTGGTTTAGCTCCATATTTAATCCTCCATTGCAAAGGCATTCGGCTCTCCGTAGCGTCTGAGGCGTAATCCCACGCAACCCTATGGTTTTTTCAATGCGTTTGAAAATTTTTCAAAATGATCAAAAAAAACCTTTTTACCTTAATGGCAGTAGTGCTGCCAATTTGTCGCACAAAGTGCAAAATACATTCATTCGTTCCCGATATATAGACCTCCAGTAATGGAAACCACAGATCGCAATTCACTAACTATAACAATGTGCCCTTTCTGTCAGTGGCCTATGAAACTTTCATAATTAGTTCGCCAGAGTATTCCTCGTTAAGGGAATTAACGAGTAGAACAAATCTCGTGTTAGCAATGTTACAGTTTATTTAGACCGAAATGGATAGCGAACACTAATTGATTTACCAGTCATTGTTTTACATTAATTTGATTGATGTGGAACTAAAAGATAAATCCGGAGGTTGTTGAAATATTAACGTAAGCGGAAACTGGTGCTAACTTCGTCCATTATCCATTACCCTTATATTCATATTTCAGGTAACCCCGCTGAAATCTGTAAAAATTACGCGGGTTTTCCCTCGCGCTCTACAAACCCTTAAAGTTTAAAATTTATTGACCATTTTTGGGCTGACACAGCCACTTTAGATCCACTTTGACCCCATTATCTGCCTAATGCTCACCCTTACTTTCATTAGCGCATCCTATTTTCACGCCCCATTCTCAAGTTTAAAAGGGTTCGAGCCATGCTCATAGGTAGCTTGAATACATTAAAGTGATTTTCAGTAGATTCTGTTGCGATTTTTCCCTCATGAGTTAGATTTGCACTTTCCAGGGATTCTCATATTCATTCTCTACCTGCCCTAAATAAATCTGAGCTCTGTAAATTTGAAGTTGCCCCAGTTGGCGGCCCAAAAGAGAAAAGGACTACTTCAGGGAACAAATTAGTAAAGTTTCGAGCCCGCGAACAGAAGGGACACACTGTTAGTGTTACTGCATCACGAAGCGGCACTGTTATTGTGAAACTTGGAGAACTTTCCCAACATAATGCCGTATTTAACTTAATGGTAGCGTGTTCGAATGGATTCATACTAAGTGATTTCTAACTAATCTTTTATTGAACATAGAAGGCTTTCGAGTTGGAACTTGGTCCTTCAGCCGAGAATTGAGAGAGCAGAGCCTTTTATATTTATCATTAAAAAACCTACACGTCAAACTCCTCTTTAGCGGAATTAAATTGTTTCAGCATCAACTACTCATGTGAAAGGTGTCCACTTCTGAGGCTGAACTGTGAGGATCTCCTGTTGGGAAAATCCCTGCTTCTGTCTGAACCCCTAGAATAACGTTTAATTCCAACGAAATAGTACCCGATCACTGAACGCTACGAGACTTACTAGTTCTCTGCCATTCCAAATAATGGAGACACGCGTTGGCCGGCGCGTTCACCAGATCTTACCCCGCTAGATTATTTTTTACGGAGAACTATTGAAGTCCTCGCCAGAACTTTTTCCACCTAAAAGGCTTTTGAAATGCAACCCGCACGTGGCATTTTCCAAGAACCGAAGAGGGAGGAATGCTTCGTTTTCTTGTATACAAGGTAACGACGGTGTTTTTTCGTGGATGGGATCGTAGGTACGCCATCCGAACTTCGTGTTCAAAGCTCCGATGATGCGACTTTACCGACTTTACTCACATTAAACTTCGCTGAAATTTATAATGAGGAGGGGGAAACCGATAAAAGTAATAAAGAATATAAATCTCGAAGGAACTAATTACCGAAGTTTAGGGCAGTCAAGAAGCGCGGCATGTTAGCGTAACACTGAACATCGGCGATATTACGGAACCTTGAAACTTCGAGAACACAATATCCGTATCTAACCTAGGACTACTTTGTATGGAAGATTTATGGCGAATAACGACGGAAGTCGTGTTTCACAAGGTCTCCCCGAACTTGTTACAAGTGTCTTTAAAGTGCCATATTTCCAGGGGAGGAGAGGTAATTGGGCATAATATTATAATGTTAATTTAACAAAGAGATCCCCTTTGAAATTCGGATTTAATAGAATTTACCTTGATTGTAGCGACAACTGAACAAAATTATATCGAATTTTCTGTTTGCAAATACGAACGAAAAATTTGAATTGACGAAGGGATTTATTTGATGCAGACATTTAAATCGTTAATTCCCATTCATGTAAATTACGGTTTAATCAGGATACAACGACAGTTTCAGATACAACGACAGATGAAAATATTATTTAAATGGGGATCTGCGGTTTAAACTGTAGAGTCGAAGCCACGATTATTTAATCAATGCAAGCTTCGGATGGGGTTTTATACCGTTAGCGAAAATGTGAAAATATAAAATGTGAGCCACACTTTTTCAGTTATGAAGAAAAAGGACGCGACCAACCCTTGTGATTGGTCGGCGATAAACAGCTGCTGGATTCGAAATACGTCTCAAAGTAGAGGGTGTTCTGTGGAGAAAGTTGGGATTTCACGACCCGAAGAAGAGAACAATGTCAAAAGCTCGCTTTGAGAAGCGTTGGAAGTGGTACGTGAATATCTCCTACACCTTCGAAGATAAAATTACTGGGACTGAAGGTTACATAACAGCAAGTTATTATCTCTCCAGCCCAAGGGGGATGGTGGACCAGCGGTGGACCAGACGTTTTCGATCACTAAAAGTTCATTTGGCAGTAAAGCTGTCCCCTTCGAATTTTTCCCTTAATAATGGCTTAATCCCAATGACCATTGTATGTACTTCTGCGTAGCAGAAATTAAGTACGAACGTAAGTTAGCAAACACTTCTTTTGTATTCTGTATGGGACAGGGACGCTTTTTCACATACAGGTTCTGCAAAAGTGAAGTCCAGGCCGTAACTATGTTTCGGGTAACTTTTTCAACACGTAAACGTGGTGGTTTTGCGCGTGAGGCCCTTATCAGCTCATTCCAATCGTTTGGAGTCACAATTTTTGTTTTTAAATTAGTGTTACCCACATTTCGGCCACATTCAAAGTACCAGCGACCTCTTTGTGAGAAAAGTACTTTTTGTACAAACACAAGTCCTTTCTTCAGTCCTCGTATTTTCAAAGTACTTGAGCCGTTTACATTTGCCGAAATCACCCAGCTCGTGCACCTAGAGTGTCGGTTCTTCCATGACGTCCGTCACTCGTCCTGTTACCTTCCTCCCATTACCCCAGTAGCTATCAGTGAGAGCATTCAATCTCATCCTTCCTAGCCCCGCTTGTCCCGATAATAAAGCTTCTGATTGGCGGCACCGTCACTTCAAGTTAATGTCACTACTTATATCGCTACGACTCAGTACGAGGAAACAACACTGTCACGCAAAGACTCGACGCGTCCTTTTGCGCGGAAGCGTCAACTGCGCAGGTCAGCAATAAAGGTTTCCACCGTTAAACAAATTTAATTAATCCACGCTGATTTTCCGAGGTGGCCGTGATCCCATTTGCCGCCAATGGCGTTCGATTTTCGGCATCGGTGACATTCACTTGTTCCATCATGGCGGACTTCCAGCTGCAAATGAATCGAAAACCTTTTTACAAGTTTTCGCCTTGGAAATGAACGCCAAAAACTCCAAAAAAAAAAAAAAGTTTCTCTAAATGAACTCATATCGATTCCGTTTTCCAAGTTTGAGGTGCATATTTTACGTATTTTGACAGGTGAACTTGAGTTTATTCACGAAGGGCGGAGGGAAAAGGAGGGGAATGTCACCCGTTTCGATGGAATCGGATAACATTAATTATTACAAATGTTAACGTTTTGCTGCCACCGGCGGCGTGGACATTCCCCGCGTTTCCCCACGCGGCAGGGCGCTCCCCGTCCTTTTCCCATCTTCCGATTTGAATTCGTAGTAATGACTCGGCACGTTCTTCCCTTCTTCCGCCGACACCTTGCACGCGTATCAACTCGATTGTTTTCTATGAGATGGCGCCAACGGTCCGAAAACCAGCAAAACGTCACAACACTTGTTTTCCCCACACCTTTCATTTGTTAAATGCCTCGACTGCCGCAGTCGCTGGCACGACCGAAATCGGCCGACGCTATGAAATAAAGAGGAGGAAGGCGACCCTCTCTCGACTGGGAGTTGAGGATGGCGCTTCGAGGCTCCAACGCGAATTCTTCGATTCGAACTCGGCCCTGCTTCCCGGCCCCTCAAGTTCAATTTATAACAGCAAGCGGCCGCTGTAACAAGATTGGAGGTACCGGCGAGCAACTTCGCGTAACAACCGTTCAACAGGGCACGAACTATCAAACTGAATTGCACAGTTTAAGCCTGAAATATGGCCCTCGACGTCCGGCTACAGATGGATGTTTTCCAATCAGAATTAATATTTGAGAAGGCCCTAATTTGTCATCCTTAACCCCCGGGAATATAATATTCCAGTCTGGCAAATTCAGAATTAGCATGTGTAAGTGACGAGTGACGAGTGGTGAGGTATGGAGTGTCTTTAAATGGGGGTTCTATTATTGAGTGAGTGATGGAATATCTGACTGTCAATGCGTGTCAATCCATGAAATTTTTTTAAACATAACAACCGCATTTGTCGAATGCGGCATTTTAATCTGGGAACAAAAGAGTGGATTTTCACTGACCGATTTTCGTTTTCAACCGGAGTCATCATTTCCGACAGAAACAATTGACGCGTGAAGTGCAAATTGCGTCGGCTAAAATAGAATCGTCTGCTAATGTTCTGGGATTGATTTAATTGATGCAGGGGATTTATTGTTCCACGGTTTTATTTGCTTAGTTTCGAGCACTTCAAATCCCTCATAGCTCCGCTCAAGCACGTATCAATAATTCTCAATATTTATCTTTCGCATAACTCATTTTGCGACGGTTACATCTTACCTGAGGAGGATAGTGCGCGGGTAAATTATCAACGGCCTCCCTGTATATGGCCAAAGCACTGTGCAATCTCCCCTGATCGCTGTACAGCGCCCCCAGCTGCAGCAGAGCGGAGATTTTGGCGTTTTCGTGCTCTTTCCTGTCTCTGAGTCCGGTGCCGTCCAGTTTTGACGCTTGGCGAAGGATGGCGGCGGCCTCCTCGCATCTCCCTGAGGCTATGAGGGCCGTTCCCAAGTTCACGTATGCCACTGAAACGAACGAAAACATGCCATTAGGTGAGGACGTCGAGGAAACGTCGCTGCGAAGCAATTGTAAATTCGTCTTAGACGTACGAACCCCGGATATTTTCAGCTGACAAACATGCCGACACATAACGAATTTGGAAGCTTTTGACATGCGCACGGTAGACCGTGAGATACTCGTCTTTTGCCGTTTTGGGCGTCCGCGAGGGCTGTTCGAGTGTCAAAGACGTGTGGCCAATTTTTAACTTGTGCTGGACATAGAAACGCGCGAGGCCGCGTGTTAAAACTATTCTAAAAACCTAAGAGAATTCGAATCCCCCCAATGGAAGGACTCCTGGAGGCTTCTTTGAGCTGACAATAACGCCAAATTAGAAAACCCCTTCCTCTGTGCGCGAACTTCTGCAGTCCGGCGAAACTGCTCACTCGTGCATTGCGACTCCAGTATTTCGAGGGGACTGAGGCAGAGGACCGCGTTGACTCGGGAGAGAAGCTGAGAGCCTGAGAATCCCCTCCATCCCCTTTCTGGCTTTCGGAGAAACTGAACATTTGAGAACCATGGCCGAAGAAAGACCCTCCTGAAAGGCTTGCGCCCCTACGAGCTCTTTCAAGCTTCAAAATGTCAATCCCCAAACTAAATCCACTGCGTCAAATCCTGGAGTAGCAATAAGCAAGATTCCGCTAATTTCCTCTGGAGCAAAACAACTCACTATCGGCCCTATCGCTTAAACACATCCAGGAGTACATGAGGGCGATTAAGGCATAAACCCATACCATAATTTAATAATCCGGATTTGAAGGGCTGAAACTTTGAAGCGATAAATGATGAGTTAAAAGTTCGCTCGCTTGGAGGCTGATTTTCTAACTTTCAAGGGATGAAATATTCATCAGTCCGCAATTTCTCAAATGTAATTTTCCTTTAAATGATTTCCCGTACCTATGATGTATTAGATCGTTTACGAGCCGAAAGGATGGGACAATGCCAAAAGGTCGGCTACAGCATTTAAAGGATAATGACAAGGGCCAAATTCGCTTCCTCGATCCTGTTTCGAAGAATAATTTTAAAGTTTAACCAGATTATGCTTGACAAATATGGCGAAGACTGCGAGAAGTCGTTACGGCGTTATTATCGGGGGAAATCTACCTTTTAAAATTTCTGGTACATTAATCAGGGAGTGTGCCCGTGAAGTCTATCTACGAAATTTGAACCGCTAATTTGCCGCACTCTCAAATGAATAACCGCAGTCGCTGCCACCGTCTGTAGGGATTCACTGCCTCGCCACCTTCAAACTAGGAAGGAAAAAGGTATCGATTTGTCCTGGAATTAGACCTTTTACTGGGAGCAATCAAAAAATCCTTTTCTCAAATAGGGCACGGACTCAGTTTACTCCTGACCATCGTGTTTAACTGTACTCTTTTTATCTGCCGGTTTGGGACCATATCGAGTTTCCACAAATCTCGACTCGAAACCAGCATTATCCCCGTCCGCCATGGCGCGTGGACCCGTAACGAATCTCATTTATCAACGTTGTCAGCTTTTCATGGGCGTGCTTAAATGAGCCCTTAAATTTCGTAGCTTTTTGCTAAGATAAATTCGTAAAATTTCGCTGAGGATGTTATGAATTAAAAACTATAAGAAAAAGGTCCTTAATTGATCGTTATCACGCAAATATGTTGCAAAAGTCTGCAGCCTCGTCCTTTCGGCAGTCACAAATCCTGTGAACTCATTACGTTTTTGGGATGTTTCTTAACATGAAAACTTAACGTCTTGGATTTCTCCCCTCTAAGGGCTCGGGCCTTGCCAAGGTACCGGTCAAAAATAAACCGAAAATTATCAAACTGCACCCTTAAATTGTTGGTAGAAGGCTGTCTCGAATTCCCCGAGAAAATCCTCTCGATATCTCACATATGCAGCTCCCTTATAAATTAAGGGTAACCGCACACAACCCCCCATAAAACTGTTTTAATACGCAGCAGCTAAATTAAATATGTATGAGCTTGCAGAGATTCGCTTTTAATTCGGCAAATGGCGACAGGGGCGGCCATAGCACCGTCCAAACGACAATTATGGCACTCCGAAGTCTAGTTTTGGAACTATCCATAGATTCGTTATTAATTTGGTCCGTCCCTACGTTTATAAATTGAATATAAGGGCGGTAGCACATTGGGCTGTCATTTTCCATTAAATGTCTTGAAAAGATGGTTGTTCAAATAAATCTAGATTTAAACTTTTAAGCATATCGCGGCCACTTGGAACGGTCAGCAATTCGAGGGCTTTTTAGTCTATATAATCAATTTCTATACTTCTACAGAAAGCGAAGCTAAGAGATTCCCGACAAAGAATTGATTCCTGCAATTATACATTTTTTAATTGCGGGAAGAAATGTGCATTTCACGGCCATCAGGAAGGCTGGACTGAAGCCCATTAGGTTCGTTATTCGACTTGTTTCCACTTATCGCCACCTCCCAGCTGGCTTGAAACGTATATTTTTGGTGAATTTGTCGTACCCAAAATCTTTCCCAGAACCAATTTTAAATCCATAGCTGTAGACAGCGACAAGAAATAATGTGGAGGTTCTGAATCTTTGGAGACAATCACTCTAGTGCGATTCGCCTTCCTTTAACGGTTCGCTGAATTTTAAATTAAAATCATTTTTTTCTCGTAACGTGTCAGTACAAGTTTTTATGGCTCGACGTTGTCGCAGCGTGAGAGGTAAATTCGCTTGTTTATTCTCCATGAGATCTCCTGTCATGCTCTCCTCGACCCTTCTTTCAGCAAGACTCTAATCATTGACTAATTCAATGTAATTCACCTTCCTCCGTTTTTGTTCTTCTGGGTAATGAAATTCTTAAGTTTGCAATATAATTCTCAATGATTTTACCAGAGCCTTGAAGGTAGTAATTGCCTGAAAAATACGAAGGGCATTTTTCGAATTTCGCGGGCTTGGAGGCATTAATGAAATTCCAGATTATTCGAAGGGTACTTGCGAGGGCTGATAATTCGAGGTTATTACAGTCTTATTACGTGTTTTCTAGGATGTTCCTCAATTAACTTCGGTGCATGGCAAATGGGCTTCTGTGATTTTCATTCATCTTCGAGTGCTTGGAGACGATTCATTTGAGGTACCTTTTAAGGGAACTGGTCCAGGCGGTCGCGAGGTGTGGGCGATTGAAGATTGAAAAGTGGCGAAAAACTCCCCAGTTTGGTAATTTTCGGAAGAACGGACGGAAACGTTCGACGTGTCGGTTTTCTCGGTATCTCGGAAGCCAGAAGAGTTGTCGCAACTCTAGAACATTCCAGCCTAGAGGTCGATTTATGCGTGTCCAATCTAAACACTTCTATGCGATCATCTGCATAGCAGCGAATCCCAATACCGCACCCATAACAAAAAGTCCTGCTATATGCAAAATCGGCAAATTTATATTCAAGCCACAGGCCTCACTCACTTTCGACAAAGCCGAATTTTGTACGGGCCATTTTTGGCTAATTCTCTCCATTTGAATTCGTCATCATTGGCGGCGGGTATCATTATTGTTTTCCGACCAAAACATGTATCAACGCGGAGCTTCCTAACGTATTGTTTTCAGATATAAAAAGATTTGGTTTGAAATTTGCTTTTATATTGTGCCTTTTTGGTCCCGCCAATGTGGGCATAGGTCCTTTTATTTGAAGTTGTTCTAACCCAGCTGGCTACATTGGACCCAAACTGTAAGGGTCCAGGCTATTTTCCCGGAATTTTAGCATAGGCATCCAGACAATGTCTCTCGCACGAAAAAAATGACAAAAGAGAGTTTCTCTCGGCAGGGGAATAAATTTGCAGGAGCTTTCCAGCGAAATCCATGGGAATTCGCATAAAGCGACGTACATAACTCTGGAGTGTATTTTGCAGACTTTATGACAATATTTTGTAAAGGATAAACATGTTTTGAATGAGAGAGTGTTTCAATAGCGGCTCTATAAGTTGGCCAATTCGCGTTAAATAATAATTGGGCTTGAAGCTGCGAGGCGGTATGAAATTTTCATTGCAAATTAGTCTTATTCGGAGAAATGCCCATTTTCTGCCTCGAGGGACTCTTCCCATTTAAAGATTTTTCGCATTAAAAGTGCTAATTACAAGAAGTTCTATTCTTCAACAAATTACGTATTCATAAGTTTTGCCTTTGTGAGATAAGGTTGCGCTCACTCGGCGGTAAATTCAGAGAAATTTAGTATTCTCTGTGTGATGTAAAATAGGAGTGTTCCTTAGTCGGTTCTTGTTTCATTAAGGAAACGATGTTCGCAGGACTACTTTTTGCTATATTTGCTATACAAGCCGGGAAGATTTCGGAGTTTTAGCAAATTTATTCAAATTAGTTTATTCAGGTAGTTTGCAAGAAGCGAGGAAAACTGGCAATGTTCCACCAATAACAGCAGTTGGAACAAATGTCGCACGTGTAGTGGGATTATACGTGCTGCTGCTGTCGTTTTTGCTGTTCCGGGCACTTTTATCCTAAATCAAAAAATACTGCTTCGGCATTACTGCAAACTCTGCCTTTTACGATATTACGATTAAACTGAAATAGAACAAATTTCGGTTATTGCTTTTTGATATCGCAATTTATGGTAATCGTAACATAGACTCGACTTTCATTGCTGTTTTGGGGAGGTCTGGAGCCCTACTTTAATATCTTTATGTATTGCATGTCTGATGACAATGGTCTACGTGGAACACCACAGAGTTCAATTTCGGGGACCCTCTTCGGGTCTACGGGAGACGTGATAAATTGAAGGCAGTACGACTGGGTCGGATTCCTTTGAAACAGTCAGCTCGATTTGGATAATCCAAACTGCTCAAACCCACTCGATACAAGTTATTTGTACGCATAAACACGCCAGAAACGAAACTTCCAGATTCTCCCAGATGGGAGGGCTATTGGTAATGCCTCGAGGTTCGCGTGCGGTACTCCACGTGGAAGTTAAGGAGTAAGTTCGAAGTTTCGACGGTTGTAAAGCACTTGTAGGTGCATAAATATGCATGCCGGAAATCGACCTTCCGGATTCTCCAATCTCTCAGATCCAAATTTGTTAAACGCTTAAGAGATTTCGGGTCTGTTAGCATTCGCTCGTCCCCGGTACCTCCAGCAAAGTCGAAGAATTGCGTTCGTAACTTCGGCCGTTGAAAAGCATTTATAGACGCATAAATCCTGCCCCTTCCGCATCTGATTTTTATCGTAAACCCGAGGAGATGATTCAACTGATTTAGGCAGGTACTTTTGGGCACCGCTCTTAGCATTCAGTCATCGTATTTAAAAGGCAATTGTGACGCCTGAAAGGCCGTAATATATATTTCAGCCCTAATTGCAGTTTGAAAAGCCAGTAATTGTCATTTGGCGTTTGCATACCGGCCACATATGTTGCTATTTGCCGAATTAAAAGCAAATCTCCGTAAGCTCATGCATATTTATTGTAATTGCCCTGCATTAGGACCGTTTTTGCGGTGCGCCATGGAGGATTAAGATAATATTTAGGCCCCCAGCTCGAATCTCTACAAAGACCATCCGAAGAAAGCGGTTTTTCTTAAACATCTAGAAATTTTCCGCTTTACATTTAGATCATTTTAGATAAAAGGCTGAAGGCTTAGTGTCAGGAGACACAAAAAAGGGCTTTTATCTTGGAAATCCCCCCGAAAAGCAGCATGATTTGATTCTTATTAAACGTCGACGTAAGCCGTGCATTCGCCCCAGATTTCCCATAATATTGCCTCGAGATCTTATAAAACATCAATATTTAACGGCTTAGGGTTTCAGACGTCTTTCACTTGCCAGTTAAGCTTTTATTACTTCCTCGGCTTTTCGGGAGACGGGTTTTGTTAATAACTTAATACATTTTATTTAGATTTATAAACTTTCCTCAGATTGCGAAACTTTTGCCGTTAATACACTGAGGAATTAGAGCGCAATGATCCCGCACTGTTTATTGACCAAAAATCTTCAGTTAAACTCGGATCTTCTTCCCTCCGCTAGCAGAGATTCACGACCTTCAACCCGAATTCCAGAGCACGTTGCTGAACTCGTGACATGTCGATTGTAACCCCCAACCGACACATCTGGCTAGAATAAACAATCTAAACTTCTGGATAATCGCGCTAAACAGGAAGAATAAGGGTAGCGATGCCAATCAAATGTTTTGTCGCTAATTTCAACGGAACCGACCACTTTTCCGGCTCAATATCATATAAATTCACTGGCGCAGTATGTCCCTAAAACCGGTAAATTCTTGAATTCGCGAATTTGGTCGTTGCAAATTGCAAATCGCTAATTTCTTATCAACGAATGCGTCGGTCGCAATGGAAAGAGGTTCTTTTCTGCTTTAATATCATGTAAAATCGGTGGCACAGTATGTCCCTAAAAACAGTTAAAAATTATTGAAAATCGATGTGGCATGCTGTTTCGCAAATTTATTTCTCGCAAATTGAAATGACGCAATTACAGTGAAAAAGAGAATCAGTGGCGTAGCATGGACCTAAAAACGGTTGAAAATTTTTGAAAATCCCGCCGCTACAGGATTTAATTCTTCAAAAAAGTGACGACGCCTCTAATTTTTTAAACAAACGTCCCAACACCTGCGAGAGCGGACATGTTTACAAATGCAATTTCGCTCCGTAATATTCGAACTGCCCAAGGCTGATTCGTGTGGTTTGTCCCAAACGGCCTTCCTGAATCTTGAAAACGTATCACGGCCTGAATTGCTTAATTTTGGCTCTATTTTAAGAGGAGCAGCACCCAATAAAAGTGATATTAATCAGCAAGCAAGAGCCAGCAGAAAATCTTTGTTTTGATGCGCGATGTTCGTAGAACAAAATAGGCGTACGTGGCCTCAAACAGCCGGGAAGGCTTTCCTATCTAGATTTCTCTGAACTATCGTTCGAGTCTCCATAGAGCCGATTCGAGACGAGCTCAAAGACACCACCAGGAAGGACAAACAGAGGCGCGACTGTACGGACTTCAATCCGGTGCCGTGTTGAACGATGTATGGTTCAATTCACGTAACTTTTATCACGTCACAAAATCTAACGATTGAGAATCGCCCTACGTAAAATGACGAGTCATATAACTTTAATATGCCAAAAAGGAATAAAGATATATTTGAATGGCTCAACATAACCCTGGAATTTTGCACAGTTGCCGCTTAATTTTTTGACGTTTCGGTTTAATTTTTGGCGGTAAAAATTTGCGATTTTGAGAACTAAATTATTCATCACCCTGATTATTCATCGTCGATGTCGTTAATCGTCATTGTCGATATAATGCCCAAGTTCTTAAACAGTCGGTGTAGGGAGCTTGAGGCGTCCCTGCTACGCATTAATTTTGAAAGTATGTGGCATCACTGCCGATGCGAGCCTATCAAGTGCATAAAAAGTCACTGATTTGGACTATAGATTCTAAGCTACGTGATGGGAAATTCCATTGAATCGGTTATAATTGGAGCATTTGAGATGCAGAGTTGGCACTATTTCTGATCTTGAGTCCAAATGCTATTGACCTATAGATTTGCCCGGCTCATCAAGCAAACAACTGCAGTATTAAACTTTCATTACGGCCCAACTCACTATGTAGAGGTTCACATTACGTGCCGTATTTAATAACGAATGTTCAGTTAATTTCACGTATTGTTCTCCTACTATACGAATTACTTCCTGAATATGGTGAAATGAATATAAAACAGATTATTATCTGGTGAAATGCATATCGAACAATAAAGCAGGCTGCATGCAAAGCTGCGACCATAATCAAGTTTATATTATAGGGTTAATGAAGAATCTAGTTAACGAATATATTGTCGATGACTGAGTATGGAAATAGGGGATTACCGTACTGGCATAAATGCGTCATAGCTCTGTAATTGCTAGTTAGGCCCTGTAATTATCGGAAATAATTGATGTGGGCTGCATTGAGGGATTAAGTGCACCCCCCTGTGCGTGCATACTGAATAAGATACCAGAGGTGTTGTGTATTCAAATGCAAATGATGTCACCTTACAACTTCCATCAGTGGTTCAATGGAAAGCTAATTTCTCGGACAATAGAACCACCATTTTGGGGGGCGCTTATTCTAATGGAAAGGAAATGAGACGCAAAAGCCCTATTAACAATGTTATCGGAAAAATTGGGTTGCGCATCAAAGAGCTTCCGCCACAAGGGAAATTCGTTTGTTTTGTTTGCTGCTTTATTGGGTATAATTAATGATTAGAATATTCCACTTTAGGCAATCTAATTAGGTTTAAAGTGCAATCCTACAAAATCCCGAAATATTAAGCTTTACGACTGGCTCGGTCGTGAAAGTAAATTACACCGGAGAAATCCTGACCCGGTTTTCTAACGAGATTCCCGCGGACTGCTTACGATGTGTACTAAATTGAAAGTAATAAAAATATGCATACAAAGTGATACTACTGTAAAACCCCAAAAGGAGGATAAACTGGGATATAAAGGGAGACGAATAACGCGTAAAATATTCGTCGCGAAACCATCAATAAAAGCAGGTCTCAACTCATGAGAGTGCCGTTGGAATTGAGATATTCGGATTTCTTAATAACGCCAATTCATATCTCCGGACTGCTCGAATTTCGTCTTTCGGTTGCTCCAACATATTTTTATGCAAAACCCGTTCCGGTGCCAGCGTTTTATTGCCGACATGGCAAAATGGAGACGGGATCCACATTATAGTCTTGCCTTATACAGTGGCGTAACCTCCGCATTTCGTTCGAGAATAACATGTACAAAGCTCTCAGAATGTATCATAAAAGCACATAGTATCACGGTGTAAACGTACTCAATTCTAAACTGCCTTGCTCCTAAATGGGGGCAACCCACCATACAGAGGCTTTTTATGTTTATATTTAGGTCCGCGGTCGCGTTCCCCAGAACGATGACAAACTTTTTTTGAGATATGTCCGAAACAAGTTCGGTGAACTGTAACCATAATTGTCCCGATTTCTTCATCATCACGACACGCGCGTACTCAATTATAAACTGAATTCCTCCTGAATGGGGGCAACCCACCGCATGAGCGCTCTTTTTTAACAAAAACATTCCTCGATTTCTCATTGTGGGGACCTCAAACACCTATTTCATCATCGACATTGTCACATCTTTTCAACCACAAAAACGAGATGACAAAAAAATTTGATAGTTTGGACGGAGCTGTTGATATTGCGGGTTACAAAGCAGTTCGCAATGAGGAAGGACCTATGGACGAGGTCAAAGGGGCACTTTATGTCCCCTCTACAATCAAACGTGCCGCTACTCACGCAGGAATTATCCGGCCGATCGACGATGTGCGACTTGACAGTCGCGAAAAGTTTTTTTTCTGTTAAAAAAACAAAAAGTTGCAAATCGAAAACGCGCAGTCCAAATGTTAGAACTCGCTGATCGATACTTTTAACGTAAAGCAAATCATTAACAGACCAATGCGAATAACTAGGGATTGTGATGGTCTGATTGATGTAATTTACATAGATAAGCAATTGGAAGGTAATAAACAGCAACCATAGAGATGTATATAATCTATCAGTCCATAAATTTGTTTGCGCAAATTTACAATTAAATAGTCCTAAGGCCGTTGCAAAATTGATCACCTTTCGCGATTTCAAAAACTCTAATAGGAATCAATTTCCCCGTGATGTGTTGGGCGTGGTCTTCCAGCATTACGCCAAGGGACCCCAGATGAGATTCTCGACAATTCAAATTCAGTTTTCACGGTAGAATATGCACTAATTGGACGAGAGCGCAGCGAAAAAAGGTCGCAACAGATAGATATATGAGATCTACGAATTTAAGAAAAATATTGTTACTATCAATAATATTACTCGCTAAACGATATTAATAACCATTGCATGTATTGTTTCCACTATCGCAAAATTGTATATATCTATGTTTGCAATGTGATGAGTTTCCACTAATTTGAAAAATTTCATACACACCGCCTCTACCTAAAACCCCCAAAATTGAAACTATTAATGAATTATGGCCAATAAATAAACTCCGATTTGAACAAAAATGTTGGAAATTGCTATGTGTGCGTCTATCAACCCTCATAATCCCTATAACAACATTTGTGGCGTTAATCCGATCGGGCTTTTAGAGGTAACCAAGACACCGTAACACTTCTCACAAAGATATGTACGGACATTCATGCGACATTGGTCAATCCCGTGGCCTTACTTGGTTGCTCTAAAGTTTTGATATAGGAGTGCACTAACTGCTGATGACTGAAGCAATTATAATGCATCATGTGAACAAGGATGCGCTTAAGAGGTTTGATAGCTACCTTAGAGGCAGAACTCAAGGGGCCGAGGTGGATGGCGCAAGGTCAGAGTTAGTAACGGCAGCAGAGGAAGGGGGGCATGGCTGATCCATTGATGTTTAATCGGAATATTGCTGATCGGGCCCGGTACAGCACGCCGCTTTGATTTTGATGTTTCGGAAGTGCATAAATACCAAAAAAAAAAAAAAAAATGAAGTCTGCCAAAAACCTCGAAAATAGGCATATTTGTAGAAAGAACGAAAGTAGGAAAAAAATTGGGTTTTTTTTTACGTGTTTCTCTTCCACTCGGTACAACACAACTGGGAAACATTAAACTTAAAGCTCAATATTTCAGCAGAAATTTAATTAAATGGGCTTCACAACACCGTACGGCGTAGTAAAATCCGTTTATACGTTTTGAAATTACGAGACTTTGAAAATGACCCAAAAAGTGCCCTTTGACTCGTTTGGGACTACAAGAAGTTCATAAACCGCTCGGTCTAAGATTAATTTCGTGATTTCATTTTCAGTTTTTTTTTTATTGTGGAATTTTAAACCTCCACAGGAATATGAAAATGAAAACGAAACTGGACTTAATTTTCAATTCGGTACAAACGGATCGGGACGTGATTCTGCGAAAATTCGTCATACGAAAGAGACGCCTTTTGTTAAGAAGGCTTTGGAAACAAAACAATAACGCTTCGGTTGTCACTATTAATGGCGTCTCCGCCTCTCCTCCCGGTTTGCTCGCGAATATCAAATTTCAAGTGGACAAAATTTCGAAAAGTTTATTATGCGGATTTGAAAGTTAATTTCATAAAAACACAACCAGCGTTCGCACGAGACGGGCTTGCTGAAGGCTGAAAAAGCTGAAAGCTGAAAGCTGAAAACGGGTGAAAAGTGCACCTTCAAACCCCCGTGTAATTCGATGGTACCGAGGGTGTCGCCTCGTTGCCACGGCCACCGAGCAAAACACATACAACAAACTCGAAGCGCGCTCAAATTGAATTGCGCTGAAAATTGTTTACAACGCGAAAAAATGTCAGGGGCGGACGTGACACCGGCCAGTGCAGTACTGTGACAAGCGCTACCACACATCAGTTATTCATTAACCTTTATTTTCGTGTTAGTCTTGATGTTGATACTTTCAAGTTTTGGTTGAAATTCGCTGATCGTCTCACTGGATTTTTGACAGCGCACATTTGTACAGGGCGTTTTTTTTTTTTTTTTTTTTAACAGAAAACGTATTACGCGTTAAATTTTGATTGAGCCAAACACTGAACTCTCTTCTATTAAAATTGCAGCTGTGAAAGTTGGATAACTAAGATTTACGGCCGCTACCCTACTACGTTTCGTCAATAAGGTGAACAAAGCTTGTGACAAGCCCTGAAATGCGCATTGATTTTTTGAAAATTAGTATGTGGAGAGACCTTTTCCAGGTGTTATTTTCAGTTTTTGCATAATTTTACTCCGGTTCCCGTGACCAACAGTGCATGCCAAAATGGGCGCAAATGCTCCTGGGATAATAATTTAGTACCAAATGTAAATAAATGTGAATATGTTATTATTATTATTTAGTTTATGATCTGGTCTGTTTCAAATAATTTTAATTTCCCCATTGCATTATACATGTAAATTTCCGCTCGAAACGAACAAAAACTAACTTCTGCTTAGAAAAAGGCAAGTTATTATTCATGCAATTCACCTTCCGCATCACCTCTACATTCTTGCATATTACCGATCTGCAAGTTCAATTATTAATGGATTTTTCGCACCTCGAGGATAATTGTTTTGATACAGCGGAACTAACCCGAACTAACTATGCTTGTAATATCCCCGTGAGTGCTTATTAATTAAACTTAGACATGGTACTCGTAATGCTGCACGCATAATGCCAAATACACAAACCGACAAGAATCTAATTATGCGAACATGTTTGGACGCTACCCCCGCTAACAACCCCCGCAAACATATCTAAATTAAATCTTGCCTACTTAACCAACAGAACGTGTACTTACGTGCCAGTGACGGTCGGAAATGGATAGCTCTCTGGTAGCTTTGGATAGCTTCGTCCAGCTTTTGTTTGCTCTGCAACAGGATGGCCCTGAAACAATGGTGCATTGTAGTTGATTGTTCGCATTGCATGTCCGATTGGCGTTAAGGGGTGTGATATTTGCGATAAACACTTTAGTTAACAATGGAGTTCCTACGGCTGAAGCAGTCGATGTTATTGCAACTGATCGAACCGGTATAATCAAGAACAAGACAAAGACACCGAAGAAAAACACGCAGTATTTAGCCATGCAGATTCGCTTGCGTCGTAATTAGAAGACGGATTTCCAGCACGCATGCCATGCGCCATTTTTTATGGCGAAGTTATCGCGAATATACAGGGTGTGCGATTTTATTTAAAGGGTGACCAGCTGTCTGAAAAGGAGCTGATTAAACCTAAAACGTAATAATAAAAGTGGCATAGTAAAAAATATATGATTTTTCAAACAATTTGTCCATTAATATTTGTTAATAAATTTACAGAGCCAGTTTAAAAGCAGGAAGTTTTAATCCGGCCGTAAATCTGAAACAGAGATCAAAATTATATTTTCGAGATTAACTACGCGAAAAAGTGCAATATAATTCAGAATATTAAAACTGCAGTTCTCCAACAAAATTTGGAGAGAATGGAAAGTGGAACACATAAACACCAAACTCTGTTGAAATCAATGGCTGGTTTATCTACACAAAATCGAACCAAAAATTATTTTGTTTGGACATTATTCGGCGTTTATTGCAAAATTTCACTTGCTGAACTAAATAATAACATGTTGAGGTTGTTTCCTAAAAATTAGAGAGGAAGTCAGGTCGGATAGGACGGGAAAGAAAGCTCTTTTAAAAGCTCCTTTTAAGCGTTCAAATATTGCGACATGTTGCCAGGTGTACCACTTCCTCCTGTACTCCCTTCCTCTCTCCCACACGCTATAGATCGACTCGCGTGTGGTAATGATCGACAGACGATTTATTTTTCAAATTATTAACGACATTGCGAGTTTCTACATATCCGACCTTTTCGAAACGAAATTCTGGAACATTTAAAGGAGCCTTATTAGGAAAGTTCCCAAACGAAGAAAGTTTATTTAGAATCTTATCAGCAATCTCAACAAAAGTCATTTAGACCGTTAGGGTTCAGTGGGCTGCATCATTATTTATAATATTCCAGAAATCTTTGGGGTTTCTGCCATTTTGCAGACTGATATCCTTATGGTTTCGTGTTTCTGCTCGGGCAAGTTTCCCCGATAGCACCTTCTAATTCTATTTCTATGTTCCCTCAATGACGGATTATCAGACTTATGCAGCACTTCAGACAACAAATTGACTCGTTCGCGGATTCCCCGGAGTTCATCATTAAACCAGCAAACAGTCTTATCACCACTTCCAACTGAGGTCCTCCTAGGAAAGGCAACTTAGATACATTCTCTTGGCTCAATTACTAATTTACCGGATTTGTTGTTTGAATCGGCTGATTCGGTGTTAAGAGGGGAAATAATTGAAACTCATCGCCATTTGTCATGTAGGATTTCATTCTTCCTATAAAAACAAAGGGCCGCCTTTGTCCCGGTGACCCCCTGAGGGTCGCATTGTTTACCCCAAATATCTTAGCCCGGATCTAAAAACTGCCATTAAAGTTAAAGCCGCTTTTGGTAATGCGCTCCCGTGGATATTGTTTGTGGGCGGCGGTGATAAGGATTAAAAGCGCATTAGTATGTAAAGTGAGCATCTTGCTTCAACTTTTTAACGAGCACCAAAGTTTGGGCCCAATGTTGCATAATTTAGAAATTTTCGCCTTTGCCTGGAGGCCTTGAGGGCAAGATATTCCGCGAACAACCAGCGTCATTTTCCTGCATAGGAATACATAATAAAAAGAATATCTTAAAAGCGTTATTATGATGACTTGCAACCTACTCGATCGAAGGCGTAAAAATAAGTCCCGAACAAAAACACGCTTTGATATTTCCCTTTCGTGAAAGAGAAGAATAGCTTTTGAAACTTATCAATAAATTATCAAAGGAAATTGTATGTATAAAACATCAACCATCTTTTATATGAGCTTTTATATATGCCGGTTTCCTTTAAAAGCAGAATAGCAAATTACTTCCTTTTTTTGGCTAGCAGAAATGGGAATTTAATGGGAGGTGAAAGGGGCTTTGCTTGTAGTCTCCAATCCTTCTTCAAAGTATCTCCAAGGCATGTGTGAGGCTCGCTGGGCACTCATTTGCATAACATCAGAATTCCCTTTTGTCAAATTTTAGGTCACTCAAGGGCCGCAGAATTTCAAAGGAATAAGCGACTGAATTGAGGTGTCTCGAACGACCGTGGAAATCAGGAGCGTGAGCGTAACACGGAGCTGTAGCAAAGACAAACAGAGTAAAGCAACAGTAGGAGCTCGCAGAACGTCGAAAGACCTTTTTTTTTGCCATTCACCAACAAAAACCCAACTTTACTCCTTCGGGTGATGAATAAAAAAAAAAGGTTAATAATGGTTTTTTCAAATAAAACGTCGAAACATGCCATCGTGTGATAGATCATTTTATTCGAGATAAACATGCGGCCAAAGAGACAGGTCCGTGTTCGCCCAGTGGGCCGCGCGCTGCTCGTGGTTCTCGAGCGGCCTCAATGGCGCGGTGTCATCGACCAATGAAATTTTCCTAACTTGGTCTTATGTGCAGGTACATTTCGTGGGCCCTCGATCCCGAAACGAGGGGCTTTATTTCGAAAAAGACCGCAAGTTTAAATCGAATGAATGAGGTTGCGTCACGTTCAGAGTTCAGAGGTGAATTTATTTTGGTTTCGCATACGTGGCGAAACGCGCTCCCCTCTCTAATTGGCAATAAACATGGCGGAATCCTTTGTGCCGGCAATTCCATATAAAAGCGACATTTCCATGTAAAACAAATAACGGTTATGGTTGCGTTGAAATTTTGTTAAAATTCGCGTCCTGCACTCGGGTTACTAAAATTAATGGTCTCTGACCCTTTTTTTTTCATAATTAGCCCCTGATATCTGGGAAAAAGTCGTATTACAAACATAAGCACACGAATTCTCTTACACTTACATTTTAGTAAATTAAATATATTGTCTCGAGGCGTCATTCGAGTTCCGCTTGTAAATTACTGTTTTCACTAAGCGTTCCATTTCGAGACTCTTCTCGTGCGGTTTGAATGGGACTAAAATAACAGCAAATTATATACAACGTTAATTGAATTAAATTCTCCCACGAAACCAAATCGATTTCGGGGACAAAAAGCTCTCGTTTACAGACAAGTCAAAAACACGTTATCTATTATGCCGCGAATGATTTATATGTACTTATTGTCTTGTATAACCTCCATTATTATTATTCGAGTTAATTAACAAAGTTGGGTTAGTGTTATATCTCCCTAAATAGGAGTTGGGTAGTAAAATGGTTGTCAGAGAGAGAATTAGGCCTACAAGGCAGCTCTCGTAATCCGAAGATATTGGGAACTTCCATATTCAAATTCGGCTCCGGAATTTGTTATTACAGAAACTTGAATAAAATCAGATCTTAGGTTTTCCGAATCGATCATATCATCCAGCGGACTTGCTGATTGATAACCGACTTCATGGAAATTCGGACTACTTTCCATATAAAACATCAAATACCCTTCGTAATTCATCTATCGCAAAAAATGCGAATAGCAAATTACTTCCTTTATCGTTCAATTCAGTAAATAACAATGGTAGCTGATGGCTCAAAGGAAAATTTAAATTACATTTTTGCGAGATAATGGCGTCGGCCTGAATAATATGAATTATGGAATAGCGCTTCGGTAGGCGTTATTTAAAAGAACCGTTGTTATTATCTTTGTAATCAACATTTTAAAGTTCCAGAGAAACACGCTTTTACCTCCACCGTGGATTCTTTTGAAAGGGGATACGTTGTTTCGCCTTTTGTTTTGGGAACATTATGGAACAATGCATTAGCTCGAGATAATAGTATTGCACAGAAATTAGTTTAGAACTGCCACAAATACATCGCATAAGGATTTAAGTATTACGAGGCGTACAGGGTGTTGTCGAATAGTGTCCGCCATTTTACGGGGCCGCTTTCCGAGTAGCTTCAAGGCGCAGGATTTTAATAAACGTGCGTCTTAGCTCGGCTACTCGCCAAGACACGGAGCATCGACGCTGAGAAATGAGCCATACATTCTCTAATATCTTTCGACTTCTTCCTGTCAATTCGACCAAATTTCGTATTCGACGGTTTTTTTCGGACGAGAAATTCAAATTAATCGTCGATTTAGTTGTATCCTCGAGAGGGCGCCACAAGCGGCCGTTACGACACTTCACCGACAGAAAATAAGTAGGCCGCGACAAAAAAAAACAAAGAAAAGTCGAAGTGAGCTGACACTTACAAACTTAACCTACAAATTTAAAGAAAATCATTGCAATTTTCCGTTATTCTCTGTGCATGAAAAGTAAGGAAGTGAGTGATTTTAGCACTTTTGGATTGTTAGCATGCCCGATCAGCTTTAAACGTGTGTTCATCGAGTATACAGTGGTGGTCATAATCATCGCAACTCTTAAAAACTTTAAATGAAATGTATCTATTCGGCTAAACCCAACCAATCTTCCACCACTATTGATGTTTACAACGCATCCAAGTAAATTATCAACAATTCCTATAAGAAGCTATCAAAACGTATTTTTTCAATACCGGAAAAAAATATGGCAACTCTTAAAATTTTAAAATTTCGCTTGATTTACGGACTTGTGTGTTTAAAGACGTTTTATATTATGGTTTCATCATGGGTCGAGGTAAAACAATCTCATTAGAGATCGGGAAAATTACCATTGAGCGGTGTAAAAGCGGCGAACGGCTAAGTGAAATTGTAAAGAGTTTGGGGGCGCACAAGTCAATTGTATCTCGAATTATTTACAAATTCAGAAAAACAGGAAGCGAAGCGACTGCAAAAGATTCAGGACCCACAAGGAAAACTACAACAAGAACTGGTCAATGGATAATTCGAATGTGTCAAAAAAATCAACTTCTATCATCCACTCATATAAAATCACATTTAGAGGAAACGGGCGTGGCTCATATCAGTTCCCAGACCATAAGAAGAAGATTAGTGGAAAATGGATTATTTGGTAAGCGACCAGCGAGAAAACCATTGCTGTCTAAGAAGAACGTGAAAGCCCGAGTGCAGTTTGCGCAAAATTACCAACACTCGATATCTGAGCAGTGGAAACTGGTAGTTTTCAGCGATGAGTCCAAATTTAACTTATTTAAAAGTGATGGCCCATCATACGTCAGACGACCCAAAGGCGCGAGGTTGCAAAAACGTTTGTTTTACCAACCGTAAAACGTGGAGGAGGTTCGATTATGGGGTTGTTTCTCTGGTTTTGGTGTGGGTCCACTTCACAAAATGGAAGGTCGCATGGATCGGTTCACGTACCGAGATATCCTCAGGAATCATTTACAACCATATCTTGAAGAAACCATGCCACTAAGAAGCATTTTCCAACAAGATAATGACCCCAAACATAAATCGAAACTTGTTTCAGAATAGTTCAGAGAGGAAAGGGTGGAAATTCTCGCTTGGCCGTCGCGATCTCCCGATCTCAATCTCATTGAAAATTTGTGCGAACATGTGGATAATAAAATTTGGAATAATACATATTCCCTTATTTATTTCGGGCACTTCAAGAAGCCTGGAGGAGTATTGATAACAATTATATCGACAATTTAATAAGTTCAGTGCCACGAAGATGAGCAGAAGTTATTCAGCAGCGAGGGCGTCATACAAGATATTAATTATTGAAAAATTCTTTTGTAATTTGTTGAAGCTTTATGACTCTTTATAATTATTTTGGAAAAGTTGCTATATTGTTGTCCAGGTCGAAATGAATATATTTTTTTATTTTTGTATACAAATTATTATTTTTTTATTGTCATATACTTCTGTCATCAACAGTTATTGTAGCATCGCATTTTCAATTTTAAATTTAGGCCGTTAAGCCTAAGTTATTTGAAATTTTAAAATGTTGCTATAATTTCGACCACTACTGTAGCTGCCTCTAGCGACGTTAATAAGGTACACCTTTCGCAACAGACAAGGTAGAGAAGAAGATTTTTCTGTTCGAAAGTGACACACAACGTGGCACGGAAAAAGTCGCAGCTGCCCACAAGCGTCCTGACGAGATACAGCTAAATCGTTGGCAAAATTTGAATTTTTCATCCCGAATGGTCCCCGGACACGAAATTTCGTAAAATTAGCCGCGAGGGATCGAAAGATGTCAAAGAATAGGTGATTTATTTTTTCAACTTTGATACCCCGTATCTCGAAAAGTGAACGAGCAAGGACACATGTTTATAAGAAATTTCCGTCTTAAAACCACTTGAAAAATCGCCCCGTAAAATATCTGACACTTATTCAATGACACCCTCTATTTGCTTTGAGGGAAACAGTAATGTGAATATATGGTTCAAATCATGTAACTTTTTATTCACGTCACAAAATGTAACGATTGAGATTCGCCTTACGTAAAACGACAAGTCATGTAAATTTAAAACGCTAAAGAAGGATAAAGATACATTTGAATCTCTAAATATAACACAATTTCCTAGCACTGTTGCTGTTTAATTTCTTGACGTTTTGATTTAATTTGGTCTCGGTGGTCTAAACCGTCAAGTTCTTCGTTTATTAACTTTGGCCCTTACTATTATTAATATCATTATTATTACTTTTTTGCGCATTAGTATGATAATCATTCGCCTTAGATTTAACGTTAGCGTTAGAAACCGATAACGTTTCACCGATGCCTGACGAATTCCTGCTGCATATCAATTTCGACAAGATGTGGCACCACTGCCGATACGAAACCCGCATAAGAAGTTACGTCATTTGAACGACGGATCTACGTGCGTGAACGCGTTGAAACGCGAATTCGAACTCACGAACTCCCCCTCTGCGGAGGTAGGACAGCGCTCCTCCTTTACTGAAATTGAACAATTGGTACAGTGAACGTGCGATCTTCGACAATCTAACGGAGGCCGACTGGACAACTCAGTAGTTTTCGGCAACCTGTCCTCCCAGCTTGATCACTAGTCGAGTCGGATGTGAGGGGGCAACGGTGAGGGACGGCGATCTTCAGCAGGAACGTTTCAGCGGTTGTGTCCAAGGCTACCATTTAAGAAGCAGACTCTTCCAGCGAGTCATTCTTTGGAGTCACATCAGCGGGACGAGGGAGAAATTTTATGATATCAAAAGCGCTAAAACTGGGTTAAGCCGCCTTACCGGAACTTTTCCAGATTGGTTAAATAGTGCTGAACCAACTTGAATATCGAGCACCGCATTTCCGATTAGTTTAATGAGCCCGTTATTAATACCTATACCATTTCAAAGTTTCACTTACAGCTCGTTTATCACATCAAAATGACGAGCTCTTGTTCCTTCAATAATGTCGAACTGTTGCTTCGGGGCTAATTAAGATTGGGTATGTCGAAAATCCAATGTGGGTCTAAAAGCATCAAAAGGAGTGCATGTGTGGCGTCCAATGAATATTTGAGCCGGCGAATTGTAATCCAATTAACAGGGTAATGTGTAGTTGCACGTGGGGATGATGGAATTCAGATTGTTTCAGGTTTCCATCTATGAGTTCTGAGTGCAGGGGACAAATAAATCCTGTCGATCTCTGGGGGAAGAGCTCGACATAACGATAAAGAACGTAGATCAAGACAGACTTTTAAAATTCTGAAAGGCACTTCGGAACCACGTGCTGGTGGTCTGAAGCGATGTGTGGAACCAAATGAGAGGTCGACACGTTCAAAAATGGAGAAAAGGGGAATAAGGAGAAACTCCGTAGCGTTACAAGAAGCGATATTTGAGTACTGATTTGAAATATGGGAATCAAGAATTAATCATGACGCACAGGCTAAGTGTATCGAAATTGAAAGCTGCAAACACACGGCGCACAGCGGATATTTAATCAATGAATGTGAATTAGCAGCATCGATAAAGAGAGCACATAACTGGAAATGTACAGGACCCGATGGCATTCATAGCTTCTGGTATCAACAATTTATGACCTCTCATAAATACCTAACGTGCGAGATAAATCAAATATTACAGAAGGACGCACATTTATAAGATCGAAGAATGGGAAGACTTAAAAGCCTGCGAGTTAAAGACCGAGCCAACACTATGCCAAGTAATGACGTCCATTGAGGGGACAATAATACGAAAAATCCTAATGTGAAGGAACAAAGCACTCGTGCCGGTTATTTTGATTATCCGAAAGCATTCGACACGACCCCCGTCGCTGGTTGAAGAAGATGTTGGACATTTATAACATAAATCCTCGCACACGGGACTTCCTCTCTCGACCAATGGCGAAATGGAGCAGAAAATTCACCTAAAAACTAGCAATAACATTATATAGAAAAGGAATCAATTAATATCAATAGAGGAATATCTCGGGGTGATGCGCTGAGTGCGCTATGGGTTTTCATGGCATTAAATCCACTCTCTAAAGCCCCAAATCCTCTTCCAGATCAGCATAAATTGAAAGGTGGAATATTGTTACATGGAATATACTACCTCATGTATATGGATGACATGAAGCTGTATGGATCAACTCAGGCCCAATTACAAAAAAACTATTTAAAAACAATGTAGGCCAAAGGAGATCATCAGATTTTGGGTATTGACAAACAAACAAAGAAAATTCATATAGACAAAATCAGACAACATATGCATGCATGCTGTATCCAGCCCATTTCAGCAATTTGGCATTAAATTGAAACAATAAACGAACATAATATTTAAATGGTAAATGATTAGCAAATGTGTTTAGGATATTGGGACATTACCAAAGCATTTGACTGCATTTGGCACAGTGGTCCAATATACAAATGATGTCGACTTGTGATGTACAGCCTTTCATCGGGAAGAAAAACACTACCAAGCTGCGAACGCTCACAGCTGCCTCGACGTGAAGCCGTGAATTTTTCTCTTTGACTCAAATTATCCTCAAAGGGCCTGAATCCTCCCTCTCCGCTCTATGCCGCTTATTAGAGGGGACCCACGGTCAGAGTATCAAGCTGTGAATCATTTTCCGATACAACAACAATGACTTTATTTTCAACAATGATTTGTAAAATGACACGTGTGGAAAGCGTCAAAAAGACGGACGATAGACGGAAATTAGGTATTAACCACGGCCCCAGGTCACCAACAGTGGAAGGTGTGACCACTTACAAGAGGGCATACAACACCGCGCAACGTTGAATTCCGATGTGAAATTAGGCAAAATTGCGTTATTGAATATTTGAGAATGAAGAAAGGAAAATTAGTCGCATGCCTAACTGCAGATGAAGACTTTACACACGGTGGACAAATACATTGTCCGTGTGTGCTAAAATTTGATTTATCCTTAAATGTGTATGTAAATTCTGAGTTTTCAGATCGGAATGCGTTTAAAAGTTCAAGAAGAGAATGTTGAAAAGGGGATCTAAAGGAATCTGTTTGCTTAGCACTTCCAAGGATGTCGCAAAATTCTGTCCTGAATCCGGAGAGAACGCCAGGGGATGAGATTCGCTACTGATATTTTGTAATTGAATAGTTTTTTTTTCATCACTAAATATTAAAATATTCATAATTAGATTTGATGATTTCAACTTTTGCTCCATTTTTCGGCTTGTGCGAAACTCTAACTGTATAATTTTATTATCTTCAGTTAATTTGGTTAGCGGCCTAAGTAAGGTTCCTTGCCGAAGGCTTCTTCCTGGGGAAACATAGGAGCGGTACCTCCTTTGCCAACCATCCGTGCAGTCCACTTTTCCCGCATGATTCACTTGCATTCTTCGTTCATCACGTCACCCATCAGTGAAGTAAAAGTCATTCGTAGTTTCAAGAACTCACTCGCCCACTTTTAACACCGAAACCTTTAATAGCACCAAGTGAATAGCAATTCGTCATTGTTTGCCTTTTTGCGTAACTCTCAGACCTTCATTTTCCGCCTTAATAACTATGAACTGGAAAAGAGCTCCAACTCATACCTTTGGGAGATTTCTGATTTATCTGCCAAAATCAGTGGTGCTTAACCCACCCCATTTTCCAAGCATATCGAGCGGGGCATTATTTTTCATTTTTGTCCTTTCCAGGGAGCAATCTATTTGGATTTATCATTGTTGCTTCTTTACGATTTAAGTTAGTTTAATATCTTTAAATCCACCAAGTGCGTGGGAGGGACCAGGCGAAGGTCAACAGAAGTACGCGCCACAAGTAAGAACGGTCCTCTGTTAGGAAATACTTGATATTCCTCACGAGGTGACAGGATGAGTCTAATTCGGTTCCATGTATCGCTCTGAACTTCGGACGTTTTTTTCCTTCCACTTTGTCTCGAAGGCACCGATGTGTGCGTGTGTCTTGGGATGTGTGCGTGTGTCTTGGGATGTGTGCGTGTGTCTTGGGATATGTGCGTGTGTCTTGGGATATGTGCGTGTGTCTTGGGATATGTGCGTGTGTCTTGGGACGTGTGCGTGTGTCTTGTGATATGTGCGTGTGTCTTGGGATATGTGCGTGTGTCTTGGGATGTGTGCGTGTGTCTTGCGATGTGTGCAGCATGGCATGTGTGTACCTTTTTCATACGCACATATGCTAAAAAAATAAAACCGAATCTTTCAAAGGGAAAAGCAAACCCAGTTGTCAAACTCCACCTACGTGGGTGCAGCGTCTCGGAACGAATTTGTATGACTCTGGAATGCGTTTCTTTGCAATAAAATTTCTGTAATTTTTAATGCTGATTTTCACTATAAATCTTCCATGGGATTACTTCCAGTCCAGCATTCAATACTCGATTTTAACGGTTCAGTATAAATAGCACAAAAGCCCAATAGCTGATTTATTGCCCATCTTGAATAACTTCTTGCATCCGGTTCCACACGCAATGCAGGGAGAATTGATTTTTTGACGAAGTGGAGGCAACACTTGGGTGGTCCTCGGCCCCAAAACCACTTTTTTAACGTTATGTTATTCCAGGATGTAAATTCAACGATGTCGGCGTATCAAAACATGGAAAATGTGCAATCCCTACATCAAAGAAATCTCTATTATTTTTTACCAAAAGCTGTTCCCTTCCTAAAAGGAAATTCAAACGGATCTACGGCATCGAAAAACATTCGTTGACAGAGCAAACTGTTTAAAATTTGATTTTACCTTGCCAGCATCTGTAATGAAATCTCCGAGATGGGAAGATATTTGCGGTGGGGAATAACGTACATTTGAACAGTGAATCACTAGAAGAGGCAGACGTTTCTTAATTAATAATGGCAATTCAACAAGCCGAATTCCATTCTGCTTACTTGATGGTATTCACTTAAATCTAAATAAGCCGGCCATTCATTTTCAGAAAAAGATATTAAACGCAGACCACAGAAAATAAAAAATAAAGCTTAATTTTAATGGAGGTGTACTTCATTTAATGGCGAAATTTCCATTTTTAAGTGGCCACGATTAGATCCTCTGACTTTAAAAGAAAAGAGGCACTTATTGAATTTATGATAATTTGAAGGCACGCAGGGACCTAATTGTCAGGAAAGATATTATGAAAAACAAAGCGATAATTCACGTTAATTAAAATTCAGAGGTATAATTTGATTTATGGAAATAAACGAGACGGTTTTCGAAAAGAAATTTCAGCAACAAAAAATGGGACTCTCTGGAAATATCAGAAGCTATTTGATTCGTCATTGATCCACTAACAGGCAATTAAAACTTTCTAGGGAAGCGTATCATTAATAATTAGGATCTTAAATAAATTAGTCACTTCGAAAGATGGGCTCCAGGGCCGCAGAGTCGCTCTCTACTGAGCCAGAATTCTTCTAAAAATAATCGAAACCATATGAAAGAGACACGTCTCGAATTTATTTACGACCCCATAACTCGGTACAATGGAAAGGACAACAAAAATTTCTTAAGTCGGGCGCTACAAAGCTCCAGAGGACGAAACCCTGCCATAAACCGCTATTACTGCTGATTAGATTTTAATAAGTAATGACGGTCGCTTTGTTTGTTGCTATACGAAATCTTCAATAGAATTTCAAGATTTATAAGGAAAATTGCAGTATTTTACTGGAAGTCTTCGTGAGCCGGTACACCAATTACCAGACGCTAACCTTTGTGATATTTTTCGTAATGCCCGACACCGAGGTCTAAGTGAAAGAACTTGACGTATCGTACGCAGCAAGACGGCGAATTCTGCACTTTGCAAAAGGACGAGACCTCGGACCGATACAAAATAAACCGAATCGGAGCAAGGTTCGCCAGCTGGGGTTCCCCGGTTCGAACCGAGGACCGCCTACGTCACTGATCTCGCAATCGGTTATCGGTAAAGTCTAGTCGGAATAACGCGGAGAGATCCCTGGCAATTCCCCCCTGGGCACATCTTTCTTCCGTAAAATGCGCTGCGCAATGTTTTTTAATTTGAAGAGCTGAAGCTGGGAAAGGAACGAACGCAAAACCACCAGAGGGGTAGCGAATTTTCTCTCTCATATACGGGTGAACTTGGGATTAAAACCACTCTCCTTCCAGATATTGCAGACCACAGTTGTGCTCCCCGAAACAAACCCCGAGAACTGCCGAGGCCACACTAAAACACAATAAATAATACCACACACCCCCTTGTCTTATTGTAAAATTCGAAAATTGGGTCCGTAAATTCAAAAGAGAGTTCGAGCGCAAATTTGGCCGGCTTTAATACAAAACGTTCCCTTTCCAAAAATTGCCCTGAAAGGATTGGGAGGGTCTTTTAAAATGGCTGATAATGGCATTGCCTTCAGTCCTAATTAAACGATGCGTTAAAGAGTTAACGACTTCTTGGAGCGTACAAATTATAAGCTCCCTAATTATAAACCTGAAAATGCTAAAACTCACCAGGGTCGAATTCGGTTTAATTTCGAGAAGTTGCGTAGTACGTTAAGCAACAGAAAAACAGATTTGTTTAATTACTTTCTGCAAATGCTTCGACATCGTGGAGCAACAATAACAACTCTGGAAGGAGCCGAGAGGCGGAAGTATTGAAACTGTCCATCGGATTGTTTGCCCTTCTTATCCGGCTAAATAATGATTTAGTGGCTTTTGCGAACGCCACAGACATCTAAGACCTCCTATTGATTATATATGAGGTTCGCACGTCTCAAGGGAGTGGTAAATTCATACATCTTCGCCTCGGAGGCAGCCCTCTCTGATAAATGTGAACGAAGAGCGCGAAAAGATGATACTAATGCCCGACGTCGACGCTTTTATTAGAAAGGGATATTGATTTAGGGTTCCTCAGATGCCAATTGTAAATAGATTATCTTTGACGATATCATTTCTTTGCACAGGTTTGCTTTCGATAATTAAATTTTCCAGGCCAACGTTCCATGAAAAACGACTCAACGGGAATTTAAATTAGATTGGCAGAGGTGAGGAAAGGAACGTGTTTATTGATTCCAAGGGGGGGATGTGCAATGAATTGCCACTGCAATGGTTTTTTTGTGCGGTTTGATTGGTAAAAACGCGGATTAATGCACGCAGACGGACATATGTTTTGATCGGAGTTTTATCTTATTCTGTACAGTAACCAGGGAACGGAGTATTCTAACAATTTCGCAATCGACTCGTTTCTCCATTTCAAGTTTGTATTAGTGATTTTCCTACAATTTCGGGCTCGACTCGCTCTCCCTGTTTAAGTTCACGTTACTTGATCCTGTGTTTCGATTAGAACTACTTCAGGTAGATAACGAAGAGAATCTCCCTCTCTCAAAGGGAAGGTTCATGAGCATTTCCGACTAAATTCGTTTTTGTTTTAGGACGTAGTTTTAGTAATGTGTTTCACATTGAACGGCTGCACAAGCAGGGAAACCCAAAAGCTCCAAGCCTCCATTGTCTACTTAAACATTGCTCAGCCCATCGCTTACGTCACAAAAAATTAACTGGGCCATTAACTTATTGTCAATATGTTCCGTTGCCGTAAGCCGCTGCCATTAATTTTTAAAGTGGCATACGGAAAACTCATAATAGCCATCATTCAGGCCAACAGAGAAGTCAATAGTAATGACTGAGGGCAAACAATAAAAGTTAGTTGCGAGTACTATTACGAGGAACGAAGCAATAGGCCTTTATGAACTGGACTTAACGATAATGTGTTTGCTAGAAATGGCTATTTAGGAATTATACAATTAAAGTTTATGATGAATATTGCCTAGAATTTGCTGTCTCTCTCGAAGCTTAATAGAACTTTATTTAATATTACCTTTATTACCAGCGCTCATTATTTATGAAATATAATGAAAACCGTTGGAAATCCATGGAGTTTCGGTTGATTAAATGAGAAAGGTGCCTTCAGGGAATGGTCCTCTAACATAGTGCGCTATGTAAAGCGATTGCGGAAGAGAAGTTTTTAATAATTCAAATCCTGCCCATGTATAGCAATACAGCATGTATAAGAATTATCTCGCTCCACTGAAAACATTCCCAAACTCCCATCGGCAAGGCGAAATTCAATTCTCAACTTCGACGGGCTTCCCATATTCCATCTAATTGCTTTGTTTAACTTTTCGTAAATAATAAATGATTAAATTTAAAACCGGTAGGGTTGAGCATATCCAGCTGACCCAGAACGGAAGCAATAAGTTGCCGGGTCAAATGGGTATTTGCGAAGTTATAGTAGGCATTAAATTATTTCAACGAGGAAAAAATCTCGCAGAGCAAAGGTCCTCGAAGAAAATGCATAGAATTTCCAATTATCCGAAATCTCCAAAGCCAGGCCCTTTATAAATCTCGCTTCAAACAAACAGTTCTTAATTGTAACAAAGATTTTCATTTAGAGCCTGAATCGCTATCGGCAAAATCCTAAATCAATATCTCGTTCTAATAGAAGTTGGACGACTTCGTCGAACGAACACAGAGTGATAATATCTTCATTCTGCTATTTCCCTCGAGAAAATTATTTTAGTTTCAGACAATGGGGTAACTTATTAATAGCGAGAGACTGTAATAATCATCTCTACCATTAGATTTATTTGCATAATTGATAATAATTAGGTTTAGAAAATTCCCAACCCGCATCGCTCTGACTAGCTACGTTGAATCCTGACTTATATTGTGTAATACAATAAATTTGCATTCCCATGTGCAATAATCCTGGAAATCGACATTAGTAAATCTCTTGTGTAGCGGATCCGAATTAATGTGATGTCGCCAATTTGCTGCAGGTGCAACGCGTGAAAACAATTACACGGTCGGTTTTAATTCGATTGAACTGCCGTTTACAGGAGTATTCCGGGGTTTATTAAACACAACGGACCCATCTGGGTGACATAAATTTTACTTATGCATCGAGACATTCGAAACATCGAATCTGTCTCGTACATGTTACATACACGCCATAGGGAATTTACTGGCGCATCATTATTTGGGCCACAAGTGCGCCTGGTTGTCGGGATGAGATGTCAGAATGGGACATTAGCGCAATTGAAAATGCGGATGTGTTATTTCCATGTGTAATTGGTGAGTAACGATGCTTTGGGTAGGGCGAAAGTGGCGTAAAAATACCTAAAAGTTTCAATGTCAGATGTAGCGCTCCGAAGGGCGTGTTTTTCCAGCCAGAAGAGCCGAACCGGCACTGGGACATTGAGCATTTCGAAGTTTCAAGACTCCCTTACTACAGTGCTCAATTATTCTCGCCATTTGAGAAAATTTAATTTGGGAAATTTGAGTCGCTCCACTTTCCCCAGAGTCATTTAATTTTAAACGAATTTGCAGGATTCCTTTCAAGACAAATATCAGGAGACAGTTTAATGAAGAAGCAGGATACTTGACCTGTTAGAGGGATGTTGCTTCAAAGAAGACGTCTCAGCTACAGCGATTCTATTGACATTCTGGGAAGCTACATCTGACCAGAGGGAACCACCTCCGAACCGCGAGGAGGCAACGCCCGGTGTTTCCCCGGCCCCTGTCCGCCTTGCTAAACCAGTGGAAGGTGCGGCACGTCCCAATTCGAGTAGATACCGAATCTGTTTCGGATCGAACTTTCGAAATTTCACAACGCTCAGTGAATCCCAAATTAAATTTACACAAACAAAAGTGAACTTATTATTCGAAATTTATCGAGTGTCGACTGCTCCGCGAAAGCAGTTTAACTCAATCCCCAATTAATTTATCATGCTTTCCCCATATGGATGAAGGCAATTTACTCGGCAACACTCGTGTTTTTGTCAGTTTTGTCTGCCGTACTATAATAAAACTACACGGGTTTGTTTGTTAAATTCAATTTAGAAGCTGTTCCCCGAGATATCACAGATCGCCCGATTAACTGAACGACACTCACTAGATTCCGTATTCATTTCTGACAACAGTCTTTGACTGTGCCGCTAAAGCAGCTTCATTTACTCACAAATCGCACACTAAATCCAACGATCCTCACTAAATTCGGATCAACATTGCACTATATGCCTCATAACAGAAAATTAACTTTACACCATTCGAAGCTTTTCCGACTTGTACGTCCCGATTTCTTCCTCGGTTGTTTTGAGCCTTATTAAATCGGAATAACTTGACCTCACGCGTCAATTGAACTTACGGCCCCTAATACGTTTACGTTTCGGATGCAGCAGCAGAATGTATCCGGCTTTTTCAAACATCAAGTCTAATTTAGGGGTTTTTAATTCTAAATGAAAAATTCTATTGTTCAACTATACACGGAAATGCAATTATCTATTCAATTTAGTGCAGGTGCGACTTGGTCGATTTAATTTCGTATTCCATTCTTACCGAGACCAATTGCAGGGAATATATTTTTATCGGAATTAAATAAATTATTTTTGTTACATTTAGTGGCGTTTTGCCCTAGATGTTGATGGTTGGTCGGAAGTGAGGGACCGGGCGAGTGTATGATCCCTCGCGCAGGGCCGAAGTGAGGTGCTTCCACAAAGCGGCCGCTGATATATCTATAGGTTTGGGCTGGAGAGCCCCGTTCAGAGCCTCCGACTTCACGGTCTCGGAGGTGCGGTTTCGTGAGAAACACAACCTTTCCACCTATAGCTGAGGGTTATTGGTTAGACTACTGATTTACGTGCTAAACGGGATGGAAAGGTGCGAGAAAACGTGCGCAAAGCCGGCAACGGAACGTCACACGACGCAAGTGGTACCGGCTGAGTGACCACAAAATGGTGGCTGATGTCGCACAGAAGCCAACGCAATGCTCCACGGCGCGTGGCGCGGTTGCCACGTCGACTTCAATATAACGAGACAGAGGTCGTGATCGCAGAAGTGCAGGGGGATTTACGGACGGAACCCCATCGCGAGTGCTTTCGAGTAAATAAAGACGCGAAAATTTCTTGATTTGCAAAATTCCATTACTAAAAGCCAAATCGGTGTTTTCGGTGACATTTGCCATCCCCCCTTCGCCGAAGCAACTATTCACTCGGATGCTATAATTTAATCACACTGTGCGGTTTAATTATCTTGTATACATCTGATAAATTGCAAATTGATTATACGGGAAACGTTCAACTCTGCGTAGGGGCAAAGACGCACCCTCGAACCTTCAAATTCGCATAAACAAAATAAAAGATAAAAAACGTGCATTTAAATATCTATATTTTGCCAAACAATATTTAAATGTTATTCGAAAGCGTCCCTTTATCTGATATTGCCTATTTATTTAAGCAAAAAAGTAGCTATTATCTTTTCCATTTTATTGTATTGTTTAAATTTATGGAAATGTCAACAAATTTATTTCGCATAATCCGGGAACATTGCACTGAGAACTTCTAGCTGATTTACAATATGCATTTTAAATTACAGTCATTCCGGTTTTTAATTTTAATATGTAATTCCGCTGAATTAATGGCCTTGTGAGTGTCTCCCATTTCAAACACAATGCCGTACCTGACAAACGGGGTGAATAATACTTATATTATCGGGTTTTGCCTAAACTTTATTATCCAACCTGCTCATTCTGACAAGGTTTCGCAGAGTGAAGTTCCAAGTCAGTTATTTGATATAAGCGAGGTCTCTCGCTTGCCTTCATTCCCCGTTCTAAATTCAAATTAAACCGGATTGTTTAATTAATTTCTACACATTAACGATGAAGTAAATTAAGCATGGAATGGGTAATGCCTGTTCAACGCCTCCTGGAATGTGAAATTTCGAGATATGTTCCACGCTTCGAATGAAGATAATTGCTTCAAATAACACCATTCAGTGTTTCAGCGCTTCCACCTGAGCCCCAAAAGTTTTTCAAGCAAACTGATTTCCCCCGATATCAAAAATTCAAATTACCAGTTTGCATATTACCACGAGTTTTTTTACATAGATTTGATATTAGTTTAACATTATTTAAATTGAAATGTTTAAAATCTAACATGCGGAAACCGCTGAGCTAAATGAAAACAGAGTGTTTATTTTATAGCTGGTTGATCAGGATAAACAAAATATAAATTCGATGAAAAAAAAATGTAAAACGTACACGTGCAGTGGTCTCAATGGATAAATATTGTTCTAATCGAATTGGGGCTGTGGAGATGCCACGTCCTTTGCAACGGGGGGCCGCGTGAGGCGCAAGGAAACGCTTCCTTGCGTTGAGAATTTTATAATTCCATTTAATCGATAAACCTTAATCGGCAGTGATTTAACGACAATAATAGAAGTGAAGCGTACGAAAATTTACAACAAAAATATGCAAAAATAGAAATAAAGCGACAATAATTACGCAGGGGCGATACAGTTTGTCCAACCGTTGAGCGCCGACTCCAGGTTACAATCGAGAACGAAAAACTGGGGGGTAAACACGAGAAAAATCTGATTTTCAAGTCCCGAAATTCATCAAAGAAACAAAAAAGTAATTTTTATAATGAGTATTAAAATTGAAAAGAAAATAATTTCCACAGTTCAAATTGAGCTGGAACTGGAACTCCTTCGGAGCACCTTTCGCACAGGCCCAGTACCAAATTTTCCCAACCTAAACTGGGAAAGGATTCGCAGGCTTCACCGACTCGACATATTCATGAAAGAACTGAACGATGATTTTATAAGTAGGAAGAAGAGTCTTGGTTTGATGGGATGTGAACTAATTTTCTTTAAATCCCGAATCAATACGGAAGTTCGTGGATAGAGTGAGGGATTTTAATCAAGAAATTTCACATTTTAATTGTAAATAAAAATGTCTCGTCGGATATGAGGCAAAATTCGAGTATTAACCCAGCAATTTCCGGTGCTCGTTTTCCTCAAGAGAGACGTCCTAGTTGTCTCATATTATACGGGCATGATTCAGTTAATTGCAAAGGCCAAAGAGTCCAATTAGTCAACATCCTAATTAACATGAATATAGGAGCAATTTATTATCATTTAAGTAAATTTCGGTGGCAGATATGGGGCATTTCTTTACTTGGCTGGTTGGCTCAGTTGGTCATCCGCAAAATTGGCCGTTCTCTATCTCCTCTAGTTTTGCGCTAAATTGTCGCTATTTAAAAATATTGATCCTCGACCTCCACGTCTGTTTAGTTGAACGTCTATTTGAAGAAAGTGCAACTAGGGGCACTCAGGGCAATATGGGTAACGAGTCTGATACATTTGCTGCGAAATAAGACGTCAACGTTTGCCTTATTCTCCCTATTTCATGGAGTGACGAACAATATGAGAAAACGACATAAATAACTGAGTATTGCAAATAGCGTAATGAGATTTTTGTCGACGACCGTGAGATGGTGACATACACTCACTTTCACATGAAATGCACCACCCAGTAACACTAATAATTAAATCTTGTAACTTTGGCAAAATAATGCTTCATAATGGAGCATCAAATGATCAGACTTTCAATAGGAAGATACAACATTTGTTAATTAAAAAATTAATAATGAGTGACATCGCCTCGTACGGCAATGCGAGCACGTACTCTTCGCGGCATGCTTTGCAACAAATGATCAATATCCTCCTGAGGTATTTCATTCCATGCTACCTCTAGATGATGTCGTAGGTCATCTACATTGCTTGGAGGCCTCGGTAAATTTCGAAGACGGCGACTCATCACGTCCCAAAGATGTTCGATGGGCGATAGGTCCGGCGGCCGTGCAGGCCAAGGCAGCACTTCCAATTGTGCTTCTTCCAAGTGTTGTCGAGTAACGTTCGCACTATGTGGTCTTGCATTATCCTGTTGGAAAATGCCATTTGGTAAAGTTTGCATGAAGGGTACTGATACTGGCCTCAGAACATTGTTAATGTAGCGACGTGCGTTTAGGGTGCTTGGAATGAACACGAGAGAAGATCTTCGACCAACACATATCGCACCCAAGACCATAACACCAGGTGTTAAAGCTGTGTGGCGTCTATTCACAAAATTGCAAATTTCTTCTTTCACCTCGGTATCGTTTGACTCTTCTACGACCATCGTTGATCCATAAACAAAATCGAGACTCGTCACTGAAGACGATATTGTTCCACTCATGACTCCGATCAACTCGTTCTTGACACCGGGCCAATCTGGAAGCTTGGTGTTGGGCGGTTAGCGGCAGTCGTAGATTTGGGCGGTACAAATGCAGGCCAAGAGACGAAATTCTTCTGTAAACTGTTGCCATCGACACACCCGACGATTTAGATTTCCCATCCGTCTAAGAAGTCGATCTTCACGTGCATTGCTGCTACGGGGAGGACGTCCAGCTGGACGATGTTGCTGAACCCTTTCTTCGGGCCATGAAGACCGTATTCTCGCAATCGTGGTGTGGTGTTCCGGTTCATGCTTCAGGCAATCTCACGAAGAGAAAGTCCATCCTCCTTCATGCCGATAATTCGCCCTCTATGGAAACCCGAAACGTGGGAAAATTTCGACGCTGTCTCACTGGGGGCATTTTGAGATGTCTCGTTCACAGTTCAACACAAAATAAACTGATATTTTCACGTAAATATTATTTTGTTTATTTACAATTGAATAAAAAATCTAAAAGGTCAATGACAAAAAAACCACTAGCGGCACTTCTTTCTTTTTTGCTGAGTCTGACCATTTGATACTCCATTGTGAAGCATTATTTTGCCAAAATTGCAAGACTTAATTATTAGTATCGCTGGGTGGTGCATTTCACGTGATAGTGAGTGTACTTTTAAAGGGTTTTTAGCAAAATTCGACTGAAATTGTCTGTTCCGGCAACGTTTCCAGAAAAAAGCAGCGCAACTGGCGATGGCGCGCAATAGACAGCGAAGGGGTGTTTGTTGAGAAATTCATAAAAATGTAATCAGTTTATTATAGTGTTCACGATGCACCTCAAGTATATCATTTCTCCACTGACAATAACCAGAAACTGTAGATTAGACTAAGGGTTCTGGAATAAAAAGGAGATCGCAGCCGGTCAGGAATCTTAGGAAGTCCTTAAGGGGATTAAGGCACTTTGCCAGGTTTCTGCTACCAGGGGCCAACGGAGCTTATTGTTAGGAACTTCGATGATATTCAGTTTTTTTTAACAAATTACATTATGCTGGGAGAGCGTTTGGAACGGCAACTGCTTCGAAGGTGTCATAAATGACCGCAAAATGGAGAAAATAAAATGAGTTGCTAAAGCTCAGTGTTTATGCACTTAAATTGGTCGATCGGGCACTAGGAATGTTGTTTTTCCTTGATTTTTTTTCATATCAGATGGACCATTATCTTTTTGCAGACTTCAAGTTTCGTCCTAGAGCTAAGAATCCGAAAATGCTTTTAGCGAAGTAAAAACTAAACAGAGGACAGGGTTTTTACAACCATCAAAAGATAGGAGCTAGCCTTGTGGAAATACCGGAAAATCGACGGACTTTATTATCGAATCCAGTCGGCCGTTCATTAAGCTCTCTGGTGTTCCAAGATAAAAGGGTCAACGAATTCAGCCCATTTTGATCCTTTTAAAAGGGAGTTATTCCATTTACAGAATTGTCCGTAAAGGGAGCGGCTTTTTGCTTTCCATGGTTTAAATGGTACGGCATTAGTCCACCGCTTAATGAACATTTTTCTAGTAGGAAGAAGAATTAAAACGGGGGCCCAACGCGGCTACTCCAATTCAATGTCTGGGAAGTCCGTTTGAGGCATGTTAAGTCAAATTAGCTGGCCCTTTGATTTCAGGAAGGTTAAACTTCATATGAGAATTAATCGCCTGTAAATAACGGACCTAGTTGGCGCTTGCTATTAAACCCAAACCATAATTTAGCCCCAAAATATTCAAGGATAGTTTGCCTTTGCAAACATTCTAGGGTAGAGGTATTTCAGCACCTTGGCCATTAAGTTTGCTCGTGTTATGTAGCTGGGAGTTTGTGTAAATGTCTGCCATAATTTTAGTTTAATTTCTTTCTATAAATCCATCATCAAGCCGGAGCAATTTAATTCTGGAATCTTTCTATGTGCTGCCTAAATCTTCCTGCCAAAATACACTGAAAGCAGTAGCGTAAACTGGAACAAGGACACCGACGTCATTAATCAATTTCGGATGTAAACTCTATGAATTATCTATCATCTCCACATTACTTCCAGTCTCATTGCTATATTCAAATGAATAATTGTTTGCAATAGCTCACTCAACTAGAAGTTTTAAGGGTGTTTAGACACGAGATACGATATGTTTTACTTCACAATTTATTTCTTTCGTAGGGCAATTTGCCCGTCCAGATAATCAAACCTTCGTGACTACGAAATAGCTTCAGCTATTACGTATTATTTAACTTAACTAGGCCCAAATATTTTAATGATCACTATCTTAAATGGAATGTTCCTAACTAAATTTCCTGCTTCGACGACCAAAACAGTCACGATCACATTGAATTTAAATAATACCAATCAACCGCTGTGGTACTCAAACTAGACCGATTGCAAACGAAATTAATCACGTATTTGAGCATCAATTATGAACTAGCTCGAATATTCATTTATTGCAATGAGTCTTTGTTCATTAAAATATAAATTATTAAACGCTTTAAATGCAGTTTTAAAGCGTTTCTAATGCACAATGTCCCTATTTGCTATTTAAATATTAATTAAGTTTCAACTAACTATAAATGCCGCTTGTTGAAAATTTTTTTAAAGCGCATTTACCATTTCGTCAAATTATAATGCTCCGAGTGAACTTTCCACTCAAGCCGTAATATTAACATCGACTGGCACCACATTGAACATTCAAAAATATTCCGCATAGATTTCGAGAGTTTCACTCGACAGTTTCCATTCTACTAAACGTGCCGGTGATCCCCCGAATTCTCGATCTTGACGGGGGAAACTGGCCTCGGCTCGTCCTTCCTCACTAAACCCGCAGCAAGTAATTTCGCACGTGAAACACGTCCCTACCTGAACCTGGCCGGTAACGGCCCCAACATCTCTCATCCCTCTTCGTTTCACTCAGCCAGCGCAATATACCCTCAAGCGCACTGATCGCCCACTAAACTGGACATCCCTCACTAAACTCGGGATAAACCTCGACTTGAGTCACACCAATGACTTCCCTATGCCAGGATCGGCGGCTTTCCGAATCCTGAGGAAAAAAATCGGCGATTTCAGCCGGCAGTAGAATATCGATTTCTTTCCTTTCTGTCGCTGCATTAGTCCACATGCGTTCAATTCAGCTTTCAATGCGCCCATTGAAAATCCAACAAAGCCAAACTCTGGATAATCTAATTCATGCGTCCATCAGAGGATGCTCCATCAAAGTTTTTGGGATTAACAAGAATTTAATTGGACGAACTTTACCAAGCAACAACAATAATAAAACCATAAAATACATCGGCAAGAGGGAAGTTGGGCTTCTCCGGTAATCCAGAGTTGCTGCCCATCAAGTTTCCAGTATAGGAATTACAGTTCGGCAAACTCACGCCACTAATTGATGGAAACTTCTAGGGATTAATCAGACTTGATAACAGTTTGTTGCTTTATCAGAAAATGGCAATCAACGCCTCGTTTATTCCAGAGGTGTATTAATGTCATGGTTCCAACTTGTTTGATGATTTGATGGATTTTTTACTCTGGGAAATTGTGATTCCTCCAGAGAGTCGCAAGTCAAGGCTTCATATCGATTTTAGTTTGTAAACAGTAGCGTCTCCTGCTGCATGAATTTTAAACATGTAGATACAGTGCAGGCAGACTTGATTATATTGCCCTTTTCCAGAGGGCTCTACTAGATCCATGTTTGCTTTATATGCTCTGTTTTGAGGCTCGTTTTCAAGGGATGCAAGTTCGACACCCTGTATTTAGCCCCTCTCGCTGTAATATCCGCTTTCATGGCTCAAATCTTGTTGATATTCAGATAGCAAACGCCTCTGGCTTCGACGACGAGCTGACGATCATCAGAACATTTTGTATCAGCGTGGGGATGTCGAATTCGCGAGTCGTAAACACGAAATTGCTCGGTATTTTCAAGATTGAACAGGGATATCGTGGCAATACTTTTTCATGCCCTGGATATACTGCTAAACGGTTCGTCTCAAAGGCAAAGAACGTGTTGTGAACAGGAATCTCATCTTTCCGACGGTTTATCGGGGGTATGCTGCCAATTAAAAATAATGGAAGCTTTTCGGGAAAGTTATGGCATATGGAAATTATCGTCGACACTTTTCACCCTTTGCCTACCATGCCCGACCATAAATCCACAATAAAGAACGAAAAGAGCGGCAAGAAATGCTCAGTCCTCAAAATAGCAGTTATAAACACTTGACCCAGATTTCATTTATTGCCTCAGGAAAGTTAAAGCCGCGCCCTGTTTAATGTAGATTAAAAGATTGATTAAAACTCGTTAACACCTTGATTCGCTCAGTAAACTTTCCGCGGAAGTTGAAGTAAGCGAAAGAAAAGACTAGAGTGATGTGAATAGGAATTAATGACTAAGGCAAACGCGGACACTAATAACTTGCTAAGTGCTTTTAGAACTGACGTTTTTGGATATCCAGAATTTCACCCCAGCGGATAAATACGTGGATCTATTAATTTTTCAAAGTGCTCCTTCAATGTCTTCCACACATCCGGAGAATCTTATCCGAACGCCCTGCAAGCAGAGATTTCTCCTTCTATCCAGCCGTCCGTTACACCAAGCTGGGCTTGGATCCATTGGAGCTCGACAGTCCCATTCTTTAAGACTCCAACGGAGAGTAACCGCGTAGGACTGCGAATTAGTGCCGAGGATGGATAATGGGAGGAAGGAGTTCGACGGGGGTCTCCCGAAAGCCCGTGAATCGCCTAGATACCTCCGCAGATCTTTCAAATTTCAAATCCCTGAAATTATCTAATTTCTTCTGCGACCTCGAGAATTTCCTCACGTCGCTTCAAGAATTCCAGTATCTGTGATATTCTCAAGTTTTATGACTCGTAAACGCTTACGTTACGAGTCTGCTCTGCAACTATCGTCCGCGGGCCAAAAATTTGCAAACTTCTGGATTTTCTGACGAAAAACGACCAGAATCGACGAGCTTTTGCAGAGCTGCAACAATCAAAATCACAGTTTTCACTAACAAAAAAAAAAAAAAAAAACGTTTTTAACCTCTTTTAACAATCCACGATGGAAATTCAAATGACTGCTTTAACGTGGCATTTTCTCTCCCTTGTGAAAGTCCCTTCGGTTACCTGTTACATCTAACATCTACCAGGGTCTATGTCAAAAAGGGCAAAACACGTCGGCCCGTTTGCCACTTTATCTGCTGAAAGCCGGGAAGTTAATGAAGGGTCCCTGCTCGACTGCACTCTGATAATAAAGAGGTGGTGCTCAAAAAGGGCTCGGCTCTATTTTAATTACTGAAACAACGATTTAATCATTTTCGTAATCGAATAAATAATATTTCACAGTCCGGTGAATGAGATCGATCTCCCTACGACAAGATGCCCACTTCACCCAAGCGAATCTCCATTAAACCTTTCTGGTTTTCGGAGATAAAAAGGGCATTTCGGCTCTTATAAGGGATCATCCAAAGTTTATACAAAAACTTCGAGATTTTCCGATTACAGATTTCCAATACCCATAATAAGAAGTTTCGCTCCCCTATATTTAGATTTTCAAGTGGGCCTTTTTCGCAGGACTCCGTTCTTGACCGGCCTTAAGTTTCAGCAATTAAGGGTCCCATCCCCTCGTGCAAAACGAGAAACTCTGATCTTAAAGGCAACTTTCCAGTAATTAGCAACGTGAGGTTCGAGTGCGATAATTCCGATATTCTGGATTAGTGAAGGGGGGCTCAGTGGTAAATCTGGAGTAGATTATCGAAGTTTGACCGCTGGATTTAGTCTGCTACTTGATTGGGGTTAGCGTTTATTGGTCCGGAAACAATTCTATTAACAAGGGGTTTTTCTCTCGTATCGATTTAGTGTTTAAGGGAATTTGAATAAGATCAATGATAATCCCCGTATCTCCGTTCAAACACCGTCTCGAAGTTAGTGGCAGCTTAGTTTGTCGCCGGGGCGTACACCTACAGTGCTCGTAGTTAAAATTGAAAATTCATCTATTATTTGCTTTAGTTTGAAATATGGCTCTATCCCCCTTCCCGATTTCATCGACTCCGATGTTTACAGAGCTATAAAAGAAGGAAATTACGAAACAATTCGCCTCAAATATGGTATGCCGTTCACGTAAATCTAATTTATTGTCTTCCGAGCTCTAGCAGAAAATGATATATTACCCCATCGAAAAGTAAGCTGCCGTCAAAAAATAACATCAATACGATGAAATATGGCGTAAGATAAAAAAAAGTAATTTCATTTCTTTATCTCTCTCTCCCGATTTCCCGCAAATATTGAATTTAAAACTTTTCATTAAATATGATGCCATTCTTTTTCAATTTCACTGATTTGACGTTTAATCGATAAGTTTCTTTCGCTCTCCATCTCGCCTCGTTAAATTTTAATTGAGTACCCGGATTACAACGGTTTACTGTGGAGGCAAATTTACCGGTTAAGTCACCGAGTTTGAGTGCATTGGATGCTGAATGATTTATTGCGAATCTTAGAAAAACCGCCAGTCTCCGCGAATTAACAATTTCGACTTTTCCGCCAGCGGTCCCCGGCCGAGCACACCTTCCGGCCTCCTCGAGTCCCCAGATCGTCCCCGCGCTCGGTGGATCGTCTCCGTCAACTTCCGAGACAAGACAATCCAGCTCCAAACGGATATCGAGATGCCGGTTCCGGTCCGCCCAACTTGCGGGTACTCGAGCGTCCTCGCACCACTGTCTGTCCGCGAGTTGTCCCGAATAATCCACACTTCGCTGGTGTTTTTCCCTTCGATCTTCAATTTCCCCCCTCCGCAAATTAGCCCTGCGGCTCTGTATGTTTCATTCGACGATTTCCGGAATATATCGAGATTGATACTGTTTGTTCGGCGCTCCTCCGGGGCCCTTCGTGGCGCTTCGAACTTAAGTCGGGTTTCCACGTGGCCGAAAGTTGCTTCGAATTTTCCGAAACGCCCGTCTGCTCGTCCTCAGAGTCGAAGACCCGTTTTCAAAAGTGAACGCACCGGAAAATTCTCTTAAGCAAGCCATGCTCGATCCCGACAAAAACGGCAAACAATGCCTGCAGACCCCGACTTACCCCGAGAGGGTCCTTTCCCATCCCCTTTGATGCTGGACAGCTCGAACTTATTAGGAAATATTTCTCTCAGTTTTTCTTGATCTGCAACAATTGGGACGAACCCGCAGAACTTTAATTTGATTATCAAGACAAAAACCTAATTTTCCTTTATTTTCCCGGTCCCATGTTAACTGGGCCCTTTATTGTCGAGATAAAAAGAAGTGGGAAAAAGTCTAATAAATTTCAATGGGCCGAGCATCTGCTGATTTACGAGATTCTATAGAAATTAAGTAAAAAAGAGAAGTCGTCTTTATTATAAGCTTTGAGGAAAAATTCGCAAATTAGCGACGAGCGAAAGAGGTAGGAAAGCATTCTAATTATCTCAAGGAATGCGTTTAATTAAAATCGGAGATAAAATAGGAAATATTAGGGAAAATTGCAAGATCATCTAAGGACGATTTTCTACTTACAGATTGTAGTGAACGTCCGCCATATTAGGGCGAAACGCCAGGGCCTTCCTGAAGGAGTCTTCGGCCTCCTCAGATCTTCCTTTGGCACTCAAAATGCTCCCCAGATTCCCATAAGCTAGAACGAGATCCACAGCATTTAGTTACTCCTAGCCCAGCACTTCAGGCCTAACTTCAATATTACATTATAGGTAGGCACTTTTTTCTTTTAAATTAGATCCTGAGCCGCATTAAGCCCAAGTTAGTACTTTTTTCCTACTTAGGCTCTTGCGAATTAATCGCAATTCTGCCGTAATACACAAAGTTATGCACAAACTTCCATTCCCGCCAGCTTACAGAGAATATTTCAGGAATAAACTTTATCGAAAAGTTTCCATGAAAAATTGAAAAACTTTCTGTATTGTCGTTTTCGTCTCGCTTACCGAGTTACTTTAAATTATATGGCTAATGCTTTCCGAAGCGCTAGGAAGCTAATAATAATAGTTTGGTAATTGTTATTGACATTCTTAGAATCTCACAGAATTTCCGAATATTCCAGAAGATAATACCGAACAGATAATCCGTATAAGACTTAACTACCATTCAAAGCTCGCCGGCGAAATTAGCGGATTTCCTACAGTTCGTAACGTAAAAAGTATAAAATTCACCGAGAACTTCTTGAACAAAGAAAGCGAAATTATCGAAATTTGTAGATCTCAGGAGGCGCCATTCTTCATAGACAGAGTGTCGCAAATAAAATTTTTAGAAAATTGCTATAAACATACCCAAACAATTCCCCAAATGAAATTAAAAAAATATATGTTACATTATTTTTATCGCCGTGTACAGTTTTTCCCAAGTTTCTGCCCCAAACTACCTCTGCAGGAATCCAGTCAAGTACGAGATCCTTGTCCCGTTCTTTCGCGGTTTGGGAGAGCCCGCGCCTCAGGCGCAGAATTAACTGAAACGTATTGAATCGTCGGCAATCTTTCCATTTTCAATTCGAGACAAGCATTTCCTATAAATATCAAACTATCCCAGTATGCCCTTAATGCTGATAAAACACTATAAATGAGGCAAAGACACGAAATATACTATAGACTTATATACGTCTGAAAACAACTTGCGGTCTACTTCGCGAATGGCAGCAATAAATAAGAGAGAAGTTGGAATAATAAATAGGTGGAGAAAAGCGAACTGAAAAACTTTTTCAATTTTTCATGATAAAACGTCTTTATAGGCTGAAAGTGCTTTATTTAAGCCTTGAGTTGGTTTGGCAAAAACTCACCCTTGGGTGGATTGAAGGGGATGGCGCTCCTGTACAGTTCTTCCTCGTTTCTCCAGTCCCGGTTCCTGAGCACCGTTTTAGCACTAAACCCTATCAACACCAAAACAAATCCCGCACAAAAATACCCTCTAGTTGTTTTATTTTTCCACAATTTCGCACTGGCGATCCCGACCAACAAACAAAATCCCGCACTCGGTATATACAAGACACGCTCGGCAACCACGAAACCCACATAGAAAAACAAGTTCGAGGCGGGCAAAAATGGAAGAATTATTAACGATAGAGAGAACAATGTTGCTTCTCTGGAAGAGATCTTCTCGGGTTTCCTTTTCTCGGTTGAACAGAGACAGAGCTGGATTTGGGTCGTGTTGTTGTTGTTGGCCATTCGGCAGTTGTGAGTGTGGCTGTCTGAGTTACGTCTGTGGCACACTAAGCAGCCTGAAATAAAAAAAAAAAAAAATCGTGAAACTCAACACGCTCCAAAAGTTTTGGGCAGTTCTCTTCGTTAAAACCTCAAAAAGCCTTCACGACACCTTAAAATGTCAACTACTTAGTCGAATAACCTGAGGAGCATCCAGATGTGGAGGTAAACGCAGTCAGTTCTGATACGAACGACTCCCAGAATCAGGCAACCAACCGTGCCGACGTATTGTCTGCTAATACCCAGCGATACTCGAATCGAAAGAGTTTGTTACGCATGTTTTCTTCTGTTGCTTGGAGCTATGACCGAGTCACCTTCTTTCAGATTTCCTCAATGTTTTCTTTAAATAAGTTCACGATCTTGTCAACGGCTTCTCCATGTCAGAACACCAAAAGTACATCCAGGTTATGAAGGTAACCGAAATCAATTGTAACGCAGCTCATTCCAAAATGCAGGCAACCAACCAGACAAGCGCATATATTTGTATGGACTTGCCTGCGGTGGGAGGGTTTGTCCCGCATGTTGCTTTCCCGAATATGAGGAATTACGCCTCCTTTTTGTACTTCAGGTTTCTCATGGTTTCCAGACGAAGATCTGGATAATACTTAGATGTTTACGAATGAGGGAAAACGGTCATTTCCTTATGTGTTTTCAGAGCTGGGTTAGTCTTTGTAGGGCGGTTCTTCGAATAACGCTTTGACTTTCTACCGCCTATCATTTACCTCTACCATTAAATTGTTACTTGTGAAAGGCGCGTTTTTTTCCAAAGTTCTACCCCTACTCACCTTGTTTTATTGTCACTTTATAGCTCCCCCCTAACCACCCTCGCTTCTCCAACACTGAATATCCACACTTCCCCACTACTACACTAATGAGAAGGTAAAAGCAGAGAGTGAAAAACACCCTTGGGTCTCTGACGCTTTGGATTCTGGGCACTGCATCCATCCCCCAATCAAAGCTAAGGGCACTGGGGTGCAGTAACATCATAAAATTCATCAGGGGTAGGTAGGACAAGGTCATCAGCCTTATCGACCAATTTGGTTCTTTTGCGGAGGGGTTGTCGGCGGTGGAGAATTCTGGGACTCTGGCCTGAAGACGGGCGATCAGGATGAGAAGAACCGCGACACAGAGCAGGAGGAAACTCTTCTTTTGCCTCTGAAATCAATGAAAATTTGTCGTTTAATTTCAACAAAAATTTGTAGATATTACGTAATAGTAGGACAACAAATAAAATTTAATTAAACGTTTAATAAACATTATTTCATCACATATTTTGGGTGTTTAATGAAGCACATCCTGAAATTTAATTTCGTTTTGTTTAACCTGAAATTTTGCATTTTAGTCAAGTTTCTATGGAAAAACGAAGTCTAGCGGTTGCTAGCCCGGCAAAAACTGAAATTACAGGAAAAAGCCGTTGGTGAACCAGCAATTCAGGATCTTGTTAGTTTTGAATTATGTATTTCGGAAAACACATTAGGTGACGTAAATATTTACACTGCGGGTTATAAAAATGAGTTTTTCCAGCATAAACAATTTCATTGCTCGTTCATGCAGAAGCGACGCTTGTGTGTTTTCATCGGGCGATTGCACCAAAAACAAAATTTTGCCTAGAGAAAAATCGTTTTTACGACTTTTTCAGGCATCTCTGGAAAGAAGAATAAAATCCCAATTTCCAGAGTTTCCAGTCATCATAAAAGCGACATAAACACTGCTGGGAGATGACCTTAATGCAGACCGTATAATTTTAGTGGAATAATTTTCAGCGCTCGATTTGTGACAATATCAGATGCTCATAAGTTATAGCCCATTTATATCCGCGCTTTCTGATATCTAACTTCTCCCTCGCTCTCCACTTTTCTCCCTTCCTCCATCCGTTCTTGGGCAATATTAACTCGTCGGGGGTCAACACGTAAAATCAATTTATGGTGAAACGCCGCCGAGTTCGAGATACGATCGTGGAGTTGCACATTAACACAGCCGAGTTTTCCGAGGTGAAAATCGTTTTATTTTTATTTATTCATGCGGGTTTATGGACCCTATTTTGTATCTGTCAGTCCAATGTCTTAATTTTACTCGCTGGGATATGGTTTGGGGTATTTATGATGCCGTGTTCATTGGTAAATTGCTCCAGAGGGATGAAGTGGAGAAGCTCGTATCATCAACGGGGAAAAATTGCTTTCAATATGATATAGGGACGAGATTAATGTTAAAGCTAAGGGAACACTAGCAATTTGAGTGTTAAGACGAGTGGAGGTGGTAGTAGGCGGTTTGTACTGATTTTTGACCCGACTCCTTTCTGTAGAAATGCGCACCCATCTTCCTGAAATATCCGTAATTTTCTTCTCTTATTCCCTCCTACTTTCTCTCCGGTCTCGCATTGGACAAAAAATAAGAGAGACGAATTAACTAACAAAACAGGAAATTACGACGAAAAATATCCAGAGAAAACGAAAATTCGGAGAGTGAGAAGGGGAGTGGCAGGGGTATTGGGTGAGAAAAGCGGAAATAATTGTAGGAGAGTCGAAAAGGGCGCACTGAGTAACTAAATTTGAGTGACCAAAAAGGCTGTGAAGCAGGTAACTGGAAAAAAGCACTAGATATAAAAACCGGAATAAATGTTGAAAATCAAGTATATCAAGGGAGTGAAATATTAAATTCACCGTTTAAGAATTTTTTTTTTGAAAATCGGTTATTCGGTCTGGTCTGACAACCTGGATGTCGCAGACTGACACCAGCAACGTCCCTGTCATGCTAATGGCATTGCGTCAGTCTATCATCAACGGTGCCCGAACAAAAGACGGCCGCCACGTTGCCGTTTCCCAGGCGTAGAAGAATATTTGAAAGATCATTTCTCTCATTATTTGTACACGAAGGTCGTCTAAATTCCCAACTTCTGCCCAATTAAACCATTAACCCATTTATTTCCAGAAGGACTTGATGTCGTTCTGCGACAAAAATAAACTTCGGGAAAAAAAGAGGGAAATGGGAAATCCTTCAGTATACACCAAGGCAATTTGTATTTCCAGAACAGAAGACAGAAGCTGCCTTGGCAGGGACCGTATTTACCCAATAACAAAAACAATTTTGCTCGACACCAATTAAAAATAAATAATGACTTTTCAGGTTCCAGGCTAAAAAGAATTTGCAAAGACTGGAAATTTATTCCGCCATTCCGCGATCGTTATTTGTGAAGAAAAAGCGACAAAAGACAGAAGAAACGTTTGTGTTTAATTGGTCGTGTAGGACAAAAAGTATGTCGCTCCCTGTTTTTGAAGCACGAACAAAGGAGACAGCATCATTAAGAGGGAATTGTGAGTATAAAACCATTTTCAGTCTTTTTTATTTCCTCAGTCTCCCTTGTGGAAAATTTCAAAGACCATGACCCTCATGGAGCGATTTGTAAAATGCGGCTTCGCCCCTAATTTATTAGCTGCGAATTTAAGTGTCATTGGAGCGAACAATTAACAAGCCCGACGAGTAATATCCATCCAGAGTTGCTTGGCACTAATTAAAAACAATCGATCTTAAAGTCTGAATCTGCAACTCCCGCAATGTATCCAGTTTTTAGCCTTCTTCAGAGACGTTTCTCAGAATGCCGTCTGGAATTAAAATATGTTTAGTGCTTCACCTCTGATTTGCTCGAATTCTAATTAAGACAAATAGCATTCTATGGCAGTCTGCAAATGGACGATAAAGCCTCTTAATTAAAAGAGTTCTCAGAATTTCTAAAGCAAAGGATGCAGAGAACAAAACGAAAAACAGATCCCTTTAATTGTCTGTGTTTATCAGGTAGTACAAAGAGCGTTAATTGCAATTCGCTAGTTTTTTAATTATCCACGTAGATTGTATCCACCTTTGTTAGAACTAATTAGAAGTACGCAGAATAGGAGATAAAAGCAGCAATTAGTTTCGACAACACTGCATTTTCCATGTTTTTCTCAAAGATTTTTCTAGTAGATTCAGAAGATCATGACCCATAGCTTTTAATTAAAACCAATCGATCTCTCTTCGGGGGGAATTTACAAGCTGATGCGCGGTCCCAATTTCAGATCTTCAGCGAAAATAAGACATATTGAACGAGAGACATAAAATAGAGAAAGCAATCCAGACGGTCGGGATCCCAGTTTTAGAATTGATTTCGGAAGACTGGTGTATTCGGGAAATGATCGCCCTGCCGGTCACAAGAGCCCAAATGACGCCGTATATTTGCCGGAAAGATTTTGCACTAACTCCATTTTGTAAGGCTGCTCGTAAAGGGTAAATTGGACCCTCCATTCAATGGAGCCAAATTAGGATTCAAGCCTGTAGCTGCGGAGTATCATTCCAGGGGATTCTTCCTATTATTTGTACATGCCCAGTTAGGGGTCGCTGAGAACTACCCTCATTCCCCTCGAAAGAGAAATTTATTTGCCTCACCAAATACCACAAGAAATGAAGCCGTAACAACTTTAATCTAGGAGTATCGCCCCTGATTTAAGCACATGGCAACAGCGCGTCGATCTCTTGTCACGACCGCACGAGAGTAGACAGCGGGTGCGCGAAAGGGACCGTCGCGGTGCTGTCACTGTGCGTATCCAGGGTTGCCAAACGTAATTTCGTTGTTGATGATTTTGGGCAAAATGGCAAAACACTCGTCCGTAGTACTCCGTGTGGCTACGAAATGTGGGGACTGGATTGGAAACGGTCCCTTTTGGCACCTTAGAGAGGACCTTCGGTGCTATTTTCTGCAATAAAACAGCAGCAAAATCGTGGCTTTGTCAAGTACCGAAAACACTCAAAAATCAACATAAACATTAAACCGCATTATCTTGTTTTTAATTGTTTCAGATTTAAGCCACGTGTGCCCCTTAATCCGGTGGAATGAAAGTGCCGACTGGAGAGCTTTACGGGGACACAACGAGTAATTTTTGTCAGAAAACGAACGAGCAAATTTTGATTTTCCGGGTCGTGCACCTCCCCAAAGATTAGATAGATTTAACCTAATTTTCGAACTTTCCAGTACTTTTCATGTTTAGGTTTCCTGGGCCCGGCGTTCGTATCGAACCAAAGGGCCTGTTTGGCGGCTGAAACACACCGTTGAGACGAATTTTTGGGTATACAAGAATTTTTGTCCCCTCTGAGTCGATCCGAGTGCCAAACATTTAGGCCTCCCTCCGAATTAAAATTGCTCATGTTCCCGTAAAAAGTGCCTTCTTAGCCCCACAGCTGGCAGTTCGAAACTATCCCTAATTGGAAATACCCGTTATCAACATAAAGTTGAAATCAAGAAAACGGGGTGCCGAGCCCCATAATCGACTTCACAAAGGGGATTCATTTTCTAACATTCAAGAACTGATCATCAGGTTCGGGCCTGAATGTGCGTAATGAATGTGAAAGGGGTGTGATTGTATGGCTTAACGGACTCGAAAGAAACCCCACGACCGTGAAAAGTCCTGATTTATTTCGTCAAGAAACTTCCTCAACGTATTTTAGGCTCTAATGCAATTTGAAAAGTAACAGTTTTGCTAGGGAACAAACACTCTCGAAATGTGAATTTTTAGCTAGCGATAAATCGCATTAGGCCGAACGACCTGGCTGAAAGCCTGATGTGGTAACCATTAAAATGAGGCAATGTCCATTAAAGTTCTACATTGCGGCAGGTTGGCTAAAAGCAGTTTTAATGCTTGTCAGTGAATTTAATTACCTCTAATTGAATATACATTGCCAGAGTTAAATGGAACTTTGAAACCGATAGCGACTCAGCAAGGGCTGAGGCTGTCATTCTAATTATTTCGTTAGTAGTTATCGTTATCCTGTCGAAAACTCCCCGAGACCTCCCTCGTGTTGAATCAACGGAGAGAAGAAAAATATAAGGGAAATGTAGCCTGCAGCCCTTTGTTTATATACTCAAGGGCCTCGTCATCAGCCCGCCCTTTTCCTCGTTAAAAATACGTATGACTTCATTGATTTAAAATATGTTCCTTGACGAAAAAAAGCGACGATTTCCTATTGTTCTGAGGTCGTGGCGAAGTGCAAATTCCAGACATGTTTAGAGTCTAATATCCCCCACGGAAAACCCCTCGTATATTATTCTTTCCCCCTGAAACAAAGAAACACCTGTTATGGCAATGCACCGGGAATCCCCCCTATTTTTTTTTTTTTTAATAAATGTTCGTGCCAGATGTGGACCCCATCAATGTTCCTGAGCCCCATATCAACTCTCCCCTAAATGTCGACTGCTTTGCATAATTGCCACTCCCCCCAAGACATATTACTTCAGTTGCTTATAAGCGAGTTCCCGATATTAGTTGAGGTCAAAAAGAGGTCCTGAGGCGGCTAAGTCATAAATCACATTCGCGGTGAATATCCCCAGTGAAGTCTTTTATTGGAGATAAGCTCGCCCCATCCCCGACTAAAAGCTCAGATATCAAATTCACAAAAGCGCTTATTCCGCGCTGTTGAATTCCGCAGACACAATTGAGCGTACATTTATTTCTAGTGCATGTATTCGATCTTTACCTCTACAAATGTATCAAATATCTTATCTCTCGCAAAAGCGCGAAATATCTTTTCTCTGTAAACACGCCGGCGAAATTGTCTCCCTCGAGATAAACTTTGCCAGACTTTACCTTAGGTTTGCCATGCATTGGGATAAAGTCGGATAAGCTCAAGGTCTCGCAAATAGGAACAACATAAAATTTACACAAGAGCATCGAGATACTAAATTTTATTTCAAATGAAAACACGTTTCTTTGCCCATTATACAGGGCGTCCTCGAAGCGGTGGCGCGGGTAAGTGTTCGATGCTTAAGAGGACAAATTTAGGGTGGTTTGGCCAAACTTGCCTCATACAAAACTCGCTTGTTTCCGTTCTACAGGACGTGAAAGTGGTTTTCTCGTTTTGTCAATCCTCGGGATTTACGGGCTTCAAATGGCCAACAGGAAAGTTTTTTTTTTGCATTTTTTTGCAGCAGCTCAAGTCTACTTTGAACATTTTTACGTTATAAATTTTTATTCTTTTAAATTTTCCTTCACTCTATGTTCCCTTTCTACCTCTATTCCACTGTCTGAATCGTTTCCCTCCGTATCTTATTCAGCCTGAGTTCAGGTATCCGGGGATTCCGTCGTCTAGCATGAGATCCATCAAGGAAATTCCTCGAAATTGACAATAATAATCAAATAAAAGGAGGGAAAAGTTATAAAACGATTTTCAAAATTGTAGTAAAACATATGTAATAGATAGAGAAGAAAAATAAAACACAAACATCTTTAGATTCCAAGAGTTCATCGTCATGATAAGCTCTTCAAAGAGGTTTTCCTCAAAGAACAAATGTCCTTCCTCCCTCTTGCTTTAGCTATCGATTTTCCCGGCATGTCCTATTTTCAAAGCTTATCAGTCTTTATCCTGTTGCATGGCGGAACTAAGGTAAAGCTTATCATCTCAGACAATTCCATTCGCATGTATACAGAGGAAGCAGAGATATTTGCTAGTCGAGATAGCATTTTTTATTACCAAGCAGACACGACTTTTATTTCTTTAGATTGAGCAGAGAATAAGAGAAAAGATGCCTTATCACTAGGTTTGTAAGCAGAAACTTTCATTAGAAACGCGGGCTTTGACCTTATTTTCCTACGGGAAATTTGAACAGATATTGCAGTATTTTCAAGACGATATGTCGAGTAAGGAAAGGAGGTTCTGAAGCTGATTACGTTCTAATCAAATAGGGGATGCCGATACAAAAGAGAAATCCTCGAGAAATCGACTCCTGGTAACAGGCTTTTAGAAGTGAGTTTTAAATTCAGGGTGTCGCAGAAATAACTGCCGTAAAGGCCGATGGCGGAAATAAAAGAATTTTTGCTTGAAAAATGTACGACTAAATTCTCATACCCAAGCACCCGACATCGAAATTATCTTGTTTTCTTTTCTTTTTTTTTTCGTTTGTCTAACCGTTATTTATGTAGTCTTTCACTGATGTAGCCTTCCATTTATGTAGCAGATGATTTATGTAGCTCATGACTTATGTAGCCAATGATTTATGTAGAGGTCGTCGTCTACTCGAAACCAAATTTTACTCCTTTAGCAGAGACTGGTCCCCTAATCCTTCCCATTTGCCATTAAAATACCCCTGGTTCACTACCAACAAACCGATTTCCAGTAGCACCATTCAGGCGGAATTACGACCTGGAATATAACTCCTAACGAAGCAATATAAATGTAAAAAGGTACCTATTATTTCGATCCGGTTCGATAACTTTCGGCATATCACATTTCCTATGCCCTATTAGAAAATTTAATATCTCGTTCATTTTTATACCAAAGCCAGATGGTCCGTGCACCCTATTATCACATTGTTCAGCCCCCTTGTTAAGCTAGAAATAAATTGGACTAGAGAGTTTTCGCGGTTTTTCGTATTATTCGCTGGAAGTCAGCACGAGGAGGGACTTCATTAGATCGTTATTGAGTGGGCAAAAGTCAGTGTAAATTCTGGAGATCTTTCCAAAACCCTAAATGTGATTTTTTCACGGAGATTTCCTGCGAATCCTGAATTAATTTATTCTATACGAGTGCAGCAGATTTTCCTACTTTTTTCATTTTCGTCAATTAAATCCGGATTTCGTTGTTCGAGACTGCAATTTTGTAGGCTTTCGAAGCCCCGGCACTATTTGCCTTCGCAACTTACACGGAAAAATGTGTTTTAAATGCGACGACTCTGGAAATATTGACACGGGAAAATCATTTGGCCGTCGATGTTATCTGAAAGTCGAGTGCATGGATTAATTAAACGCTTTTCCATATTGAACCTCAAACAAGGTATTCATTTAATCACAAAAAGGTTTTTTTTTCAACATGGCAACGTGGCCCAACGTGAAATTGACAGTTGCACCGTCTTCTCTCATCCTCGTCGCGCGCGCGGCGTTGTTGCCGCCCGACGTCGGTCACCGCTTGACAAATGAGTGATGCCGCATTGCCCGTTTTCTCGATTCGGCAGGAATTCCGGGAATCACTTGCAAGCAGAGTTGATTTTAATGTCATTTCGCGTATTGTGCGGCTCGTACTGAACACCCCATCAACTCCCTCGATATCAGTTGACATGGCCCAACATTTTAAACAAAACCCCTGACATGCATTAGCAAATTGCTTTTAAATGACAATATAATTTCCTGGCTACATTCGGCTCGTTTATTTTATGTTAGCAAATTTATATCGAAAGTTAGACACATAAAAAAGGGAGCTTTTAACGGATTAAATGCACGTTACACCTGCTATCGTGTTTAGTTTATGCTAATTCATCATCATGTCAAATTTTTGCTCCACTCATTTTATACTTCTGAAGCTTTTAGGATAATGGAATAATTATAGAGAAATTTGCAAGTAATTCGTAACGTGACCCGCAGTTATCTATCTTGCCTAATCACCATTAAAGGGTTTTTCTTCTGATGTGTCTTCATAAATTTCGGCTGCGAAATTAGAGGCGCTGATTTGTGGCTCTGAGTAATTAAATCATCGCACTCCATTCCATTAAGCTCAATTAAATCGTCGATGTAGTTGGGGGCGATCGAGAATGTCCGACGGAATCAGGGTGTTTTTGCGTTTTTTCGAAAGCCGGTAAGGGGTGTATTAGCATGTCCCAACTTGATACCAATAAGTGTATGCAAATCAAACAGAGGGCGCACTGTAAGCGCTAACGCGATTTTCAACAAGAAGGTGTCTGAATAATGTATTCGTTTCAGGAAAGCTCTGAACTGGGAGCGTGAGGGTGCAGTAAAGTTCAGTTAAAATTTACTTTATGTACGAGAAAATCTGGGCATTCATGTGTCTTTGGCAGAAACGCTTAATCAAACAATAAGAATTTCCACTTGTGTTAAAGGTGGGCTAAAGAATTGTTGTCGGGGATATTAATAACTTGGCTATTTCTACGAGGCCTGATAAAACTCATGCTTTATTATCCAATAATCCCAGATAAATCAGCGCGGCTCTGCAGCCAGATACATTTGAGGAAATATGTTTTCTTTCCTTTTATATAACATAGAGAATTGAATCGTTTATTATTCTGTCTTTCTTCCTACTATTATTGCCCCTTTCCCAGGAGTTATTAGAATAATTGCTCAGCAACGTACAAAATGTGAGAAATATTTCCTAATCCCAGAATAAAGAATGGGGAAATAAACGAGGCCTTTTATTGCATCTGCAAACAAGGAGATCAAGGGAATTCCGTGAGCGAAATAGTAAAAAAATTCAGCCCCAAATATTCCTGGCACAGACTCCTGTAATATCGACTATTATCGTCATGTGCTGAAGGAATAGGAATATTACAATTCTTTAGGAGAATTTTCGTTTTCAACAAATTACTCCATATTTCCAGTTGCCAGCACTCCATGAGCAAACCTGTTGAAGTTAGTTGGTAAAACTCAGCGAGCAGCGCATATTCACCAATTAGCAAGTTTCACAACTTTCGCCACAATTGCTACGCAACTGTACATACATTCACGAACCAGAAGTATGCACATCCGCCTGTTAAACGCTCTATATCTAAACTTCATCATATTACCGAATCAAGCCCGCACGTACAATTTAAACTTTTGGCCTTTGATGACAAAAGTTTGCGTACTTAAAAGTTTTTAATGGAACATGCAGCTATTAGTGGAGTGCGCGAAACACGCCAGTTTTAACTTGTAATAAGCGATTATGACATGGTTTGAATATTCGGAAGAAACCACGCCTGCGGGGAGAGCAATGGATACTGTCCGAACCACGCTCCCTTCACCATAAAAAACGGCTGATGGGTTCGAGGTTGTATGGTGATAAAGAGACCACGCCCACACCACTTTAAACTTATACTTGATACGTCAAGAAGGAGCGCAAAGGGCAGGCAGATCAACATAGAGTGATCCGACTGATAGCACGTACAAACCGGAAATACATATATAGTTAGATGTATAAACAGAACATGTGAAAGAGACGTGCCTAAAGCGGGAAATGCTGCAAATTGCAAGAGTTCGAAGAGTGTACAGTATGATGGGGAAGTGATCTCTGTGTTCCTTTTTGAAAAATACGCATTAATCCCTTTCTCTTCTTCTTAACGTGACCCTAATTAGTTAAACCTCCTAAACGAAATCGTCACCACGCCCCAATTTCCTGTGGACGAAGAGGCGTGGTTTCATCTCATTGGGGCGATATAAATTTGCCCCTCATTCGTAACAAAAAAATCCATGTCTCGTTTCGTCTCTCCCACGATCCTATTTGGGCTGTTTTTCAAAAAAATAAACCACGCCTCCTTGCGAACCCGCCCCGATTCAGGTTGGGCAGTAACGTGATGAGAGATGGGATCAAATTGCAAACCACGCCTCCCTCCTTCTTTGCAGATTTTTGTCGAACGTTTTTTCAGATGAAAAATTTATTTGTACAATTTCGAAGTTTAAACTTAACACTCGATAAGTTCCCCTTACTACAACTTACCTTTTTTCTGTTCGTCGAGTAGACCAAATCGTACACAAAACTAACTCCCAGCACCGTAATTCCAGTCTCTTTAGACAACATGGCGGCAATTGCCAGAAGGACAAACACTAAAATATACCACCACATTTTGACAATAGTCCACCAGCAGCACCATTTCGAAGGCGGCAAATTGATGTTATTGCAGCTATCACTATTTTGAGGTGTCACTTCCCGATAGTGCATCTTATTCTTAGTCCAATTGCAGCTGGTCACGCTCTTCTGCAAAGTGGTAGCGATCTTCTCGTACCTCTTTTGACTGCTCTTTTGGACCGCCGGCTTGTGGTCGCAGGACTTCGAGCAACAATTTGAGTCGCGATGGGTCATGTGAGAGGAGTAGGCCAAGAGGGAGATCAGGAAGAAGTTGCAAGCGAGCAGATCTGCTCGACCTGGAATGACATCGCGGATAAGTTCATCACTCAAAAAAGCTAAATTCCAGAAGCTTACCGACAACGTTCGCTACAGCCTCAGTATGTACAGGGTGGGTAGCAAAGAGGGCCCCTGTTACCACACATCCAATGTTTCTTCTGCTTTTCGGCAGCACAATGTTGGCAATTTTCATGAGCAAATAGGTTGCTGAGCAATGCAGGATTACATTGACCAAATGATAACCCCAGGAGACGAACTCTCCGATCAGATAGTTCAAGCGGAACGTGAGGACAGTGAGAGGTCTGTAGGAACCGTGAGTGCCGCTGTCTGTGAGAGAGGTGCCCCAGTAGTCGTTTTCCAACAATTTGGGCCAGGGGGTTTTTGGCTGGACGTCGGGGTTTGTCAGAATTGCCCGTCTGAAAAGAAAAGGAAATTTCATGAGTTAAATGGAAAGATACCCAAGTGCCTGTGATTAATATCTTTAGTTCCTTCTTTCGTTTTGCCATCTCTACCTGTGTCGATGTCCAACTTTGGCATTGAAATTACGTGATTTTGCTCCGAAATTCAGGCCTATCTGAAACAATCAAAGCACGACAAAGAGCACCGTTCTGAGCCAAAGTAGAGACGAAATTAGACTGGACTCGCAAGTTGCAATTCCATTTTTACCTCTAAATTATTCTCGTTTAATCTGGTAATCTAAAATATATTGACAATATCGATGCTGACCACGGGGGATATGGGATTTATGCTCGTGTGAGAGCGATATTGGAACATTTATATGCATTATAGTGACATTTAATTCTCTGATACAGGCGTATGATGTTTTGCTGGTAATCGGTTATGTGAGCGAATTTTAAAACTCAAATCCGAATTTAAAATCACTGCGGGCGAAACAAGAATTTAAGCTAATCGAGACAAGGGCGAAAATAACAAAATAATCTATTTCCACTAAGTTGAGGAGTACTCCATCTCCATCTTCTCCCTCTGCCAGGGGTATTGCGGCCTGTGGTAATGTGGGTCTGGATAGTCTCAAATTCACGATTTTCTTTGAGGCAGCTAAATGAAAAGCACTCAGATTTTGAACGCATTTGGAAGTGAGTTAAATTAGTTTTAGACCCGTTTTCATCGTGTTATTCCGAGCTTAAAAATAACCGACTCTGGTTCATACACAGCGGCAAGATTTTGCTTGTTTAAGACGCTGTTTTTTCCATTGGGGAAGCCTTGTTTATTTTAGTCGTTTGTCTGGAAGCAAATTTAAATGCAAATGTGGAAACTGTAAATAAGATTTGTTGGGATCATTTTTTGCAGCAAAGGGATGAGAATCTTAAGATGCCGCGCACGTTCCTACGAAACACAGTCAAGAGGGAACGAACAAATTTTTACTAAGGAGGTGTAAATTACATTTGCAAATTCGTCTTGACAACAATATTCTCTACAGAGCAGCATTTCAATTACGCCTTCCATTATGGTTTCAATCAATATTTACGCTCCATCCATTAAACTGCCTGCGGTTAAAAATGTTGTGGATCTGCGGTTAGGTAATAACCTGGATGCATCATTGGTAAATGGGGCTGGGAATACGTTTGTGTGCCTGACATTTGTGTAGGTTGAGGCCCCAATATCCAAAGTAATAAAAATTGCTAGTGGCAACTTCAAACCGTCCTTTTTTGAGTGCTCGAGCCCTCAATGGATTATCGTTTGGAGAAAAGATAATAAACTGGATGGAATTTAGCTCAAGATCCTTTACAGTACAACTGATACGAGAGAAACCGAGGGGATTTGTTTTAATCATGAGAAACAAAATAAATGTTATTTCGTGGCTTTGCCATTGTTCCGAGGGACGGTGTGTTTAAAATTTATGCTTAGGAGAGCTGCGGTGTTGAATGCCAGACAGAGTTGCTCAGTTCGGTGTAATAATATCCTGAATAATTTAAACTAGGTTATTTGGGTGGTCGAATCGGAGAGCAAGATCCTCACCTCTAGGACAAGCTGAAACAATATGACAACTCTCCTCTGGGGTGAAACGAGACGAAAACAATTGGCCGAGAAAGTTTGCTCAAATCAAACTTTTTAAATTAAGAGTCTAAAACAGGAGGTAACAGAACCAAATCTAGCTGAGGTGATTATTATCGTTTCAAAGTTATATTAGAACTTTACTTTGAGGCTCGTTTCTTGACTTAAGTTTCTGTTTTCCCTGAGAAAGGAATTTTCTTAAACTTGGAGCTTTCTACGTCATACGTACGCGCCCAATAAAGCTGAGTCTGAGCGTTTAAAAAAAAAATTCGTATTTTCGAGCGCACTCCGGCATCCCCAGGACCTCTTGTCCGGACCAGCAGCAGAGGATATCAAATATCGAAGCACAATGCTCAGCTGTTGCTGTAGACGGGAAATTCCACGATACGCCCATGATCGCGTTTTCCGCACGTTTATGGCCCCGGGGGTCGAATTCCTCCCCGTTCCCCCCGCCTCGTGAAAAAGACAGTGCAGTTCAGTATTTTGTTTCGTGGGCGGCGCATTTGAACGACTGCGTCCGAAAACCGAACGGCGCGCCTATGAGTTTACACATCACCGCGAGCTGGACATGCATCTGTCTTATGCGGAGGCGGAGGCAGTAAAGAGCAGAGGCGTGTTGGACGCGGTTTTGAGGACAAGCCGGAATCGCGAACGAGGCTGCTGATGCCGATAAATCAGGGGCGTACCGGACGCGGATTTCGTTCGAATCGAAGGTTACTGTTGGAACTACGTTACCGGATTCGATCACATCTCACGCTAATGAATTCGCAGCGTTTTCAAAACCGACGTGTGGTCGTCCGAGTGCGCAGAATCCTCGTACATCTCGAAGAAAGAAGCGACGAAAATTGCGAATTGGCAATATTTCGCTCAGGACTGGAAGATTATCCAGATTTCGTCGCTGATGGGTTGTTTGAGAAAAAAAAAAGCCGATTTCTTAAAAAACAATAAATATTTGAATTGCAAAGGACCTTTCAGAAGGAACTAACCCAAAAAGAAAGTGAGATGATTCTCATGCAGAGGATCAAATGTAAAGGAATGTTTGTTTATATCGAAAGAACGTGATCGTTTTGAAGCAACGTTGGATTACAGCAAGGCACAACTGAGGCTTGTATATATGTATACAAAGCTTAATTTAAATCTACTCATAAAAGTACATTTCAAATGGAAATATTTTATCCTCAGAATTTCCTAAGTCGAGAGTCTTTTTAGAATTCAAATGGGGTTCTCTTTGGGGTTTTATAGTTGCATTCTGGTGATAAACACAAAGCTCATTATTTGACCCTCTTGAATGTCGGTTCTAAAAGGATTGCCCTCGGGAACATTGTCTCCTAATTTTGCGACAAAATCGGCCTTACGAAGAGTAACAAGATAATGAAATTAGGCAATCTTACACGCTGTTTTCGACCTGATTATATCAAATTTACTTCTTACACGCATCTGCGCGATCCTCCTTTAGGTTAATGATGTGAAAGTTGCCGCCGAAATTTCGTTTAACTTTTATCCCCCTATCGGGGGTATTCACGGGGTAAGTACCTCGTTAGCATGATCTCGATTCGATATTCTAAGAGGATAATTTTAAATAGGGTTAAAGGCGGATTAAAATCATGAAGAGCGATAACGAGAGGTGCTGGAGAAACCTACATTTTGACACTTTCCGAAGGTCTAAGGAAATTCGTTTGTATCATAATCAGGATCAGTTTACGCTTTACACTGTTTCAAGCACTGAACAATAAGGGAATATAAGAAGGAAGGAAATGTATGCTTTCCAGCAGGGTTTAAATCAAATTTAAAGCGGAGTTGGGGAGCAAGAAATGTCACACTTTTCTGAAAGGCGCGATATGTGACACGAAGAAGCGCCTTAATACGCCGACATATAAAGTAGTTCGCTTTTATACTATTTTGGGGGCGAAAAAACGTACTTTTCGATGTAGAAAGTATATCTTTTATGCAAAAGGGTGGGAATTGGAACAAGCGTCGCGACAATTTCTACACGCAAAGTCAGGAAAGGCATTAAGGAAAATTTCAATTCCCTAGGGCAGATATGACGCTCCTCTGACCCTACGGTTTTCACCTGCATTGGGAAAAACTGCATTAATTAGCGGTCGTTTTCCAGTATCGGAATATGCGAATTTAATGCGCGGCATGAATTTTCTCAACAGTTAATTTATTAAGCGACCTCAATCGCGTGCTGGACTATTTTAGATTGGACATGGCTGAGGCAAACTTCCACGGCATGCATTTACAAATTTCACCCCACAGTCCAGAAAAACACATTAAGTGTGACTGTGACCGAATCAAATTGTACGACGCAGGTTTTCCTCTATGTTTTCCCCTGCAGGTGGAAAGCAATTATCACCAACTCGGTTTCGAGAAGTTTCCGAATCTGGTCGTATGGAAAGCGAGGATTATTTTCCCTTTGAGTTTCTCGCCCGAGTTCACTAGTCAACTGCGGACACGATCGAATTTTTAATGATGTCCCTCGAAGGCCAAACGCGCCACTGATCTTTCGCGGTTCGCGACCCTCGTGGCTTCTCCATTAATTAATCCCGATATATGCGGGATTTCAGATGGGACGCAGAGTCTTAACTTCCATTCGACTTGCAGTATGGTGAAATCTTTCAAATGGCGAAAACGTTTGCTGGTTCGATGTGCTCAGTTCGGCTCCTCCAGTTAGAGCTCCCCCGACGTCCCAGATGGTTCAGTTCTTCGTAATTCGCGCCCTAAGAGCGTGCATGCCGTTCGAAACAGGTCCGGCCTCACATCGCCCCCATTAGAGAAATTCCCCACCTTGGAAATGCGGGACTTCTGAGCATTGAGCAGTTGAGTTTCCTAACGAGCGATTTGATGATAAGAAGAGATTACTCGGGCGACAATAGCAATGCTCTCTAATTCGCTCCAATGCTTAGTTCTGGAAAGCGGGGCTGCATTGTGTTTCGAGCATTGTGTTCTAGTCAACTAATCATCGGCCATTTCCAAAGAGCCTTCAATACTATAATTTCTTCGCCATTAAAATCGAGGGAACGAATCTCCTCCTCATTCAAACTGAAGACAGGCAATTTGTGCTTTCCTTGACCCGAAATATATAAAAATCTAGGACGTCCAATTATTTGAATAGCTCTTGAACTCGTGTCTAGCAATGAATGCATCAGAAAGCAAAAAGATCTCTCTCGGCGTTTTCCTTCCTTCATGTACAAAAGGGGACCAGTCGAATGAGAATTAAACAAAGGGCTTTATCTTGAGAAGCAGGAGAACACAAACAAACAATGAATGTTTAATTAACAAGAGTGTCGACAAGAAAATGGCCTAAAGGAGTCGCATTGTGGCCCAAAAGTTTTTATCCATGATTCTGAATGTTATTGGATGCAAATTAGTTACATTCTAGATTATTCCTGCCTCAGCGCCTCTAGATGAGCATCAATTAGTCAATATTGTTCCAGACCAATAACTTATGTGTGGCGAGCGAAGGGGGCGGAGGAGAGACTTTCCAGAGATACAAAAAAGGTAAGTTTTGGTACTTAGGGAGACCGATCCTGCGGCATCTAATCAATCAATCAATCATATTCGATTTGTTAAAAAGCGATTCAGTTTGTCAACGGAAGCGAGATGCAATTAGTTCGTCCTTGTGGCCAGCAGGGCGCTAAACTATAATGAAATGTTGTTGGGGTACTAAATACCTCTTGACATGCGAGGGTAATTACCCTGTCTGAATTTTATAAGCCGGCTCATTTCGTGTCTTATCAGATATCGATAAAAGGCTTACTGGGCGTGCTCATGTTTAAAAGAGTCTTTGGAATCATTGTTTGGAGGGTTGTCGACACATGGGCAAGTCTGAGCTCTGAAGCTCGTGGAAAAGCTCAGTTTTCTAACCAGGATTCTCTACCCGTTTTCGCCCATTCGGCGATGGCTTTCGCGGGAACCTCGTTTCCCGTGAAAAATTCCCGGTAAAGTACCGTGTGCGTTACGAATTTTCATGAAAAGTTCCGATATATTCAAGGTTTACAACAAAAACTTTTAAGGTTTTTCACTGTAAAAATGCAGGGCTATTATCAGTTTCAACAGGAAATTTTTAGTCCTTAAATTATGGGGCATTTAGACCTGTTTGCGTTACGAGTCCAATTCCCCATGGAAAATCCTGAAATTGTCAGGATTTAGGGCCAAAAATGCAGTGGCGTATAGCGTTTTAACAGGCAGAGGAAGGCTCATTTATGCTCGGTTTTTTAAATTGGTTGCGCTACATTTCCAGTTTATCCAAATTTCAGCGATCACAGGGAAATCTAAGCGCTATTGAACTGTCAAAGGCAGTGGCGTAACTCGCCCTTAAACCCAATTTTATGCCTCAACAACAAAAGCTTCTGAAGCTGTGCTTGTTTGCTCATTTGTACACTTTAGAAGCTGCCCATGTGGCGGCCCTGACTTCCCAAAGAATCTCCTGGAAATATCAGGGTTTACAGCGAATTCTATAGCTTTTCGAGTTTGAAAATTCAGCGTCGTTTTTTTTCTTCGTTACCACCAACAACCTCGCATCCCGCCACATTATGCCTGCGATGTTCTTCGTGGAGGGTGACGGGTTTCAGCCGTAGAAGCGAAAATCACAAGAGGTTTCTCTGAAATCCCTAAAATCCAGGAAATATGCTCATTCCAGGGCATACCTAATGGCTTTCGGTTCGCTGCTACGCCTAAATCCGGCAACACTAGATAAAATTCCCCCCAGCTTCCTGCATTTAAAATTACAACGAGAACGAGCAAGTCCTGCCAACCAATTGTTGAATGAGCCTCCAATTTCCAGAGAATATTAAACATTCAGTAAAACTTGTTATTGTCGAAAGCCTTAGCCAGATCAAGGGAAACTCGACACCTCCTAGTGATATAACGGGGCATAATTTGTTGATGCTGCTAAAGTTGGCGTGTTTTTAGTCGCTAGATCGTATTAGAGGATAATTTCCTGGATCGAGTTTCATTTCTGGAAATCTCGCAATCCGTGCAACGACAAAACTTGAAACCTGATAAATTTCGAATCGCAGCAGCGACTGCCCTAATGGAACTCACCGATCATCATAGACGAATTCCGAATCCAGCGTGTTGCAGTAAAGCAGGAAGGCCAAAGTGCAGCAGGCCAGACTGCCGTAATCCATTTTCGGTATCCAGTCCAGCCACTTCACATGAACCACCATTATAAATTACAGAACAAAGGGAAAAAGTAAACTTGTTGCTGCTGATCGGCAGAAGTGGAAGGACGTGGAGCTCTTGTTGTCCAGAGGCATTTTCCTGGAAAAGTTGCAGTTATTGCTAGCGCTCTTGACGAGGGATGGCCGAGCAGGAGTTAGTTTGAGGAGTTACTGCGGATTACGAGCTGCGTATAATCGTCTGGATGAGACATCCAGGAAAGCCCGCATTAACACAACAGTAAACTGACGATCGTAGGCCTCAAACGGTCGGTTTTATACCCGCGACTTCGTTAAATGCGCGGCCGAAACTGACTGGAAGGACACAATCGACCCCTCTACACGCGAAATCCCCCGCCCCCAGGTCGCGCGCAACTGAATCGAGGGGGTTAAACAGCCCCCCAATTCTTCTCCGACACTACAGGTGGTGGTACAGAATACAATGCCGTCAAGTCAACTTTTCCTCCTCTTCTGTGACCGCTCCTCGTGGATTTCCGGATGCGACAAATGCATTTCCAGGTGCATCGGATGAAGTCTGGATATGGAAGAATGGGCAGATGAGAGTTGCCTGGATTAGCTTGAAATAAGAGCAGGGGGTATGGAACTTATGCATTGTTATGGAAGAATTGAAAAAGTCTTCAATTTCGAAATGAACTGTTTGTACGGAGATAACTGGAAAGCAGCTGGGTGTAGAGGCGTATAATAAGAGATTATTCCCACTTGACAGTGGTTTTTAAAAATTCGGCGCCACGCTACGAGTCGCTTTTAAGATAATCGGAAACGTACAGCAAATTTCCGACAGATCGTGGAAAAACATCCAATTGTGACGCAGTTAATAACGTAATTAATAGCTCGAAAACCAATAGAGGTGGGTAAAGGGCCATGTAACAAGGAATTATTGCCCTTTAATAAACACCTTCAGACACTCAATGATATACAGGGCGATCAATCTGAATTAACCGAGACACCGACAGCCGGCCCCAAAACATTGAAAAAAGCCCTTCAGTTCTGACGCAATTCTAATTTCTGTTGGTATCTCGAAAACTGCTAGAGCCGGATACGGGGACACGTATCAGGAAATGTTTCAACATTCGTGACGATTTCCACGTAGGTAATTGTAAACTTGGGGTGGATGTATTTTAGATACCCATGGGGCAGGGGTGAGTTATTCAAACTAGCCCGCATCGGATTGCTTTCACCGTCAGGAAGGCAGGAACAAAAGAAATATAGATTAAACTCAGCCCTAAGGCGGAATTGAGCCAGGAAACTACTTGCTCTAGTTAATTTTGCGACAAGATGTGTTCATTCTCATTACTCTACGTTGCACCCTTGTCCTTTATTTCCTTATGTAATTTATAACAAAGTCAGAGGCGGAGAAGTGCGGACATGTGGCATAGGTGGAACGTCTTTTTTTAGTCCAGATCTATGGAAAAAGGTCGCAAATTCCGGTGCCCATGGGAGGAATTTGTTTCCCCTCTGGGCCGAATTACGCGTCGATTTCACGCTGACCTGAAACTGTAAAACTAGGAAATTTACTCGCCTTTAGAGAATTTCGGTGATTTATTTATCGGGCGTCCGAATTAAGTTGTCTCTGCAAAAAAGTCGTCCCTGGACAGCCCATTTAATGCCGGTAAATCTGGAAATGCCATAGATGCTTCGATTGGGTCGGACTCATCACTTTTTGGCTCGTACATCTTACTTTTCCTATTTGTTTCACATTGATATATTGGGCTAAATCTTAATATGATGCTCGAGTATTGCGAGTAACCACAAGCGACCCGTCTACACAAGCTACTTCAAAACTTCTGTCCAAGTTTCCATTTGAGCCAGTTTAAGTTAGGTTTTATTAGTGTCAATAACATTACTTCAAAACTTCTACGTTACTTATCAATTACTGAGCCTTTCTGGTCGGATTACTTCATGTTACTTTAAGATGCTGACCGTCCGGCCCGCTTTGCCTGATGTTACTTCGAGATTAACGAGACTTCATCTTTGGATCAGATTGTTTTTGTTTTTTTTTTTCCGGAAGTTACTCACCTCTCAAGACATATTCAGATTGTTTCAAATCTCCTGAGTAGTTCCGTTCAGGTTCAGGTTGGCTTAAAAACACTTTCTATAAGGGGAACGCAGGTTACTTTGAAGTTAGCGAGGGTTCGGTTCGGGTCAGTTTAAGTGTTCTCAATTTTCACTCGGTGCTTTTGACTGGCCACTGGACAAATCGTCGGGGAGTGTTGGAGCAACAATGGCGGGCGTTTTGAGAATGCGGAGACGTGTCGTGAAGACTAAGACCCGGGAGGAGGACACGGGTTAAGGGGGAGGGGGGTGAAGCCAAGACAAGGGGTGTTAACACTTCGATGATCGGCGAATCCATGGTTGCCCGTTAAGTTCTTGTGTGCAATTAATTTGGGCGCATTTGAGGTGAGCCCGGGCCCTTAAAGAGGACCCGCGTCGCGGCAGTCGTTTCTTAAACTCATGACTCAAGTTTAACCTGTCGATTTAATCGAGACCTTAATCTCACACCGTTTTTTAATTTAGGTAGCGTGCAAAAAGTTACTTTTTCCCATGGTCAGTTCGAGCTTAAATAGTCAGTATCAGATTTCTTTGAGAGAGTCGGTAACATCTTGAACTCGGGCACGTTTTGATACGCGCTTACGCTCGAACGTAAACGTGCTCACGTGATCTCTCGAAATTAACGCATCACGAAGGCAATAAGCCTTAATTAAAACAGTGAAGGTTACTGGTCAATTTGGCACGAAACAGTGCCTCTGAGAGTGCAAAGTCGGGACGGTCCGAACGTGACATCAGCAAGGATCAAAGTGGTGCTCCGCAGAAGCTTAGTACGCGACCTCAGCTCACGTTTGGTCCTTCCAATCGGACCTCGCCAATGGAATTTCGTACCGTGCCGATTTTCGAAGGGTCTCCCCCTCCACATGCGTTTCTGGATCGGATTTCAATTTGAAAGCACACCTGAACGGAGCTTTTCTAACTCCCGAACTTCGTGTTTCTTCGCATATACTCACTCGAAATAAAAAATAAAAAAATCATTCAAGTCGTCAGATTTGTGCTCTTAGGGTAAATAGGAAAATTAAACATTTATTTGCTTTTACTCGATCGACTTTTAATGAGTCTCCTACTGTAATCAAATAACAGTTGTACTGATTTCCATTTTAACTATTTATTGATGATTACTTCGAAATACAATAAACCTTTAAAGCATAGTCCTGAAGCTTCTGAGACTCAATCCGATACTTCGCTCACCAATATCACGTAACAAAATCTCGGCTCATGAATATGCTAATGCCCAATTTAGATAATTGCAAAACCACTGTCGTTCTTGAAATAGTTAGAGGAAAAATTAAACTATTTCCATTTTCCCTGGGAAAAAAGCGCTAATACGTGTCAAGCGGCCATTGTGCAGACCATCGGTAATTGTCCCTCCATTCCACATAAACTTTTATATAACCGACACGCGAATTACATAATTGTTAAGAAAGCCTGCATGAAAAATAACAGTAAATTACATGCGGGCTATAGACACACTGTAAAATAAACAATAGTTAGACGTAGATAGCATCTTCCTTTATGTAGAGCTAGAACAGTTATTAATGCTGGTTTCCTCTATAAATCCTATGGTGGGAGGGCTCCAGAAAGCCATTTGTATGGTCTGACTTTTCGCCGGTTTCTTATTCCGAAAAATGTTATCGATCTGGAATTTGTTACATTCAGAACTATTATTTTCGCATTAAGCGAATAATGAGATTAGAGGACCTTCCTGCATGGCTTCTCTTTAATATAAAGCTCCCTTTTAATTTTTAAAGTATATAACTCGATATCGCTCCGCAAATTGTTCGTCGTAGGTCGTCTTCCAATTTATTCCTTAATGGTAACCCTATCCACCTTTCTTCTCTGGCTTCCTTATTTTCGCAAGAAACCCGATATCAGGGATCAGTTTTACATCTTCGGAGGACTTGTTTAACAAATTGCCATCTTTCGCACGTTAATTTTCCTCATCTAAACAAGACCCCGTTTCGATGAAATTGCCTCGGCCGGATCCGAAGTTATATTTATTCCCCTCATGTCTGACCGATTTATCTTCCGACATCTCTAATCAGCCGGTTATCCCACAATTGGACTTAATTGGGGAATTGCGGCTACTGTCTTGCTTAATGAAACCGAATGGTGTTTATTGGGAAAGCCAGCTGGCGGCACCTTAGCTAAGCTGAACAAAAATTATGGGCCGAGGGCAGGAGGATTGCCCTTAATGAACATATATGGCCCAAGGTTTCGCTAAAAGAAATCCTTTTTAACTGGGGGAATATCGCACGGAGTTTGTTAGAGCTCGCATCAATCCTGTAGAGGCTGCGAGCCTACGTGGGAGGGGGACCGATTGGTAACTGCCAATACTAATTAGAAATTGCTCAGGTCACTGATTTCTAAGCAAATTACAGGGCTGCAACTCGTCGCCCTGTAACTGTTGCTCGTAAGCCTTCAATGCTCTGCGAGGGGATCGTTCCTGATCGAGTGACAGTTTTTCATCCAGAACTGGTTAAATTATGGCTATTTTTTTGCCCAAAATGGACTCGTATGAGTGGCTTAAAAGCCAGGCAGGGTCGCGAGGCTACACCGGCGTTTTCTCAATTTCTCCGTCCCAAAGTGCCTTTCGCCTCGATTGAGGAATAGTTTGCCATAAGATCCTCGTGTCAGTCGATTAGACCGCAACACTACGCTTCAAAACTTTTAAAAAACATTTGGGGCAAGCAATTTCGGGTCAATATCTCGGAAATCAGCGGAGCAAATATAGTGAAGATCGCTCACAGTAGCGGCCTTAATGAGCTCTGTAAACCTGCAACGGGGCGAGTTGCAGTGTCTTCGCTTGTCTCGAAGGGATGGAGTCGCCGATTGCCCCAGGTGCGAAATCATCCAATTTGAGCCGAAAAAAGCACCTCAAAACTCACATCTGAGGACAAAGTAATTTTCACTGTGAAAGCCCTCATTACGGTCGCATTACGGGCATTTAATGTCATAAAGTAGCATACGTTCGACCCAGTCCACTATCGTTTGAAATCTAACTGGCACTTTTCGTATAATGTCCATATCCCATTAGCTGATAAGATAAAGTAATTAACTTGATTAGAACCTCATCTGAAATCCACAGGGTATTTTTCTAGACTAAATGGATATTATCTGCCAACTCCATTTACTAATAAGCTACATGTGCCACTAATTACTTTGGGGTGTTTGGATGTCTGGAATTGTGTTTTGACGTTCCGTAGAGAGCTTCATTGGGAATTAAATGAGAATATGTGCCAGAAAATTCTTGTTAGAGAGAGAAACTTAATCTGTGGCCGAATGTGCAAGAAGGCGGCAATTTAGGGACCTTAAGGTGTTCTCGCTACATCGGGGTGTATTTATCACCGCCCTTCCGGCAAGGGTGCTGAGGTTTACATAATTCAGTCCTCGGGGCTGCGGTAATGTCGCTTACCTAAATCTTCGGCTAGCACGACAAAGATTTGTTTGTTGGATGTTATATACTAATTTGTAAGGGACGAATTGCCCAAAAGAAAATTCGACTCATCCATGAACAATATTAAAAGTGACTAAATGAGTTCACGATAGCAGCAGTAGTGATAGCAGGACATTTACGATCCTGATATGCAAGGATATTTAAATTTACGCCGCGTTTGATAATTTCACTCGTATATGGGCTGACAAAGCTTAAAAATTCACGAACAGGGTTTATCTCGAAAAATTCATGTGCTGGAACGAATTTCAGGCCGCAGCAAAATAATGCGAAATTATATCTAGTCAATTCAGTACGTGACGTGTGGTGTTGCCCTTCGAATTTCGCTGGCACGCCACTGTGAATAACCTTCAATAAAACACAAACTCCCGACAAAGGGTGAAGTGTAGAGTAATGAGAGTGAATATGTCAAGTTGTAAAATTAACCGGAGGAAGTAAATAGCTGTTCTCAGGATTCAAGCGAGCTCCCATTTCTCCCTTGTTTCAGTTTACATAGGCCCAAAACGCTACGGCAGTTCCCTGTTTGGGCCAGGTAAAATTTATAATTGTGGACGGCCAGTGAAGCTCATTAAAACATAAGGGTTTCGCATCTATTATTGCACAAAATACAGCTTTTTTACATTCTACATAAGATACCGTAGGCATTTAAAATATTATCCTTAAGTAAGTAATTCATATTGAGCACGCGCTGCATTTCACTAGTCCATTATCATCACAGTTCATGCACTTGAGGGCTACAAATTCCGCAGTGAAGTGGTTCCTATGGACCGATTTTTTGCTTCCATTGCAAACTCCGCATGGCAGCACCCGGTACCCTCCGCAGAATTCGCAGGTAATACAACAATCTGGGTTCTAGAGTCAAATGGATCGCGTTGGCAACCTATGAAAGGAACGTTTGTATAGCTCACCTTATAGGGTTTTAATATTTTCCTCAATTCTCCTGATTCGTTGAGCCTTTCGATCGTCTCAGCGTCCTGCAACATGCCATAAAAATTGTTAGGATGTGCTACCCGCGAGAAACGTGAAGATTTATTCGCTAGTGGGGATTTTCAATTAGCAGTGGCAACGTCGCAACTCTGAACCTTGATTATGTAACGCACAATGTGCCCAATCGCAGCCCTCCCGGTGCTGTGGTACTGTTATGCGGTGATGCCACTGCAGAAAAACTCGCTGATTTTGCCCCAAACTATCCCCCCCCCCCTCCCACTCTTAATTTCTCACCGAAAGTTTTTAATTCTGATATTTCTATTGATAACCCGAAAACTATTAAAACTGGATGTTCAGTGGACACATTAAAAATTTTAATAATATACAGGACGATCGATTCAGACGGGTCGAGACACAGGAACTTGAACCCCGACCACCCTTACAAAAGGCTTCAGCCCTAGGATAATTTATATTTCTACTGATAACTCGATAAACATTGAACAAAGAAAACAAATGTTTATCGTCAAATGATTTCCCCTTAGTGCAGATGTTCAACGGTTCATTTATCTACATCGTGCTCCATCAAGATACTAAAATTAATTTAATAAAAATTACGAAGTTTTACATTTTTTCTAATGATTTTGAACCATCAGGATTAGAACTTACTCCGCAATGTTGCCCATCAACATAGACCTGCGGCACTAAAATCTGATCGCACCTCATCCTCTGCCTAATTTCATTCTGATACTCAGTACTCATAAACACATCTCTCTCTTCGAATTTCACTAAAAGCGTCCTGAGAATCTGTTTCACTTTCATGCAGGCCTGATAAGTCTCCCTGATGATACCCATTGAGGTTGTGTAAACCACCACCTTCCCTCCATCCTTCTCTTTGTAGCTCTACAAATTCCATTAAATAACTAGTTATACTATGAAAAATGCTTCAAAAAAACCTTTTCAGTTGAGTTTATATGCAGGAAAGTGGCGATTCCCGCCCTCACTCGATTTCTCACCCCTCGTACAGTACCCTTAGCACTTCGGATAGTGTTGTTGTCGCACTCTAAAAGGTTCTTATAACCAGCGAAGGTTTCTTCTTCTATCAATGTGTTCAAGGAGGGTTCTTTGTCAATGTCTTTCTCGTTTAAGTGGAAGTTGAAAAACATGTCTGAGTTGAGATCTGAGGGTTGATTGAAAACTTCGGAGTGGAGGTTTTTTCGATTTTCATCGATTTGGAGGTTCTCCTTTTGTCGATCTTCGTAGGCTTTTTCATCAACTAGCTCAGGACCTAATTTTTGGTACAGTAAAGTTTTTTGGTAAGTAATGTTCAACTAATGGTCTTATTAAATGTATAATCAGTAGATTAGATTATAAGATAATTGAGATAGCCTCATAAGTAGGCAGAAGATATTAATTGATTTCTAATTGCAGTACCTTTTCTTTGTCTAATTTCTCTCAGTAAAGTCAAAGGAAGGCTAGATTCGCTGCTTTTGGATAATTTGAATTCTCCATTCCGCGTTGGGAATGATTTTCCATTATTGAGCGAATCGCAACTGATATTACTGGCACCACTATTACTGTCATTATCATCACTATCTACTTCTGCTCCGCTGCTCAAACTTGACGAATTTTTAAGCGATTCTGAAACCAAACCATTTTAACTATTTATAAGTACATGATATAATACACAATCTAATCGTCTACCTGAAGTACTATCATTGATTGAAAAATTACAATATGGGACATTTTGAAGCATTCCAAATACATACATTCGTGCATACACATCTTAAACAAAATCTACTAAAAGCCGTATATTACTATCATCTTGATATTAAAGAAACTGTATTTCACATAAGATAAAAAGATACTCCGTGGATTAAGCGTTTTACTCACCGATCAACGTAACCGACACCCCATTCCCATTCTTCTTCTTCTCGATGAATGACGAAGGGGTGCCATCCAAGTCGCTACAGGTGCCAGAGTCGAGGGTGTCATTGGGGCTGATTTGACCACTAGACATGACTTCAGTGAATTGGTTGAAATAGTACTGCGAAGGGCTCGATCTTCCTACGGCCTCAAACATCGTTTTGTTGGCTTGGTAGCTCTCCGAAGAATTGTTTACTAAAAGAAACGCAATTAGGAGAAGCACTGATGTCTAATCGGAAGTTAAGACTAGACGCGGTTTTCCATAAGAATCTTAATGGATATCACGGTGGTTGACTAAGATTGATGTGAGGGAACAAAACACAGAGAGAAGATGCAATTTTAAGCAGAATTTTAACTGGAGCAAATGCTAATGAACAGTCGCTAATTAGTTTGTGAATGAAAACCTTAATCTTACCAAATACACTTTAATGTAAGAATTTTCTTTGCCATTTCCCCACGTTACTTTCCAGATTCTTGATGTTATGGCGAAGGAAGATTTCCGTGCCCTATTGATTTCTCTACCTCGACGAGGTTTCGAGAGATGGCGCCACATAAAGCAATGATCAGTTTGACCGTAAAAGTAAAATGTTGCTAAAAGTCCAAATTTGAACTCTTCTGGTTCTCAAATGATGAGTTTCTTATGTCGGAACCAAAATTATCGATTTAAGGAAAAACCGTTCTTACGTATAACAATTACTTAAAAAAAAACTTCAATAAATATGAGGATGCGGAAGAAACGCCGTTGATTTTATAAATTTTCGTGTAAACGACGTTGGGGTATTTGGAAATGTACTTTAATCAATTAATTCCAATTTATCACTGCTTGAAGAGACGCCACTGATTTTTCACTTTCAACCCAAATCCATTTTTTGAAATTCCAAAGAGTTTTGCAACATGGAATTCGCGATTTCCCGTGGGGTACTCATAGAGCTATTCTTTCTCAAGGCATTTGTCACCGCTATAAGAGTCGTTACTAGTTTCTAACTCCCAAATTTATACGATTTTTGGACATCTAAGCATTAAGAGTGTCCAAAAGAACTACCTGGCCATTTCTCAGCGCGAAATTGAGATCTCTAGCCGTGTATAATATAACAAAACCAAAATGTTAAATAAAGATGATTTTTCACCACATTATGACACGCTACTTGCTTCTTTGGAGTTTTCGTGCAATATTGATTTTCTAGATCGAAAAGTAATAGCTGTATTGTTTTTCTTATCAAGCTTCCCGTGACCGCGCCTATCTTTTTATTATTTATTCATGTATTACCAACAAAATTTGTTCATATCTTATGACCCGTGAAAGATAAACGTCCATGTCATTGGAGTTTGTGGCATATGAGATCTTGTAGGCATGCTTGAAGAGTGTATTGATCCCCTTACTAGGCTTCAAGTGGCGCGACCAATATTTCTAATAGCAGTTCCTTCAGATCGGATTGCTTCAAAAAGTGCTCTAAACTGCATTTTCAAGCGCTTAGGACCTGCATTAATGCATTCGAGTAGAACACACGAACCACGTTAGCTGGCTCGACCGGAAAAAAACACAAATTCGCATATAGGAAGTTTTTGAGGAAATACTCCAAACAGGGTGTAAAGAGTGTTTGCCAATTTTAAAATTTTAATAGTCGATATCTCGGGGAGTTTTCAACGAATCCCCCCCAAAAAATTTCTCAAAGATTACTCTACTAGAGAACCTCTGCATGCCCAAACGCAACATCTCTTTTGTTACTGAAATTTGGGGACATCCTTACACGATGCGTCCAGGCTGATTGAAATCAGTGGATCTATGCGAGGAACAGTTGATCAAAATAATTCGGAACTTTTCCTGATCGATTAAAGCGAATAATTTCAGATTCATCTGCTTGTCCCCATCTTTACACTGTTCAATCGGCCCAACTGGGCCGGAAACTCCGGGCCCACAACTGAGATATTAGCCCAAAAACTATACCGTATGTTACGCCAAACCACGACAATACTAACCTGAAATTCTAATACAGGTCTCTGCTTGCGACACTTCACCACCACTCGGTTTCTCACTAGATCCGCGATCACCACCATTCTCCCCGTCGCTGATGAAGCGCGTGTCGTCCGGGTTAATAAAAATCTTCACGATATGACCTTTACCACTGTTTTTGCATGAATACGTCAACTCTTGAAAACCATCCGGAATGCTAAAATCAACGGTGTTCAGGTTTACCGTTGCCGTAGCGGAAGACCTCTTGTCCTGGTGAGTGGGATAAGATGCACTGATCAATATTCCATCTCTTTTGCTCTCTTGGTGGCCCAGATACCATCGATCTTTGTCGTTCTCTTCGAGATTTCCGCCTCCAGATCGTTGTGCTTTGGTCTTGGGCGGCAACGGTGGCGGCAGGCAGGTGACTGGCTGCTCGGACATAGCTGAAAGCAATTTTAGATTAAGTAATTTGCTTGAATAGTGGTTTGCCTTATTATTAAGTCCTAGTTTTGCTTAGTAAAAAATTCACACGATTGCATTGAATAATACTCGATGACGCAAGAGAATAAGTGTCAATACTGCGCACCTCTTCCTCTGCAAATAACAATCTCTTTCGCGAAAACACGGGAACTTTCCCCTAATTCCTTGTCAGCTTTAAGGATCATGTCTTAATTGGTTTTTAATTTTAAGGAAACATGCCCATGGTATCACAATAACAATTATTATTGAATTAACCACTTGACTTGATCAATAGAAAGTGTAGCGTGTATTCAAAGCTTTTTACAGGCATTTTCCACTGATGGAATGATATTATGTGAGAGCTTTTGAAGCTCATTGAACTGCGTGTAATAATTAAAAACTGCAGTAATTTAATTGTGGATTTAATACGTTTTTTTTTCTCGGGCTTTATGGGATGAATCGGTTGCATCATCGCTGATTTGCATTAGAAGAATGAGCCGTTTCAACACTCCGACGAATGCTGCAAGTGCTCTCGTCCAGAGCAGAGGCAAAATTCATGAAAATCGGCAGTTTTTACGGAATTTCGTCGAATTTGAAAGTTTGTCAACACGCTGTTTCGTATTCTCCATGTTACGTTGAAGGCGAGTGACTTTCAAATGCTACAACCAATGCTAATTATGTGCTAAAATTGGAGCATACAATACTAGCTTTAAACTGGCAATTTTAACAACAAAACCCAGGCAATTAGTTGGGACTTAATGAGTGTATAATGAGAACAAATTGAAGTAAATGCCGTTCAAATCTGTTTGGTCATCGAGCAGCTTTAGGCGAATTGTAAACAGCGATAAAAAGTGCGCTACATGGGATTTTTTGGAAAGGTTTAGAACGTATCGAATTAACCCCACAGAGAGATTTTCCAATACACTGAGCTTTGCTCAATGGGACCTTCCAAGCTCATGGTAATCCTGGTTGCCCCAACCTGTCCTCCGCTTGCTCTCACTGAGGACCCGTGCTTCCCACAGATTTTCCACTAAATCACTCGCACTCAGTCTTAGGCCCATTAAGGTCAATGATAATGTCTTCGATTATTTTAATTAAAATGTTTATAAGAGTGTTAAATCGATCGTTTTCGATTGCCAATCTCCCATTGAACGGCGGACCACACGCATATCAGTAAAGGAGCTTTCGAATTTTACTCATTCGGAAAATGTTATACTCCGGTGGCGAAAACCTCCCTATGCGAAGCTTCTTCATTTATCTTCAAATTTATCTAAAGTTCCTTGATGTGCCTGGCGATACTCCGCCGCAGGTTCAAGGAACCTTAATTAATCATCAAAGACGAGGGGCGTGATGGTCTTTGGCCATGCTTCAAAAGACCAAATGAAAAAGGAGAGAGAAGCGAGAAAAGCCGCTGATTTTTTCCAAAGGAAGAGAGCAGCTGACACATTTTCCACTAGAATTTGCTCACTTAATTTTTAAGCTAAGGGCCCTGCCGCTTTTTATCAAAGCAGCAACTTAAGCCGTCCGAGCTTCAGTCAAAACGCGAACAGAACTTAAGCCAGTTTTGCGCGAAGCAAGGAAACAGCTTCGCGCATTTTTTTTCCTGAATTCGAATCATTTCGTTTTGAAGAATTTTTCGCGTTTCGCACCTTAAACCTCCACTGAAGGTGAATCTAATAAAGTAAAGTCATTTAATGCCACATTTTTATTTGGTGTTTCGGCCACATTACCGTTGAGCTGCTCATCGAGAGCACCGAAATAATTTGATAATTTGAAGAAAGCTGAGGATTGAAGCAGCCCGAATTAAACGGTGATTTTTCCCAGTTATGAGTTGAAGAGCAAATTTGGATTTCAAGGCCGAAACAGCAATGAAGACAATACGAAACCTACATTTGGAGTTGTTTTTCAGTTTATGTTTGGTGAAAGCTGCGATGTAGTTTAATTTTACAAATAGAGAAACACAAAGTAGGTTCACATGCGGAGGTGCCGTTTTTCCCCATTTTCCACGCCATCCGAGAAAAATCGCAAACGATCTTAACTGTTTTAGTTGTTGCAATTTGATATGGAGAATACTCGATATTAATAAATCCTGGTGCGGCATGAATTATTTATTATTAAGTGTGTCCCGTTAGCCCATTAGTTCAATCTGTATAATGACACATAATGCAAATAATTGTTGTACACGAGACTGGGTATGTAAAGTGGGTTAATATTAATGGCGCTGTTTTGGTGCATGATCACAAATTAACGATCAGTTTTATGTATCAAAATGTAACTAAAATAAATTTAAAAAAAAAAAACCAACAAGATTCCACCAGCAGATGCTTAGCGTGTAACCGACTTACCTGCAGAAACGCTCAATCCTTTCCCAAACCGAAACACATTTGGCAATCACTGAAAGTCTTCTTCACTTACCCAGACAACAACAACAAAGGTCAGATGAGCATTATTGAAATGACCATTGCCGAATGGATGAAACATATGCACTAACTGTACTCGCCACGCTTGATGGTCAAGTTGGTACTATCGGCTTAAGAAATCGTATGGTGTGCCACTTGCTGGTATTCTTGGACGCTTTCACGATGACATTGAGGTGTCTCGCACTCTCACCGTTACGTCTCTGATTTATGGGCCGAATTTACAGGTGTTTATTACACTTTTTCTGTGTTTCAAAACGTCATAGAAACACCACTTATGCAACACTAAAGGCAACAAAAATCTCTCAAGTTAGGCGCAGTCGAAGTGTGATCTTTTCGATTGGACCTTGAAGGACATTGCTGCGACCGGTTTGGGTGCCAGTACCACTCGTCAAACAAGCTTAGAACATTCCAAAAGAAGCACGAAATGCGGAATTTTATTTTTCTCGAGGGCAAGAAATATCGTGAGATTCAGGTCTATTGGATTGGAATACGAATTTATTTCAGTCAGAAATTTATGTTAATTTTCTATTGAAATCAGTCTCGACCTCCGTTTTTCTATTTTCATAATTTTACCAGCCGCTCTAGGACTCCAACGTTTTCCTTTGGGGACTACTCAGAACGGCACGAGCAGTTCTCAGAAAGTGCGCAGCTAATGGCTTACGTCGGAATTTGCGGGCCGACGAGGGGGGCTCAGTCCAGGTTAGTTCAAGATCGCTGGTCAGCGTTACTTCAATAGGAGTTGAGTTTCTGCTCAGGCACTTACGATCGCTTCTAAAATTTCTTGCTGCTCCCGTTGGGCTAAACAATCGATTTTCCTGTTGAGGGAAGTACCGGCCACAAATCTCCGGACTCCGATCTGTCATAATTTACCCGTCCGACGTCATTATTTGCGTTGGGGTCACCCCAGAGTTGTTTATGAGGCACAGGGTTAGTGCAAAATTGCGGATTTCGGCTGTTGACGTCATTTTTATACTGCTGAAGACTAACAGGTTGCTCTCTTAAGGCTAATTTGGGTTAATCCACTGGTCACCAACAGCGATTAATCCAAAGATTACTATTCAAGTGGCAAACAAAAAGCAGGTGCTCCAGCCTAAGGCTGCCCTCAGAGGGGGGAGGGGGGTGAATTTTAGGAAGAAACTAGTTATTTGACAAACCAAATATTTTATTTTCGATAGATTCTTTAACGCTTAGAGACCTCAAAGTCGGTTTTCATCGAGCATTTTTACCCATTTTTTACTCATAAAACACTAACGTCGTTCCCAGCCCAAAACAAAGAAACGTTACGTAAAACCCAATTGAGTAAGACCGCAAAATCTCCGCAGTTCTTTGATTATATTGCTTTCACTTCGGCCAATGGTTTTTTAATCAATGCTATTGACTTTTGTCTTCACTTCGTTTAATGGTTCATTAGACTTCCAAAAATGACCGTAAAATGGGAAAATTGTTTGATTTAGCGCAGTGAGTGAGCATTTTTCGTAACGCCACATAATCGCTAAATTAATTAATGGGACCGAAGTCTTGTTCTCACACGATCTCACATTCATTCCCTCAGATCGAACGCTCTTTTATTAACGTTTAAAAGAGAGCAATTCTAAGGCCTAAAGCTTAAATCATAATCCACCGCCACCGCTTGTCAATATCTCGAAAACATACAGAAAATATATTATCTCTCTTGAGTGATTCACACTAAAATGTTCAAATTCGACGATATTCATTTCCCTTTATTACTCCTGGAAAGAAGGTAGACGTGCATCGGTTCCGATTTTCCCTTCATCTGAACAGGCCCCCTGTAATCAAACCTGAACTGCTCATCGAAGTTGTCTTCTTCGAGCAAAACACTGAAATCGATTATTTTCAGCACTATTCCCTCTTCACCAGCGCATGCAGATCTGCTTCTATACATACTTATACGCGTCTTGCGACACATTGATTTTTCCCGGCTGCCCGGTAGTCTCAGTCCTGCTGGTTAGGTTTACAGTATTTCCATATAAGCAGTACCTGGGCATTCTTTGTCCAATAACACCAGTCACCACCTCACCAGTATGGATCCCTATGGTCACCTTCTGTTATTGAGGAAGCAAGGTTTAAATCTGGTACTAAATGAATTGTGAAATACTCACCACTGGGTCTCCATCAAAGATAACAGAACTCCCCAAATCCATCATATCCAGTGCCAATTTAGCGATATTTCTGGCATGAGAAGTGCATGGTTCTGGCAATCCACTGACGGCCATGTATTTATCCCCCACAGTTTCCACCTGGAACGAACCAAAAACAGCTATTTACTCTCTAAGAGTCGAACTACTGAACCTCCAAACAACTATACTCCCCGATTTAGATTCGGGAATAGCTATCACAAACGTATAGCATAACCTCGGGTCTTATGTACCGAACACAACTTTGCTCACCTTGTATATATTCGGATTGTGCCTCGGGTCCATGAGATCGTCGAATTTAGTGTACAGGATGTTTAGCATTTTTACGATTTTCATTGCCCCATTGGAGTCTGCATTTGCAGCACAATAAGCTGAAAAGAGGTAAACATACTGAAAATAGTTGATTTATTCAAAGTTAGAAAGTTGGTATCGAGAAGCTCCCATTTGGAGCGCTTTTTTTCCAGAAATCCTCTGATTGCCTGTGCAAACCTGCTATCATCAAACCTCCCTTTGTGGAAGGAATACGCTTCTAACCAGGAGAGAGGAGTCTTACCTGAAAATCCGTATATTCCAGAAAATAGCAAAGTGACAGAATCATATCTTCTCGCAGGAACTGGTCTCCTATGCCTCAATTCATTGGCAACACTGATTGGTAAAACCGAATACAAAAGCCTGAAAAACTTCATTAGCTCAGACCCTCAAAATTTAGAAGTCTTAACTGGTCCGTCTTTTTTTTCTCACTATCCAACTCCCTGTAAGTCTGCTGTAATTTGTCAGTGAGAATTTCCAAGTTCCTTGTAAGCTTGTAATCTGCCTCAAATTGCTCGGACATTAAAACCAAGTCCCTGGTGGCGTCATGAAGAGGGATGTCGCTGATGTACAGCCCCCTCCTAAAGCGTTCAAATTAGTGAGGAGAAAAACGATTGATTTCACTACCTGGTGAGGTCGTCTAAGTTGACAACACTAGGGTACCCCAAGAAGGCCACCAAATCGCTTTCAGGCACATAGAGCATTTGGCCTTTGAGGCGAAGGAATCGGTACTCAGGAGGAGCTTCAACGTGCATTGCTCCATGCTTGGTTTTAAGGACGTAAATGGTGTTGATGTGAGAGAGAATGTTCTCAAAGGTTAGCTCCAAGTGAGGGCGAATCTAAATATTTACTGCTTAAAACATGGAAATGTTCCATAGAGGAATTTTTACTGGATCTAGAATATCGGTAATCAGAGAATCCTCTTCTGTGACTTTGGGGATTACTCTGGCAATTGTAGACCCAGTTTGGACTATTCTGAGATCTCTATCAAACATTATATGGAAAGGAAAAACTCTGCAGAAAGTTGACGCCGAGACCTTCGGCTCTAAGACGAATTTCTATTACCATCAGAAGTTTTGCAGCGTGATAATTACCCAGAGAAAGAGTTTCAATTTCATCAATTTGAGGAGGAAGTTGCCTGTTGGGCCCGGCCTTCTCTGTAATCAAAAACTGCACGTGATCGCACTCCTCTTTCGTCTTCAAGATCTCGATTTCCACCTCAGTGTCGTGCAACTTACTCGCCACAGTCTGCAACGCCCTAAAATAGCTCTAAATGATTTTCATAAAATGCAATTCCTCCACCTTCACAATCCCTATAACAATATGCTCCAATCCGGGCCTATCAGAGTAATAGTGAAGCACCAGTGCTCCATCTTCAGGCCTCTCAGTGCAGCGAAAAGAGGGAGCTTTCATGCCTGGATACAGGGTTCCCAGGTGGTCATGCAATGCATCCAGATTCTGCAATTTGCAATTTGGGATCATAAATAGAGATGCTGGAGGTGGTTACTTGTAAGAAGTCCCTTGGAGTCGCTCCTAGAACTTGCAGGATTTTGTCGTATCCAGAATCCTGACAGAATTCAAAGAAGGTTTTCCCAAAAAGCTCCAATATTGTGTTGGCAGGGATATCTGCGATTGTTCGAAGATTTTATGGTTTCCGGGGACACTTTTCCTTATTTCAACTTACTCAATATTTCTACTGCCGCAAATATCAAATTGTATGTGAGTTCATCCTCGTAGATCTGTCTCACAAGAAACTGCCCCTCCATTTGGACTTCCGCATTTTTCCTTAAGGAAAATAACGACTGTAGATTCGTCCATGGAGGACTAGAAATGCTTACTTTATGGTCTCCCAAGTCTCTTCTCCAAATGTTTTGATCACTAACAGCTCCAAGGCGTAATTAACAAATCCGTACTAAAACAAACGTAATTTTTATTTTGATCACTTGCTCTCAAATTTGCTATAAAATACCATAGTTAAAGCAGGTAAAGTACGTGTAAGACTCTCCCATTGAATTAGTGTAATGACAAGGAAGATTTCGTAGATAAAACCCACTGCCATGCACTATATTTGTTATGCTAATAGCGATATATTTACTAATAATAACAATACTTAAGTTTGAACATGGAAGCATGTTAGTGTGCTTAAATAAGGCGAAGGTATTACATGCGAGTATTGGAAATATTGCTGTAACCCGCAAAGGCCATCAAAAGTGACCTGAAGGCTGTAAGGTGAATAAAGGTCAGTTCACGTTAATTGGTACAGTTTTTGAAAATTCACTAATTTATCTCCTACACCACTGTATGGATAGTGATGCTGGTATTGTTTTTAGTGAGAGAAACCACATTGGCGTGGGTAAGTTTTCTGAAAAGTGCTGTTATGTGTTTCGAAAGTTGATTGCAACCCGGATGGTTTTACCGTCATCTGATACGCCACTGAAATAATTTTAGTCGTGTCAGCCACGTGTTTATACGATTATTAATGAAATTTTTAACAAATATAAGAAAAAGAGATCGAAATCTGTTCGATTTAATAATGGGTAAAATCGCATTTACTTTCTTGTAGGAGACGCCACTGATAAATAAGAAAATTTACGAGAAATTAGAAAAAAGCGTGTTGGTTTTAGTGGACAAAATTCCATTGACGTAGGTGAGCCCTGTGTGGACTAATGAAATTTCACCGATCAGTATACATTTTTGGAGAACTGAGTGCAGGGAATACTGGTTTTAATAGAGTAAATTGCAATGGCGCAGTAGTTCGCTGGGATATTCATTCAAAGCTTTAACAGTGCCTTATTAAATGCCAATTCTAAATACCAATATGAAAGGCCACTGACACTTATAGGGTATTTTGCTAATTTTCCAAAAAAATGTGTTTGCAATGAACGTAATAAGAATTTCCATATTTGCTGTCGGTTGCTTGGCAACCCCTGACGAGGAAGCTTATAGGATCAGCTAAGCTTAAATCAATCTAGACACAGACTTACCATCCCTAAGATATTTTACCAGGAATGCACAACCAAACCAGCACAAAAATGGATCTATACTGAACGTGGAAACCCAAAGTTTACAATGCAAATCGATTGAAACAAGGGCGCAAGCGCCGAAAGCTTTATTTGAAAATATTTCCGGAATGCTTAATAAATGCTGTCTTTCGACCAATGCTTCATCAAATTTCTTAATGAGGCGTATATTTGCCAACGACCCTTCGAAAACGTTTTATAATTTTTGATTATTTTGCAGCCCTCGAATTAAGCTGCCTTCAATATACCTCAGCCTATGCTGCCATCGGCACTCATGAGGCCAAAATCAATACATATCCCGACATATAAGCATCCGAACATTAATGTGGAATGATCTTTGTCATTTACACGGTCCTTCCCTCAAACAATTATTGAGGAGATAGTTGATGTTCCATAGCGCCTGCGTTAGATCCAAGACATCGCAGCAGGAAAACCGTTTTAGTCAGTTGTTTTGGTGTAGCTGAGCAGGAACCGTGCCGTCACTGACTTTTAGCCACGTACGGGCGCGATTTAAGAACAATCAATTAAATTCCTTATGTTTTAGTTGCTGGTGATAGGTTCGCAGTTCCGGGAGCTCTGATAGTTTCATAGGTAAATAAAGACCCAATTACTCTACATTTGAAATTTATTGAGGCTGATGCATAATTTTCGTTCCAGTATGAATATCACGAACTTCATCACTAGAGTTATGTGAAGAAAATTGCAAAATGGCTTGCTCATTCCCTCGTTCCAGGACTGACAAAACTGGAGCAAAATCCCATCTGAAGAGAGCTTTAACCACCAGGCAAGGCTCTGTGCAAATAGCCTTGGAAGAAGAGGAGGAAGTGAAGAACACCCTCAATTTAAAACATCTTAGTTCAGCAATACTAGTTTTAACCAATCCTCCGGTAAGCGATTTTAGTTTCGCTTTAGTTAAGTAATATGTCGAGTAAAATTTGAACAATCTCTTTTCCTCGTAAAGTTTCTAAAGAAAATCTTGATTTAGTGAAAAGGTTCCTCGGGTTTGTCCTGAAGTTTCCGAAGTTTAGAGCATCGTTTAAAATCTTTAATTTCGAGCATCACATTATCTAATAAATACTTCAAGCATAAGTCACTTTGCAAAACTGATTTAGTAAGAGGGTGACCTAATAATGCCGGAATTTGTCTAGAGTCTCGACTTAATAAAATTTGTCAGTGGAACTAACGGGGCGATAAAGGCTGCGAGTTTTCGAATTGCGCCAACATTTTTCTTCAACGAATATCCCCCTCGGCGAGCCTCAAAATGATGGTTTCTCTAAGCAAATTTGTATTTCCCCAAACGGCCCATAAGGTCTTCTAAACCCGTTTTTAGCAATGCTTAACGCCACTTCCAAAGGACAATTTTTCAGGCCTCGAAAAACTCCTACAAGATTGATGAACCGTTAATTGTTGGGGTAACTTTGCTTTAGGGACATCATTGCCCCATTAGCCTCCCCTGTGTCTAACTCAAAAGCTCCGCAAGGATTTTATGAAATGTTAAATTTATCCTGTTAATTTCGGAATAATTGCTTTTGAGCATTTTTAATTTGTAATTAATTAGAATGTGTAGAAAGAGACTTGTGCAAATAAAATTATTTATGCCAATTAAATTCTCCTTTTCAAAATCTAGACGGAGACAGTGAAAATGCATAATTAACCGTTAGGCCCCGAGACGAAAAAGGTTCTGACGGAGCCCTGAATTTAGTATTTGGACCTTCGAGTAAACATACATTTAAACCTATGTGTGTTTAACAAACAAAGAGAGAAAAGAGTAAAAGACGTGGTTCGCTCCATTTAGTTGAGGTCAAGCAAGCTAGAGGAGGAAAGAGAAAATAAATTCGAGGAATTTTCATTGAAAAATTTCATTGGATATTCAGGAGTAGTTAGGAGTAACCAAAAGGTTTCATTCATTCGGATAAGACTGTAACCTCTGTCCCTTTCTCCCCGGCAGACTATGCGACAATTTTCTCGGACTCCGAAAACAAGCAAAACATGGGCGTTTCTTCACATTTCCATCGATGATCCTTTCTCTGTGAAATCGAAATCCATCGGCTTGTCCTTTCCCGAAGACTCAACGGCTTTCATAAATGGTCAGGAATCATTGCTTAATAGGCCCAACAAATGACCTCATTTCAGGTCCCAATTTCTCAGAGGAAAATCCACCTTACTGATGCCCGAAAGCCTGCTTGAAAACGGTTTCAATGGAGGAAAATTTGGAAAATAGTTACTACTAATACTCGGCTCGAATTAATTTCGAGGAGAAAGGCATCTTTTCATGCGTCCAGGAAATACGCTTGAAAACGGCTTGAAGGAAGTCATATTTTACCAAATCTCTAAAGCTCTAATAGGTCTTTTGAAGCACTCAGTTCCTTAGGAAAAGACGGCCCTGGAAATGCCCATTTAGCTTTAAGGAAGGAAAGTTTTAAAAAAACTATTACTTCCCGAATTGGTCCTTCGCAGCAATTAATCGCTGAACGGATGATTCAGACCGGGCCAAGAAATGCACTTGAAAATGGCTTCAAAGAAGGAAAATATTTTACCGATTGTTGGTTAATCTGCCTTTTACCGAAGGCAATTTAAACCGAAGTGCCCCGCACCTCGAGATGTTACAAAAACTGCTTAAACTTGGTCGAAAACCGGCAAAATTCTGGAAAATTCCTTTCAAACTTCCCCTTTTCTCGCTTAATCCAGAAATGTTTACCTTCGGCGTCGTAAGCGTGCGGCATAACAATCTTTTGAAAAGAAGCTATTACGGAAAGATGAGGTTACTTAAAAGAATATTTTGCCCCACAATATCGAGTCTCCGGAACATCCCAGTAATTTTAATCAGCTTTTGGATTAGGCCTGCTATTCCGTGGAATTCCCCCATCAAGATCGGTCCTCAAGCTTGACAAATAACTGGGCACTAAAAATGTATCGAAAATGAAATTCAAACAGGAATTTACGAGGCCTCCATTGCGTGCTTAGCTGCGGTGTAAATTTAATATCGGTTCGATTTTCTGGCTCTGGCCAAGAGTATTATAAATGTCATAAACTGCCATAAAACCGAATTTATGTGGTTTGTTTTAATCGCCTATTGGTTGATATACGCCTCATCGCACTGGCCATTAATTGACGTCAAGAAATACGGTTTAAATTGCCTACAGAAACTGCTTTTTTTCAATCCAATTAGAGTGGGAGTGGGAGCCTCCCAATGCCCCTATTCGGAGCTCGGAATGAAAATAAATATGCCGCTTTATTTCGACTCTTCTTTTGCGCCGCATAGAAAATTCCTGAGAAATATACGAAATGACTTTTGCCTTTTTCCCTTATTTTTCCATCTCCGCCGTTGTCGTAAACATGTAATCCTAAAGGAAATAACACCAAATGCCACGAAACAAAGGCCGAAGGATATTGTGAGCCTCTCAATCACCCTTCTAATAACCAGGCCTGAGAACTTCCAGTTTCCATTCAAATCCATCCAGCTGTCTCAAATTCGTATCTCCGAACACTGTATTAATTAATAACGGATTATTGCCTACAGAACCCACAACATGTTTTTCTACCATAATGGAAATCTGACTAGACAATTTGTCAGAAGGCTCGGCACACCGTACGCATCAGATTAATTGGACCCCTCGCTCAAAGGGGTGGGTAATTCCGAAGTGAGGGGCCTATTTGGTGAAAATAGCTTAGATTTACTTTAAGATCAGGAGAAGTGTGGCGTTCTCTGAGTCGAATAAAGAAGGAGTTCTCGAAGTTCAATTGCAGCCAAAAAATTGAATCGTGCTCTAGATGCTATTCGATTATGTGCTCCAGTCAATTGCATGCAACAAGTGCAGGCAACACCCTTTAACAGCAACCTCATGGTTGAAATCTTTATTGATAAACTCAGTCTTATTCGAACGTCTGAATTGAATTAGCAGCGCATCAGGACGACACTAAATTTGCAATCGAGCTCTCTGATCTGGGATTGGAATTTTCACTTTTCCTCCCCTTGAAACAATTTTTTACCCCGATTTATTTGAGAAATATGCCGTAACTTTAGTATTCTGCATAAACCAACATTCGAGTTGTTTCACTTGAGGTACTTTCCCCTGTCCATAGTCGTTTCACGCTCAAGTCGCCCTCTAAATTATTTAAATTTAGAGAGGGGTGTAGGGACTTGTCATCCCTGGAGCGTTCAAGAAGATTCGGCAGAGTGATACCGCCCATGGCAAATGTTGGACGTGTACGAGAAATCAATGCTAAAACGCTGATTTTTTTATGACTAAGTAGAAAGCCTGCGGATCTTCGGAATCGGAAGAGGTGAGGAGCGTCGCATATAGAGGACCAGGAGGGAGTCCGGGAAAATATTCGGCTGCTTCGGAAAACTTCGTTGGCTCTTGCAGTTTTTCGCAACCTCGATTTTTGGAGATCTTACATCGACACAATGTAATAATCAATAACACCGGAAAATACCGCCTACGCCACTGGAATTTGACGTCACATATAGAGCAACTATGCGGAAGGATAGGAAAAAATATTCGACTGTCTGAGGAAGTTCCAGTAGCGCTGCTAAATAGCTTGAACGGGGTCACTCCGACGTTTAGCGTGGAATGAAGCTGAAATCTGATGAGGACTTAATTGGACAGATTTTCGACAAAATTGCAGTGGCGTGGAACGTTGTTTCCGGAAGATGTTTTGCGCAATTAATGCGACACATCGCGTCTTTAATCTTTCTGGATCGAAATTTTCCGGATTGGTGGGGCACCAGCAACCCGTGAAAACCGTACAAGTGGAGCATCTGAATATCGCCCACTTTTTCACTTATAATTACGAAATCTAAACTCATAAAATGGCAAAAAAGCCCTGAAGGGTGAAGCTTTTAGATGCTGGCATATTTTACACCCTCGTAAAAGACTCTGCCTTACCATTCCTTCGGATATCTAAAAGGCTTTTCACCGGATGACAGGCTCTTAAGCCACCCTTACGTCGTCGTTTTTTATATGAGAAATCTACATTTTTCCGAGCAGGTGTTGTAATATTAAAGCTTCAAGACTGTACCATAAAATCAACTATTCATAAAGTGTTTGTTGCAGAACGAGATTGTCCAGGAAGCTGTGAAATCTCTGACTCAAAAGGAGGATAAATACGACTGCTTGTAAGTATTTTATTAAATTAGTATACTGGAGAAAAATCGCAGCTGCCAGCCCTTAATTGGAAATATGCCTGAAATATAAGCCCTTTGCTGCACCCACCACTAAAACGGCGATGAAAAATTGTCTTTCCCAACTTCTGTTGTGTGCGGCAAGGAGGTATAATAAATAATAAGGATTCGGTGATATTTTTCAGAAGAATAAATCGTTTCCCTTCAAATTATGAGGAAACCTAATTAAGGGAAACCTTCCTGAAATTAATGATTTGCTAGAGCTACTTCCCTTTCAGAAATAAACTGCCCCACGACGTTTCCAGCTGCAAGCATTATGCTTATCTCGAGGACATCTATGATATCCTAAGATGGGATAAAGGTGCGGTTCCGTGGTACTAAATGGCACCTCGATCATGTGGGAATTTCCTAATTTTCCAGAAACAGACGAAACAGACGAGTTTTTCGATAAACTAGGCCAGGAGTTGATAAACACTTGCTGTTCAAATCCATTGGAGCGTGCTTTCAAATGCCTCGGGGGGGATCTGAAGGAGTTTTTGACCACCCTCGATGGGGTCCATGACGTGCTTAAATACCAGCAAAATACTAACGATGGTAAGTCGGTCGGGCGATGACCGGTTCCAGTTGCTGATTGCGCAAGATCTGAGCAATAAAGCACCTTACAATGAGCACCTCGTGAACTTACAGAGCCAGCACGAATTCGAGTCAAATAGTTTCGTGTTGCGCTGAAATTAGTTTTTTGGAGAATTTCCTGTAAATTTCCCCTCGTTTAAAGTTTCCCATTATTTCAGGGGACCATCCTGAAACCGAAGCTGCCTTCGTATGCAATGCTGTGGATGATTTCAATCTCCATTTGGATTTTACTACCGAAAGACCGCCCGTGGCGTATCTTTTAGCCGGAAGTTTGAAAGCTTTAGCCAAGAAATTGTATTCCACTGAGGTGGAAATTACGATGACGCAAAACTTCGACGATAAAAGACATTTTAGGTTCGTATCCATGTGGGAATTGAGAAATATTGCTATAGAAAATTCCGTTTAGGTATCACATTCACAAGTTACACTTAAGCTTAGGAAATGGAACCCTTCACAGGGAGGGATCGAGGAAGTTCTCTGGGGAAATTGACAGCCTCCCTGTGGGGATCCAAACCTTTTGTAGGGCGTTTCCTTGGCACTTCGTTATAGGTACTCCTTCGCCAATTTCAGTGTTTTAATTTTTAATTATTAAAATTTTGATAATTAAATTTAACAACATCTCCCATTCTTAGATAGAAAACTAGAACTGGTCCAGTTGGGAAGTGGCTTTATGCGACTTTTCGGCCGTCTTCTGAGAACGAACGGCACTTCTGTCTCCTCTTATTTCGAATTTAACCGACCAAGAAGCTTAACACTCTCCTTTAAGGAAATTGTGAAAAGGGCAAATACGCCCTTCGTGTTGGCCCTCAAGCAACATCCGGACGATCCGTTCTTTCGAGCGAATGTAAGTAATTTTTATTGGGAAATTTAGCAGCAAATTGTTGGAAAAAAGTATATGCACCCAACACAAATTTCACTGATGGCCCATGCAAAAAGGAAATAAATCTACAAGCAGCTGGACATGTTGCCCCAGCAAGCCGGCGCAGTTTTATTATGCCCTTGGGTCAGGTCTTTACTAGGGATCGGAGATTTATGGTCAACGGGCCATCTCAATTTAAAAGGCCGGATAGAGATTTATTTCTTGGATTTTTCGAAAAATATAAAGTGCAGAAAAGTCCAATTATCATCGGCTGTTTCTTAGTCGGGAGACCTCTCTAAACAGCCGAATTGGCTTTCGAAATTTCGAGTTTCCTCTGGAGGGTCCAAAATGATTAAAAACTCGGGATATTTGGAAAAGCCCAGAATCGGAAATTGTCAGAATTTGAAGCTCCATTTAATATTGCAGGCGACTCTAAATTCCCACTAAAACTAGCTAAATTGGACTTGGTATCTCACCTGAATCTGGAATTGAAGTCTCCAGATTCAGATCTCAATTTAACCTGGCAGATAGCTCTAAATTCCGTCTATATCCAGCTAGTTTAGCGTTTTAATTGGATTGAAATCGGTGGCGATTCCATTTTGAATGTGAAAGTCACCCACCGCAGGAAGTTGGTTCTCTCGAATTTGTAAATAAAAAACCCCGACCGTCGACTCATTCCCAAATTTTAGCTCAATTAGCATTCATTTTAATGGAGATTTATCCTAAGTAATATAATTTTGTCCGCACGAATTTTACCCAACATCTGTCTTTCCCAGAATCTGGAACTTAAAGGGCAAATGGTGCATTGTCCCGAGTCCGATTCTCTCCTATTTATCGGTTCGCCTTTCATCGACGGTTTGGAGGGATTGACTGGAAGTGGCCTGTTTATTTCCGACATCCCTTTACACGATGCAACAAGGGATGTAATCTTGGTTGGCGAACAAGCAAGGGCACAGGTAGGTTTTTGTGCCAACCCTTTCACCCAAAAAACTACCTCTCGACCTTCAGAATTCAAGTCCCCCGGACAATTAATTTTTCATATTTGCTCTTCCAGGACGGCTTGCGAAGACGAATGGACAAACTTAAAAGCTCCATAGAAGAGGGAAATCGTGCAGTTGATAAAGAGAGGGAGAAAAACGTCAGCTTACTACACCTCATTTTTCCACCTGACATAGCAAAACGTCTGTGGCTAGGTAAACTATTCTTTGGGTGAATATAATTCATGGCAAAATCTAGCAATAATTCACATGGATAGTGGAAAAACCCCGAGACATAAATAATTGATTGTCATCGTATTATAGGGGAGACGATAGAGGCCAAGACCCATGAGGATGTGACAATGCTTTTCAGCGACATCGTGGGATTCACGTCGATTTGTTCAACGGCGACCCCAATGATGGTGATAAATATGCTCCAAAATCTCTACAATCGCTTCGATATCTACTGCGGACAGATTGATGTATATAAAGTGAGTTCTTGTCGCCCCCCAATCACCCCCGGAACTTAAACCACCCTTAACATTAAGGTTGAAACCATTGGGGATGCATATTGCGTAGCTGGAGGGCTGCATAAGGATACCAGAACTCACGCCCAACAGATTGCCTGGATGGCAATGAGGATGATTGAAACTTGCTCGTTTCACCAAACCCATGATGGGCAGCCGATTCGAGTATACCATCAGAACTGTATTAAAATAATTTGCAGTAGCTTATGTATTTTAGATGAGGATTGGTCTTCATACTGGATCGGTATTAGCGGGGGTTGTAGGGGTGAAAATGCCCAGATACTGCATGTTCGGTCACAATGTCACCATTGCCAATAAATTCGAGTCCGGGAGTGAACCGTTGAAGATCAATATTAGCCCTACCACCTACGAGTAGGTATAACTCAATCTAATGTACTGTGAGTGAACTTCTTCCTCACAGGAGGCTCCTCCTCACTGCCGGATTTTCCTTTGAGGCCAGAGACCGCTCTTGTCTCCCCAAAGACTTTCCTCCAAGTATTCCTGGAACATGCCATTTCCTCAGTGGATATAAACACTCAAATGTGGATGACTCGGCTGCTTTAGCTGACCACATTGAAGCAGGGTTGAAGGATATTGGCTTGACCATCGACAGCGCTCAGTAGCAGGAGAACTAAAGCAATTATCGTACACTATAACCATTATAACAGTATTAAGTTCCGTGTAGGCAATAACGTTGTGTGTTAATTAAGATCTCTAGAAAATTGTGGGGAGTTTTGGGAAATTTGCCTAGGACTGAGATTAGTGTTGTTTGTGGGCAAAGGGCTTCAAGTTGTAGAGTAACAACAAACCCAAGCTCGCCAAGATTTCTATGATTTTTTATGGCTGTACAAAAGTACGATTCATCTAAATTACTATTGAGAGAACTTCCTAAAAGCTTTAAACAGAATTTCATTTCAATTTCAAAGCAATAAATTCGGACTATATTAGGGTAGTCTTCATCAGAGGGAGTAAATGCAACAAAGACCGTCTTAAGTCCAGTTGCACGAGTAACCTGAATGTATGATATATTCGCTTGGAAAATTGGGAAATCACTATTCTAAAGCAGAATTCACTATTTTCTTTATACTTCTGCAATAACTTGCACCTGTTAAGATTTTCATTGTGAGGTATCAAAGTAAGTTTTGAATAAAATGTAACTTAAGAAAATCGCTTAAAACCTTTATAGTTTTATTGCAATTACCCTTCCCTACGTCCGAATTTACCCTTCAGTCCAGCCCTTATTAATTGCCACCCCTGTATTAAGTATCCCTTGATCAAAAGGCCTGCGGATATCGATCCAATAACACAAGTCGCTATAGAAACCTTGATATGAAAAGCACTAGGAGTTCATGAAACGTATTATTCTCTTTGTGTTCAATTTCAGTTAAACAATGTTAAAATTCCAACTTATGACTGAAAAAGACCGCCGAGAGGCTGCTTATATCGAAAGGCGAAGAATTCAAGAGGAAGAACGGAAGAAACGACTGTTTAACCCGAAACTGCGGCTAATAGGGGTGAGTAGGAATAATCTAACAACACAACTCCCCAAGCTGCAAAAATCCACAGATTGACACGGAAGCCTTGAACTCCCAAGTTGACCAGCGAAAAAGGTTAAATTTGGAAGAAAAACGTATTGACCGAATTTTCGAAGAACAGTCAAAGAAAGCTGATCAAATAGCTGTAGCATTAGACCATAAGGAAAAAGAGGTCTGTGGCCAATCCCGAGAAAAAGTATCTATTTTTTAAAAGTTAACGCTCCAGGAACGGAAAAAATTGCAAAAAGAAGTCGACGACTTCAGAAAAAACTTCCAAAAGCCTGAAGACCGAAGAGAGTTCGACCTAAATGATCCTCACTACTTGAAGAAGCAGCTGCCTTGCAGGTTGAATGATGAGGATCCCAGATTGGGTTTATCATCAGCCCAAAAGTATGCGCTCTCTAAATATTCAAATAAATTTTTATTAAAGAAGAATATTTAACCGTAGATTTGAAGGCGAAGACCTAGTGAGCGACCAAAGACAAAAACTGCAGAAGGAACAGTTCAGAACTTGGTTGGATCAGCAATTGTTGGAGAAAGAACAGGCCGAAAATGAGAGGAAAATGGCCGAACATGCTTACAAAGGTAGCTATACACGACTTCTTTTTTACATTCATTAAGATCGGTGCAACAACAGCAGCAGTAATAGCTCAGGATCAAAGAGCATTGGAACTGGACAATTTAGAGAAAGTCTGCAGAAAGAAACTAGATGAAGCAGCAACAAGATATAACTTAGCTTTGGTAAAAACCAATTTTCCAGAATTTATTATCATAATTTTCCCAAACTCTAGGCGGAAGAAAAATACAAAATCAACTCTAACAAAAAGCGACAAACTGCTGAAGATAACTGTGCAGAAATTTACAATGCCCTGACAAGCGATCTTCTAACAGAAAACCCTGAAGTAAGTCAAAGTAATATAGGTCCATGGAAGAAAATTGCTTCCCTCTACAAAGGGATGAGTGATGACGAGAAGGTGCAAATTAGACAGGAACAGTTGCTTCAAGTACAAGAGCTTATGGTACTTATCTCTTCAAGTTATTCAAACAATATAAAAGTTTTTTTCTCAGAAAAAGAAGGAGTATGAAAAAAGGATGAACAGGGAGTTTGAGGACTTTCTGGATGGCATTCATAAGAGCATACACTTAATGGATTTGGAGAATCAGCAGAAAGAAAGGTGAGCTAAAAAAAGAGAGATTTGATTGGGAGTTTTTATTCAATTTTAGGGAGAAGAGACGAAAAATTGCAGAAGAAAACATGAGATTGGCAGAAGAGCAAAGATCTCGCAACAACTTCCTGAACAGGGTCGTATATGCCAATAAGGCCACTGAGGAATACTTTGAACAGTTTAACAAAACTGCCAGATGAATAGATATTTACAAACACTATTTGAACCATGAGTTTTATTTAAATTTGATAGTCATTTTCTTCAAAACAAAAATGAGGATCGCAATATACATGGTGTAAAGGAATGTTTTAAAACGTGAGAATTCTGTCTTCACAATGGTGAATGAACATTGCAAAATCAAATTATTGAACATTTAAGGTAGTGTCACCTATCGGACAATAGCTGAACTCTTGCAGTAGACACAAACTCAGCTTTACGCAGTGAATGCATGCTGGCGTCATCTATCGGAATGCGCGTGTCACTTACATTAATTATTATCCTACTTGTTCCCTAATTAAAAATAAATAAAACTCTGACGATATATCATTCGGTTGAGACACCAGAATAAGCTTTTGGATAATAAATTATTACATGACACCACTAGTGACTTAATCCCGTATAAGCAATGGTGCTTATGCGGTTGAATTATGTTGCGGAAGATATCTGAAAACTTTGCTAATTCCAGGTTAGACAGACTCTCCCTCTGAACGCTATAATAGGGGCTCAAGATCTCATATCAATTTCCATCTTATCACAATAATTAATTAACAACAGATATAATTAACACATTAATTCTTATCTAATCTACAATTACTTGTTGTGTTCCTAACCGATTTAGTTTGTTGTAGCTCTATGTTTGTTATATGGTGCTTTTTGTAAATAGTGGCGGATTTACGTGCCCTTCTAGTGAAACCCAGAGTCACCAAAATGGCTCACCCTAAACTTGACATTGACGCAATTATCAAGAAACTTACTGGACCTGAAGGTAAGTGTTTGGTTGATCAAAAAATGAAAAGCACGTGATTAGTGTGTCTTTGTATGAATTTTGATTTCTTGGCCATATAGTTAAAACAAACGTCTAAGTGCCTTTTTAATTCTTAAAATAGTGGCACTAAAGGTGGGTTTATAGCTCTTGATTGCAGTAAAAAATCTAACATTAATCACTGAGATTCTTTGTTGAATCAGCTCCGGAGTATCATAGTCCCATATTTCAAAGTAAACCAATAAAATAATCTGCCGCAAGGATAATTCAGATATCTTATCACCTATTAGGTTTGTTTGAAATGCAACTTATAAATTGTCATTAATAGAGATTTTATTAGATTTTATTAAGGTAATGACAATTGGTTTAAAAATATCTAGATGGGTAGTTTCCTACAGATTCCATGTAGGAAAATTTTCCAAATAGATTGTGAGAAAAAATTGTCATCTACCAGGACGCGTTTTAACTAACTCCCCCAGAAATTCTTTTACTAGCTTTTAAGATCTTAAACTGAGCTTTGTCGATTAAAAACTTATATGTTTTAGTACGAGATGTAAAGAAAACTAAAATGATCAATTTACCAGAAGGAGATATTAAGAATTTATGCCAAAAGGCACATCAAATATTCATGAGTCAACCCATGCTTTTAGAACTGGAAGCACCCATTAAAGTCGGTGGTAAGTGCTCTTACTCCTTTCAAGCTCATCGTCTAAATACATTCATATATACAGGAGATATCCATGGTCAATACAACGACCTGCTCAAACTCTTTCAGTTTGGTGGGTTCCCTCCAGACTCAAATTATTTGTTTCTTGGAGATTATGTCGATAGGGGAAAGCAATCTCTCGAAACCATGTGTCTCCTGTTAGCTTATAAGATTAAATATCCAGAAAATTTCTTCTTGTTAAGAGGAAATCACGAAGCAGCTCAGGTTTGTAAATTATATGGATTTTTCGACGAATGTAAACGAAGATACAACACGAAGTTGTTCAAAACCTTTACGGATGTTTTTAACGTTCTACCAGTAGCAGCTATCATTGATGATAAGATCTTTTGCTGCCATGGTGGCTTGAGTCCTGATCTTTTACACATAGGGCAAATCAGAACTATTCCTAGGCCTATTGATGTTCCAGCTCAAGGTAAGTATTCCTGTTACATTGCTACATCGTCTTTAAACGACCACACTTATTTTAGGCTTACTTTGTGACCTTTTATGGTCAGATCCAAGCAAACAATTCGGCTGGACAGAAAATGATAGAGGAGTGTCATTTTCTTTTGGTCCAGATGTGGTCAATAAATTCTTGCAAAAGCACGATTTTGACTTAATTTGTAGAGGTCACCAGGTTGGTAATGCATATTAGGTTAATCATATTTTTGTATGGTTTTGTATGGCAACATTTAGGTGGTAGAGGATGGTTACGAATTCTTTGCACAAAGAAAATTGATAACGATATTTTCGGCGCCTAATTATTGTGGCACTTTCGACAATGCTGGAGCTTTGATGTCCATCAACGAAGAGCTTTTGTGCTCATTTCAGGTATAGCATTTGAATCAAACCTCAGAAAAAAATGCAAATTTTCTGATTTGCAGATTCTGACTCCAAGGAAAAGAAAATGAGGATTACTGAAAATGCCATGAACGTGCTCTGCTGCCCCATTGTTAGATCATTAGAATAGTAAATAGGTATGTTAAAACATTTGGTTAATTCTATCACATAATATCTCAAAAGTAGTGTGTATTAATGTAAATGCATTTTAATAATAAAAATGTCAAGATTTCGAGGTTTAAAGCTAAATATTTTTGATCCTCTCGCTCCTATGATCCTGCGCGATTTCATCACAGTTTTCCTTATAACCTATACTCCGCATGCAATGAGCATTTGCTTTTGCGTTCCCCGTAGTGGAAAATATGTTTAGCGAAAGCGCATAAAAATAAAATTGCAAAGTAGAATTGACAGTAATAATTTTGCTGTAAGTGATTCGAGGTTGTCTAAAGTTTAAGTACATGGGGAAAATTGCATGAGGTAAGAAGAAATCAATAAATAGCAAGAATATAATATGGAATTGGCACAGGCTATATAGTCAGAAAATTTCTAGTTACTGATATAAGTCGTAAAGATACTAATCAATTTATACTCGGCTTAAAAAAAATCTACTTTAAAAGGGCGTAGTTACTATGGAAAGATCCTACCTATCCCTATGTCGGTATCCATATTGATCTTACCTCACCTTGTCACCACACAAGATGCTACAAATTTTTTCACATATTCTGCATCTGCACATCAAAATATTTAGGCATTAAAGTGATTCTTAATTTCAGACAGGTATCTTGATAATATGGTGAATTCAAACTTTTGCTAGACTTCATGTTATTGTGGCTTAATTACGATCTTTACTACATGAGAAAAAAATCTAGTTTATAAGGGCTCCTTACATATTCTTATATCATTTTTCATTTATATCTTACTTTACCTTGTTATCATACAAATTACAATACAATTTGTCATTTATTTATCATGGATAAATTGAAACAGACAGACGTGAAAGTATTATTTAAATCCCAGATAAGTTTCTTGATAATTTGGTGAATCAATAAATAGTAGCGTTCATGATATTGTGGTTTGATTATGATTTTTAATGCATTTGCTTAGCTAAAAACCATCAATCATCTATTGAGTAACAATTACTTGAGTGATTGTGCTATTTATACAAAAAAACTTATGAAACTGATTCTAATTTTTTTTATATTAGAGACGACTTTCAAAATGCATACCTTATACTTAAACATTACCAAAGAGCAACTGCCTATAATCTACAGGAAGGAATATAATGTTAAATTCTGTGGACTAGAAAGACTTCATCCTTTTGATACGAGGAAATGGGGGAATATATTCAAGGTAATTTTTATCTGCCCACATTTCGATATCTTGGTAATCTTTGATACAGATATTAACAGAAAGCGGAATTTTATCAAAAAACACTGTCGTAGTGCCCAACGAAGCAACTAACGAGCATCTTTCGATGGTTCACAAGAAAAAATACCTTAAAAGCCTTAAGGTGCGCTTTGTCTTTATCACAAAAAGTTTGTATGATCGCTCTTGTTGTTTATTTATAGTGCAGCTTCAAAGTTGCCCAGATTGCAGAAGTGGCTCCTTTAATTCTGGTTCCAAATTGTCTAATTCAAAAGGCGTATTTAAGACCCATGAGGTAAAAACGAATTAAATCTGCTTTCGTATAATCAATGTATTTATTCTTTTAATAGATTTCAGACCGGAGGTTCAATTCTTGCAGGTAAATTAGCACTAGAGCGAGGCTGGGCCATTAATATAGGAGGAGGATTTCACCACTGCTCCTCATCCAAAGGTGGCGGATTTTGCGTCTATGCGGACATAACTCTGCTTATTCATTTTCTATTTTACCACTTCCCAAAGCAGGTTCTTTTACGTTCATAACTCAAGGACTAAAAGAAATAAATTTGTTTTGCAGGTGCAGAAAGTTATGATAGTAGATTTAGATGCCCATCAAGGTAATGGCTACCAAAACGACTTCAAAGACAACGATACTGTTTATATTATGGACGTTTATAATAAATGGATTTACCCTAAGGATATTAGGGCCAAAGAGGCTATCAACAAAAATGTCCCTTTGGATTATTACACTGATGACGAATTGTACTTAAGAACAGTAAAAAGGCACTTGAAGCCTAAAAAAATCGATAAAAGCATTTTAATCATTTATTTCAGAAATTTCCTTGAAGCTCTATGTGAATTTACCCCTCACATTATAGTGTATAACGCTGGAACTGATGTACTTGCCGGGGATAAATTAGGTGGATTATCAATATCTGAACAGGTATGCCAAAGCTTTAATCAAATTAATATTTGAATGCATAGGATTTTTTTCTTTAGGGAATAATCTCAAGAGATGAATTTGTCTTCCAACAAGCCCTTTCGAGGAAAATTCCAATTGTGATGCTCACCAGTGGTGGATATCAGAAGAAGACTGCTAGAGTTATAGCTAACTCGATATTGAATTTGTACGAACTAGGACTTATCAATAATTCGCAAGAATATTATTTTTAGGCGGTATAATTTGCAAAGTACTGAGCACCCGTAAAATAAGTTTTATACCTATATACACGGTGTCCCTGAAATGACTTTATCTTGACCAAAAATTCATGTACCAAAAATAAGGCATTCTAGGCAAACTTACCTACATATATTCAATGTTGCTTCGGTAAAATTGTCAAATTAATATCTTTTTTCGAAATAATTATTAAACGCTTTTATCGATTTTCACCAATTTTGGAATTAAAAATTACTACATAAATTGAGCTATTTTGACATGAACAGAATATTTTTTGTACGTGGATATGTTAAGAATGGTGCTGAGTTCGTAAATTCAAATTTACATTTTTCTTACCCTTCTGTGCGAATGACTAATTTTTCTTCTGCCAAAAACTGACTTTATTTTGAAAATTGTTTGTTACTTGCAAAATTTTAGTCGGGCATAAAATTTCTCTACAAGAAATCATTTACGATACCTTGCAAGTCATCATTGTTGTAAAAACAATGTTAACAAAAATGTGTTTCAGTTTCCATGCAACTATAAAATAAACATCCCGTACTTCTGACATGTCAATAGTTTTTACTGTAATTGTCGATTGAAGTTGAGTTCCTAATAATTCCCAACATAAAAATAATTGGTAAAAATGCTTTCATGAGTTCCATCTAGAGGGAGAATTATGTTTATATATTTGTTGCAAATATTTAAATAATTGCCCGTATAAATCAGAAACGTAAATTCCAAATTCTGGACATTTTCGTGAAGGAAATTTTTCCTACAGAATCATCACATGGTACTAATCGCTATTGTTTATTAGATCTCAAGTATTATACAACTCTCAAAGGCCTAATAAATGGTAAACAAAAGATGTCAGAAAAAGAAGGTAACTTATAAAAAAACTATAATAAATTGAGTGTTTTATTTATCCTATTTGTGAATAATCCTATTAAAAAATAAACAGAATATATACATAAGCAAAATGAATACCTCCCCCCCTCAAGAAAATTTTCTAAAAATCTTCGAAAACTTAGATGTGCTACTTATCGGTTCAGTGGACTCACATCGGGCCGATATTGAGCGTGGATATCTTGGTTAGAGTCGCAGAGCCTTGAAAAGGCACTTTTTTCGAATAGTTATTTTTGGCATCAAAAATTCGCAAAAATTGACGACAAAGATGATGCTATATCTCGAAAACTTTACAAGTTTGTTAGTTATTTATAATAACATTTATTTGTAATTGACAAGAGGAAGTAAAAACAATATTAATTTGAAAATTTTGGCATTCTATAGCGACAACACGAAGCAACATTGTATATAGGTAAGTTTGTCTAAAACGCCTTATTTTTGGTTCAGGAATTTTCGGTAAAGCATTGTACAGTTATTTCAGGAACACCCTATATATTGGAGTAGACTGATTGAGTGAATCAGTATCCAATGTAAGTATATACATGGATTAGTTTATGAAGCCTTTACTGATGTTTTTTCTCGATTATATCGTTAGGAGATTGGCAATAAGTAAAGATTATTCGAGGTTTATTAATACATATACTGTAGATATAGGATATCAGCAACTAAAAGTCCAGACAAACATACAAAAATATCTTTATTGGCTCCTCACCTTTTACAAGAATGAACACTGTGTGTGCTAATACAATGTTTAAATTCATACAAATTACGAAATTATATAAAATATGTCACCGAGAGCTAATAGTAAAGCTCTGCAATGACTGCAAATACTGATGGAAATCCTGCTTCTGTAGCAGTTGCTTATATTTGTTTTTTGGTTTATTTTTACAAAAAATACATTGGAATGTTCGTTTTATCCAACTTTTCTCAAACACCAGAACCTAAAATTTGCATTTTCGTACTACTTGGAAATTATCAAAAGCCAAAAAAGAAAATACCTCTATAACACCGGCGATAATGAAATGAACTGCTGGAAATGCCAGGAGTGTGAGCTTAAAATGAACTTTATCAACTTCGTTGGGTTCTACGTAAATTAGCTCCATAATTTCTGCGAATTTCTTAGAAGGATTGAGCATCATCCATGTGATGAAGGCAGTTAAAACTAATACATTCCACACAAACCAAAAGTTTTTGAACACAACCTGCCTGGAATACACAGTTCTCTTTGTTGTATCACCTTTTATTCCAAAACCTTAACCTCATACCTGTAAGGCTTTCCTTTGGATAGATGCCAGGCCAAAATCACATACTGATAACAAGAAATCGTGAATAAAACGGTATTTTCCCATGATTCGATAACCTCTTCATGAGTGTCCTCCTTGATAGGTTGGAACCAATTTTGCTGGTACAAATAATACAAAGCCCCCAATTGAAAAGCTACGCATGTTATAATTTGAAGTATCAAGGGGAATAAGTTCTTTGCGGACATCAGGGAAGACATTGGTCGTTTTGAGTGTAACGTCCTCGAAGGTCCTGCATTAAATAAAATTTAAAAAATTAAGTTTTATGAATAAACTTAACTTACCTTCACGGCCCATTGTTACTGCCAAACTGGTAGTGATAACTAAATCGATAAAGAGGAACTGAAAGTTTCCTAAAATGGAGTGACACTAAAAAGATATATTTTTGAGATCTGCAAGCTATGAAACCCTGTTTTACCCTCACTGTGTATAAAATAAGTATTGTAGTGAACTGAATCAAACTGTAAAGGGCCATGTACTTGAATATGGAAAAACTAGTCACTAATGCGCATCTGCCCTCTAAAATCAGCCAAATTAAACAAGATATATTGGGAATTCCTGAGGTAAATGGGGCTGCAACACTTGCTTCTGCGGGTGAGAGAGAGACTCCCACATGGGCAGCTTTGAGAGCCTTAAATGTAATCCAAGTTATTATAAATTGATTTATATGGATATGGAACCTACTCCACAATCATTTGCCCCGTCTCCCACCATAGAAACTACATAATCCAAGTCCTGAAAAGACGTCACAAGTCGGGTTTTTTGGTCCGGTTGAAAGCGTGCAAAGATTGTGGTTCGGACCAACAAATCCGCAATCAAATTCTCGTAATGAGTCCTTAATTTCGACCACGTTTTTCCGTCAATGGCAAAATGGCAGTTCTATGGAATGTTCTTGAAATACTTCCTAAGCTAATAATTATGAAAACTTAGCTAACCAAGTTATTATAAATATCGACTATTGCAACATCGGGCTGCACTCCACTTCCAGCTTTCTCAATTACAATACTAGGAATTTCGTTGATATTTTCCTGTTCGGTCACGCTTAAAATATAAATATCGGCGGTGGGATCCACCATGCCACAATCTCGAGCCACGGAAATTGCTGTCATAATGTTGTCTCCTATAGAACAAGATTTAAAGAATGAAAAAATGCTTTAAAAGTAATTTTATTCAACCTGTAATCATCACAGTCCTAATAAGAGCTCTATGCAAGTCTCTAATCACGGGAATTGTCTCGGATTTCAGTGGATTTTGCAGAATGAGAAACCCTAGGAAATTTAATTCGCATTCAATCTGCAGATTAAATAAATTATTTGTTAATAGTATTTTGAATTATTAATCAATATTTTTACCATATCCCTCTTGGCCTTTTGCGCATCTTTCCATTTAAATCTAATCGGTAATTCTTTATAAGCCAAAGCTATGACTCTATAGCCTTGCGCTGTATAATGCCCAAGTCTATATTGGAAATCTATCGGGAGGGATTGAGGAAGGCAGAGATTATAAAGCTTTTCTGGAGCTCCTGAAATATATTCCCAATAAAACCTCCAACTTAAAGATTTTCTCTATATACCTTTAGTGAAACAAAACATATTGGGGTTCTCTAAATCTTTGCAAATTACTGACATGCATTGGACTGTAGAAGAAAATGAGAATTCTCGTATCAGTCCAATTTGGAACGAATCCTGAAGGATTAATAAACGTTATTCTTCTTCAAAGTCGGAAAAAAAACATTCATTTACTTGGTCATTATAAATGTCTACATCCCCATGTTCTATTTTAAAGCGAATCTGCTTTTTCGGTGGTTTCACCACTGTGGGAGCCAACATGTCGAATCTAGTGTTTTCATTCATGCCTGGCTCCTCTAATTCCTGTAAAGTTTCGCTTCTAAACATGAGAATTTCATATGGAGAATAGAATTTACCCATTTTGTGAACTGAAACATGTTCAAATCCAACGGATCCCCATTTAATTTACCCCCAATTCTTGTGAGAGAATGACAACACGCCATGCCCTGCACAAATTTGCTCTTCATTTCTAAATTATAAACGCTAGTTACTGGGTCAAAAAATGAGGCGTTTTCGCTTTGAACCACAGAGCTCATAGTTAAACCGTCATGCGTTAGAGTACCAGTCTGCAATAAAAGAGATTTACTTATTTCAGAGAATATAAAGAAATTATGGCGGCTCTAAGCAACGGTATAATTTTAAAAGTGGCTATGTCACCTTATCGAAACAAGCTAATTTAATTTTGCCGCAAACATTAATGCGCAGAGGGCTAATGCAGTAAATCTTCAATTTTTTAAGCCGATTGTGGCTGTAAACTGTTCCAATGGTCATTGCGGCTGGCAAAGCTGGAGGAACTACAATTGTCACAATATCTAAAGAACGGATAATAATGTCTTCCACAGAGGCCTGAAAATAAACACCTCTATTATTATCAAACAACAGGATAAAAAAGGACATTGACATGATCTCCATTAATGCCTTTATGTCCTAAATTATAATCTGTGTTAATAAAGTCTTAAAGTAGGGATTAAACTAGATTATACTTACATGACGTCTAATGTAAAGATATATGCAATAAGCCATTCCCGAAAAAGCCCAAATAAAAAGCACAAAAACAAACTTAAATGCGTCTTTTTGGAACTGCAAGCTCACAGGAGTGGGAAATAGGATGCTTTTTACTAGGTTTCCTTTAGTGGTATCAAAACCAGTGCGAACTACTCTGGCCAAAACATTTTTCCCTCCATAATACCTAATGAGTCAAGACACATTCACCAAATATCCTCACACTAGAAGAAAAAAGTACCTGGTTTGCAAAACGCTGGTTCCAGAGAAAAGTGTATGCCGCTTATGAACATCTGTAGAATATATTTCTGAGCTCGGGACTAAGGCAGTTTTAGTCTCAGGAACACTCTCCCCAGTTAAAACACTTTCGTTCACTATACTTTGCCCCGTGAGCAAAACTGCATCACAAGGCATAATATAATCAGCAGCAGGCATTACAATTAAATCCCCAGGCACTAATTTCTCAGGATCTATTCTGACGCATTCGTCAGATCCCCCAACACGTCTCAGCACCGTCACCTCATGACACTTTGATGACTCTACAGTGTCATGAAGGTTTTGGCTTTGCTAATAATAGAAATACCTTCAAAATTGCTTAAAAACATGTTCTAAAAAGAATACCTTGCGAGTTTGAATTAACGAAGTAATACTGGAGAATAGTGTTAGGACGACTACGCACCCTGCGTACAATAAATAATCGTCTAAGCACCACAAGATTACTGAGAAAACTTGGAAAACATAGAAAGGGTTGAAGATTTCTTCGACGAATAGTTTCCAATACGATTTTATTTCTATTTCGATTTTGTTGAGGCCATAAAGATTTAACCTGTAAAAGCACCAGTACTTTCTCATGTCAATTAAAAAGAAATTCATTACATTTCTGTGTGATCCCCCTCAGCCAATCCATCTAAATTATCGACAAAATCATCGCAAGTTTTACGACTCCACAAGAGCTGGGATAATGTTCCAAAGGCACCTCTATCAGGGATCCAAACAAATCGAGTGTGTTGATGGAAAAAATATTTAAGATCACCTCGAATTCCCACATGGGCCAAGTTCACATAAATTTTGCATACCTGTTGAACGGTGAAGGTTTTATCTTTGTCTTTAACTAAAATATCATAAACATTGCTGGGTTAAAAATAATTTCCAACTAATAATGTATTTACCAAGGAAAAGTTCTGCTTCTCTAATATCACATCTAGTATACTTCAAATAGCACTTGATTTGTGGATAACTATTGAAGACAAAGTATGGCACTGTGGCAAATAATATGCTAAAGAAGTGATAGAAAAAGGATTTTAAATGAGGCTCTTTATAGCTGTATATTCTACATAAAAGTTCTTGATCTTTTTCATCATAGATATCTTGGTAGGTTGTTGCATTGGTGAGTGAGGAGTATTCAGATCCTGGAAAAGTTAATTCAACAGGTAAACACTTTTTGGTTGCTTCCTTTAAGGGCTAATGATTTACAAGGCAGGCCTGTACAGCAAACAATTATAAAAATGTGTTATATTATTTCTATGTTTTTATAAATCTGGAGAAATTCCCACACATTCCAAGATACTCTGTTCATAGATTCTTTTCTCATTGGAGGTGAGTAATATCTCTGTGAGTCATAATACCATGATAAGTTTGGTAGTTTACCCAAGTGAATAATACCATCATAATTTGGTTGTCACCTTTGTTACCTTTGTTCTTTACAGAGTTAACCTCAATTTGAACTGATAATATTGCAATTTTCAATCACCATTTGGATTTAGATATCACAAAATGGTAATTAAATAGAACTTTTTATTAATTGGAATGTCTTTTAAGAAACAATGGAACTTTTAATTTAATTTATTAGTTCTAAGAAGGGTCTTAAGGGCTCCATTATTGAGGCCTTGCTATGTTGACTAGGGAGACAAAATGCTTGTTATCTTGACGATAAAATCATGAAAGTTATATTCAAGTAGAGTGGTCCACAATTTGGCTTATAATAGTAAAAAAAATCCAAGTCCAGATATCTTTGTGAGGATGATAATTTCCACTGAATTGATTAATGAGGGACAAGTAAGGCATTTAAGGTATTCCTTACCTCCAGGGAAATTAAGACACTAAGGGCTAAACGTCTGAAGCACTGGCAAGGTCTTATTAAGTTTTAAACAAAAGCTTATGATTATGGTAATCAGTTGAGTAGATGGGTACTACTAGGTAGTATTAATACTGAGCAATAGTGGAATAATTACAATACTTACTTGGATATGTAGCAAAGCTCATATTAACACAGTTTCAAAGAGACACAACAGGCGACTAAATGACTAGTAAATAAATTATTAAACTTGGAGAAACATTCTTTTCATGAAGTGAAACCTTGATAAAATCTGGGCTGATATATCTCTAAAGTGATTTTACTTATCTAATCGCTAGTTTTCTAATGTGAACCTACTATAATGACTCCCACAATAAAATTACCAATTGCAGAATCAGCAAAGTTTTTGGTTATCAACTTTCCTTTGAAGAAATGTACAGAACAATGCATTGTCCGCTATTATTTTCAGTTTCCAATGAGAGTTTTATCTGTATTTAAGTGAATTCGGTCCTACTTCAATCCCTGTTCTTCTTCAAAAGTAATTAAAAATTAATTATTAATTAATAAATAAATATATGAAAAATTGAAAACAAAACAAACTTGCAGAATGTGCTATGTTGCTCAAAATTCTTGTTGCGAATTTCAAGAGTTCTATGGGTCGATTCGATGGTCTCCCCTCCTTTTATAAACCAATCAGACAACAAAAGATAACAATATTTATCCTGCCCATGATCAGCTACTACAATGTTGTCAAGTTGTGAAAATTACTTTGACACATTTGACGGATAAATTATTTATTAACGTCGAAAAAAAGGTAGTTTTTCTTCGGAATTCCCGATTTTAAAGATTTTTATATTTTACAGTTTAAAGACAATTGTGAGTACTAAAAATACCAAACAAACCTGGAACAACACCCGGTTATCACTGCAAAACGCTTTTGAAACATAGGTCCTTTAGGAGAGCACCCAAAGACAAGAAGAGGAACCTAACCCCACTTTTTCACACATACAAAAGTGTCTCAAGAAGCCAAACTTAATTAAGGGTTTTCCACTCTTATCACATAAGCTTCTTCCGCAATGAATCTGGACCAACAGCTCCTGTGAAAAATCCACCTACATGAGCTCTAATTATGGACACCAAACCAAGCGTAGATGTGGTGATTCTAGCTGTTTCGACACTGTACAAGAACCCAGACAAAAAGGAAAAAGACAAAGCGTCTGAATGGCTTTTGCATTTGCAAAGCTCGGTAAGAGAGTTATTGAGTTTATTTGCTGTTGTATAGTGTTCAGCATATGAAGTGTATGTTCAGTATAAAGAGTATGTTCATTACTAAGACAGAAGAGCTAACCAAGCAAAAGCACCAATAGAATTTTATATTTAGCAACAGTTGTCAAAGGATAGACCCCTTAATGTAAAAATGATCAGGATGTGATGTTCCATGTATTTATCAAATCCTTGGCTGAAATAACTATGTTTTTATAGGGTTTAAGAGCTGTTCACCCTAGAAGTGCAGCCATATCAAATATGTTTAAATGTTTCTGATGTGAAAAGGTTAAAAACTTAAAAGTAATTTAAATTTGATATTTAGTAAAATGGATTTAACTGCATTGTGCATGTGTTTCAGTATTAACAACTAAGTAATAGAAGAACTATATTTTTTATTAATATATCACAAAGTTTTGCTATAAACATCTGTAACTTTCCTAGGGTTACTTTGAGATCTTCAATTGTCTTTAGTCCTTCCACAAAATTCTTTAAGTATAACTATTCCTCATAATAATTTTAGGTTCATGCATGGTCAATTTCCGATGAAATACTACACAAAAAGCCTGATTTAGAGTCATGTTATTTTGCGGCCCAAACTATGAGGACGAAAATCCAAAAATCTTTCCATGAGTTACCCCTTGAGGTCCATGCACCACTCCGGGATTCTCTTCTGGAATATATTAGTCAAATAAATGAAGGTCACTTTCCCTTATCAAACTTAGCATTTTCTTGACTTTCTAGTGTTTCAGGCACTAGCACTATAATTACAACCCAACTATGCATTGCCTTATCAGATTTAATACTGCAAATGCAGTCTTGGTCCAGAGCTCCTCTGGATTTGATAAATCGCTTCTCAAATCACTCATATTTGTGGCCATTGGTGGAAGTTTTAACAGTTCTACCTGAGGAATTGGAAAATAAAGCTGTTAGGTATATTTCTTTATAATAGAAAAATAAAACAAAGTCATATGATTTAATTTAGATTGGGTGAAAATAGACGGTTGGAAGTTTTGGACGACTTAAAACAGTGCTCTCCTATGGTCCTTGAGTTCCTTACACATTGTTGCTCCACTCATGCTAACAACTTAAATGAAAACACCCATATTGTAGCGCGGACATTAAGGTGTTTCACCTCGTGGGTGTCAGTAGGAGCCATTTCTTTGTTGGATCTCTCAGATTCTGATAATGTAGTTATAAATTTAGCTTTTCAAATTTTGGATTTTAAACCGCATGAAGGCAAACAAGTAGGTATTTCCCCTAATAAAGTTTCGTGAATTAATCAGAAACTTCCAGAGCACGGGAGCTTTATGTGATGCAGCCACTGAGTGCATTTGCACTCTTCTGCAATGCCTGGAAGACAATAACAATCAGCAAGAGCTAGAGCATTACCTTTTCAGTAATATCATGAAACTTGAAGAGTCTTATCACATCTCTGTAGCCAATGAAGATCAAAGTAGGTCTATAGACTATTGTAGGTTATTCACGGAATTAGCAGAATCGTTTTTGGAGAAAATCGTGTCTAACAGTTCTCCGAATCAGACACATTACGCCATTAAAGTGCTAGATATGGCATTAATGTGTGTGGGGCATCATGATTACGAAGTTGCCGAAATTACCTTCCATTTGTGGTACGTTCTAAGTGAGGAATTGTACCAAAAAAACAGCAAAGAATTGACAGAAATGTTCAAGCCTTATATCGAGAGGTTAATCACAGCCCTTTGTAGGCATTGTCAAATGGAGCCTGATTGTGAAGGTTTGCAATATAAAAGTCGAGTTTTTTCGACTTTAATTGTGGATATTTAGGGCTTTTATTCGAAGGGGACGAGTTCAAGGATTTCAGATTGAAAGTCTCGGGACTAATCAAAGATGTAGTGTTCATAGTCGGCAGCAGCAGCTGCTTCAAGCAAATGTTTATAAATCTACAAATCGAAGGAGTCACGTGGGACCAGAGCGAAGCCGCCTTGTTTGTTATGCAGGCGGTGGCAAAAAATGTTATCCCGTAATTCCATAAAATTTTTCAATGTGACATTCCTTAAACGGTGTTTTTAGTACTGAAGGAGAAGTAGTTCCCAAAGTAACAGAGGCTATCTTGAACATTCCTTCTTCCACTCACATAGCTGTAAGATACACTTCAGTGTTGTTGTTAGGAGAGTTGAGTGAATGGATTGAGAAACATCCACAAGTGCTTGATCCAGTTCTCAATTTCCTCGTGCAAGGACTATCAGTAGAGGGATTAGGTGAGAATTTTTTGTAAGTTTGGGTTTTTTAACAGCAGCAATTTTGTAATTTAGCCGGAGCAGCTGCTACTGCTTTGCAAAATATATGTGTTACATGCAACAAGTGGATGTCCAGGCATGTGTCGGTGATGATGCAATTGTTGCGTCAAGTGGATACATTGCCCGTTAGCAGTAATGCAGTTATTGGGTTATTAAAAGGTTAGTACTACAAGTAATCGTAATTTTACCAAATTACAATGCATGATGTGCCACTGATTTTTTAAAGATTCCAATCTTAAAAGGTCTTTTATTCTATGTTTCAAAAAACTGTTTCATCTGAAATGCATTATATTACTTGTCATTTGCGTCATATCGCTACTTCTTCCCCAAGGGGTAGCTACCATTTTTTCAGGGATCCCCCATTCGGAAATCACCCCCCTCCTTCGCGAATTGTGCGAAATGCAATTGACTCCCCTAGCAAAACTGATAGAGTACAACATTCAACCCGTTAAAGGATCCCCCAACGATCCGGTTTTGTGGCTCGACCGATTGAGCGCTGTTCTCAGGAACGTTTCTATACACAACGTGGCTGTCGGTAAGCTTCTATAAAAATAAATTAATAAGGGAACTTGAGAATATTGTCTAATAGGTGAGGTTCATCCGTGCAAAGCAGTGGTTCTACATATTTGGCCTATAATTGCCGCAACATTCGACCGGTACCAAGGTGATGTGAGGATAATGGAGCGCTGTTGTCGTAGCGTGAGATACATGCTTCGAAGTGCTAGTCAAGAGGTAGAATAATTGCTAAAATTGAGCATTTTTAAAGAGCTTTAATTAAATATTAGGTCCCGGAGATTTTAAGCAGTTTAGTAGTACCCATGGTGAGAATTTATAAGGAACACAAGCATTCCTGTTTGCTTTATGTGGGGAGTATTTTGGTAGATGAATACGCGACTGATCCTCAATGTGTGGGGGGTTTATTGGAAATGCTTCAGGTTATTTTCTTGATTGTTCTTATTTTAACGATTATTAAATAATTCGTTGTAGGAATTTTTGGAGCCCACATTTCAAATGTTGCAGGAGGAAAATGGTCTTCGAAACTACCCCGATACAGTGGACGATTTCTTTCGGTAATTGTTTACTTGCCATATTCAATAATCGAAGTTTTCATTGATCATATTTTGAAGCTTGTGTGCCAGGTTTATACAACGTTCCCCAGTTCGTTTCCTTAAGTTCTCTGCCCTCGTCGCGATCTTTCAATGCGCCCTACTGGGAGCTTGTCTTGACCACAAAGAAGCCAACATGTCGGTGATGAAATTTTTTCACGACTTAATCAATCAGGGCATGAGTGGACAAGGTAGTCCAGATTTCGCTGAAAGAAATCGGCTCGTTAAAGAGCTTTTAGAACAATATGGGCAGATGCTCGTTACAGGGCTCCTCCAGGCCTGCGTGTTTCACCTACATTCTTATATGCTCTCTGAGGTATTGCATAATTCTTTTTTGTTGGCAAAAACAATAGTTTTTTGGTCCTTAGGTAGCAGATGTTTTCTTACAATTGCTGGATTTCAGCAGGGAAACCACTAGTAAATGGATAGCCGATGGACTCGATTCTCTACCTAAACGACATGGGGTCGGTTTGGTTATTGCCACCCCGGCGCAGCTAAATGAAGTACTTTTGGCGCTTATAAGGTGGAATTTTTAAGTCTAATCAGATTGTTTTATTAAAAGTATGCGTTTCAGGTCCCATACAGCAAAATCTATAACTTACGCCCTGAAAGAACTAATACAGTTGTACCGATAATTTTCGGTATTTTAGAGTCGGATATTACAATTCTTACCGTAAGTTTTATATGGATTTATTTAAATTCGTCAGTTCATTTTTCATTGTATTGTGCATATTTTATTTTTAGAACTGAGAGATTGTATATTTGTGATGAAGAATAAAAGTTTATGACGAGAAGTTTTTTTAGTATTATTAATGGAACTCGACTATCTTTCACGTTCATTGTAAGAAATTTAATGCCGCGTTTTCTTTGACCTCTAACGCTGAATTTCAAACAAGTTAAAATTAGATGGGGAGACGTGAGTAACCCAAGAAGATTATACTCAGGCTCATGTCATACTGTAAATGTAACCACACAGGATGATGATAGACGCCCTAGTGAGGTCTTTTTTTAGGACATATTCTTGATGATGGGCGTCCCATTTCATTTATTTTCAAGTGGATTTTTTGTAGTTTAATAGTCAATATTTCAAAACTTGAAAAACAAGGTTATACCTTGTACCCTGGATAGCGATACTGTATAATCCTATCGCTACATTTAATGTCAACAGTACTATCAAGGTTATTTTCCAGTGGAGTACGGTCTTCCATACATACATTATGTATCTTACTACGCAGTAACGCTCAATTGCATGCAAGGAATCCTGAAATATGGAACATAATTAACAATAAAGTAAAGACTTAACAATCGTTTATGCCTTAATATTTATACAAAGTTCAATAAAAGTATTGCAAACCCAAGTAAAATATATCATAACCTTACTGATATTGTTTATTTTAAGGGATTTATATAGTTTATTTACTTCGATGCTAATTTATGAATGATAAATTCCTTTCGTGTGTAAATTATGTAACGTTTAATCGGAAAAACGTAAGTATAAACGACCATCGAAAGTAGGCGGATCCTATGCATTTGAAGTGGTAGGAAAAGTTCTGTCTTTGTTCGTTGCATAGGAGCGTGATGGTTTAAAGGTTTTCACCCTTCATTGTTATGACAATTGTCTTTCGGATAAAGTTATCTGAAGGACTTCAATTTTCATAAAACATTGACAAAATATTTGAACTTTTTCAAGATTTAATCTTTCGACCGTTAGGTACCTGAAAAACTAAGGGCGGAATTACTAATGTGTTGTTGAAGTTAACATTGACCTACAGTTTTAGTGAAGAGAACAACGTTCGCCATTGAAGTTGACTGCGCATTAATAATTTAGCTCCGAAGTAAATTGGATTATTGTCAAGTAATTAGTATAAACCTGGCTAACTACAGATATTGGCCATTAGAAATTTGCCTTGCTATATTTGTCGTTGCCTGTTTGGCTGTACCTCTAACTGTAATTTTGTTTGCTTTGTTGTCGAGAAATTACTTTCTTCTCGAATCAATTAATTTTTTGATAATGGTGAAAGTACTCTTTCTAAATAGCGCACTTTCATGCCGGTGCCATCTATTTACAGCATCGAGAATTAACATTAATAACTTTCATTCCCGACAGCTCCATCTGTCGGAACGCGCCCCATACTGATTTTCTAAGCAACTGGTTTTGAATATTTCACATTATTTTTCCCGTTTTCAGCATTCGAATTTCTGAAAGTTACAAAAAATAATTATACGAAAATGATAATTAATAAATTTTTAATTGGGGAGTAGTTTTATCGTGGAGTACGCTCAATTTAAAGAAATCTATTTATGCTCAATTTATACCACACTTTTATATTCCATACATACAACGAAATGTAGATTAGTAAGTAAGCACATGACTATCACAACAAATGAATTTTTCTGATGAAAATATCCAGAATTTCTTTGCATAATCTCTTTGGGGCAGTTTTCGAGGAAATATTAGTTCTAATTGTGATGTATTTGTAAAGTTCACTCATATATCGTTTCTTAACCGCACAGTGCCACACGCTCCATCAAGACCTCTGAAACTTTGCCTTTATAATAAGTTTTTATTCAGATTTCTTTACGAGTAATAACGAAAATAAATTAACTTAAAATTGACTACTTAGAGACTACTGGAAGCCACAAAATTTAACTTTCTTCTATACGTCTCTAAATTCATCCTTCAAACACGTTCTCATCTGCTTTTCTCTCTCCTCAAAAACATTGTGCTCTTTAGGTTCGATGCTACATTGCTTTGTCTGCTCATAAATGGGGCTACTACTTCTTTTAGGCGACTTTCTACAGGTTAGCGTTAGCAAAATCGCAATTATGATTAAAATGGCAACACACCCTCCTGAGATCAGACTCACAGTAAGTTGAGATAGGGTCCTGAAGCGGATTTTCTGAGTTATTACTTCGGCGTCTTGCCAGTTGGTCCAGACCCCATTGTACTTCGCTGGGTCTGCATTGGGGTCCCTTGGAACATTTATTGGTGCCCTAGCGGAGCTTCTGTACCTCCTGAATTTTTCTTCTAGATGTGCCAATATAGAAAGCTTCTGCGAAGCCAAGTTAACCTTTTCACAAGGGTCTTCTAGGATATTAAACAGACAAGGGGCTTCTATAGGATTGCAATCATTGCTCTCTAATTGATTTTCAGGTTCTGTGCACTTAATTGTGGCATCATTCCTCAGTCTTATCACGTCAGTAATGTTCAAAATGTTGATAGAGAAATTATTAGTTTTGAGCTCGTTTTTCTCCTTGATTTGTTGATACGTGACCAAACCGGAAATCGCAGTACCAGCAGGACTGTTGATGACTGATTTAGGGTCGTAAATGTACGAAGGATCTTGGCCATTGCTTCCATACCATAGATCTTTCATTCCCTTGGACATAGACCCGTAAAGGTACTTCCAGTGGCCTTGTCTCAAGGCTCCAGTCTTAAAAATGTCATCTATGTTGTGTAGGATTTCGGAGCGAGGAGATTCAGCACTCTCAGAGATTGATTTCCATTGATCTTTTCCATCCAGAGAGGGAGATAGTTGGTTCTGGTCAATTCCTGAAATGATTGATTTTAGGGTGAATTTTCTGTGTGTTTTATTATGGTTACCTGCAGCGCTCAATAACGTGGGCAACCAATCAGAGATATGCATTAAATTGTTGGAAACCCTCCTTGGATACTTGATAAGAGGACTCCAGACAGCCGCAATGTTTCTCATGGCCCCCTCCCAAACGCTTGATTTCATCTAAACTCAAATACAGTCACAACCTGCTTATTGAAAAATCAGAAACTCTACCTACCCCTCTAAATGGAAAATTTGACCCATGATTGGCATGAATCCCATTTGATGCAGCTCCATTATCGGACATAAAGATAATAACCGAATTTTCCAACATTCGCTTCTCCCTCAAAGCTGTGACTACAGCTCCAACACTCTTGTCGAGCAGCGAGACCATCGCAGCATAAACCCTTCTTTCTGGATCCTGGATGTGGGCAAACTTGGCAATTTCCTCATCGGGAGCCTGCAGGGGGTTCCAGTCGTTTCCTGCGTGAGGAGCCAAGTGGGCCAAATACATGAACATTGGGTGTTCAGTATTGTGTTCGTGGATCACTTTTACTGCCTCTTCAGTGAACAGGGTGGTGGAATATTTGCCTTTCGCATCCCAAGCGACAGTCATGTTGCGACGGAAATCGTAGCCGTACTCGTTTGTGTACTGTAAAATTGAGATAAATAACTTACTAGAAAAAAAGGTGAAGTGGTTTATTACAGTCGCATGAATGGTATGATCGTAATAGTCGTGGAACCCCTGCCAGTACCCGTAGTGACTATCAAATCCCCTGAAAGTGGGGGTGTACTCTTTCTTAAAGAAGCCCAAATGCCACTTGCCAATTGCCCTGGTGATGTAGCCGTTTCTTCTGAGGTACTCTGGGAGTAGAGTTTCGTTTAATGGTACTCCCCACGGTTCTGGCTCCAAGATGACCAAGTGCTGCATGCCTAAAAGCATTCGGGATTCAGTGGCGTGAAATTTGCTTAAAAGGATGTAATCGACGATTAAATGAAACGTAAATTATCCACCTGCCTCGTTTAATAATCATTCACCAGTAGATTTCTCGATTAGAGTAGGTGTACACCATTCTCTTTTTAAGAAGCTAAAAATAACAATTAGTTATTGATTTGATATAATATTTTTTACATTCTGTGGCTGTCCTATTATACATGTATCTATATTATGATTAGCATTATATGCCTGTCTTCTAGATTACATAATCAATCAATCAACTTTAACTGTTAATTGGCGTTGGTCTCAGACAGGTATATTAATCTAAACTTTATGTATTGGTGTACTTGGTTCTTGTTACGCCACTGAGGAGCTTTCCCAATGACGCTGATTAAAATAATCCTAAAAACCATAGTGGTTTGATTCGTGATTAAATGATGAGTTCCCAGGTGTGAACACCAAACCGGAAATAATTGAGGAGGCATTATTAAAGGTTGAAATCGATTTTTGGGACTCTCACAAAACCCATAGTGGTTTTTAAGGTAAAATTCAAGGATGTTTTTAATTTGCTGCTGTTCCAGGAAATGGAGGTTTTATTCGCCTAAAAATCTAAAACTGAGAAAAAATTCATCAACATTCTTAAAATTGGGAACGTTCCTGTTGAAATTACACAACCGCGATATTGACGCCACATATTGAGTGCTTCAAGAGTTACTGCTCCACCACCGCCCTCCAGCGGAACGCGTCTCCAGTTACCTGGAAGGGCCTTTGAAGCTTCTTGGAGCCGTTCTTGAGTCTATTTCTTGCGTTTTAACTGTGACTTTCGTGTTAAATATAGATTTCTTTCGTGTGTAAACTTAGACCGCAGCTCTCGTCAGATTACTACATTAATATTACATAAACATAAACAATAATGTAAAAAACGCAAAATATGGAAAAAAATTATGTAAAATTTTTGAATAAAACAGTAAATTATTGGCATGATTTCCATTTTTACTATTTCATAGGCAAGCCTTAATTAGAAGAGAAAAAAGGTATTGGAATTTACTATACTAATTAAGGATACTTTATGGCTGGTGATATGTTTTTACGTGTTCCCCATGTAGGTGATAAGTTTAACTAATGTCAAGTACAAGGTTTGCCCTCATTATTTACAACTTATTGCGTGCCTAGTTGTAAAGGTCTAAAACCACTTTTCCGAGCCTCAACTAACTTACCAATTTGCGCGCTTACGCGACCAAGCAAAAACCAATGAGATAACGGATTAATACAAGAAACAATAATTAATATTAATACACAATAACAGAATTTTAAAACAACTCTCATGGTTTAAACGGCATATAAATCCGATTATCTTAAGCCGTCAAGAAATTACCTAACAGCCAATTACCGATATCTTAGCTAACTCCAATAATTACAAATCGATCAAGTTCATGGTTTGTAAACTTGACTTTTTTCAAAGTTTATGCCATTGAGGATTTATGATTACGAGTCTTGAGTGCTTCAGTGTCGCATGTGACCTTGTGCAGAAAATCGAAATCATAGAATTGTAATGAAAGGAAATTTTCCTGTTATTGTATCAGTGCGTTTAGTTCAACTAGGGCAGGTGATAATTGGTCTTAAAGTTCGTAAACTTGACCTCAAGGTTCTTATTATGTGGCCTAGATTTAAGTTTCCGTGCATATTGTCTCTCAAGGCGAGCAATGATACGTATCATGTGGTTTTGAGAAGGACATTGGATCTAGATTGCTTTTGCATCCTATTCGTGCGGTGAAACGTATCCTGGTAGAAGATTAGGATTTGCTTCAATTAGGGCTAAATAAGGCGCCTTTGTTTCGTGGAAATTACCTTCGACGTAAAGATGCAAATTGGAAACTTTATAGTAATAATATGGTAATGGTACGCCTCTGGCATTTGAAGAATCAAAGCGGAAATTTTCTTGAATTTGAAGCATGCGCGGAGCCCATGCATCCTCATCTAAGCAGTAGCGTAGAATATTTTCTTGGGGATTTCAAGAATGCAAATATTTCCTTTCAAAAGTTCGCGAATCGGTCCGGTACACCTTTGATTTGGCGAATATCACACTGAAAATCTTCCTAAATTTGCCACATACTTGAAGCCAACATGTAGCTCTGAAAGCAGTGGCGTCGAATATTTCGATAGACCGTGATGGTTTTAAGAAACTCTAGTAGCTTGAAGAACTTTTTGGAACTATTTCCAAATCAGTCACCCATGACTATGATTTTCAAGCATAATACTGAAAATTTACCCAAATCTTTCCGTTGCGCCTATACGTTTTTCGCTATAAAATCGAAAACTTCCATAAATCTTTAATATACCTAGAACCCCCACATCCTAATACAATCAGTGGCGCCTCACGTTTTCGCGATAGAGTTAAAATTGTATAAAGCCACAACCGGATTTTTCTCACCTAAGTGGATGGGGTACTTCCCAGTCAAAAACGAGGCCCTCGAAGGGGTGCAAAGGGCCTGCGTGTAGTGGCTGTTTAGAATTACTCCATTATAGGCTAAAGCGTCAATATTCGGAGTAGGAATCTCGTTGCTTCCGTGAAAGCTTACATCGTTGAACCCCTAGAGCGAAAACAAAGAATATTAGTTTCTTATGAAGACCAGGATATATCTTCGTCTACATCTCAGCCCGGATCCTACTGCAAGGATGGAAATTCTTAACGAGCTCATTAAGAAGATCTTGATGAGGGTTTGATAATTACATGGTGGTAGTCTAATATTTTTCGAATGGCCTAGAAAGACTGTTGCCCCAAGTTTCTGTTTGCATAAAAACCACTTACATTCCCTTTAAATTAGTGAAGAGACTGCCCATCTGGTTACATAAATTTTTATTTTAGCCCAAGCCCATGTGTGTGAAGACTTAATTGGCAAATCAACACTTGTGAAGCGTGTACATAAGGATGTGTATATCAGTGTGTTTACGTTTCCTATACGATGTCGCTTTAATAAGGAAAAAATGCTAATTACTTAATAGGTGATCTGTATTTACATTCATGTATAATGGTATATGGGGTTTTTATGTGTTATGACATGCATTTTTAGCTCGCTAAGTAAGTAATAAATCAGAAAAAAACTTCTTAATTGATGCATTCCTGTCGATGGGCGTGCTGGTGGTGCAAATATTGAAGATAAGAAAGATACTTTAACTTTACGGTAACGAAGAAAAAAGCCACAGGCTTGTTAACGAGATTAGGGAATTATGACTACATTCCCGATGACGTCAGAGGGAGTACACCCGATCTTCGATGACGTCATCACGTGTGCGGTAGCCAGACTTTCGGTTAATTGCCACATTAATCATGCTTATATTTAAGGTATTTCCATGCATTTGTTATCAACCATCTTTGAATAGTTTGCCGACTAAACACACCCACTACACCATGTAGGTTAGGCTCTCTATTATATTTATCTATCTCATGGTTGGGTGGTACTAATATATGAGCATGCATTAGATTGTTAAATCAAAGGTCAAAAAAGAGAAAAATTTCCCATAAATTTATGTATTTCTGAAGATTAATTAAACTTTAAATTAGGCAATTTAATTACGTGCTATAATTAATTCGGCTTTGCTGTCTGTTAAAATTTGTGAATTTACGCCACATCCACTCTACGCTCTATTAACTCTACATACGATCCTATCTGAGCCCCAAAATACGTACCATATCGTCAGCAACAATAACTACAATGTTCGGTTTCGTACTTTTCTTATTGTCAGCCGCCAGATTTGCAGCCACCAAGCACCCAAAAACCATCAAGCACTTCTTCATTTCTCGCACTAGTAGACGTACTTTGAAGAAATCTTCACCAAAAATGGTTTTGGCGCGATTCCCAAGTCAACCAAAAACCCCAGGGCCTATGGTGCTGACTGGTCGAGGAAGGAGACTGTCTTGGACTCAGCAGCAGGAATGATTTCAATCCTTATAAGGTTTACTATCCACTGGGGGGAGGGTCAGTATCGCTAGTGTAACCGCGAGTGACGTCATTGGAATCACCGCAACACTTGGTTTCCTTTGGTTCGCAGTTGCTACTTCAAGTTACGTTTTGGGTGGTAGTAAACTCGACTTGCTGGGCCGGTGTTGCCAGAGAATATTCGAGAAAAAGGACTAGGAACTGTCGATCTTGGTCTGCGAGGGGAATTTTTGAATGCGGAAAAGATCAGTGAACGATCGAAGGTAAGAAAAGATCTTCGGGCCTTCATTTCAGTTTCAAAGTCCTCTTTGAGTCTTGATTGCCTCTCTTTGTCCTTTCTTTCCACTTTATCACCATTTTCTTCATTCTTGTGTTTTCCTGGTCACACCACAACCAGCACACTGCAAAACTTGCATATTTTTGAGGCTATTCCAATCAGAGCTTCGTCCTGTTCTTCGCCCAGGGTCAGCTTCATCTTCTTGTTTACTCTTGCGCTACATTCTTCCTTTCTGAATCTGCTCTATGATCCGTTATCATGTTCGAAAACTGTTATGGCTAGATTGTTAGATGATCTAGAATATGTCTTTAGCGCCTTAAGAAACAATCTTCTGAGAAACATGCTATTTCCTCCTTGTTTTCTATCAATTCTTCTGTTGGTTCTTCTACAGCAAGGATAATTGACTTCTGTCCTTATTAAACTTGATCTTGAACCTGAATAATTATTTCGTACTGTACCATCTGCTTTTATCTATTAATCGACAAACTGCTACGTGCTAAAAAGACCTCAAAGGAGGAGAATAATGGATAGTTTGGGTGTTTCTATATAAAGCGGGCACATGTAAATGTTTGCGTTACTCAAATTACTACCTATATTAATAAGCTAAGTATCCTAATTTATTTAGTCAATAAATTAATAATTCACGTTTTAAACAAATTATTATAAGTCTGAATTTTATTATTTTATTATAAATAAAGAACATCTAGTTCTACAGGAACTACTGAGGACAATCAAAGATATTTTAGTTTCAGGGTCATTTCAGTAGAATGGTAAATCCCCCCGGTAGTATGAAGTAGGATTTACTTCTTTTGAAATCCAATTTTCACTCACATACTCCAAGACCATGAAGAGAGTCGAACACTTGAATGCGACCAATGGCGAAATCTTTCATCAGCCAGAAAGCCTAAAATCACTTCCAATATGGAAACTAGTTTGCAGAGCTGCTTCGGTTCCGATTTTCTAAGGAGGGAAAAGGATTGTGAATAATAATACCAAGATGTTCTCACTTTGCTGTTTATTCTATTCTAAATTAGGCGATCTGGCACGTGGCATCAATGCAGTCTACCCAAGGATTCCATGTATGCTTAAACAGCTTAGGATCGGCTCCCTCAATATCCAATTCCCCCTCGCTTTGAGGCACCAGTTCCTTCCTATAATCGACCAACGCGCGCTTCATCTGCCTTACCACATTGGGGAAAAATTTAGCCAGGTCATTTTCCTCGCAAGGGTCACTGGGGATATCATAGAGACACACAGACCCACCTAAAACCAAAATCTTCTGTGATGGATTTAAACAACATTTTTCTTATGGAAGATATTTCAACCCTTACTTGCAGGGTCACAAGGGTTCTTCTTAACTGCAGAACATTTCATCGTAGATTGCTTCCTGAGAATCTCGTATTCGCCCTCAGTTGGAGGTGTATAATTGATTTTTCTGGTTATTTTTCCCGCGGAGCTTTCGTATATGGCTGAAGTATTGTACTGCTGCTCTTCAACATCTTCCATCACAATGTGGCCGTAGTAGTCGTTGTAAGTGCCATTTTGGCTGGTACCTTGGTAGTCACCTTAATAGTAATTTTTTCCTATCAAATTTTCTCTTTCCATTACCAACGATCAGCTTCCAGTTATAAAGCCTTAAACCAGCGCTCCTGGTCTTCTCGTCAATATTGAGTAATATGTCGTTTCTTGCCGAGGGTAACTCGTACACTAAAGTCGACCACAGGTCAATTCCGTCTATTTCAGGATCCAAGGCCCCAATATCACCCCCTGCAGCGGTGAAGAGGGTGGGTAACCAGTCAGTGACGTGCACTAAATCTGTAGATACTCTTGCAGTTTGGACTAATAAAGGGCTCCATATAAACGCGACACTGCGGATTCCTCCCTCAAACAGGGTGTCCTTCATCCCCCGAAGGGGGAAGTTGCTACCATAATTGGGGTTGTCCCCTTTTAAATGTTATAAATGCCTCTTAGGTTAAAACAGGCGACATACCTACTGTGGCTGCCCCATTATCACTTATGAACGCAACTATAGTATTAGCTAACATGTCCTTCTTCTCCAATGCTTCCATGATTTCTCCCAGGCTATCATCCAGTTTCGATACCATGGCTTCAAAAGGATACCTACTAGAATCTTCTGCAATATCCTGTATAGAATTCTTACCTGCATAAGTGCGCCTGCCAGAATCAACTACATGCCTAAATTTATTAATTGCTTCTTGGGGGGCCTCCAAGGGTTTTCCTTTATTGGCTGTATGCACCCCTAAGTGGGATAACATCAGAAATAAAGGTTTAGCAGTATCGTGGTTGGAGATAACGTTTATGCTGTGTTCGGTGAACAAGTCCGTGGCATATTTGCCCCCTTCTTCGAACGCTGGAATTCCGTCTTTCCTGAGGTCAAATCCGGTGTAGTCGTGGTCGTTATACTTTAATAATTGGAACGGATTAATTAATTAAGGGATGAACTAGAGCAGAACATCATACCGTCCATGTAGACAGGTAGTCGTAGTAGCTGGTATATGAGTTGTAGAAGCCAAAGTGATGGTCAAAGCCTCTGAAGGTGGGGGTTTCGTTCCATCTGCTGTAGCCCAAGTGCCATTTTCCTATTAAATAGGTTTCGTAACCAACGTCCTGGAATTTTGAACGGGTAATTTGCAAATATAAGGTGGTAATTACAGAGTTACCTTTAGGTATGCTGGTAAAAGCTTTTGGTCCGGGAGGGCCTTTTTTTCTGCAGCGACAAGGCTTGGTCCTTGCATACCTGGAATTTTCACATGGTGCAAAAATTATGCTAAATTGAGATGATCAGCAGACGATTTCCGTTGATTAAGAAGTGTGGATGAAGTGAGGAACAATCTTAAAGGGAAAATTGATTTGTGAATTCAAAGAATTTTAGTCAATTATAAAAATTATAGCGTCCATGGCGAACGTTTTTACGTCAAATGCGAACAATATAAAAAGTTTCATGAATAAAAATAAATTTTGAAATATGAAATTATTTAAAAAAATAAACTAAAAGTTTCTTATCTATTGACGCAGAATTTTTTCTTGAGAATTTGGCGAAGGAAATTTCTCTCAAACTAAATATTTAAATTTTTCAAAATTTCCGTCCCGGTACAGTTTAGTTTGATAAACATTTAATATCCCTAGAATAACTCATCACATCAACGCAATTACGAGTGCCTCAAAGGGGCATTAATCCCACTCGCAGTTGTGACGTCTATCACTTCTCCAGTGCTCAACCTCCTCTTCCCAAAGAGTAAGAGAAGACTCATAGAAATCTCAAATTATGTTCTCATCTGTCTCAGTTTTCTCAAAAGTTAGATTTGTGACACCAACGTTATTTTTATGGAGTACTTTTTTGGGCGAAAACCTCAATAATGCGTTCGCATTATTTAAACCGCCCTTCATCCTCATTCCTTAATAACCTTGTCATAACTTATTATCAATACCTAATCTCATAGGAAATTTGCCGGTAAGTAGGGCGGCTCTGGTAGGGGTGCTGTACGATTGGACATAATGGCTGTTCATAATGATGCCATTATAAGCCAAGGCGTCAATGTTGGGGGTGGAAATTTGATTGCTGCCATGGAAGCCTACGTCGTTCCAACCCTTAAAAATCAATTTTTCGGTTTAGTTAATCCTCGAACACTGTTCTCTCACTCTTATGAAGAGATCCTGGAAGGATGACAATTTGCATTCATTAATTAAGAGTAATTAATTGTTATTAAATAAATGTGATATAGACATGCGATGGGAAATCCGACAGGAGCCTTGACCATGAAATTCGCCGGCCAAACAATATTTTAATTTAATTAGCGCCGAATAGATTAATTTGCTTGAAGGATTTGTCAGAGCTTGATGATGTTTTAAGCTGGAAACTGAAGAATTTTGTAGCACCAGATAATCCAGTCTAGACGTTTTTGTGAAGAAAAGTTCTTACCAAATCATCTGCTATTATGAAGATTATGTGCGGGGGCTGCTGGGCTGCAGTCCGCCGGAAAAGCAGCAGCAGCAGCATCGGCAGGAAAAGCTCTTCGAACTGTGGGTGCATGTCTCGAAAATTCCCTGAAAAAGTAGTCCTTAGTTAATAGTACTGTGGCATACACGTTCAAATGAGGAGAGAGAGGAAATGGCGAAGTGAAAATTGTGAAAATTCGATTCACGCGAAGCAGCTGGCAGGAAAAGAGGGAGACGCAAGTTTTGACCGTTGGTCAATGGTAGCAGCCTCAATTTCTCACAATGCTCGTCGGCAGAGCTTGGATAGAGCTCAAAAGAGGGCTTGACTGGGGAGGGGCCGCTCCACGGAGGAAAATTGCTGCTTCTTGCAACGAGCAAAGCAGTGAATCTCGTATGTTACATTTGCATTAACCCTGATATATAGGCACTTATTATAAAACACTCATGTAGGTCACTCACATGTACATGTAATTTACCTGTTATTATTCAACTTCTGAACCATAAATTAGCTTCTTCGACAATTAAAACGTGTACCATTCACTTGGTTGCTGTTTTCGCGCTAATGTATGCATCGAAATCGCGCTTCGAGCAAAATCTTGACCGTCTACTAGAAGAATTTTTTAAGTGTGGGTTGTTTTATAGTTTTATCGGATCATCAACAATAATTAAAACCCGCAGAAGTGAGCTTTGCAGCCACGGCCACCGTTTATCCGACTCAGCTAAGTGTGAAGTTCCCTTGCTTGATTTGGAATATAATAATGGACATGATCACACGGAATTAACTGGGTTGAGGAAGACATAAATTTGAGATGCATTCACTATTGTAGTAACGAAATGCACCTCATTAGTGAACAGGCTTTCCGGCATAAATCTCCCAAAAACAGGAGTCGAAATGCGGATTAAATTAAATCGGGAACGAAGCCACCAAGGCGGATGAAACTTAATATGTCCAAATCAAACTTTGTTGAGCTTTTAACAATGGTCAAAGCGCGAGTGGGACCGCACCCGGGTTTCGTCTTTTTAATTAAAACCCTGAGGTGGGGCTCGCATTTGCATTTTATAATAAAGCTCTGATTAAATGGACTTTAGTCCGATGATGGACCAAGAGGTTTCCAAAAGTCCATTGTTGGTTTGGAAAATATTTCCCTTTCAATTCCCTCCCCTAATGTATGCTCAGAATCCGGTTTTTATTCGACTGCCAATAATTCGGGTTAATTGCCCCTGCTGGTATGCCCATGTTGCCGAGGAATGTCCTCAAATTTACTTTGGTAATTTAGTGGAAACTGCATATGGGGACTTGAGCAGAATTGGAGCTAGAGAGCATGGCCATCACCTCGAGAACGCTATGTACAGGGCGATCAAGACGCGCTTCTTTTCAAACCACCCTTCAAGTCCGTGCTAATTTCATTTTCAAAACATTTAGATTCTGATCTAGATCATTATCTTCTGCAGATCTGAATCGTCGACTTCGAGTTCTGCAGTGGAACCTCAAAATTGCGCGATTTCGATCAAACGTTGGAAGGGAGAAAGGGACTAAACCGACCTCAGGAGGAAGCTGAACGGGAAACTGGCCTTGCCATCCCAAAGGAATCTGCCCGTAAAAGCAAATTTAGTCGTTTAAAGAACTTAACCAACCATAGCATCGCAGCCTAAGCTTTGCTGTTCCTTTTTGCTGGTTTGAATGCCATTTCCACAACTATTTGCTTCGGCTCTTATGAGCTGGCAGTCGACAAAGACGTGCAAGCAAAGCTTAGGGAAAAGATTCTTGAGGCTTTTGAGGCCATCAATGGCGAGTTCACGTATGAATCTTTAGTCGAAATAAAGCAAGTGGATGTAAACGTTTGTGGGTTAATTTTTTAGCTTCCACCAGTGGTAGTTTTTCAAAAGGGTGTCAGAAGTGTCAAGGAAGTGGCTCTCAGCGGAGGCACCCACAGAGTAACAATCCCAATTGGTTTATCCCCAGATAAATCCTCTGTACAGTTAAAACTTGAAGATTATCTGCTTTGCTCATATATAGGCCGCGAGAGGGACCCGGCCTTCAGCCCAGACCCAACCAAATTTGACCCTGAAAGATTTTCAGGCCAAAATACAGCCTCCATCAACTCTTTTGAGCCCCCTTCGGAGCTAGCCCTAGGAACGCCATGGGCTCCAGGTGCGCTTTATTGGAGTTTAAAGCAATGTTCTATTACTTGCTTTTCAACTGCGAAGTTATGTCCACAGGGATCACAAAGGTCCCTCCGAAATTGAGCTCCGCGACCCTTCAGCAGAAGGAGGATTTTTGTTCGACTTAAAGAGAGCTTCAGGGCACTAAATGAAATAAACGACGGCTTTCGGTGCTTGTGTAGTCAATTATTTCCCCACTAAAAATTTACGAAAATGCCTCCGAACGAGCCCTTGATAATGTGCTGATCCGGGATATTAAAATTGCCTTTGAACTTGAATATTCAGGTAGTAAAATTATAATGGGAAATGCTGCAATTCACAGCCTAAAGGGCTTCTGCTAAGGCCCTTGAGATGAAGAGTTTAAGACGTAAAAAGTGTCTTTCCTTGATTTCGTTTGAGAGCAACCATTGTTGCGATTAAGACTTGCAATGAAATTTGTGGCTGCTCAGTGAGTAACGATTTCGATTGGCGATGCCGTAACGACGCGAGCAAGCAATGGAAAAATGATTTTTTAACATATTTTTTCGAATAATTATTGGATTAATTAACGCTTTTCAAGTAATTAGATTTCTACGTCCCTGGGTCGATACAGGAAAAACCGAAAATTTTCACACGAGGCATCTACGTAACAAGGGGCGAGAGTAAAACTTAACGCACCAGCGCGATACGTTGCGCAAGCGCCTCAGGCGAGGCGGTAATCACGTGAGTAAATTAAAAAACGTTCTTGCGAGTTATGAATTTTTTTCAGGTCCATGGTCCATCAAAAAAAAAAAAAAACAAAATTTGCCCGAGGCGGAGTGGAACCCGGATAAGCTGAACGCGGAATCTGCCGACATTAATTCATCATTGCAGATCTTCGATTGATCACTTTCACAAAGCGGCGTTGCTTCTGACACCTGTTGCCTAACCCTTGTCGTGACATTTCTTTGACCGGTACTACCCGAACGTACACTTGCGCATGCGTTTCCGCACTTAGTCGTTCGTTAGTTTTGACCACAACAGTAACGAACGCATGCGTATATTCGCTGTAGAACTCGTTTGGGCTGCTGGTACACATTGTTGCCCCTTAGTTCGCTTTTGTTTGTTTCGGACGTAAATTGCTTTTTAAATTCAATCGCCGTCGTCCGCACTCCTGCCGAGACGATATAAATTTGCTCCAAACTGGTTTCGTATCTTCATATGGTCGCATTCAGCGAGAGTCACAACCGCTGGTGCAAATTGCCAACAGCATACCACTGAGTACCTGCCGAATCGCTAACGAGTATTTCAGGATTCCCGCCGACCCGAAATAAGGTACAGCACCGGACATATAACATATTTATCATAGAACAATGATTGTCCTTGATTACTCGTCTGTCCCTACTTTTTGTGTCTTCTTGTGAATGCAGCAGCTTTATTTGCTGTAGCGAGCTGTGGCGTTGTAAGCGCGAGCAAAAGCAAGTGAGGGAATTGTGGGGTTTGTCAGGTTCTGTCGGCGTTGCTTTGATTTGAAGAGATCAAAGAATCGCGGCTGATTCAACTATCTGTAATAAATATACAGGGTGTTAAAAAAAATATTGTAAAATATTTGAAGAGGTGGTAGTATGAACCAAAATGAGCAAAAGAGTCTTAGCAAACATGGGTCCGCAAAGTAACGGTTACGGAGATGTGGAAGGTTATTCTTTTTTGAAAGATTTATTTATTTATGAATAAACAATAATTATTCTGTTTTTACTCAATTTTTTAACATTGCAAAAGAAGAAATTTTAGCACGGACAGAGCATAATCCAGGAGGGAGTGTACGAAGAATATCAGCTGCGGTAGGAATTAGCGCTCCTCTAGTTTGGAAAACCCTCTACGAGGAGCTCCTTTATTCATACCATGTGCAACGAGTACAGGCCTTAAATGCGCTTGATCACCAAGCACTTATGGTTTTTGCCGCTGGTTCCTACGCAGTGGTGCCGAAAACCCCCGTTTTCTTGCCAACATTCGTTTTACCGATGAGGCCGGATTCACACGAAACGGGGTTGTTAATTTTCACAATACACATATTTGGGCCGACGAAAATGCCCATGCTCCAATGGAAACTGGACATCAGACACATTTTTCATTAAACACTTGGATGGGTATTGTAGGCGACAGGTTTCTAGGTCCTGTTTTACCAAACCGATTAACAGGCGCTGCTCACTTAAACTTTCTGCAAAACACCATGGGTGACCTTTTCGACGACATTCCTTTGGGCCAAAGGCAACAAACGTGGTTTCAGCACGATGGTGCTCCAGCTCAATTTCCGATTGCCGTTAGAGAGCGTTTAAACCAAACTTTTGCACGTAGACGGGTAGGAAGGGGCGGACCTGCATTACGGCCCGCAAGATCGCCTGATTTCAACCCCCCAGATTTCTTTTTTTGGGGATTTTTGAAAACATTGGCCCATGGTACTCCTATAAATAGCCTCGAGGAGCTGCGGCTACGGATTAATCAAAAATGCCAACAAATCCGAGCCAACGAGGGGGTTTTAGAGAGGGTTCGAATATCCTTCAGACAAAGGTGTCGGGCCTGCTTGGAAATGGAAGGAGGGCACTTTGAACACCTTATGTAACTGAATTTTTGTTTTTTTTTGTTAGAGGCTTTTTTTGTTATTTGTAGACAGTAAATACGTGATAGGTGATTGGAAATGAGTCTTTCAAAAAAGAATAACCTTCCCTACCTCCGAAACGGTTACTTTACGGACTCACGTTTGCCAAGACTCTTTTGCTTATTTTGGTCCATACTTTTACCTCTTCAAACGTTTCACAGTCTTTTTTTAACACCCTGTACGTTCGGTGGCAAATTCTACTTGGAGGTTTTTAAGGGAATTAGCCTGCAATTGAAATCGATAGTAGATTTGCCGTGGATTTACTTATTGCGTCACCTCAGGAGTACATTTGTATCATCCAGTACAAGACATTTATCACCGGATAAGTCACAAGAGCGCTTAACCGGACCTCCCTTCGGCTTCGTGTACTATTTGACCCGGTTCAGTTCGACCTCGTATGGTTACATTATTTATCAGTTAAGCCGAGATGTGTGTTTGAATTATCCGGCAGATAAGAATAAGCTCTGAACGAGTCGATTCAGCTTCCTTGTTCAGCTATTAATTACCGATTATTTGAAAACTGTATCCCATTTACAATTTGTTCTCCCCCTCCCCCCTTTCACGATATCCATTGTGGATCGTGAAGAGTTGCGCATCCATTAAATTCGATTTGCACTTTTTTAGTCAGCGAAATGGTCGAGACCTTTGATGGTGACCACCCTGACCAAATCTGTTGCTATCGGAAATTCCAAAAAGCCTTGAACAACGGAAACGACGAAAGGTCGAGGTCGTGTTTATTTGGTTTCTATTCCAATGGGTCCTATGTATGAATTTACACATAGCAAATTGACCAAATCGTCTTTCGGACAATCACCGGTCGCGCGCTACTGCAATATTGACTATTGAAGGACACGAACGAGGCTATACTGATTATGGTTTATACCAGTTATGATTCATATCAATTATCATCGTTTGTTCAACAATTGGGTGTTTATTTAATACGTAATATTTAGCATGTAGACAGTAGTACACGTATAGTTCGGTATCGATTCTACAGTTACGTTTTATCCCCTAAATAAAGAGCTTCCGAAGTATTTTCCGTTTGAACATGCCGACAGGTTCAACACTGTACATTAACGCTAAATTGATAATAAATTATCTTTTTTGGGTTCTTTGTGTTCCGTGTTGGGTGTCGCTACCCGATCATTATTTTAATTAAAAGCTGTTCGAATAGAGCATAAATCGTTAAAAAAATTATAACTAAATTCATGGAAAGCCACCTTTTTTTACATGAATTACCTGCCACCGGCTGTAATTGCTGTACTTCAATGGAAATAACGAAAATTGAAATTTAATAGATTTTAACTGTGAACCGCTCGCCAACGCTTTTCTTTCGAATTTCATCTGCCCCCCCCCCTCCCCCCCTCCCCCCCTCCCCCCGAACTTCTTAAGTTTTTCCCAGATTAGTTTCGTGAAAGTCGTCGCAAGGTCCTCTTCAGTGTATACATGGGAAGTCATGTACAAACTGTTCAATGTCATCACTGGATTGTGCAGAAGCACAATAGCTTTAGTCAAAAGCGTGAAGAGCATCTCACAGCGATGGAATTCCGAAAGTGCCTAAGCGCCATTCCAATACCAAAAAATTTTGGTAAATACCGAAATAATTATCATTTGGCTTCATATTAAACCATTTTAATTATGTTTCTTCAACGAGAGTCGTCCTAGCTCCTATTTTGCGTTATTTTCAATCAATACCAAAGTCCGTGTAGATTCCCAGTTGAACTAGCCATACACCTCAGCCATTTTGGCAGTTCTAGCGGAGCCGCCGTGTCTTTCCCGGGGTACACGATCGAAGACATAGAGAGAGTAATTGCACGTATTGATGGCAGGAAGATGATGAAAGACGATATTGAAAGATTGGCAGGTACTGGTGAAGAATACGTTAGTTTGGTATTCGGTGTGGACATCTTAATTGAAGATAGAGTAGGAAGGTGTGACATTGCCAAGCAGTGGCCAAGCGCTTACCTCTTGGTATTATATCAGTAATATCGCCATGAGGAATGAGGTTAAGTTTCATCCCGAGCTGCTGGCATTGCCGAATGTACTTTACTAGAAAATGTTAAATCGTTGCCGATTACTGCCCCAAATGTTTAAGCTCCAGACTCAGTTTAGATCTTAAGAAAACTGAGCCTGACTCAGAAGCAGTTTTGCTAGTACGAAGTCTTCTTGCGTAGGGTGAGAAATAACACATTTTCCACTTATCAATCATGATGGGTCTGACACCTCTTTGAGCTACAACATCGAAGACGGACACGGAGGCTTCGATTTAGAGACAGCTAAAGCGATTCCAAAAGCCCTCGGATGAAATCCCCGTAGCAGTCAAGTTCAAAAATCCAAAATTCTTTGAAAAGATCAAGGCAATGCCGGACCGTGCCGCCTTCCCAAAACTTCTTAAGGGCGGGCCTGGTGGCTCTCCTGGGGATGCACCACCCGCTGCAGATCGGCTAAAAGGGCTAAAACAACATACAACAATATCGGCGAACACGGTTAAAACTTCGGGTTGCGAATCGTATTTGCGGAACATGAAGAAACCGCAGGAGAGTTCGCCTCCGAGGGAGGAGTGATTTGGCGGAGGAGGAAAAGAGCCTTGGAGTTCGACAACCTATAGCGATATTTGGGCCTACAACATACACACAGATCACACTTTAAGGAAAAGATCCGTTAATATTTCTGGTTAAATCGATGGATTTCCACATGCGCTTTCATTCTTCTTACGCTAAGGATTAAGTATTCGTTTTCCTAATCACTGTAAGAGATGAAGTCGTTTCCCTTGATTATCAGAGAGATGAAGAGAAGAGAAGAAAAATACTTCAGCGATCAAATGAGGTTTTCAATTAAAGCCGTAAGAGCTTTGAGAACGGAAACATTTCCAGGCACTATCGTGATGAGTTGATTGCACTTATAAGTTCCAGACTAGAAATTTTCTTATGAACAATATTTGGAGAAGGAGAAGAGAGTTTTTCCCTCGCTGAACATTGCGATCAGGGTGTCAACACTCCTTCAAAATTTAGTAAATTTTTTGTCTTTAGCAACTGATAGAAATTCCTCCTAGAAATCCTTGCGGGATATCACCGGTTCGAGTCGCACAATCTAGAAATTGTCAGCGTATATAGATGACCCTCAGCCCCTGAAGCGAAGCCAGTGACGTGCACATGTTCGAGGCCAGTTTCCGAATGGCGAAGCTACGGATACTTTTGCGCACTACGTTAAAATTAGCCCTAAATCCAGATAAATGGCTACCGATCCAGTAATTTGAAAAATAGGCACGTGATTACTGGTTTCAGTTTAAATCTTAGGAAAAGGCCCCTTCGAAGGCGCCACAACCTGCCAAAATATATGATCCCAATCAAATGTAGATTGATTACGAGTTCCCCCCCTTACCCTCGACATAAATATCCCTCGATACCTGAAGTTTGATCGCCAAATCACCCGAATCGAGGCTATTTTTGAGAATCCTTGATTTCTCATCGCGTTGAAGAGGTGTGTTGTTGTGTATTAAGAGGATACAAAATGAACATTTTTAGGTGACTATAGATACCAAACCGATTTATCGGCCTCAGGTTCCGTACATTAATGTTGCAACTGGAATTTTATCATCAATTGCATATAATTATATTGTAGCCAGGGTCAAGACCATGTGATACGGCTCCCGATGATAAGTTTTTAAATGTTTAAAGTCGATTTTTAAGAGAAATATCGCACTAAACACTCATATTGGGGATCATTGTTTAGATAAGTCATGCTGACACGCATCTTATATTATCTTATATGAGTAATGTAAGACACATTTCAGCTTGAATTATCCATGAGACTCAGATATTGTTTTAGTTTACTTGCACCCGCAATGTCGCCTGAGAACTACATGATAAAAGACATCAAGTAATTACAGACACAGATGGCAGGAAAGTTGCTAAGGTCGATATTGAAAGATCGTCGACCCCTGGAGGGAACTACCTAAGTTTGGTATTCATTGGAAATATCTTAGTTGAAGATGAAGCAGGAAGACGCGAAACCGTCAAAGCAGTGACCAAGCGACTGCCTCTTGCCGAGTTGAAGGCCAACGCGAATGGTATGATGATGACGAACGAGATTCGATTTTATTCCAAGCTGGAACGTCTGTTCAGCGAATACGTCAAAGAATTTACCCGAAGTATTTGGGCCCAAAACTGGGCCTGGATCTTAAGCAAACCGAACCTGACGCAAAGACAATTTTACTTGTAGAGAATCGGCTTCCTGAAGGTCAGAAATTGTAAATCTTGAAGGCCTTTTTCCACTTAATTTTTTAATTAAAAAAATCACACAGGGTGTCGCAACAATACTCAGAGCTTAAATGGCACCTTCATCAACTCATCACGTTTGAGTGATCGATCTCTGCACGTTTTCACATTAACGCCATCGTCACCGCCGCTTCACTGGAATCTCTTCACGAGGGTGGGAAAACACTAAAATGCCAATAACTGAGCTAAATTATGATGACGATGTTGCTGTCGCCTTAGGTTATGTCAGTGAAGACAGGCACATAGGCTTCGACTTGGAAATAGCAAAAGCGATATTGAAAACTCCTGCTCAGTTCTACGATCCCTTGGCAACGAAGATCAAAAATCCGGAACTATTTGGAGCCCTCAAGAAAGCCCTGGAACATCAAAACTGCTCCAGGCCTCCTAAGGATGGCCTCCCTGAAGACGTAGTTAATCCAGATGGTTTAATGTGGGAGAACACGGCGAAAACCCCCACCTGCCAACCATATGTCAAGAACTTAAGGGAGAATTTTCCGCCAATACCCGGCCGACTAATTGGAGAAGGGAAGGAGCCCTGGAACAGTCTGCCGTGATTTTTGGGTCAGCCACGTGCTAGTCAAGGACTCACTCGTATTCCTCTTCTGCCCGCGACTTGGTGTTGTTTCTGCTGACCAGTGTGAGAGATGGAACTCAGTAGACTCACTTTGGTGACCGGATTAGAAAGAGGCGATTTTAAATAAAAATCGTTGAAGTTTGACCAATCGCCACAGGTTTTAGATATGATTGTGACGAAGTAACCGCAGCTTCGGCCAAAATCGACGTCCCAGAGCTGTAAGTTCCCCACGAGGACTACTTGGGGGAGGTCAACGGGGTGGCAGCCAAGTTCGCTGTCGATCACCTCCCGCAACGTGATCTTCGCCTCCAAGAGGGCTCGGAAGAACCACTTGGCAGGAGACGCTGACGGGTTTGAGAAAACGAAGAAGACGACGAGCTACATGGGGGACAGTCAAAGTCAGAAACTTGGACTTGGGGTCGAGTCGTGTGTGGGAAGGGGGTAGCCGCGGAAGATGAAACGTGTCACTCGAAATAAACATTTAAATTTGTTTTTCTATTTTGAGACTTGTTGCGCAAGCGCTTTTTCTCCGTGTAGCGCTATTTGCTATACAAGCTAAAATATATACTGTGTGAATAAGCAGTCCTCCTTCAAATCTACTAGATAAAGGATCTCTCACTCGACTGAAACCAATAAAAGTTGTTGATGGTTTCAACGAATTTAGCGTTTCAATAACATCAGTGAAGTACGCAGATCTCCGACGATACGTTGTTGTGGGTGAGTGTTTATACCTATTTAGTGCGTGCTAGTGAAGGTTAGTACGGGTTATTACCTTAATAATTCGAATCGAATATTCTCTTCGTTAATCGCGTATAAGTACCATGCTACGAAATCTGTTATATTTATGGTTTTTGAATTGCGCCATGTGGTGCAATACTTGAACTAAACCGTCTCAGACGTTCTATTTCATTTTAATTCCGCATACAGGTGGGCCGAAAAATGATTTGGCTAATACTGGTAACTGTATTAGCGTTCCTTTTGTGGTATGTGGGAGTTAGGCCCATGAACTACTTCGCCAACATGGGCGTCAAGCAGCACCGGCCTTGGCCGTTTTTCGGGAACCAACTGAAGGTCATTTTACGCCAGCAGAGCTTCGTTGATTTCCTGGAGGAGACATATAATTATTTTCCAGGATCCAGGTAAAGATCAAATAATGTTTTTGCCATGGGTTCCATGCCTCCCTTTAGGTATGGTGGAGTCTACCAATTCTCCATCCCACTTCTGTACATCAGAGACCCAGATTTAGTCAGGCAAATTGCCATAAAAGACTTTGACCATTTCACCGATCACAGGACCCTATTCGACATTGAAAGCGATCCTCTGATAGGAGGAAATTTATTTTCTCTGAAAGGTTATTATTAATTAGCACTGAAAATCTGAAACTAAAAACAGGACGTAGGTCAAAAATGGAGGGAAATGAGAGCCACGTTGAGCGGCTCATTTACCAGCAGCAAAATGAAGAATATGTTCTATTTAATAAACGAAGCAGCTGAGAATTTCGTCGATTATTTCATTGACAAAAAAGAGGATGTAGTCGAGGTTGAGCTCAAGGACTCCTTCACTAGGTAATCTTATAATTAACCATGCACAAATACCCAAAAAAAAACTATTTGAAGATACACAAATGACGTAATTGCAACCACAGCTTTTGGCATTAAAGTGGACTCAATTAAAGACCCAGAGAATGAATTTTATATGATGGGAAAGAAGATTACCAATGTTACCGGAATTATACCTACTTTGAAGTTTTTTGGAATTTTAATAATGCCCAAATTGTTCAAGGTATTTTCCGTTTTCGTTATTTCCTTAATTACCTTCATGTTTCAGCTGCTAAAAATCAGATTCTTCTCCAAAGAAATTTTGAAGTTCTTCGTAAACATCATTGACCAGACAATAAAACTCAGGGAGGAGGGGGGCATCGTGAGGACTGATATGATCAATCAAATGTTGGAAGCGAGAAAAGGACCCACACACGATGCAAAGCCTCAAGAGGAAATCATGCTGGACTCAGGCTTCGCCACTGTGAAAGAATCTGCCCATTTGAGCAAATTTAAGCAGCTAAAAAATTTTACCAATGACGACATGACAGCCCAAGCTCTAGTGTTCTTTTTTGCTGGTTTTGACTCAGTTTCCACGGCCCTTTGTTTCGGCACGTACGAGCTTGCAGTCAATAAAGATGTTCAAGATAAACTTAGGGAGGAAATAAGGGAGGTTCACGAGCTCAATAACGGGAAATTAACATACGAATCTTTGCTAAAAATGAAGTATATGGATATGGTGGTCTCAGGTAGGTAATTCTGGATCAGATTTTTAGTGTTTCAAAAATTATTTTTCAGAGGCGTTAAGAAAGTGGCCTCCAGCAGGAGGATCCGACAGAGTGGTCACCCAACCGTACACCATCGAACCTGTAAACCCAGATGAATCTCCAGTCCATTTGAAAGTTGGAGATTCCTTGTTTTTCTCCACAATAGGGTTCCATAGGGACCCCGCTTACTACCCCAACCCACTGAAATTCGACCCAGAAAGATTTTCAGATGAAAACAAGGGATCAATCATCCCTTACACTTATCTACCATTCGGAGTCGGCCCTAGAAACTGCATCGGTTCCAGATTTGCTTTATTGGAGATTAAGGCTATATTCTACCATTTGCTCCTTAATTTCGAAATCGTACCAACGAAAGCCAGTAAAATTCCTTTGAAGTTGAGCGTTCACTCCTTGAACCCTGCAGCTGAAGGAGGGTTTTGGTTTGGATTGAAGAGAATTTCAAATGATGTAAAATGATCGTCATTCCGAAATGGTCTGCTACTTAAATGTACAATTTATGTGAAATCATCTTCCATATTTCGTTATATTAAACTGTGTTAGTTTTTACCCAAAAATGATTTAATGATTTCCCAAATCCCCCACCTTCTCCGTCTTCGACGCTTAAACCTCCCTACGAATCCATTCCGGAATCTGAATCAATCTGGATTTTTCCGAATTTGTTTTTTGGCATTTTCGGACATGTTTATGTGGAACTCGGATGGCAGACTTAATCCAGGATGGCCACCTGTTTTTTTCCATGATGGAAAATTTTCGACGTCCCTAAAACCAGCTAAACAAAAAGGGTAAAGCTTAAGCAAGAGCGTTTCGAGAAGTTGTTTCTAAAGTGTTTATGAGAAGCGTATTCAGACTTCACTCCGCAATATCGCGAAAATGCAGGAATTCCTAAAGGAAGATATAAGGACGAGAAAATTAGAATTCCCCCACTTGAAACCTTGTAATTCGCTTGATTCAAACTTTTGAATATCCCCTGAAGCTTTAGTTTCCCGCATGAACTCTTAGACTGCAAAATCACATAAAGAAATATAGTCAAAAATCAGGCAGAGTGAGAACAGAAGGAAAGCGAGCGCCTCAAACTGACTTAACATAACAATCGCTTAAGTGCATGTTACACAAACTTGTCGGATTAGGTTCTTTTTTTAATTAAACAAAGATAAGTCTCCGGAGCGCCCCTTCACGTGCTGGAAACAAGACGAGAACTTAGTCCCGACAAAAAGCCATGTGCCCGCTCCTGAGCGCCTGTGTTTCCATTAAGGGTATTAATAGGCAAGACTCCATCGTTTTTTCCACAATTACAGGGCCTTCGTCATTTTCCTCACGTTCGCGTTAGGACGAGTCGCTAAACACAGCCTCTACCATTTTCTCCGTGGAAGCTCACTTCTACATCCTGAAGAGGATTGTACATTGAGGGGCAGCCCCGGCCGCTCGGTGCTTCCCCGGGGTGCGTGCTCGGAGATCCTCGCGACTGCGGCATCTCCCGGCCGCCCAGGTCCGACCAGGGAGACAAAATTCCAGCCGTTCCATTGCCAACCAGGAGAGAGTAATTAATTTATTTTATCTATCGATTAATACATTAGGTAGACAATGAATCGTTAATATAACTCAAACGGACATCATTATTAAATAATGGACGAGTTTTGCTAACAAAATAGTCATTAATTAATCTTTTGTTTTTTTACTTAATTCGCATTCAATTATTAGTAAACCTCATTTCTCATGGTGGTTTCAGAAAAAAATGATTTCGAAACACGATTTCGGTGAGTAAAAATGCAAAAACCAATCGTACCTGCAAAACCTATTTTAGTGCCTCGCGTCATGTATATGAGCTTCAGTATTTATACCTACATAAGGGGCTTCATATTCGTCACAATAGTCCTTTCGTCACTTTTGGTGATAGTCCAAACTTATCACCTTCTCAGGAGCTTTTCTTTGAAGGACGAAATGCAATATATCAAATTTTATCTATTTTGCGCCTTCGTAAGTAGCAACGCATTCCGAATTTAACACGCTCAAGATAATGTGAAATTTACCAAGATCCTTAACATAAACATAATGTACGTGATTTCGAGCGAGAAATTCATCGTGGACCATGCGAAGTTCAACTCATTCTATTCTTCGACCAGCGCCGACGTCGGGGAATCTACAAGAAAAAAAATTGATAATGTAGCTAAGTTGCTTCGAAGATGTGTCAGAGTTTCCATTCTCGTATCCATTACGGCCACCACGTCGGTCTGCTTCACTTGGATTCCGCTCACAAGCCGCGATCTGGAAATGGTAACGAAATGGATAAAACGGTGGATCACTGAAGGTAGTTTTTGTCTCGAACCCAGGAAGATCTCTAGTAATTTTCTCCCAAAGATTCAATAGTGGAGCAACTACTTTTCTGGTGGATAGTCATTTCCACTGCCTCCACAATTATTCCCAGCATAACCATGCTCTTCTACTACTTATATGTGATAGTTATCACCATAGTCAAGACTCTAGTTTTAACTGATAAACTCGAATCGTTTAAACTTGATCACGGCAACGAGAGGATTATAATGGAGCATATTAGAGACTTCACCCAGACCAATTTGCAAATAAAAACGTAATCTGAACCTGCGGGATAATAGCTCTTTGAAAGGAATCGTTTCAGGTTTGCTACCCAGATCGCTGTGAACAACCAACAGGCTTTCATCGGTTACATGATCACTGGACTTTCAGTGGCCGTATATTCTCTATATTGCATTTATTCTGTGAGGATCGCAGATCTCTGAGAATAATCATGTAAATTAAATAAGCTTTTAGCCCACGTTCGAGTCAAGAGATGGAATACTGCTACTCATTACCTACTCGGCGTATGTCTACTATGGCTGCACTTTTGGTCAACTCTACATCGACTCATTCGCAGACTTGGGCCGTGCCCTGTACGACCTGGAGTGGTACTCATGGAGTGTAGCTTGCCAGAGAAGTTTCCTGTTTTTGTTCATGAATGTTTTACAGGGGGACTGTCTCAATTTCTTTCTGTTCATCGATATCAGTTATGATTTGCTCAAGAAGGTCAATTGAGGTACGTTGTGAGCTTCAAAGGGTATCTGGATATTTTTCAGTTTGCCCGGTTGACGTATAACGTTGGCAACTGCTTTTATACTATAAAAATCAGGAATTATTAGAGTCATGCGCAAATGAACGGGCTAAAGTCCAAGCTTACTCTGGAGAAACTTGACTGAGATTAATCTGCGGTGAGGGAGTTGAAAAGGGAGCAAGTTCGTTACCAACTCTTCCCCTCTTTTTAGGTTTTAAAACGGTACTACTCACTACGTGCAAGTTTTCCAGAGGTTTTCTCACGCGACTTCGCACCCCTAGTTTTCTCCTTTAAAACAACTTAAGCTGCCTTTTCAGACTATTGCGTCCCGCAAGCTGCAGGGGGTCCGAGAGGAAGAACCCGAAATCTTCTTCGGTTTAAAATGATCCTCAATATTATCGTGCTCGCACTGTCTAACTTTTTGTCAATAAAAGGATTCAACTCATCGCTTTTCCTTTGAAATTCCGATCGTCGGGACAACTTGAACACCCGCACGGGTCCACCGGGCTCGGCCGAAGTCCGCCCCTTCATGGTGCCTTAATTTTCACGTAACTGGGCGCGTCACCAAGGAAAATGATTACCGCCGCCCGGCGAAGTGCAAAACGAAGTGTTTGTTAAAATAAAATTTAAAAAATAACAAAAAAAAAACAAAATCGTTGGTGAAATCAATAAATATTAAACCAGGATCGTGTATATTTTTGCTCTCAGCCCCACGTCAGCTGCGGCATGGGAACCCAAACAGTTTACTAATTTTGGAATTGAGATAAAAATAGCAAATAACTAGTTCCTGCAACTCGATATTTAATTGCTCAATAATGTCCTGCGACGTGCTCTAAACAAGTTTAATTGCGTTCTTATTTACTCGCTGCTTTAATCAGCAGGAATTTCACGAGCACAGTCTTATGAATCCAGCTGCACGAGACCTTCTAATTCTGCTAGCAGTATTTTTTATTCAATTATCATTCGCAGCAGAAACTCCAGACTAGAAAATGACATAGTCACGTATCGTAAAAACTTGCACAGAGTGGGATCAGAATAACCAACACATGAGCCGAGCCATACCTGGAATAAATTAGACACAGTGGGATCGCAATTATAAAAGTAAGTCTCCATTAGTGGGTCAAAATAGCAAATATACCGGGCGTTCGGTTTACCGGCACACGTCCGAAAGGGGGTGGTAGGTGAGGGACGTATTTGACCACACGCGCGGTGTCCATTAAACATAGGTAACAAGTTCAGGGGGTTATTCCCTGGATTGTTCTGAGAATGTTTGGTCTTTTGACGATTTTTGAAAAGCTTCTTCGTTGCGAAGATACAGGGCGAGAAAAATGTTCGACAATATCGGCACTTTTTTTTATTAAATAGTACGCGTAAAGCGTCCTAATCTGCAAGAACTGTTAAAGATTACTACCTCCAGCTTTTTTTTTTTTTTTTTTTTATAGAGGAGGGAAACCTTCATAGGTACCCGGTCTGATGTTCGTGCGACCGGGTTATGTGGGATTCGTCCCTAAGTGGGACGCCTACCCACTAAAACCCTCCTCTCTTCACCCTGAGTCCCCCCCGGAACCACCGTTAAGTATTACTTCAGGGGGGGGTGGTATTTATTTACGCTACACTCCTCCGGTTTCCACCGGGGGTGGTGTAGCCCTTCCTCCCTTCATTTCACCCATCCTGGCTCTACTGAGAGCCTTTTTAAATTCTCCACACCTTCCCGTACCGGTCCTATGTCCCTTCATTTCACATATTACACACCGTTCCTCCCCTTTACACGCATCACTCCTGTGTCCCTCTTCTCCGCAAACAAAACAGCATCCCCTTCTGTCATAACCTGTGCAGTCCCTAGCCAAATGCTCCAAACCCCAACATTTATAACACCTCATCACTTCTACCCTTCTCTCCATCCTACATCGAACAAATCCCACCCTAATATACTGCTCGACCATCAGTTTATCCGCCCAAACTTTATTTGTTGTCAGAGTTACCGCCTGCGTGTCTCCCACATTTCCTCTCATATTGCCCAGCGTGAAATCCTCCTCGCCAAGACCCTCCACTCTATCCATAACTGCCTTCTTCACTTCTTCCCTCGTTGTCGTGATTTCCATTCCCTTAACATTAATCATCACCTTTTTTTCATTTGGTCCTGTCACCGTCACTTTTGTCACCACTCCTTTTTGGATTGCCTCTTTTATTTCTCTAACACTTTTTTCATCTTTTCCCATAGTCATCAAAATTTTTCCCTTTTTTGTTGTTCTTACATTATTTATGTCTTTCACTCCCTCTTTTCTATCAATTGACCCTTTAATTTTCCCCACTGTTTCCTCTAATTTTTCACCAGGTATCCTGTCTACAATCAGTGCATAAGTTTGTCTTTTATTTCTTACTCCGCTCACCGGTCTCTTTTTGTCCATGTATATATTAACCTTTGTTTCCGTCGTCCAAAACACCGCTTGAATGATTTTCCTCACTCTCTCCATATCTTCCCATTCTAAACCATACATAGACACGCAATTCTCCAACTCCGTTTCCCTTCTGAGCCTCACCAGATTACACCATAAGTCTTCATCCCTTGTTGTACTGTCCATTTTCACTATTTTACTATTTTTTTGTTTGTGTCCCGTCCCATATTTAAATCTTAACATTTGTTCCATCACCTCAAATCCTTCAGTACATTCCTCTAGATCCGGGTACCTATCCTTAATCCTTTTATGTATTCCCCTTGCCTTATCAATTATCACAACTTTTATTCTTTCTGTTTTTGTTTCAAAAAAGTCCTCCCCAATTACAATATTTGTTCTCGTAAATGCCGAATCATGCCACTCCCTTTTTTGTATCTCTTTAAATTCCATATAATTTTTAATCCCCGTAACCTCCGTAATGACCTCCTCCATTCCTGTCTGTGTTCCCTGTTCTTTAGTTCCTATTTGTCCGTCTGTTTGTACATCCGCGTCGAAAGTCATCTTTTCGGCCTTCTCATACCTATTCTTCATCAACCATTTTTTCACAATATCTCTATTTAACGCATCCCCTGTTTTTTTTAATTTTCTTGTTAATTCTTTAATGTCCCGTTGTGTATTTTTTTCTATTTTTCCCTCTAATTCCTTTATTAACCCTGTAATCCTCTCAATCGCTTCCATCAATATAAAGACTTCCGAACTTTCCCTTTTTTTGTATAATTCTTCTTCATAATTTTTCCCTATAGATGTATCCGAAACTTTTCTTTTCTTTGATCCCCCCTCTCTGTCATATGTTGTCCTGTCTTGTGTTGTCCTATCATCTGTCCCTTCCCATCGTACGTCAAAGACCCCCATGGAGGGTTCCGACACACGCCTCTCTAAATGCACTCCCCTAAACAGCCTTGAGTAACCTTGGCCCCCCCCAGAATCCGTGGAGCCAGCGCCGGCCACCGGGGCTTCCACCCGGTCGGAGTCGGCGGCGGGATTTTTACCCGCCTGGGGTACTTTTCCTTTTAGTTCACTCATTGCATCGTTATTGTGTCTCTCTTAGTCTTTATCCTCTCCCTCCGCCCGTCCAGCAAGGTTAGACCCACCGGTAGCTAAGCTACCACCGGCATGGCCTTCGGGATCCTCGGATAAGTACAAGCCCCCCCACCACGACAAGGTGGAGACACCACGGGGGGGTACTACCTCCAGCTAGGACGCAAGAATCTAACTTCCTCCTCACTGACTGCCGGTTCTGATCCCGATCAGCCGACGCTGACTTCAGAAGCGGCGATTCGCATTTCGAGCATGATGCCTGATCATAAGTAAATCGTATAACTAATTCATAAACAATAATTAATTATTAAACTCGTTTTCAACTTGTTAAATCGCCGTGTGGATTTTTTAAAATCGAATGTCTTGTGCAGCACCAAGTCTGCGTCTTTCAATACATCACTCGAAAGAGCAATGGTCAAAGGAGTTTGTGCAGATATTTGAACGACTTTTCCATTTGCGTTCCCCTTTTCATTCGCCTACGAAGTTGACGTTTCGTAATCAAGAAAATCATTTATTTAATCTTAAAGGGCCACAACTTCTTTTCCATGTGTAGATCCCATCAAATGTTGTAAAAAATATATGTTCAAATTTATACAAAAAAAAAAACAGAGTCAGGTTAGTTCGGGTTAATTCAGGTTAAACGTTCGGAGGGGGACACAGTGGAACATACCGTGTTTCACTGTAAACAGTTTTCGGAGCTCAGAGGGGAAGCAGAGAGGGAGTGCGGAGTGAGGCTTGTGATTGGAAACACAGGGGAGAAGATCTTGAAGAGTGAAAAGCACTGGGACGAAGTGGCAGAATGCTGAGGGAATTGATGAGGAGGAAGGAGGAGGAGGAATTGCGAAGAAGGAGGATGTCGGGAGGGGAGAGCGAAGCGAGCCAGACGGAGTGAGGGGAAGGAGAGAAAGAGAAAAGATGGTAACCTGATGCAATACTGCACTGGAGATGCGGCTAACTTTCAAAATCAAATATCTCAAGAAAGAGTGCTGGTAGAAATTTCTACCAAGAGACCTATTTTCCTAAAACACGTAAAAGAACACAAATTTAGTGCCAAATAAATTTTATACCGGGTCATAAAAAAGTTATGTGATTTCAAAGAGGGTTCGTCGAGCGCTGGCAACGCCCTATACATAGTGCATCGAAAACGTAAACGGATTCTGATTTCTCACCCCTAAAAACCCCCCGATACGGCAGTTTACCTAGATAGCAGCATTACCAACTAAGTAATTTTTTTTTCGATTCTTTAACCTTAACTTTGACGCCCCGTATTCCGAAAACCGTCCACTTCTGGACTAGGCGAATTAGGTTAAATCATCACGTTCTCGCCCCAAGAGTATGTGGTAGGATTTTGTACAGACCTTTTACAGACACCCTGTAGTATAATGTGTCTTGTAGAATATGTTTAAAATGACCTTACTTCCCTCTCGCGAACGCGTATCGGCCAGCCATACGCCCCGCGGACATCTGCAATATCGAATGGGCTCCGAGTGGAATTCTACATTACCGCACGGCTCCGGCCTTTTGGGGGTTCCCCGCGATACCGGTCTCGCTGGGTTCAGAGGACTAAAACCTAGTCGATCCGTTGGTAATAATAAGAAAGTACTTAAATACATTTTATAAATCGATTAATACATCCCGCTGATGATGAATTATTAATATAACTTAAATAGGTATCGACACTGAAAAATTAAAGAATTTTGTTATCAAAAGGATCGCTTATGGCTTTAATGCATCTTTTGTGTACCTTCCAAATTTCTATTCAGTAATTAATAAATTTCCCTGTTCATTGTCACGCCAGGAAAAAATGATTTCTGACCGCAGTTTTGGTAAGTGAAAAGGGAGAATTAACTGTAGCAACAGAAAATATTTCAGTGCCTCAGGTTCTTTACATCAGTATCAAAGTTTATTCCTACATAAGAAGCCTCATATTCTTTACAATAGTCTCTTCAGCTCTTTTGACGATAGTCCAAACTTATCAAATAATCCAGAACTTCACTCTGGACTTTGCAATGCGTTATGTAAAGTTTTACGGCGTTTGCATCTTCGTAAGTAACGACGCGTTCCCGATTTAACGAACTCAAAAAAGTATACAACACACCAAGGTCTTCAACATGAACACATTATACGTGGCTTCGACCAAGATCTTCATGGGTATACAGACAGACACCGACTTGTTCTGTTTTGCAAATGACACCAAGGTCGGAGACCTCACAAGAAAAAAGATCGATAAAATTGGTAGAGCATTCAGAAGATACGCCAAAATCTGCATTTTCATACCTCTGATGACTAACGTGTCAATCTGCTACTCTTGGATTCAAGCTAAAGACCGCCAGCTGGAAATAGTAACGGGTTTAATGAAGCGGTGGATGTCGGAAGGTACTTTTGGCCTTAAACCAAGTGAAGCCCCTAGTAACTTCCCCTCGCAAGATTTAATTGCAGAACCACTACTCCTCGGGTGGGTAGTTGTTTCCATTCTCGGCGACACCATTCCCACCGTAATCATCTTCTTCTACTACTTGTATGTGATAAGCATTCTCAAAGTCAAGACTCTAATTTTAATCGACAAAATGGAATCGCTCGAGGTTGGACAGGACAAGAAGGAAGTCCTAATGGACCATATTAGGGGCATCACGAAGGCCCATTTAAAAATAAAAAGGTAATCTAGAGCTTCAGGACGTCAGCCCTTTAAGGGGGATTCTTTTAGGTTAACCGCCCGGATAACTAAGTGTACCCAAAAAGCTTTCCTCAACTATATGCTCATGGGAATCACCGTGGCCATAGGTGGCCTATATTGCATTTATTCTGTGAGGCTCGAAGATCTCTGAGAGTAATCGTACAAATTGAATAAGCTTTTAGCCCGCGCTTGAATCAAGAGATGGAATACTGTTATTCATCAGCTCCTCGGCATATGTCTACTATGGCTGCACTCTTGGTCAGCACTACATCGACTCATTCACAGACTTGAGCAATGTCCTGTACAACCTGGAGTGGTACTCTTGGAATGCGGCTTGTCAGAAGAGTTTCCTGATTTTATACGCGAACGTTTTACAGGGGGATCGTTTCAATCTTCTCCTATTGTTTGATGTCGGGAATGATTTGTTTAAGAAGGTTAACTGAGGCACGTTTTTTGGTTCAAAGGGTAACTGATTTTTTCTTCCAGATTGCCCGGATCGTGTACACGGCCGGTAACTGCTTTTATACCATAAAAGTAAAGAATTCTTAGAGTTGGGGGCAACTAAATGGGTTGAAGAAAGAGAACTTCTTCCTAAAAAAAAATTATCTTGCCCACTGTGTATAAATTTTCCAAAAATTTCCCCACACACCTTTGTGGCCCTTCTTTCCGCCACAATTAGTGCATTATCGACTGTTTTTTTAATGCTGTTATCGATCTATCTGAAGATTTTCCTGTGTGATTAGCGAGATACCATAGATATGAGTGGTTGATAAAAATGAGTAGTTCACACTGTATACAGGAGGTTGATGTGCATTTCGTTGGGCACATAAATTAACCCACTAAATTTGAGGAAGTTATGGTCGCATTAAATCTTCCTATGGAGAATGGAGCTTGCAAAGGAACTCTTACTTACACGTCTCAGTAGAGCTTCCACCTTCGTTCTCTAAGAGAATACCCAAAAAAATGCGCCACGGGTCGTTTATCATTAGTATTATTCAATCGAAGAGGGATAAAACTAACATTTAACCAACAATATCACGAGGGGTATCAGATCTTAGATTGCAGGTGCTGGATCTTGCCAGAATCGATGTATCCAAGAGGGTTCGTAAAGTAAGAGAGGCCATTCCAATTTCTTAAAGCATGAAATGGTCAAAAACGAGTGAACTTGTTCATGTAAACAAGAACCTTAGGAATGAGAAAGTATCGACATTTTCTGATGTTTATTAATATGATGCTGCATAGTTAGGTAATATTATCAATATAAGTAACACCTCATCAAACGCTTAGACTACTTATGTGGAAAATCCCGTATTACTGCCTTATGCGTTTCAACCCCACCCAATAACCTCCTTCAGCTGTATGTTGCATACTTGATTTGCTCAATCTCAACGGTATGATGGTTTTCTTAGTAGGAACTATTTCGAAATGCAAGAGCAGGTGATACAAAAGAACTTTAGCCTCCAAGATGGCGAATCTGGATCCAATGCAGTTCCTCGGCCCGGACCCGAAGGGAATGTAGGAATACGGGACAATTTTGTCTTTTTCTTCATCTGAAAATCTTTCTGGATCGAACTTCTCTGGATTGGGGAAGTATTTGGGGTCCCTGTGCAGGCCATACATTGGAAGTATAAACGTGTCTCCCACCTTCAGAACAAACGGTTTTTCATCTGGGTATTTTGCATTGATGGTGTAGGGTTTGGTGCAGACTCTATCCATCATCACTACTGGAGGCCATTTTCTTAGTATTTCTGGAGAAAATCCGTAATAGAATCGTCATTAAACTGCCGAGAAAAAGCTCACCTGAAAACACGTTGTCTAAGTATTTCATTTTGAATAGCGACTCATATGAGACAACTCCATTGTTTTCCTTATGCGTCTGAAGGATTTCTTCTCTTAGCTTGGCTTGAATGTCTCTGTTTACGGCCAGCTCATACGATCCAAAGCAGAGCGCTGTTGAAATTGTCTCGAAACCCGCGAAGAAAAAGATCAGAGCTTGGGAGGTGATGTCGTCGTCTGTCAGGAACTTCAGCTGCTTAAATTTGGGTTTATCTTTAAAAAAAAACGAAGAGAGATGAAGAGGAGCTTTAGACAAATTTCTTTACTTAAATTACCGAGGTATGTAGATTCCTTCACAGTGGCATATCCAGTCTCCGTAACATTCTCCTCCTCGTGGAAAATCCCTTTCCTAGTCTCCAGAAGCAGATTGATCATATCCTTCCTGACAATCCCTTTTTCCAGCCTCGTATGAACCGTCTCGTGAATGATGCTTCTGAAGTACGCCACCAGGGATTGGTCGAAGATACTTATTTTAAAGAACTGAAACTGAATTGCAAGAATTTGCCCTTACCAGGCGCCGTTACTGACCTTATATATGGCGGGCATTATGAACAACAAAGACATCTTAATTTTTATTAAAAATCCGCTAAAAATGGTGAAGCGTTTGCCCATGCTGTAGAATATATTGTCGGGTTCGCTCATGGAGTCCACCTTTATTCCAAAAGCTACGCTGGCGATCACATCATTAGTGTATCTACGTTTTCGAGAAAAATCACGCATGAAAGAGAATCAGTTAATTTCGAGTACTTTGTAAAGGCGTCCTTCAGTTCCACTTCGAAACTGTCCTTGTCTTGGTCGACGAAGTACTGCACAAAGTTTGAAGCTGTGTCGTTGATCGTATGGAACATGTGTTTCATTTTGCTGCTTGTGAAGGTTCCGCTCAGGGTGGATCTCATCTCCTTCCATCTTTCACCTAAACTTGAAGTGCAGCTAATTAGAATTTGAATTTAGACAAACGCAATAAATCAACAATGACAATATCAAAAAAGAGTTCTGCCCCTGGATTCGGGGGATACTTAACTCAAGGTCGTACCAAAGTCACTTTCGAAGGGATTAGGAAACGCAGGGAATTATCGGAGGTTGGCCCCAAAAGGATTCCCGAAAGCCTATTTAAATCTAGAGTACCTTTCAGTGACAACAGGTTCCCCGCCCAAATGGGATCAGCATCCGGATCCACGAACGCCCTATGATCGGTGAAGTGATCGAAATCCTTGACTGTGAGCTGCTTAATCAGCTCTGGGTCTTTCAGGATCAGCGCCGGCGTGGTGAATTGATAGAACCCGACGTATCTTAAAACACGAAATTTTTCACGGAAAACTAAACCTCACTCCTATTTACCTGCATTTATCGGCCAAGTTATAAATCTTCAAGGCCATGTCACCGACGCTCATCCATCTGAACATCATAGGCCATTGGTCCCCGAAGAAGGGCCATGGTTTGGACTGTGGCACTCCGAGCCTGGTGAAGTGGTTCAAAGGGCGTATGAACTTGACCCATATGAATAAGGCCAAAGCTACCGTTACCAGCAACCAGATCATGATACGTTAAAGCTGCAATTGTAACAGAACTAATCTAGCTTAATCGGGCGATTGTTATTAGCGTGCAAAGTGTGAAACAAAGTTCAAATAAACAACGTGATAGTAATAA